>NC_139561.1:6590383-7915635 GCF_965112155.1 Podarcis liolepis | reverse complement strand
GGATGGCACAGCCCGAACGATCAGAATCAGATCCACGCTGATCCATGCAGCAATTCCCAGACCATCCGCGGGCCGGATCCAGAAGGCAACTGGGCCAGATCTGCCCCCCCCGACCTTAGTTTGCCGACCCATGCCTTAGACCTAGGGGTCAAATGTGCCTCTCCAGACCTCTTTGTTGTTGGAGAACAGTAGATATATTTCAGTGATGTGCAGAGAGAAAGCCAGGTAAGGCTGCTGATTGTAAGGGTAAAGGAAAGTTTTGGTTTGGTACTCACAGCAAACAAAGCTATCCTAAGGCTTGGCTGGAGGAAAGTGGCAGAGCACTTTCGCTTGTCTGGATGGAGAAGTTTGTGGGTGCAGAAAGCTCTGTTTTTGCATGACTGGCATGTAGCCTACTGCAGAAGTGACACCTGCTACCCTGCTCAGTTTTGCCTCTAAGTCCCACCCCATCACTGGTGTGGTTGCCCCTGCAGGAATATGACCCATGAGCTGAAAAAGGGTTAATCTTAAGGTGTTTGCTCCAGAGGGCAAGAGCAGAGATTACAGGAGTACAGGAGGTTAGATTTTGTTTGAACATTAGGAGAAATCTCTTGATAACAAGTATGGTTTGATCCTGACACCAATTAACTGAGAGGGGTAGTAATGGACTTTTTCTCCATGGAGAGGTTGGGCAGTCATTTATTAAGAACATAGGAAGACCTTTGCTGGATCAGGCCAGTCATCCTGCTCTCATTGTGGCCAAACATATGTCTGTAGGTGACCTACAACCAGGACTCTCCCTTTCTGCATCTTCCAGAAACGGGTATTCAGAGTTACTTCTGCCTCTGACTTGGAGGGCACTAGTAGCGATTGATAGCTCTCTCCTCCATGAATTTGTCTAATTCTCTTTTGAAGCCGTCCAAGTTGGTGGCCATCACTGGGGGATTTTCTGGGGGGAGGGAGGAATTCCATAGTTTAACTATGTGCTGTGTAAATGAGTACATTTTATAAACTTCAGTCATGTCACCGAACTTAGCGACCTTTTCTCTAAGCTAAAAAGTCTCAAATGATGCAACCTTTCACGTAGGGGAGTCGCTCCACCCCCTTCATTGTTTTGCTTGCCCTTTGCTGAGTGTTATTGGGGAGGCTCTGCCTCTGGATTCCTGGGATGTGGGTGGCGCTGTGGGTTAAACCACAGAGCCTAGGACTTGCCGATCAGAAGGTCGGTGGTTCAAATCCCTGCGACGGGGTGAGCTCCCGTTGCTCGGTCCCTGCTCCTGCCAACCTAGCAGTTTGAAAGCACCTCAAAGTGCAAGTAGATAAATAGGTACCGCTCCGGCAGGAAGGTAAACGGTGTTTCCGTGCGCTGCTCTGGTTCGCCAGAAGCGGCTTAGTCAGGCTGGCCACATGACTTGGAAGCTGTACGCTGGCTCCCTCGGCCAGTAAAGCAAGATGAGCGCCGCAACCCCAGAGTCGGCCACGACTGGACCTAATGGTCAGGGGTCCCTTTACCTTTACCTCTGAATTCATTTCCTTGAGCAAGGGGTTGTGCTGGATGCCCTCCCAAACCCCACGCACTTCCCTGGGTTCATGATTTAGGGTAACATTTCAGATAGATAAATAATTTCGCAAGCGGCATTGGCAAATCCTTTCCGTTTTCAAGAAGAGAATTGAGATCTATAGTCTGCCCTTTGGACTGCATTACTTCCACACCAAGGTCCAAATAGTGACAACAACAAGCGCCAGGAAGTATTTTCAAGAGATGTTCGCAGACATCTCTTTAGGTAGAAGGACAGAATTCTTGAGTCTTCAGTTCAACATATTATGAAGTGGGAGACATATTAATAAGCTGAAAACCCACCTTTCAAAAAAATGTAAAGCATTTGGAAACAGTTTCTCTCTCTCTATTTTCCTCTTTCTTTCTTTCTTTCTTTCTTTCTTTCTTTCTTTCTTTCTTTCTTTCTTTCTTTCTTTCTTTCTTCCCTTCTTCCCTTCTTTCCTCCATAATTGTTATTGCCCTCTGCATGATTGCTCTGGCCTCATATTCCATCTCCCCTCAGAGGCATTCACAATTCTGTCGTTATTCTTGTATTAGTGCTGAGCCCATTAAAGCTAATTTGTTCACCCTAATCTCTATTTATTTTTCCCTAGTTGATATTAGATTTGCCTCTCTATTGCGCTCTCCTGATTCTTTCCCTTTTGGTCTTTCTAATGGGTTTCTCTGTTAATGGTACCCAACCTTCCTTCCTTCTTGCTTCCCAACCCCTGCAAATCCTCCCATTAACTCCTCGCTGCCCTCCTTCTGCTCAGACCCCTGATAGGTGGCTTTTTGCAGTTTTGCCGCTCAGGCTCGAGAAATTACCTGTAGCTCTAAGCAAAGCCCAAAAGCACTCGGACAATTGTGCTTCGGTGAGAAAAAGACCCTCTTTGGCAGCATCTGTGTGCTACCCCTGCTGGGCTGGGTTCAGGACCCTCGGCAGGCAACACTTCTTTTGTGCAATGAGGCGGTTACTCCTTTTCTTCAGAGGATCCAGGCCTCCTTCCTCCTGGCAACACGTCTGTTGTGGAGATGTTGCATTTCCCCGGGACTTAAAATAGGCTGCGCCATAGAAACATGATTTGCCGTTGATAGGTACTGTAACAAGGAAACCTACTGGCTCATGTCAGTAATCACACAAGCTCCACTTGAGGATTACTAAAAAATAAAAATAAAACTACCATATGAGAAATATTAAAAGGGACGCAGGTGGCGCTGTGGGGTTAAACCACAGAGCCTTGGAATTGCCAATCAGAAGGTCGGTGGTTCGAATCCCCACGACGGGGTGAGTTCCCATTGTGCGGTCCTTGCTCCTGCCAACCTAGCAGTTTGAAAGCACCTCAAAGTGCAAGTAGATAAATAGGTACCACTCTGGTGGGAAGGTAACCGGCGTTTCCGTGCGCTGCTCTGGTACGCCAGAAGCGGCTTAGTCATGCTGGCCCCATGACCTGGAAGCTGTACGCCGGCTCCCTTGGCCAATAAAAGGACATGAGCGCTGCAACCCCAGAGTCGGCCATGACTGGACCTAATGGTCAGGGGTCCCTTTACCTAGTTAGAAAATAAATCATGGAAACTGGGGAGGGGAATGACCTGCAGGAAGAGCCGGCATGCTGAATGCAGCCACTCTGGCAAGGAGGGCATTTTGTATATCTAGTTTCAATCTTGTTGCTTGTCCACGTTCTCTTTTAGAATAGAGCAGTTGGGAGTGTGACTGGACAGAAATAAGTTCAGCTACCAGGAAGTGAGGGAGAGGGAAGCAGGAAGGGAGGGAGAGCTGGACTCTATTGCTTCCTGCTTACCATACGTCAGGATAATTCCTGACAAGTCCTGATTTTCAGGTGTAAAAATAGCATGGGGTGGGGGAAAAGTCTGCTGAATTAGCAAAATGTAAGGGAAAACCTGGATGTATGTCAACACGACGGAAAAAGCAGTGGAAACAGCTGCAAAAAAATCATTATTTTGGGAACAGGTTCCCCCAGAAAAGCTCAATAATTTTGGTAGTTTCCTAAAAAAAAGAAAGAACCAATTTTGAAATATGGCAACCCTATGTACGGAAGTGAGAGCTGGACCATAAAGAAGGCTGATCACCAAAGAATTGATGCTTTTGAATTCTGGTGCTAGAGGAGACTCTTGAGAGTCCCATGGACTGCAAGAAGATCAAACCTCTCCATTCTGAAGGAAATCAGCCCTGAGTGCTCACTGGAAGGACAAATCCTGAAGCTGAGGCTCCAATACTTTGGCCACCTCATGAGAAGAGAAGACTCCCTGGAAAAGACCCTGATGTTGGGAAAGATGGAGGGCACAAGGAGAAGGGGAAGACAGAGGATGAGTTGGTTGGACAGTGTTCTCGAAGCTACCAGCATGAGTTTGACCAAACTGCGGGAAGCAGTGGAAAAAAAGGAGTGCCTGGCGTGCTCTGGTCCAGGGGGTCACGAAGAGTCGGACACGACTAAATGACTAAACAACAACAACATGCTTGTGCATTCTATGTCTGGTGGGACGGGGGCAGGATCGCAGGCTTCCGTGCTCTCTGTGTGATTCTTGGAACTGGGCTTGTAGGCAGGTCATGTCCTCCTGCCAGAGTCCGCTGCATTTGCCTGGAATCGAAGCTGTACTTTTGATGCGTCAGTTTTAACTCTTGGCCGCGTTCCCTGGGAGCGGGGAAGGGAACTGAGTGGCCAGAGGTCAAGAATGTTAAATGTCTTGACTGGGACTAGGTGTACCTGCAAAACACAAGCCTGGTGATGCCGTTGCTCATTCTTATTCAAGGGAAACAAAAATGGTCGGGAGAACAACCTGTTGGACTGGGTGTGATGGCCTGGGATTCGGACTCGGATGCTGAACCTGAAGAATCCCAGCCTGCACAGGATTCCCTGCCTCCAGAACCAGCTGAGCCGGGGCTGGGGCCTGAGCCTGAAGGGTCCTCACCTGTGCTGGGTCCTCAGGTGCAGGCACCAGCTGAGTCTGCCCTGGCTCCTGAGGTGATGGAGGACCCATTGCCTGCAGGTGCTCCACTCTCAGCCCCGTCAGAGGAAGCTGAGGTTGCCTCTGGGTCCGGTAACCCTCCAGCCTCTCCTGAGCTGCAGAGGCTCAGGGCAGAGAGGCGGAGGGAACTAAGTTCCCGCAGGAGGAGTGCTCACCTCCAGGCCAGGAGGGACGAGTCACCAGAGGATTGGGGCTGCCCTATGCCTCGGGCAGATAAAAGCCGGCCAGCCCCAGTCCCAAGTTGTGGGAGCAACATTGTTGGTTGCTAGTTCCTGCCTGAACCCTGTCCTGCTTTCTTGCCTGAGCTCCTGACCCGCCCTGGCTCCCTGCTTGCAAGCCTGTTCCTGACTTCACCCGACTCCCTGCCCTGCACCCAGCTCCAGCTACTACAGACTGCCTCCACATTGCACCTTTGACCACGGACCGGACTTGGACCTTGGACCCACGGGACCAGCACACTGTGGCTGGAGGCAGCAATGGCCGAAGAGAGGGTCGGGAGGCAGGCTGGAGCCCCCTGGAGGGGGGGGAGGGATATGCCCTGCCCTGCTGGTCTCACAGTCAACTCCGGGAACAGGCTCATTCACCTCCCCCCTCCACTTCTGGGAACATCTGTATGATTTTCTCAAGTCTCCTGGCAGTTCATCCCCCGCAAAGTGACATTCAGAAGTTGAGCCTGTCAATCATCCTTCGATGCTGAGAGTCAGACTGCAGGCGAGATGAAAGGTCTGTGAAATATACTCAAGAGTCGAGTGTGGATTTCATGCCCTTTATTCAGCTCATAGTAGTGAGGAATGAAAGTTCCCCAAAATATCTGCTTTATATACATTATTTACACAATGGGCCGCACGTGATTGGCTAATTCCAGGATTCTCCTGTAGGCCAATCAGGTTGCAGATTCACTTCCACCTGGAGCTGGATTGGGTGGCTCCTGCGGACCAATCGTTCTGCTGCATTATTCTAGGACCAATCAGACTGCTGCATTCTGACTCCTATTGTTCTAGGACAAATCAGACTGCTGCATTTTGGATCCTATTCAACTCAGTAAATAACAGTCTGGGACTGGAACCAAACTTACATCTGAGCCCCAGGCCAGACAGACACAAGAATAGAGGTTTCTTAACTATTTGCGCCTTCATCATGGCCCCAATCCAGCTCGCAGCTGTTATTCCCCCCAACAGGTAATTGAAACTGTGAGGGACAGGCATTTGAACTAGAGCTGTGGCGTGGGGGGGCATGGGGTTAGATTCCCTGCACTATAATAATAATAAATAATAATAAATTTTATTTATACCCCACCCTCCCCAGCCAAGACCAGGCTCAGGGCGGCTAACACCAAATATAAAAACAATTGATTGAAATAAAACTTTAAAAACAAGATTAAAATACAGCATTAAAACATTAAAATGCAGCCGCCTTTCAGTGGAAACTCAAATAAAATCTTTTGGGGGGATGAAAACGTCAAGTCTTCACCAATGTTACAAATATCCACGGTCCAGTTCAAAATGGATATTCTTCTCTGGAGGAGAGCAAAGAAACGTCTTTCCCCATTGCAGGTAGGAAAAAAGAGTGTGTAGTGACAGGAAGGAAGAGATAGGGATTCATGTATTTTTAATCTTTTGTTGGAAGCTGCTCAGAGTGGCTGGGGAAACCCAGCCAGATGGGTGGGGTATAAATAAGTAATTATATATATATATATAATATCACCCAGTGCTTTTTCTTCCGGGGGTACTCAAGGATACGCAGTACTGGCACCCAGTGGCGTAGCGTGGGTTGTCAGCACCCGGGGCAAGGCAAGTAATTTGCACCCCCTAACCTGCCGCCGCTGCCAGCTTCTTCTTGCTGCTGCCTGGGCTGGTCTGGTGTGGTTCTCTCCCGCGCTCAGCGCTGCGCTGGGCGGCCGCTGCACTGTCCCTCCCCCAGATAGTCCCTCGCTCTCTCTCCGCACCGCACGCCTGGCACCCCCCCCCTCCACAGTGGGCGGCGACCCGGCGGCTCGGATCGGATTCGCACAGCCAGCACTGCAGTGAGAGAGAGTGAGTGAGCCAGGTAGGGGCAGAGAGCTGAGAGTGCGAGCGCGTCCCCCCCCCGATGTTGCACCCAGTGCGGCTGGCCCCCCCTGCACCCCCCACACTACGCCACTGCTGGCACCTCTTTTTTGTTGTTCTTAAAAAGTGTAACACTTCATGGTGAGTATTGGTACCTATTATTATAGAAAAAAAGCACTGGATTAACCCATTGTGTTTTCCCTGTCACCAGGTTTGGGGGTATAATAGTAATTGTTGTTGTGTTGTTGCTGTTGTTATACTTATACTCTGCTTATCTGCATGGGGTATACCTATTACGACTGATTGCCCCAGTCAGACATCATAGAGTCCCCTCCATACCGGTTCTGAAACTCTGTGGGCCATAGAGCCTGATAGATAGATAGATAGATAGATAGATAGATAGATAGATAGATGGATGGATAGATAGATAGATAGATAGATAGATAGTTTATTACGGCCATAGGCCCATATTCAATACATCATACAGCAACACAGGTATAACAAGATAAAATTAATCAATTAAATTACGTTTAAATCAAGTACATCTCAGACCGTAAGTTTCTAAATTCCATTAAAATAAGAACAATATAGCACTTAAAATATCAAATTATCAGTATAAATCAATATTATTTAGGGCCATAGAGGCTGTTTGCAGCTGTCTAGCAATCATGCGATCCCACACACAAACCGCTGCCACACAAAAGGTGGGTCCCTTTGTCCTCTACCTGTAGCCCGTCCCCAAACAATGGCAGCTCTAGGTGGCATCTAACTTTCCTCTTCTTTCCCCCCAAGGCTGGGAAATTACTCAGCACCCTCTCCACCACCCACAACTATTGGGGTGATGGTGCAACTATTGGGGTGGTGGTGGAGTAAAGCACCTCAAGAAGAGGAATAGAAACCCTTCATCATCCAATTAACAGAGCCCCACACTCCATCTAGACCAGGGGTCAGCAAACGTTTTCAGCAGGGGGCTGTTCCACCATCCCTCAGACCTTTTGGGGAGCCGGACTATATTTTTTGGGGGGAAATGAACAAATTCCTGTGCCCCACAAATAACCCAGAGATGCATTTGAAATACAGTGGTACCTCAGGTGAAGTACTTAATTCGTTCCAGAGGTCCGTTCTTAACCTGAAACTGTTCTTAACCTGAAGCACCACTTTAGCTAATGGGGCCTCCTGCTGCCACCGCGCCGCCAGAGCACAGTTTCTGTTCTCATCCTGAAGCAAAGTTCTTAACCCGAGGTACTATTTCTGGGTTAGCGGAGTATGTAACCTGAAGCGTTTGTAGCCTGAAGGGTATGTAACCTGAGGTACCACGGTAAAAGCGCACATTCTACTCATGTAAAAACACGCTGATTCCTAGACCGTCCGTGGGTTTGATTTAGAAGGCGATTGGGCTGGATCCGGCCCCCGGGCCTTAGTTTGCCTACCCATGATCTAGAACCTTTCGTTAACAAAAATAACAGCAGTGGCAACAGCACTGAGACCAGCTCTCCCCATCCCTCTTGGGACTGGGTTTGTGTCTTAGCAGGACACGGAGGATTGAACCAGCTGGGCGGGGCCTTTGTGAATGGCCGGCCCCTGCCAGAGGTGGTGAGGCAGCGCATAGTAGACCTGGCACACCAGGGTGTGAGGCCCTGCGACATCTCCCGACAGCTGCGGGTCAGTCACGGTTGTGTCAGCAAAATCCTTGGCAGGTAAGCATGAAGGTGGCCACTCAGGGCTCTGCAGAGCTGGGGTGAGTAATGACCGTGCCGGAAGACGGATTGGTTTCTCGCTCCGAGAATCCAACTGTGGCATCACGAAGGAGCTCTAGCCAGGGAGGCTGAGAGCATACCTTTCCTGTGGCCATTTTCAAAGGCCTCATCCCGGGAGCATTCCAGAGGTCAGGGGTGGCCAGCTGGAGGGCTGTGAGCTCTGTGGAACAATTCACCATGCCTGTGATGGCCCACACAAATTAAAAACAAATTGTGGCAGAAGTTTTTGCTTGATTTCTCCTGCAATTTTATTGTGTTGCTGTTTCACGAGCGTTCCAGGCTTGCCCATTTCCCCTCTCAAGGAAGGAGATCTTTCAGAAAGCTAATTTCACATGCACTCAAAATCTCTGGATACCCTTATCAACCACATTACAGAGCCTGACCATGACTGTTCAGCCCTTAGAGTGGTGGTGTTGACGCAGCAGACACTGATCTCCAAAGCAAGGAACTGTGGCTTAACCCTAACCACGATCATAGGCCACCTCCAAATGAGCTCCTGTCATTTCTGCTAAACAATAGTTTTGCAAGCTGGGAATGTTAAGTGACTAAGTGCTGTAGTATTGGGACTTTGTAAATATAGGACGCCATTTAATCCTCTTATTGTGTTTTCTTCAAGTGGAAGGGTCCCCTTTCGCCTGAAGAAACACCCTGTGCTTGAGGTGTAAGAAAGAAAAGTGCTGTATACTGCGGGTGTCTACAGTGCAATTGCTTAACGCAAGTGCTTGGAAGTATTCACCTTCCTACATGGATGTCTGAGCTAGTGAAGTAGGATGGAGCGGCCAGTTATGTGAGGCTGCCTCAGAAAACTGCTCAGAAACTTCAACTGGCTCAAAGAGCTGCAGCCAGATGGGGGCAGGTTATAGGAAACAGATGATTCCCTTGCTGGAACAACTCCACTGACTATTAACCTGTTTCTGGGCACAATTAAAAATGCTGGTTATGGACCTTTGAAGCCCTTCGTGGCTTAGGCCCAAGCTGTCTGAAAGGCCCTATTCTCTCATACAAACCTGCCTGGGCCCTGAGTTTTTTTGGGGGGGAGTCTTCTCAGTCCCACCACTTTTTTGGAGGGCCTTCTTGGTGGCTGCTCCCAGACTCTGGATCTCCCTCCCTGGAGAAGCCAGACTGGCCCCCTCCTTGCTGTCCTTCTGCCAGCAAGTGAACTTTCTTTTTCCAACAGGGTTTTGGAAACCGACTGTTTTTAGGCAAAGTGCTGGGGCTGTGATGTTTTCAACAGTAACAAACTGTACGTTTTAAAAAGTACTGTGTTTGTGTGTTGTTAAAGTTTTATTTTAAAAAATTGCCCCTCCCCGGTCTGCTTTAACCGTAAACTTGTTTTGAAAAAGATGGGATGTAAATAAATCTAACAATCCTAATCCTAAAAATAAATAATTAGATGAGAGAAAGCTGCTGTGAGAAAGCAGATTGTTATTTTTTTTTACTCCGTGAGGAACCCATTTTGAAATTTCCACTCTCGGCAGGAGCCCATCTCCATGTTTGCAGCGAGATTTCAGCTGGAGGGGTGATAAAACTCTAGGCAATGCCAAGAACATTTCTTGTTGTGAGTGTGGTAATCCTATTACTTTGTCTATTGGAGTAGGTACTACGAGACGGGCAGTATACGGCCAGGGGTGATCGGGGGCTCCAAGCCCAAGGTGGCAACCCCCAAGGTGGTGGAGAAGATTGGAGATTATAAGCGGCAGAACCCCACCATGTTTGCTTGGGAAATCCGGGACCGGCTGTTGGCAGAGGGCGTCTGTGACAACGACACTGTTCCCAGTGTCAGCTCCATCAACAGGTGAGAGCACTCACCACATTCCATTGTGGCAACGGTAACCTGGGTTTATGGGGCCATTGGGCACCTAGTTTACGGTATATATCTGAGCTTCTAACACTAGCCAGGACCAGCTTCTGATCTCAGCAATGCTGCGAGCAGACGCAGGACCTGTGTTCTTCCACAGACACCCTCTCCCAGCTCTTGTCTTCTTTTCTCTCCAGGATCATTCGCACAAAAGTTCAGCAGCCGTTCAACCTCCCGATGGAGAACTGCATGGTGCCCAAAACATTGAGCCCTGGCCATAACCTCAGTAAGTGCTCTTTGGATGGCTCCCTCCTGGTCTGCACCCACTTGGCTCCACTCTCTGGGTTCAACTGAATATAATAATAATAATAATAATTTCCCCAGCCGCTCTGGGCGGCTTCCAATCGAGTGTTAAAAACAATACAGCATTAAATATTAAAAACTTCCCTAAACAGGGCTGCCTTCAGATGTCTTTTAAAGATAAAATAGCTGCTTATTTCCTTCACATCTGAAGGGAGGGCGTTCCACAGGGCAGGTGCCACTACCGAGAATGCCCTCTGTCTGGTTCCCTGTAACCTCCCTTCTCGCAATGAGGGAACCGCCAGAAGGCCCTCGGCACTGGATCTCAGTGTCCGGGCTGAACGATGGAGGTGGAGACGCTCCTTCAGGTATACTGGACCGAGGCTGTTTAGGGCTTTAAAGGTCAGCACCAATACTTTGAATTGTGCTCGGAAACATCCTGGGAGCCAATGCAGATCTCTCAGGACTGATGTTATGTGGTCCCGGCGGCCACTCCCAGTCACCAGTCTAGCTGCCGCATTCTGGCTAGTTGGTGTGGGAATGTTGTGGATAGTAGGAGAGGATATATTGATTAAATATTATCCTTCCTCACTCATGCTAGTGAATCAGTAGCAGAGTACATTCCCCAGTATATAGCAGGAAGCTAGTTGGTAGAATCATTTGAATCTCTTTGCTTAAGCAATCCAATCTGGCTTGTCCAGATTGGGCTTGTTCCTGGTAAATCCCCTTTGTTCCCTCTTAAAAGGAATAATGACACAACAGTTTTTTCTTAAAAGTAATGATAAGAAGTTTACTTACATTCAGTTCATTCAGCAGGTTCCCTGAAGGCAGGCTTTAGCTTGGAGTTACAGAATAGAGAGTGGGTTCATCCCAAGTGGATATCTTTTCCCCAAAGCTTGTAATTGTGATTTTTTGTAAATAGCCCTACTGATGTTGTTTGTTTGTTAAAGTGATTTCCCACCCTTCTCCTGAAGAGTGATAGAAACATATGATAGCTAGCTTGGAATCTCTGCCGTTGTTCCATGCGTCCTTCAGTCCTAGCTGGAGGGGAGTGTTCCCAAGCTGAGCACCTAGGCTCCCCTTGCCCCTTGCCATGGGGGCGAATTCCCCACTTGGCCAGTCCTCCTAACTGCTCTTCACCTCCACAATCCAGTGTGCCCTGGAAGAGGGGTTGGGGGTGTTTTCCTGGGAGGGCCTGCTGACATTTCTCCGCTGACCCCCACCTGCTGTGTCTCCTCCAGTCCCCAGCTCAGCTGTGACTCCTCCTGAGTCGCCCCAGTCAGACTCTCTGGGCTCCTCCACCTACTCCATCAACGGCCTTCTAGGGATCGGCTCCCCCAGCAGCGACCACAAGAGAAAAATCCAGGACAGTAAGTGACGTTGGGCTGGGAGGGTGTGGCAGGGTCTGACTCTGGGCACCTCTGTTGCTAACATGTAGTTTCTCCAGATTGTGAGTGTAGGTTTAGAAGTGCTGTGGTTGAAGAGGGGACTCTTACCGCTTGTTTCGTGCCAAAAAGGACGGAAACCGCAAGCTAAGGCTCCAGACTGACTTTTGGTTGGTTCTAAGTTTGCTCCGTAACCAGCAATGGTGTTCTATAGTCTCACATTGCGCCTGCTTAACTTTGGACACCTCACTTGCCCACAATAACTCTGCTGCACGTTATTTGGGGGGGGGGGGAGAATGTTCCTGTAAGCCAAACAAAGTTTCTTTTTTTTTTAAAGACGATTTTTATGGGTTTTTTATAATTACATACTATACAGACACATATTATATTACATTTTACATTTATTCTTGCTCTCATGTATATATATGTTATATATAGAGAAGATGATGTGAAATAGGGAAACCAGTAGAAGTGAAATAAACCTCATAATCGGAAAATACAAAGAAATTTATTGGACAATAATATCAAAATGAATTAAAAATGTATATTATGACCAAGGTTGAACAGTATTTGTAAATGAATATAGACAGACAACAAGAATTGTATCTATAGAAAGATTTATTTGTTTATGGACATTTCATGGACAAAAATTGAAGAAGAACTATATAGTATACAAAATGGATAAAGACAATGCGAAAAGTTAAAGCCAAACAAAGTTTCATTCAGTCTCTCAGGTGGCTTAGATTTCATTTGGCTAAGGCAATTGTATGAGTGGAATATTGATAAAATAGCAACAATGGCTCAAACCCGCCACCTTAAACTCCCCACAGGTGAAAGTAGATGTTGACTCACGGAACCTCATCAAGCGGTGGCTGCAAAGTCAGATTTCTTTGCTACTATCACTGCAAAAAAAGAAGTTTTTTGAAAAGGGATGATTTTATGAAACGAACATTATATGGGTGGGGAAGAGGGAGGGAAAGAATCCCCCCTCCCCAAATTGTCCTGTCCTGATTGGTCCACCGAGTGACGAGGCATGACAGAAATAGTGGGTGTAACTGTCTGAGAATTCTATTCACTAGACAATGAAGGAACTGCAAGAAGATATGGATGGGGGGGGTCAGGTGAGCTGCAAGGGAGTTTGGCAAGGTCTAAGGGGTGTTGGGGGAAGGGTTGGGGAGTGGAACGAAGAGGGGCACAGCCCTGGGGCCACATGCGCACATGGATCTATATTTGTGTATATAACACGGAGCAGTTGCAAGAGGCCCATTTACCGAAACGATCCTTGCCATCCCTGAGAGACCCACACCTGCCCCTTTGCATCCGGGAGGGCTGAGCAGGAAGAGAGCGTGGAAGAAAACCACATCCTGAACCCCCCGGCAGGTAGGGCTGGGCAGAGGCTTGTCCAAGTCAGGCTGATTGCGGCTTCCCTCAGCAGGTGACCAGGAGAGCTGCCAGCTCAGCACAGACTCTCAAGGCAGCAGCACCTCCCACAAGCACCTGCGCAGCGAGGCGTACGGGCAGCACCTGCTGGAGTGCCCTTTCGAGAGACAGCACTTCCCAGAGGCTTACGCATCCCCCAGCCATGCCAAGGGAGAACAGGTGAGTGCTGGAGCCAAAGGCCGCCATGACAGCCTTGAGGTGGGGGTGGAGGGGTTGGGGGGGCTGGAACTCAGTGGTAGACGTATGTTTTAGATACAAGAGGTTCCAGGATCCATCCCTGGCACTTCTTATGTGTGTAATGTTCAGGAAGGCAGGAGAGGCTATATTGTTTAATTATAACTTTCCCAACTTGTGCTAACAAGCTCTATGATTTAGCAGAGTAACATTCCCCTTTTAAACTTACACAGCGGATAGGTTTGCCAGGCTTGCATAAGTCTCTAAAATAAGTTTCCTGGTAATTCCCCTTTTATTCCCTCCTAGAAAGCATAGAAACAACACAGCCTTGTATAAAAGTATGAAAGAGTTTACTCACACTTTCTGTTCACAAATGGATCCCAGAAGGCAGACTTAAGTTACAAAATATATACACATGGACTCTGTCCCATAAGGAGATACAGTGGTACCTCGGGTTACAGACACTTCAGGTTACAGACTCCACTAACCCAGAAATAGTACCTCGGGTTAAGAACTTTACTTCAGTATGAGAACAGAAATTGCATGGCGGTGGCGCAGCGGCAGTGGGAGGCCCCATTAGCTAAAGTGGTACCTCAGGTTAAGAACAGTTTCAGGTTAAGAACGGACCTCCAGAATGAATTAAGTTCTTAACCCGAGGTACCACTGTAGTTCCTTTGTCCTCTCTTGGCTGAAGAAAGCATCTCTGGCTAAGGAGATGTGGCTTCTTCAAGGAATGGAGTCAGAGAGAGAGATGGCTGCCTGCCCTGTGCTATTTTGTTACCTGCACAGGTAAGGTCACGCCCACCTCTGGTCACATTTAGAGGAAGCTTGTCCCAGCACAGGAGGAAACAGGAAGTTTATCTACTGGCTGGACAAACATCCCTCTTCATGTCTAAACATGTCCACTCTAGGAATGTTGCATTTGACTGCTCTGTGTTTCACACCCCACATAATGTTGATGCACCAGTGGTCCAACTCATAATAAGGTGGCTCCCTAACCGGCAGACAGGGGGCGGGGGCAGGCATGGATGGAGGTGGGGGAGAAGCTACAAGGCTGAGTTAGAGGTATGATGAATATATTCATAGAGCCATAGAGTTAGAAGGGACTCCACAGTCCAATCCCTTCCAGCAATGCAGGAATCTCAACTACGCAGGAATCCCATCATATTGTGAAGGGATTCAGGGCTCATTGACACTGAAGGGACCTAAGGAACAAGTAGGGAGTCCCATGTGGGGAGAAAAACAGGGCACCGAGGAGGACTGTGCTCAGATCCCTACGAGGTCCTGATCTCCTGCTGCCCCCACCCCTTTCTCAGGCAGGTATCTATGCCGTGCCCCTGCTCAACACATCCATGGATGACGGGAAATCTATGCTCACGCCTTCCAACCCATCGCTGAGTCGTAACCTGGCGGCCCACCAGACATACTCTGCTGTGACAGGTAAGGGCTGCCCATTCAGGGATGTCTAGGCACCCAACACGAGCATGCCAGGCCCCAAACCAGCTCCGAAGGAGAAGCGGTATATTTGCATATTTGCTGCAAGTTGGTCACACAAGGGCCTGCAGGTTGTGGAGAGGTCTTTGTCAAAGACCCAAATGTCAGGAAGAGAGCAATGGGCTTTCCCCAAGCGGTCAGGGGGTCATTTGGAGAGGTGAAATGTGGGTGGCGCATCAGGTAGGTAAAGGGACCCCTGACCATTAGGTCCAGTTGTGGCCGACTCTGGGGTCGCGGCGCTCATCTCGCTTTACTGGCCGAGGGAGCTGGCGTACACCTTCCGGGTCATGTGGCCAGCATGACTAAGCCGCTTCTGGCGAACCAGAGCAGCACATGGAAACGCCGTTTACCTTCCCGCCGGAGAGGTACCTATTTATCTACTTGCACTTTGACGTGCTTTTGAACTGCTAGGTGGGCAGGAGCAGGGACCGAGCAACGGGAGCTCACCCCGTCGCGGGGATTCGAACCGCCAACCTTCTGATTGGCAAGTCCTAGGCTCTGTGGTTTAACCCACAGCACCAGTGGGTATTGGCTGGTGCTTGGGAGGCAGGCAAAGACACACCAAAGTTCAATGCAGTTTGTAGATCCCTGAGCACCTCAGCTGCTAAGGGTGTTTCCTGGCATGTCTGTTGATTCTGGTTTTCTCTGTCCCTGTCTCCCCCCCCCCTTTAGGGCGCGAAGTGGTTGGTTCCACCCTTCCAGGCTACCCTCCCCACATCCCAACTGGCGGGCAGGGAAGCTATAGCTCATCTGCAATTGCTGGCATGGTGGCAGGTAAGGAGCTCCCTGGGAAAAGCTTCAGGGGAGGAGGAGGCGGAAGGGATGGGACTCAGGGCAGTGAGGATGACCATGGCTGTCTGTGCCCCTTCCATGCACTTTGCCCGCAATTCCCGGCTTTGCCACCTCCCCAGATTGCAGGGAAAGCCATAGAAACATGTGGTGGGTCTCCTAGCCTTGTCCTGCCCCCTTCTTTACCCATTCAACACAACCCTGTCACTTAAAAATGGATATGGCATTTTTAGAGAATAGAGAAAATGCCTCCTTCCGGGGTCTTTCTATCCCCACTGAGACGCATCATACACTCCCCAAACACTTGGATTTATGCAGCACAGCATCTCTCCTTCCAGAGCAGCCAGGAAGCGCCCCCCCCATCGCAACCCGCAAGCCTGAGGCCACCCAGCCCCATCTGCCCCCTTAAAGGGCCAGCTTCTGTTGGTGCTCCTTCCCCCAGTTGGCATTAAGCCTCCTCTGCCCACTGGGACCATCCGTTCCGCCGCCCCACCTTCCTCCCTTCCTTGTTTCTTTGGGTTATTTCAAACTCATTTTCCTACTCTGCTTCCATTATAAGAAACCATGTTGCAGAACACAGTGTTAGACTCACTCCAATAAAAGTCTTGAGAATGCACAGAAGCATTAAAAACCAGAAGACTTAAAAACAGCAATCACTCATAAAACACTTTCCAGAATGAAAATGTATTCGAACGCTGTCTGAAATCAAGAAGCAGGGGAGCTGGGCTTCCCGAAATTGAGAAAATTCCACCGTAGCTGTGGTGCCACCACCAAGATGGCCTTGTACCTGGAAGCCCCTTTGCAAAAGTCCTCTGAGGCCAACTTGATGGAGACTCTGCAAGTGTCCCTATTTTCCAGGGACGTCCCTGATTTAGAGAAGCCATCCCGGTTTCTGATTTGATCATGGAATGTCCCACTTTTCTTTAGGATGTCCCTGTTTTCGTTGGGGAAATGTTGGAGGGTATGGATTTATTCAACCCCATAGCCATCTGAAGGCAATCCTGTACAGTGGTACCTCAGGTTACATACACTTCAGGTCACAGACTCTGCTAACCCAGAAATAGTACCTCGGGTTAAGAACTTTCCTTCAGAATGAGAACAGAAATCGTGCTCTGGCAGCGCAGCGGCAGCAGGAGGCCCCATTAGCTAAAGTGGTGCTTCAGGTTAAGAACAGTTTCAGGTTAAGAACGGATCTCCACAACAAATTAAGTTCTTAACCTGAGGTACCACTGTATAGGGAAGGTTTTTGTGTGTTTTTTTTTAAAATGTTTAATGTTTTATATATGTTGGAAGCTGCCCAGAGTGGCTGGGGCAACCCAGTAAGATGTGTGGGGTAGAAACAGTAAAAAAATTCGTTATGGAATGGGATGTCCCTATTTTCATTGGAGAAATGTTGGAGGGTATGCTTGACGGCTGGAGCAAGTTCCTCCACGAAATCTGATCCTAGCCACTAACGTGTTTTAAAAATGAGCTCAGAAACGATTTGGCCCCTCCTCCAACTGGCAAGTCGGATAGGTGTAAGAGGATCTGACTTCCTGTGGCCATTTTGCAGCCTCTAAGGCAGGGGTCAGCAAACTTTTTCAGCAGGGGGCTTGTCCACTGTCCTTCAGACCTTGGGGGGAGGTTATATTTTTTTTGGGGGGGGGTAATGAACGAATTCCTGTGCCCCACAAATAACCCAGAGATGCATTTTAAATAAAAGCACAGTTCTACTCATGTAAAAACACCAGGCAGGTCCCACAAATAACCCAGAGATGCATTTTAACTAAAAGGACACATTCTGTTCATGTAAAAACACACTGATTCCTGGACCATCTGCGGGCTGGATTGAGAAGGCAATTGGGCCAGATCCGGCCCCCGGGCCTTAGTTTGCCTGCAAATCCTGTGCACGTTGACTCTGAAGTAAGCGCAGCTCTGTTCAGGGGTGCTTGCTCCCTAGTAAGCATGTTTTGCTTGCCAGCCTAAGCTGCGCCTGAACTTTGCAAGCCTCGAATTCTGCTGTCAGGAGGAAGGCCTTGCCCGCTGAGGCGGGAGAAGCTGGCAAGCTGGTGCCGCCGTTCCCTTTGGCTTGGCGGACGTGCTGAGCTGGTGTGTCCCTGGGTTACCTTGGAGATGTGGTTAATGCAGCGTTGAGAATACAGAATCTTCTCCCTTGCGCGCTCCCTCCCCTCAAGCGTGAAATGAGATTGGTCAGGAGAAGAAAGGAGAGATTGGGGGCTGTTTTTACACCGCTTGTAATGAGAGCACTCAATCAAATGCCCCTTGAAATCTTGTTCCCCTCCCTCGCAGTCAGGCTCCAGCCCCACCCCCCTCACCAACGCCAGCATCCAAATGGTTTGAAAACCTACTGTAACTGACACCCCCCTGCAAACACACACACACACACACACACACCTGAAGACAACCTAAAGACAAATACAAAAACACCTCTATCCGCTAAACCAGGGATAGGCAACCTAAGGCCCGGGGGCTGGATCCAGCCCAATTGCCTTCTCAATCTGGCCCGCGGACGGTCCGGGAATCAGCGTGTTTTTAACATGAGGAGAATGTGTCCTTTTATTTAAAATGCATCTCTGGGTTATTTGTGGGGCCTGCCTGGTGTTTTTACATGAGTAGAATGTGTCCTTTTATTGAAAATGCATCTCTGGGTTATTTGTGGGGCATAGGAATTCATTCGTCGTCGTCGTCGTCCCCAAAAAATATAGTCTTCAAAATGGCCACAGGAAGTCAGATCCTCTTACACCAGGGGTCTGCAACCTTTAATACAAAAAGAGCCACTTGGACCCGTTTCCGAAGGAAAAAAAACCTGGGAGCCGCAAAACTCATCATTATAAAAATAACTTTTTTGTCACTTTTTTATTATTTCTTTGTTTGACCCCTCAGAATTACTCCTCCTCATAGAAATAAATGTTAAATTAACAAGTTACCTTTTTTGTGTGGGTGTGTTCTTCACTCTCCTTCAAAACAGTGACCAGCGTACATGCCCCTTACAATGTAGCGGGCGGACGGGCGGGAAGGTGACGTCGGGACGGTGTGTGACTAAGGCACACACCGCCCCCATGCGACGTCACAGCCTGTACAGCGCCCGCCACAGTGGGGAGTGTCGGGGCGCACAATGCGCCTCCTCCCCTTGCTAGTATCCGTCCCGGAGCCGCGGCAAAGGTGTAAAAGAGCCACATGCGGCTCCGGAGCCGCGGGTTGCAGACCCCTGTCTTACACCTATCCGACTTGCCAGTTGGAGGAGGGGCCAAATCGTTTCTGAGCTCATTTTTCAAACACGTTAATGGCTTGGATCAGGTTTCGTGGAGGAAAACTTTTGCCCCATTGAACTTGCTCCAGCCGTCAAGCATACCGTCCAACATTTCTCCAATGAAAATAGGGACGACGTCCCATTCCATAAGGATAATTTTACTGTTTATATCCCACACATCTTACTGGGTTGCCCCAGCCACTCTGGGCAGCTTCCAACATATATAAGACATTAAACATTTTTTAAAAAAACATCTTCCCTATACAGTAGTACCTCAGGTTAAGAATTTGATTCGTTCTGGAGATCCGTTCTTAACCTGAAACTGTTCTTAACCTGAAGCACCACTTTAGCTAATGGGGCCTCATCCTGAAGCAAAGTTCTTAACCAGCGGTTTAGCGAAGTCTGTAACCTGAAGCGTCTGTAACCTGAAGCGTATGTAACCCGAGGTACCACTGTATTATTTTTTCAAAATATAGTCCGGCCCCCCACAAGGTCTGAGGGTCAGTGGACCGGCCCCCTGCTGAAAAAGTTTGCTGACCCCTCGGCTGAACCCTACATGGGATTTGAGGTTAATCATACAAACCTACCTTTCAGGGTCATTGTTAAGGACCACCAAGACTAGTGTACGTGACCTATCTGGAGTACTTGGAGGAAGTACTAGAAAAAGAATTATGCGTGGAATTAAACATTGCGCTGATACAATCAATCTGTGCAGACGTTTCCGCCTGCCAGGTGGAACAATCTCTCCCCCCCATGCCCCCCCCCCCACTCTTCTGGGACTCAAGAGAAGATTTGAGGGAGGTGTGTGGGGAGAAGAAGGGGGAAGCCCCATTGTGGAAACGGGAGTCCTGTTGCTGGCTTCTGTAGTACACTGGGTTAAGGCCACATCACACTTCAGAGTGGTGAAAAAGCAGTGTCCCTATTTTCCATGTGTCCCTATTTTCCAGAGACGTCCCCGATTTAGAAAAGCCATCCCAGTTTCTGATTTGATCCCAGAATATCCCGCTTTTCCTTAGGACATCCCTATTTTCATCCGAGAAATGTTGGAGGGTATGGAGTTACCCAACTCTTGAGCCAGCTGAAGGCAGCCCTGTATAGAGAAGTGTTTTTTTAAAAAAAGTTGAATGCTTTATTATGTTTTTATATACGTTAGAAGCCACCCAGAGTGGCTGGGGCAACCCAGTCAGATGGGTGGTGTATAAATAGTAAATTATTATTATGGAATAGGATGTCCCAATCTTCATCGGAGAAAGGTTGGAGGATATGAAACATTCCATCCTTCCTCCTAGGGAATTCTGCAAATTGTAGTTCTGTGAGGGGAATAGGGGTCTCCTAACATCTCTCGGCACACTTTTTAAAAACCTACATTTCCCAGAATGCCTTTTTTTTTGGAGGGGAGGAGCCATGACTGTTAAAGTGATATAATAGTGCTTTAAGGTTTGGATGTGACCGAAAATAGCATCCGGACTTCTGTGGATTATTACTTATCTGTCAGGAGGAGCCCTTCCACCCCCCTCCACCCCCTTGGTGGAAGATTGGGAGTGAGAATATAAACTGCTAATAATGCTTGACTAAATGGGGCTGTGGTTTCCTTATGAGGACACTGTTAGGATATTTCCGTTCCACCTTAAAAGGGAGCAGGCTTTGTGAGTCACAGAGTCTGTGCATGTCCTGTTCACAGGATGTTTATGTTTGCTGTTGCTTTCGATTTCACTCGGTCGGAGACACTGACGCAGGCAGGCAGTCATGTCTTTCCTTGTTCTGATCAACGCTGAATAAAGCCTGTAAATAATGCTCTTCTGAGTGCAACTTTCTGGCTGTGCATTATCTGCTGATAAAGAGTGTGCACAAGCCCTGGAATGTGGCTAGGTATTTCCAGGAAACTCGTGTCGCTAAAAGCTCATACTGCGTGACTACAGGGATCGATGGATCGTCCGGCAGCCGGCTTGGGGCCATGATGGACTATATCTCCCTGGCAGTATCCCAACAACAGGTTATGGGCCCAGCACGCTTCTGCTGTGCCACTCTGCTTCCCTGCATTCACTCGCATTCTGGGTCACCGTTTTCTTTCCATTTACAGGTGTATAGATAGACCTCTGCATATCTAGAGAGTCCCCCAGCTGTTCAGATGCTGATGGCTTCCTTTGGGGTGGCCCCCCTGTTTCACCTCCAAACTGAGAGGGACCCATTACGAAACGTTGCAGCATAGAGCGCGTAGAAAGGGGGGGGTCAATCCTTTTCGGAGTTTCACCTAGGAATGAATCCTCAGGGAAGGGGGATTTCAGGAGCGGAGAAGAGATTAATGACACCCCACTTGTCTCTCACCCCACTTTCTCCTGCTGGAGGGCTGCCCTACCCTAGCTTGCGCATTTCAGGGCAGGGTAGTTCTGAAGACTGCACCCTTTGAGCCTCTGCCTGGCTTCAGGTCTCCCTTGCTCAGCCGCTGCTCAACTGTCGCCAGCAGCCTGTCAGCTCAGAGGTTCCTGCCAAGGCCATTGGGCTTTTGTAAAAAAAACCCTTTTCATGAACAGGCTTCAGTTGCAGAAGCTCCTCCCTTAAATTTGGGTGCCCCCATTTCACTTCCATCTTGAGAAACACTAGAGCCCAAGTCCCCTCTGTGGGAATGTTCAGGGAGGCAAGAGAGGATATATTGTTTATTAATATCCTTCCTAATTTGCACTAGCAGAGTTACATTCCCCCTTTTTACATGCATAGCAGATAACAGGTTGCAGGCTCGTGTGAGCCTCTCAAGATTAGATTCCTGGTAAGTTCCCGTACATCCCTCTTAAAAGAAAAACACACCACAACCTTGAGCAAAGTTTACTCACATCATCAGTTCACGGTTGGATCCCTGAAGGCAGACTTAGTTACAAATATGTACATGTGGATCTACCCCATATGGGGGTTAATCCCAGTGACTGCAGACTGGCAGTCACTGCAGTTCACACGACGAAAGGAAGTGAAAAAGAGAGAGGTGTTCTGTGTGCCTTGTCCTTTTATTACCTGGGCAGGTAAGGTCAGGCTCACCTCTAGTCACATGGAAAAGGAAGGATGCTGCAGCCAGGAGAAAACAGGAAGTTTTCGACGGGCTGGACCAAACATTCCTCCGCATGTCCACTCTAGGAAAACAAGGAATGTTGTACTCGATTGCTACCTGTGTATCACATCCCACACACTCTTAGAAGGTAGCAGGAGGAAGATGGCAATGATGATGGCGACAACCAGATTTGGCATCTTGGTTTTTGTGGTGCTCGATGAAAACAAATTTGTAGCCTTAACACCACATCAACCCTACATTTAGCTGTTGTGGAGATGTCCCCACTTGCAGCCCCACCAGCGAGCCTCCCCCAGCTGCCTCTGACACGTGTTCCCTTCTCTTTGTCTCCAGCAGGGAGTGATTATTCTGGCGGCGCCTACAGCCACGGCCCTTACACCAGCTATGGAGAGCCCTGGCGATTCCCCAACTCTGGACTGCTGGGTGAGTCTCCTCCTCTGGGGCTGCAAGGGTAGGTGGTTGGGGGTGGGGGGCTTTCCCAGCTTGGCCTGGCAGCTTGTGTGTCAGGTCTCCTGGGACCTTGAGGGCCAAAGCTGAGGGCTTAGGCAGGTGAGGACTGTTTCTGGTGCTCTCCGACACAGAAAGGAGGAGCATCAGTCCTTGCAACTAGCCAGCAGCAAGGAGCTTGACTGGGCTGACCTGACCCACTATGAATGCTGGAAAGTAGAACTGTTTACTTGTTGCAGTTCTGCTGAGATTCCTGCATTGAAGGGGGTTGGACTAGATGACCCTTGTTCCCCCTTCCAAATCGAAGATTGCTCTTTGCAAGCTCCCAGCTCCAACATGACCTTCTCTTGGCGGAGTTGTGAATGCAGTCACTGCCTGCCCCTTGGGAAGCTCCTGTGCTTTGAGTCCTCTCCATGATCAAGAGATGATGATGATGATGATGATGATGATGATGATAATAATAATATTTATACCCCGCCCACCTGGCTGGGTTTCCCCAGCCACTCTGGGTGGCTTCCAGCAAAATACTAAAATACAGTAATTCATCAAATATTAAAAGCTTCCTTAAACAGGGCTGCCTTCAGATGTCTTCTAAAAGTCAGATAGTTGTTTATTTCCTTGACATCTGGTGGGAGGGTGTTCCATGGGGAGGGTGTCACCACCAAGAAGACCCTCTGCCTGGTTCCTGCAACTTCACTTCTTGCAAAATAAAGAAATTCCTTCCAGTAGCACCTTAAAGACCAACTAAGTTAGTTCTTGGTATGAGCTTTCGTGTGCATGCACACTTCTGTATCTGAAGAAGTGTGCATGCACACGAAAGCTCATACTAAGAACTAACTTAGTTGGTCTTTAAGGTGCTACTGGAAGGAATTTCTTTATTTTGACTATGGCAGACTAACACGGCTACCTATCTGTAACTGGAACCATGGAAGGCTTCACTTCTCGCAATGAGGGAACCGCCAGAAGGCCCTCGGAGCTGGACCTCAGTGTCCAGGCTGAACGACGGGGGTGGAGACGCTCCTTCAGGTATACTGGACCGAGGCCGTTTAGGGCTTTCAAAGTCAGCACCAACACTTTGGCTTGTGCTTGGAAAATGTACTGGGAGCCAATGTAGGTCTTTCAGGACCAGTGTTATGTGGTCTTGGCGGTCGCTCCCAGTCACCAGTCTAGCTGCCGCATTCTGGATTACAAGAGGTGCTTTCTCCAGTGGAAAGCAGGTACAAGATGATGAACCCTTGTGACTAAGGCTAAGAAGAGTGATTACCTGAGGAAAGAATTTGAATGGGGTCCCCAAATTTTGGGTGGGTGGGTAGGTGGAGTTAGACAAAATAAACTGCCCGTTACAGGACTCCATATCCCTTGTAGGTGGGCTTCCTTCCAACCCCATTTCCTTGCCACAAATGACCACGCAGAGAAGTCTGACTGAGACTCGCCTTTCCCAGAGGCCCACAGCTCTGCCCAAATATTTTGAAACCAAAGTGACCAAAGCTCCACCTCCGCTTCTGCAGCCAGTCACATACCTTGCACAGATGCGAGATGCCAGATAACTTTCTCCTTCTCTTGCGGGAAGGAAGCCATTTGACCAAAGTCCCACACTGGCCCTGTCTCAGAATACTGGGCAGGGAAGTCAATCATCCCCCGGGCTGTTTTGATGGCATCTTAACATGAACCCTGCTGAGGTCTGCAAAGGCTGTGGGTACGAGATGATTAATGTGTTTTGAGTTGGAGTGAATGGTTAACCCAGGCAGGTTATTTGCTAATAGCCTGCCTCTCTCTCTCTCTCTCTCTCTCTCTCTCTCTCTCTCTCTCTCTCTCTCTCTCCAGGTTCCCCCTATTACTACAGCTCATCTTCACGGGGCCCTGTACCTCCCAACACCACCTACGACCACCTGTAGATGATGCAGTCCCTCTGGGAGCCAGGCCAGCTCTCCTGGGCCACTCTGTTTATAGCCCAGCGGCAACGAAGAGGGAGGTGGACTGGTTCAATATGCAGCAATGGAATCCACACAAGCAGTTGCAGCAATTGCAAGCATGCAAGGCCATCCTGTTATCCATGAAGCTGGGAAGGATGGAGGAACAGGTGGCATTAATGTGCTTGCGTCCCCGGACTCCAAAAGTGAGGACAGTCTAAACACCTTGAAATCGAGGAACTCAAACCAATGAAATCAAGTGATGCTTTATGAAGTCACTTTGCTACTGTCCTCTCTTGCACGAAGGCGGGTGAAGGTGCTTGTGCAAACTGTGGGTCTTTGAAAGGACTGGACACTTGGAGAGGAGCAGAGAGAATAGTTGGGAGAAGAGCAGGCTTGGGGCTTGAACGCTTGGGCTGCTTCTCTCCTCGCCCTAGGGGATCCTGGCTGCAGTTTAAGTTGCTTGCTTGTGCAGGTCGCACCGTCCCTTATTTCTGGCTGTTCCTGTTTCGTTCCTGTCTCGTTCTTTGAACAGCAGGAAAAGGAAGGCACAAATGCAGCCTCACAGATAAGGACCCCAAGTGCAACTTTTGTGGGCGAAGGCAGGGGTGGCCGATTCAGTTACAGATGGCGCGAAGACAGATGGGCTGAGCATCTTTCGGTCAGAAGGAGTGGGGCACAACAAACAGCTGGTGGGAAATTTCCCAGTAGAGGATTCTCAGCCTGCAACTCCAAGTCAAATCTCACAATTCCTCTCCTGGTGGGCTCTTTCCCCCTCATCCGCTTTTACTGGTTTGCTCTAATACAGGGGCAAGATCCGGCCAGCAAACTGCTCTTGCCAACATTTGCAGACCTGATCTCATTTCAGGGTTGGCAGGGTACCTGCAAAGTTGCCAAGGCAAGATGTTGAGGGCCTTGTCCTTTTTGAGGGGTTGAGCTCTTCCTTTACCTAGTGGAAACTGAAGCAGAGCTGCTGGAACATGGTAGGTGTCGAGTTGCGCTGTGTGTCCACGTCTATATGCCTTTGTTTCTTGCTGTATAGACAGAACTTTACACAAGCTGCACCCCTGGGAAATGGGCGTGGGTTTTCGCCCTGCCTCCATCAGCACAGAACAGTCTCCTCCTCTGCATCCCTTTGAATAAAAGCAGTTTGTATTAATGACACGAAACCCTTGGCTCTGTAGGGATGTGTATAGATGCTAGGAGAGAAGATATTTATTAGATATTATCTTACTTTCCTTATGTTGAGGAAGCATACCTTTGCCCCTTAAAAGGGAAGCTTTAATAGGCTAGTTTTAGCCTTTTAGTTTAAGTAATCCTGGATGCTTTAAGGCAGACTGGATTCTTCTGGTGTTTCCCCCCTTTCTTCCCTTAAAACAATAACCGCACAAAGTTTTAAAAAAGAATAACATTTACTCACTCAGAATACTTGTTGAAGAGTAACAGATACAGCAGTTTTGTTCAGGCAGGCTTAAAATGATAATCCAGTTACAAAGACATACTTTAGTTTAAAATTAGTCACGTTGTGGAAATAGAGGTGAGAGCAAAGAGCAAGTACAGTGGTGCCTCGCAAGACGAAATTAATTCGTTCCGCAAGTTTTTTCTTCTTGCGAGTTTTTCGTCTTGCGAAGCACGGTTTCCCATAGGAATGCATTGAAAATCAATTAATGCGTTCCTATGAAAATCGCTTGCCAGGCTGGCAGTGTGGAGAAGGGCTTTTCTCCCCACCGCAAGCCTTCAGGACAGGTACGGGAACAGAGGGGAAGGGGCGTAGCGCTTCTCCTCTGTTCCCGGGGCTTGCGGTGGGAGGAGGGTTTTTCCTCCCCACCGCCAACATTCAGAACAGCATTCTGAATGTTGGAGGTGGGAAGGAAAACCCTCCTCCCACCGCAAGTCTTCAGGACAGCAATCCGAAGGCTGGCACGGGGAGAAGGTCTCTCCGCCCCACCGCCAGCCTTCGGAGCATCCTTCCGAAGCCTGGCGGTGGGAGGAGGTCTCTCCGCCCCACCACCAGCCTTCGGAGGAGGTCCGAGGACAGTGGGGAAGACGCGCTGCGCCTCCCCGCTGTCCCGGAGATTTCCCTATGGGCTTTCGTCTTGCGAAGGAAGCCCATAGGGAAATTCGTTTTGCGAAGCGCCTCCAAAACGGAAAACCCTTTCGTCTAGCGGGTTTTCCGTCTTGCGAGGCGTTCGTCTTGCGGGGCACCACTGTACACAGCCAGGTGAGATGTTACATATGCAGAGACCTTCCCCCTGACCAGGCACCTGGGTGTGTCTCTCAGAGCCCTCTCTAGCAAATTTACAGGACTCGATGAGCTTCAGCTCCTATCCAGTGCCTATCTAGCAAACATTCATTGTTGGTTTGACTGCACTGCAAATATCCCACGCACCCATTCTCAGGCAAAACAACATACATGCTCTTTTATGAAACCACCCAGAGTCCCATCTTGACTCAAAGGTTCTGGAAGCTGTCTCTTGGTAGACGCTTGGTCAGGATATCAGCAGTCATCTCTTTGATGCGGCAATAAGCCAACTACACAAGTCCGTCTTGGATGGCCTCTCGTACATAGTGATACTTCACCCTGATGTGCTTTGTCCTTGTGTGGAATTTCTCACTCTGGGACAGCTCTAGGCAACTCTCGTTGCCCCACTTACTTCCTAGGGCCTTCTTCCCAGAAGGTAATGATTCAAGTGTTGTTTTGATGCAATGCATCCATATCTCCTCCTGTGCAGCCTCCCTCCATAGACTGACTTCTGCAGCTGGCATCTCTATCTCTTCCCACATGAAAGGTCCCCTGAGGTAACGCCGACCCTGCAAAGTAGGGTTCTGGATGAGCGTCTGACCTGTAGTCCTGGACCTGTGGTCTCATCAGCTTCCTCCTCCTCCACGGCAGGCTTGTCTCCACTGAGCTGCTCCCCTTCGTCTCTGGTGTTGCTGCCAGGAGTCTAGTCCTCTGCATCTTCATCTTGTGCATCGCTTGCAGAGGGGGCCATGACACTGGAAGGCAGATCTGGACATTGAAGTTTGTGATGAGAAGTATACAGTGGTACCTTGGGTTAAGAACTTAATTCATTCTGGAGGTCCGTTCTTAACCTGAAACTGTTCTTAACCTGAAGCACCACTTTAGCTAATGTGGCCTCCCACCAGCTGCTGCTGCATCACCACCACCAATTTCTGTTCTCATCCTGAAGCAAAGTTCTTAACCTGAGGTACTATTTCTGGGTTAGCGGAGTCTGTAACCTGAAGCGCCTGTAACCTGAAGCGTCTGTAACCTGAGGTACTACTGTATAAGGTCTTTGGCTTCTTCTGATTTCTCAGAAAAGTCCACAACACTATTCCTTGTCTCAGCTTTGTTGTGCTCAGATGGGAGACAGATTAAAGGGTAAAGTGACCCCTGACCGTTAGGTCCAGTTGTGGACGACTCTGGGGTTGCGTGCTCATCTCGCTCTATAGGCTTAGGGAGCCGGCGTTTGTCCGCAGACAGTTTCCATGTCATGTGGCCAGCATGACTAAGCTGCTTCTGGCGAACCAGAGCAGCGCACGGAAACGCCGTTTACCTTCCCACAAGAGCGGTCCCTATTTATATACTTGCACTTTGATGTGCTTACGAACTGCTAGGTTGGCAGAAGCAGAGACTGAGCAACGGGAGCTCACCCCGTTGCGGGGATTCGAACCGCTGACCTTCTGATCAGCAAGTCTTAGGCTCTGTGGTTTAACCCACAGCGCCACCCGCGTCCCTGGGAAACAGATTACCAAAGCTCAAAAGGTGTGCATTTAGCTCCCTTTGTTAGCAGCAGTCTGCTCTGGTGATACGCCACAGTTGCTGCTGCGCCTCCCCACATGCATTGGGGTAGAGATGCATCTTTTTAACATGCACCTTGCCATTTCCATGATGGAGCTGAAATTTCTTTCAGCGACTGAGTTCTGTTGTGGGGTGTAAGGAACGGTGGTTCTGGAAGCTGTCTCTTGGTAGACGCTTGGTCAGGATATCAGCAGTCATCTCTTTGGTGTGGCAATAAGCCAACCAGGAAACTTACAGGACTCTTGAGCTTCAGCTGTCCTGTTCTGTGTCTATTTAGCAACCATGCATGGTTGGTTTTGACTGCATTTTAAGTATCCAATAGGCTCGTGGTCCTCAGCCTTCATTTTGGGGAAGGGGAAATCCTTCTCTTTCCATCTGTTGGCAAAAGAAGATGGGGACCAGCTGAGGGAAGAAAAACCACGCTGTGTGGTCCCAGGTTCAAGTGACAGTTGAAAGAATCCCAGCAGGTAGCAGCTCCCTGATGGAGTAGACATGGATCAGTTGCAACAGATCAATGTACAGCAGGGACTGGAAAAAATCCCACAGCCTCCACTCTCTGGTAGATTTACCTCTCTTGCAATGCACCAGTGGCGTAGCGTGGGGGGTGCGGGGGGGGCCAGCCGCACCGGGCGCAACATCTGGGGGTTAGGGTTAGGGGGCGCAAATCCACGGGTTAGGGGGCGCAAATCCACGGGTTAGGGGGCGCAAATTACTTGCCTTGCCCCGGGTGCTGACAACCCACGCTACGCCACTGCAATGCACCACTGGATAAGACTCCTGACCTGCCCTTTAGGAACTCTTCAAAGACTGCTGTTTGCAACTGGAGACCTTTTTGTCCCTAGCCCAGGTGTGGGGAACATCTGGCACTCTGGATGTTGCTGAACTACAGCTCCCATCTTTCCTGACCATCAGCCATGTTTGCTGAGGCTCATGGGAGTTGTAGTTCAGCAACTTACGGAGGGCCAAAAGTTCTCTACACCTGCTCTAGGATCCTGGGGTGGCATGGACATAGCCCTTATATCAAATAAAAAAGTACGTAACTGAGGTTCTGCCCCCCCCCCCATAACATAAATCCTGGCTATGCCCATGTGGGGTGGTGATAATGCAAAAGGTGTTCTGGTAAAAACTCCAAAAACTTCAAAGTATCTGCACTTTTATTTTTATTTTTTAATGAAAAAAGCATGGGGTTTTTTTAAGCCAATGCTTTGTAAAACAAACTTGCAACTTCTAAAGATTCAGCTTTTTTAAAGAAGCCAAAAGTGCTTTCAAAGGAAGTGAGTAAATAAACTTGTTTTAAGACATTTGGCACTCTTGATCACACAATCAAGGGCGCATCTAGTCCAACCCCCTGCGATGCAGGAATTTCACTGGGGTCCCCCATCCAATTCGAAACCAGACCAGACCCTGCTTAGCTGTAGCAAATATGCTAGCGGTTTTATCATGGTTGGTCATATCAGGTTTCTGCTGGGAACTGGAAGGATATCATCCCTGGGACCTAAGAATTTAGATGTCACAGCAGGAGAGCTGGAGTCTGTGAATTCTAGATGAGAAGGTGCTATCCAGCCCACCCAGGTTTAGCTTGACTTTGTACACTCAGGTGGAGCCTCAGTGATAGATCGCATGTAGGCGGTCCCAGGTGGTTTTTCCATTCCAGGCAGTGGCGTAGCGTGGGTTGTCAGCACCCGGGGCAAGGCAAGTAATTTGCGCCCCCTAACCCGTGGATTTGAGCCCCCTAACCCCCAGATGTTGCGGCCGGTGCGGCCGGCCCCCCCTGCACCCCCCACGCTACGCCACTGATTCCAGGTAAGGCTCTGGAGAGCCAGTGCAGACAGAACTGAGCTCGGTGAGCAGGTGATCTGACCTGGTTTCAAGCCGTTCGGAACCGCTGCTTTAATGCGCTTTGGAAGCCTCCGAGTCAACAGCTGCCAAGAAATCGGCTTCCCTGGGGAAACGCGACTGGGGCAGGAGGAGATGCCGGGTCGCCTGCGCCACTGGAACAAGGAAGAGTCAGCGGCTGGCGGCCGCTGGGCCAAATCCGGCCCTTTGGGGGTTAGAAACAGGCATCCTCCGCCAGGCACCCAAACTGCAGGCAGGAGAGAGGTCGATATCGTGGCTTCCGGGAGGCTGCCCACAGAACCGGACCGGGGGGGCTAGTGGAAGGTACCGCGACCTGGGAGCCTGGGCCGGGGGCGACCCCTCTCTTAGCCTTGCCGGGCGGCCCCCGGAGAAAAGAGCTCGGCGGGAGCGGGGCGCGAAGGCGACGCCCCGTCGGCCGAGAGCGGAAGAAGCCCCCGCGGCCGGGGAGAGGAACAATCGGAAATAAAACTTCATGGAGCAGAAAATCAAAGGCAGATTATACAGATGTGGCAATTTGAAGGATCATTGCCTCCGTCCTCGTTGCAACGGCGGCAGCTGGAATTGCCGCGCCGCCCGCCCGCCGAGGGCAGGAGGAGGAGGAGGAGAAGGCGAAGGCAGCGGAGCCTGCCGGGCCAGGACTGGCCCCCGACGGAACCGGAGACCGCGCCCTGCGCTGGGCTTCCCGGGGCGCGTCCGGGCAACTGCTGCGCCCTGGGCGCACGGGCGCTCCCACTGGCGGCGGCAGAGGCTCGACGGCGCCGCTGTCCTCGCCCTGTGCCCGGCGCACCTGAGAAAAGCCCCTCGAGGAGGGCGACCGCGGGTGCCTAGAAGGCGTTCCCTCTGCGGGGGTACTTTGCACAGGCTCAGAGACCCTCTTCTGCTCTCCTGACTTGCTTTATGTAGCCAATGGCTACCGAAGCGGCTGTCTTCTTTGGGAAACCCTTAAAGGAAACAGCGGAGCTTTCCTTCTTAAAGTTCTAAGCGGCAGTCTGCGTTTCCGGGTTTTGTGGCTATTGGGGGGCCCGACTCCGGCCTACTATTCTTTCGCTTTCTTTTTCCTGCCCTCGGGGGCCTGAAAGGTTCCTCCCTCCCTCCCTCCAAAGGAATGGCCAGTTCCGCCTTTGTGAACCCTACAGCCCTTGCCAGGGGAACCAATCAGTGCTGCTGCTACTTCGGATTCCACGAGTAACCAATCCGAGGCAGCGATCAGGGGTCCCTAAGCAGAGTCAGAACAACTCTTAGTGCCCCCCCCATAGTCGCTCCCTCTCCTGCTGAGCCACTCCTCCTAACAGTCACCTCTGTGAGATGCCCCTCGTCCACCCACTCATAGTAGACTTTGATAGAACAGGGAGGGGGCGCCACTCCTGCCCCCCATTGCAATGGTGATCCTGGAGCCAGCTAGGCAGCCACTTTGCCACCGGAGGATGGAGGATGTACCTGTGCCCACCCCCAACAGCAGCTGCTCTGGCCCCTTTGTGCCACACACAAGGGGTGCAAGCACCAGGCATCTTCCCCAAAGCTGGGGGGGGGAGGGGTATGGGGAAAGGGTCACCACTGCTCTCAACTGTTTGTGGTTGCTCCTAGGTTCAGGGCCTTCTGTTCTGGTAGGCAGTGCGGGCTGCAAAACAAAAGGCTCATTTGGTAGCTTGCATTGCATCCTCTTGGGAGGTGGGTGGAGCTGTGGGTTAAACCACTGAGGCTTGGGCTTGCCGATCAGAAGGTCGGCGGTTCGAATCCCCGCAACGGGGTGAGCTCCCATTGCTTGGTCTCTGCTCCTGCCAACTTAGCAGTTCGAAAACACAAAGTGCAAGTAGATAAATAGGTACCGCTCTGGCGGGAAGGTAAACGGCGTTTCCGTGTGCTGCTCTGGTTTGCCAGAAGCGGCTTAGTCATGCTGGCCACATGACCCGGAAGCTGTACGCTGGCTCCCTCGGCCAGTAAAGCGAGGTGAGCGCCGCAACCCCAGAGTCATCCGTGACCGGACCTAATGGTCAGGGGTCCCTTTTTTATTGCATCCTCTTGCAGCCGGCCAGTGGACCTATTCTGGAGGTTTCTGATTCCCATTGTGGGGAAGGACCCTCTGGGGTCCTTGGAGACCCGCTGCGACTAACCGGCTACACACTTTGAGGATAAAGATTGTTCAACTTTGGAGTGGTCTTGACTCTGCACTTGTTGCAGCTGCGGTTGAAGTACCCAGTGCAGTCATTGCAGGTGTTTCGTGGGACCAGTTTCATCTTATGCAATCAGCTGGTGTGGGCAAGGTGCTGGTGGCAATGTGACCGTGTGCCCCCTCACCCCTCCTGGTTCATTAAATCTAGCAGAGAGGGGCTGACTGGTTGGTTCTAGAGCGTGGCTAACTCTTCACTAGTCCCTGCTGCACTGAAAGCAGCCGTAGTGTGACTGTGCCTAAAGAAACCGGTTCTGAACTATTGGATGGGAGCAACTATCGACTAGATGCAGTTTCAGGCAAAGCTGGAGGAGGGGGGGTGGCAGCTGCAAACACCAATTATTTAGATCCATTCCAATCTGGGTCCGGATCTGGCCATGGAACCAAGTCAGCCTTGGTCACCCTGATGGATGACTTCTGCAGAGAGTGGGACGAGAGGAGAGAGACCTTGCTCCAATCCTATGTTCAGGGTAGAGTCCAGAGAGGAGCACTGGGATAGTGCCTTCTGGCCCCCTGGCAGCTCTGCTATGGGGCGCTGTGGGGGACTAATCACAGTTCTACAGTGGTACCTCGGGTTAAGAACTTAATTCGTTCTGGAGGACTGTGGTTAATCTGAAACTGTTCTTAACCTGAAGCACCACTTTAGCTAATGGGGCCTCCTGCTGCCGCTGCGCGATTTCTGTTCTCATCCTGAAGAAGAAGAAGAAGAGGAGTTTGGATTTGATATCCCGCCTTTCACTCCCTTTAAGGAGTCTCAAAGCGGCTAACATTCTCCTTTCCCTTCCTCCCCCACAACAAACACTCTGTGAGGTGAGTGGGGCTGAGACTTCAGAGAGGAGCGGAGACGCGAACCCGGTTCCCCAGATTACGAGTCCACCGCTCTGAACCACTACACCACACTGGCTCTCAAAGAAGCAAAGTTCTTAACCTGAGGTAATATTTCTGGGTTAGCGGAGTCTGTAACCTGAAGGGTATGTAACCTGAAGCGTATGTAACCCGAGGTACCACTGTATTTGGTATCTACATGAAGACACTGGGATCAGTTACAGTGGAATCTTAATCCATTCAGGGAGTCCATTTGATTCCCAAAATGGTTCGGGAACCAAAGTGCAACTTCCTGCAGCCAATCGGAAGCTGTGGAAGCCGCGCCGGACGTTCAGCTTCCAAAGAACGTTCGAAAACTGGAACAATCACTTCCGGTTTTCGATCGTTTGGGAGCCGGAACGTTCAGCTCCCAAGGCGTTCGGGAGCCGAGGTTCCACTATATTAGGAGTTTTGGGGTGAGAGGCCTTCAATTCTCCCCAGGCACCCTGTCCCTCTGGGGCAAAAGGGTCCTGGGAGCTGTTCCGCCCCCCCACCGGCCCTCAACATCCAGGCTGAGTCCCTGCATATCTCTGTTTATTGCACAAAGGTCACAGCTGCCCCAGTGGCAGCGATTGAGGAATGAGGGACGGGGATTAAGGCAGCAGAAGGCTGAGCCCCCGAAAGTGGAGCCCAGCAGCAGCAGGCAGGACACTTCCCTGAGTCTCTGCGTTGAAGGCAGGTGGTGTGGGCGATGCCCTGGAGACTGTGCCCACAACAGCCTCTGCCCATCTGTTTCTTGAGACGTTGCGCCACCTGGAGTCCAAATTCTGCAAGCGCCGGTTCAGAGGGCAGCGCTCCTCCTTTCGTACCGTGTCTCCACTTTGGGCTTCGAGTGGAGTGAGACCCAAAGGGATGGGTGAGGGAAAGACAGAAAGGCTCCCATCTCCAGTGAGGGCGGCGGTGGCGGCGGCAGCACTGGAGGGCAGGGACCCTCACAGCAAGTGCTTATTGCGCCTGGGGATGATTTTGCGTACTGTCCGGCGCTCAGAAATGTTCCGCTTCACCTTCACCCCCGCAGGCAGCCCGTCCACGTTCAGGGAGGGGCTGGAGTGGGACTTCTGCAGGGACGCGCAGGCCTCCTCGGCCGGCAACTCGCCCGCCTCCCCCAGCCGGATCTCCCACTGCTCAAGGTCCTCCGTGTCTTCACCGGCCAGCTTCACCTCCAGCAGTCTCACGTAGGTCTCGTAGCGGCGCTTCTGCACAAAGGGACAAAAGAAGGCAGGGCGTCATGTGGGGGGGTGGGGAGGGGAAGGCCGCCTCTGGCTGGCAGCACCTGAGGGAGTCAACTAGGGCAGCGCCCCTCAGACACAGGACCAGGGAGAAGGTTCATCCTGTTAACGGAGGAGTTCTCCCCATCTTCTCACGCAGGATTAAGGATGCAAAATATGTCCATAGTTAATGTTTCTGTAGTCTAAAATCACGTACGGTGGTACCTCAGGTTAAGAACTTAATTCGTTCCGGAGGTCCGTTCTTAACCTGAAACTGTTCTTAACCTGAGACACCACTTTAGCTAATGGGGCCTCCTGCCGCCGCCGCACAATTTTTGTTCTCATCCTGAAGCAAAGTTCTTAACCTGAGGTACTATTTCTGGGCTAGCGGAGTCTGTAACCTGAAGCGTCTGTAAACCGAGGTACCACTGTAATTATCAAAGCTGTAGAGCTTGAAGACACCGCAAAAGAGTCGTCTAGCCCAACCCTCTGTGATGCAGGGATCACAACTGGAGAATCTGACAGGTGGCCCTCCAAGAAGAAGAGGAGTTTGGATTTGATATCCTGCTATATCACTACCCTAAGGAGTCTCAAAGCGGCTAACAATCTCCTTTCCCTTCCTCTCCCACAACAAGCACTCTGTGAGGTGAGTGGGGCTGAGAGACTTCAGAGAAGTGTGACTGGCCCAAGGTCACCCAGCAGCTGCAGGTGGAGGAGCAGGGAAGCGAACCCGGTTCACCAGATTACGAGTCCACCGCTCTGAACCACTATGCCACACTGCCTCCCTCCAAATCTATAATAATAACAATAATAATAATAATAAATTTTTATACCCCGCCCATCTGGCTGAGTTTCCCCAGCCACTCTGGGTGGCTTCCAATCGAGTGTTAAAAACAATACAGCATTAAATATTAAAAACTTCCCTAAACAGGGCTGCCCTCAGATGTCTTTTAAAGATGAGATAGCTACTTATTTCCTTCTGTTTAAGAGCCTCCAACAAAGGAAAGCCCACCTCTTTTCAAGGGAGTCCATTCCACTGTCAAAACAGCTTTTACGGTCAGGGTACATAACCGCATGCAAAAGTGGCAGGTTACTGCAGATTTTTCTTTCTTTTAAGGAGCGGTAGTGAGATTTATTGCGACAGATGTGTTGCACTCACTGGGGAAGCTTGCAAAAGACCGCAGGACTGTGAGGAGGCATTTGGATAAGGAAAAGCTCAGAGTTGGCAGCCTGAGAGCAAAGCAGCCAGCAAAGACCTCAACAACATGCAAACTCTCCGTTTGTAAAAACCTTGCCCTGGAGAAGTTATGTATGTTTTTACAAGTTACTGTATTTTTTCGCTCTATAAGACGCACCTGGTTTTTGGAAGAGGAAAACAAGAAAAAAAAAATTCTGAATCCCAGAATGGGATAACCGCACGCAGCCTCTTCGGGCAGGGGGAACCTTCATCCCCCGGCCCAGGAGAGGCTGTGCGTGGCTAAGACTCCCGCAAGAGCCGTGCTCCCTTTAAAGAGCACGCGGAGCATGTGCGCGGCTCTTTAAAGCAGTGTTTCCCAACCTTTTTTGGCCAAAGGCACACTTGTTTCATGAAAAAAATCTCGAGGCACACCACCATTACAGCCCCGTGACGTCAGCGCGCAGCGTCACGCCGGGAGGGACGCACGAAAGTATAAGTTTCAATTTTTTCCCCTCCCCCTTGCCTGCCTTCTGTGCCAACCGCCAAAAAAGCCAAGAATCGCGGGACCGCCGGCGGAGGGGGGGAGGGCGAGCGGAGGCAGCGGCGAGCCCCGTTCCTCCCCATCCGCCCCATTCCATGCAAGGAGCACGAACAGGTGTGAGAAGGGGGTCAAACCTGAGGGTCGGCGCCGGGGAACCTCCAAGCTTTGGGGGGGGAGGAGGCAGCAAAGCGAGGCAGGAAGGAGAGCGCGGCTTGGCTGGGTGAGCTTTGGCAGGGGCAGGGAATGAGAGCCGCGAGGCGGGTGCTGCGGACGGAGGCGCTGCCCGCCGAGCTCGCAGGCAGCCAGGCAGGCAGACGGCGAGAGCCCCGCGCTGGGCGGCCTCTCCTCGCCGCCGCCCTGCCTCTCGCTGCCCGACTCGCCTGCCTCCCTCCAGGCAACATCTCGCGGCACACCAGGCAACATCTCGCGGCACACTAGTGTGCCGCGGAACAGTGGTTGAAAAACACTGCTTTAAAGGGAGCACTGAGCAGAGCCTCCCGCCTGCATTCGCTCCATAAGACGCACACACATTTCCCCTTACTTTTTAGGAAGGGAAAAGTGTGTCTTATAGAGCGAAAAATACGGGAGGTGTTCTGAGCATTCAAAGTGGGGAGGAGTACACTGGCGGAAATGACTGGCAGAATCCGAGACCAGGGAGAAGAGTCGGTGGAAGAAGATTGGAAGAAATTTAAAGTTTGTTTACAGAAACATTGTAAAATTAAGGAATGTTAGAAGGATGTTGGAATGAAGTAATGTGGTTTTAGCAGAAATGCTTTAAAGGATTAAGAAAAAAACAGATTGTTAAATGGTGAAAGGAGGGAAAGTAAAGTTACATTATATTAAGATAAAATATAGGACAAAAACTGGAAAAGATGGAAAGGACTTGCTGAAATAGCTAACCGAACTAGAATACAAAAAAGGGAGGTGTGAGGAGGTCAAGGAAACAAGCAAATGAAAGATAAGTTATGGGAAGGTATTATTTTTATTATTTTTTTTCTAACTGTTTTTATTTTTCTAGGTTTTTTTCCTTTCTTTTTTCCTTATTGTGATGTGATGTTTTGGTTTTGCTTAATATGCTGTTTTCTATTTTCCCTTTTTGTAACCTTTTAAATCTTAATAAATATTATTGTCAGGGGTTTAGGAGCAGAGGCACGGGCAAGGGAGGAAACAGAGAGCGAAGGGGAGGAGGCAGAAGAAAAGATGAGTGATGACGACGACCCGAGATCTCCTAGTCTTTCCAGTGAATCAGAGGATTCACAGAAAGGAGCACCAGTGGCCAGGGCAAGGGGGGAGTCTAGGGGGGCACCCCAGGAAGATAGAGCCAGAGGGGACTCAGGGGGGAGCAGCTGGAAATCGGGACCAGCGTCACCGCCAGGAAGCAGGGAAGAGGAAGGGAGCCAGGGGGGAAGCGCTGGCAGCTCACCACAGGAGGGAGGACATGAGTCAGGAGTGGCCACACCTCCATCGGGGAGCGAAGAAACGGTTAAGAGGAAAGTGGAAGGTTGGGCGCGCGCGCCAAGTTCAAATGCAGAGGAAGGCGGCGCAGTAAGCAGCCCCGAAAGGGAGCCAGGTCCTAAAGCCCGGCGCAAGGAGGCAGGAGGGTCCGGGTCAGCGTCAGAAGAATCCCGGAAGGAAGAAGCCCCGGGGGGTAGAGGGACCCAGAGGAGGACAGTCAGGCGGAAAAGGTGGAGCAAGGCTAGGATATTAAGTTGGTGCACACGGGGCGGAGACTCAGACGGAGCTTCGCCGATCTAGCTACTAGACGTAGAGTTGCGCGCAGCAGCGTGAGAATGGAAACTGTAATTCAATAAAGACTTTTACTTAATGATCACTGGCTAGCGTGATCCTCTGTCAGCTAGGATCTTCAAGCAGCTCTGACAGTAAGCTCCGTCTCCCTCTTGTGGGCATCTACAGCCTCGAGGAGGGGAGAGAAACAGGTGCCTACTAGCGAGCTCACGAACGGCAGACGACATGACGGCTGAGCAGCAGATAGAGGAACTCAGAAACGCAGTGGCACAACTGAACGCCGAGGCTCTCGCATCCAGGAAGAGAGAGGAGGAGGCAGCTGCCGCCTGCAGGGATCTCCAGGTCAGGTTAGACGTGCTGACAAAGCAGACACCCCGGCAGGAGGGAATTGGGTTGGCAAGACGGACAGGCGGGCTGGTCTCTCACTTCGATGGGAACCTGCAACAGTATCCCAACTTTAGAGCCGACGTACTGTGCGCACTGCAACTGCTGCATAAAGACTTTAGAGATGAACAAGAGAGAGTGGGGTTCATCATGTCCCATTTGCATGGGGATGCGAAAGCATGGCTACGCAATTTATGGAGAGATAAGGATCCGGCGCTCCAGAATGCAGATGCCTTTATTAAAGCGATGGATGGGTGTTTTTTATCAAGTATTGACGTGGATCTTGCACGGAAGGAGGTGCATGGGCTGAGACAAGGGAGGGCCAGCGTCAGGCAGTATCATGCCCGCTTTTTCGCCTTGGTCAGTGCCCTGGAATGGGACAGAGATTCGGCTCCTGTAAGAGACCTCTTTTGGGAGGGGCTGCACAACTCGATTAAAGATGAGATCGCGAGGGGGGAGAGACCCCGAACCACCCAGGAGGTCGTTCAGAGGGCACTGGCAGTGGGGGTGAGGCTGGAAGGACGTCCGTGGAGCAGGGACGAAGGGCGTGAAGGGCGCGAACCAGCCAGGGGCCCCTCCTTCCTTCCCAGAGAAGCAGCGCGGGCGCAATCCACGCCTCCGCCAGGAGGAGGAGCCGAACCTATGGAGGTTGGAGGTGCAAGGGCTCAGTCAGCAACCAGAGCCCTAGCACCGGCAGCAGTGAAAGCGAAGCCTCCTAGAGGGAACAGGAAGTGTTACGTCTGTGAGGAGCCAGGGCATATGGCAAAAGAGTGTCCCCAGAGGCTCCACAAGCTTACTGCAGCCTCGGCAATGGTGACTGCAGCACCGCAGCAAGGGGGACCACAGCAGGGAAACGACGCAGTCTGGCTGGAGGAAGAGGCCCTGGGGCCCAGCCAGACGTGTTAGTGACGCAGTCCCCAGAGGTTTTACAGCCCGTGAACCCCCTCCCGCCCAAACCAGTGGTGAGGCTCACCGCATCTCTCCAGCTGCCCAATGGAATCACCACTGACGTGCCAATCACCATTGACTCAGGCAGCAATGCGGACTTTATAGGGCAGGACTTTGTCGATAAACACGCTATACAGTTGCTGCCGGCCACACGGCCCCTGCAGGTTGTCACGGTGGATGGCAGGGAGTTGCTAGGGGGGCAAGTGGTGAAGCAGACGCCGCCCATGGCGATGCGACTTGGAAATCACAAAGAAATCATCAGCTTCAATGTCACTCAACTATCGGATACGCCCATTGTATTGGGAATGAGTTGGCTGGACAAGCACAGCCCAACGCTGGCTTGGTACCAGAGGCAGCTGATCTTCGGCTCTTCCTTTTGTGCTGAACACTGCATCGTGCCCCGGCAGGAAGGAGAGGAAGAGGAGTCACAGCTGCTGCTAGGCACGCTGCAAGCGATTCCCCACAAGTACGCAGAATTTTTGGAAGTTTTCTGCGAGAAGGAGGCGGACAGGCTGCCCCCTCACAGACCATATGACTGCAAGATTGACCTGCTGCCGGGGGTGGCGCTGCCTAAGGGGAAACTGTATTCCATGTCAGAGGACGAGCTGCAGGAACTCAAACAGTTCATAGATCATAATTTGGAGCGCGGTTTCATCCGAGAGTCCAAGGCAGCGGGGGGCAGTCCAGTATTCTTTGTTAAGAAGCGAGACACGCCCCAAAAAAGACTGGTCGTGGACTATCGCATTTTAAACAATGGGACCAAGCCGTCGGACTTCCCCATGCCCCGAATCGACGACCTCCTGGCGAAGGTGCGGAAGGGAAAAGTGTTCACCAAGTTAGACCTGCGAGGGGCGTACAACCTCATTCGTATGCGGGAGGGAGATGAGTGGAAGACGGCCATGTTCACGCCACTGGGTACCTACGAATACAGAGTTATGCCCTTTGGATTGCAAAATGGCTCCCACGTTTTTCAAGCTTTCATGCATCACGTGTTGGCGGGACTTCTCTACAAGACGTGCGTCTGTTTCTTAGATGACATCCTGATCTTTTCGGAATCGCAGCAGGAGCATGACAGACACGTCAAGGAAGTGCTGACCAGACTAAAGCAACATAGGCTCTACGCCAAGCTGGAGAAGTGCCAATTTGACGTGACGGAGGTGGATTTTCTGGGCTACAAGTTGTCTGACAAGGGGCTCGCCATGGACAGCGCCAAGGTTCGCGCGGTATTGGATTGGAAGAGTCCACGCAACCGGAAGGAGGTCCAGAGGTTTGTCGGCTTTGCGAACTTCTATCGCAAGTTTATCAAGGGCTTCGCGATGCAGACAGCGGCCATCACAGACACGCTTAGCTCCAAGAAAAAGAAGTTCATTTGGACAGAGGAGGCGGAGCAGTCCTTTCAGGCACTCAAGCGTCTCTTCGCGTCGGAAGAGCAGCTGCTTCACGTCAACCCCAGCAGGCCGATGAGGGTGGAGACAGACGCCTCGGACAGAGCCGTGGGGGCGGTCCTGCTGCAAAAGGACCAGCAGGGGGTGTGGCGACCGGCAGCGTTTTACTCCAGGAAGCTCAGCAAGTCCGAGCAGAACTACACCATCTGGGACAGGGAGTTGCTGGCCATTCATGCAGCGTTCAAAGCGTGGAGGCACTTCCTGATCGGCGCCAAGCACACGGTGCAGGTTTGCACGGACCACAAGAATCTGGAGCACTGGCGCACGGCACAGTTCCTAAACCAGAGGCAGATACGTTGGGCGGAGTTTTTTGCGAACTTCGACTTCCGCATAGAGTATGTCCCGGGGGACACTAACATCATGGCGGACGCCCTCTCCCGTAAGCCACAGTATCTGGAGGACGCAACACCAGCGGCCGCCATGCACATCTTCGCACCAACAGTATGGGCGTGCGCCGCGGCCACTGTGGACCTGGAGGTGGTGCGACGAGCGTTGCAGGATGACTCCTTCGCGCAAGCAAAGATGGCAGAGGTGCAAAGGGGCACGGCTGCGGCCGACGGTTTCCAGCTACGAGATGGTTTGCTCATCCGTAAGGGGGCCATCTACGTGCCGGGAGACGACCTTCGCGCCAAGGTGCTGCAGCAGCTGCACGACGCGCCCACGGCCGGGCACTTTGGCAAGGAGAAGACGGTGGAATTAGTAGCCAGGGATTTCTGGTGGCCTGGAATGAGAGGGGAGGTCGCAGACTACGTGGCGAGGTGTGACACCTGCCAGAGGGCCAAACCAGTGCACAAACCGCCGGCCGGACTGTTGGAACCGCTGCAAACTCCGGTCGAACCTTGGGAGAGGGTGGCCCTGGACTTTGTCACGGATCTGCCCAGCTCGAGGGGCAAGACGGCAGTGCTGGTGGTGGTGGACCTGTTTTCCAAGATGGCGCATTTCATTCCGTGTGCTAAGGTGGCCACGGCGGAGCAAACCGCCAAACTGTTCATAGACCACGTGTTCAAGGTTCACGGTCTGCCACGGTCTATTCTGTCCGACCGGGGGCGGCAGTTCATCTCGAATTTCTGGCAGAAGCTGATGGGCTTCCTGAACGTCAAGATCAACCTGGCGTCGGCGAGACACCCGCAGACCAACGGGCAAGCAGAGCGGGTCAATGCCATCATGCAGCAGTACCTGAGATGTTATGCAAATCAACAGCCTGCGACGTGGGTGGATTACCTGCCGCTTGCCGAGTTCGCCTACAACAACACGAAGCACGTGTCCACGGGGGTCACGCCGTTCTTCGCCAACAACGGGAGGCACCCCAGAACCTTCCCGGGACTGGAAAGAAGGGGGGAGGGGGAGCCGCAGACAGCAGATGCGTTCGCGTCGGAGCTGCAGGAAGTCCACGATCAGCTGAGGCGCCACCTGGAGCTGGCCAAACACGCATACAAGGTACAAGCGGACAAGCACAGAAGGGTTGGCGAAGAGCTCCACGTGGGAGACTGGGTTTGGTTAGCAGCCCACGCAGTGCCGGCCAGGTCGTTGGCCAAGAAGAAACTAGGGCATAAACAACTGGGGCCCTACCAAGTCGAAGAGCAGGTCAACCCGGTAGCTTTCAGACTGGCACTTCCGGAGGGTTCCAGAATGCATCCGGTATTCCACAGATCGGTGCTCACTCCCTACAAGGCACCGCACAGGTTCCAGGAACCCGGAACAGCGCCGAGTCCGGTCAGAGACGGAACAGGGCACGCGGGAGTGGCACAGAAGGAGCGCATCAACGAAGTCACGGAGATTTTGGACTCCAGATGGGGGGAAGAGGGGGTAGAATACTTTCTCGCCAAGGAGGGCACCCCGGCCAGTGCGAACAGCTGGGTGCCGGGCTACGCCTTGGACGAACCTCTCCTCAAAGACGAGTTTCATGCCCTCTTTCCCCATAGACCTATGCCAGCAGACTTTTTCGACGACTGGCTTTTCACGCCCACGCTTTCGGCCAGCACTTTCCGGGGGTTCGACTCGGACGAGGACCCGACACTAGACGTCCGTTCCCCGGAGGGGTCACCCTCGGGATCTGCATCAGAACCCTCGTATTGGTGGGACGATAGACCAGAGGAGCAGTTCCGCAGACGGTGGCTGGAAGGCCCGGGACGAGCAACACCGCCAGGAGGAAGTGAGGGAGAGACGGACATGGACGTTTTCGGGGACGACCCTGGTTTCGAGCACGGCGGCACAGAGATGGAAGCGGAGGTGACCGTTGTCGACGAGAGCAGGGAGGAAGACCCGCGAGACTTCAGAGGGAGGCCCGCCACGGGAAGCGACCGATATCCGACGTTCGTCCCTTTGCAACAGCAGCCCCCAGCTCCGGCACCGGAAGGAGGGGAGGGGGGAATGGGGGGCTTCGAGGGGGGGATGGATGTCAGGGGTTTAGGAGCAGAGGCACGGGCAAGGGAGGAAACAGAGAGCGAAGGGGAGGAGGCAGAAGAAAAGATGAGTGATGACGACGACCCGAGATCTCCTAGTCTTTCCAGTGAATCAGAGGATTCACAGAAAGGAGCACCAGTGGCCAGGGCAAGGGGGGAGTCTAGGGGGGCACCCCAGGAAGATAGAGCCAGAGGGGACTCAGGGGGGAGCAGCTGGAAATCGGGACCAGCGTCACCGCCAGGAAGCAGGGAAGAGGAAGGGAGCCAGGGGGGAAGCGCTGGCAGCTCACCACAGGAGGGAGGACATGAGTCAGGAGTGGCCACACCTCCATCGGGGAGCGAAGAAACGGTTAAGAGGAAAGTGGAAGGTTGGGCGCGCGCGCCAAGTTCAAATGCAGAGGAAGGCGGCGCAGTAAGCAGCCCCGAAAGGGAGCCAGGTCCTAAAGCCCGGCGCAAGGAGGCAGGAGGGTCCGGGTCAGCGTCAGAAGAATCCCGGAAGGAAGAAGCCCCGGGGGGTAGAGGGACCCAGAGGAGGACAGTCAGGCGGAAAAGGTGGAGCAAGGCTAGGATATTAAGTTGGTGCACACGGGGCGGAGACTCAGACGGAGCTTCGCCGATCTAGCTACTAGACGTAGAGTTGCGCGCAGCAGCGTGAGAATGGAAACTGTAATTCAATAAAGACTTTTACTTAATGATCGCTGGCTAGCGTGATCCTCTGTGAGCTAGGATCTTCAAGCAGCTCTGACAATTATTTTTTTAAAAAAAACAAAACAAAGTGGGGAGGAGTACAGTGGGAGCTTCCCACCGCCCCCTGCAAAAGACAGGCCTGGTCCTTGCCCACCTCGTAGAGCAAATATTCCTTCTTGAGTTGATACTCTTCCAGGTCCCGGCCCCGGCCTCGCTTGCTGGGCAGGTTCCGCTGGTGCTCCAACAGGTCGTCTGACACCTGGTCCATCCAGGATTCATGGGAAAAGTGCTGGTCCTCCTGCAGCAAGAGGAACAGGTCAGTGGCGTAGCGTGGGGGGTGCAGGGGGGGCCGGCCACACCGGGCGCAACATCTGGGGGTTAGGGTTAGGGGGTGCAAATCCACGGGTTAGGGGGCACAAATCCACGGGTTAGGGGGTGCAAATTACTTGCCTTGCCCCGGGTGCTGACAACCCACGCTACGCCACTGGAACAGGTTGTTGCTCAGCTTTACCTGCCCAGGATCTGGCAGGAAGTTGCAGCTGGGGAGCGAGCCACAGAAGGGTTTGGGGCAGCCCATGGGCTGCGCTCTGATGCCCACCCCAAATTCCCCCATCCTGCCATTTCTGTGCACCAGCCGCAAAGCAGCCTGCTGAAGGAGCCCCAGGGCACACACCAGGGAGTTCTTGGAAGGTGCCGTCGGAAGAACTGGCCGGATGAACTTCCTCTGGGAGCCCACAGCTGCTGGGAAGGGTGGCGAAGAGAACATGGCAGCCACCAGGTTTATCCGGGAAACCCAGGAACTCATTTCCGCTGCGGTCCTAGGTAAACAGGAGAGGGCAGGGAGAGTTATATGAATGCATGTTTCTCGGTTTTTTTCCTTTTAATTTTAATCTTTGTTATATCGCAAAGTAAATACATCAAAACAAAACCATACATAAAGAATAATATCCAATAAAACAGAAAGGAAGAAAAAGTAAAGAAGAAAAAATGCAAAGAAAGGTAGACAGTAAAAGAATAAAGAAAATATAATATTTCAATACAATTAACAATATTTTACAAAATAAAAATAATAGACTTCCATCACTCTCACAATTCTTTTCACCTTTCATATTTTATCTGTATTTCAGTATTATTTTCATCTTAATATACAGATGTGCATATATGTATACTTCCCCTTTTCCATTCACAAGGTCATTCTAGACACAGCCATTTTTTTGCATTTGAACCTTGTCTTTCTAAATAGTCATTCAAGCAATTCCATTCCTTCTTGACTGAATTCATTGGCTTTAGTCTTATCCGTAAATTTGGCCAGTTCCAAATATTCACATAATTTACATGACCATTCCTCTTTGGTCAGTACCTGGTTACCCTTCCAGTTACTTAGCCAACAGAATTCTCGCCGCTGATGTCGCGTACAGAAAATATAAGTTTTTTTCTTTTGGAATATCAGTGTTCATTATTCCCAAAAGATAAGTTTCTGGTCTTTTACTATGTGAAGTTCTTAGTAACTTTTTTATTTCTTCATGGATCATGTCCCAGAACTTTCTAAACTCTGGACATGTCCACCACATATGGTAAGGTCAAGGTAAAGGTACCCCTGACTGTTAGGTCCAGTCGTGAACGACTCTGGGGTTACTGCACTCATCTCATTTTACAGGCCGAGGGAGCCGGCGTATAGCTTCTGGGTCATGTGGCCAGCATGACTAAGCCACTTCTGGCGAACCAGAGCAGCTCACGGAAATGCCGTTTACCTTCCTGCCGGAGTGGTATCTATTTATCTACTTGCACTTTGACGTGCTTTGGAACTGCTAGGTTGGCAGGAGCAGGGACCGAGCAACGGGAGCTCACCCCGGCGCAGGGATTCGAACCGCCGACCTTCTGATCGGCAAGCCCTAGGCTCTGTGGTTTAGACATCAGCGCCACCCGCATCCCAATACCACATATAGTAGAAGGTTCCAAGTGAATGCATGTTTCTAATCTAGCAAGCTTTCCTGCTCCCAAGAGCCCCATCGGCCCTTGCTTGGTGGTGGCAGCAGCCTGAGGAAAATGCAGAAGGAAGACAGTCGACAGGAGGTATCCGAGCAGAAGTCTGCACGCAACAGGCATGACTTACACCAGGCAGTTCTCAAACCAGCAGGCAAGAGTTACACACACATCACCAAGTTTAGCTATGTTTCAAATTGCAATCCAGAAACAGAATTGTGCTTGTCAAATAATAAAATCCATTACAGTGGTTGGATGCGGGTGGTGCTGTGGTCTAAACCACAGAGCCTAGGGCTTGCCGATCAGAAGGTCAGCAGTTTGAATCCCTGCAACGGGGTGAGCTCCTTGCTCCTGCCAACCTAGCAGTTTGAAAGCATGTCAAAGTGCAAGTAGATAAATAGGCACCACTCCAGTGGGAAGGTAAACAGTGTTTCTGTGCGCTGCTCTGTTTCGCCAGAAGTGGGTGAGTCATGCTGGCCACATGACCCAGAAGCTGTACGCCGGCTCCCTCAGCCAATAAAGCAAGATGCGCGCCACAACCCCAGAGTCGTCTGCAACTGGACTTAACGGTCAGGGGTCCCTTTATAGTGGTACCTCTGGTTACGAACTTAATTCGTTCCGGAGGTCCGTTCTTAACCTGTAACTGTTCTTAACCTGAGGTATCACTTTAGCTAATGGGGCCTCCTGCTGCCGCCGCGCCACCGGCGTGCGCGATTTCTGTTCTTTTCCTGGGACAAACTTCTTAATCCAAGGTACTACTACTGGGTTAGCGGAGTCTGTAACCCGAAGTGTTTGTAACCCAAGGTGTATGTAACCGGAGGTACCACTGTATACAGCCGTTATCCCAAGAGCCATCACATCGCAGCAGGCAGAGCTGGGTTTCAGCCTAGTAGGATTGGGTCCCAGACCTCTCCTCCTTCTGCAAGAATTTGTTTACTGTTGGGCCTCTTCACTCAGTTAAATGGGAACAGCAGTAACCTTGACTCCCCAGGACTGCCGACGAAGACTATAGTTAAGTGACAGGGACAGATTTTGAGGCACGCCAGAGACCAAAGCCTGTTTCTCCGTTTTGAATACACACTTAAAAAACTAAAACTGTTTGCTCTATGCTTGCTGATGAAGAATGTTGCTGCTGTGTCACTAATACCACAAGAACCGAAGTCTTTCCGAATGCGATTTTCTGCTTCCTGCCCAAAGCCATCCTTTGTTGCTTTTCCTTTTGGATCTGTGAAGCTTACGAATTGCTCAGGTGAGGAGGAAGCGGCAGTGGTTTGGGGAGGCCTGCCTCCCTTGGACCCATCCATGACAGGAGTGCTTCTGCCTCAGAGGGAGCCAAAAGGAAATCCTGAGCTGAGGAGGTAGCAAATGCAAGAGAGGTCTGCAAATACTCACGGGGCTTGGAAGAGGAAGATGCGCCAGTCGGCCGTCTGCAGCCGGAAGACGTGGGGCCGCTTGGTGTACTTGCTGGCCTTCTCGGCCAGGGCGTGGTGAACCCCGATGGGCTCCTCTGAGGCAGAGGCGTCCGTCCGGCTCTCATCCTGCGAGAACAGCAGGAGCAAGCTGAATCGGGGGTGCGGGGGCAGAGCAGAGATTTTGCCTGCAGCACTAACCCCAGGTAGATGAGCTGAGAGGCGCCCGAGGCCAGCCAGGCTAGGTGGGCAGGAGGCCAGACCCAGGATAACATGCACAGAGCCAGGGGACGGGGTCCTGGGTGGAACTGAGCCGGCAGCCAGGGCAGAGGGTCCCACTCGGCCAGCCTGGGAAGAAGCCCCTGGTTAAAGAGACACACAATGGTCCCTCTAGCTCAGGACGCCCTAACCCAGATGAGCAGAGGCTCTCCAGGGTCTCAGGTGAAGATGAAGAGGAGTTTGGATTTGATATCCCGCCTTTCACTCCCTTCAAGGAGTCTCAAAGCGGCTAACATTCTCCTTTCCCTTCCTCCCCCACAACAGACACTCTGTGAGGTGAGTGGGGCTGAGAGACTTCAACAGGGGCGCCGATTTATAAAAAATATTGGGGGAGCCCGCGAAAGCTCATGAATAATAAATAAGCTCATGAATATGCAGATAAAGTGGCGCCGCCTCCTCGTGAGCGAATAGGGGAGAGCGTGCTGCGCCTATTAATCAGCTCCGAAGGAAATTGGGTGGAGCTTTTGCTCGGGAGGGAGGGCAGGAGGCATGCAGCCCGACCCTGTGCACTTTGGGCTGGGGGAGGGGCGGCGGTGGCGCTCTGCTGGAGGGGCACCCGAGATTATTGGGGGGGCGGAGCCCCCCAAACGAATTTTTGAGGGGGCTCGGGCCCCCTCAGGCCCCATGGAGTCGGCGCCTATGGACTTCAAAGAAATGTGACTGGCCCGAGGTCACCCAGCAGCTGCATGTGGAGGAGCAGGGAAGCGAACCCGGTTCCCCAGATTACAAGACTACCACTCTTAACCACTACACCACACTGGCTCTCATGGTGGAGGTAGAGGTGGAGGGCATTCCCAGCCCAGCCGTACGGAACTGAACCTGGGACTTTCTGCATGCAAAGCAGGGCTCTCTACCTGCAACTGTGAGACCCCAGGGGTCAGCAGAAAGGGTGGGTGGGAAGTAAAGATGCCAGAAGAGAGAGAAGGGCCAAGCACTGCACAGCCAGCACAAGTCCTTTGGTTTCCGTGGTGGTCTGGCCTGCTCCTGGTTACCTTGGAGAAGTAGAGAACCACCCCTTTCAGCACCGTATGAAACATCTTCCAGCCTCTCTTGCCCCAGGGCGCTGCAAAAGAGTGAGATGGGGAGCGGTCAAGTTGGGTCTGCCGCCTGCACCTTGGTGTCTAGGGCTGCCCAGGAGGGGCTGGTGGACCCCTGTGGCTGCTTAGGACCCCTGTGAGGTTGCTTAGGACCCCTGTGGCACAGGAGTGCCCCCACCACTGCCCACTCCCACCCAGCTTGCCCACAGCCCTGGCATGCATGTGAGACGGCTGATGTCTCTCGCAGGCCCAGGTCCCTGTGGGCTGCTGCTTGCCGTGCCCCCTGGCCCAGCACTCACTCTTCTTGCCATCGGCCTCCGCGTGGACCTTGCGCGCCAGGAGGCCCTGCCGGTAGGTTTTCGCCTCGGGGTCGTGCGACAGAGTCAGGAAAGGGTTGGCTTTTTTCTGGCCGGATGCTGAGGGCGAGAGAAGCGCGGCGCTGAGCGACTTCTCCTCCTCCTCCTCATCCCTGCAGCAGAAAGAGGAGAAAGAGGCTTCGTGAGGGTCTGTCTGAAAAGGCCTTTTGGGGGGACAGGGTGAGCAACAGCTCCTGATTCAGCCACTGCAGTAAACTCCTCCTTTTCTGAAAGCTGACATGACTGCTAAAGGTGACCCCCCCCCAAGGCATTGGGCTGCCCTCCCCTCCCACAAACAGAAGCTGATCCAACTGGAAGCTGAATCTGATGTCAACATTGGAGATGGAGCAGCAGAGGGGAAAGGCACCTGTCATCTGTGGAGGAGGACGACTTAAACACATTGCGGAGTTCCCAAAAACAGACCAGAGGCAATTGTATCTCATCCTGCTACTGAAGGCAAATGAGCATAATGGCCACAAATCCAATACAGTGGTACCTCGGGTTAAGTACTTAATTCGTTCCGGAGGTCCGTACTTAACCTGAAATTATTCTTAATCTGAAGCACCACTTTAGCTAATGGGGCCTCCTGCTGCTGCCACGCCGCCAGAGCCCGATTTCTGTTCTCAACCTGAAGCAAAGTTCTTAATGTGAAGCACCATTTCTGGGTTAGCGGAGTATGTAACCTGAAGCGTATGTAACCTGAAGTGTATGTAACCTGAGGTACCACTGTACATTCAGGATTGGCACAGTCCATAAAAAAATCTAATTGCAGCAGACTTAACTCAAACTTACAGTAACTTGTAAGACTAAACGTTAACACTACAGCATATAGAACAGAACACCACACCAGAACAAAGAGATAGAAAGAGAGAGTAAGCTCCGGCTTCTTCTGGCCTTACTATTATAGTCAGCATGATCGTGACAGAAAGATAACAGAACCAGTTTAAACCAGCTGTTCTCAGCTTCTCAGAAGGAATAACCCAAACAAGAACCTTCTTCCTGTTCCTTTCACATAGAAAGAAACCTTCCAGAACCCTATTGATTTAAGTAGAACAGGAAAGATTTCTACACATCAGATCAATGCTTTCTGTACTAAGAAATGCAAACTGACAAGGCCACAGCGCCACCCGCGTCCCAGTAGGGAACCTACTGTGAATTGAATGTAAGTAAACTTCTTATCATTACTTTTAAAAGAAGACTGTTGTGTCTTTATTCTTCTTAAGAGGGATAAAAGGGGAATTCACCAGGATCAAACCCAATCTGGACAAGCCAGACTGGATTGCTTAACTCAAGAGATTCAAACGATTCTACCAACTAGCTTCCTGTTATATACTGGGGAATGTACTCTGCAACTGACTCACTAGTGTGAGTGAGGAAGGATAATATTTAATCAAAATATCCTCTCCTTCTATCCACAACATTCCCACAATTCTATGGTCCCTGTGATGGGAGAGACCTCAAAGGCAGACCAGGGCAGCTGCCCCCAGCCTCAGCCTCCGTCCATCACCTGAAGTCCTGGCTGTGAGCCACCTTTGGGAACAGACTGGCTGAAGATTATTTCCCGGTCGGTTTGTGGCCCCTCAATTCTCTTTCTTTCTGTGTGCCCCCAGGGCATTTGGGGCTGGAGGGCCACCTTGCAGGAGCAGCCATGGGCCTCTCTTCTGCCCACTCAGAAGTTCTGACACCCACCCACCCCCCAACGTCGTTGCCACCATCTTTACTTACGCAGCCCATTCCAGTTTTTCTTGGCGGATGGAATGATATAGCTCCTAGAGAGAGAGAGAGAGAGTGTAAAAGAGAACCATCAGTCTATGATTCCCTCTTCACATCCAGGCCCCACCCTGACGCATGTCCCCCCCCCCAGGACCCGCTGCACCCCCGAGGAGGCAAAGGAGAAGCCAGCTGGAAGGGGTCTGGGCCTCAGGCGCCTCCTCTGGCAGAGAAAGTCTGTCAGGATTTCCCCTCTAGTCATCACATACAGCTCCCAAGTTAAAACAGTACAACGCATCATCAGAGATCTACAACCTCTCCTGGACAATGACAGTTCTCTTTCTCAAGCCCTGGGAGGAAGACCTTTCATTGCCTACAGACAGCCACCCAATCTTAAACAACTCCTAACCCACAATAATACTACAACCAGACTTAACACGGACACTGGCACCAGAGCCTGCAATAAACCCAGATGCCAACTTTGCTGCCACATACACCCGGACAACACCATTACTGGCCCCAACAACATCACACATACCATCTCGGAACTATTTAATTGCTCATCGTCTAACATTGTGTATGCCATCAAGGTATCTGAAAAAGTGTGCATGCACACGAAAGCTCATACCAAGAACTAACTTAGTTGGTCTTTAAGGTGCTACTGGAAGGAACTTTTTTATTTTGACAATGGCAGACCAACACGGCTACCTATCTGTAACAGGATTTCCCCTTCTCCTCCGAAACTGAGCACCTGATCCCTTGGGGACAGAAGCTCAAACAAAGCACGATGGCAGAGGTGCTCAGAGTCACGCTTTCGGCTGGACGAGACAGAACGCTTGAAAAGACATTTTCACGTCTTAAAAAGGTCTGGCCCGTCGTCCAGGAGAACGTGAACCCAGGAGCCTCTCCCCTTCTGTGTCCCAAGTTCCCAACACAGAGATAATTTTTTTGTACGGGGGGATTTCCAAGCGGACGGCTGCCCGTCGTCCCCCTAGCTGGCACCTAAAGTGGCAGAAGGCTGCCCACCTCCGTACAAAGAAGGCCTAAGCAAGGCTGCCTGTCACAGGGTGTGGCGGTTGCTCGAGAGTAACTAGTCAGGACTCCGACCTGTCTTTTATAGGCTTTGTTCTTGGTGCAAACTATTTACAGTGAAGAGCGTCATAAGTTCATGTCTGGCTCAATCGCTAGCAGAATCTGGGAGTGGTCGGTCTTTGTACCTCCCCCAGCATAAAAGTGGCGTCACCCCCAGCCTTTTCTGCCCCTCCCTGCGCCAAAGACTACTGCGCAGAATGGGCGCTGGCAAGGGTGCGCTTCCCACCTCTCCAGGGATGAGGCATTCCCTGGTCCCTGGAGGTGGGGCTTCCCTCCTGGCTGGAGGAGGAACTGCTTCGCGAGATTTTCGGAGGCTCCCTATAACACAACTGCCCTTCCATCTCTCGCCTCTGAGGTGATGGCAGTTCCCTGACACTGCTCAACCAAGCTAAGCCCCCAGTCTCCCCCCCCCCAGGACAAGGGGAAAGGGCTCCCGCTCCTTTGTACCTTCAGCTGTTCTTTTGGGAAGTTCTTGCCATCGTTCAGCCCGTCGAGATTGGTGAGGAAAGCCTGGCAGGTCATGCTCCGCCCGCTATGCTGCATGCCACAAGCAGGGAAGGGAGGAAAGGTGCGCATCAGGCCCAAGGTAACGTAACGTCCAGATTGTGCTTCCCCCAAGGCCCCCCTCCTGTTTCCCTTCCCTACACGTACAGTTAGACCCAGAAGCGCGAGGTGGCAGGCGAGCCCTCTTTCCATTAGGTCCCCTGCATACAAAAGCCACCCCCCCATCCCCCATAGACTTACCTGCCCGTGCAGGTCAGTGTTGAGGAGCATGATGGCACAGGTGAGGGTGTGAACAGCATCTGCAGAGGGAGGGATGGCGGCAGGATGGCAGTGGTGCTTTTGCATGCAAGAACCGGCCTGCCCTCCCCAGGCTTCGCGCCAGGAGGCGGCCACCCCCTCCTACCAACGTCACCTTAGCCGAACCCAGAAAAAAAGCCCCGCTCAGGCGGCGGGAACTCCCGTCCCCTCCATTCTCCCCTCACCCCGGTCCCTCGCTGGCGATGAATACGCCGTTCCTCGGCCCCGCGGCTCCATTCCTTTCTAAAGTCCCGCCGCTGGGGGTCTTCCTCTGACTGACCGACCTGCCCGCCCCTTCTCAGGAGCTCCCGGTCACAATTCTGGGCTGCATCAATAGGAGTATAGCATCTAGATCAAGGGAAGTAATAGTGCCACTGTATTCTGCTCTGGTCAGACCACACCTGGAGTACTGTGTCCAGTTCTGGGCACCACAATTCAAGAAGGACACTGACAAACTGGAACGTGTCCAGAGGAGGGCAACCAAAATGGTCAAAGGCCTGGAAACGATGCCTTATGAGGAACGGCTAAGGGAGCTGGGCATGTTTAGCCTGGAGAAGAGGAGGTTAAGGGGTGATATGATAGCCATGTTCAAATATATAAAAGGATGTCACATAGAGGAGGGAGAAAGGTTGTTTTCTGCTGCTCCAGAGAAGCGGACACGGAGCAATGGATCCAAACTACAAGAAAGAAGATTCCACCTAAACATTAGGAAGAACTTCCTGACAGTAAGAGCTGTTCGACAGTGGAATTTGCTGCCAAGGAGTGTGGTGGAGTCTCCTGCTTTGGAGGTCTTTAAGCAGAGGCTTGACAACCATATGTCAGGAGTGCTCTGATGGTGTTTCCTGCTTGGCAGGGGGTTGGACTCGATGGCCCTTGTGGTCTCTTCCAACTCTATGATTCTATGATTCTATGATTCTACTTTGGGAGGCGCGCGCCGGAGTCCCCTGCGCGGTTTTTGGCAAGGTGCCTAATAATTTTCTTAAATTATTGGGGGGGCAGAGCCCCCCCAAACGAATTTTTGAGGGGGCTCGGGCCCCCTCAGGCCCCATGGAGTCGGCGCCTATGGAGGGAGGAGACCGAGGGGAAGGTCAGGGGAGGCCCACAGGCTCAAAGGACCCAGGCCCCCTGCTCCCAGAACGCCAGCAAACCCCCTTACTCAGAAAAGGGGCTCAGGACCAGCTGAAGTGGCAAGGCAAGGAGCGTTGGGCTGGAGCCCAAGGAATGAAAACAAATCTTCCTGCCTGCAGTTCCTGCTCTTAACAGGAGCACAATGTCCCAGGCTGGACTGGATGTACAGCAGAACCTCTTTTGGGCCCGGGTATTTTCCATCCCCTATTAAAGTCAGCAGCCAGCAGACCCAGGTTCTGAGACCCCCCCAAAGACATGCAAACTGGGCAGGCCCAACTGTGCAAGATGACAAAAGCATATTGGGAAATGATTTATAATGAGTTGAATTATTATTATTTTTTAAAAAAACTTTTGTGGAAAAAACCAGAAGCTTTTTTTATTAGGAATTCTAGGTCCAGAAATACCAATGTATGCTATGACAGCTGCGCGAATGTTATTAGCCCAAAGATGGAAGCCCAAAGATGGAAGGAATATAAAGTACCTACAAAAGAAGAATAGCTGACAAAGATGATGGACTATGCCGAAGTGGCAAAAACGAAAGGGAAGATCAGAGATGAAGAGGATAATAAATTCAATAAAGAATGGGGGAAATTTATAAGTTACTTAAAAGAACACTGTAAACAATTAAAAACATCGGCAGGATTCTAAAAAAAAAACAAACCACTTGCAATGTAATCAGAACTATGGTGAGAACTGAGCGTTAAGAAAATATGGAGAACATTATATGATGCAGTTGGAAAATAACTATGGGAACCACATAGGGGCGGAGGAAAGTTCAGGAATTCAGAGAATCCTGTAATGACTTATTTGTGACAATACCGTATTTTTCGCTCCATAAGACGCACCTAGTTTTTAGAGGGGGAATGCAAGAAAAAAAGTATTCTTTAAAGGGAGCGCTGAGCAGAGCCTGTACGCATCCCAGGCTCTGTTCAGAGCTCCCTTTCACGAGCCGCAAGGAGCGTGTGTGCGGCGCTTGCAGGCTTTTCCCCAGGAGGGAGAAGGGCAATTCCCCCACCTTGTAGAAAAGCCCGCAGTAGCCGCGTACCCTCTAGAGGGTGCACGGCTCCTGCAGGCTTTTCTATGAGGAGGGAGAAGAGACTGACTGGCCGCGTCGGTCCCTTCTCCCTCCTCGGGGAAAAGCCCCCGAGAGCCGCGCGGAGCGTGTGTGTAGCTCTCGGGGGCTTTTCCCGCCTGCATTCGCTCCATAAGACGCACACACATTTCCCCTTACTTTTTAGGAGGGAAAAAGTATGTCTTATAGAGTGAAAAATATGGTAATCATTAAAGCTAAAGGTGAATAAAATTTATTTTAAAGCCACAAAACCTTCCAAGTAGAAAGGATCCCGCACAGTTCAGGATACACATGGGCCACCTGGGACCGTTTACACACAGACACCCAAACTGCATGAGACGAGGGACAAGGGCTCCCTCCCTCATTTAAGCCCTGTCTGGGGCTGCAGGTGAAGAGCCGGCCTTGCTGGCTGCCTTACCTGGGCTGAAGCAGACCTCAGGATTGCAGCTGTGATAGCGCTCGGAGAAATGCCGCAGGATCCGCTCCCGCTCCTGGGTCTCCCCGGTGAGCACAAACGCCTTCAGGAAGGACCTGCAAAGAGGAGGGAGAGGAGCGTGTGAGGAGAGGCAGCCTTGAGGCAACTGCCCTCCTCTGCCGGCTGCCAGTGTCAACTACATCACTCCACGAAGCTGGAAGGAAGTTGGGACCTCCCAACAGTGGAGCTCAGCACACACAGGCGACAAGGGTCCAGGGACAGTAGGGGAGATAGGATTACGCCTCACCTGCCCAATTCCTTGCCCATGTCAGCAGGACCTTCAGCCAGAATCCTGCTCTCTCTCCCCTACCCTCCCTCAAATTATCAAGGACCCCTGCTGGGCGAGGCCTGTTACTGCCCTCCTAAAGGTAAAGGTAAAAGTCCAGTCACAGACGACTCTGGGGTTGCGGCGCTCATCTCGCTTTATTGGCCGAGGGAGCCGGTGTACAGTTTCCAGGTCATGTGCCCAGCATGACTAAGTCGCTTCTGGCCAACCAGAGCAGCGCACGGAAACGCCGTTCACCTTCCCGCCGGAGTGGTACCTATTTATCTACTTGCACTTTGATGTGCTTTCGAACTGCTAGGTTGGCAGGAGCAGGGACCGAGCAACGGGAGCTCACCCCGTCGTGGGGATTCGAACCGCCGACCTTCTGATCGGCAAGTCCTAGGCTCTGTGGTTTAACCCACAGCACCACCCGCATCCCTTTCTGCCCTCCTAGAATAGCCAAAACAGGAATTCCACCCCCCCCCCACAAAGCTTCCTCTCTGCTTCAGTTGGATATTTTAAGTGATCCCTTCAAAAAAATTACTGCTCTCTCTTTCCCCCACTAATACAATGCAATGTAAATTTCTGGTTGTAACCTGAAATGGGGCCCTTTTGAGGCTGATCCAAAGTTTGTAGAAACCTAGGGCAGCCCCTTGCCTCTCCCGCTGGGCTGCTCCCTGGGAGGCCAAGCCCTCCTCCTCCTCTGGTTTAGCGTACTTCCCAGGGTGGGGGACATGGCCACCCGCCTTCCCGTTCAAGAGCAAGGTGGAAAAACACACACGACCCCACAGGAAGGAACATCACCTCAGGGCTTGGTCCAGAGTCTGTCCGCTGAATTGGAAGAAAGAGAGGTAAGCTTCTCTCACCAGCCGGCTGAAATCGTTGCTGTGGACAAAGACATAGGAGAAGCTCAGGACCCCCCCAAAGGAATCGGGGAGCAGCCTTATGGGGAACTCACCCCCCCTGGTTTCTCCAGCATCAGCTGCTGCCCCCCCAGCCTGTAGAGGGACTCCCAATTCTGCCCATGGGCTCCTCAGCCCAGCCCTCGTATTCCTCCCACAAGGTTGACCAGGTGCAAAAAGGGGGTAGCCCCTTTCCTGCACCTCCAGGAACAGTTGGGGAAGAAGGGGTTGCAACAGGTAGCAGGTACAGTGGTACCTCGGGTTCAGAACTTAATTCTTCTGGAGGTCCGTTCATAACCTGAAACTGTTCTTAACCTGAGCTACCACTTTAGCTAATGGGGCCTCCTGCTGCCGCCACCGCGCAATTTCTGTTCTCATCCTGAAGCAAAGTTACTTACTACAGTGGTACCTTGGGTTATATATGCTTCAGGTTACATACGCTTCAGGTTACAGGCTCCGCTAACCCAGAAATAGTACCTCGGGTTAAGAACTTTGCTTCAGGATGAGAACAGAAATCGCGCAGCGGCGGTGCGGCAGCAGCAGCAGAAGGCCCCATTAGCTAAAGTGGTGCTTCAGATTAAGAACAGTTTCAGGTTAAGAACGGACCTCTGGAACGAATTAAGTACGTAACCAGAGGTACCACTGTATTTCTGCGTTAGCAGAGTCTGTAACCTGAAGTGTCTGTAACCTGAAACGTCTGTAACCCAAGGTACCACTGTATCTGCCCTTCTGCTACCCCAGGCACCAGGGAGCAGCTGGTCATCGTTTGCCCATGCAAATCCACTCCAGTGTCAGGATGACTTTTCAGCCCAGAGAGGGTGCCATCAGGAAGGCCTGGCTTGTTTAAAGTTCCAGCATCCTGTTCTGAGAGCCAGTGTGGTGTAGTGGTTAAGAGCGGTAGTCTCGTAATCTGGTGAACTGGGTTCGCTTCCCCGCTCCTCCACATGCAGCTGCTGGGTGACCTTGGGCCAGTCACGCTTCTTTGAAGTCTCTCAGCCTCACTTACCTCACAGAGTGTTTGTTGTGGGGGAGGAAGGGAAAGGAGAATGTTAGCCGCTTTGAGACTCCTTAAAGGGAGTGAAAGGCGGGATATCAAATCCAAACTCTTCTTCTTCTTCTTCTTCTTCTCACTGTGGCCAACCAGATGCCCGTGAGAAGCTCACAATCAGGATTCAAGCACAAAGGAACTCTCCCCTCCTGTGGTTCCCAGTAGGAGGCATTCAGAAGCATTTTTGCCTCCAAATGTGGTGGCAAAGCCTAGCTAGCAGCCCTCAATATCCCTCTCCTCCTCCGTGAATTCGCCCGGTGCTCGTTCAACGCCATCCAAGTTGCTGGCCCAAGCCTGCCTCCTGTGGGAGTGAGTTCCACAGTTTAACCACGTGCCTCAAGAGGCCGCAGCCGTGTCTAGCTGGGAGAGCAAAAGTGTAGTGACCAGGTGGGATTGCTATGAGGAATTATATCTGAAGAAGTGTGCATGCACACGAAAGCTTATACCAAGAACTAACTTAGTTGGTCTTTAAGGTGCTACAGGAAGGAATTTTTTTATTTTGACTATGGCAGACCAACACGGCTACCCATCTGTAACAAATATAGGGTAAGCCATCTGTGTCAGCAATGAACGCATTGCGTTGACTGGGTTTAAACTATTTTGATATGATTCTTGATCAATCCACGCCTCTGCATCCCTGTTCCATTTCTCTTTCTTCACAAGTCAGGTACCCACTTAGACAGGCAGGCGTCCTGGGTCATCAAAGACAGTGGGCAGTTTCTTTGATGTAGCTTTTCTGATATGTTAATCTTAGGATGTTAATCTTAGGGCCAGGAAATAGGTTTCACATAAAGGTGATCATGATCACTGTCCTCCTGGCCATCATTCTTATCATATGTACTGATTGTTTATGACTGATTGTTGCTGAATGCACTCCTTTGTAGTTTTCATTCATTTACCCAAAAGTATGCCTGCCTAACTAGTGTTTGTAGTTTAACTTTGTCCCCATGTGGGGTTTCACAGGGCGGGTGCCACTACCAAGAAGGCCCTCTGCCTGATTCCCTGTAACCTGGCTTCTCATAGAGAGGGAACTGCCAGAAGAAATCTGATTGGTTCTTACGAACACTCTGTAAAAGTTCTTTTGTGAATAAAACGACCTGGGCCGAGGGGTGGAGGGACAGAGATCATTATACGCACCCTTCCCAGAGTCTTGCTGGTTCAAGCCTCTGGGTGTATTTTTATTAATCAGAGTTCAATCCTTCCTTTCCTTTGTGAACACCTCACAAAAGAAAAAGGGAACTGAGCCGAAATAAGCCAGCTGGGCAGGAAGGCGATCTGAGTCACACCACTCCAACCGGGAGAGAAGCCCCTGCCTCTGTTCCTGATACAAGACCCCCTTACTTCTTCCGGAGAAAAGAGGCCACCTGCGACCTCTTGAAGCCATCCAGGTGGTAGAGCCGTGTTGCTAGCCTCGCCGCGGCAGCCTGGTCCGCAGGGGGGGCGCTGCCGTTGGCATGGAGGATGCCGTTGGGCTCTGCCTGCTCCTTGGCGGGTGGCGTCTCCTCCCCTGAATCGGTGCCCTTCTCAGAGGGTGGCTCTTCAGGGCGGCTGCAAGAAAGGAAAGCGGTTGTAACAACACACAACAAGATGGAAGAAGTAAAATATTGACATCACACATGGGTGAAGGGGAGTGGGGGGTATATGGGAACCTGGCAGCAGTCACGAAATTAAAAGACGCCTGCTTCTTGGGAGAAGAGCAATGACAAACCTAGACAGCATCTTAAAAAGCAGAGACATCACCTTGCCAACAAAGGTCCGTATAGTTAAAGCTCTGGTTTTCCCAGTAGTGATGTATGGAAGTGAGAGCTGGACCATAAAGAAGGCTGATCGCCGAAGAATTGATGCTTTTGAATTCTGGTGCTGGAGGAGACTCTTGAGAGTCCCATGGACTGCAAGAAGATCAAACCTATCCATTCTGAAGGAAATCAGTCCTGAGTGCTCACTGGAAGGACAGGTCCGGAAGCTGAGGCTCCAATACTTTGGCCACCTCATGAGAAGAGAAGGCTCCCTGGAAAAGACCCTGATGTTGGGAAAGATGGAGGGCACAAGGAGAAGGGGGCGACGGAGGACGAGATGGTTGGATAGTGTTCTCGAAGCTACCAGCATGAGTTTGACCAAACTGCGGGAGGCAGTGGAAGACAGGAGGGCCTGGCATGCTCTGGTCCATGGGGTCACGAAGAGTCGGACACGACTAAACGACTCAACAACAACATTTATAATATAATTTGTTAATTCCGTTGTATTTACATATAGCAAAGGGAAGCCTAGAGCAATTAGATGTATTTTAATTTAGGTAATCTATGTAATAGGCTTATATTAGAAAATGAATATGGATTTTGAATTTGATGGTTTTTTTTTAAAAAAATGGTTTTGAAATAAAAATATAAAAGAGGGGGAAAAAGAAAGTTATTTACACCCTGCCCTCCCCACCCAAGACCGGGCTCAGGGTGGCGAACACCCAATATAAAAACAAATGGATTGAAATACAACTTAAAAACAAGATTAAAATACAACATTAAAACACAGCCTCATTTCAATGGAAACTCAAATCAAAAACTTTTTGGGGAAATGAAAATGTCAAGTCTTCATAAGGGCGGAGGACCCGGCAGAAGGCGGAAAGCAGGAAGCAGAAGGCGAACAGAGGACAGCTGAGGCTCCCCAAAGCTGCTAGTGAGGCAGTTGCTGCCTTTGCAAAGGAAGACACTTGCCCACACATGGAGGCTGCTGTTGGGTTGCATCTACCCAGGCCCAGCTTCTAACCACACCAGGAGGATGTTGTGGGCGTCTAGCAAATGAACTTAGGCGAAAGGCCCCAGGAGACACCCAAGGGAACAAACTTACTGTACAGCCGGTGTTTCTTCCTCCTCCTCGTCCTCCTCCTCTTCCAAGGTTTCATCTCCATCCACGACGGGCACCATCTCAAGACCCTCTGCTGAGCTCTCCAGCTTCCCTTCCGCACCACCGAGGGAGGCCAAGTGCAAATCTGCCGCAGCAACTTCCTCCTGCAGGCAGGAAGTCCTTCTGGGCTCCTCCACCCATGCGCACGAAGGCAGTGGGTGGCCACGGGATGGGGCTTGTGGCTTGTGCTCCTCCTGCCACCGACTCTGCTCTGCGGCAGGAGCCGAGAGGGACCGGAAGCTGGGAGAAGCCCAGCTGATCTCTGCAGGAGATGGAGGTTCTGGGGCAGGGTGGCTCTCCAAAGGTTCTTGCAGCAGAGAGGTCACCAGGGAGGTGCTGCAGGTGGAAAACAGCAAGCCTTCCTGGGCTGGCAAGTCAACACCTGGGCGGGAAGGGAGGGAGGAATGGATGGGACAACAGGTTAATGACATCGTGACAAGGCTCCGCTCTGGTCCTCCATGGACCAGGGCTGGGGTTAGGTCAGATGGGTATTTGGTAGATCTGGGCAATATATTGTCCAAAACCGGTTCAAGGTCCCTGTTGTGATATCGGCTTCAAAATTTTGGACCTGGCAATATATTGCAAATCATGATGTGTGTGTGTGTGTACGCTCTGCAGAAACCACGATGCAGGGAAAACCGTGAAACCAGCCAATGCCGCATCCTTGTTTCAGACATTGTGTTAGTATAATGCAAGGATTAGCTGATGATATATCACAAAGTTGAAAACCAGATATTGCTGAGCCCTAGCATTGGGCCTATTTAGCGTGGCTTTGAGGGTCCAACTACATTGGTACTTTGGCTCTCAAATGTCTTGGTACTCAAACAACTTGGAACCCAAACACTGCAAACCTGGAATTAAGTGTTCTGGCTTGCAAACATTTTTCGGGAGCCGAACACGCTCTGTTTTGAGTGTTACGCTTCCGTTTTGAGCGTTACGCTGAGGTCTGTCTGCTTTTGCTATTTATTTTGTGTTTTGTGGCTCTCTTTTTTGGTGACTGTGTGGAACCCAGTTCAGCTACTGATGGATTGATTGTGTGACTGCAGTACATTGTTTATTGCTTTCATTTTATGGATCAGTGGTCTCGTCAGATAGTAAAATTTATGCTAAATTGCTGTTTTAGGGGTTGTTTTTAAAAGCCTGGAATGGATTAATCCATTTTACATTACTTTCTATGGGGAAGGGCGCCTTGGTTTTGGAACGCTTTGGTTTTGGAACGGACTGCCGGAATGGATTAAGTTTGAGAACCAAGGTACCACTGTAGTGGCTTAACGATTCAGAGGCTAAACAGAGGGGGGGGCCTGAACTTGTGATGGGAACCTGAGATGCATTGCCCCCCACCACAAAGCACTATCCCCCCCACAAAGGAGTCTTGGTTGACCACAAACTTGACATGAGCCAACAGTGTGACGCGGCAGCTAAAAAAGCCAATGCAATTCTGGGCTGCATCAATAGGAGTATAGCATCTAGATCAAGGGAAGTAATAGTGCCACTGTATTCTGCTCTGGTCAGACCTCACCTGGAGTACTGTGTCCAGTTCTGGGCACCACAGTTCAAGAAGGACACTGACAAACTGGAACGTGTCCAGAGGAGGGCAACCAAAATGGTCAAAGGCCTGGAAACGATGCCTTATGAGGAACGGCTAAGGGAGCTGGGCATGTTTAGCCTGGAGAAGAGGAGGTTAAGGGGTGATATGATAGCCATGTTCAAATATATAAAAGAATGTCACATAGAGGAGGGAGAAAGGTTGTTTTCTGCTGCTCCAGAGAAGCGGACACGGAGCAATGGATCCAAACTACAAGAAAGAAGATTCCACCTAAACATTAGGAAGAACTTCCTGACAGTAAGAGCTGTTTGACAGTGGAATTTGCTGCCAAGGAGTGTGGTGGAGTCTCCTACTTTGGAGGTCTTTAAGCAGAGGCTTGACAACCATATGTCAGGAGTGCTCTGATGGTGTTTCCTGCTTGGCAGGGGGTTGGACTCGATGGCCCTTGTGGTCTCTTCCAACTCTATGATTCTATGAAAGGACTGTCAGCAAAGTTAAAACTGGAAAATTAAGAAGTCTTTGCCTGAGCTAACACGTTTAAGCTGCTAACAACTTCAGTCCTGGAAAGGAAGAGTCACAAGCTGAGGCCCCCGACCTGAACGCCCACACCATGGAAGCAGTGGACGCATCCTGCAGCCTCACTTACTCCGATGCCCCAACACTTTTCCAGTCCACCCCCATTCCTGGTTAGAGGTGAGACGACACCAAGGATCGGTCAGGTGATAATTTTTGAGAACTGCTTGTAAATGCTGAATTTTTAATTCTGGAAACTGAGCCCCTGCATGGTTTATTTTAAACCGCATAAGGTCGCCTTGTGCACGCTGGGCCAGCAGCCTCTCAAAAGCAAGGGTAAAAGGGAAGCAATGCCATCTTGAACGGCATGAGCGATGGAGCCTCAAGAAAAGTGTGGGTGCACTTAGAGATCTCAATTTCGACCACACAGTGCGAAACTGTTTTAACTGCTATAACAAGGGTGTCTCTGGACCGTAACTTGTGGCTCATGCAACAAAAAACAATATTTAGAATATACTGGACCCCATTATGTTTGTTTAAAAAAGGGCTATCTAAGGTATCTAACTGTTGGAGATGCAATAGGGATAATGCTTCTCTAAAACATATGTTCTTTCATTGCCCAAATTGAAAGATTTTTGGCAGAAGGTAACAAATGATCAACAGAACTGTACGGAACAACCTTACATTTACAGAGCAAAATATCCTCTTGAATATTTACAAAAGGACAATACGAGTGGGCTCTCCGTGCCCTGACCACAGCAAAAAGACTGATACTGATGAATTGGAAAAATAAAAATGCGGCTCCTTTCTACAACTGGATTGAAGATTTATACAAACTTGCAACATATGAACAACTTGCATATAAATGCAGACTTGCCATGGACAAATTCAATGATACTCTATCTGAAATCCATTCTTACAAATACTGTAATAGGTTAAGATCTGGTGAAGTACAATAACAACCTTGTAAAGTATACAGTTTGGGGGTGTCCCCCCCTTATTTCCCCTTCTATACACATTCTGTTTCTCTTTTACGTCTCACAATGTTTAGTGCACATATAATTACGTACCGGTAGATAGCCATGTTGGTCTGCTGTAGTCGAAACAAAATAGAAAAAATCCTTCCAGTAGCACCTTAGAGACCAACTAAGTTTGTTATTGGTATGAGCTTTCGTGTGCATCCACACTTCTTCAGATACTTCTGTTTTGGTGTACAGTGGTGCCCCGCAAGACGAATGCCTCGCAAGACGGAAAACTTGCTAGACGAAAGAGTTTTCCATTTTGGAGGTGCTTCGCAAAACGAATTTCCTATGGCCTTGCTTCGCAAGACGACAATGCCTTGTGAGTTCCTGCGGGTTTCCCCCCCCCCTTTTTCTAATCCGCTAATCCGCTTATCAGCTGATCCGATCAGCAGATAAGCAGCTAAAAGCCGCTAATAGCGCTAATCCGTCAATGGGCTTGCTTCGCAAGACGAAAAAATCGCTAGACGAAGAGAATCACAGAACGGATTCTTTTCGTCTTGCGAGGCACCACTGTATCTGAAGTAGTGTGCATGCACACGAAAGCTCATACCAATAACAAACTTAATTGGTCTCTAAGGGGCTACTGGAAGGGATTTTTTTATATAATTACACACTTTTTGAACTTTCAATAAAGATGTTCAAAATCTTTTTTAAAATGTAAAAAGGGGAAAAAAAGAAAAAGTGTGGGTTCAGGAGAGCGACCCTGCACATGAGTTCAAGGACATTTCCACAGTGAAGAAGCTAAAGAGAGCCTTATCATTTTTTCCAGCGGGAGTGAATTTGAATGTGTGTGCGTGTTCTCTTAAGCCAAAGGCTTTTGGATCACAGAATCTCTCTTCACCCAATCACTGGGGCTGAACAAGCAGGCCAGAGGGCTCCACTTCATTTAATTAATTTTCTTATGTTCCATAATTTCATAATTTTCATATGTTTTATACCACTTTTCACCGAAAGTCCATAGCAGCATGGCCTGCCTTTAAAATCTTCAAGACCAGTTAAAGCCAACAGAAACCATAAATAAAGAACAAGCAGCCTGAGATTACCTGATCTCAAAGGTTATTGGGAAGATAAAGGGCCGCTGAGAAGTGAGCCAGCAGGCCTCTTAGGTGTGGGGGTGGGGTGGCAGTCACAAAGGAAAAGTCCAACTGTCTGAAAATAGCTGAACCTTTGGTGCTCTGGGCAAACCGGAGATTAGCAGGGGAGACTGTGAGTGTAGTAACCTGATGCTCTTAAAAAATGGTCTGCAGCCCACAGCGTCGGTCCTGTATACCTGAAGGAGCGTCTCCACCCCCATCGTTCAGCCCGGACACTGAGGTCCAGCGCTGAGGGCCTTCTGGCGGTTCCCTCCCTGCGAGAAGTGAGGTTACAGGGAACCAGGCAGAGGGCCTTCTCAGTAGTGGCACCTGCCCTGTGGAACGCCCTCCCAGCAGATGTCAAGGCAATAAACTACTATTTTACTTTTAAAAGACACCTGTTTAGGGAGTTTTTAATGTCTGACGCTGTATTGTTTTTGATATTTGGTTGGAAGAAGAAGAGGAATTTGGATTTGATATCCCGCTTTATCACTACCCGAAGGAGTCTCAAAGCGGCTCACATTCTCCTTTCCCTTCCTCCCCCACAACAAACACTCTGTGAGGTGAGTGGGGCTGAGAGACTTCAAAGAAGTGTGACTGGCCCAAGGTCACCCAGCAGCTGCATGTGGAGGAGCGGGGAATCGAACCCGGTTCACCAGATTACGAGTCTACCGCTCTTAACTGCTACACCACACTGGCTCTTGAAACTGGAAGCTGCCCAGAGTGGCTGGGGAAACCCAGTCCGATGGGCGGGGTATAAATAATAAATATATTATTGTTATTATTAGGACTCACCTGGGGGAGTCATCTGGTCCAAATCACTGCTGGAGGGTTTGTGGTCCGGCTCGTCCGGGAAGAAGCCTTGGACCTGGAAGACAAAGCCAGAGGTCAGAGAAGGGCAGGGCAGCACAGGCCTTGGAGAGCAGCTCTGGCCCCCTCACCCCACCCTGGGAAGACCCTGCCTGCCTATGGAGCCTTCTGCCAGCCCAGTCAGTGGGCAATGTTTGCTAAGCACCTGCGGGGGGAGAGAATGGCAGCCTGTGAGCAGCTGGACCAGGGAGGGAGGGGAGCAAACGATGGCGGGGGCTTCCGAGGGGGCCTTGCATCCCATCCTGAAGCACGTCTGCTTGTAGGGAAGGCCACCGCGCTGGAGGGAGGGTGGGTGGGCCAGGCTTTGATAGAGAAGAAGCATCAGTACTACACTGTCTTTGAAGATGGGGGATTGTTAAGCAGCCTTCCTGCAACCAGCAGGTCTCCTTCGTTCCCAAGGCAGGCTACGCAGAGATCCAACATCAGCTGGCTGACCTTTCTAAGGCTAGGCTGAGTTCTGGGCTACGACCGCCTTTCCCTGCAGCCTGGCCCAGGGAAGCAGCAGCAACACCAGGCTGGATTCTCAGGACTCACCTCCTTTGACGCGTCCGACAAGGGAGCAAGGCAACGAGGTAACTCCCTCTCCTCCTCTTCCACCGGGCAGGCACTTTCCAGCTCCCCTTCCGTGATCACCAGGGGAGACAAGGAACGGTAATGAGGCACGTAGCTTGGGTAAGGGCCTGGGGACAGGTTTCCACCAGGATCTGGCTCAGGCGCAGGCTCGGAGTCCGTGGCCACAAGGCTCATTGCCACACCTGTCTGGCACGGCAGGCCGTGGGCACAATCCGTAGAGGTCAGACCGCAGGTGGGGATTCCTTCCCCATCTTCCTTGAAGGCCTTTTCTTCCATACGGCCCAAGAGAGATGGTCCTTCAGAGCTGGTGGTTCTTGGACTTGCGCAAAAGAGCGGGTTGTCGTAAAACAAGCATTCCACCTCCTCCTCTTCTTCCTCTTCTTCCTCCAGTGAGCCTTCATCCTCCTCCTGCCTCTCTGAGTCCTCCTCCGGCTCCTCCCCACTATCGCTCTCCAGGAGCAAAGGCTCATGGGAGGTGGCCGAGTCCTGCGAGGGGGGCATCCCCAGAACCTTCTCAAGGCTGGGGGAGGAACTCCTCAGTGGCTCCTTCTGCCGGTCAATCGCCCCTTGCAGGTCCAGGAAGCATAGCTCAGCTTGGAGGATGCTGGCCGAGAAGAGAGCCTTGGTGGCATCATGGCTGCTGTTGTCCAGGCTCTTTGGATTTTCCAGCGGCTGCTGAGATGCTTCCCTCCCAGGCTGCACAATCTCCAGGTGCTTTGAAGAAGGGCAAGTTCCAGGGTGGAATTCCTCAGCACAGCTCTGAGCCAGCGGCGGAGAAGGTTTCTCAGAGGACGTTTCACCTCTGCTCCAGCCAAGGCCCTCCAAGCTACCCTGGAGGAGGTCTATGTCTTCCAGGCCCAAGAATGGAAGGGGAGTCATGGTTTCAGTCTGGGGGGTTTCTGAAGGTGTCAGCAGGCCACCCGCCCCTCCTAAGCTGTCTCCAGTTTCACAGGTCACGTCTCTTATTCCTAAATCAGTCAGAAAGTCTATTAGGTCCGAAGGACTGGAGGATCCAGAAGGCTCCATTCTGGCGTTCACCATGAAAACGTCCAAAAAGGTCCCGTTAGGCTAAGCCCTCATCTTGTTTGTAAAGGGTTGAGCAACGCGGGCCTCCTGTGGGCGGGATCCATGCCTCTCCTGCTGTCTCTGGAAAAGAGAAAGCAAACGTTGACGTTATCACGAAACAGAAGTTGGGGAGGGAGAAGCTGCTGCAAACAGAACCTGGCCAAAAGGTCACCTGGAAAGGGCCCTGCAGGTGTCACCAGGTTTAAATTGGGGGTGCTTAAATTGTCCATCATTTCACTTTCAACATTATCAGCGGTCTCTCCCCACAGGTTCATGGTGGGAAAGGACACTCTTCTAGTATCAATGGACCACAATTCATCATGCTAGAAAGCATCGTTTCAGCTGGTGGAAGCCAATCGCAGCATCCAAGGAGCCCAAATCTTCTCCCACCAATCCACTGGCATGAATTGCAGCCCCACCACCACAACAGCCCTAATAATCTTGGGCTAGAGGAGGAGGAACTGGTTGGTGGCAGTGGGGTGGAAGAGAGAGACTCACCAGCTCTGGGGCTGCAATCAAGGCAGATCAGAGATGAGGCAGCGGCAGGTGCCGACTGACCAAACGAGCAGCCTAGCCCAAAGGAATGTCTTTGCTGCCGAAAAGAAACTAGGCTTCTCTTCAGTATTTTAAGAATTTATGTACCATCTCTCTGCCCCAAATTAGGTTGCTAATGGGGACTAGCTATACGGATCCCATCCCATCAGTACTTAAAGCACAGCACCGAGTGCAGTTCCATTTCTGGGCACAATTCAAAGAGCTGGCGGATAACTAGGGGGTCCTGGACGGCTAATCACTCTGGTCCCTGAAGGGCCACTTTTCATCCCAGCAGCCAGCCTCAAGGTCAAACCTCCCTGGTGCACAACCTTAAGTGAGTGGGGAGCAGGGAGGGGGCTCACTATCGAAGACCCTCCTCAGGAAGGCTTGCCAGGCATCAACTATGACATTTCAGTGCCAGGCAAGCACCTGTTTGTTCGCCCTGAGATTCCAGCAGGCAGTGATAGCCAGCCTTGACTATTATGTAACCCATTCTTCTGAACTTTACGAGTTTTAATTTGGTCGTTTTTGGTTTTCGGGTGTTTGGCACACGGCAGCTGCCTTTGTTGTTCTGTTGCCTTCTGACTTGTAAAAGAGCCTTGCTGGCGATTTCCAAATAAACAACCCCCTTTTCTCCCAAGCTGGCGCCCTCCCCGGTGTTTCGGACCACAACTCCCATCGCCCCCCGCCCCATGATGCTCTTCTGGCCGCTTGTGCTCCAAAACACCTGGCGAGGCCCAGCTGGGTGACCCTGCCCGGCCAGCCTCCTTGTTCTTTAAGAAGGGCGGCGTCTCCTCCGATTGCGGAAGGGAGCACGTGGGAAAGGGGCCAGGGGCGCCGGGAAGGGAGGCAGGCAGGCAGGCGGGCATTCCCACCCAGGCGGGGAATCGGCGCAACTCGACCCGCGGCGCAGGTGGCCTTCCCACTAGGGAAAACCAGGCAGGTAGGCTGGCGCTTGGAAACCGGCTGCCCGAAGGGTAGGGGGGGGGACCCCGTTTCCAAGCTGCTCGGTTCCGGAAGCGGCTTTTGGAAAAGAAACTGGGCTCCGAGTCCTCACCTAGGGCCTCCCAGGGCAGGAAGAGTCTACCTGCGAGGAGCCTCCGCCCTCCAGCTGCCTCCACCCGGGCCGCGCTCGGGGGCGCCGCGGAGGCGGCAGCTGCTCCGCGGCCAAAGTCCCCTTCCGTCGGGGCCGCCAGTCTTCTTCCCTCGGCCAAGGCCGCTCCCAGCCCCGCCAGGGGAGCCCGCCCGGCCCGCTTCCCTTCCGGGGCCGTCCGATCCGAGCTGCCCCTTCCCACCGGCTCGCTCCGGCCGGAGCCCCGCGCCCGGCCGCACTTACCCGACCGCGCGCCCGGCTCCGCTCCGCCTTTCCTGCTCGTCGGGCGGGACTGGCGACGGGAGCCCTCCCCGCCGGGCCAGAGCCAGGGCCGCAGCCGCATTCCCCGCGCGCCCGGTCGCCTGGCCTTCCTGCCTCCGAGAGGCGGCGTCGGCCGAGCTTGGCTGGGGCCCGGTTGCTCTCACTCCGCGGCCCGGACCCGAGGGCACCTTTGCGCAGGTGGGGGACGGGCCCTTTGCGCCAAGGAGCAAGCCCGGAGCAGGTGGCCTCTTGCGCCCGAGCCGTCTCCGCGGGGCGGCTTTTGGCACAGCAGCAGCAGCCCCCTCCACATCAGCAGGGCTCGAGGCAGCCTAGGAAGCCCTTCTCTGCCCTTTCCCGAGAGAGCAGTCAGGATGCAACCCTTTTGCCTGGTTCACTGGGGGATCTCATCTCTAGCCCCCAGCCTGGCCTTTTCCCCCTTGAGAGAAGTGGGGCAGGTTCTGGGCAGCTGTTTCCGCAAGGACCCCAGACAACAGCACAGGGTTTAGGATGGTGTGGCCAGTCCGCCCCCCCCCAACAGGGTACCAAGCCAAGGGGGGGGGCTAATAATAATAATAATAATAATAATAATAATAATAATAATTTCCTCAATAATGTGAAGTTTCAGTTAGCTTATTGAAAAGATCCATTAAAAAAGCAACTGTACCAAAATGAATTATTGTGAAAACAAGACATATTAGAGAGGTTTTGCCAAATTTGGTTCTCATTCAGATGTTTTCCAGGTGGGCCTGTGGAGAGGGGCAGGGTGGGGATCACTCACCTCCGTGTTCATTGCCCGCTGGCACAGAACTAGATCCAGCTGAATCCTTCGGGCTGCCTCCGCTATGGGGTGCCCCAGAAGCTCTTTGCACCCACTCTGTCACTGCACAACACCAGGCCAGCCCTGGGCCGTGGGAGGGATGTCGAACTGACCCTGAAACATCCCCTGGGAGGGGCAGAACGACCTGTCCTTCGGATCTCAAGGACAGTGGTCCCAACTCCCCGCAGTGGGGTTCAGCCCCAGACCTGCCCAGGGAAGGCTTCAGCCATCAGAGCTACTTTCCCACCCCGCACCCCCCAGCTCTAGGTAACGGATGGGGAAGTTTCAACACAGACTTACCCAACTGCTGCCTGTTGCCCAGGGCTTGTGTCCATTTCCTGAGCAAGAAAGATGGGGCAAACTTGCTGCTTCCTGTTTGCCTGCAAGTCTACACTCACCGTCAGCACCCGTCTCAGGAAGTAACTGTCAGAATGCTCTTTTGGGGGCTGAGGAGCCCTCCTCCTTGCAGGGACACAACAAAAAATCGTCGGCCCGAAGGATGTCCCTTTTCATCCTCTGCCAAGGTCACCCAGCGAGAAGAGGGTGCCCAGAGGGGAAGGCAAGCAACTGATTCATGATTGCCCTCCCCTCTTTCCAGTTGCACTGGGGGAAAACCGCCTCCAGGGTGCTCACAGACCTCCCTGCACTGGAAAACAGCAGATTGAGTCACCCCAGAGAAACAACATGGGTACCATGCAATGGCCAGTCACCCTCCCACCAAAGTCTCTGCTGCAGGTGGCCCAGGCCTCACAGTGGTGCTGTGAGCCATCTGGGACTGTGGAAGTGAGGGGGTGGGCAGCAGAAACAAGCTTTGGCTTTAAGGGGTTTTTTTTAAGTCACATCCAATGCAAGCATCTGCACTAAGAAGTCGTGGAACAATGAAAGGAGCATAGGAAGGTGCCTTTATACGGATCCAAACCACTGGTCCATGCAGCTCAGTGTTGCCTACACTAATTGGCAGCTGCTCTCCAGGGTTTCAGACCTAGCCCCGCCCCCTGGAGATGCCACGGGAGAATGAACCTGAAACCTTTTGCCTGCAAGGCAGCCGCTCTGCCAGTGATCTATATGGCCGTTCCCCTATTAAAACGGCCAGCATCCCAATTGCCTTTGCAGAAAGGGAGGGTCCTGCTGGGCTGGCACTGGGCCTCCTAAGGCCCTCATGCAACCTGCTTAGCGTTAAGCCAAACCACACCACACGCTCGGGGACAAAGTGCACAGATCACGTGACGGGCCGTGTTGCAGCTTTGTTTTTCTTCCCTGGCTAGCAGCCTTGGGACCCAGATTGGGTTGGATTGCGAGGGGAAAGGAGGCTTTGAACTCGCACGCAAACCGCATGGTTCTGATCGGGATCAGAGAGTCCTTGCAGGTGCTGTGTATCGCAGGAGAGATTCATCCATCGATGCCAGCGCAGGCCTGACAGAGTGGTTGCACCTTTTGATTAAACTTGCCTGTTTTTCATTTTGGGAAGTATCCAAGTTTGGCAGTCACAGCAAGGCAAGTTTGGCAGTTGAGACAGCGAGTGTAGTAATCTGGTGCTCTTAAAAGATGGTCTACAGCCAACAGCAAGACTCCCCCCCCCAAAAAAAAAACTGAGCTGGTTCCCTGCCAACTCCCCTTTACTCACCTCCCGTTTTGCCAGCCGAGTTCCTCCGTCCAGGTCTTAGATGGTCCAGATGGGTCAGATAGGCCTGGGGCAAAATTCACGGCAGAGTTGGTGCGTATAGTCTCCCTTGAATGTTTCCGCTCCAGATGGTTTGTCTTTTCGCAAGACTCTCCTGTCCCCTTGGTCACGCTCGGTCATTTGATCCTGTTTCGCCTCTTTTGAATGAGCTTCGTAGTTTCTTCCCTCTCGCAGAGAATCTGCACGCCTACGAAAGAACAGGACAGGACAGGGAAGGATGTTGGCGATTTCTCATCCATGGCAGCATCCTGGCATCGCTCTCGCCACAAGCTTGCAGCTGCTGCGGTCTCCAGAGGAAGCCGCAGCTGGGAAGGCGCAACAGAAGCCGCACAGTCCATGGTGACCTTTCTTCCCACCTTTGAGAAAGAGGCATTGGGCAGAGAAGCTGAGCGGCTGCTGCTGCTGCCAGGGGGGCTTTGCCAGGTGGTGAGTGGCACGGCTGAGCCGAGCCCCCACAAGCTCTCCCTGCTTGCCAGTGCTGTGGGCAAAGATTAATAATGAACAAAGGGTCTTTCTCACTGTCAGTGGAGCCAGCAGTGGAGGAAGAGGGATGGAGGCCAGAGCCCCTCCCTCTTAAGCAGGCTCAAGCTCCCCCCCTCCCCCAAAATGAGGCAAGAATGAGGTCTGAGCCTGGGAGGAGGAAAAGCAGGGGACACCAGGGCAATAAGAATCAGGAATGTGATTTTATCTTGCTGGCTTCTAATGCTGAGCTTTTTGCGATAATGCTTTCTAATTTTTATTAATCTCTTTCTACTTTGGATCATTTCTGTATTTTACTCCACTTCTGTTTTAATTATGTACCCCACCCTGGGTTTTTTTAAAAAGGAAAAGTAATAGATAAATATCAATGACTTCCCTTCTCTTTCCATGGTTCATTTTGCATAACATAAATCCCTGCATATTTTACTGGGGTCAGCAAACTTTTTCAGCAGTGGGCCGATACACTGTCCCTCAGACCGTGTGGGGGGGGGCTGGACTATATTGGGGGGGGGAATGAATGAATGAATTCCTATGCACCACAAATAACCCAGAGATACATTTTAAATAAAAGGACACACTGTAAAAACACACTGATTCCCGAACTGCCCGGATTTAGAAGGCCAGATCCGGCCTCCGGGTCTTAGTTTGCCTACTTATGAACAAAACCATTCAGTACTTCATTATTACATCCATCAAAACTTCTTTACACTGTTGAATTTATCTCATTGCTGCCAACGTTTTCAAGTGTACATGATTCCCCCCCCCCCATATATTCAATAAACATTTTCCAGTCTTCTTTAAACATATGTGCTGCTTGTTCTCTTATTCTATATGTTGATAGATACAGTCATACCTCAGGTTAAAGTTGCTTCAGGTTGAGCATTTTCAGGTTGCGTTCCGTGGCGACCCGGAAGTAACGGAACGGGTTACTTCTGGGTTTCGCCGCATGCACAGACACTCAAAATGACGTCACGCACATGCGCAGAAACGGCTAATCGTGACGCGCACAGAGACGGGTTGCGTTCTGCTCAGGGTGCGAACGGGGCTCCAGAACAAATTCCATTCGCATCCACAGGTACCACTGTACATGTTTTAAGCAGATCAGTGAATCTTCCAAGGGCTCCGTGGCAGAGTACCTGTTCTGCATGTTCAGCCCACAGGTGTGGCTGGGACAGACCCTGGAGAGGTGCTGCCAGTATTGAACTTGATGGGCCAGTGGTCCGACTCGATGTGAGTCAGTGTCCTATGTTCCTGTCTTAAGAGTGCAAGTATATACTCCAAAGCCACCAGCTTTGGTATATGGCAGGACACCCTCTGGCATGTGGGTGTCATTGCCAGCACATCCCCCGGTTGGTGGGCTGTGGGGGTCTTTCCAGGGATGTTGTGGGTTTGTGGGCTGTTGTTGCTTTTTCTCCTGTTTTTGATTATTATTATTTTCCTTTCCTGGGCTGTGTAAGCCTAGAACTTGGTGGCTCTCCCCCTGAAATCTGGGACTGTCCTTGGAAAATAGGGAGGGTGTGCGAGGGGAGACCCCAACCCCTAGACGGGGGGCTTTGACTTCTAGGCAGCAGCCGACAGTGGCCCTTCTGCTTAGTCCGTCATACAAGGCCTCTGCTTCTTCTCACAGGAAATGAATAAAAGTGTGGGAAGCTGTTGAAAGAGAAGTACAGTGGTACCTCAGGTTAAGTACTTACCGTATTTTTCACTCTATAACACGCACCAGACCATAACAAGCACGTAGTTTTTAGAGGAGGAAAACAAGAAAAAAAATATTCTAAACGAAATAGTGGATATATGATTTTTGTGGTTCATGCTGTGGCCACAGACATGTGATCTGACAGTGAGTTTGGAGTAGCCCAATGCAAAAATCCTGAGGATCCATGTGGATCCATGCTTTGTAACCACAGAGGAGGGAAGGAAGGGGAACCATGGATCCTCTGCTTACGACTGCAGCAGATCCTCCCCGCCACCCGCAGGCATTCGCTCCATAACACGCACAGACATTTCCCCTTACTTTTCTAGGAGGAAAAAAGTGAGTGTTATGGTGCAAAAAATACGGTAATTCGTTCCGGAGGTCCGTTCTTAACCTGAAGCACCACTTTAGCTAATGGGGCCTCCCGCTGCCGCCGGAGCACGATTTCTGTTCTTATCCTGAATCAAAGTTCTTAACCCAAGGTAATATTTCTGGGCTAACGGAGTCTGTAACCTGAAGCATATGTAACCTGAAGCGTATGTAACCCGAGGTACCACTGTATTACAGCTAACAGTGGGGGGCAAGGGGATGTTTCCAAATGGAGGGGTTCTGTCTTAAGTTTTGCTGCCCCATCAGGGCAAGGAAGGCTGACCAGGCTCATTTGAACCTTCCACTCAGGTAAACAAGAAGAGGACCCACTCCCGTGCCCTTAAGGAGGGCTTTGCTCAGGGAGCCGGCTTTAGGCAACGGGGGGGACCCTCACACCCCCTTCCTTTGAATCAGGAAGCCCCCTCCCCCTTTCTTTACCAGGAACCCAAGCAAGGACCACCACCCCAATTCTCCTCCTTACCCATTATTTCATGGCGAGACGTGGGCAGAGTCCCAGTGCCAACATCCAGGGGGAGTTTGGAGTCCCAGCAGGGTCAGGTGTGCTGTGAGGAAGCACACACACACCCCCCCCAGGACTGCTGAAGATGGAGCGAGAAGGAATGCAGAAAGCTGTCGCGGAGGGAAGGAGGAGCATGTCAGGCGGCAAGACAGGTTTGACGGCAGTCGATTCCCCAGGCGCAAGAGGAGGCTTCGCCCTTGGCCAGGGCTCCGGAGCCAAAGGCTGGGAGGGCAGGAACAGGTTGCAGCAGAAAGGTTGCCGAGATCCAGGAGAATGGAAAATAGGGTTGCTGTGTTTTCTGGATGAGGAGGGGCCTGGGAAGCCAAGGAGCTGGTAGGACCGAGGTGAAACTGCAGCTCCCTTGTTATTTTTGCTGTTGGGTGTTGATGTAATGGTGTAACAGTGTTGGAATGTTGTTCTATTTCTTCTTGTGTTGTTTTATTCCATTATAATGACATTGTTTTCTGCATTGCTTGATTTTGAAATGCATTTTTGGGGTTGTAAGCTGCTTTGAGCATGATGTGTGTAGTAAAGTGGCATACAAGTAAATTTATGAATGAATGGTTCGCCATGCTTCCATTTCTCCGAGCGACACAACACACAAACACACACAAGAACATTAAAGAACCATCGGCAAGGATCACAGATGGATTGTATCCATAATTCATGATAATCAATTTAATGTTGTTTTAAAAGGTCACAAAAGAAGGAAATCAAAGATGTGCATGCATCATCAACAGTTAAAATGTCATAGCTACCCGTTTTCAGGTGCCCCGGGAAATATATTTCAGACTCCTGCTATTGTTGTGAGGTGGGGTCCAGTGGCGTAGCGTGGGTTGTCAGCACCCGGGGCAAGGCAAGTAATTTGCGCCCCCTAACCTGTGGATTTGCGCCCCCTAACCCGTGGATTTGCGCCCCCTAACCCATGGATTTGCACCCCCTAACCCCCAGATATTGCGCCCGGTGCGGCTGGCCCCCCCTGCACCCCCCACGCTACGCCACTGGTGGGGTCTTCAACTTCCTTGCAGTGGTTCTCTCTTATGGTTGTCCTGCAATGTCGTCCCCACCCCCCAAGCAACTTGTAGATAAATAATACCAGATTCCTTCATTTATATTATTTATTTAATTATTAATAACATTTGTACAGCACCCTTCATATTGTAGATCTCAGGGCAGTTCAAAACATATGAATGCAAGATTATACATAAACACGTTAAACATAATAAAAACGAGAGCAAAATTTCCAGAGAGGCGGCATCTTTCGGCATCTTAAAAGACGTGCAGAATATGCTCAGGGCTGTGTCCACAGGTGACCTGTCTGCCCAAAGGCTTCTCAGTGGCATGACTGAGGCAGGGGAGACCAGCAGAAGGCCTACCCTTCATTTTAACTGAGTTCTTCACGTTCTGCTAATTTCTTTTGAAACAAATATTATGTTCAAGCCCTGATGCCCCAGATCTTTTCTCCTTATGAGTCCAGTGGAGGGGAATTTGAAGGCAGAAAATTTGAAGACCCGCAGTGACCTCACTGGAGATCTCAGCCATGCCACAGAAACCATGGCTGTACGGCACAGTGTGGCTTCAGAAGGGAAGCTGCGTGCTCAGGGGTGGCAGGATTAGTGCTGGAGACTAATCCAGGGGCTATTCACACACAGCCTGAGGCTTCGTCCCAGGGGCATCTACCTGGATACGAAGTGCTGGATCTTGTGAGGCTACTTGTTTGCCCTTAATGACCTATCTGGAGTGGACCCCATGATGGCTGAGAGGGATGTCCGGAGGCCTCTCCACACTCGGCCACGTTTAGAGCTGCTCCATCCGAAAGCGTCCACTTTTGATGAGGGTGGGAGGGCTAGGATGGCTGAGAGAGGAGGAAAAAAAGAGAGCGGCGGTTTGGGAATCCTCCCAGGTGCCTCAGGAGCCCTCGGTGCGGCTGTGCCAGGCACTTGGGCAGGTCTGGGGGCGGGGGGTGCCCCTCAAGGCTCAGCAAGGCTGAAAATAAAAGTCCACCACATGAGAAGGCCCCGGGAGCTGCGTGAGGCCCAGAGGTTCGTTGGCTCTGGAAGAGGTGCACAGGAACCAGCCGGGATGTGCCGCCGACTCAAACCGCCAAGCCCCGTCTGTGTTAGAGGAGAAGAAGGTGAAGCGGCTGGACTCCTTCCTGCCGCCTTTGGGCAGATCTGTGATGTTGACGGTCTGAGGAGGAGGAGGAGAGAATAGGGAGTGATCTGGTGAGGGAGGGAAGCAGGCAAAGGGAGAAGGAGGCTGACCCCTGTCTGCTTTGGGCTAGCGTCCCCCTGACTAGTGAGGGGCAAGAGAGAGCTCCTAAGGAAGACAGAACATAAGAAGAGCCTGCTGGATCAGGCCCACGTCCCTCGTGGCCCAGCATCCTGTTCTCACACAGGCCAACCAGGTGCCCCAATTGAAAGCCCGCAAGCAGGATTCGACCACAAGAGCCCGCTCCCATCCTGTGGCTTCCAGCAACTAGTAATTCAGAAGCATTTTTGCCTCCAACTGTGGAGGCAGAGCAGACCTATCATGGCTAGTAAATAATAATAATAATAATAATAATAATAATAATAATAATAATTATTATTATTATTATTATAATTAATTTATACCCCACCCATCTGGCTGAGTTTCCCCAGCCACTCTGGGCGGCTCCCAATCGAGTGTTAAAAACAATACAGCATTAAATATTGACAACTTCCCTAAACAGGGCTGCCTTCAGATGTATTCTAAAAATAAGATAGCTACTTATTTCCTTCACATCTGAAGGGAGGGCGTTCCACAGGGTGGGCGCCACTACTGAGAAGGCCCTCTGCCTGGTTCCCTGTAACCTTACTTCTCGCAATGAGGGAACCGCCAGAAGGCCCTTGGCGCTGGACCTCCGTGTCCGGGCAGAACGATGGGGGTGGAGACGCTCCTTCAGGTATACAGGACCGAGGCCATTTAGGGCTTTAAATTTCAGCACCAACACTTTGAATTGTGCTCAGAAACGTACTGGGAGCCAATGCAGGTCTCTCGGGACTGGTGTTATGTGGTCCCAGCGGCCGTTGCCAGTCACCAGTCTAGCTGCTGCAATGGCCCTCTCCATGTAAAGCAGGCACCCCCAAACTCGGCCCTCCAGATGTTTTGGGACTACAGTTCCCATCATCCCTGACCACTGGTCCTGTTAGAAAGGGATGATGGGAGTTGTAGTCCCAAAACATCTGGAGGGACGAGTTTGGGGGTGCCTGATGTAAAGGCATGGACTTGTCAGGTAGCAGCTACCCAGACTCTTTCCAAGGCCAGCCTGCCGCTGAAGAGTAGAGTCCTTCCTCCTCCCACCACCCATCCCTGGCTCTCTGCTCTTAAGCTGGCACGTGGCAGGAGGAGGAATTACGGTGAGGCTTCCCGCCCCCTCTGCAAGCACATCCTACGGGGATGCCAAACTGCCTCTCCTCACCTCAAGTTGCAGCGCAGGCCAGGCGCCGGCAGAGGAGGCCAGGCACCTCTTCCCGTCCTGAATGCTCAAGATGATGGAGAACTTCTCATGGTCAAAGGCCCGGTTGTGAATCCAGTAGATCTTCTCTAGGGATGGGAAAGAGTAGGTGAGAGAGTCTGTTGGCATCCTGTGGGGAATCCCAGTAGAGAGGCTGGAGGTGTGAGGGCATTCCCAGAGGTCATACTGATGGGTGATGTCAGGGTTAGGGGCTCAGTAGCAGTCAGAGGAGGGATGCGGGTGGTGCTGTGGGTTAAACCACAGAGCCTAGGACTTGCCGATCAGAAGGTCGGCGGTTCGAATCCCCGCAACGGGGTGAGCTCCCGTTGCTCGGTCCCTGCTCCTGCCAACCTAGCAGTTCGAAAGCACGTCAAAGTGCAAGTAGATAAATAGGTACCACTCCGGCGGGAAGGTAAATGGCATTTCCGTGAGCTGCTCTGGTTCGCCAGAAGCGGCTTAGTCTTGCTGGCCACATGACCCGGAAGCTGTACACCGGCTCCCTCGGCCAGTAAAGCGAGATGAGCGCTGCAACCCCAGATTCGGTCACGACTGGACCTAATGGTCAGGGGTCCCTTTACCTTTCAGCAGTCAGAGGATCAGGGCGTGGTCTACCCTTACCTCTTTTGCTGACCTGGAGGGAGGTGGGGGACGACCTTCAAGCCCAGGATGGTGGTGGCCTTGCATACACAACCTGCCTCTAGCTTAGAGGGCCACAACCAGGGAAAAGAAGGGTGTCCAGTTTCCTTTCCTGGCGACTGATGCGAAGACACGGGAGCCCATAAGAGAAATCCAGAGCCGATAGAAGTTGGGGACGGCAGAAGCAGTGAAGAGGCAGAACAAGAGTGTGAGAATGAGCAGGAGAAAGTCTGCAGGAGAGGGAAGCAATGGTGAAGGCAGGAGCACACAGTGGTGCAGACATGGGCACACACACACACAAATACGTTCTGTTCCAGGCAGGCAATCAAGGGCAGCACTAACGCAGAAGGAAAAGAACAGGCTGTGCCAATGGAAGGAGAAAGTTGCAGGCCTCCCTCTGAGATATCATAGAATTTAAAGGGACCCCACAGATTCAAGCCCTTGCAATGCAGGAATCACAGTTATGTTCCAGGCTCCCCAAGTGGCCCAACCCCAGGTCCTATCTGCCCGGTGGGAAGGAGGCATTGGTTGTGTCCACAATATGGGTCACATCCAACCCATGAGGAATAGTTCTTCTCCCACCAGCCTGCAAGCTTCAGGAAAGCAAAACTCTGCCGACTCACCTTCCAGGGCAGAATCGGGGCCTTGCAGGTATCCAGCTACCAGCTCATTGTTCTGGAGGTAGAGGGACTTCTGGTTGACATCCCAGATTCTGAAAACAAACAAGGCTGCCTTTACAAGAAAAACCTTTCCCTTTTCTCTCACCGGCTGCAAAACTGTTAGTATAATCCTCAGCATTATCCAGATCTTTAGGTGTGCATGCATGCACAGAGGACTGAACTGCCTCAGAACTGACCAATCAGCATGGACAACTCATTGCCCATACCTGTCTCCACAGGCACAGTATGCCATTTACAAAACCCGCCAGCCCTGGCAATGCCAGGGCGATGCTTGTTCCTTTCTAGGCAGAGCGGCAGCGGTTCATCACCCCCAGCAGTTCCTCTCCCCTTTGACTCATCAGGCTTGCCTCCCCAACCCCTTGTACTGGCAGCATTGCCAGGCAACCTCAACTCTGAAAATCAGATGCAAAACTGGACTGAAAAGAAACGCCCTGCTTTCCTAATGTGATAAAATAGAGCTGTATTCTTGCATTGGGCAGTGTGAATGGGGAGGGAAGGTGTGTTGTCAATCCATCCCATGAGACGAGAGATTCCCTTTCACACTCTTCACTAGCTGCAAGACTCAATACTCATCTACTTTGATGAGAAGCTTGTTTGGTCTTAAGAGCGACACCTGATTGCAGGCAAAAAAAGCAGAAATCGGGCATTGTCAAATTTGCAGGGTTTGCTGCTTCTATCCAGTTTGCGGAGGCTGGAACAACCTTGACTAGGGAGTCCCAGGACAGAGAAGTTTTTCGGTGGGCACAGACGTTTCTGTGTTCTCACAAGCATCCAGTTAGCACCCTCTCCCTCCCAGGTTACATTTGCCGCTTACGAAGCAGCACCCACTCTGCCATGGAAACCACCTGCACACAACTGGGCCCAGGGAACTTACCTGGACCTGAAGACGGCTGCCTGGGCAAAGACCTTCTTCTCCCCATCTGGACAGAGAACAGAAAGGAGGAAGAGGAGGATGTGACTCCCAGGGTATTTGTGAGACTCCATTCTAAATCAGGCATTACCTGGTAGCTCTGCTTGACCAGTGAGGCTGATCTCTTTTTATAGATCCCTCGACAGCCCCTGGGTGGGAATGTACATGATTGCTAGACACTGTAATTAATTCTGTGGTCGGGTCCCAGGATTTCCAGCAGCTCTTTTGCATGTTGCAATTCATGTCGCAACTTTGGACGCTGAAACTAAAGTTCCCTAAAATGACAGCTGAAGCTCCTTCCTCTTGCTACGTGCAAAGAGGAGGAAAGAGTAACACATAAACGGAGTGACAAGAAACCCTGACGCGTTTTTAAATTATGCCCATAGCAGGGAATACAGATATTCCGATAGCTTCACTCTTCAAAAGAAAGCAAAGACTCAATTCCTCGATAAGAGCCGCAGCCAGCAACCCCATCTGAGCAGAGCATTATCTCAAATCTCAAAGCAACAGCTGGTCTCTCTCTGTTTAAAATAGGCTCACCGACGGTCCCAGTTTCTGCACTCGGCTACCCAACCACCCTGTTCCGGCATTTCCGCTTACAGAATGAACCAATTCACCACAAGGCGAGAATGAGAAGCAGTTGGTCTTGCTCCCTTGACTTGGTGTCTTGCAGATGACCAAAGTTAGAAAAGAGGCAACACTCGAGTACACTAAAGCACGCCATACTGTACCGGCAAAGTTGGAGGGTTCCTGCTCCTGCTGGTCACACATGGTTTCAATCCTGGTGCCTGGGTGGCCTTGTGGGCCTCACCCCAGCTATTTATGGGGCACTTTTAGGAGGCGTGGCCAGGCTTGGGATGGTGTCGACAGAAAAGTGTAATCGCGAAATATGCAAGAGATAATTGCATCTTGAGACTAAGCTCTCTCGAGTCATTCCCCAAATCTTGAGTGGCCCTTTGCAGTGTTGCTCAATTATGGATCTTCTCAATTTTGCACCCCTCCAGCTCTGCAACCTTTATGGGGGGAATTGCCCAGATCGCCTAAATCCAGCAGTGGAGGAGTTGCCTGCTGTTCATGGTAGAGCTTGATGAGGCTGTTTTAGGGAGTGTCAGAAAGGGGGTATTCCGTCCCTGCTCTGAACTGCTCTGCTATTTGTATCTGTATCTCCTTCCATGCTTGCAAGAAATCTTCCTTCAGCATCTCCCAGTGTGATGGTTGTTCCTTGCTCTGTGTATGGTTGTAGGGGGGCTGGTGTGTTTGGGACATAATAAGATATTACAGAGACCAGTAAGATATTATAGACAAATGCCTAAAGGGCTGTCACACGAAAGATGGAGCAAACCTGTTCTGGAGGGTGAGACTCGAACCGATGGATTCAAGTTACAAGAAAGGAAATTCCAACTAAGCATTAGGAAGAACTTTCTGACAGTAAGAGCTATCAGTGGAACGGTGGTGGACTTTCCTTCCTGTGAGGTTTGTAGCAGAGGTTGGTCATTTGTTATGGATGCTTTAGTTGAGATTCCTGCATTGCACAATTCTGATTCTGAACTTGGGGTCCTTGGGAGGAATCAGCAGCTTCGTGTGGGCTTGTTTACAGCATCATGCTCTGTTGGCACTTTTTGTGTACATCCATCTGTGACTGGCTGTGCGTGGTGGGCAGCGTGCATTGACTGGGTGACTAAGGACACAGTGTGCATCACTGAGTCCCCTCTGCCAGGCTTGGACTCTCTGGCAGTACTAGACCACTTCCAAAATACAGCTATTTTTTAAGCTTTCTGCAGTTTGATATATAAATGACTGAAGCAAGGTATGTTTACCCAGGACAGCTTGTCTCAAGTGAAGAGGAAGCTGCTATTCTGAGAAAAAAGGAACTTCAGATTGGCTTACGCTGAAAGAGTACATGATGCTTACTCATACACCAGAATCGTGTAGGAAATGGTCTCCTGTGGACACAGGCTGAGGTATGAGGAAATGAGATCATTTCCAATAAGACTTGTCCGTATTCAGGAACGCATGGCTGCAAGATGTTGTGCAACGCATGTTCAGCCCCCATAAAAAAATTATGCACGCCTGTGGTCACTTCTGCTGTGTGTCACCAGCTGAACACGATCCAGCAGTGGTTATGCTAATCGTGTTAACATAAACGGAGGCTTTTAGATCACAGGAAGCAACCAGTCCTACTCAATTCCACATTGCTCTGGCCACCGTCTGAGTGCCACGTTACAAGAGCCTACTGGGTCCACTGCACATGTACAGAGGAGGGCAGCCAGGAGAATGAGGGGGGTGGCTAGAAAACCAGGCGGAATGGTTGGAAGGAGCCAGCTTCGCCTTAACCTGGAGAATCAAAGAATTGTAGAGCTGGAACCACCTGGCCCAACCCCCTGCAAGGCAGGAAAAACTGCCGGAGAAGCCCTGATTAAACGGAAGGCACGCCAGCGGTCTTCAAATGCCGGAATATATGCGTGCCTGGGGGGGAATGTGTGTTCCCCGCCCCCACTCCCCCAGAATTTAAATATTCTGCGATTCAATGTTATTGTTCTGCTAGTAAATGATCAGTAAACTCCAACGCAGCTGCGCCTCTCGCTCAGTCCTGCCCAGGCGGAAGGGCAGCAGGAGGAGATGCCGGACCAGATGCATAGCTGTCAACTTTTCCCATTTTTTAAGGGAAATTCCCTTATTCCGAATAGGATTCCTCGCAAGAAAAGGGGAAAGTTGACAGCTATGACCAGATGCCCGTTTAGTTCTCCCATCCTAGAGGCCTCAGTCCTCCCCCCCTCCTCCCTGCAGGGGTTAAAAGGGCCCCGAGGAGCCTTGGGGTTGGGCTCGATGACCACGCGGGAGCCCTTCCTTCCTGCTGCCTCTTCCGCTCGGGCTTCCGGGAAGGGCAAGCCTCCCCAGGCTTTCTGCGCACGCGCAGCCTCCTCCGTCGGGCCGTGTCACCTGACCGGCGCTGTTTCCCCCCTCGGCGCATGCGCAGCGCTCGGCGCTGTTTCCACCTCCGGCGGGGGGTGGTGTTGGGGAGGGCAGCCTCGGCGCATGCGCAACAATTGACAGCGTCGGCCAGCGTCGTCCATGGCAGGCGGGTGTCGCTCGGGGGATCCCGCGGCCTTCTCGGCCCGGCCGCCGGGGTGGCGGCTCGCGGCGGCGGCGGCGCTGCTGGTGCTGCTGGCGGCGGGCCGCGGGGCGCAGGCGCTCTACTTCCACATCGGGGAGACGGAGAAGCGCTGCTTCATCGAGGAGATCCCTGACGAGACCATGGTTATCGGTGCGCATGCGCGAGGAGGGGAGAGAGGGGCGGGGGTGTGGGAGAGCGCGGGGGGTGCGCGCGCACCGGCTCACCTGTCGCCTGTCCCCTGTTGACGGTGGCGCGCCTGTTCCTCCGCTCCGCAGGGAACTACCGGACGCAGCTGTGGGACAAACAGTCCGAGGCCTTCCTGCCCTCCACGCCGGGCCTGGGCATGTTCGTGGAGGTCAAGGATCCCTATGGGAAGGTGAGCAGGTGGAGGAGGAGGGAGCGGGAGCTGCTGTTTCTTGGCCTGACAGCAGCAGCCAAGGGGGCGCTGAGCAGGGAGACCCTGCCCGCCAACCTCTCCTCCTTGGGCCCTTCAATAGTTTGGGGGGCGGGGTGTTTGCATCAGGGGTGAGGGAGAGGATTAAAAGCCCCTGAAAGGGCCAGGCAACTCCTTGGTGGGGGTGAAGATGGTCTGGGGTCGTTACCCCTGGCGAAAGCTCCAATCAGATATCATAAAAGGTAAAGGGACCCCTGGCCGTTAGGTCCAGTCGCGGACGACTCTGGGGTTGCGGCGCTCATCTCACTTTATTGGTCGAGGGAGCCAGCGTATGACTAAGCCGCTTCTGGCGAACCAGAACAGCGCACGGAAACGCCGTTTAGCTTCCTCCCAGAGTGGTACCTATTTATCTACTTGCACTTTGACATGCTTATGAACTGCTAGGTTGGCAGGAGCAGGGACTGAGCAACGGGAGCTCACCCCGTCGTGGGGATTCCAACCGCCGACCTTCTGATCGACAAGCCCTCGGCTCTGTGAGCAGAAATAGAAGCAGCAGGTGAGATACCCCCACACCCCTACCTGCCTGACTTTGCTGCTGCTTGATGGTTTCAGATGGTCCTCTCCAGGCAGTACGGCTCTGAAGGCCGCTTCACCTTCACTTCGCACACCCCAGGAGAGCACCAGATCTGCCTCCACTCCAACTCCACCCGCATGGCCCTTTTTGCAGGCGGGAAACTGGTAAGCAGGTTTCTATGTGCCCTTTCCCTCTGTCCATCTTGCTCCAGCCGAGATGGTGGGGGCTGCTCTTCAGGTACTCTGCCCTCATGAACTGGACCCCACCTCACCCTGGTTATTGCTTGTGTAAGGCAAGAGAGAAGCTGCTGTAGAGCTCTTTCTACATTTGCTGAGCAACTGATTGGAAGGGAGGAGGAAAAAGCCCTGATGAGACAGGGGTGGGGAGTGGGTTGAACTGCAGTGGTGCCTCTTGAATTGGTTTGTGTGTTGCTGTGTTGTGTTCAGCGGGTGCACTTGGATATCCAAGTCGGGGAGCATGCCAACAATTACCCAGAGATCGCAGCCAAGGACAAACTGACCGAACTCCAGCTAAGAGCCAGGCAGCTCTTAGACCAGGTGGAGCAGATCCAGAAGGAGCAGAACTACCAAAGAGTAAGTAACACCCACAACGGATTTCTTTCTTTTGGTTTTTTACTGTAATGCCATTCAGGAGGAGGAGCGGGATCTTGAATGGCATTATGGGGGGGTGGTCTACCCTGTCCATGGTTTGTGAGGAACTTGTCAGGCCTCAATGTTTAAATGGTTCCTAGCTAATCACACGCTGGTGGCATTGTGGGTTAAACCACAGAGCCTAGGACTTGCCAATCAGAAGGTCGGCAGTTCGAATCCCCACGACGGGGTGAGCTCCCGTTGCTCGTTCCCTGCTCCTGCTAACCTAGCAGTTCGAAAGCACGTCAAAGTGCAAGTAGATAAATAGGGACCGCTCCGGCGGGAAGGTAAACGGCGTTTCCGTGCGCTGCTCTGGTTCGCCAGAAGCGGCTTAGTCATGCTGGCCACATGACCCAGAAGCTGTATGCAGGCTCCCTTGGCCAGTAAAGCGAGATGAGCACCGCAACCCCAGAGTCGGCCACAACTGGACCTAATGGTCAGGGGTCCCTTTACCTTTACCTAATCACTAACACTGTAAGGAGCATCATCTTGAAAGGGTTTGCTGATCTGAAAGTTCAGAGAAGCACTTGCCAAATCCTAGGAACTTCTTTGGGTGGGGGGCATTCAAGCTGTTTTGGTGCAGGCCGACTGGAGTTAGGGTGGCGTTTGTTGTGGGTTTACAGGTGGTATACCTGCAATAGAACAAGATTGGCAGGAGTTGTTCAGAGGGGGGTAGTATTGGAAAGGTCCTACATCTGCAAGAGGGACCCACCTGCGTAGATGGAGATGTTGGGTGGTATGGGTCTGGTGTGGGGAAGGGGAGAGGGAAGTACCTTCTCTGACTCTCACCACCATGTTCACTTTCCAGTACCGAGAGGAGAGATTCCGCATGACCAGCGAGAGCACCAACCAGCGGGTGCTGTGGTGGTCCATTGCCCAGACCATCATCCTCATCCTCACAGGCATTTGGCAGATGAGGCACCTCAAGAGCTTCTTTGAGGCTAAAAAATTGGTGTAGCCCCTCTGACAGCACAGGCACCGTTGTTCTTCCGGTTCCACTGAGCACTTCTTGACCCTCCTGGATTTGGCACAACGGAAAGGACAGGTGGAAGCACAGCATGTGAAACATCTTTGGACCAGCATTTGCATACTTCCTCTTCCCTGATGAAGGGGGTGCCCTGCCCACAGAAGTCTCTCACGTGCCACCCCGTTCTTTGCTTTGCTGTGTTGCAGCAGCTGGAAAAGCCTCTGTGGGTAGTGCCCTTGTGCAGATCCAAAAGAAGAGAAAATTGCTTTCCAAGAGACTGAGTAGGCTCTTTTTTTTAAAAAAAAAGGTGCTTTCCTGTTTCTGGATCCTGATTGGTGGGAGTGACTTCTGGGTTGTTCTGTTCTGGTGGTTCCCTGTTGTTCTTTGCTCTTAACACATGAGGTTTGTGGGGGCAGCCCTTGTAGTGGAGAATGGCCTGGAAGAGGAAATGGGAGGGGTGGAATAACATTTATACTCAAACTAGGTTTTTTCTTGCTGGGGGTGGCCTGATACCTACTGGAACTTGGGGCGGGGGCTGCTTAGGACAACAGCAGTGGTTGCCTACAGGGTTCTGGCAGCATCTCCTCTTGTAACCCTCCCCAGTTTCCAGCGGAGGGGCTAGATAACCATTGTGAACATGGGGTTAGCAAAACTTTAGGCTCCAGGTGTGTTTCAAGTGCTTTCACAGAAGGGATCTCTAGACTTCGGCAAATGAGCCTAGTTTAAGGATACCCACACGTAGTATCTTTTAATTGCACAGAGAAGAGTTTCCACTTGGATGAGTAGGGGTTTTTTTTATACGGCCCTGCTAATGCCTCTAGTGTTCATGGCAGGAAGCTTGCTAGGACAACATTAAGTGAGTTGCCATTTATGTACCATGGAGCTCCTTAACAGCCTTTCTTGACTTTGGAAAGAGAGGCCTCTACCTATGCAAAAGTATACCTGATGATTTGTGGGCGACAGCAGAGCCGGAGCATGGAATGGTGGAGAATTTGAAATGCCGTTATCTCCCCCTCCTCTTCCCTGTGTTTTATTTCCTGCCCACTACAGTAAATTCTTAATAATGTTCCTTGTTACAGTTCTGGAGTGAAATAAAATTTCCTGCGAAAGGCTTTCTCTTCCTTGTGTTACTGATTTGGGGTTTGGGTGGGGGTACGGGGTCTGAGCTCAAGAGGAAAATATAATTGGCTCTGGGACTAGGCTCCTCCTGTAAGCTTCTTCTTGGCAAAGGAGCCCCCCACAATCAGGAGCTTCAAAGTTTTTTTGTGGGGAAGGAGTAGTAAGGTGGGCCAGGCTGTCTAGAGAAGGCTCTGATGCTTTCAGGTTCCTCTGGGCCCTTAGGTAGTGCCTGGCATGAAGAAGAAGAATTTGGATTTGATATCCTGCTTTATCACTTCCCAAAGAAGTCTCAAAGCGGCTAACATGCTCCTTTCCCTTCCTCCCCCACAACAAACACTCTGTGAGGTGAGTGGGGCTGAGAGACTTCAGAGAAGTGTGACTGGCCCAAGGTCACCCAGCAGCTGCATGTGGAGGAGCGGGGAATCGAACCTGGTTCACCAGATTACGAGTCTACCGCTCTTAACCACTACACCACACTGGCTCTCACTGGCATGCGAAGGATCATAGAGCATGATGATAGATTGCTTCAATGCAGGTGAGAAAGGCCCTGTTTCCCACTCCCAGTGGCCAAGCCGACGTAACAGACTTCAGCCAACCTATTTCTGGGGTGATGGGATCGGTTCCTTGCTAGCTGCTCTAAACCCAAATAGGGTTGGCGAGTCGAACCAGATTTGGGCTTCTTGTTGTTGTTGTTTAGTCATTTAGTCGTGTCCAACTCTTCCTGACCCCATGGACCAGAGCACACCAGCCACTCCTGTCTTCCACTGCCTCCCGCAGTTTGGTCAAACTCATGTTCGTAGCTTCGAGAACACTGTCTAACCATCTCGTCCTCTTCCGTCCCCTTCTCCTTGTGCCCTCCATCTTTCCCAACATCAGGGTCTTTTCCAGGGAGTCTTCTCTTCTCATGAGGTGGCCAAAGTCTTGGAGCCTCAGCTTCAGGATCTGTCCTTCCAGTGAGCACTCAGGGCTGATTTCCTTCAGAATGGATAGGTTTGATCTTCTTGCAGTCCATGGGACTCTCAAGAGTCTCCTCCAGCACCAGAATTCAAAAAGATTGGGCTATTAAAGACCAATTTCGTGTTGATTGCCCTGCACCTCTCTGCCTGGCTGGCGGTGCCCCCTTCACTCCCGGGACACAGAGGAGGCTGCTCGCTTGGCCCACATTCCCCCTTGTCTAGGCTACGGAGCAGGTCTTCAGTACTGAAAGGGCTCCCGGCAAGGGGTTCCGCCGATGCCCGCTAAGCCAGGGAGCCAGCCAGTCGCGTTTGGCTCCGAGACCCCGCGCTGCAATACCAGCCAGCGAAGCAAGCGCAGCTCGAGCTGCCAAGGCCTGCAGGGGGCGCCGTTGGGGCCGCGTCTCGCTGCTCGGTTTGGCCGGCTAGAGCGGCTGCTTCCGGCTGGGGAAAGCGGAAGCGGCGGCCGCGCGGACAGGGGCAGCATGGAGGGAGAAGCGGGCAGCTTCGCGCACCTCGGGCTGGACGCGCGGCTCCTGCAGGTAACGAGGCTGGGAAGGGGCGAGGCTGGGAAGGGGGGAGCTGCGGCCTCCGCCGCCTCCGGGCCTGACCTCGTGTCTCTCGTTCTCTCTGCCCGGCAGGCGACGGCGGAGCTGGGCTGGGCGAAGCCGACGCTGATCCAGGAGAAGGCCATCCCGCTGGCCCTAGAGGGCAAAGACCTGCTGGCGCGGGCCAAGACGGGCTCCGGCAAGACGGGCGCCTACGCCCTGCCGCTCCTCCAGCACCTGCTCCGGGGGAAAGCGGTGAGCGACCTGGGGACCCGGCTCCCTCCCTCATCATCACCACCACCATCATCATCATTTATACCCCGCCTATCTGGCTGGGTCTCCCCAGCCACTCTGGGCGGCTTCCAACAAAAGATTGAAAATACATTAAAACATCAGTCATGAAAAACTTCCCTAAACAGGATAAAAAAAATTCTTTCCAGTAGCACCTTAAAGACCAACTAAGTTAGTTCTTGGTATGAGCTTTCGTGTGCATGCACACTTCTTCAGATACTGAAGAAGTGTGCATGCACACGAAAGCTCATACCAAGAACTAACTTAGTAGGTCTTTAAGGTGCTACTGGAAGGAATTTTTTTATTTTGACTATGGCAGACCAACACGGCTACCTACCTGTAACTTCCCTAAACAGGACTGCCTTCAGATGTTTTCTAAACGTTATATCAGACATCCTCAAACTTGGCCCTCCAGATGTTTTGGGACTACAACTCCCATCATCTCTAGCTAACAGTACCAGTGGTTAGGGATGATGAGAACTGAAGAAGAAGAAGAAGAGTTTGGATTTGATATCCCGATTTATCACTACCCGAAGGAGTCTCAAAGCGGCTAACATTCTCCTTTCCCTTCCTCCCACACAACAAACACTCTGTGAGGTGTGTGGGGCTGAGAGACTTCAGAGAAGTGTGACTAGCCCAAGGTCACCCAGCAGCTGCATGTGGAGGAGCGGGGACGCGAACCTGGTTCCCCAGATTACGAGACTATCGCTCTTAACCGCTACACCACACTGGCTCTTTTGTAGTGCCAAAACATCTGGAGGGCCGAGTTTGGGGATGCCTGTGTTAGATAGTTGTTTTTCTCTTTGACATCTGATGGGAGGGTGTTCCACAGGGCAGGCGCCACTACCGAGAAGGCCCTCTGCCTGGTTCCCTGTAACTTCACTTCTCGCAGTGAAGGAACCGCCAGAAGGCCCTCGGCGCTGGACCTCAGTGTGCGGGTTGAACGATGCGGGTGGAGATGCTCCTTCTGGAAGAACTGGAACGTGGAGCTGTAGAGTTGGAAGGGACCCCCCCCCCGGGCCATCTAGCTCAGGCCCCCGCAGTGAAGGGGTCGCACCTAAAGAGCCCCTTTTGTGATGGCCTGGAGAGTGCGGGACTCTTCTGACCGGGTCTCTTCTTGCCTCCTAGTCAGCGCTGGTGGTGGAGCAGGCTGTTCGGGGACTCATCCTGGTCCCCACCAAGGAGCTGGGCCAGCAGGTGCTGCAGATGCTCCGGCAGCTGACCTCCTACTGCTCCCGGGACCTGCACCTCGTTGACATCTCTGGCCAGGCGGACTTGGTGGCTCAGAGGTGAGTGGTGGGCGGAGGGGCAGGATGGCTGTCTCTTGGGCTGGCCATGTTAATGAAGTCCCCAACACCAAAATGCCTTCTGATTCCTGGCCCGACCACACTGGCTGACAATTTGTTTCCCTACCTAATTCGAAATGCTCATTTTGACCTACAAAGCTGTAAGCAGCTCACAACCGCAATACCTCAAGAACTGCTCTCCCCATGTGAACTGACCCAGACCTACGATCATGATTTGAGGCCCTTCTTTGTGTGTCTCTTCCATGAGAGGTCTGGAGGGTGGCAACGCAGTGACTGCCTGTTTGAAAAGCTCTCCCCAGGGAGGCGCCAGGTGAAAACTTTCCTTTTCAACCAGGCTTTGGGCTGATTAACATTCTATAGCCTTTATATGTCTTTGTAGAGGGGGGAGATGTTTGTTTTTGCTTTGTTATGTCCTTTGTGTTCTCATTTTGTATTTTACGTTATGAACTGCCCTGTGATCTTTGGATGAGGGACGGTAGATGAATGTAATAAATAGTAATAATTCCTGCAAATGGGTCCTTCCTCGTTGGCAGGCTGTGATGGTGGTACTTTCAAGGGGCCGCCCTTGAAAGCATTACAGAGCCTCCCTGGAGTCTCTTGTAGTCTCACATTTTGCCTGTGGCCTCTGGTTGCTTTCTGAGTGGAAACAATGAATGGGAGTCCTCTTCTGCAGTTGACACTGCCCTCTTGGGGAGATCCTCTGTAGCCCAGTTAAGGGTGGCAGCCTCTTCCCATCAGCAACCTGTGGTTATGGTTGCATCACAGACCCAAAGCTTTCATTCAAGGTCAGGCAAGTATATGTGGTTGTTTCACAGAGACTGGGCCTTCCCATCTCTTACTGAGGCTTTTATGTGTGGTGGATTCTCTTCCTTCAAGGCCCATCTTGATGGAGAAGCCGGATGTGGTGGTGGGGACGCCATCGCGGGTCCTGGCTCACTTGAGGGCTGGCAGCCTGAGCCTGCAGGATTCTTTGGAAATCCTGGTATTGGATGAAGCTGACCTCCTTTTCTCCTTTGGCTTTGAGGAAGACTTGAAAAGTCTGTTGTGGTGAGTTTATTGTGGCCCTGGGTTGTTGGCTTTGAAAGGTCTGGGGCCAGCCTGTGATTCCGTGGGAGGCCTAGGAGGTCTCTGAGTTCTTACGAGCAGTACCTCCTCAGGTGTCCTGCTCCATCATTTGTTGAATGTTGGATGCTATGCCAAGGGGGGAAGTGGGGATAGTCCTGGAGCTAGAGAAATTGCTTTTTGTGTCCAGCTAGAATCCATTAGGACGCGGGTGGCGCTGTGGGTTAAACCACAGAGCCTAGGACTTGCTGAGAAGGTCGGTGGTTCGAATCCCCAAGACAGGGTGAGCTCCTGTTGCTCGGTCCCTGCTTCTGCCAACCTAGCAGTTCCAAAGCACATCAGAGTGCAAGTAGATAAATAAGTACCACTCCAGCGGGAAGGTAAACGGCGTTTCCATGCGCTGCTCTGGTTTGCCAGAAGCGGCTTAGTCATGCTGGCCACATGACCCCAAAGCTGTACACCGGCTCCCTTGGCCAATAAAGCGAGATGAGCGCTGCAACCCCAGAGTCGGCCATGACTGGACCTAATGGTAAGGGGTCCCTTTACCTTTACCTAGAATCCATTTTGAGGCTTGTTGGATCCATTTTGTTTGTGTGGCATATTTTATTGGGGAAATTGTGTAGTATAAGCAGAAATCCTGAGTTGAAATTAGCTTTCAGGCTGGAAAAAGTTGGTGCCATCACACTAGGAAAAGAAGCTCAGCATATTTATAGTGAAGGTTATGGAAGTAGAGGGATAGGTTGGGGCTGTTGTGCCTGCAATGCTCTGTTTTACTCTCATCCTGGAGGCATCTGGTTCGCTGCCTTTGGGTGCTGAGTGCTGGGCAAAGGGGGCTTTTGGTGCCACCTTACAAATGATGGGCTCATGTTTCCTCTCCAGCCACTTGCCCAAGATCTACCAGACTTTCCTCATGTCAGCTACCTTCAATGCGGATGTCGAGGCCCTGAAGGAGCTGGTGCTCCACAACCCTGTAAGTTTGTGGGAAATGGGTTGGAGGTTGTGGGAATGGTTTTGGATTCAAAGGAGGCAAGGTCAGGATTTCCTCGTCCCATTGCTCTGGGGTTGTGGTGGTGGTGGAAATGCTCTTCACAGATAGTAATGGTCCCGTGTCTGTCTGCCTCTTGCAACCCGCGGGCGTTGAGTTGGTTCTGGTGGTCTCCTAGCAATCCGTGGCACAGAAAGGGAGCAATTGAGAGACATCTGGGGAGCAGGCCTCCCTCCCTGAGTCCATCCACATGGCCTTGCCAAGCTCTGCCATGCAAGAGGAAACAGCAGCATCAGGGTCCATTGAGGCAGCCTTCACTTGCAGCTGCATTTAGCTGCAGGGACACTGGCTGGAACATTAGAGACCCCCACCAGGAAAGGGATTCACATATGCCTTAAAAATTTTTTTTAAATTGATTTTTCCATGTATACTTTTTCTAACAAAATATCTTGAACAATTTTTCATATTTCGACCCTCCTCCCCTGGACTTCCCCCATACTCCCGTTTTGCTTTATTTCCATATTGTTCACCCTGCATATTGTTTTCCCCAAATTTTCCAATACATATAGTCTTATTTTTTGTTGTATGTAGTTGTGCTTGTTTACTCAAACCCTTCCAATGAGTCCATTTCTTTATGTTGCCTCTTCATATATGTTGCAAATGGTTCCCATTCTCTTTTAAAGTCTTTGTTGTCCTTTTCATGTAGTTTTTCTGTTAGTTTTGCCAGTTCTGCATATTCCATAAGTTTCCCTTGCTATTGGTCTTTCATTGGTATTTCTTCTGTCTTCCAAGTTTGTGCTAATATAATTCTTGCCGCTGTTGTTGCAAACATAAATAATTTCCAATTTTCTTTTTTTACATCTTGGTCTAAAATTCCTAGAAGGAATGATTCTGGTTTCTTAACAAAGGTCTTTTTAAACATTTTTTTTTCAATTCATTATATATCATTTCCCAATAATTTCTAATCTTTTTGATTTCCCACCGCATATGATAGAATGTCTCATCCTTTTCTTTACATTTCCAACAAGTTTTTGATCTCTTTTTATACATTTTGACCACTTTCTCTGCTGTTATATAATAGTAGTAGTAGTAGTAATAATACTAATAATAATAATAATAATAATAATAATAATAATAATAATAATAATTTATTTGTACCCCGTCCATCTGGCTGGGCCTCCGCAGCCACTCTGGGTGGCTTCCACAAAGACAAAAAATACACTAAGATGTCACACATTAAAAACTTCCCTGAAGAGGGCTGCCTTAAGATGTCTTCTGAATGTCAGGTAGTTGTTTATCTCTTTGACATCTGATGGGAGGGCGTTTCACAAGGCGGGCGCCACTAATGAGAAGGCCCTCTGCCTGGTTCCCTGTAGCTTTGCTTCTCGCAATGAGGGAACCGCCAGAAGGCCCTCGGCGCTGGACCTCAGTGTCCGGGCAGAATGATGGGGGTGGAGACGCTCCTTCAGGTATACTGGGCCGAGGCCGTTTAGGGCTTTAAAGGTCAACACCAACACTTTGAATTGTGCTCGGAAACGCGAGCCAATGTAGATCTTTCAAGACCGGTCTTATGTGGTCTTGGGGGCCGCTCCCAGTCACCAGTCTAGCTGCCGCATTCTGGATTAGTTGTAGTTTCCGGATCACCTTCAAAGGTAGCCCCACATAGAGCGCATTGCAGTAGTCCAAGCGGGAGATAACTAGAGCATGCACCACTCTGGCGAGGCAGTCCGCGGGCAGGTAGGGTCTCGGTCTGCGTACCAGGTGGAGGTGGTAGACAGCTGCCCTGGATACAGAATTGACCTGCGCCTCCAGTCTGCTCTTATGTTTCTGTTCAAAACCTCAAGACCAGAATGAATAATAAAGGGGATAACGCACATCTTTTTCTTGTTCCTTTTTTCTATTTTAAATTGGTTCGTTATCACCTGGTTAATAATTAATTTTGCACTTTGTATATACATTTTGTATCCTTTTTATAATTTTTTCTCCATATTCCATTTACGATACGATACGATAATCTTTATTGTCATTGTCCCATACAGAACAATGAAATTGAAAAAATGTACACCAGACATTCAAAAACCAATAAGCCTGCTATCCCTGCTATCCCAGCCTGGTTAACCCCCTAAAAACTCTGATACCCCATAATTAAATACAATATACTCCCACAGAGACTACCTTACACTGTATTTAAAACCAAAATCGCATTTGGATAAAAACTGTTTCTCAGGCGGCTAGTCCTAGTCTTTATAACCCTGTACCTTCTTCCAGAAGGCAGAAGCTGAAAGAGATCATTTCCGGGGTGCGTACTATCCTGCACTATCTCTGCAGCTTTCTTATGACACCTGAAAGCATAGATTTGATCCAAGGTCAAATCCTCCTCCTTCTCCTCCTCTAACCCCAGTGATTTACGATCCTTGGAATCTTGCACGCCCATAGCTGCTCCCACACAGCACAGTTTCTACATCTGCATCTGCTGCTACTTCTGTCCCTATACAGCAGCATTTCGTGTTGGCCATCACTTTCTTTATAAAATCCCAAGATACATTATCAAATGCTTTTTCCGCATCTGTAAACATCATTGCTCCTTTTTTCTCATTTCTTACTTCTAAATACTCTATTACGCTTAAGATATTTCTTATATTACCTTTCATCTGCCTACCTGGAAGGAATCCCACTTTGTCTGGAGCTATATAAACATGTACATAAACCTTTTCCAATCTATTAGCTAAAATATTAGCAAATATCTTATAATCATTGTTCAATAATAAAATAGGTCTATAGTTTTTGACCAAGGTCAAATCTGTATCTGGTTTTGGAATCAAAATAATATAAGCTTCCTTCCATTCACATATGCCTTGGCCCCGCTGCAGTAACGACTATAATAGCTTAAGCTGCCTCAACACCATTGGTGGTTAGGCAGCGTATAAATACTCCAAAATAAAATGGAGCCTCTTTTCACCTCCTGCACAGGTGACCCTGAAGCTGCAGGAATCGCAGCTGCCAGACAGCTCCAAGCTGAGCCAGTTCCAGATCCGGTGCGAGACGGAGGACGACAAGTTCCTGCTGCTCTATGCACTACTGAAGCTTTCGCTGGTGAAGGGCAAAGTCATCCTCTTTGTCAGCACCATCGATCGCTGCTACCGCCTCAAGCTCTTCCTGGAGCAGTTCAGCATCCCAGCCTGTGTCCTGAACTCCGAGCTGCCTGTTCAGTCCAGGTGAGCCTTGCTAGGTAGGTGTGGGGGCAGTGGTGGAGGCAGCAGCAGCAGCAGCAGCAGCAGCTGCCATCCTGGGAGATGGGAAAAGGAGCTGCAGGTATGGTGCTTTGGCCTTCAAGGGGGCACGTAGGGGGAGATGAACAAACTGGCGGGCCGTGGCATCCATGCCTGGCCACGATGCAGCCCCGGGCACTGCCTGCCATATCCAGAGGTGAATTCCCTTGGCGAAACCACAGTTTCCATCGATTGATCTGTTCCAGGTGCCACATCATCAGCCAGTTCAATCGGGGCTTCTGTGATTACATCATCGCCACTGACGAACAGGACCTGGGAGAGAAAGAGAGACCGACGAGAGGGAAGAGGAAGAGGAAGGGCAACAAAGCAGGAAAGTAGGTTTGGCTTAAGAGCCACAAATACGTTCTGTTTGACAACGGATGGTGTGAAATAGGAGATTGGGGGGCTAGGTGCCATCGGTGTGCAGCTAACCCTCAGGTCTACTTCTTCACAATCAGGAAATGCCATGCGGGCCCTGGATCAGGGCCTGGAATAAATGGTGGGGTAGATCATAGAGTCGTAGAGCTGGAAGGGATGCCAAGGGTTGTCTAGTTTAATGCCCTGCAGTGCAGGAATCCTGCCCACACCAGCCCCTGGTTGGGCTTGAACCGCCAACCTTCTGGTTAACAGACAGACACATTGTCCCACTGCGTCACAAGGAAATAAGCTGAATTTGAATCATGGCAGGTGACTGGTTCCTGTGGCTTCACACATCTGTAGTGGCGGAGGTGGCCTATTTATGTTCCAGCCGGCCTACCCTTCAGGCGATCCGATTTGGGTGCCATAGAATTCTCTCCTCACCTCAGACCACTTTTTTCTATCCAGTGAGTGATCCAATGACATCTACCCAGCTGGCCAGTCAGAAGTGAATTTTACAAACCTCCTAGCGCAGCATAAATAGCAGCCTCTTGCAATTAAGCAACTGGCAGCTGCCAGCCACCAACTGGAGACTTGTGCTTTTTTCTAATAACTCTGCCTAAGCAGTAATAATAATAATAATAATAATAATAATTTATTATTTGTACCCCGCCCATCTGGCTGGGTTTCCCCAGCCACTCTGGGCGGCTTTCCCCAGCCACTCTGGGTGGCTTCCACAGAGACTAAAAATACACTAAAATGTCACGCATTAAAAACTTCCCTGAACAGGGCTGCCTTCAGATGTCTTCTAAAAGCCAGATAGTTGTTTATTTCCTTGACATCTGATGGGAGGGCGTTCCACAGGGCGGGCGCCACTACCAAGAAGGCCCTCTGCCTGGTTCCCTGTAGCTTTGCTTCTCACAATGAGGGAACTGCCAGAAGGCCCTCAGAGCTGGACCTCAGTGTCCGGGCAGAATGATGGGGGTGGGGACGCTCCTTCAGGTATACTGGGCTGAGGCCGTTTCGGGCTTTAAAGTGGAAGGAGAATAAAATTATGAAGGAATTAAATAAAATTGAAATGCATGTGAGGAAAGGCCAAGCCAGGTTGTTTTCGCAAGAGAACCATGAGAGAAGTGCGGAATGACATGTACGCAAGAGCAACTGCTATGACTGTTGAGGACAAAGGAAGGAGGGAAAGATAAGGAAGTTTTTATGCCTCGTGATTCAGTCGGTAGAGGCAAGTAGAAGGAAATACTGCCATATGTGGACATAACTGCCTTTTCGCTTGAGACTTGTGTTTTTTTCATATTTGGTGTGCCACCCCCTCAACTACTTGCTGGCAGAGGTTGTATCGAACCCCCCTCCCCTTGCAACGCCTAAATAAACATCCTGTTTGACTGACAAGTTTGGAGTTTGGATTTTATTGGCCGTTTGAGCTGAACCCACAGGGTATTCGGTATTGAAACACAACACTTCCCTAACACCTTGCGTATAAAACAACCCCTCTCTGAGTAAATGCAACTTTAAAGGTGATTTCTCCCAAGAAGCTGGCGTTCGTTTTGCATGGTAACTTGAGTTCATAATGTATGCTTTTAAGTGTTGATTTTATTGACTTTGGTTATGAAATTTGTTTTTAAGTGTTGGTTTTTGTTGAAAATGCATTTTTTAACGCTCTTTGATAAGCAGCTTCGAGGTTTTAGTTGCAGTTAAGTGGTATATGGGACGCAGGTGGCGCTGTGGGTTAAACCACAGAGCCTAGGGTTTGCCAATCAGAAGGTTGGCGGTTCAAATCCCCGCGACGGGCTGAGCTCCCGTTGCTCGGTCCCTGCTCCTGCCAACCTAGCAGTTCGAAAGCACGTCAAAGTGCAAGTAGATAAATAGGTACCACTCCGGTAGGAAGCTAAACGGCGTTTCTGTGCACTGCTCTGGTTCGCAAGAAGCGGCTTAGTCATGCTGGCCACATGACCCGGAAGCTGTACGCCGGCTCCCTCGGCCAGGAAAGCGAGATGAGTGCCGCAATCCCAGAGTCGGTCACGACTGGACCTAATGGTCAGGGGTCCCTTTACCTTTACTAAGTGGTATATAAGTAGGGCTGCAGGATGCATCCAAGTGGCTTGGTTAGCAAAGGCCCGGATGCTTCTGAGGGACCTCTTCCTTGTCCTGCTGCCTAGGAGAGGGAGAGAGTCCCCCCCCCCTTGCCCTCAGTGTTCTCTTCTGCTGCTTCCCTTGCAGGGGCAAAGACCAGGAATACGGAGTGTCGCGTGGGATCGACTTCCAGAACGTCTCTGCTGTCCTGAACTTTGACTTCCCTCCCTCAGTGGAGTCCTACATTCACCGAGCAGGCAGGTGAGCAGCAGGTGGCCTTGCATGTACAGAACCGCAGATTCCACATTCCCGGGATGAGGCATCCGAGCCACGCTTGGTTTTCTAAGAACAGGGACTTAATCAAAGGTCACCTGATGCCTCTGTGTCATCTGGGACTTCGTTTTTTTTGCAAGCTGCCTGGCACAGAACCCAGCCTTCTCTGAATTTCCTCTTGAGTCGGTTATCAAAGACCTATTTTTCTGATTAGCTGGTAATTTCCTTTTTTTATCATTTTTTTATAAGATATTTATTGAAATTTTCAAGGTATTACAAAATAAAAATATAAAAAAGAAAAATACAAAATAAAAATAGTTAAAAACAACTCAATCTTTCCGTTACTTATTTTTCATTAGCTTGTTTCCCAGACCTCCTCACGCCTCCTTTTTTTGTATTCCAGTTCAATTTGTTGGTTCAGCAAATCCTTCCCCTCTTTGTTTATCCTAGTCTTTAATCTTAAAATATTGTAACGTTAAATTTTTACCTGTTAATAATCCATTTTTCATATTCCCTTATAGTATTACAGCTAGAAACCACCTACTTTCTATCCAACATCATTCTAACATTCATTAATTTTACAATATTTCTGTAAATAGTCTTTAAATTTCTTCCAATCTTCTACCACCGTTTCTTCTCCCTGGTCTCGGATTCTGTCAGTCATTTCTGCCAATTCCATATAGTCCATCACCTTCATCTGCCATTCTTCCAGAGTGGGAGCTGGTCATTTTCATAAAGCTGTTTCAGGGGGAAGGGGCCCAGAGTGTTTGGGTCCTGCCTCCCTTTTCATGAAGCGTGCCTTCCCTTTGCACAGTCCTGGTGCCTCCCCTGAGCCCCTTCTTGCCTCTTCCCTGCCCTTGCCTGACCACCTGTCGTCTTCCTCCCTTGCAGGACTGCCCGTGCGGACAACCCGGGCACTGCCCTGACCTTTGTGCTGCCCTCCGAGAAGGCTGTGCTGGCTGAGATTGAGGCGGCTCTCACAGGAGGAGGTGGGTGTTCTCGTGAGGCAGGGAGGTGCTGCCCTCAGGAGGTCTTCCAAGCGGGCAGAGGGAACACCTCCCCCCTGGGGCGCAGGGGCAGTGAGGTCAGCACGGGGCACTGGCTTGCCTCTGGGCGCAGAATTGCTCAATTTGAGAGTTGCCCCGTGCAGTGGCTGCTTGCCTTTCTGTTGCTCTAACCGGTCCCGATCCTCCCCCACCAGGCAGCGACAACACTCCCTTGCGGCCCTACCTGTTCCGGATGGAGGAGATTGAGGGCCTCCGGTACCGTTGTCGGGTGAGTGGGCACGGCCTGGCTGCTCTGGGAGGCGGCTGCAGCCACACCACCTCCTCTTGCCCTTTCCCTGCATGGGGGCAAGGGGGGCGGGGCAGTGGAGGCAGCTGTTCAGAGCCATCCTTGGCAGGGCAGACTGCAAGTTGGGGGCGAGGTCGACATGGGTCCAGTGCTTTTCCAGCTGCACTGGCTCCCAGTGGACTACAGGGTCAGATTTAAGGTGCTGGTTTTGACCTTTAAAGACCTTCACGGCCTAGGATCCTCGTACCTACGGGACCACCTCTCCCGGTATGCCCCACGGAGGACTTTGAGGTCCATAAATAGCAACACCCTAGAGGTCCCGGGCCCTAAGGAAGTTAGATTAGCCTCAACCAGAGCCAGGGCCTTTTCAACACTGGCCCCGGCCTGGTGGAATGCTTTGTCTCATGAGACGAGGGCCCTGCGGGATCTGATTTCTTTCCGCAGGGCCTGTAAAACAGTTGTTCTGCCTGGCCTTTGGCTTAGAATTAATTTGATTCCCTCCCCCTCTTTCTTTTTTTCTGTCACCTGTGAAGAGGCTGCAGTTTAATGTTTTAATGTTGTATTTTAATCTTGTTTTTTAAGTTGTATTTTAATCAACTTGTTTTTCTTATTGGTTGTTAGCCGCCCTGAGCCCAGTCTTGGCTGGGGGGGGGAGTATAAATAAATTTTACTATTATTAAAAGGCAGCTGTTTCAGGCAGATTTCGGGTTCTCCGTGTTGAGGACAACCCTGCTTCAGGGAGCCCCCTGATATCCCCTTCCCTGAGTGGTTTTGCCAGGCGCTAGAGAGGGGAAATCTCAGAGGCGGCAGGAACGTTTGGCAAGGAATTGTAAAGCACAGGATCCAGTTCTCTGGATGCCACGGTGTGATTCGGAGGGGTTGCCTCCTCCCGCTATTTCTTGTTTTCTCCCGACTCAGCTGCTGCTTTTGGTAATCACGGGGACGGAGTACGTCCTGTGCCCCCCTCCCCATTGCTTTTAAACTACCCACTTCTGCCCAGTCCTCAGTTGGGTTCTTTGCTCTCAGGACGCCATGCGGTCCGTCACCAAGCAGGCCATCAAGGAAGCTCGCCTCCGAGAGATCAAGGAGGAGCTGCTCAACTCAGAGAAGCTGAAGGTATTGGCCTGCGCAGCACCTGGGCGTGGGGAGGGCAGAGGGACCTGAGAGAGTGGGAGGGGGCTGTCAGGGAGGGGCGGTTGTTGAGGAGCTGCTGCTGACCTCCATCTCTCTCCTGCCAGACGTACTTTGAGGACAATCCTCGGGACCTGGACCTCCTGCGCCACGACAAGCCTCTTCACCCAGCCATTGTCAAGCCCCACTTGCGGAACGTACCAGCGTACCTGGGTAGGAGGGGGCGGCATTTGTGGCCTCAGCAGGGGGGCTCAGTGCTGCGTTTAATGGCATGGCGAACAGCAGCAGGCCCTGTAGATGAGCTCTGGGGCGGGACTTGGGCTTCCCTCCTCCGAGGGGGAAAGAGTGGGAGCCCTGCTTCTCGTGCACAGTCCTTACCTTGGAGTCCACACGCCCCCTTCCCACTGTCCATGCAAATCTCCAAGGCTGCTTACGCTGTGCGAGGGCAAGCTCTTGCTTCTCAGCTGTGGTGCGGAAGAAGAAGTGCAGCAAAGGGGGCCAGGTATCGGGGGGGGGGGGAGAGAGCTAGTGCAAAAACATCGCAGGCCTCTCTAGAATGGGCCGCAAGAGGGGGTCTTCCGCCTCCTGTTTGGGCCACTAACCACCAGCATCTGCTCCTCTTCTCTCCCCAGTGCCTCCCACCCTCCGGGCTGTGGCACAGCCCCTGGGCAGCAAGCGCAGACGACGGAAGCCGCTGCCACCCAAAACCAGGGTATGTCTTGCTCCTCTGCTGCTGACCTCAAATTGGAGGGGGAGCGGGGACTGGCCTGCCTTTCCTCACACCCTGGCACAGGCCCAGGGAAGGTTTCTTCACAAAACTTTGCAGAACCGGGCACGGCTCCCTGTTGCCCAGCCTCTGCTTGGGAAAGTTTGCGGAACTGCTATCGATCATGTGCTGGGTCCTGTAAAGAAGGCTTGACAATTGGGGGTGGTGGTGGCTGTGGAGGGCTTGATAGCTGGAGGGCCTTCTGTGCTCCTCCAGAGGCCCTATTTCACCCCCTCTTCTGTGTTTGTTCCTTCACCCCCTTACTCCTTGGGGTGCAAGAGCAAAAATCTCACCTCTGCTGTTTCCTGGGATCTCCACTCTTTGCTACATTGGGTGTGGGTTGAGTTTGGGGCCTGCCATGTGGGGCCTTAGGCAGTTATTCTGCCCCTTTCTGTGGTGCTTCTGGTACTGTACCTTCATGGGGGGAGTCCAAGTGCTGAGGACAAATAGTGTGGCCCGTGGGCGGGTGGGTTTTGCAGACCCAATCTCCAAGCGAAAAGCTCAGGAACCTTTGCCAGAGCCCCTTTGGATCTGTGATTGCGGCAGCAGGGCGAGGGACCCAGCAGCCCAGTGGTCAGGCAACCCCCCTCCCACTGTGAGATCCACTTCTACACTGTCTCTCCCTCCCCCAATAGGGCCAGCGGAACCCCCTGCGGAGCTTCAGGTGCACGAAGCAGAGGTCGGGAGCCAAGCACCGGTCAGCCAAGCACCGGACGGCCGCTGGAACGCCTGGATCCTGACCGCCACTTATAGCTGAACTGTGTCGGGGAGGAGGCTGGCGCTGGGCCCCTCTTTTGGGGCCAGGATGTTTGATGTAAATAAAGGACAGGTGTTTGTGCTTGTCCACCATCTTGTCAGGTTTGGAGGCCTTCCTCAGAAGAACATTAAAGGGGTTGACCTCCCGTGGCCATTGCAGTGCCTTAAGGCCAGGAGCAACTTCTCCTGCATTCTCAAGTCTTTGTGGGTTTTTTTGTTTGAGCTGCCTCCTCTGTCCTGGCACACTGCCTGGGGAGTAGCTCTGGGCCCCTTGCGCCTGCCTCTCTGGGCCGGGTGGTGGGTGGGCGCAGGGTCCCCCTTCCCATTGGCTTCCTTGTGTGGGTGAAGGTGCTTTGTCTTGGAAGCCGGGTTCCTCCCGTGGAGTTTCCTGGCAGCAGCAGCTGCCTGGAAGAAGTCCTGAAACTCTGTAAACATCCTTTGCTTTCAATCACACCCCCTGCTTTTGGATGTGTCAAATGCCCCGTCTGCAATTCCTTCTCACCTGGTTTCTGTAAACCGAGTTGTTCTCTTGTATCGCACTCCTTTGCCCTCGCCAGCTGGGCCCCACCCCAGCCCTTTGCTCCCCGGGTCTGAGGTGAAGGCACAGCAAGGCTCTTCCAGGGTGATAGCAGGTCTGCTCACAGCACGGGCCCCCGCCTCTGTGGTGCGTCCTGTGGCCCTTGTTCTGTTTGTGGCTACCTGTGCCAGCAGCTGCCAATAATGGCAACTAGTGGACTATTGCCCAGGCTCCCTTGGCCTTATCAGGCGTCAAGGCCAGGCCAGGCTTGTAAACCTTGAGGAGGAAGGAAGATAAGCGGCTCAAGGTGGAGGCAGCAGACGGAGGATCAGGAGCTTGCGGACCCTCCTGGGCGAGGCCTCTTGGACCGTAAGCCACAAACACGCAACTCCCTGGCCTGTTCCTCAACCCCCCACCCCTGGCTTTCCTTGCCTTCAACTGCACTGCTTCCTCCTCGGATGTTTCCCCGAGAAGCTTACGTGGCTTTGCACTTGCAAGGGTCAAAGCCAGGCGTGCTGTGACTTGGCAATTCGAGTGGCTTTGCTTTAAGTGGGTTGCCTGGTTGAGCCTGCTCTTTTCACAGGGAGGGAGGGAGACAGGCACCTTCCTTGCTGCCATGTGGCAAAACGAATGAGCCCCATCTGGGCTGCAACAGCAGTTTGGTTCCAAAGAGGTTCCAGGCCTGCCTTCTTCACCCCTCAGCTGGGTACACCATTTCCTGTTAAAGCTCAGCAGTTCCTGAGAATATCACAAACCCTGAAGGGTTGTAATGATTTTTACAGTGTATTGGGGGGCAGGGGGCGCCGATCCCAGAAGGGGGAAATAGCACCTTCTGCATTTGCTTTAAATACAGTGTAACATCTGGATACAAACGGGACTCACAGCTGTCCATGGAGGCACAGGTCAATTCTGTGTCCAGGGTACCTGTTTTCCAGCTCCATTTGGTACGCAGGCTGAGACCCTACCTGCCCGCAGACTGTCTCGCCAGAGTGGTGCATGCTCTGGTTATCTCTCGCTTGGACTACTGCAATGTGCTCTACGTGGGACTACCTTTGAAGGTGACCCAGAAACTACAACTAATCCAGAAGGCGGCAGCTAGACTGGTGACTGGGAGTGGCTGCCAAGACCATATAACACCGGTCTTGAAAGACCTACACTGGCTCCCAGTACGTTTCTGAGCACAATTCAAAGTGTTGGTGCTGACCTTTAAAGCCCTAAACGGCCTTGGTCCTGTATACCTGAAGGAACGTTTCCACCTCCGTTGTTCTGCCCAGACACTGAGGTCCAGCGCCAAGGGCCTTCTGGCGGTTCCCTCCCTGCGAGAAGCCAAGTTACAGGGAACCAGGCAGAGGGCCTTCTCGGTAGTGGCACCCGCCCTGTGGAACGCCCTCCCACCAGATGTCAAAGAGAAAAATAACTACCAAACTTTTAGAAGACATCTAAAGGCAGCCCTGTTTAGGGAAGCTTTTAATGTTTAATAGGTTATTGTATTTTAGTGTTTTGTTGGAGTGGCTGGGGGGACCCAGCCAGATGGGCGGGGTATAAATAATAAATTATTTTTATTATCTGTTCCGGAGCCTTGTTCGTATCCTGAAGCGAACGCAACCCATGTCTGCGTGGGTTCTGATTCGCCGCTTCCGCACATGCACGTGACATCATTTTGACCGTCTGCGTGAGCTGCGAAACCTGGAAGTAACGCGTTCCGTTACTTCTGGGTCGCTGCGGAGTGCAACCCGAAAGCACTCAACCTCAACCCGAGGTATGACTGTAGTGAAATGCTTGAGGCAGGGGATCCTGGGGGGAGAATTGAGCAGGTGCTGGGTGCTGGGGCAGAGTCCGCCAGGTGTTCCATCTTACCTGAAGAGGACCATCCGTCTTTGGAGGGGCCATGGTGGGGAGTTCTGGGCAACCAGGATGCGGTGGGGTGTGTTAGGCAGCTTATAGCTTGCCTGTTTCAATGCCAGTACAGTGCTACCTCGGGTTACATACGCTTCAGGTTACAGACTCCGCTAACCCAGAAATAGTACCCCGGTTTAGAACTTTGGTTCAGGATGAGAACAGAAATCGTGCTCCGGCAGCAGGAGGCCCCATTAGCTAAAGTGGTGCTTCAGGTTAAGAACAGTTTCAGGTTAAGTTCGGACCTCCGGTACGAATTAAGCGCTTAACCTGAGGTACCACTGTATACCAAATCTGGTTCAACTGCATTTGGGATACTGTGTGCAGTTTTGGTCGCTACGCTTTAATAAGGATATTGTGGAGCTGGAAGACGATCCCAAATGGCCAACCCAAATGATCAAAGGGATGGAGCGACTCGCCTACAAGGAAAGGTTGCAGCATTTCGGACATTTTAGTTTAGCGAAAAGGTAAAGAGGCAGCATAATGTACATTTGTAAAATAATGCACAGCATGGATAAAATGGAGAGAGAAGTTTATCGCCTCTCATAATGCTAGGACTTGTGGGCGTCCAGTGCAACTGAAAGTTGGAAGATTCGGGATGGATAAAAGGAAGTCCTTGATGCCCTGCACAGTTGTTGTTTTTTAAAGGTATATATGTTTTAATTTAGATTTGCCATCACATGGTTTAAGAGGTCACATTTGTTTTTAAACAGCTGCCTGTGCAGACTTTGACAATGCCTTTAGGTCCAAGATACACTTAGCAATGCCCCCCCCCCTCTTGTTGGGCTGTAATACTCTGCCTAATGTTCTGCTCAACCCAGATGATCATGTGATTTTGTTCCATATTCCGCTTGAGATGCTGTATTGCCACATAATAATCCAGCCGCTTCTTCACTTCTCTGTACAGTGGTGCCCCGCAAGACGAATGCCTCGCAAGACGGAAAACCCGCTAGACGAAAGGGTTTTCCGTTTTTGAGCTGCTTCACAAGACGATTTTCCTTATGGGCTTGCTTTGCAAGACGAAAACGTCTTGCGAGTGTTCCGATTTTCCCCCGCTCCCCCCCTTTTTCTAAGCCGCTAAGCCGCTAATAGCCTTTTAGCCGCTAATCTGCTAAGCCTTTAATAGCCGCAAAACCGCTAATAGCCGTTAACCCCTAATAGCGCTAAGCCGCTAATAGGGTTGCTTCGCAAGACGAAAAAACTGCTAGACAAAGAGACTCGCGGAACGGATTAATTTCGTCTTGCGAGGCACCACTGTATACAGTAAACAGCCTCTCTCTGTAGTTTGTCTCAAGCATTATAGCAAAGAGATAGTAAAGGTAAAGGGAACCCCTGACCATTAGGTCCAGTCGTGACCGACTCTGGGGTTGCGCGCTCATCTCGCTTTACTGGCCGAGGGAGCCGGTGTACAGCTTCCGGGTCATGTGGCCAGCATAACTAAGCCACTTCTGGCAAACCAGAGCAGCGCACGGAAACGCCGTTTACCTTCCTGCCGGAGCGGTTCCTATTTATCTACTTGCACTTTGAGGTGCTTTCGAACTGCTAGGTTGGCAGGAACTGGGACCGAGCAACGGGAGCTCACCCCGTCACAGGGATTCGAACCGCCGACCTTCTGATCGGCAAGTCCTAGGCTCTGTGGTTTAACCCACAGCGCCACGACCCTCAACTCTCCACTGCTCTTTCTTCTCTTCAATAGCTGTAGTGTGGTCAGCTATCATCACATTTTCCCCAGATGTTGCTTGTGCAATAGTATCCTCATTGAGCTTGTCAGCAAAAGCTGCTACATCTGCACTGTACTTCTTAATTATGTAGATGAGAATTCCCGCCATAACACCTCCAACTATTGTTTCATGGTTATCTATGTAAAGTTCCTTAGAGACCATGTAGAGCAGAAGCCCAGTCCCATATATATAGGGGACTGCGACTCCTGTTTTAGGGTATAAGAATTGGAAAATTTATTCAGGGAATATTCCATCGCAGAATTTTCTTCCTGACTCTGGAAGAGGTGGCACAGGAGCGAAGCGTTGCTGACTTGTGTGAAGTGGTCTTAATATTTGCACTGCCCCCACGGGCAGAGCGGGCACCAAGCTCTTCAGGCCACCAGCGCGCACGGCCAAATGAGACAACATCGCTGCTGCTGCCACTGCCGCCACCCTCTCCGTCCCTGTGACCCTCCTGGCAAAGAGAACTCAAGATGGCAGCTCCATGGAGAAGGCAGGAGGCAATGATGGCCACCAACTTGCATGGCTTTAAAAGAAGGTTGGACAAATTCATGGAGGAGGAGAGAGCTATCCATGGCTGCCGGCCATGAGGGCTATGCTTCCACAGCTGGAGGCAGCCATACCTCTGGATCCCAGTTGCTGGAAGCCACAGGATGGGAGGGTTCTGGTGTGCCAATCTGGCCACTGTGAGGACAGGATGCTGGACTAGATGGGCCTGATCCAGCAGGATTTTCTTACGTTCTTGTGACTGAAGAGCATACAACAGGTAGGTCTCCCCGAAGCAAATCAGAAGAACCTCAGCTCCACTTTCAGGTTAATGATAGCAGGGCTTTTACAGCCTTGGCGCAGCCTGATTGGCTCCACAGATGTCAGACCAGGTCTGCTAATAACTGGGCGTCGGGTGGACTCGGGACAGGCACCTTGGCACAGCAAGTCCTGGGCACTCCCTCCTTTCTGAAGCTTCTGTCTGGGACTGAGGACAAGCTGCCAGGATGCTGAGCGCCATCCTGCTTGCCTTGGTGCTTTCCAGGGCCGGGCTGGGCCTGGTGAGTGAGGTCAGGAGCCTGGTGGGGGTGGATGATGGAGGGAAGGGCAAGAGGGCTTCAGGAGGCAACAGCCTTCGAAGGGCCTTGGGCAACCGAGCTGTTTCTTAGGGGAGCAGGGTGAGATGGAACTAAATGGGCAGTCCAAGTCCATCTCTGTCCGGTTTCAGCTGCCCACAGAAAATGGGCCCTATATCTGGACTGCCAGGGAACAACAGACAGGCCTTGTACAACTTTCCTTTCCTAAGACGTTCACACTGGTTTACGAAGGCAGAAATCATAACAGTTGGGAAGGACCGCAAGGGTCATCTAGTCCAAATCCTTGCACGGCAGGAATTGCAGCTAAAGTATCCCTGGCAGATGGCTATTCAACATCTGCTTTAAAATCGCCAGTGGTGTCTGTCACCTTCCAAGGGAGTCTGTCGTGCTGTCAAACAGCTCTTACTGTCAGAAAGGTTTAGCTGGAATCTCTTTTCTTGTCACTGGAATCCAGTGGTTTGGGTCCTACCGTCCAGAGCTGTGGAAAAGCAGCTTCCTCTATCAGTAACAAAATAGGATAGCAGATACATAGGAGACAATACAGCAAGCAATATTGACAGCCTTGTGGAAGAGGTGCCTCCCCCGTCTCAAAGAGTCCGAGTTCTTGCAAATTCCAAATCAGTCTGATGAGATCCACCCTCCTGGACGGATCAGAATTCAGTTGTACTTTCACAGTTCCCCACAGTTCCAGTGCAGTTCTTGGCTCAAAAACAAGGCCTCCAAATATATTTTAATGTGCGCGTTTTGAGAGGAAACAGGGATTTTAGTGCGGATTCTCACAGCCAAGGGGAAACCTAGTGGGCCGGTGAGACACAATTATCTATGGATGCAAACGCAATAGGAAGAATAGGGCAGAGGGCTTTCTGGAGGTGGGTCTTGCACTGTGTCAAAGAGGACACAGAGCAGCATCGCTCCGAATAATCGTTGTGTGCGGTAATGCTGGGTCCCAAGAGTAACTTTGTACTGGGGACATGTTATCCCCTTGGCGAAAATGCTCAGGGAGATATTCAGATGGAGAACGAAATCAAGGAAACATTCAAAAGAGGAAATGCTATAGTAATAGGCAACTTCAGTTACACACATCTAAGGCCCAGGTGTGGCCCAATCGCCTTCTCAATCCGGCCCGCGGACGGTCCAGGAATCAGCGTGTTTTTACATGAGTAGAATGTGTGCTTTTATTTAAAATGCATCTCTGGGTTATTTGTGGGTCCTGCCTGGTGTTTTTACATGAGTAGAATGTGTGCTTTTATTTAAAATGCATCTCTGGGTTATTTGTGGGGCATAGGAATTCGTTCATTTTTTTCTTTTTCAAAATATAGTCTGGCCCCCCACATGGTCTGGGGGACGGTGGACCGGCCCCCTGCTGAAAAAGGTTGCTGACCCCTGGTCTAGGCTGTTGCGTACACATCACACGTAGGGGTAGCATTTCTAGATGCCCTCAATGTCTGTGCCCTAGGAACAGAGCAGGGTGCCTGGGACTTCATCTTAAGTGGCACCAGAACTTGGTGCAAGTGATCTTGAACCAACTGGGAACAGTGACCATAGTGCTATCTGATTCAGTGTATGTGCAAATAGACAATTGCAAAGAAAATCTAGCGGTCACATTTGAAATTTCCTAAACCGGAGAGGACTGGGACAAAAAGGAAGTTGCAAGGGTCAAAGTCAAGAGGGTCAATTCGCTCCAAATATTGGGGGGGGGGGTGTTGTTTAAAACGACAGTATTAGCGAGAATGTATGCACTGTAGATCAAATGAGGTACTGGCAGGGTGCCAATGTGGTCAAATAAGCTGTTAGAGAGGCAAGAAAATTTCCATTAGAAAATGGAAGTCTTGTTCAAATGAGACCAAAAAGGAACATGAAAATGCAGAGAGAAGTATGCAGACAGTAAGGAATGCAAAAAGAAGAAGAAAAGTATTTGAGGAGCAAATTGCTAAAAACAGAAAGACCACGAGCAATGAAAGCTCTCAGGTATGTTGCTAGCAGACAGCCAGTTAGTGAGGCAGTGGGGTGTCTTTGGGTGATGAGGGGGGGGGGGAATTGTGCCAAAGGAGAATAAGGCGACTGCAGAAAATAATAATAATAATAATAATAATAATAATAATAATAATAACAACAACAACAACAACAACAACAACAACAACAACAACAACAACAACAATTTATTATTTATACCCCGCCCATCTTGCTGAGTTTCCCCAGCCACTCTGGGCGGCTCCCAATCAAGTGTTAAAAACAATACAGCATTAAATATTAAAAACTTCCCTGAACAGGGCTGCCTTCAGATGTCTTTTAAAGATAGGATAGCTGCTTATTTCCTTCACATCTGATGGGAGGGCGTTCCACAGGACGGGTGCCACTACCGAGAAGGCCCTCTGCCTGGTTCCCTATAACCTCACTTCTCGCAGTGAGGGAACCACCAGAAGGCCCTCGGTGCTGGATCTCAGTGTCCGGGCTGAACGATGGGGGTGGAGACGCTCCTTCAGGTCCACTTCTGTCTTCACAATAGAAGAGACTTTGACGGGAAGGAAGTTTGAGGAATTGAAGCACAATAGCGGTGACAAAAAAGTCTAGACCTAACTGACAAAATAAATACTAAGAAATGACCGGTTCTGTATGACATCTCTCCCTCCCCCTCCTATGGGACCAAGGCTGCTGCCCTCACACCAATCCATCAGGCAAAATACTGTTCCTTCTACGGAGTGTGCGGCAAGAACCCCGAAATCAGTTCCAGTCTTCTCCCAGCAGTTGTCCCTTGCATCTCCAACACGCCGGCCCAGAAAGTCAATGGCTCCCACCTCAACCTCCTCCAGACCATCTGCCCGATGCTGTTCACGGGGGCCAATGACACCTTCGCCTGCTGCTCCGAGGCCCAGCTGCGAGACCTGCAGACCAGCCTGTCCATGTCCCAGGCGATTCTGTCTCGCTGCCCGTCCTGCTCGGAGAACTTTGCCAGCATCTACTGCCAGAGCATTTGCAGCCCAGACCAGAGCCTCTTCACCAACATCACCCGCTATTTCAACCGCACCATCCAAGGGGAGGAGAAGCAAGGGGTCTTGGAGTACCAGTGCTACTACAGCCAGCGCTTTGCTCAGGAGTCCTTCGACTCTTGCAAAGGGGTGAGGATGCCAGCCACGGGCGGCTACGCCATCAGCGCCATGTGTGGCAAATATGGGGCCACCTTGTGCAACAGCCAGAGGTGGCTGGATTTCCAGGGGGACATAAGCAATGGGGTGGCCCCTTTGGCCATCTCCTTCCATCTGGTGCCCGAAGGCTCTGCCCCAATTCAGGGTGGCATCGTGCCCTTCAACGGAACGGCCTGGAAGTGCAGCGAGGCAGTGGGCAATGGGACCAAGGAGAGGTGTTCCTGCCAGGACTGTTCCCAGGCATGTCCTGCAGCCCTGGACCCTCACCCTGCCCAGAAGCCCTTCCAAGTGGCGGGAATGAGTGGGGTCCTGTTCCTGTGCATCTTCCTCTTCTGCCTCCTCATGGTGCTGTTTGTGGCCTTCCTGATCCAGCGAGGGTGCTCCTGCTCGTGTCGGAAACAGAAGGACAAAGGCCCCAAGAAAGCCATGCCCAAGCCAACCTGTTCTCAGAAAGTGAGCCAGGCCACCCATGACTTCCTGGCCAGGATATTCAGCTTCTGGGGCACACTGGTGGCCTCCTACCCCATCCAGGTGATCGCCATCTCGGTGGTGGTGGTGATAGGGCTCTCCAGCGGGCTGGTCTTTATCCAGCTGACTACAGACCCTGTGGAGCTGTGGTCCAAACCTGACAGCCAGGCCCGGAAGGAGAAGACCTTCTATGACGAGAACTTTGGGCCCTTCTTCAGGACTAACCAGGTCATCATGACCGCCAAGGACCGTCCCAGCTACACCTACGACTCCCTCATCCTCGGCAATAAGAATTTCAGCGGCATCCTCTCCATGGAGGTTCTATTGGACCTGCTGGACCTGCAGCAGAGGCTGCAAGCCATCGAGGTCTGGTCTGCGGAGCATGGCAGGAACATCTCTCTGAAGGACATCTGCTATGCCCCCCTGAACCCTGAGAATTCTACCCTCTCTGACTGCTGCGTCAACAGCCTGTTGCAGTATTTTCAGAACAACGTGACCCGCTTGAATATGACGGCCAACCAGACGATGAGGGGCAAGAATGGCACCGTGGACTGGCGGGACCACTTCCTCTATTGCGTCAAGTAAGCCCTGGCCCCCAGGGGACCCCTTTTTTAAATATACACTTTAGTGGGACAGCGGCCTTTGTTTTGATCAGACTGAGCTGGAGCAGGGGGTGTGCGTCTGGCTGAGTCCTATGTTTGGAGTCAGGAACAAATTACCTCCTGTGCCAGCTTGGCACAGCCCTCGAGGCAGGAGGTGAGGCTGGGCCTTCCCGGGAGCCTGGTTTTGTTGGCAGCGCCCAGAGGCGGCCTTCAAAGTGGAGGGTTGGCAACCAACTGCTGGCTCTGAGTCTCTGCTCATGCTTCGCTACAGTCCAGCAAGAGCAGGGTCCTTCCTCCCACAAGTGCCATTGCCCATGGCTCAGGCTTAGAGCCCCTAATCGGCAAGCGGAACGTCCTCTGTTCGTCCCCATCATCATCCCTAGGTAGGATTGAGAAAGGTCTTGGCACCTGGAGAGCCGCTGCAAACTGAGGTTGACTGAGGGGGGGGGGAACGTTTTGGCTCTGTGGCCCCCACCCCTCCATGCCAACGTGGACAGGTGGTGAGACCAATCAGAACACAGCATGAAAATAGGGATATCCTATTCCATAATGATGATATTCTGTTTTATAGCCCACCCATCTGACTGGGTAGCCCCAGCCACTCTGGGCGGCTTCCAACACATATAAAAACATAAAGGTAAAGGGACCCCCTGACCATTAGGTCCAGTCGTGACTGACACTGGGGTTGCGACGCTCATCTCGCTTTACTGGCCAAGGGAGCTGGCGTACAGCTTCCGGGTCATGTGGGCAGCATGACTAAGCCGCTTCTGGCAAACCAGAGCAGCGCATGGAAACGCCGTTTACCTTCCCGCCGGAGCGATACCTATTGATCTACTTGCACTTTCGAACCGCTAGGTTGGCAGGAGCAGGGACTGAGCAATGGGAGCTCACCCTGTAGCGGGGATTCGAACCGCCAATCTTCTGATCGGCAAGCCCTAGGCTCTGTGGTTTAACCCACAGCGCCACCCGCATCCCCTATAAAAACATAAGTGAACATTAAAAAACTTCCTTATACAAGCTGTCTTCAGATGTCTTCTAAAGGTTGTACAGTGGAATTCGTTCCGGAAGACTGTTCAACTTCCGAAACGTTCAAAAACTGAGGAGTAACTGGCGGTGGGCAAAATCCATTTAGAAAAAAAGAAAAACACGCAGCGGAAGCCGTTCGGCTTCCAAGGCATGTTCAAAAACGGAAGCAATTACTTCTGGGTTTTTGGCGTCCAATACGTTTGGCTTCTGAGACGCTTGAAAACTGAGGTTCCACTCTATAGTTATCTCCTTGGCTCAGGGGTGGCATAACTCCATAACCTCCAGCACTTTTCTGATGAAAATAGGGACGTCCTAAGGAAAAGCGGGACATTCCGGGATCAAATGAGGAACTGGGATGATGGCTTCTGTAAATCCGGGACTGGCCCTGGGAAATAGCGTCTGGCGCAAAGCACCTTACAAAGCACGTGGGTGGTGCTGTGGGTTAAACCACAGAGCCTAGGACTTGCCGATCAGAAGGTCGGCGGTTTGAATCCCCGTGACGGGGTGAGCTCCCATTGCTTGGTCCCTGCTCCTGCCAACATAGTAGTTCAAAAGCACGTCAAAGTGCAAGTAGATAAATAGGTACCGCTCCAGCGGGAAGGTAAACGGCGTTTCCGTGAGCTGCTCTGGTTCGCCAGAAGCGGCTTAGTCATGCTGGCCACATGACCTGGAAGCTGTACGCCGGCTCCCTTGGCCAATAAAGCGAGATGAGCACCGCAACCCCAGAGTCGGCCACGTCTGGACCTAATGGTCAGGGGTACCTTTACCTTTAAGGAAAAGAGGGACATTCTGGGATCAAGTGAGGAACTGGGATGATGCCTTCTGTAAATCCAGGACTGGCAATGGGAAACAGGGTCTGGCGCAAAGCACCTTGCAAGCCCCACGCCTCTGCCCCAGCCAGTGACTCTTCATTTTTCAGACACTGGCTGCTCAAGCGAGTTCCTGGTGTGTGCAGCTGATTCAGCAGGCTTTGGCCCTCCTGTCCTTGAGCAGTTTAAGGCTCCTAGTTGTGCCCTGCCCGCAGCTTCTCTTCCCGCCCCACCTGCAATTTCAGGTGTGGGGAAGTCAGTGGCGTAGCGTGGGGGGTGCAGGTGGGGCCGGCCGCACCGGGCGCAACATCTGGGGGTTAGGGTTAGGGGGCGCAAATCCACGGGTTAGGGGGCGCAAATTACTTGCCTTGCCCCGGGTGCTGACAACCCACGCTACGCCACTGGGGGAAGTGACTGCATATGGGGGGCCATAGCTGAACTCCTGGTGGGGCAATTTTGGCTTGTGGGCAGGAGGTTCTCCCTGCCTGAAGCAGACAGTGCAGACCTTGATGGGCTGCTACTGGCAAAGGCAGCCTCCTCTGCTGTCCCTGGTGAACGAGGCGGCTCCCTTCCACTGAAATCAGGAGGGTCCTTAATGCCGATTTCTCACTGGGCGCTCAATTCCTTTGCCTTCACAGCTCACCTCTCTCTTTCCAAGACATCACCTCGCTGGAGCTGAGCTGCATGGCAGAGTATGGAGGGCCTGTCTTCCCTTTCCTGGCCGTGGGGGGGTATCCAGGTAAGAGGCATGCCCACCCCCTGGGAGGAAAGATTGGGTCTTTTGTGTCTTGCACAGATTGGGCTGCCCAGGCCGCAAGGGGCTGTGGTATAAGTGGTATTAAGACATTTTTTAAGGTAAGGGCGGTGTGTGTGTGCACATGCACATGTGCTATTTTGGTACTGTGGCAACCACCAGAGCTTTTTTTTTTAATGCTTTTTATTAAGTTTTTGTTGCAACACATAAACACACACACTAACATGTAAGGACAATTAAGAAACAAACTAAAAAGAAAACAAACAACAAACATATAACCATAAATCCGTATGCTCTTGCACATGGACTTATGTTACCCTATTTTATATTTCACATTCTTATTCTTTTTTAGTATTACTTCTTTCCTTCCTCAAAGCGGGTCTATTTTCCTGTTTGTTCATCTGTTTCTTTCTCATTTCATCATTCCTACCCTTCTCCATCTACTGGACTTAGTTTTCCTACCCTTCTCCATCTACTGGACTTAGTTATAGACCATATTGTGGTTTGCGAAAATTGCTCAATGCAAGTTCAGTTTTGATTTGAGGACACTGGTTTTTTAGGTAACCTCTATACACTCCCCACTCTTTTTGGAACCTTTAGTTAGACTGCCCCCTAATTGTATCCGTCAGTTTTGCCATTTCAAAATATTCAAATAGTCTGTCCTCCCACTCTTTTTTTTGTTGGTACTATTTCACTTTTCCAATGTTTAGCTATTACTATTTTTGTTGCCATTGTTGCGTATAAGAATGTGCTCTTATTTTCATTTGGAGTATTTGAATCTAATATGCCCAATAGGAAAGCTTCTGGTTTCTTTATAAAAAGTTTGTTTAAATAAAAGTTCCGCATTTCAACTTTGCAGGGTGTCAAGGACTTGCTTTTATCTATTCCAAATCTTCCAGTGTTCAGCTTCATTGGACGTCCACAAGTTCTAGCACCACAGCTTATGTGTCCCCCCCTTTGCCCCCCATTGCTCCTTTCTAAAAAAGAAAGAAAATTGAAAGAAAATAGCTTATTCCCATTTTTTCCTGTTTTTTCTTTCTTTCCCCCTTCCTTTCTTTTTTTGAAATGAGTGGTGGTGAAAACACAAATGAAAATGAAAATAAAAGAAATTACATTTCCGCACATTTGTATCCAGATGTGCATAATCTTTATCCATCACCTGATATATTCTGTATAAACTCGTTCCAAGCACTGTAATAATAATAATAATAATAATAATAATAATAATAATAATAATAATAATAATAATAATAATTTATTTATACCCTGCCCATCTGGCTGGGTTTCCCCAGCCATTCTGGGCGGCTTCCAACAAAACACTAAAATACAATAACCTATTAAACATTAAAAGCTTCCCTAAACAGGGCTGCCTTCAGATGTCTTCTAAAAGTTTGGTAGTTATTTTTCTCTTTGACATCTGGTGGGAGGGCGTTCACAGGGCGGGTGCCACTACCAAGAAGGCCCTCTATCATTATACTTATCCAGAGAGGAAATTCCTGAGGGTCTCAAGATGCCCCACCTCGTCAGGCCCAGCAGGGGCACCTGAGAGGCCTGGAGAAACCACATACCTGTGGTTTGAGGGAGAAGATGGGGGGCTGTGTGTGAGGGAACTGGGGCTATCGTGGGGGAGAGGGCTCGCTGCCTTGCGGATGTGCCACCCCCAACCTGTCTCTCTGTGACCTCCTTCTTCTCTGCCTGACAGAGGAGGAGTACTCGGAAGGCCAAGCCCTCATCCTGACCTTCTCCTTGAACAACTTCCCTCCCAGTGACCCTCGATTCGACTTCGCCATGTTGTGGGAGAAGCAGTTCCTGGAGATTGTACAGGAATTCCAGCGGGAACATGAAGACAGCTACACGGTCGCCTACATGGCAGAGGTGGGTGTTGCTGCTGCCCCACCAAGGACCCCCGTGCCTCCCATTTGCCATTGGGAGCTGGGGCTACTGGCAGGGGCCACCTCACACCACTGCGGTCCGCCGTGCCCAACATCTGCCGGCCAGAACCAGCCCATTCCACTGACCAGTGGACGCCAGATTTGAAATGAAGGCACAGGTGCCCGGCCAGCCCCAAAGTGACCTGCTAGGCTAGTTGGAGAAGGTTATATTCCATCCCTGCTCCCCTTCTGTACTGTGTCTACTTTCTTCTTCTTCTTTTTTTGCCTTCGCTGCCCAAATCAGTCAAGTCGTTGGCGGAGGAGAGGAGAAAAACCTGCCCAGAGAGCCTGATGTTCATCATTTTTAAACTTTTGGATTTTTCAATTTTCAGTGGTATCTCAGGTTAAGTACTTAATTCGTTCCGGATGTCCGTACTTAACCTGAAACTGTTCTTAACCTGAAGCAGCACTTTAGCTAATGGGGCCTCCTGCTGCCGCCGTGCCGCCGGAGCCCGATTTCTGTTCTCATCCTGAAGCAAAGTTCTTAACCTGAAGCACTATTTCTGGGTTAGCGGAGTCTGTAACCTGAAGTGTATGTAACCTGAGGTACCACTGTACAGTGGTACCTCGGGTTACTGACGCTACAGTTTACAGACACTTCAGGTTACAGACTCCGCTAACCCAGAAATAGTACCTCGGGTTAAAAACTTTACCTCAGGATCAGAACAGAAATTGTGCGGCGGCGGCAGGAGGCCCCATTAGCTAAAGTGGTACCTCAGGTTAAGAACAGTTTCAGGTTAAGAACAGACCTCCAGAACTAATTAAGTTCTTAACCCCAGGTACCACTGTATGTCCCTCTCATCCCTGTGTGCCTGGAGAGCTTCAGCCGAGCGGGCACAGAGTCAGGGGCATCTCTCGGCTGGTGCAAGGAATGTGGAGGGCCGGCCTGAATTATGCGCTTTGAGCATCTTATGTGCCTGAGAAGCCAATCCTGAGCTGGCCTTTCCCATTGGTTGTCCTTCCCCGGCTGCTTTTCCATGCTCAAGGTGCAGTATTCAAAACTCCCATTGTTTTGCGACAGGTAATTTCATTAGCGCGAGCTCTGGGCACAGTGCTGCGCCTGAGATTTCAGATTAAAACTGCAGGGTGGAAGGAAAGGAGGACTTTTTTCTGCCTCCCCACTTCCAGCTGCTCTCTGAAGACTGGAGAAGGGACCCTCTTAAGAAGATTATGGGGGGCAGGCAGGGGAAGGACTAGACCTTGTGAAAAATGAACATAATATTTTAGCTGCAGTTTGTTCATTTTCAGCTTTGTATTCTTGTTATATAAAAAAGTGTGCCTAGACATTCCGTTGTTGAGCTCATAACCTCGGTTTAAGGTGCCATCCAGCTCCTAGCTTTCCTATCTCAGTTTCTAACACTGTTAAGGTGGCTCACATCAACGTACAAAATAAATATATAAAAACATTTCGAGATAATGCATTAACAGTTGTGGAACAAGGCACGATTGAACCAAAAAGTCAGGCGTAATATCATTAGGGCAAACATCTCATGCTAATAAACACTGAAACAATAAAATGCAAACATCCAAATAAAATGCAAACATCCAAATTGCAGCAAAAGCAATATCTGCCCCACACCTGCCAGGAAGGGGGTGGGGAAGGCAGGTGGAAAGTCTTCCCCTTGATGGCTCCAGCAGACTCTCCCCTTGATGGCTCCAGCAGACTCTCCAGGCTGGGCATGTTTAGCCTGGAGAAGAGGAGGTTAAGGGGTGATATGATAGCCATGTTCAAATATATAAAAGGATGTCACATAGAGGAGGGAGAAAGGTTGTTTTCTGCTGCTCCAGACAAGCGTACACGGAGCAATGGATCCAAACTACAAGAAAGAAGATTCCACCTAAACATTAGGAAGAACTTCCTGCCAGTAAGAGCTGTTTGACAGTGGAATTTGCTGCCAAGGAGTGTGGTGGAGTCTCCTTCTCTGGAGGTCTTTAAGCAGAGGCTTGACAACCATATGTCAGGAGTGCTCTGATGGTGTTTCCTGCTTGGCAGGGGGTTGGACTCGATGGCCCTTGTGGTCTCTTCCAACTCTATGATTCTATGATTCTATAGACTCTAAGGCCCTCTTATCCCCCCCCCCCATAATACCTGCAGCGTTCACTGGAGGATGAGATCAACCGCACCACCTGGGAGGACCTCCCCATCTTTGCTGTCAGCTACCTGGTGATCTTTGTGTACATTGCACTGGCCTTGGGCGAGTACTCCAGCTGGAAGCGCATCCTGGTATGAAGGGGCTGCCCCACGGCAAGGCGGGTGGAGGTGGCCAGACCCAAGAGGAGGAGGAGAAGCAGGGGGGCAGAGGAGCTCCAGTCCCTCCTGCAGCATCAAGGCTTCCAGTACTTAAGGAGCAGCTGCTTTCCGAGTGCTTCCAGAGTTTGGTGCCACCACGGAGAGAGCCCTGCTCTTCTCCTGGACCCAGCACAACACCTGGAAGAGGCTTCACGCCTCTCTGGGTGTAGAAGCAGGTGCAAGGACTGGGCTTGCCTCCGTGCGTCCTCGCTGCTGAGGAGCATCCTCTCGTCACCACGCCTTGCCTCATCTTTTCAGGTGGACTCCAAGGTGACGCTGGGCTTCGGAGGAATCCTGGTGGTCCTGGGGGCTGTGCTGTCCTCCCTGGGCTTCTACTCCTACATAGGGCTGCCCTCCTCCCTCATCATCATCGAGGTCGTCCCCTTCCTGGTGCTGGCGGTCGGTGCTGACAACATCTTCATCTTCGTGCTGGAGTACCAGGTGCGAGAAATGCCGGGAGGGCTCCCAAGGCTTGGCATGTCCAGAACAAAGGTGTTTTTGCCGCTTGAGCGGGAGGAGGAACGGAAGCTAAAGAGGCACAAGCAGTGGCAGCCATAGCCCTGCTCTTGTTAGGCAAGCAGCGGCAAGCAGCATGCTGCTTGGGGGTCCAGATCTACCACTCCTCCCAACAGTCCCCAGCCTGCTGCCCAAGGCAACTGCCTCATCCAGCCTCATGGATAGGCTGGCCCTGTCCAGAACAGAGCAGCTCTCCTACTTCAGGACTGCTGGGCCTTGGGGAAGGAGAAGGGGTCTGAGAGAGCCCAGATTGGAGGGACACCTTTGCACACAGCTGAGGCCAGACCACCCCTGTTTGAGAACCTCAGCAGACACCTCGACTTCTCCGCCTTGCTGCTCTGTGGGTGAGGACCCCCCCCGTTTCTCAGACCCCCTTCCTCTGCCTCCCACTGCAGCGGTGTGAGCCACGGCCTGGGGAGACGACGGAGCAACACATCGGGCGGGTTTTGGGTGACGTGGCGCCCAGCATGCTCCTTTGCAGCCTCTCTGAAGTCATCTGCTTCTTCCTGGGTAAGCAAAGCCACTGCTTCTCTGAGGATGGAGTCGGGTACAGAACCCGGGTGGCCAAATGCAGCCAGGTTTGGGCAGAGAAGGGTGGCAGGGCTCGCGGGGCTCACCTAGACTTCTGCTCATCCTGCCACTTCTCTCCGGAAAAAGCCCGTCTTTGCTTTTCAATCTCAGAGCAAACGTCAATTTGCAGGTTTTCTGCAGATGGATGTTTGCACTGATTCGGTGCTAAAGAGCAGGTTTTCCTGGGGAAAGGGCAGGGCTGATAGAAAACTGCATAGAATGCAGAAATGTGACGATCCCTCAGTTAAAGGTAAAGGGACTCCTGACCATTAGGTCCAGTTGTGACCGACTCTGGGGTTGCGGCGCTCATCTCGCTTTATTGGCCGAGGGAGCCGGCGTACAGCTTCCGGGTCACATGGCCAGCATGACTAAGCCACTTCTGGCGAACCAGAGCAGCGCACGGAAACACTGTTTACCTTCCTGCCGGAGTGGTACCTATTTATCTACTTGCACTTTGAAGTGCTTTTGAACTGCTAGGTTGGCAGGAGCAGGGACCGAGCAATGGGAGCTCACCCCGTTGCGGGGATTCGAACCACCGACCTTCTGATCGGCAAGCCCTAGGCTCTGTTGTTTCACCCACAGCTCCACCCATGTCCCTCAGTTAGAATGGGCCAAAGGCTTTCTTGCAGGGATGCCCTCATCCCAGCTTGTGACAAGCCCTGCCTGCCTGGGGGTGAGCGAGCGCTGGAACAGGCAAAGCTGGAAGGGGATTGGGGTCCTGAAAAGCCAGGAGAACCCCGATGTGGGCTCAGCCCTGAGAGATGAAAAGAAGAAAACAAGGCAGTGGCAGTAACCCAAAGCTTAAAGCTGACCCTGACTCGCCCTGTGGCCAGAGAGCCCAGGAGGTCCACCCTGTACCTTTTTTTTCATGGACATCTAATGGAGCTGAATGTTGGAAGATTCAGCACAGGTAAAAGCTAGGACTTTCATGCAGCGCATAGCCAAATAGTGGGTCTCCCTCTCAAAGATGGCAGTGATGGCTCCCAACCTGGATGGAGGTAAAAGAGGCTGGAGGAGGAGAGGGCTGTTGATGGCAACTGGCCAGGGTGGCTCTGTTTTGCTGCCACAGTCAGAGGCAGTAGCGCTTCTGATTCCCAGTTACTGGAAGCCACAGTTGGGGAGAGGCCCCTTGTGCTTGGATCGTGCTTATGGGTTTCCCAACAGGGCAGCTCGTTGGCCACTGTGAGGACAGGATGGACCTCTGCCTTTGGCCTGATCCAGCAGCCAGGATCTGCTGCTGGACCTTACGCCTCCCTTGCTGCTTCTAGGTGGCTTGTCGGAGATGCCGGCTGTCCGGACTTTTGCCTTGAACGCTGCCCTGGCCGTCCTCTTTGACTTCTTGCTCCAGGTGTCCATGTTTGTGGCCTTGCTGTCTCTGGATGCCCGCAGGCAGAAGGTGGGTGGGGCCTTTCTTTTAAAGTGCGTTTTTGAGGCGGGAGGGTTTCCTTACTGACTGGGGTTGCAGGCTTCCACAACCACCCCTCCTCCTCCTCCCCAGCCCCACACTCCAATGGGGTCCTCAGCTGGCGCCCCTTTTGCCCACAGGCCTCTCGCTTTGACCTGTGTTGCTGCGTCCAGCTGGAGGAGAAGAGCCCAGAGAAGGAGCAAAGAAGCCTCCTTCGCACCTTCATCAAACGCTTCTATGCTCCCTTCTTGCTCAACAACTTCGTCCGGTTCATGGTGGTGAGTGTTGCTGGCTAGGTGGCAGAGGGTGGTTTTCTGGTGTGTGTGTGAATCCAAGGTGGAGAGCAGGCAAGGTGGCAAGAGAGAGACAGGAGAGAACATAGGGTACGGGGAGAAGAATCCTTCTTTCTGAGCCTTCTTAACCAACTCCCCCTCGGTGGCTGTTAGTCTTGGAAGCCATATCTAATATAATAATGATAATTTATACCCCACCCATCTGACTGGGTCTCCCCAGCCACTCTGGGCGGCTTCCAACCAAATATCAGAAACAATACAGCGTCAGACAGTAAAAACTTCCCTACTTCTTTTAAAAGTAAAATAGTAGTTTATTGCCTTGACATCTGCTGGGAGGGCGTTCCACAGGGCAGGCGCCACTACCAAGAAGGCCCTCTGCCTGGTTCCCTGTAACCTCACTTCTCGCAATGAGGGAACCGCCAGAAGGCCCTCGGTGCTGGATCTCAGTGTCTGGGCTGAACGATGGGGGTGGAGACGCTCCTTCAGGTATACAGGACCGAGGCCGATAAGGGCTTTAAAGGTCAGCACCAACACTTTGAATTGTGCTCGGAAACGTACTGGGAGCCAATGCAGATCTTTCAGGACCGGTGTTATGTGGTCCCGGCGGCCACTCCCAGTCACCAGTCTAGCTGCCGCTTTCTGGATTAATTGCAGTTTCCGGGTCACCTTCAAAGGTAGCCCCACGTAGAGCGCATTGCAGTAGTCCAAGCTAATGTAGTCCATAGCTACCTCCTCCAGGATCAGAGGTGGGAGAGGGTGTGACTTGAAGGTCCAGGGGAGCCACCACTAAGCAGGCCCTGGTCAGGATGAGACACCACCTGGGAAGCCCACAGACCCACCCATGACGGGTGGAGAGAATGGGGGTGGGAATCCATCTAACACATAAAATAAAGGCCTTCAGGTGAGACTTGTGTGTTTCCTGGGAGCCTCTGGTTGGTCCCTGGTTGCGGGCAAGGCAGGACTGGGATGCCGAACTAGACTCTTTGGCCTGATCCTGCTGCTTCACCTGCAGAGAACCTCTTGCGTTCTTACCTTCAGATGCTGATCTTCATTTTCATGTTCTGCGCTGGAATCTTCCTGATGTTGCATGTCGAAGTGGGGCTGAATCAGGAGCTGGCCATGCCCACGGTAAGAGCTGGCTGACTTGCTGGTCTTCTGGGGCAGCGATGATGATGGTTCCCCAAGGGGCTTCTCCACAAGGAAGTTCCTTCAGGGGACTTGAGGACTTGGCTGAGTCTGAGTGCTCTGCACCTTAAAGAAGGAAGCTGCTTAATTCCACCTAGCTTCCTCCAGTAGCTTTGTTAACTAAATTATTTGCAGTATTTATAGCTCACTCTTCATAGAATGTTTTCAGTCCCAGAGCAGTGGACGGAGTAATAAAAAGAAACAGAAAAGCACGAATACAAAAAAAATGACAATATAAACAGGTCCAATGAACAACAGTTCTATCGTACGGCAAGCAAGCAAAATGACAGCAACATTAAAAATAGTATTTCCCGTTTAATGAAGTATGGGTCAGCAGGGCTGCCAGTTAGTGATGTGCTGGTAGGTTTGCTGACCTCCCCCATCTCTTTCCTACATACCAGCCTTCCCAGGTAGCATCCAGGATCTTCCAGGGTCTTTGAGCCCCCCTCCCTCTACCCCTTTTCAAGATCTCCAGTGGCTGAGCCAATGGGGACAGTTTTTTTAAATGTCCACCTCCGGTTCTCCATTCTCTGTTTAATTTCCAGTAGCGAAGGGCAAAGAGCCTTCATTGAGGGATGAAAGAGGCAGGGAGGGTGATGTTAAGGGCTGGCCTGGGCTCAGGGAGGGCAGAGCAGCTCAGAGTCTGCTGGGGCTCTGCTCTCGGGCTGCTCCTTCAAGGCAAAGGTAGCAAGGAGAGGGAAGGAGATGGACCCAATTTTTCCCCCATTTTATCACATGTCCTAGGTGGTTCTTCTGTTCTTATGCTTTGCTTTCCCCAGGACTCCTACATGTTGCAGTACTTCCAGTACCTGAACACGTACTTCATGGTGGGGGCCCCAACTTACTTCGTCACCACGCCGGGCTACAACTTCTCCACGGTGGAAGGGATGAACGGTGTCTGCTCCAGCTCAGGCTGCGATGACAACTCCCTGACGCAGAAGATCCAGTCCGCCGTGCAGTTCCCCAACGTGTAAGTTGCTTGGAGGCACCGTTCTGCTCCTGTAAAAAAGGGGTGGGTGGGTGGGTGTACAAAAGCGCCCGCCCCCCAGTTTTGCCCTCAAATACGCCAGAATATTATTGCATGCTCTTCCCTCCACAAACCTGCCAGGAAATGTAAGAAAAAATAGAGAGAGGGAGGGTTCCTGGGGGGTTCGTCCTACAGGGGCAGAGAGAAAGATGCTTTGACCGGGGAGGGCATGGTGGTAAAAGAGCAGTTGCAGAAGCTCTTTTGCCCGGACCCTTCCTGGGGGAGAAGGAGCCGCAGACCCCCAGGCAGATGCTAGAAAGCAGCCTGGAGTTTGCTTCATACCAGGCACAGGGCCTTCTCGGTAGTGGCGCCCGCCCTGTGGAATGCCCTCCCACCAGATGTCAAAGAGATAAACAACTACCTGACATTTAGAAAACATCTGCCCTGTTCAGGGAAGTTTTAAATGTGTGACATTTTGATGTATTTTTAATCTTTGTTGGGTACAAATAAAAAATTATTATTATTATTATTATTATCAAGATCTCAGAGGAGAACAGACCAATTCATGGAGGAGATGGCTATTGATGGCTACTAGCCACAACATCTATGTTCTGCCTCCACAATCAGAGGCGGGGTACAAATAATAATAATATATTATTATTATTATTATTATTATTATTATTATTATTATTATTATTCATACAGGAAAGGTAGTGTGGTCTGGCCCTCCAGCCTCTAGAAGAGGCACAGGAGATTCTTCATGGTCTGTGGGGCTCCAGCGGGCAATAAGCTCAAAATCAAGGCAGCCCCCAACCAGCTGAGGACCAGTCAAGCATTGAGCAGCTTCTCCTGATATTTTGAGGTTCAGCATCGGGCCCAGGATCAGGTGCCTGGCACCCCACGCCCTTCTCAGGCAGGATGAGCCCAGCTTCCTGCATCCGATCACTGCAAGATCAACTCCACCCCTCCTCGTTCCACCTCACCAGTGGCACCTCAGGCTGGGCTTGGCAAGCCAGTCCATGAAAGCCACTGCAGCTTTTCATTTTGCCCCTTCCTCCAAGGGCAGCCCCCACCCCGCAGACCACAGGTGGTGCTCCTGGAGGGGCCTAAGGCCTGGAAGACGGCCGAGGCAGCCCGGGACGAGCAAGTGCCCTGTGCCTGCCTCCTGCTCTCTTGCCAGTCTCTTGGACTGTCTGGCCAGAGTGGTGCATGCTCTGGTTATCTCCCGCTTGGACTACTGCAATGCGCTCTACGTGGGGCTACCTTTGAAGGTGATCCGGAAACTACAACTAATCCAGAATGCGGCAGCTAGACTGGTGACTGGGGGCGGCCGCCGAGACCACACAACACCAGTCTTGAAAGACCTACATTGGCTCCCAGTATGTTTCCGAGCACAATTCCAAGTGTTGGTGCTGACTTTTAAAGCCCTAAACGGCCTCGGCCCAGTATACCTGAAGGAGCGTCTCCACCCCCATCGTTCTGCCCGGACGCTGAGGTCTAGCGCCGAGGGCCTTCTGGTGGTTCCCTCATTGCGAGAAGCAAAGCTACAGGGAACCAGGCAGAGGGCCTTCTCGGTAGTGGCGCCCGCCCTGTGGAACGCCGTCCCACCAGATGTCAAAGAGATAAACAACTACCTGACATCTTAAGGCAGCCCTTTTCAGGGAAGTTTTTAATATGTGATATTTTAGTGTATTTTTGGTCTCTGGAAGCCGCCCAGAGTGGCTTGGGAAACCCAGCCAGATGGGCGGGGTACAAATAATAAATTATTATTATTATTATTATTGCCCTTCAAGCCTTGCGCTCTCTCTTTGGCCGTGGGCCTTGGCCCCCCTCCATGCTGCTGTCTCTCCCCCCAGGTCCTTCCTGGCCATCCCTGCCTCTTCCTGGGTGGACGACTTCATCGACTGGCTGAGCCCCTTTTCCAGCTGCTGCCGCGTCCACAGCTTTGGCCCAGATAAGGGCCAGTTCTGCCCCTCCACCGACAGTAAGCAGAGAAACCCGCCAGAGATTCTTCAGCTGCGATTCTTGCATTGCAGGGGGTGGGGCTGGATGACCCTTGGGGAGCCCTTTCAACTCTACAGCTCTATCATTCTGTGAAAGTATAGGGGGCGGTGGGACGTCCCCTGGGGGTTTCCCTGCCCGAGGTTGCAGCTGGAGGGGACCAGAGATTCCTGCCTGGACCTGGGGCTCTGCCTCTCCTCTGCCTCTCTCTCCCCCAGCTTCCCTGTCCTGCCTGTTCAACAAGTGCATGGCTCCGACAAGCGGGACCCTCCGGCCAAGTGTCGAGGAGTTCCACCGGTTCCTGCCCTGGTTCCTCCACGACATGCCCAACCTGAAATGCCCCAAGGCGTGAGTACTGCAAGCACCAGGGGGTGTGTATGTGTATGTGTATGTGTGCGGGTCAGGATTTGGGTCTGGGCGATTGTTCCTACAGCAGGGAATGATTTCCCCCCTCCCCAGAGAGGGTCTCCTTGCCTGGCTGTGCATTGTAGAGGCACCCCTACCGAAAGGGGGGGCCAGCTGGAGTGCCGAGGCTGAGGAACGGCCGGATTGAGCCAGTGGAGCCCACGAGGCCAGGCCAGGGTAGGCAGGCTGCAAGTGGACTTTGCAGGACATGGTACACAAGGAGGTTGGAGATTGGTATGGAGCCCATAGTTTTTTCCTGGGGGCAGCTGGACCTCTGTGGGGTAAAAGGTAAAGGGACCCCTGGCCATTAGGTCCAGTCGTAGCCGACTCTGGGGTTGCGGCGCTCATCTCGCTTTATTGGCCGAGGGAGCCGGCGTACAGCTTCCGGGTCATGTGGCCAGCAGGACTAAGCCGCTTCTGGCGAACCAGAGCAGTGCATGGAAATGCCGTTTACCTTCCCGCCGGAGTGGTACCTATTTATCTACTTGCACTTTGACGTGCTTTCGAACTGCTAGGTTGGCAGGAGCAGGGACCGAGCAACGGGAGCTCACCCCATCGCGGAGCAAGTCCTAGGCTCCGTGGTTTAACCCACAGCGCCACCCGTGTCTCTGTGGGGTGAGAGCTCCAAATCCAGGCCCTGAGGAAGGGACATCTGAGGAAGGTCTTGATGTGTGAACCATCCATGGGGCTGGCTATTTCCAAGCCGTTTGGGGAACTGTAGGCAGCAAACAGCTTGGCTGCCTGCTAGCCAGCTGGGATGCCCTAAGCCTTTACTATCCTGGGCTTTGAGCCAGTGTGGTGTTGTGGTTCGAGTGCTGTATTTAAGACCTGAGATAGACCAGGGTTCGAATCCCCCCTCTTGCTGGGTATCCTTGGACCAGTCACAGTGTCTCTTAGCCTAGCCTGCCTTACAGGAAAGCTGTTGTGGTGGTGAGGCTAGAATGCTGCGATGGGGGCGAGGAGTATGTACAGTGGTGCCTCACAAGACGAAATTAATTTGTTCCACGAATTTTTTCGTCTAGCGAATTTTTCGTCTTGCGAAGCACGGTTTCCCAAAGGAATGCATTGAAAATCAATTAATGTGTTCCTATGGTCAAAAAAAGTCCAAACAAAGCCAAATTTGGTACAACAAGAGTTTATTAAGTGCTCTTTAAAGTCACACATAATGTAAAGAGCATTTCAAAATTCAAACCCATAATTTTTTAAAAAAAACAGCAGAGTGGCCCAATGGTCACAGAAAATCATAAAAATGCAGAAAAAAACCCACAAGCTTCCAGATTCTTGCAAACCCCTCCCCAACTGTTCCCCCAGCCACCCAGCACACAGAAATTCAAACCTAGAATTTTTTTAAAAAAACAGCAGAGTGGCCCAATGGTCACAGAAAATCATAAAAATGCAGGGGGGGAAAACAAGCTTCTAGATTTTTGCAAACCCCTTCCCAACACCAAGTCCTTGAATTCCAAACACCCCAACCCAAAATCCAACCCCCCCCTAAAAAGTTTTAAAAGCTTAACTTACCAAATGGCTGCAAAAGATATTTTGGAAAAGCTTCAAAAATCACCAAAGTCTTTAAAAACCTCAAAAAAGGCTACTATGTACACTGCGTTCTATGAGTTGCTCCTTGAAGTCAAGTCGCAACTGTATTAACGGTGTTAAGAAAAAGGAAACAAACTTGCAAGCAGTGGCGTAACGTGGGTTGTCAGCACCCGGGGCAAGGCAAGTAATTTGTGCCCCCTAACCCGTGGATTTGCGCCCCCTAACCTGTGGATTTGCGCCCCCTAACCCTAACCCCCAGATGTTGCGCCCGGTGCGGCCGGCCCCCCCTGCACCCCCCACGCTACGCCACTGCTTGCAAGACGTTTTCGTCTTGCGAAGCAAGCCCATAGGGAAATTTGTCTTGCGAAGCAGCTCAAAAACGGAAAACCCTTTCATCTAGCGAGTTTTCCGTCTTGCGAGGCATTCGTCTTGCGGGGCACCACTGTATACCACCTTGAGCTCCTTGGAAGAAAGGATGCGGGATAATAATCACAATAAATAAATCAATAAAATAAAATAAAAAGGCCTCTGGGGCCATTTCCAGTTTGCACCTGCTGCATTGGGTCTGCCATGGGGAGTGCTTCTCTCTGACACTCAACGTGCCCCCCCATCTTTTTCTCCAGGGGTCGTGGTGCCTATGACACGTCTGTGCGTCTGGGGCCAGATGGGGAAATCATAGGTGAGTGTTTCCCCCCTCCCACCCCCCAGAATAAAAAGAAGCCCCAGGTGCGAATTCTGCTGCCCTGCCAGGAGGGCACCGACTCTCTTGCTGTGGCAACCAGGGTGGATGGAGGGATATGCAGACGGGGAGGTGGGCTTCTGGCTTCATATACTTGCCAGTGCCATCTCCCTGGTCCCCCACTTCAGAGGTGGGAGGCTGCAGGAGTAGGGAGGCGGTTAATGCCCCTCCGAAGGGGTGCAGCCCCTCTGGGTAGCTGGGCCACTGCAGCGCCTGTCTCCTCTTTCCACAGCATCCCGCTTCATGGCATACCACATGCCCCTCAAAAACTCGCAGGAGTACACAGCAGCCTTGAAGGCGGCCCGGGAACTGGCGGCCAACATCACCGCTGCCATGCGGCAGGTGCCAGGAACGGACCCCAACTTCACGGTCTTCCCATACACGTAAGATGTCGGGAGCGGCTGGCGAGGGACCAGAAAGTGCATCTTGTCCTTTTTGGTGGGGAAACTGTCCCTAGTTTCCCTTCTCTTCACCCCTGGGGTCAGCGAGGCTCTGGGGAGAGCGTCAAAGTGGGTCTCTGTGCCTCGCTGGTGTTCCCACCGCCGTTGTGGTTTTTCTGCAGGATCACCTATGTCTTTTACGAGCAGTTCCTGAGCATCGCCCTTGCGGGAGTCATCAACCTGGCCGTCTGCTTGCTCCCCACCTTCCTGGTCTGCTGTGTCCTGCTGGGCATGGACCTGCGCTCAGGACTCATCAACCTGTTCACCATCATCATGATATTGGTGGACACCCAGGGAGCCATGACGCTGTGGGGCATTTCCTTCAACGCCATCTCCCTCATCAACCTGGTGACGGTAAGCCAGCCCTTGTCATACAATGAAACCAAAACACCAAACTGGCTTGCAAATATAAAAGGCAATTTGACTTGTTGTTGTTTAGTTGTTTAGTCGTGTCCGACTCTTCATGACCCCATGGACCAGAGCACACCAGGCACTCCTGTCTTCCACTGCCTCCCGCAGTTTGGTCAAACTCATGTTCGCAGCTTTGAGAACACTGTCCAACCATCTCGTCCTCTGTCGTCCCCTTCTCCTTGGGCCCTCCATCTTTCCCAACATCAGGGTCTTTTCCAGGGAGTCTTCTCTTCTCATGAGGTGGCCAAAGTATTGGAGCCTCAGCTTCAGGATCTGTCCTTCCAGTGAGCACTCAGGGCTGATTTCCTGAAGAATGGATAGGTTTGATCTTCTTGCAGTCCATGGGACTCTCAAGAGTCTCCTCCAGCACCAGAATTCAAAAGCATCAATTCTTCGGCGAACAGCCTTCTTTATGATCCAGCTCTCGCTTCCATACCAGGTGCCCAGGTTAGGTTGGACCATATGTCTCCTTCAGTCGCAACAGAAGCAAGGTGCATTCCCCCCCTCCATTTTTTTTAAAATTAGTTTTCCAAATTTATGACACATAAATCCACAAACATGAAAAGAAAACATTAAACAAACAAACGAACAAACATTTATCCTAACTGTCATAATTCCAGTTTTGTTAACATTGTTGGGTGACTTCCTCGAATCCCCCTGGCTGAGTTTCCATATAAATCATTGTAGCAGTTTTCCAAAACTATTTTTACATAGAATTTACTTGGTTGATTAACATCTTTCTTTCTTTTCATTTTAACAACATAGTATTCTACAACATCACATATTTAAATCCTAGGCCTATCTGATACAGTGGTACCTCAGGTTACATACGCTTCAGGTTACATATGCTTCAGGTTATAGACTCCGCTAACCCAGAAATAGTACCTCGGGTTAAGAACTTTGCTTCAGGATGAGAACAGAAATTGTGCTCCGGTGGCGCAGCGGCAGCGGGAGGCCCCATTAGCTAAAGTGGTGCTTCAGGTTAAGAACAGTTTCAGGTTAAGAACGGACCTCCAGAACGAATTAAGTACTTAACCTGAGGTACCACTGTACTTGCAAGTAATTATATTTAAGTTATCTCAACATATTTAGCTAAATAGACTTTGAATTTCTTCCATTCCTCCTGGTACTCCTCCTCCTTCTGGTCGCGGACTCTTCCGGTCAGGTCAGCTAGCTCCCAAAAGTCCATCATCTTCATCTGCCATTCCTCCACTGTTGGTACTTCTTGTAATTTCCAATTTTTGACCAAAAAAATTATAGTTGCAGTTGTGGCATACAAAAACAATATTTCTTGGGCAATTCCAAACCTGTTATTCCAAGCAGAAAGGCTTCTGGTTTCTTAATAAATGTGTATTTCAACATTTTTTCGATTCATTATAAATCTTTTCCCAGAAGTCTTTCACCTTGGGACAGGTGCACCACATATGTGCAAGGTGCAATTTTTGTGCCCGTTGCTGATCAGGTCGAAATTGCCACACATGGTACAAAAAAAACGACTGGGGCTTTTTGGCCCAGCAAATGCACCAAGTGGGCTTTGCAATAATAATAATAATAATAATAATAATAATAATAATAATAATAATAATAATAATAATAATAATAATATGTTTTAATAATAATAATAAAGCTGCTCATCCTTCTGACAAAGGCTCTGTTCCTCCCGGCAGGCTGTGGGCATTTCGGTGGAGTTTGTCTCCCACATCACCCGCTCCTTCGCTATCAGCACACAGGCCACCAAAGTGGAGAGAGCCAGAGAGGCCACAGTCAACATGGGGAGTGCGGTGAGTCGTGGGGAGAGGGGCACATGCGGGAGGTCTGTGGCTTCGTTTAGGATGCTGCTTGGGTACATTGGAGCAGGGAAGAGAGACCAGGCTTTGGTCTTTCAAATGTCCACGGTGACATACCCCCCTCTTGCCTCTCCACTTCCATTCTGCTCAATTCATTGCATCAGAATTGTGGTGTCCTGCGGTGCCCCCTAGGCTTGGTGCCCAGTGTGGTGTAACTGGTCACGGTGCCCTAAATCCGCCTCTGTAGGGGCCCTGCCCTCATGGGGCCTTTGGAGCTGGTTCGTAGAATCAGTGAATTGTAGAGTGTGATTTGAATCCCAGCGACGGGGTGAGCTCCCGTTGCTCAGTCCCTGCTCCTGCCAACCTAGAAGTCCGAAAGCACATCAAAGTGCAAGTAGATAAATAGGTACCATTCCAGCGGGAAGGTAAACAGCGTTTCCGTGCACTGCTCTGGTTCGCCAGGAGCAGCTTAGTCATGCTGGCCACATGACCCGAAAGCTGTACGCCGGCTCCCTCGGCCTATAGAGCGAGATGAGCGCCCCAACCCCAGAGTCGGCCACGACTGGACCTAATGGTCAGGGGTCCCTCTACCTTTACCTAAGGGACCCCAAGTGTCATCTCCCTGTAATGCAGGTAAGGTAAAGGTAAAGGGAACCCTGATCATTAGGTACAGTCACGGACGACTTTGGGGTTGCGGCGCTCATCTCGCTTTACTGGTTGAGGGAGCCAGCGTTTGTCCACAGACAGTTTTTCTCGGTCATGTGGCCAGCATGACAAAGCCGCTTCTGGCAAACCAGAGCAGTGCCGTTTACCTTCCTGCCGGAGTGGTACCTATTTATCTACTTGCACTTTGATGTGCTTTCGAACTGCTAGGTTGGCAGGAGCAAGGACCAAGCAACGGGAGCTCACCCCGTCGTGGGGATTCAAACCGCTGACCTTTTGATTTACAAGCCGTAGGCTCAGTGGTTTAGACCACAGCGCCACCTGCGTTGCAGGTATCACAGCTAAAAAATCCGATGGATGGCTGTCCAAACCTCTGCTCCCCCTCTCCAGAATTACTTGTGCCCCCCTGCCCCCCCAAATAAACACATTGCTTTTGGTCATCCAGAACCAGCTCCAAATTGGCACAAGAGCTCCTCAGCCTCTCCCTCCACTTTCCAACTTCCACTCTTGGGAGCTGTTTATGTCTATCTGGTGGGCAGCCAACTGGGCGTTGGGCTATGTTGGTGAGGCTGCCAAGGCCATAGCACTCCTCACCTGCCTGCAGAGGCAGTCCCTGCTTTGTGAGCCAACTCTGCCCCTTCTCCCCCATTTGGAGATTTCTGGGTATAACCAGCCTGTGCTGTCTGCTTGCTCTCCCTCCAGGTGTTTGCTGGCGTGGCCATGACTAACCTCCCGGGCATCGTAGTCCTGGCCTTTGCCAAAGCCCAGCTGATCCAGATCTTCTTCTTCCGCCTCAACCTCATCATCACACTGCTGGGGATGCTCCACGGACTCGTCTTCCTGCCTGTGGCCCTCAGTTATTTCGGTGAGCCAGTTTGCCTTCCCAAGCCGGACCCCTACAAAGAGGGGCAATTGCTGAGGCAGCCTGTAAAATGGACCCCTGACCATTAGGTCCCGTTGTGGCCGATTCTGGGGTTGTGGCGCTCATCTCGCTTAATTGGCCGAAGGAGCCGGCGTACAGCTTCCGGGTCATGTGGCCAGCATGACTCAGCTGCTTCTGGCGAACCAGAGCAGCGCACAGAAACGCCGTTTACCTTCCCGCTGGAGTGGTACCTATTTATCTACTTGCACTTTGACGGGCTTTCGAACTTCTAGGTTGGCAGGAGCAGGGACCGAGCAATGGGAGCTCACCCCGCCGTGGGGATTCAAACCGCCGACCTTCTGATTGGCATGTCCTAGGCTCTGTGGTTTAACCCACAGCGCGACCCGCGTCCCAAGACAGCCTGTAATGAGGGGCAAAGAGGACAGGAGCACAGGGGGACGGAGGCACAGTTTAAGCCGCCTGTGACAGGAAGGGGAAGTGGGTGCCCACCATTGCTCAGGTGGGGTGAGGTGGGAGAGAACTGCTCTTTCCTGAATTACTCTAAGGAAGTGCTCTGCAGAGGTAGTTTGCTTGCTGCAGGGGGTTCCTCTCTCCATGAGACCTCACTCTGGGTTCTCCTCCTGTCGAACGGGCCCATCTCTTCCTCTCTTCTCCAGCGTTTCGGAAAGATGCAAATCCAGCTGAGCTTTCATTCATTCGCTTTTTTCCCCATGTCACTTTCTCACACCCACACGAAAAGATGCTCAGAGTGGCTTGCAGCAAAGAAAACAATGCATTTCAAAACCAAACTGTGCAAAAAGAATTTCCTAATAGCACAGCAAAACACATGTAAGCTGTTTAATCCAGTTTAATCTTCAGTGCCAGCTTTAACTTGCTTATTTAGAATACACCCCACTTTTGAAGAGTTGGCAGCACTGCTCTGTACCAAGTCCTCACTCGCCCAGCACAGTGCCTGTCTCTCTGCATGTTTCCGAGCACAATTCAAAGTGTTGGTGCTGACCTTGAAAGCCCTAAACGGCCTCGGCCCAGTATACCTGAAGGAGCGTCTCCACCCCCATTGTTCAGCCTGGACACTGAGGTTCAGTGCTGAGGGCCTTCTGGCGGTTCCCTCCCTGCGAGAAGCAAAGCTACAGGGAACCAGGCAGAGGGCCTTCTCGGTAGTGGCGCCCGCCCTGTGGAACACCCTCCCATCAGATGTCAAAGAGATAAACAACTACCTGACATTTAGAAGACATCTGAAGTTTTTAATGTGTGACATTTTAATGTATTTGTAACCTTTGTTGGAAGCCACCCAGGGTGGCTGGGGAACAAATTATTATTATTATTATTATTATTATTATTATTATTATTATTAAGGCCCCCCACGCCATGCAGGACAGAGCTAAACTATGGAACTTGCTCCTACAGGAGGCAGCAATGGTCGTCCAACTTGGTGATGGCCTCCCACTCAGATTGCTTTAAAAGACAAGTTCACAGAGGAGAGGGCTATCAAGGGCTCCCAGCCACAATGGCTCTGCTCTGCCTCCACGGATGAAGCCAGCAATGCTTCTGAATCCCAGTTGCTGGAAACTGGGAAGAGGTCTCTTGTGCTCAGATCCTATTTGCTGGTCTCCCAAAAGAGGCATCTGGGACGGTCACATAAGAGGCTGGACTAGATGGGCCATGATCCAGCAGACTCTTCGTATATTCTTATGAGCTCCCTCCTTCCCAGCAATTAGACCAGAGCTATGACCAAATCATGGCGGTCAGCGCTTCTCTTCTGTGCATGCTCCTTGACCGAGACAACAACTGTCCTCCGGAATAGCTGCTATTAAGTAGTGGGTTGACAAAGCAGACGACACAGAGATTTCTCCAAGTGGTTCTTTATAGTAAGCTGGAACTGAACTGAACTGAACACCTCAGCTGGCCTGCTTTTATAGGCTGCCGGCTGTCAACATTATAACAACACCCCCAAGGGTTTCCTGCCTAAATTAACTGATGTGGACCTGAGTGAAAACTATACAGTCATACCTTGGGTTGAAGTAGCTTCAGGATGAGTATTTTTGGGTTGCGCTCTGCGGCAAACCGGAAGTAACGGAGCGCATTACTTCCGGGTTTTGCCACTCGCGCATGCGCAGACGCTCAAAATGACGTCACGCGCATGCGAGGAAGCGGCGAATCGCGACCCGCGCAGACACAGGTTGCGTTCGCTTCAGGATGCGAACAGGGCTCCGGAACAGATCCCGTTCGCATCCAGAGGTACCACTGTATACACAATACCCCTGGTGGCCAGGGTAAGCACTTCAATACATAACACCTGTCATGCGGTGGGGGTGCTTCATGTGAGGTTAGGGAGCCTGGTGGCTGACTTTACCTCTTTCTCTCTCCCTCCCACCAACTAGGGCCTGATAGCATCCACTTGAGTGTGCAGCAGAAGACAAAAAGCAGCCTGGTCATCGCCAACAGCCTTGCTCTTGAAAGCAGCAACGGGATCCAGAACCAAGCCTTCAGTGGCTGCAGCGAGGCTCCAAAGGACAGGCCCAAGCAGGAGGGATCTGAAGGAGTGGGTGGCAGCTGCCCAGAAGGAGCGGGCATCTAGGCAGACACAGGACAGAGGCTCTGGGCAAGCAAGGATGCTGGCCAGTCTGGGGAGCAACCACAGCAGCCCCCGCAAGCGAGTGCCGTGTGTGTGCATGATTGTGCGCACACCCCAAATAATAATTATTCTCCAGCCCGCATCCCTGTGAGCAAGAGCGCAACAGTACAGTGTTATCTGTAAGAACCTGGTTCCTAACTGCAAGAATCTGCCGAATGTGGGCGCTTTGCAAACCAGAGTTCTGGCCTTGTCCCAGCCAACCAAGAAGAGCTGGAGGACCCCACAAACTGGTCGCCTGTGGTCCCCCACTTTCTGCAGCCACCAGCCTGGTGGAGGATGTGATTCCAGGTGTTTCTTCCTCCACAAGATGCTCCTCTGAAGAGGAAGGAGAACCAGGACATAAGACTGGGACAGATGTGCGATGGGGCCGCCTTGCCAATGCTTCTGCGCTTCTGGTGGTTGGGGCCTGTCTGAGAACCCCATGGACGTTCCCTTGAGTTCCGTGTGCGAAAGATGGGGTGGAAATGGAATAAAGATCAAAAGCAGCACAAACACATTTCTTTGTGTTCCTCGGCAATTCTCTGGTGGTTTGTCTCTTGGTCAAAGCTGCCCTTCCCTCTAACGATGGGGCTTCAGAGGTTGCACAGGGTTGCAGAGCTGTGGCTCTAGGCGGGAGGGGGAATAATAATGGCCCACCCCCAACACCCGGTTTTGACCCTGTCCTATTGAAGCCACTCTCTGGTGCCAACCTGCCAACCTACCAAATAAAGGTAGAGGTAAAGGTAAAGGGACCCCTGACCATTAGGTCCAGTCGTGGCCGACTCTGGGGTTGCGGCGCTCATCTCGCTTTATTGGCCGAGGGAGCCGGCGTACAGCTTCCGGGTCATGTGGCCAGCATGACTAAGCCACTTCTGGTGAACCAGAGCAGCGCACGGAAACGCCGTTTACCTTCCCGCCGGAGCGGTACCTATTTATCTACTTGCACTTTGACGTGCTTTCGAACTGCTAGGTTGGCAGGAGCAGGGACCGAGCAACAGGAGCTCACCCCGTTGCGGGGATTCGAACCGCCGACCTTCTGATCGGCAAGTCCTAGGCTCTGTGGTTTAACCCACAGCGCCACCCGCATCCCATAACTTACCAAATAGCTTTCACCTTAGTCGGCCTGCCTGGGGCAACAGAGAGCAAAGGGTGACCTTGAGTCACAAGCTTCTGTGGACTGGTTGGTTTTGTCAGAAGCATCTGGTGCCATCAGAACTTGGCATAACCCCATATAAAACAGGGCAGGTATGGAGGAGGGAGGTAAATGGCTAATTGCTCCAGCAAATGGGTCCTTCACTAAGACGTCACCGTACCTTCTTTCCTCCAGAACACAGGAGGAGACATAGAGACCCCTCTTCCCCTGTTTTACTCTCTCCTCCACAAAATAAAATAAAATATTATTTTGCTTTAGTGATTTCCCCCCTTTCCATATGGTGTATCCAGGGTGTGTGTGAAAGCAATCCTATAGACACCAGCCATGGGCTAATCAGGCCTGCAGAACAACACCTGCTTGCCCAACTTCGGGTGTCATGGGTGATGCTGGGGTCATTTTCATTTTCAATATGGCTGGGCTGGAAGGCAAGGCTGATCACTGGCTGATTGATAGGGCTTGCAAAGGAACCATTTGGTGTCAACGTTCCTGGATGTCAAAAACAGGGCACTAGACAACAAGCCCATGAGGAGGGGACAGAACATATGCTACCATCAGGCCGGCATTCAGCAGCTGCCCCATCTTACATCTGAGGGTGGTGGGGGGGCGTAAAGATGAATATGAAACTCATAACACTAGAACCCATGGACATCCAATGAAACTGAATGCTGGAAGAAGCAAGACAGGTAAGAGAAAGTCCTTCATGCAGTGCAGTTAAACTATGGAACTCGCTGCCACAGGAGAGAGTGATGACCAATAACCTGGATGGCTTCCAAAGAGGGCTGGACAAATTTGGGGAGGAGAGGGCCATCAATGGGTACTAGCCGGCACGGCTATGCTCTACCTCCACAGTCAGAGGCAGAAATAATGGTTCTGAATCCCAGTTGCGGAGAGCGCTCTTGTACTCGGGTCCTGTTTATGAGATTCTCCACAGGCATCTGGTTGGTCACTGTGAGAATGGGAGAAGGCTCTTTTTATGTTCTTTACCCATACAAGAATTCCAACTGAGAAAATCACACGACCTTTTCCCTCTTGTTTTAACAACTGATAGCTCACTCCGTAGACTCTTAATCTCAAGGACGTGGGTTCAAGCCCCAAATTGGGCAAAACATTCCCGCATTGCAGGGGGCTGGACTAGATGATCCTCGCGATCCCTTCCAACTATACAATTCTGTGATTCCAAGTTTTATATTTTGCTGTTCGACTGGATTTCGTTTTTAAATTACAAAAAAACCCAAGAAGAGCCCATTTTCTCTCTGGATATAGCCATCCTTGCCAGACAGCTTTCTGGACAAATCCCCCCCCCCCCCCGCAACTTGCGGGTGAAATCGCATCAGCTCCGATCACCCCTGGAATAGTCACTGAGAGACTGGATGCCCGTTTTAAATCTAGATGAAGTCCCTGGAATTCAGAACTGGCACGCTCCAGGAGGTGTCGCACTGCGACCGGAAGTTGTGAGGCAGCACGTGCTCGGCTTCTCTCTTTGGACTCGACCCATAACGTGCTGGGGCTCGGGTTCTCCCCTCCCCCCCCAGTCTCCGAGTACATCCGGGCACCTTCGCCCTCCTCTCTTCTCGCGAGACTTGGCCGGTTCATCCTTCTTCCCTACGTCGCGTCCCAAGATGGCGGCCCCCTGGTGGAGGACGGCGGTGGCGGCTCGGCGGGGCCTTGAGGCGAGTCTGAGGGCGGTCAGGAAGTCGTTTTTTGGGGGGTGGGGCTGGAAGGGGCTCCACGCGCTACCGCGGAGGGTTCAGACGCCCCCACTCGGCCAGAAAGCTCCCCGCATGTGACTTGGGGGGGGGGGCGTCGCTGCCTCTCGGCCTACCTCGCAGGGTTGTTGTTGTGGTGGGATTTATGGAGGGAAGTGGGGCGAGCCTTGCGCGCCACTCTGAGCTCCTTGGAGGAGAAAAGGCGGGATATAAACGTGACAAATTACGTTTAAGGGGCCTTCGCTTAAAAGCCTCCAACGAAGCCTGGAAGAGGCGCGGTGAACCTTCAGCTGCTTTCACCATCAGGAAGTTTTTCCCGAAGTTCAGTCTAAATCTCTTCACCTTCAGTTCCTGCCCTGCCCAACTTCATGTGCGTCAGGGGCAGCTAGGGTGGTGGCCTGCAGATGTTGGGCCACAGCAGCCATCAGACCCAGCTAGGGATGAGGGAAATTGTGGTCCAACAACCGCCACCTTGAAGGTGACCTGTTGTTGTTGTTGTTTAGTCGTTTAGTCGCATCCGACTCTTTGTGACCCCCTGGACCAGAGCACGCCAGGCACTTCTGTCTTCCACTGCCTCCCGCAGTTTGCTCAAACTCATGCTGGTAGCTTCGAGAACACTGTCCCACCATCTCGTCCTCTGTCTTCCCCTTCTCCTTGTGCCCTCCATCTTTCCCAACATCAGGGTCTTTTCCAGGGAGTCTTCTCTTCTCCTGAGGTGGCCAAAGTATTGGAGCCTCAGCTTCAGGATCTTTCCTTCCAGTGAGCACTCAGGGCAGATTTCCTTCAGAATGGATGGGTTTGATCTTCTTGCAGTCCATGGGACTCTCAAGAGTCTCCTCCAGCACCATAATTCAAAAGCATCCATTCTTCGGCGATCAGCCTTCTTGATGGTCCAGCTCTCACTTCCATACATCACTACTGGGAAAACCATAGCTTTAACTATACAGACCTTTGTTGGCAAGGTGATGTCTCTGCTTTTTAAGATGCTGTCTAGACATAAAGGTGACCTTTATGTCTCCTAATTGTCTCTGTATGTTGCACATGCCCAATGCCTTCAACTTTTCCTCATAGCACCTTCACCATCTTTGTTCCTCCTCTCCTGGGCATCTCTCACTATGTCAACATCATCCTTAAACTGTACGTGGCCCAGAATTGGGCACTCCAGGTGAGACCTTGCTTCTCACAGTCTAAACACTGTATGATTTCTGGTGGTACAACTTAGAATTGCATTAGCCTTTTTAGCTACTCCACAGTGCACTCCTGACTCCTTTTTATTTTTTAAAAATATTTATTAAAAGTTTAAGAATTAAGGAAAAAAGTAAAAAAGAAAGAGAAAAAAATAAACAATACAAATCAATACATTACAATACAGTGGTGCCTCGCAAGACGAAATTAATTCGTTCCGCAAGTTCTTTCTTCTTGCGAGTTTTTCGTCTTGCGAAGCACGGTTTCCCATAGGAATGCATTGAAAATCAATTAATGCGTTCCTAGGGAAACCGCTTGCCAGGCTGGCGGTGCGGAGAAGGGCTTTTCTCCACACCGCAAGCCTTCAGGACAGGTACGGGAACAGAGGGGAAGGCGCGCAGCGCTTTCCCTCTGTTCCCGTGGCTTGCGTGGGAGGAGGGTTTTTCCTCCCCACCGCCAACATTCAGAACAGCATTCTGAATGTTGGAGGTGGGAAGGAAAACCCTCCTCCCACCCCAAGTCTTCAGGAAAGCCATCCGATGCCGGGCGGCGGGAGGAGACGTTCCCCCCCCCGCCGGGCATCGGAGCTTCGTTCCGATGTCCGGCGGCGGGAGGAGACGTTCCCCCCCCCCGCCGGGCATCAGAGCTTCGTTCCGATGTCCGGCGGCGGGAAGAGACGTTACCCCCCGCCGGGCATCGGAGCTTCGTTCCGATGTCCAGCGGCGGGAGGAGACGTTCCCCCCCCGCCGGGCATCGGAGCTTCGTTCCGATGTCCGGCGGCGGGAGGAGACGTTCCCCCCCCCCCGCCGGGCATCGGAGCTTCGTTCCGATGTCCTGCGGCGGGAGGAGACGTTCCCCCCCCGCCGGGCATCGGAGCTTCGTTCCGATGTCTGGCGGCGGGAGGAGACGTTCTCCCCCCCCCCCGCCGGGCATCGGAGCTTCGTTCCGATGTCCGGCGGCGGGAGGAGACGTTCTCCCCCCCCTCCGGGCATCGGAGCTTCGTTCTGATCCCCGGCGGCGGGAGGAGACGTTCTCCCCCCACCCCGCCGGGCATCGGAGCTTCGTTCCGATGCGCGGCGGCGGAAGGAGACGTTCCCCCCCCCCGCCGGGCACCGGAGCTTCGTTCCGATGTCCGGCGGCGGGAGGAGACGTTCCCCCCCCCGCCGCCGGGCACCGGAGCTTCGTTCCGATGTCCGGCGGCGGGAAGAGACGTTCTCCCCCCCCCGCCGGGCATCGGAGCTTCGTTCCGATGTCCGGCGGCGGGAGGAGACGTTCTCCCCCCCCGCCGGGCATCGGAGCTTCGTTCCGATGTCCGGCGGCGGGAGGAGACGTTCTCCCCCCCCCCCCGCCGCCGGGCACCGGAGCTTCGTTCCGATCCTCGGCGGCGGGAGGAGACGTTCTCCCCCCCCCCCGCCGGGCATCGGAGCTTCGTTCCGATGTCCGGCGGCGGGAGGAGACGTTCCCCCCCCCGCCTCCGGACACCGGAGCTTCGTTCTGATCCCCGGCGGCGGGAGGAGACGTTCCCCCCCCCCGCCGGGCATCGGAGCTTCGTTCCGATCCCCGGCGGCGGGAGGAGACGTTCTCCCCCCCCCCGCCGGGCATCGGAGCTTCGTTCCGATGTCCGGCGGCGGGAGGAGACGTTCTCCCCCCCCCCCCCGCCGGGCATCGGAGCTTCGTTCCGATGTCCGGCGGCGGGAGGAGGTCCAAGGACAGTGGGGAAGACGCGCTGCGCTTCCCCACTGTCCCGGAGATTTCCCTATGGGCTGTCGTCATGCGAAGCAAGCCCATAGGGAAATTCGTTTTGCGAAGCGCCTCCAAAACGGAAAACCCTTTCGTCTAGCGGGTTTTCCGTCTTGCGAGGCGTTCGTCTTGCGGGGTACCACTGTACATATAAAAAAGCAAAAGACACAATACATAAAAACAAAAACAAAAGCAAAAACAGTTAAAAACACATCCAATATTTCCATATCTTTATCTTTCATTAACTTGTTTCATCGACCTCCTTACACCTCCCTTTTTGTGTTCTAGTTATTAATTATTTCAGCAAATCCTTTCCATCTTTCACTGTTTTCTGTCATTTAATTATCTTAATTTATTTTAAGCTTATCTTACCATTAAAACCCTAAAATTTATTTATACTTAACTCCTTATAACATTTCTACTAAAGCCATATAATATCATTCCAACATTTTTCTAACACTCATTAATTTTGCAACATTTCTCTAAATAATTTTTTTTAAACTTTTTTTTTTCAATCTTCTTCCACCGTCTCTTCTCCCTGGTCTCGGATTCTGTCAGTCCTTTCTATCAATACCATATAGTCCATCAACCTGGTGACCTTCTGTCCGAGGCTCTTAACTCTCTTCCATGTCCCTTCTGCAGATCTTCTTCATATTTATACATGCACTTTACTTTATCTTCTGCTGATCTTGTTCTTAATTTCCTTACTTTGGCACTGAGGAGTAGATCTCGGGGAAACTCCAACCTAACAATGTCTTTATTCCTTCTCGACAGGTCAGCCCATTCTCCATAGTCAAAACTAAAGTCCAAAATATATTTCAGAGCGCCACTCTCCCCCTGACCCAAATCCAGATCCCAAAGGCCAGAGCATCCCTGCATAGGAGGATCTATCCAACTTTCCTTCTCCAATCCAAGCAGGGCTCCATTCCACCAAATCTGGCTTTCTCTAGATTCGATCATAAAGGGCAACAGCTTATGTTCATCAAATTGCCTCTGTGAGGCCAGGGCTCTCTCCACTTGAATTACTTGAGGTTCAACAACAACTTTCTCCTTTGTCTTCTCCACAGCTTGCCATGTCAAAACAGATTCCTGGGTCAATTCCTGAGTAATTTCTGTATAGGTATTCCCTTTTAGTCCCAACTCAGTCATTTTTTGTCCCAAATTGTCAATTTTAATAATCATCACATCCGTCTTCTCATGAAGCTGTTCCAATAAAGCACTTGTCTTGCAAAATGCAATCACTAAGGCCTCTTCTGTCAACATTCTTGTCCAAGGTCAGACTCTGATTCTCACGCTCTTTAATCTCTGCAGCTGGAAAATTCCCCAGCTCCATTCCTGCAACAGTTTCAAAAGCTCCCTCTAGGGGAAACAATTTCTATTTGTATCCATCCTTTTAAACACAGATCCAGCGACAGAATTAGTTTCGATTTTCAGTTACTTTTTTTGCTCCTTTTTAAGTGCAAAAGGAAACAATGGAAGCAATATATTTCTCTTATTTAACTATCTGTCAACATACGTTTTATTCACAGTCAATGAACTTTCCCAAAACGTCAATCTTACTGGCAGCCCGTTCCCAGGTTCGAAACGGTGGTGATTTATCTTTCTTCACTCTCTCTCCTGCAGGCATTAAACGATCTAGAATTTCCCCCCTCTTCTCCTGCTTCCAAGGGGGGTTTAGTAATTTTAACTGATGGAGATTTAATCCTTTACAAAAGACTTTCCAGGCTTTAGCTTGCCACGTCTTTGCTTCAATCTATTTACAAAAGAGGAAGGCGGTCTTCCTGTTTGAAACCTTCCCGTTTCGATGCCAAATTAAGAAGTTTAGAAATCCAATTTTCCGTTCTACTCACGGGTAGTTGTTTAGAGTCCAATTGTCCACAGGAAAAAGTCAGCGCTCTCCGGCAACAGCAATGCGGCTTCACTCCGTGAAAGAAGCAGTCGATTCGAAGCACCGCGCCGCTCACCCCACGTCGCTCCGGATCCCTGAAACCGGGTTTCCCCGTGAGTAGGGGAGGCGCAAAAGGTGCCAGCCGAATCCCACGTCCACAGGCTTCTCCCGCCTGTGGTTTTTAGTGGGTCTCCGCCTCTCCGTGGTGGCCAGACCCTGATTTCCACGGAGCGGATTCCTCCCGATCAGAGGAAATCTGCCATTCCCGGAGGCGCTAACCCGGAAGTAGTGCACTCCTGACTCCTGTTTAGTTTGTGTTCTACTAAGACCCCTAGTTCCTTTTCACACGTGCTCCTGCTAAGCCAGGTGTCACCCATCCTGTTCTTCTCCTGTCAGGATAAATATTGCGTCCTTCTCCTGCCTTCAAATGTATCCACTACCCCTCACAGTCTGGTGTCTTCTGCAGATTTAATGAGCATCCTCCATCTAAGTCATAGAGGAATATGTTCAACTATGCCAGGCCCAGAATGGAACCCTAGGGCATCCAACTTGCCTCTTCTCTCCAGGAGCCACTCTTTGGTACGGTCCATCACCTAAAAATAGCCCGTATTATCTAGCCCACGTGCAAGCAGCTTCCAGTGCTTCTGGAAGACGAAGTTGTCAGCCAGGCATCAGGAATTTTAGATTCAGCAAAGCTTGCCTTCTGGTATATATCAGGATAGTTGAAAATGTGCTCATCTGGCTGTGATAGCTCAGTCGGTAGAGCATGAGACTTTTAATCTCAGGGTCCTCAAACAGAAGCCCTGCATTGGATAAAAGATTCCCGCGTTGTAGACAGTTGGACTAGATGACCCTGAGGGTCCTGTGATTCTAGATCTAGGAAGGCATCATTCAAGTCTTCTTTTTGGCATGACAGTCTGCAGCATGCTCCCACAAAGATGTAGCTGTTATTTCCCTCTTTAAAAAACTTTTTACCCAAGTGTTTAGGTTTGTAGATTTCTTCATTCGTGTATGCATCCTTTTAATGATCTGTTCTTTTAAAATAATCTAAGCCCTTCAGTTCCTCCATTCCATTCATGAATCTCATTCCACCAGGTTTCAGTAATGGCTATTGAGTATCGTTGCTTTCCTGTCTTAAGATTTTGAGTCCATCCTCTTTATTTCCCATACGATTCAAACCTTTCCACAATCTCGGTAGCCAGTCCCTTAATTCTAGTTGTTTTTTTCTCTTTTTTGAGGACATAACCTTCTTGGAGGCTATGAGTGCTGCCAAAATTGTTTTTTTTAATAAAATATTTATTAATTTTTTTTTAAATATAACAGTAAAAATGAAAAAGAAAAAAGAAAAATACAAAATAAAAACAGTTAAAAACATACATTTTTTCTTTTACTTATTTTCTTTTAGCTTATTTCCCGGACCTCCTCATACCTCCCTTTTTTGTATTCCACTTCAATTTATTGGTTCAGCAAATCCTTACCATTAGATTTTAACCCATTTATAACCCTTTTTTTCATATTCTCTTAAACCATTACAGCTGGAAACCCCTTAGTTGCTATCCAACATCATTCTAAAATTGTTGGTTCTTGATAACTAAATGGCACCTCTTTGTTCAGAGGCAACAGCATCTCTGAGCAGTGGGTGCTAGAGACCTAGAAAGTGTGGTGTGTGCTTGTGTCCCCTGTACTACAAGGGAGCTATTGAGCTAACCTAAAAATATGCATAGAGGTGTTTGGTTTAGTTCTCCATTGTGTCAGATGAGTACCTGATTTTCATTCTGTTTTCAGGCCTTTGTAGGGAGTCCTGGCAATACTTCTTGGCACCTCTCTACAAGGCGGGATTTCCGGACCAGTGTTGCCTGCTGTAAGGTAAGAGCCTGAGAGATCTAAAAGATACTTGGGTGGCTGCTGTCCTGGGAATGCTGTGGAGCACTCGGCCTTTTTGCAGGAAAGACTGGTTTTTTGTCCTTCTAGGGCCAGGGTTTCAAATGGGGTTCTCTGACTTTGCTTGCTGCAGAAAGCTAACACATACCGTGCTAAAAGGTGTTGGGAGCACCTTTCATTTGGTCTGCAGAGGGATTTTTCTGTATGAATTAGGTCACCTCACATTTAGGCCAGGGACGCGGGTGGCGCTGTGGGTTAAACTACAAAGTCTAGGACTTGCCGATCAGAAGGTCGGCGGTTCGAATCCCCACGACGGGATGAGCTCCCATTGCTCGGTCCCTGCTCCTGCCAACCTAGCAGTTTGAAAGCACCTCAAAGTGCAAGTAGATAAATAGGTACCACTCTGGCGGGAAGGTAAACAGCATTTCCGTGTGCTGCTCTGGTTCGCCAGAAGCAGCTTAGTCATGCTGGCCGCATGACCCGGAAGCTGTATGCCGGCTCCCTCAGCCAATAAAGCGAGATGAGTGCCGCAACCCCAGAGTTGGTCACAACTGGACCTAATGGTCAGGAGTCCCTTTACCTTTCCTTTTAGGCCTGTGAGGGGCCCTGAGCATGCCACAGCTGAGTTGGGTTCAAGGGAGCCTCTACCCCCCACCCCTGTCAGGACCTTTCAATAGAAAGGCCAGGTCAGGAAGGGGATCATAATCAGCACCACAGCGTTCAAGCAGGGGTTGGGGGGTTGAGTCTTCTTTCCCCAAGAGTCTTCTTTCTCTTGTATAAATGTTCCTTGCACAGCAATCTGCATTAGAAAAAAACCACTCCCTTTGGTGCCAGAGTCAAAGGTCTTTGTGGATGTATTGTAAATCACCCAGAGGGCTGTGAGGTTCTGCCCACCCCTGGCTTCCTGTGTATTGTGGCACTACAGGCAAGGGCAAGATGCCTTCCATTATTATAAAGATGGCATAGGATTCTCCTGTGCGCACACATGCTGTTTGTGTGAGAGAGGTCAACACCTCCTGCAACACCTCTCTTGCAGAACCGAGCAGCTCGGGTTCGTGTTGGGAAAGGAGACAAGCCCGTAACCTATGAGGAAGCCCACCCACCCCACTTCATTGCACACCGCAAGGGCTGGCTCTCCCAGCACACAAGTGAGTTGGGGGGCAGTGGGGGGGGGAGGGAATGGGCTGTTCTGACACTTGTATTTGGAAAAGGTGGAGATGTACAAGTGGTCTGCGGCCACTCCTTCCTGCAAGGTTTTGGGTTTGGGGCTGTTGTCATCAAACAGGGCCTAGGACACTATTGTTGGGGAAAGGAGTGGGGGGGGGTCATCACTCCTGACATCTTCCACACTGCTTGTGTCTTGAAAAGAGAAACTCATTCGGTGTTCTTGTCTGCAATGGGTGGTTTTCTTGGCAGGTGTAGATACTCCCTTGGGACTTGTTATGAGCTGCATACAAAGTTCTTCCAAACCTGGCCTCCTTGGAAGGGTATTCAGTCACTTTGATTTGATTTAATATTTGTAATTCTGCTTTTCCAGCAACAGATGCTGAGCTCAAAGCAGCTCACAACAACCACAAGAGCCTTAAATCACAAACATACATTTCAGTCACGATCATATCGAACACAGCGGCATATAAATAAAGCAAAAAGACAACCACTAATTCATCAAAACAATTAATGCAATTCAATAAAGGCATAATAATTCCCCCTGGAATTGACCTAGGTTGAGAGCCATGTCCTCATTGGCTCGGCCATTTTGCCACCCAGTGAAAGTTGTGAACCAAAAGGCTGGTTGAAACCACCAGCGCTAGCTATGACCCTCCTGAATGCAGAGCACAGTGAGGATGGTGTGGTATAGTGGTTAGAGTGTCAGATTAGGACCTGGGAGACCAGGGTTTGAATCCCCACTCAGCCATGAAGCCCATTGGGTGATGTTGGGCTAGTCACTCACACTTGGCCTAACCTACCTCACAGTAAGGATGAAATGGGGAGGATGAGAACTATGTATACTACCTTGAGCTCCTTGGAGGAAAAAGTGGGATCGAAATACAATAATTAATGAATTAATGACCTCCCCCCCCCTTCCCCTTGTCTTGTTGCCTGCCCTGTAGGTAACCTGAGTGGCGAAGGAGGGGCAGCTGAACGCTCTGTGGAGGATGTCTTCATCCGCAAGTTAATCTATGGCACCTTCCATGGCTGCCTGGCCAGCGATATTGTGTTGAAGCGCCGTGCCAACACGCTGATCATCTGCGCCATTTTCCTGCAGAAGCTGCGGCCTTCCAAGTTCTACTTCCTGATTGGCTACACAGAGACGTTGCTCTCCTTCCTGTACAAGTGCCCCGTCAAGATGGAAGTGCAGACGGTTCGTGAGAAGGTGGTCTACAAGTATATTTAGTTCTGGCCGTCCCTGCTGGGGAGAGCTTGTCTTTGAGCCAAGACCCAGCTGGGTCCCCTGCTTCTTGAGCCAGGAGCAGGAGCCGTCCAGCCAGGGACTTCAGAGGGAGTTATGGGCACCTGGGAACTTCTTCTTGGCTGCCATCTTGTAAGGAAGACACTCAGTTTGCTTGTGAAGGCTCAGAGAATGACTGAGCCCTGGACTCTTGCTGTGAAAGGAGCTGGGGTTTTGGGGTTTTTTGTTGAAATCCAAACAAAGAATGTTTGTGCCCCTTATTTGTGGCTCTTTCCAGATCTGTTTTCCTGGACTCCTGACTTATATGCCAGGAGCATCCCAGAAGCTGTTGACATCCACTGGGCTTAGCCCTGCTCCAGGCAGGGGCTTGAAGTATCTTTGTGGCTATAGCAGCCGTGGTGCAGAAACTGCTCAAAGCATCCCCTCCTATATGGCAGTCTCTTTGGGGTGGCCCTGCAGGTTTCCGTTGGGTGCCGATTACAGAATATTAGGGATGTGGGTGGCGCTGTGGGTTAAACCACAGAGCCTAGGACTTGCTGATCAGAAGGTCAGCGGTTCGAATCCCCGTGACAGGGAGAGCTCCCGTTGCTCGGTCCCTGCTCCTGCCAACCTAGCAGTTCAAAAGCACGTCAAAGTGCAAGTAGATAAATAGGTACCGCTCCGGCGGGAAGGTAAACGGTGTTTCCGTGCGCTGCTCTGGTTCGCCAGAAGCGGCTTAGTCCTGCTGGCCACATGACCCGGAAGCTGTACACCGGCTCCCTCGGCCAATAAAGCGAGATGAGCGCCGCAACCCCAGAGTCGGCCACGACTGCACCTAATGGTCAGGGGTCCCTTTACCTTTACCTTTACAGAATATCTGGTTCACACAGGCAGTGGGTGGCAGTGCATTCCTTCTGCAGGGGATAACTTTACTGTTCAGAGAACTGGGCCGCTTTTCTTTCGGAGAAGAAAAGGCTAAGGAGTAAACCCCACCCAAATCCGGAGTGGAGTTCCTAAGACGGTTGTATGGCACCTTGTACGCTTGCTTCCGGCAACTCCTGCAGCCAAGCTGGTGCCAAATGTACTGCTCTGCTTTCCTTTGGACCACATCAGTGAGGCTGAGTGGGGGGGGGGTGTCTTGTCATCTGGACAGCCCAGGACCTCCATACACACTGCCCAGGCTTGCACCCTGGAGAGCTCCCCCACCCACTCTGCTCTTCTGCTAGATGGGTTGTGGACCTTGTCCTTTGTCGTCAGTGACGGTGACATCACTCTTTGCTTGGGGCCACTCATACTTGTGCAGCCAGCACCCAGCTAGCACCAGCACAGCAGAGAATTGTACTTTCCCAGCACAGATACAGGAAATGTAAATTCCCTGGAGCAGAATAAGGCAGCTGGGTCCTGGGCAGTATTATGAGTAATAACTTTCTTTGATGCGCTATAAAGCAATTGTCTTTGGCTCTCCTCCGTAAAAGAAAGAGAGAACGGTCTGGATTATGCCGTCACTTTTGTGCTGGAGTGGTAAATAGGGCAAGTGCCCAGCCACTGACCTTGTTAAAAATTAGGGAGCTGAAAGAATGATGCAAGCAGTTGGCTTGTAGGCCCACATTGCACAAACCGACTGCCTGTTTTCTATGCTGGGTGTGGTGGAAGAGAGGCTTCTTCCTCCCTTCCCAGCTGACAGCTGGGGGGGGGAGGCGGCATTTGGGGGGGGTTAGACCTCACCTGCTTTGTGCTTTTTCCACTGCACCTACTGGTTGTGGATACTCCTGGGGGCATCCTGTCCTCACAATAAAGAAGGTCATAGAATCATTGGAGAGCTGGAAGGGACCCATGAGCTATCTAATAGAACCCCCTGCAAGCAAGAACCACTGCCAAGGAATCACTGACAGATGGCCTTCCAACTTCTGTTTAAAAACCTCCAGTGAAGGGTAGTCCACCACCACTTAAGGGATTCGGTTCCACTGTCAAGCTGCTCTTAACTTCAGAAAGTTTTTCTTAACGTTTAGTCAGAATTTCTTTTATTATAATTTGTATCCATTGGCTTGGGTCCTCCCCTCTGGAGCAGCAGAAAGCAATCTTGCTCCGTCTTCCATGTGACAGCCGTTTAGGTACAGTGGTACGTCAGGTTAAGTACTTAATTCGTTCCGGGGGTCCGTACTTAACCTGAAACTGTTCTTAACCTGAAGCACCACTTTAACTAATGGGGCCTCCCACTGCTGCTGCGCCGCCACCGCGCAATTTCTGTTCTCATCCTGAAGCAAAGTTCTTAACCCAAGGTATTATTTCTTGGTTAGCAGAGTCTGCAACCTGAAGCATATGTAACCTGAAGCGTATATAACCCGAGGTACCACTGTATTTCAGATCTTGTCTTGTCACTCCTGCCATAATGATACCTCCCTGCTGCCATATCCAGGAGGCAGGTCGCTCTGCGCATGCTCAGAAGCTGTTGTGTGTTATTTGATAGGTTTGTGGGCGGAGCCCTGACTCTGCCAAGGGATCCAGGGATCTGTGCCTGAGCTTGAGTTGCATGTGGTGCATGAGCCCCGATTGGATGTGGGTCAATGGAGGGCCTTGAATATGAGCTACACACTCCTTTGGCCTCCGTTTCTCCACCATCTCAACAGCTGCCCTCAGTGACTGGCCAGGCTGGGTGCCAATGGAGGGCAGGTGGCAGCCAGGAAACTGGCTTGAGGCAGTTGCAGAGAGTCAATCATTGACAGGTGGGCAAGTGCGGAAGCTGGTCACTCTTGGCATGGGCTTCCTTGGCTCGAACACTAAGCAAGCTCTCTCCCTCCCCTGCGGGCCGCCCTAAGATGAGGCCAAAACCTAGCAGCTGTGCTTGTGCAACTCTGCTTGTGCAACTCTGCTTGCCCTCTTCCTTCCTTCCTTCCTGGAAACTGGCTGGTTGGCCAGGGAGGGAGCTGGCATACCTGGACAGAGAGCATGTGGAGGGAGTCGTGCTGACTGCAGCCCTATTGCTGTCAAAAGCTCACCTCCAAAAGCAGGAGGAGCTGCCAACCAGCACTGAAGCATTCACAAACACTCATTTTGGAACAGGGAAATGGTTCAGATGAATGGATGATTCCAGATCTGTGGATGAAGGAGGTTTGGATCAGTCGAGGAAGCCTGAATGGCCACTTGCTCATTGTGCTTTGGTTCAGTCTGTGGCGACTGATATTCCTAAAAGTGGGAAACACCACCGGCGTCCTCCCATCCTGATGGATTACAGGCCTAGCAACAAATTGTTCCTCTCAGAAGAGTGTGGACAATTTTCTCAGGCCTGGGTGGGAACTCATCTCAGCAGAGTAAAGGAAACTCAGCAAATTTGTAACCAGCCCCCCCCCCCCGGCAAGAAAATACACATTTAGGTTACCTGTACATAATATCATAGCCATAGGCGCTGACTCCTAGGGGCCAAGACAATTTCCCCCTCATTTAGTTTTTGAGGGAGCCAGCCCCGCCCCATTTTCAGAGGGTGTTCAGCTCTACCCCCTAGTTCCTCATGACAGGTCTGGACATTCTGCACCATCGTGTCAGCTCCCCCCCCCCCAATCCTGTGGAGAAGTTGAGCATAGCATAGGTAAAGGTAAAGGGACCCCTGACCATTAGGTCCAGTTGTAGCCGATTGGGATTGCGGCGCTCATTTCACTTTATTGGCTGAGGGAGCCAGCGTACAGCTTCTGGGTCATGTGGCCAGCATGACTAAGCCACTTCTGGCGAACCAGAGCAGCTCATGGAAACGCCGTTTACCTTCCCGCCAGAGTGGTACCTATTTATCTACTTGCAATATGATGTGCTTTCGAACTGCTGGGTTGGCAGGAGCATAGCATAGAAGCTGCCTTAATACTGAATCAAACCATTTGTCCATCTATACTGACCAACAGCTGCTCTCCAGGGTTTCTGGCAGAAGTGACCTGACTCTGTCAAGCTCAGTGTTTTCCTCATTGGCCGTTGGTGACTGACACTCCATGGTTTGAGTCAGGAGACACGCCCAGCCCCACTGGGAGATTCCATTTGGGATGGAAGCTGGGACCTGTATGCCAGACTGGTCCTCTCCCACTGATCCATGCCTTTGCACATGTAAGCAGACCCTCGCCCACAGTGGGGTATTTTTGCGCTTCCTCCTTCATATCACTCTTCTGCATGTCCTGCGGTGTGCAGGGACATTTTTGACTTTCAGACTGCAGTCCAAAGCCTGCTCATTAACGACAATGAGATCTGACCCTCTGCAGCCCACTGACTGCATCAAAGCAGTTTAGGAAAGCCAGGAGTGCTTGAGCCCCTGGTAGTCCTGTTGCTTCTCTTTTTGCCTCCCTCCTGGCGGAGTAATCTGATGTTTGGCAAATCATGGGTATCCACAAACTCAAATAGGGGGAATTTGAAGAAGAGCCCAGTACCAGCTGGATCAACCTAATGGGGGCACATCTAGACTAGCATCCTGTTCTCACAGCAGCCACCCAGGTGCCCCAATGGAAAGTCGCCCACAAACAACAGGAGCACAGAAGCAACACCCCCATCCCCACATCTGCATCTGGCATTCAAAAGCATACCACCTCTCATCTTCCAGGACAAGGTCTGCAAGCAGTGGGTTCTTGGAGCGGCTGTGTATGGATAATTATCTTGGCTTTAGGTTGGTTGCCTGGCTTCAGTAACTGTCTGGCACCTCTGGATTTCCTTGAATGATGCCCAGCTTCTGACCTCGTGCAGGTGGAAGTCTGTCAAGCGAACTGGCTAGTGTGCACAGGAGAGGTCAAAAGCAGTGCCAAAGGAGGCCTTGTGTTGCTTGCAATGATTTCTTAGCCGCCAGTGGGAGCTCATCCCGGTGGCAAAATTGGCAGGTCCTCTTTGTTGTAGGGGGTGGGGGAATAGAATCGGAACTACAGAGTTGGAAAGGACCCAGAGTCATCTAGTTCAACCCCCTGCGAGGCAGGAATCACAGCTCCTTGAGACCCACTGATGTGTGTTACAAACTTAGAACATGAGTCCATATCCTGAATATCATCGTTAGAGTAAGCAAATCTTTTATCCTGAGCATGTGCTCTTGCTTAAGAGGGTACAAAACAGGCTTTTAAAACAAACAAATTCCAGCAGGCACAAGGCAGTCCAACAACAAATTTTGCTTTGGCTTACTGGGCTTCTGATCAAAACATAAGCTTCCCAGATTCTGCAGGAATTCTGATTGCAAGGACCACAATTCATAGCTGAATTTGAAAATAAGGGATCAGCAGCCTCACCTGTCCCGGGGAAAGCCTATGGGATGTCTAACAATCCGGGATACCAGCGGGAAACAGCACTGGAATAAGGGAATTTCCCACCAAAAAAGGGAAGGTTGACAGCTATGCCACAATTTGATGTGCACATGGGGTTGCTTACTTTCATTTATTCCATAACCAGCAGCGCTTCTTCCAAAACAGCATGGCTGTCATAGGAGGCAGAACTGAAATTCACAGGTCTGCAACCCAGAAGTGAGCTAGAGGAAAGGCAGTCTTTTTGCCACCACAGGTTGGTTGGGTTGCAGCCAGTATTACTCTCTTAGAATGAGAGTAGCACTTTGTTGTAACTTTTTGGTTTTGTGCTTTTATATTTTGTAACCCACGAAATCTCAAGAACAAACCACACATGGTATTGAAAGCTCCACGACTGCATATTGCAATACTGTATTCCGTTTTCAAAAGCAACCTACTGGAAGAGACAATTTGGATCCTGGCCATGCTGCGGGGGAGCAGGGGAAGCAGCCTAACCTCTGTGCCACAGCCCTGGCCAAAATCCTCTCCCAATCCAGACCTCTTAAAGACTTTACTTTTCCTCCTACACATGTTATAGCAGTTGGCAAGGGAAGAGGATTTGCGTTGGGGCAAATGGTTAGATCAGGGGCCAGCAAACTTTTTCAGCAGGGGGCTGGTCCCCTGTTCCTCAGACCTTGGAGGGGGGGCTGGACTATGGTTTTTTTTGGGGGGGGATGAATGAATTCCTAGTATGGTGTAGTGGTTAAGCGCGGTAGTCTCGTAATCTGGGGAACCAGGTTCGCGTCCCCGCTCCTCCACATGCAGCTGCTGGGTGACCTTGGGCCAGTCACACTTCTCTGAAGTCTCTCAGCCCCACTCACCTCACAGAGTGTTTGTTGTGGGGGAGGAAGGGAAAGGAGAATGTTAGCCGCTTTGGGACTCCTTAGGGTAGTGATAAAGGGAGATATCAAATCCAAACTCCTCCTCCTCCTCCTCCTCCTCCTCCTCCTCCTCCTCCTCCTCCTCCTCCTCCTCTTCTTCTTCTTCTTCTTCTTCTTCTTCTTCTTCTTCTTCTTCTTCTTCTATGTCCCACAAATAACCTAGAGATGCAATTGAAATAAAAGCAAAAGCACACATTCTACTCATGTAAAAACACCAGGCAGGCCCCACAGATAACTCAAAGATGCATTTTAAATAAAAGGACACATTCTACTCATGTAAAAACACGCTGATTCCCGGACCATCCGTGGGCCAGACTGAGAAGGCGATTGGGCCGCATCCGGCCCCCCGGGCCTTAGGTTGCCTAGCCCTGAGTTAGATCCTTCCAATCCAAACTTGCTCCCTCCGGTGGCTGCTTTTCTAACTGAAAAAGACTGAACATGTAGTTTGGCCCCAGGCATTCAAACAAAGCTGCCAGTAAGTTTTTCCTTCCTTTCTTCCGTGGAACTTGCTTTGAATATGATGCAAAGCAAAATATATTTTTATCATCATATGCAAAGAGGGGAGAGCCAAGCAAATGTTCCACTGGCTGCTAGTGCCGTTCTGCTGCAATCTTATCACTGCATAGATGTTTGTGCTACTTTATCTTTTAAAAATAGCACTGTATTGTTTTATAGTAGTGTGTTAAAATGTAACCTGCTCTAAGATCATCAAGATGTAAACAGAAGAAACTAATAAATAAACAAACCCATTTCCCTTACTGACTAAAAGGAATTTCTGTGTCAAGCTTCCTCATGAACCATATCCTTGAAACGTTCAGTGGTCTCATGAAAAGTCCTCTGTAGATGCTCTTTTGCATGAGAACAGAAGAAGAACTACTGGATGAGGCCAAGAGCCCATCCAGTCCAGCATCGTATTCTCACAGTGGCCAGCCAAATGCCTGTGGGAAGCTTGCATGCAGGACTCAAGCACAATAACACTCTTTTCCTGTGGTCTCTCGCAACTGGTATTCAGAAGCATGACTGGTGCGCCTTAAGATTGCTTCCTTCCTCCTAGCAAAATTTCATTGGGTGGCTGGTGCCTCTTCCCGCTTGGAAAACTATGGGAGCCCATGCAGAGAAAGGACAAGGTTGCAGAACATGCAAAGGCTAAGGTAGCTTTGGCAAGCCTCTTTGGTCTCTACTAGGGACGCGGGTGGCGCTGTGGGTTAAACCACAGAGCCTAGGACTTGCTGATCAGAAGGTCGGCAGTTCGAATCCCCGCAACCGGGTGAGCTCCCGTTGCTCGGTCCCTGCTCCTGCCTACCTAGCAGTTTGAAAGCACGTCAAAGTGCAAATAGATAAATAGGTACCACTTCGGCGGGAAGGTAAACGGCATATCTGTGCACTGCTCTGGTTTGCCAGAAGCGGCTTAGTCATGCTGGCCACATGACCCGGAAGCTGTATGCCGGCTCCCTCGGCCAATAAAGCGAGATGAGCGCCGCAACCCCAGAGTCGGTCACGACTGGACCTAATGGTCAGGGGTCCCTTTACCTTTAGCCCTCTGGCCACTGGGTCATCCTCACCAGGCATGCTGGCTCAACTGGACATAGTGCAGCGTCTACAATGGGGGGACACAGAAGACCCAGGTTCACGTTTTGTCACTGGTTGGTCCAGGATGCAGATCCCAACCTGAGACTCCCAGGCTGGCCCAACAAGGCTTAAGAAAGCAGCCACCCTCCACACACCCCCAAACCCAATCCTCTCTTGCCTTTGAGCCTAGCAGGCCTCATGGTGTCCGATTCAGCTTTGGTGCATGAGCAGAAAGATTCAGGCTTTGTGGCCGTTCAAGCCTCTCTGCAGCTCGCTAAGCTCAGACTGCTTAAATGTTGGGTTACATCTAAATAAATTCAGTGTTTCCTGCATGATTTGTCTTGCCATTATGTGTGTGTTAAAAGCAACATTCTTTAAGGGTGAGAATCTTCGCTCCAGGGCCTGTTATGCCAGGCACAGCATTATTTTAAAATTGTGGTGTGGAAGAAGAAGCAAGAAGGTCAGGGGCGGCGGCATCTGAACGCACCATGTTTGACGTGCATTCACTGCTTGGTGTTGTGGAGGTGGGTGGCTGATAGCCACCATGATTTTGCTTTAAGTGGTGGTCTGGTTCTGAATTCCAGTTCCTGGGAATCACCAGTGGGGAGGGTGCCATGTTTGCACTCATGTCCTGCTTGGGACGCGAGTGGCACTGTGGGTTAAACCACAGAGCCTAGGACTTGCCGATCAGAAGGTCGGCGGTTCAAATCCCCGTGACGGAGTGAGCTCCCGTTGCTCGGCCCCAGCTCCTGCCAACCTAGCAGTTCGAAAGCACCTCAAAGTGCAAGTAGATAAATAGGTACCACTCTGGCGGGAAGGTAAACGGTGTTTCCGTGCGCTGCTCTGGGTCACCAGAAGCAGCTTAGTCATGTTGGCCACATGACCCGGAAGCTGTACGCCGGCTCCCTCGGCCAATAAAGCGAGATGAGCGCCACAACCCCAGAGTCAGTCACGACTGGCCCTAATGGTCAGGGGTCCTTTACCCTTTACCTTTACCTGCTTGTGGTCTTCCCATTCGGGCATCTAGCTGGCCATGGAGATAAGAGGAAGTGGGCTAGATTCAGCAGGGCTCTTTTTCTTTCCATCTACTTGGTTGTGTTTAGATAGGGATATGTCTCTTCTTTTTATTTAAAAAAATTATTAACAATTTCAGTATAACAAATTATTAAAACAAAATCATCTTCATTATTTCCCCCTTTTTCCCCCTCCCACCTCCCCAGCAAACCCTCCCTCCCTCCCCCAAGACTTCCCTCAGCTCCTCTCTCTGATTTCTTATCTCATGTTATTCTCTGCATATTGTAAAATTTTATACATCCTTATATTATCTATCTACTATATTAACCCTCAATAAATTTGTGTATCTCATAGAATCATAGAGTTGAAAGAGACCACAAGGGCCATCGAGTCCAACCCCCTGCCAAGCAGGAAACACCATCAATTTGTATGTTTATTCAAAACCTGCCAAGGAGTCCAGTTCATTTTGTTATCTTTTAAAATAATTTGCAAAAGGCTCCCATTCTTCTTTAAAGTAACACCTGTCCTTATCTCGCAATTTGCATGCCAATTTCGCCAGTTCATCAATTTCTCTTGCCACTGTTCTTTTGTCGGGGTTTCCTCGTTCTTCCATTCTTGTGCTATCATGACTCTTGCCGCTGTTGTCGCATACATAAATAAGTTCTTTATTTTCCTTGGCAGGTCTTGTCCTACAATCCCTGGGTTGTTTTTTTTTTAACAAATGTCATTTAAAACATTTTCTTCAACTCATTGTATATCACTTCCCAAATTTCTCTACATTCCCACCACAGGGATATGTCTCTTCTTAATGCCACAGCACGCCTTGCTGTCAAATCGCTTAAATGTTCACAATTGCAAATTCGGGTGAGATCCAGGTCCCAGGTGTCTCGCCCAATAGATAAAAAAGAGCCATAAGAACATAACAAGAGCTTGCTGGATCAGGCCAATCGCCCATCCAGTCCCACATCCTGTCCTAACAGTGGCGAACCAGATGCCCCAAAAGAAAACCTGTAAGCAGAGCCCTCTCCCTTCTGGTGGTTTCAGAAGCATTGCTGCCTTCAGCTGTGGAGCAGAGCATAGCCATCCCCAGAGGAGAATGTGTGGCCGGTTCAGTTACACTGGGTGCAGAGACTTGTGTGGTGTAGTGGTTAAGAGCGGTGGACTCGTAATCTGGTGAACCGGGTTCGCTTCCCCACTCCTCCACATGCAGCTGCTGGGTGACCTTGGGCCAGTCACACTTCTCTGAAGTCTCTCAGGCCCACCCACCCCACAGAGTGTCTGTTGTGGGGGAGGAAGGGAAAAGGAGATTGTTAGCCGCTTTGAGACTCCTTAGGGTAGTGATAAAGCAGGATATCAAATCCAAACTCTTCTTCTTCTTCTTGTGGGCACCACAGCGGGCTCCACAGCTGTTATGTAGAATGGAAGGTGAGAGGCGGTGGGCGAATTTTGGCGTTGGAAAAGGGGTCTGCTGAAATTTGAGACCCCAAGGTCCACCACTGCTATCATGGCTAGTAGCCTTGATAACCCCCCCTCTATGAATTTGTCTAATCCTCTTTTAAAGCTACCTGAGCTATTGGGCATCACTGCCTCCTGTTGAAGGTAGTTCCATGGTTTAACTATGCACTGCCTGTAGAAGTCCTTTCTTTTATCTGTCTTGAATCTTCCAACAAAGTCAACAGGCAAGCTCCAAAAGGAAGTACAAATCCTGGTCATCAGCATTGCTCAATACACATACAGTGGTACCTTCAGGTTACAGACGCTTCAGGTTACGGACTCCGCTAACCCAGAAATAGTACCTCGGGTTAAGAACTTTGCTTCAGGATGAGAACAGAAATTGTGCTCCAGCGGCGCGGCAGCAGCAGGAGGCCCCATTAGCTAAAGTGGTGCTTCAGGTTAAGAACAGTTTCAGGTTAAGAACAGACCTCCGGAACTAATTAAGTACTTAACCCAAGGTACCACTGTAATGGAGAAAATAAAACAGCATTTATTAAACAGGGGGAAATTGCTTTTCCTTAAAAGGTCCTTTCCCACCTTTCCTCCAGTCACCCTGATCCTTAGAAACTGTAAACTGCAGGTAGTTAACACATAGTATTAACCATGCAGGATTCCAGTTCAGTTGGTGGGAGCTGTTAGGGCACAGTCACTGCCTTCTGGCTGGTGGAAAACTCCCGAGAGAGCAATATGACACTCCTTTATCCTCCAGGCTTGGCCGCTGGGTCTTGTTTATGCCTCATCCTTTCGGACTGTTGTTATCCTTGGAGAGAGCTCTCGTCTGAGGGCATGGAAGATCTGTGCCTCATGGGTTTTTTCCTCCAGGTTTATGCAATTGTGGCTGACTGGAAAGCCACTCCTGCACTACAGCACAAGAAAAGCAAGACAACAAACAACAACTGGGACATCTGCGATATACAAAAGTTTTAGGACTGTAGCAGAAAGCGAATTGGAGGCGAAGCAAGCTGTCCCCTGCCGGAACTTTTGCAGGGGCCAACAGTGCTGAAAGCGAGACTGCGTATAACCACCCAAACACCATCATGACCACAAGTCATCACGAGGGCACAGTAAACTTGCTGCACTTGTGTGACTCACCTGTTGACTAGTTGCTCAACCCAACAAGGCACTAAGTTCAACACTCCTTGCCAGCTGGCTGGAGCACACAGTCCCACCTCAGGACCTTTCAAAGGTCAGAGCAGCTTCCGCCAATCCTGCTCCTCCCACCCAACCACTCTGGCCCTAGAGCTTTGGATGTCAACACAGCCCAGTTGGGCCATTGGGTTCCTCAAGTGAAAGTCTTTTATCTCTGTCTCACTCTCAGCTTTAGAAGCTAAAGGCCACTCAGGCAAGTCCTTCAGAGGTCCTATTAATACATCATTCTGTTTATTTGCTACATTTACATCTCACTTCCCTTTCACCAGAGACCCCGAGGTGACCCATGCTGGGTTCCCCTGTGGCCTCTTCCATTCTGTGAGGGACTGATGAGGTTCCTCCAGGCTATGATTCAGTCCTCTGGATCCACGAGCACTTCCGGGTCCCAGAACTGGGTACTGAGAAGGATTATTTGATTCCCCCACCTCTCTCTCACACACAGCAACATGTACAATCCATATAGTATTGTATAGCCAAGACTGTAGCATTAAGGAACCAAGAAAAAAGCTCAGGATCTGTTCAAATGATATACCTGATTGGGCACTGTACCCAAGCTCCATAAGTAGCACCTGACCATAAGACGCACCTAGTTTTTAGAGGGGGAATGCAAGGGGGAAAATATTTTTAAAGGGAGCGCTGAGCTGAGCCTGTATGCATCCCAGGCTCTGCTCAGCGCTCCCTTTCACGAGCTGTGTGGAGCGTGTGTGCGGCGCTTGCAGGCTTTTCCCCAGGAGGGAGAAGGGCAATTCCCCCATCTCGTAGAAAAGCCCGCAGTAGCCGCGTACCCTCTAAAGAGCGCACGGCTCCTGCGGGCTTTTCTATGAGGAGGGAGAAGAGACTGACTGGCCGCATCAGTCCCTTCTCCCTCCTCAGGGAAAAGCTCGCAAGAGCCGCGCGGAGTGTGTGTATGGCTCTCGGGGGCTTTTCCCGCCTGCATTCACTCCATAAGACGCACACACATTTCCCCTTACTTTTTAGGAGGGAAAAAGTGCGTCTTGTGGAGCGAAAAATATGTTAAGTTTGTTACAAGGTACATGTCTAGCACTCATATCCTTACATACACTACCAAGAGCTTTAGGACCTTTTGCTAGAGTTATAGTGTGTGTTTGTTATGAAAATGTGTTTCCCCACTTAACCTTACCCCCAAAAGCTTACTCACACAGTTTCACTTATCGCAATTACCTGCTTAGGAGCATTCTCATCAGGGAACTAAGTGAAACTAAGTGAAACTGTACTCCTCCCCCCCCTTTCCCCCCTCTTCTTCCTAATGTCTTAACAAATGAAACTGATCTGTAAAAAAATGTTACTTGGAGAAAAAAGAGAGAGCGAGAGAGACATTGCACATAGTTTTGTAAACCAAGAAAATCTTTAATAAAAATACCTTTTTAAAAAAGTGAAACTGTACTCTCAGAAGCATATATGCATATAGATTTGATTGCCCTGGGCTACTAAAGTAGTAATAATAATAATAATAATAATAATAATAATAATAATAATAATAATAATTATTTATACCCCGCCCATCTGGCTGGGCTTTCCCAGCCACTCTGGGCGGCTTCCAACAAAATATTAAAATACCGTAATAAATCAAACATTAAAAGTTTCCCTAAACAGGGCTGCCTTCAGATAATAGTAGTAGTAGTAGTTGTTGTTGTTTAGTCGTTTAGTCGTGTCCGACTCTTCGTGACCCCCTGGACCAGAGCACGCCAGGCCCTCCTTTCTTCCACTGCCTCCCGCAGTTTGGTCAGACTCATCTTAGTAGCTTCGAGAACACTGTCCAACCATCTCATCCTCTTTCGTCTCCTTCTCCTTGTGCCCTCCATCTTTCCCACCATCAGGGTCTTTTCCAGGGAGTCTTCTCTTCTCATGAGGTGGCCAAAGTATTGGAGCCTCATGGAGTTTCCTTGGCAGGGATACTGGAGTGGCTTGCCAGTTCCTGCTCCAGGTGGATCACGTTTGGTCAAAACTCTCCACTATGACCTGTCCATCTTGGGTGCCCTGCTTGGCATAGCTCATAGCTTCTCTGAGTTATTCAAGCCCCTTCACCACGGCAAGGCAGTGATCCACGAAGGGGAATAATAGTAGTAGTGATGAAATTGACAGCATATATACCGTATTTTTTTGCTCTATAAGATGCACCTAGTTTTTGGAGGAGGAAAACAAGAAAAAAAATATTCTGAATCTCAGAAGCCAGAACAGCAAGATGGATCGCTGCGCAGTGAAAGCAGCAATCCCTCTTGCTGTTCTGGCTTCTGTGATAGCTGCACAGCCTGCATTCACTCCATAAGACGCACACACATTTCCCCTTACTTTTTAGGAGGGAAAAAGTGAGTTATAGAGCAAAAAATACGGTAAATGCTGCTTCAGAGAGCAAAGTTACAGTAGAAGCAGGCAGCAACTTGCACACTACAAACACAGCTTGATCTAAAGAGGACAAGGAGGTTCCTTGTCAAAAGCTTAGACAGAGAATGTGTGACGTTTGACACACTCAATCTAAAAGTAGAGCAAGAAAGGGAGAGGGGAGCGGATACCTGAAGCAAAGCTGTCAGGCTGGTCCTACAGAGCACAGAGTGAAAAGGGGTCCATGCTGGAGCAGCCATTGAAAATCATCATTTTATTTGTATGCCGCCTTTCCACAGTTAAAACAGTGCTGAAGGCGGCTTACAGTATGAAAAGATTTACATAATTACAAGCAAAGTAGTCGTAAAAATAAACAAAACACATTAAAAACTACACAACCAAACTGAACAATTTCCACATAAAGATAAAGATACAAAAAGTTAATATCAGTAATATCAGTTAACATCAATAACAACAGCAAAAGCTTCCAACAAAACTCCCCCCCCAAATACCCCAGTCCTCCAGGTGGAGGAAGGCAGGGGCCAATGTTAGCTTATGGAGAAAGGAAGGGGGTATTTTAGATGAGTAATTCGGTAAGAACACCTTGATTATTCATTTCTTACAAGTTTGTGTCTGCCAGCTACAGTGGTACCTTGGGTTAAGTACTTAATTCGTTCCGGAGGTCCATTCTTAACCTGAAACTGTTCTTAACCTGAAGTACCACTTTAGCTAATGGGGCCTCCCGCTGCTGCCGCGCCACTGAAGCACGATTTCTGTTCTCATCCTGAAGCAAAGTTCTTAACCCGAGGTACTATTTCTGGGTTAGCGGAGTCTGTAACTTGAAGTGTCTGTAACCTGAAGCGTCTGTAACCCGAGGTACCACTGTATTCTGCTTACCTGACTTTGTTGTTGTCGTTTAGTCATTTAGTCATGTCCAACTCTTCGTGACCCCATGGACCAGAGCATGCCAGGCACTCCTGTCTTCCACTGCCTCCCACAGTTTGGTCAAAATTAGTTGTAAGCTGAAATAATATAATGCTAGTGAGAAATGAACTGGTTATCTTTGCTTGTTTCCTAAATTCTAAGTTGCTTTTACTATTGTTTATGTGGAACCCACTCCTTTTACAGGAGGGGCATATTAAACTTTGGTAACTCCATATTGCTGCAGTGTCTTAGATCATGAAGCATTGCAAGCCTGTTCAGAATAAGGACTTGTACCAGGGTGAAGTCCCATGGACTGCAAGAAGATCAAACCTCTCCATTCTGAAGGAAATCAGCCCTGAGTGCTCACTGGAAGGACAGATCCTGAAGCTGAGGCTTCAATACTTTGGCCACCTCATGAGAAGAGAAGACTCCCTGGAAAAGACCCTGGTGTTGGGAGAGATGGAGGGCACAAGGAGAAGGGGAAGACAGAGGACGAGATGGTTGGAGAGTGTTCTCGAAGCTACCAGCATGAGTTTGACCAAACTGCGGGAGGCAGTGGAAGACAGGAGTGCCTGGCGTGCTCTGGTCCAGGGGGTCACGAAGAGTCGGACCCGACTAAACAACAACAACATGGCCTGAGAAGTCTGCCATGGCTGTGAGAGGGTTCCCCTGACTATCCCCACAAGTGAGGAACTGGAGCAAGCGAGGTGAACCCTACGATGCTCAGGAGGCCAGCATCCTCATGGCCGCATTTCCTCTTCCTGGTCATCTGCAGAGTCATTGCTTACAGCCAGATCTTCTCCCTTCTTCCAAGCAGACCCTTCCTCCTGTGCTAGAGCCTTCGGGCAGCCCAGTGAGTGCTTGTAGGCTGACTCCAGGCTTCTGAGGCCTCTGGCTATTGATCTTGAGGCCTGGTGGGTGAAGTGGGAGTGTCAGTGGGGCTCAGGACATGGCTGGATGCATCGTGGGAGAGGGGAGCCCTGAGCTGAAGCCCTCCTTCAGGCTGCCTTAGGACTCTTGCAGGTCCTTCCTCAGTGGCGCTGGGCTCCTCCACAGATCCTCCCGCCTCTTTCCCAAAGGAGGACTCCCCTGGGTCAGGAAAGAGCCTGGCAGAAGGTGGGTGATGCTCACCTGCTGCCCAGCAGCAGGGACAGTTCCCTCCAGCCCAGGCCTGGCCTGGCCCAATACATTTCACCTCTGAAATAAACGGAAACATCATACCTACATCACAGAAGGGGTGTAGCTCAAGACCACCCCACAGATACATCATACCTACATCACAGAAGAGGCGGTCTACAACAGAAATCTGAGTGCGTTGTTTACCTCCTGTCTGGCAGGTCACCTATTAATGCTTACTTGATTGGATACCCTGGGGAGCCTGGCCAGTCTTTTGTAATGACAAATACTTAGTTCCTGAGCCAGGTCACAGGCTCACCCTATTCATACACAGACATACCCTTAAAAGACAGGATTTGTGAGCAAAAAGGCAATGGGGAGGCTCCCCGCTCCTCCCTCCTTGCAGAGAAAACATTTGGTCCGTTTGGAAGTGAAAATGGTTTCAGGGTGGTCCTCCTGTGCTGCTCCAGAAATGTGGTCCACACATCTATGTATGCGCTTGGTTGGTACATTTATGAATATATATATATAGAGAGAGAGAGAGTAAAGGGACCCCTGACCATTAGGTCCAGTCGCGGATGACTCTGGGGTTGCGGCGCTCATCTTGCTTTATTGGCTGAGGAAGCTGGCGTACAGCTTCTGGGTCATGTGGCCAGCATGACTAAGCCGCTTCTGGCGAACCAGAGCAGTGCATGGAAACGCTGTTGACCTTCCCGACGGAGCGGTACCTATTTATCTACTTGCACTTTGAGGTGCTTTCAAACTGCTAGGTTGGCAGGAGCAGGGACCGAGCAACGGGAGCTCACCCCGTCGCGGGGATTCAAACCGCCAACCTTCTGATCGGCAAGTCCTAGGCTCTGTGGTTTAACCCACAGCGCCACCCACGTCCCTATATATATGACCTTAAATTTTTTATTTCACCTCCTTTACCACCACTTGAGTTGACTGCAGGTGGCCTGAGGGGCATGCTGCAGCTTTGGGAGGGGGGGGGGATGAGGCTGGAGAGGAGCAGGAAGTGGCAGAGGGAACTCCCTGCCCTGAGGGATAACTGGGGTGGCGATGGCGACTACTATCTGCAGCCAAAGGAGCATCAAAAGCACATAAGGATGCTCCTTTTTTCCAGATCTGCCACCCCTCCCAGCCATCCCCAGCCTGCTGCCTGAGGCGACTGCCCCCGTGAGGCCAATGGGTGGGCCGGTCCTGCTCCAGCTCCCCTGGGGCAAGAGCCTGGGGCAGTCTGTTCTCAGATAGCTCCACCAATGCACATAGGATCTCCAGGAATGTATGTCTACATGTCCAGGTACCTGGGGGAAACATCAACAGATGAATAGAATGGTGATCACGGTGAGGCAGCAACCTTATCCTGGGCCACTGGGGAAATTGCATGCTGCCTCATTGTGGAAAGGAACAAGAGACATGAACGCACACACTCTGGAATAAGTTTAATCATCTCACTGGAGGGCTTTGGAGATGGGCTGGTAGAAGGGTTGGCTCTGTTAATTCTTAACTTTTTCGCCGGCAGCTGTTGGTACATCTTGGGTGGGGAGGCTTTGGCTTGCAAGAGGGCAACGAGGTCTTTGCAGCCCTTTCCCCCTGGGCAGGCGGAGTCTGTAGGGCTCACCTTGGAAGGACATGCTCACATGCGCTGGGGTTACGCAACTAGGCTCATTAAGCCCTGTGACTCGGGACATGCGAACTCCTTGAGGCTGAACGGTGGAAACCTAAGTACCCAGTTACCCCTCATGTGAGGCATGTCGCCTTTGAAGGAAGGATGGCCACGTACAATCACAACAGGGCAATTTCTGATGACCTCTGGGGATTAAAAAGCTACTGGCAGAGATGGGAGCCAGGAAAATGATTATCACTCCCGTCCTGTGGAATGCTCTGCCAGGAGAGATTCAGCAGTTGCTTTCTGTTTCAACTATGGACTTTTCTATTCCATCAGGATTGTGCAGGCAATTAAGAATGCATCCTTCCATAATCGTTCACTGATTTCTGATTTTAATTTTTATACGGTTTCTAGCAGGGTTGCCATATTTCAAAAGGTTATAATCCGGACACAAAAGGTGTGGAGCTCTTTAAAGGAAGTTTAGCCATACGTCCAGATTTTCCCAGGCACTCCAGCTATTTCTGCCCGGACGCTGCTTCCGACTGCTGTTTTCCAGGTGTGCCCGGGGAATTACAGACATATGGCAACCCTTTATTACCGTATGGTTTTACATTTAATTGTTGAAAGCTGCTCTGCTTTTTCAGAGGGGAAATACAGTGGTACCTGGGGTTAAGAACTTAATTCGTTCTGGAGGTCTGTTCTTAACCTGAAACTGTTCTTAACCTGAGGTACCACTTTAGCTAATGGGGCCTCCTGCCGCCGCCGCACAATTTCTGTTCTCACCATGAAGAAGAGTTCTTAACCCGAGGGACTATTTCTGGGTTAGCGGAGTCTGTAACCTGAAGCGTATGTAACCTGAAGCATCTGTAACCCGGGGTACCACTGTACAGCAAAATCAGGACACAGGAAGTGCCTAGTGTCTGGCCCAGAAGCTCTTGCAAGTTAGCAAGCCCAATTGCTGGACTCCACAAGGGGCGGAAAGAATTCTCTCATGCTTGAGTCCTGCCTGAAGGTCTCCCATGGGCATGCGATTAGTCACTGTGAGAACAGGATGCCATTGTTCTGATCCAGCGGGTCCTCCTTATGAGCAACCAGAGAGGTGCTGATCAGGCCCCAGCCCTGAAACCTGTTTTTCAGAACTGAGGTCAGTCCTGGAAAATGGCTAATAATAAGCATCTTAACATTTCCCCCCTACACTGAAGCAGGTTTCTAGGCTAGGGTGTGTGGCCTAAACCCTTTAAAAAGTACCGTATTTTTTGCACCACAACACTCACTTTTTTCCTCCTAGAAAGTAAGGGGAAATGTCTGTGCGTGTTATGGAGCGAATGCCTGCGGGTGGCGGAGGGATCTGCTGCAGTCGTGAGCAGAGGATCCATGGTTCCCCTTCCTTCCCTCCTCCGTGGTTACAAAGCATGGATCCACATGCCAGGATTTTTGCATTGGGCTACTCCAAACTCACTGTCAGATCACATGTCTGTGGCCACAGCATGAACCACAAAAATCATATATCCACTATTTCGTTTAGAATATTTTTTTTCTTGTTTTTCTCCTCTAAAAACTATGTGCGTGTTATGGTCTGGTGCATGTTATAGAGCGAAAAATACGGTAACAACAATCACCTAAGCCCTCAGTTGGCAATATAGCTGTCTCTGATTGAAGTCCCATGTCTTCAGACCACAAAACAAAATTCTGTAGGTCGGGATGCAAAAGCTCCATCCTGCAAAGGCCTGTTTCTTGTTCCCACCAGTGTTTCCAGACTCCTTTCCTCTTGAGACTGGAGCAAAACACCTACCCTCATCTTCCAGACAAGAGGTCCTTTCATGAGTCACTGTGGAGAAGCTTTTCCAAGCTTGGTTTGGGTCACTTTTGGTTGACTCCTTCTAGCTGTGTGGGAGTAATGAGGCCGGCACAGATGAGGCAGCCAGCTGTGGACCAGCTAAGTTATGGCTCCTCTGGGATCCTGCCACACTGTTCTGGAGGGAACCTCCGCTCCGGCCTCCAGCTGTGCTGCCTTTGGAAGTCACGTGTGAATTCACCCTCAAGATGTCTGGTGCCTTCCACTTTCAATTGCACAAACAATATAGGGTTCAGTGTGGGAGGACTTGGCGTGAATAAGATGCTTTTGAATTCTGGTGCTGGAGAAGACTCTTGAGAATCCCAAGAAGATCAAACCTCTCCATTCTGAAGGAAATCAGCCCTGAGTGCTCACTGGAAGGACAGATCCTGAAGCTGAGGCTCCAATACTTTGGCCACCTCATGAGAAGAGAAGACTCCCTGGAAAAGACCCTGATGTTGGGAAAGATCACAAGGAGAAGGGGACGACAGAGGACGAGATGGTTGGACAGTGTTCTCAAAGCTACCAGCATGAGTTTGACCAAACTGCGGGAGGCAGTGGAAGACAGGAGTGCCTGGCGTGCTCTGGTCCATGGGGCCACAAAGAGTCGGACACGACTAAACGACAACAAGATGAGCCTGTTGGATCAGGCCCAAGGGAGCCCGTCTAGTCCAGGATTCTGTTCTCACGGTGGCCAAACAGATGCCTCAGTGGGAAACCAATAAGCAGGATTTGAGCACAAGGGTGATCTCCTTTCCTGTAGTTTCCAGCAACTGGTATTCAGAAGCACTGCTGCCTCAAACTTTGGAGGCAGAGCACAGCCATTGTGTAGCCATCCATCGCCCTCTCCTCCATGAATCTGTCCAATCCTGGTTATGTAAGCTTTCAGAATATTTAGAATCAGCCAAATTGACAGATATAATAAGACAAAAACCAAAAAGTGAAGTGAAAAAGGAATGGGAGTGTCTAAATGAATCCCTTAAAAGCCAAGGTTCGAGGACAGAAAAACTGGCCGAGCCTGGAATAACCTTGTGAAGTGAAAGGATAAGAAAGAGGGATTTATATCTAGATGCTAGGATAGAGATGATCAGGAAAACATGAAGACACAATGAGAGATAAAGGAGGTGCTATGGGATTGGTGGAAGTAAATGCTTGTTTTTCTTTTTAGTGTTTATATTATTAACTTGTAAGATATGGATTTGTGTATGTTTTTTTTTGAATGTTGGTTTTTGTGTTTTGTATATTGTTATTTTTTGATATTTTTCGTGTTGTTGTTGTGTGGAAAATACTAAAATAATTTATAATACAAAGAATAATAAAAAAAAAGAATATGCCCAATCCTCTTTTAAAGTGATCCAAGTTGGTGACCATCTCTGCCTCCTGTGGGAGCAAATGCCATAGTTCAACTGTGTGCTGTGTGAAAAAGTCCTTTCTTTTATCTGTCTTAAGATTCATCGGATATCCATGCGTTCTAGTGAATAAATGAGGGTAGATATGACAAGCAGGAGGACACAGGTGGTGCTGTGGGCTAAACCACAGAGCCTAGGACTTGCCGATCAGAAGGTCAGCGGTTCGAATCCCCACGACGGTGTGAGCTCCCGTTGCTCGGTCCCTGCTCCTGCCCACCTAGCAGTTCGAAAGCACGTCAAAGTGCAAGTAGATAAATAGGTACCACTCTGGCGGGAAGGTAAACGGCGTTTCCGTGCGCTGCTCTGGTTCTCCAGAAGCGGCTTAGTCATGCTGGCCACATGACCCGGAAGCTGTACGCCGGCTCCCTCGGCCAATAAAGCGAGATGAGCGCCGCAACCCCAGAGTCGGTCACAACTGGACCTAATGGTCAGGAGTCCCTTTACCCTTTACCTTTATGACAAGCAGGATATATATCTGGTTACGGTCTGGATTTTGAAGCAACAATGGCCTTTACTCCCCACTGTGGCACCTCACATTTAAGACAGAAATAGCATTACTCTGCAGTGTATGTTCAGTGTATGTTCCAAACTACATCCTGGACCAAGAAAGAAAATGCGTCAATCATTGAGGAGGATAGGGGAAAGGGGACAGCAGAGGCAGGTGGAGACTTCCAAATATCTAAGAGAGGGAAATGGCAATCCTTAAAAAGCAGGGTTCAAATTACCTGTCTCTCACAAAGCATCTGAAGGGCAAAGCTTGAATGTGGGTTGTTGGGGGGGTTTTTTGCATATGGCATTTTATTTCTTATACAAATATTGAGGCATAGGGTTGCTCAGCGCTATCAGTACATGCAAATATCTGGTTCATTTAAGATTATATAGAACCTTTGTTCCCAATAAAGATGGAACTTACAGGTGAAGAATGTTGTTATTTTTTAATAAATCATTACTATTTGTAAAGGGAACCTTTGTTAATAATGTACTATTATCCTTTGGAGCTGTGCTGGAACTCTGTACTTTTCTCCAGTGCTTTTTTCCTGGGGTACGCATACAGAGGTACGCATACCCCTAAACATTTTGTGAATCTTTGTACTTTTGCCCATTTACTGTATCTATTTTTCCCGATTTTAACTATAAAATAGTGATTTTCTTGAGTCAAAATGAGAGTACCCTTAAACATTTTTTTTAAGCGCTGCTTTTTCTCCTTCCAGTTTAAATTTCCGATTGTTTTCTTTCTTTTTTGTTATGTTTGTATACTTGTTTGTCAATAAATAGCTTTTTAAATAGCCACCCCCAAAAAAGTTTTTGGAGCTTTGTGGTCCAGCACCCCTCAGGCTCCCTTCCCCAGCATAATCCACACACATGGCTGTGTCTGCAAATCCACTTGGCAAGAGTGGAAAGCTATTGTAAGACTACATCCAAAGGAGGAAGATGTTTGCTCCAAAGCATCAGATTAAAAGGTAAAAGAAATTGAAAAGGCAGGTGTTTATTTTCAATGTAGGTTTCATCTGCTGGCCATGCCTGGAACACATGATATATGGAGGTGTGTGTGCGCGCAAAACAAACATGCTTTGTGTCTGTGGCCTGGCTGTGTTGCACAGGGGTAGGAAATTACACCACAAGGGACGGAAGAAAAGAGCCAGTCTGTTCCCCAGCGTCTCCTGGCCCTCCGGCTGCCCTTCCTGCCCTCCCAAAGCCACAATGACTTGCCTGCCCACTGTGGCGCAGGCCCTGCTGGGACGAAAACAGGATCCTTTTCCTCCCACAGGTCTGGCCTGGCACCATGACAGTGACACCGGCTCTGGCAGGCTTGGCTCCAAGACATTCATGGGAGGAAGAGGAGAGAGAGAGTGAAAGAAAGGAAGGAAGGAAGGAAGGAAGGAAGGAAGGAAGGAAGGAAATAAAACCTAGTGTCTCATCACTGGTGTGCCAGGAGGGCATTCTACAAACAGCACCTGCTATTCGGAAATTGCAAAAAGCACAAAAAGTACACATTTCCCACAAGAGAGACAGAAAACTAGAGGCCTGCCATAGCTGTCAACTTTTTCGTTCTGCCCAGACACTGAGATCCAGCGCCGAGGGCCTTCTGGCGGTTCCCTCGCTGCGAGAAGCCAAGTTACAGGGAACCAGGCAGAGGGCCTTCTCGGTAGTGGCGCCCGCCCTGTGGAACGCCCTCCCACCAGATGTCAAAGAGAAAAATAACTACCAAACTTTTAGAAGACATCTGAAGGCAGCCCTGTTTAGGGAAGCTTTTAATGTTTAATAGTTACAGGTAGGTAGCCGTGTTGGTCTGCCGTAGTCAAAACAAAACAAAAGAATTCCTTCCAGTAGCACCTTAAAGACCAACTAAGTTAGTTCCTGGTATGAGCTTTCGTGTGCATGCACACGAAAGCTCATACCAGGAACTAACTTAGTTGGTCTTTAAGGTGCTACTGGAAGGAATTTTAATGTTTAATAGGTTATTGGATTTTAGTGTTTTGTTGGAAGCCGCCCAGAGTGGCTGGGGAAACCCAGCCAGATGGGCGGGGTATAAATAATAAATGATGATGATGATGATGATGATTTTCTCTTTTCTTGCGTGGAATCCTACTCGGAATAAGGGAACTTCCCTTAAAAAAAGGGAAACGTTGACAGCTATGGGTGGGGGAGAGGGAAGGATCGGGGTCCGGGGGGGGGGGGGAAGCATGCTTCCCTCTCTATTGGTGGTTGGGGGCACCTCTGAGCAAACGGCGAGTGGGGGATCGTTCCCTTCCCCACGCCTCTCCCACGCGGGGGAGTCGCTGGGCGGGGCGCCCCCTGGCGGCGCTTCCACCCACTGCACCTTCCCGGGAGGCGCGCCTGCGCGGGAGGCCCCTCCGGTGCGAGGGCGTGGCTTCCTTCGGGTGGGTGTGGCGGGACAGAGCGCGCTCTCTCTCTCTCTCTCTCTCTCTCCCGCGCGCGCCCATTCTCTTGCCTGGTCCCGCGCAGGAAGTGACTGGGCGGCCTCGGCCCCGCCTCCCTCGAGGAGGCGGCTATAAGTAGGCGCGGCCCGCGCGCCTTCCGAGACAGAGCCGTGTGCGCACGAGGTCGGGCGTCAGCGCTGTCGGCGCCGCTGATTGGCCGAGGCGGGCGGACGCCAGCCGGGGAAAGGGAGAGGAGCAGCCGGCGCGAGGCGGCGACACTCCCGGGCAGACGCCGCTCGGGTCAGACCACCTGAGGGGACTCCGCCGGCGACGCCACTCCTACGGGCCCAACTCGGTGAGGCGGAGGCCTGAGGCGGAGAGAAAGGGCGGGCGGGCGCTTCCTCCTCCTCCGGGTTTCCCTCAGGCGGGAGCGGCGGTTGGGGGAAGGCGGGAAACGCGGGTCTGCCGGGCGCGCTCGGCCCTCACAGCGGAGGCGCGCGAGGGGCGGGGAGGGTCCCCCGGGAGGGGAGGGGGAGGGGCTCGACGCCCCCCCCCCCGGAGGGAAAGGGAGCGAGCGAGCCCCCGCCTCAGACTCCTGTCAGGACAGGCCGGTGACCTTGGCGGGCGGTATGGCTGCTGGTGTGGCCGGCCGGCCTCTTTGTCCCGCGCGGAAGCCGGCTCAGCGCCGCCCTCGGAGCGGGGAGGAAGCATGGAGCGCCTGGCCGGGGTGAGGGGCTCCCCCTGGAGTCGGACAGGTGTTTGTTGGGTGCCTAGTCCATCTGGCTCAGTACAGTGGTACCTCGGGTTACATACGCTTCAGGTTACAGACTCCGCTAACCCAGAAATAGTGCTTCAGGTTAAGAACTTTGCTCTAGGATGAGAACAGAAATCGGGCTCCGGCAGCAGCAGGAGGCCCCATTAGCTAAAGTGGTGCTTCAGGTTAAGAACAGTTTCAGGTTAAGAACGGACTTCCGGAACGAATTAAGTTCTTAACCCGAGGTACCACTGTACTTAATTCGTTCTGGAGGTGCGTTCTTAACCTGAAACTGTTCTTAACCTGAAGCACCACTTTAACTAATGGGGCCTCCCGCTACTGCTGCACGATTTCTGTTCTCACCCTGAAGCAAAGTTCTTAACCCGAGGTACTATTTCTGGGTTAGCAGAATCTGTATCCTGAAGCGTCTGTAACCTGAGGTACCACTGTATTGCCTCAGCAGTGGCTCTTGAGGGCTTGAGGCAGGGAGTCTCCTCTTCCTATCTAGTCTAATGACCTTCCATGTGGTGGGCGGCATGGGCTGACTGACACAAGGCTTTTCTTCTTTTCCCTCCCCTCCAATCTCCTTCCAGGATGAGAGACCCCCAGTTGCCGCCTCCTTCTTCGCACAGACGTCCTTCCTCCTCCTCCTCTTTCGCAGCAGGATGGCGGACCAGGCAGCTCCCCTGAGCATCTCTTTCAGCCAAAGGAACTTGACCACAGAGACTGGCACGCCCAGCTTATAGCAGTGACTTTCTGGCCCTGCAGTATTTAATTTTGTAACACTATTTATTACAGTATTTTTTTAATCATACCTCAGTTTTTGTTTACACATCAAAGTAACGATTTGCTTGTTGGGAACCGCCAAAGTTAGTTATCATGGAGACAACCACCGCCACTGTGAGGAGTTACATCACCACCGCCCTGAGTGGCACGGCCTCCTCAGGTCCCTTGGTGGATTTCCTCTGGATGCTGATATTAGGTTTCATCATTGCCTTTATCCTGGCATTCTCAGTGGGTGCCAATGACGTAGCAAATTCCTTTGGCACCGCCGTGGGCTCTGGCGTGGTGACCCTCCGGCAAGCCTGCATCCTGGCATCTATCTTTGAGACGGTGGGCTCTGTGTTGCTTGGAGCCAAAGTAAGCGAGACCATCCGGAAGGGGCTGATAGACGTTGAAATGTACAACAGCACCCAAGAGCTGCTCATGGCTGGCTCCATCAGTGCCATGTTCGGTGAGGAAAACATCCATTCCTTCTTGCCTGCGCTTGGAAACTTAAAAACACTTGAATGTGGCTCACATTCTTCATGCTGGGTGTCTTGCTGTGAATTAAAACTTCAAGGGGCTCAGTTGTTGCCCAAAGTCCACTTAACCACTTTGCCTTTCTTTCTTAGGCTCAGCTGTTTGGCAACTAGTGGCTTCGTTTTTGAAGCTTCCCATTTCTGGTACACATTGTATTGTCGGGGCGACAATTGGCTTCTCTCTCGTTGCCAAAGGACAGGAAGGAGTCAAGTGGTCTGAATTGCTTAAAGTTGGTAAGCAATAACCTTATGGCCATCTTTTCCTTAATAAATGCAGGCCTTGATTTCAGTATGCAATTTTAATGTGGCAACAGCATTGTCTTGCAGTAGCAAATATTTAGTGTGTCCTTAATTCTTTTCCAGTGCTGTCCTGGTTCATCTCCCCCCTCCTTTCTGGCATCATGTCTGCTGTCCTGTTCTTTGTTGTCCGTAGGTTCATTCTTTCCAAGGTAGGTCTTCCTCCCAGTAAAACCTGATGTTCATGAGATGAATGTGGTGGGTGGGGACTCCTGAAACATGCTGCTGCCGGCATGTCAGAACTCACATTGGGAGCCATGAGGTATAGAAGCTTTATTAACTGAAGCTGGAATGCTAATAATGGATTGCAAAATGTGCCCCCCAGGTAGCCTACAGGCCTACTGTAATTTTTAATTCGTGTCCGTCTGTGGACAGCTTCCACTTGGCTGGACACTTTCCAAGTGATGGCATTTTTCCTTTCCTTGGCACTGAGTATGCTGAAGAGAATTTTAAAAAAATAGTTTAGTGTTCTAGGCAGAACAAATGCTATATAAACCACAGTTTAAAAAAAATGCATATGTGGCTTATGTGAAATGTAATTAAGTTTTCCCCAGCAGCAGATTCTCACATCTCTCTAAAAGATTGTCTCTGTTACAGCTGTCCAGAGTCCTCTGTTGAGAGGTTGCTCCTTTTCATGCAGGCACATGGCTGAATAGATCTGTAGTCCACAGTCTGGCCCAGACTAGATGGGAGGGGCAACAGTGAATTGCCACTGGCAACTTTGATTCTAGTTTTGAGTAGCATTGTATTCATTTCACAGACCCAGTTTCTATTGTATTGTTTTAAATCATGCTATGATAGTTACAAAGCAATCCATTTGTAAAAGTGGGGAATTCCCCACAGAAATGCGGGCTTGAACAATGTTTCCCTTATGTGGTATCGCTGTGAGCAGAGAGGACCTGGGTTTGCCTATTGCGAAACTCCTTGTCTTGTAGGTAGATCCCGTTCCGAATGGTTTGCGTGCATTGCCCATCTTCTATGCCTGTACAATCGGGATCAACCTCTTCTCCATTATGTACAGTGGTGCGCCTTGTAAGTAGACATTTGAAACAAGAGCTTGAATTTTTATAACCCTTTATCAACTTCTCAATCAAACAAAGAATTTTACCCCTTTTGCTTTACAGGAATGACTTCTCCTAGAAGGCAGCTGGCCTGGGCCAGTTACAGAAGGCTGCAGGCTCAACCCTAGATAATAATTTCCTCCCTCCTACCCAAGAGGCCTGCCTGCTCACAATCTAAATGGCTAGTAGAGACCTGTTCTCCTTAGTCCTCACAGAAGCTGCAGATTCTGACAGCTTAGTGCTGATACTGGGGTGCCACAGGCTCCCTCCTTTAATGACCTGCAAATCCTGACACTCTCCTCTTCCCCTCCCCGTTTGCCTCTTTCCTGAGACCTGGGATGCTAGCTGCTGAGAAAGAAGGGGGCCTAATCAACATTCTGCTTAATGAATTCAGGCTCACGGCAGGGCAAGAGGCCCTGTGGTGTTTTCCCCGATGATGCCTTGATTGCGTTTGATCCCAAATAATTCATCCTGTTATCCTCCCGCCCCCAAGAAGAGCTGCTGGCAACCAAGTACTTTGAAGAGGAATTCCATGGTCCTTTCTTGTGGCTTTCTGGGGTCTCTCAGTTGAAATCTTAAACTGTCTGTTACTAAGAGTAGGAGAAAGAAGCTGCCTTCTAGTTCAATGCATAATGTGTAGGATTAGGTCGTGACTGGTGGAAAGCAGATGGGTGTCAGGAATTCTAAGTTGCAAGTTGTCTGATGAAGGTTAAAAGCTTAGATTTGAATATTGGTTGCCTCAAGGTGAGAGACGGTGGCAGCTCTGACACAAAGAATATGGGGCAAGGGTAGGCTATGGCGCCATGTCCCACTTGAAATGGGGATGGTTTGTGCCACAGTTGCTCTGTGGTACTTGGGGGTCAGATAAATGTCAATCACAAATTTGTGGGCTCCCTCCTGGTTTTGCCTCGGAGCCTTTTGTTGCTATTGACAATCTCTGCATCTAGCCTCATGCCTTTAGGGGGCCAAGTAAACAAAAAGTGCAGCTAACCATGGAAGCGAGGGGTGGGCAGGGAGAAGCGACTTGCATCCAGGTGTGTTATGGTTGGAGGCTAGGACCTGACTTGAACTACCTAATTCCAGCAGGGCAAATCCTTTTCTGTAGACGAGGCCTTATGCTGTGAGAGACCATGAAGTTTCTGTAGCTGGGCCAATTGAAGTGCTCTTGGGCTAACTCTGTAAAAAGCATCTTGTGAGTCTGAGACAGGTTTGGGAAGCCTGATGATGTGAGTGGGGCTGTTTCCAAACTTCACAAAGACTGTTAACGGAGGGAGGGTTTTAGAGTATGTGGATGTTGGATGGAAAGAATGTAACCTGGCAGGTTGTACTTTTTACTTCTGTTAAGCTGCAATTGTAACTTTGAATGCTAGACCTCATTGCCTGTTAATACGGAAGACATAGATGTTGCGGATCTCAGAAGAGCAAGAAACCCTGGTCACTAAACCTTCTGTTCAGCTGGGGAAGAGCTCTTTTGTGCTGGGAAGGGCCCCGCCGGCCTTGGGGTTTTCAAGATGCATTGTTTTATTTCCTAGTGCTGGGCTTTGACAAACTTCCCGTCTGGGGCATCGTCCTCATATCGGCGGGGAGCGCTGTTGTGTGTGCTCTCATCGTCTGGTTCTTTGTCTGTCCAAGAATGAAGAAGAAAATTGCACGTGAGTACATTTAGAATTGTACATAATGTAATCTTGCAAATGTATATCTGATGCAGTGAGAGGCTGGCTGTTTGCTTTCAAACGTAATCTAAACATGAAGCGCCCTTCATGCGTCTTTCCACAAGGCACTTAACTGGCACAAATGGATGTCTTCTGGATTTTGTGCAGTTGAGAACTTAAGAGCCTTTTCTGTGTGCACTTGTAACAGGGCTATCTGTTCCCTGTGCCAGGCCAAGTGACAAAAGGCGGACATAAACTCTATGCACATAGGTGGTAGGAAAGGGATACCCAAGAGAGGCGTGTCTGTCACATCTAAAGCCCTGGATGCAGAACCCTGTGTACATCCTCAGCCTTTTTTGCCCAGTGTTTTCACCGATGCTATAAACAGGATTCAAAACCTACTAGCTCAGGGCTGCTGCTTTAACAGAGAGGTGAGGCAAGGTTTTGGGCATCTCTTTATGCACATTATGAAGGCTTTCTTGCTTGTCCTCCTGCAACTTCACTTCCTTCTGCAGAAGAGATCAAATCAAGTCCCTCTGAGAGTCCCTTAATGAAGAAGAAGAGCAGCCTGAAAGAGCAGGATGAGGCCAAGGTGGATAATAAGATTGCTGATGATGACGACCAGAGGAATTCCCCTACCGAAGGGGAGCCGTCCTCTGTGCCCCACAGAGCAGCTGTGGAGGAAAGGATGGTCTCCTTCAACCTGGGAGAGCTGGAGGAGATTCCAGAGCGGGAGCGGCTGCCCAGGGTGGAGATGAAGGAGACCAGCATTGACAGCGGTGAGTTGGCTCTGAAGCGGGGCGTGAGGGGTGGGGCAGCTCAAGCAAGTGTGAGCTGTGATGCCAGGGCAGTTCCCCTTCTCGTGCCAACCCGGACTTTCTGCCTGCAGGAGCCATGTCCTTTCCAAACGGTAGCCTTGCCCAATTCAACCAGGCTGTCAGCAGCCAGATGAGTTCCAGCGGTCATTACCACACGGTGCACAAGGACTCTGGCCTCTACAAGGAGCTGCTGCACAAGCTCCACCTGGCCAAGGTGGGGGACTGCATGGGCGAATCCTCGGACAGCAAGCCCCTGCGGCGCAACAACAGCTACACCTCATACACCATGGCCATCTGCGGAATGCCCCTGGACTCGTTCCGGGTGAAGGAGGCTGAGCCAAAGGGAGCAGATGAGGCGGAGAGGCTGGCATGGTCTGGATCAGATTCCAAGAAGAGGATCCGGATGGACAGCTACACCAGCTACTGCAACGCTGTGGCCGACCCCCACCCAGCCGACGTGGACTTGAGCCAGGCAGAGAAGGGTGGCAGCAGTGGCTCCCTGGATGAGTGGCATGACCAGGACAAGCCGGAGGTGTCCCTCCTCTTTCAATTCCTGCAGATCCTGACGGCCTGCTTTGGGTCCTTCGCCCATGGGGGAAATGATGTGAGGTGAGTGGCTGTGCAGCTTGAGTGGTTTAGAAAGATCTATTTTCCCATAAGGCCCTGCCTGTAATGGAGCCTTTGGCAAAATGGCTCCCTGCTGGGGTTTCCCCTCCGGCTTCGTCTTTCCACTTAATTGATCCCTGTGTGTTCCCTTTTGGCAGCAACGCGATTGGTCCTCTGGTTGCTCTGTACTTGGTCTACAAAACAGGCGACGTGTCTTCAAAGGTGGCGACACCGATTTGGCTCTTGCTGTACGGTGGTGTCGGGATCTGCACTGGCCTGTGGATCTGGGGGAGGAGGGTCATTCAGACCATGGGGAAGGATCTCACTCCCATCACACCATCTAGGTAAAGTGGAGAGCTTTTTTGCTTTATACTGAGCACGCTGGGGGGGGGGGAGTAAACTGTGTGGTTTGGAGGGCTGGGCTGGAATGAAGCTGGCAGATGTAAGGACCCTATTAGCTGAAAAGGTCTTGGGTTTGTCCGCTTGCTTTGAAGGTGTTTAGAACTCGGTTATGTAAGTATCAGTGTGAAGGTTTGTCATCACACCTAAAGTATTCCTGATGCAAGCTTACCGTCTCTGACAAGAAAAATAACCCCCAGCAAAGCTTCAGCCATGCCTTCTTCTGAAGCAGTTTTCTTTAGTGAATGCTCTTGACCCCCTGAAGGTGGTGGACACTCCTTCATTGGAGGCTATTAAGCAGAAGTTGGCAGGCCATCTGTCAGGGATTCTTGAGCTGTGGTTCCTGCATGGCAAGGGGTTAGACTAGATGAGCCTTTGGGGGTTCAAGTCTGATTCCACAACCCTTCAATCTGCCTTGTTCCTTTCACCCTTGGAGCTAGTTCTCTTTCTGGCAGTTCTGCATGTTTTCCTCTTCATACCTGCTCAGTTTCTTCAGCTTTGCTTCATGCCCTTCCTGAGTTTGCTTAGCGCTTTGTAGCCTTCAGCCTTTGAACTGAGTAGCTGTGCCTTGTGCACATCGGACAAGCCTTTCATCTGCGCCAGCCTCCCCTGGGGGCTTTTTCCTCTAGCCTCCTTGATGTGTAAAGGTTTGCTGTTTCAGTCTTGGCAGCAGAGCAAAAAAATGTGACTGCTAGGACTCTTTATCTCTTCAGGACTCTCACCTATCATAAAGGTGTGTGTTTGGCTCTGCAGATGCCAAGGTGCTCTGCATCACTCACCTGTGCAGCAGCCAAAGGCGCTCACCCTTTCCTCCAACCTTAGAGCAGAGGGAGGGGTAACAGGATAATTGAAGCCCCCTTTGGAAGCTCCAGGAGGAAGAGGAAGGCTGGGTGCTCATTTGCCAGAGGGTGATGAGTGTAAATTGTGATATTGCCAGACATGCATAACCTGTGTCCTTGACTCTGTTGCCAGCCCTGAATGAGGCCTTGGAAGAGTGTGGGTGTGTGTCATCCTGGGATGTCGATTCAGGCTTACAGCTAGACTTCAAAACGGAATAATGTAGAGTGGGGCAGCCAAATGTTACATGGTTACCAGTAACTGCAGGGTCCCGTCTCTTTTCTTTTAGCTGCAGCTGGAAGGCAGAGTGTCAGCTTCCGCTTGCCTTTCCTATGAGCAAGAGCTATGAGCCCATGTAGAGTAAAGGGAGGAGCAATGTCAGGGCAATTGGAGGCTGCAGTTTGCTTCCCAGCCACAGCAAAAGGGAAAACCAACTTTAAATGGAAAGGGGGGGGGGAATTGTGACAACCTTGGGCTCCACTTTGGGAACCCTGATATATTGAAGCTGCCCAGTGGCTCAGCCTAACACCAGCTCTTTCTCCACAGTGGCTTCAGCATTGAGCTGGCGTCTGCTTTGACCGTAGTAATTGCTTCAAATGTTGGCTTGCCTATCAGCACGACTCACTGCAAGGTAAGTGGAAGGGCTTCTCTGCGTAAGACTTGGATCTATGTCACTGTCAAGGGCAGTCCAGTCGAGGCTCAGGGGCTCTACAAGTGGGCATTAGGAAGAAAGTGGGTGTATAGAGTGGCAGATTTTGGCTGGCTCAAGAACCGGGGTGGGGTATTGCATTTTTATTCTCATACCTGGGCTGGGAGAAAGTTGTTTGCTCAAGGCCACCTCGGCTTCATGGCTGAGCAGGGATCTGATTCCTGATCTTGCAGATCCAAGTCCTAGCACACTTTCCCTTTTGCCTCTGTCTCAGTTTGAGAACTGGATTAAGCTTGCTTTTAAAGTTCATTTGAGCTCTAAGGTTAATGGAGAGTTTTTCACCGTTTTGTGAACTGAATGAATTCTGGACTGTTCTGACTAGCCTTTGTGGGCCCGCCTGCCTTGGTGCCTGGGACTTTCAGATCTTATCCCTTGTCAGGAGTGCTTGTGCAAGACCTGTGCTTTGTCCCTTGCTGCAGGTGGGTTCTGTGGTCTCTGTGGGATGGCTGCGCTCCAAGAAAGCAGTGGACTGGCGCCTGTTCCGCAACATCTTCATGGCCTGGTTCGTCACAGTCCCAATTTCTGGTCTCATCAGTGCTGCCATCATGGCACTGTTCAAGTACCCCATCCTAGGGCGATGAAACAGATGTGCCGGCAACCCCGTAGCTTTGCTGCCCACAAGCGCCTGTCTGCATATCCTTGCCAAGTGGCTGAAACAGTGTTAGGGTGACTCCACCATGTGCAAGAGGGGCCGGTTGTCGTCTTGATGCTGTACCTGCTTTTACGCGTAAATCTCTTGTCTTGGAACTAGAGAAGTCCCACTTCTGCTGGGCTGTGAATAATTGTGTCTACATTTCTATACTGTTTTGTATTGAGCTTTAACTTCATAATTAATGTTGTTAGACCTATCATTCTTGTTCTCTGAGCTGAGCCTTGAACTTGGCGAGCACAATGAGGAGGAGGGAGTAGCTTAGCAGAAATGTATGTGATGAGGGGCCACTTTTATAAATAAAAAAAACTTTTTAAAATAAAGTAGGCTGGGGTGTGTTTTGGTGGGGGGCAGCGCTGAATCTTTGCTTGGAAGTACATGGTACTTGGGGCCCAAGACAGCCATCAACCCAAACTCTCTTGTTAAATAAGCACCAGTCCAGTTTGGTTCAGTGAGCCAAGAATGTCTGCCTGTGCAAGTGGCTTCACTGCGTGATTTGGAAATGGCAGCACCTGTAGAGTTGAAAGGTGACCCCAAGGGTCATCTAGTCCAACCCCCTGCAATGCAGGAATCACAGCTAAAGAATCTGGCAGATGGCCAGCCTCCCAATGAAGGGGAATCCATTACCTTCTGAAGGATTCCTGGAGATAGTCCTCTCCTTTATGAATGAAGGGGCTATTGATGTCTGCACAGCTGGAGGCAGCAATGCTTCAGAATGCCAGTTTCTGGTAACCACAGGAGGGGAGAAGGCTCTTGGGAGTGAATCTACTTGAGGGTCTCCAGCTAGGGCACCTGGTCGGCCACTGTGAGAACAGGTTACTGGACTAGTTGGGCCATTGGCCCGATCCTGCAGGTTCTTTTTTTCCTGAATGATCCAAATTTGTTCCTTAATGTCAAATGCACTTACAAAGATAAACATTAAAACGTTAACCAACAGGCCACAAAATCAAAGACCCAGCATGAAAATATCAAATATTTGAACCATTGCCAAAAAGCTCAGGAAGATCAAAAGGACTTTGCAGAAAGGCAGGCGCCTGGGGGGATCCTGTGAGGCACCACCTTCAAAGCAGTGCCGTATATTTGTTTATAGGTGGGTACCCAGGGAGGGCGAAGCAGCCCTTAAGTGCTCTGGCCCTCAGCCGTGAAAAGCTTTTCTAGGTCCCAGCAAACAGACTGGGTGCCTTAGGGGATTGATCTACCACAGGTGTCACATGATACCAGCCAGTCCCAACTAGTCATCTAGCAGACACATTCTGTCCTGAGGGCAGTTTACGGAGACAGCACCATGTAATGAGCCTGACCTGCAGGTTACTGGAGCATGAAGCGCAGAGGCCCTGCCCTGCCCGCCTGGTTTATCATGGAAGCTAGGAGTTAAGGCATTCCATTCCAAAGAATGGGTCTGAGCTTTGCTGAGGTTGAAGTTGAGCTGCCCAAGGGAGCCCTCCACTTCCATGCTGTCCTGTCTACCTTGCCTCAATCCCCTCATCCCTTGAGACACATATGGGTGGTGGGGCAGACTTAGAACTTCTTTCATCCCCCTTGAAGATGGTTAGAGCATATTTTCTGGCATGCCGTCAGTCCTGGAAGATCATAGCCAAATGCTCCGAGGAGCATCTGGCACACTGGTAAGTGGGCGCTTCAGCAGCCATGTGGATGAGCAGTTTAACTGCAATGTTGAGAATCTGGTCTTATTTCATGCAGCCTCTTGTTGCCTCTATAGCATGCTCTAATCTTCAAGCTGCACCCTGTAATTATATAATTACTCTTTCCCTCACTGCTGGCTCCGTGGAATTGTGAGCTGGGGTGGGGGCAGCAGGGGAGTCCTGCAAGGATCTGTGCTGGCCCTGAGGACTTCCTGCCCTGTAGTCACAACTGCAGATCATTCGTTCCCAGGCAACTCTCCCCTTCCTGGCATTTTATCTCATCTCGTAATCTGCTCTGAAGAATATTCCATGTCTGTTAAGTCCTGCTCTTGGAAAAGTGGTAATAGGCAGTTGGGGAACTGTAGAGATGGTCCTAATGTAAGCAGAGCCTGCATCTAGTTATATGGCCAGCCAGCTGCAGTGCCTTCCTGAGTGTTCCTCCGCCCTGCAATTGGTACTCAGCTTCATTTGGGTGTGTTAGGGGGGCTGGGGTGATCTAGTCCAGTGTTTCCCAAACGTTTTTGGGCAACGGCACACCTGTTTACCGGAAAAAAATCTCGCGGCACACCACCATTAAAGCCCCGCCCCGTGACGTCAGCGCGCAGCGTCACGCCGGGAGGGACGCACAAAAGTGAAAGTTTTTTCCCTCCCCCTTGCCGGGGTGGGAGGAGGCAGCAGAGCGAGGGACTGAGGGACGGCGGCAGCTGAGGCGGCCACCCCTCGACGCCGTCCCAAAAGCCGCCAAAAAGCCCTAAAAAAAGAGGAGCAGCACAAAAAACACACCACACACGGGGGGCGTGTTCTAATTTGCTTCTAACTCCGGGTTAGAGCGCAGCACGTGGAGGATGGGTGGGGAAAGAGAGAGGAGGCGCACTGATAGAACGCCAGGCACGGGGGCCGCCAGGGAGAGCCAGCGCGCGCCCCACCCCGGACGCTCGCGGCCACCGCCATCCCTCCCTCCCAGGGAAGGCGGGATTAGAGCAAGCGCCCGGGCAGCAAGAAGCGCGCGCGCGCCGGCCCTGCCCTGGATCCCTCAGAACCGCCAGTCTCTGGGAAAGTGGGCGTGGCTTCAGAACTCTCAGGCAGCAGCACCCGCCGCCCGGCAAGGCTTCCCATTGGGAGGCGCGAATGCTTTAGTGGGCGGGGATTGGCGCAAATATAGGCAGGGCGGGCTGAGAGGAGGAGCCGCCGCCGAGGAGCAGCGACACCAGCAGCGTTTCCTCTCCCCCCTCCCCACCCGTGTCAACAAGCGGGGCGCCTGCGCCGGGGGTTTGCGCGTCAGGCAGGCAGCCAGGCAGGCAGACGGCGAGAGCCCCGCGCTGGGCGGCCGCTGCTCGCCGCCGCCGCCCCGCGTCTCGCCGCCCGACTCGCCCGCCTCCCTCCCACGGCACACCAGGCAACGTCTGGCGGCACACTAGTGTGCCGCGGAACACCGGTTGGGAAACACTGATCTAGTCCACCGTTTCTGGTAGCAGCCAGCCAGATGTTCTAGTAGCTCCCATGCATAGCCTGGGCAGATGGCCTCCCAGGTTTAATCCTCAGGAAGCCCCACAGATAGCACACTGCAGTAATCCAGTCTTGAAGTAACCAGTGCATGAACTTTAGTTGAGAGTTCTGTATTGGAGGATGTTGGGCTAGGTGAGCCTTGGGGTCCTTTCCAACTCTGCCATCCTATGATTCTACTGTGGCAAGGCTTTCCCGATCCAAAAATCAATGCTTCTTTGGAAAGTCACTTCATTGCCTTGAAGGAGTCAGTGCTGCGCCCCGCTCCTTAAGAAGACTCCTGCCCTGGCCCCATAAGTGTTAACTATTGCCCAGTGGCAGATATCCACTTTCTGGACAAGGTTCTTGAGAAGGTTGGCGGTCTAACTTCAGGCATGTTTGGAGGAAGCGGATTACTTAGATCTGTTCCAGTCTGGCTTCAGGCCTGGTCATGGCATCCAAACTGACTTGGTTGACCTTGACTGATGACATTTATTGGGAGAGAGATGAGAGTGTTGTGCAATCTTGGCTCATTCTCCTCAATCTGCCGCTTAGGATAGTGTTGGCCCCAGTATCCTGGACAGGTGCGCCATCTCCTAGGGCCTGAGTCCAATATGCAGATGATGCCCAGCTCCATCTCTCTGTTCCACCTGAATCAGGAGAGGTGGTTGAGGTGTTAGACCAGCGCTTGGAGGCAGTGATGGGTTGGAAGTGGGCCAGTAAACTGAACCTGAGTGCTGAAAAGATGGAGGTGTGATGAGTCCCAGATTCTCAGGCTCAACAGATGGGGAGCCGACTTGCCCTTGGTGGGGTTGCGCTCCCTTGGAAGGCACAGCTTTGGAGTTTGCTCCTGGGTTCAGCGCTGTCACTGGACTCTCAGCTGACCTTAGCTGCCTTATTTCAGCTCTGGCTGATTTGCCAGCTTTAACGCCTTTTGGATTGAAATGACTTGGCTGCTGTACTCCGCACGCGGTAACTTCCAGATTGGATAATTGCAGCACACTCTATGTGGGGCTGGCTCTTTGCCATTTTCAGCCTAACCCGCCTCACAGGGTTGTTGGGAGGATGAAAGGGGTGAAGGGAACACAGAGCTTGTTCAGAGGAAGAGCAGAAGAAAATCCAATTCTGGTGGTCAGCAGAACATTGAGGCTTGAGACTCAGAACCTCTCCTTCACTGGAGGTTTTTAAACAGGTTGGGCAGTCATCTGTCAGGAATTAATTAGCTGTGATTCCTGAATGGCAGAGAGCTTGGACTGAATTAACCCTCAAGGATTCCTTCTGACGCTACGATTCTACGGCTATCCATCTTGCCTTGCTCTGCAATGGGAAGCCGAACCGTCCTCCGAGGTCCAGAACATTTTAAACTCTAATGCGATATCGGTTAGCAAAACTATGCTGCCATCTCTAATTGGTTTTCTTTGCAGCTCTGAGCTGAGAGAGTGCGTTACTCTTTGGTCCAATGCGCATAAAGACAAGGTGCCGTCCTTCTGCAAATTAAGAAGTGTCTAAATTCGAGGTCCCCTTTGTGCTTGAGAAACACTCCCCCCCCCACCTCCCCAAATGATCCTCCTGATTCCCCACCCCCCACTCACCCTGCCTGCCCCTGAGCTGCATAGTTGATGCTGCCTGTTGGAAGGATGTTGGGGGGCAGGCAGGCAGGTGCTCTGATTGGTTGGCCCCTTCTCCAGGGGAGCCCGCCTGCCAGAGGAGGAGGAGGAGAAGCCCTCTCTCTCTTTGGCAGTGGCTGCTGCTGCTGCGGTTGTGAGCCTGCAAGGTCACAGCAGCTGCTTCTGTTCTTGTAAGGACGTCAGAGGCTGACTATGCCAGTGCAATCCACTTAATAGCTAACTGCCTCTCCCAAATGCCAGCTCAATGCAGTACCTGAAGGGGGAAGCTTTGAAGAGGACATTCTGCCCTGCATGGAGGTGGGGGGGGTAGCCAAGGTGATTTTGGGTGCAATGGCGGTGCTTTGGCCTGGCGACAAGGGTGGGTGGGCTGTGTCAGGTTTCGTTAGCAAGGGTCAATACGTGCTCATGCATATTTCACCATGGCTAAAGGTCTCCCCTCGCCTGTTGCAAAACTTGCCGTATTTAGCTTGCAAAAGGTGCCGAAATAATTTCGCTAGCAATTGGCTCGACTGGAGCTGGGCAGAGAAGAGCTGTTCTGGGCCTGGAGCATTGGGGCCAGGGACCTGCCCTTGATTCTAGGGGGGGTGGGGGGTAGTGATGGGCCCAGGCAGGGCAGATGGGAGGTGTTGCTCTTGCATGCAGCTGAGGGGACAAAGGTGAGGGGATAACCCTGAAATGCCTCAAGTAGCAAATGGCATTAGAAACAATTTCATCCTGATCCAGAGCCCAGTGGGACAATGGCCTGTTCCCTGTGCTGTGTTGAGTGTGAGGGAGGGGGGGAGGTTAGCCTGGAAGTTTTAAGACGGGTTGGTTGGTCATTTGCCTGGGATTCTTCAGCTGCAATTCCTGCAGTGGGGCTCCCTTTGAAGGTGACCCAGAAACTACAACTAATCCAGAACGCGGCAGCTAGACTGGTGACTGGGAGTGGCCGCCGAGACCACATAATACCTACATTGGCTCCCAGTATGTTTCCGAGCACAATTCAAAGTGTTGGTGTTGACCTTTAAAGCCCTAAATGGCCTCGGTCCAGTATACCTGAAGGAGCGTCTCCATCCCCATTGTGCAGCCTGGACACTGAGGTCCAGCGCCGAGGGCCTTCTGGTGGTTCCCTCACTGCAAGAAGCAAAGTTACATGGAACCAGGCAGAGGGCCTTCTCGGTAGTGGCACCCACCCTGTGGAACACTCTCCCACCAGATGTCAAAGAGAACAACAACTACCAGACTTTTAGAAGACATCTGAAGTCAGCCCTCTTTAGGGAAGCTTTTAATGTTTGATGTATTACGGCATTTTAATATTTTTTTGGAAGCTGCCCACGGTGGCTGGGGAAGCCCAGCCAGATGGGCGGGGTATAAATAATAAATTATTATTATATATTATTATTATTGTTGTTATTATTATTATTGCAATGGGTTGGGCTGGCAAGATGTCCCTTGGGGTCCCTTTCAACTTTGCAATTCTATGATTCCATGTTGACTGCGGTTTTGCTGCTGCTGCTGCTGTTACTTTAGGAGAAGCCAAGAGCTGGAGGGAGGGGGACGGATCTGCTCTGCTTACCTGCTCCCCAACCACTCCCAGACAGTTTGTGCCTTTGACAGTTTTACCCTTGGCAATATAGGATCCACACCTGGCCTGGGATGGGGGAAGAGGGCCTTTGTAACCTTAGCCAAGGCCCTTTGGGTGCAGGAGCCAGGGGTGAAGACCCACACCTTTCGAAAGGTGAAAATTGTGTGCCAGGGAGCAGCAGGAGGTGGCAGAAGTTAGTTGCCTGGGTGCTGGCTTTGGGGAGGCAGCAGTGTTCAAAGCCAGAGAGAGAGAGAGAGGAGGGGGTTTCCTGGAACTTTTGGATCTCAACTCGGTGGCAGCAGCTGAAGGAGGCTCTGTGTCTTCCTTGTGGGTGGTCTGGCTCCCTTAATCTACATTTAAGGATGCCGATGAATCATGATCTTGGGCTTCACACTTTCATTCTCAACTTCCTGTGAATGTTTTCCAAAATTAGAGGGGGCTTGCTTTGTTGTTGTTTTTTTAAATTTAATTTCTGTTTAGGTGGAAGATTTAAATGTGGCAGATGAAAAAAGGAGCCGGGTGGTGGGGGTGAGAAAATGCAAGGGGGGGGGGGAGGTGCGAAAGCAGAAGTTGCCTCTCCAGAGTGCTGGAGCATCACACAACTGCCACCTTGGAGGCCTGGGATTTGTTTCTGTTTTTCACAAGGCAAATGACGCTCCCAGGAGTCCCCGTGATTCGGCCATCTGATTTTGTGTCAAATTGCGCATTTGTACCTGTGAAATCCCAGAGGGGTGTGTGTGATGCCTCATAGGCAGAGTCACTGAGTGGGTGGAGGTGGAAGAGGAGAAGGAGAAGGAGAAGGAGAAGGAGAAGGAGAAGGAGGAGAAGGAGAAGAAGAAGAAGAAGAAGAAGAAGAAGAAGAAGAAGAAGAAGAAGAAGAAGAAGAAGAAGAAGAAGGCAGTGTTGCATAGTGGGTAGAGTGTCGGACTAGGATAAAGGTAAAGGTAAAGGTACCCCTGCCCGTACGGGCCAGTCTTGCCAGACTCTAGGGTTGTGCGCTCATCTCACTCTAGAGGCCGGGAGCCAGCGCTGTCCGCAGACACTTCCGGGTCACGTGGCCAGCATGACAAAGCAGCTCTGGCAAGCCAGCACCAGCGCAGCACACGGAAACGCCGTTTACCTTCCCGCTAGAAAGCGGTACCTATTTATCTACTTGCACTTAAGGGTGCTTTCGAACTGCTAGGTGGGCAGGAGCTGGGACCAAACAACGGGAGCTCACCCCGCCGCGGGGATTCGAACCGCCGACCATGCGATCGGCAAGTCCTAGGCGCTGAGGTTTTACCCACAGCGCCACCCGTGTCCCTAGTTGGACTAGGATAGGGGTCAGCAAACTTTCTCAGCAGGGGGCCAGTCAACTGTCCCTCAGACTTTGGGGGGGGGGGCGGACTTTATTTTTTTAGGGGGGAAATGAATGAATTCCTATGCCCCACAAACAACCCAGAGATGCATTTTAAATAAAAGGACGCACTCTACTCATGTAAAAACACCAGGCAGGCCCCACAAATAACCCAGAGATGCATTTTAAATACAGTGGTACCTCGGGTTACATACACTTCAGGTTACAGACTCCGCTAACCCAGAAATAGTACCTCAGGTTAAGAACTTTGCTTCAGGATGAGAACAGAAATTGCACAGCAGCAGCAGGAGGCCCCATTTGCTAAAGTGGTGCTTCAGGTTAAGAACAGTTTCAGGTTAAGAACGGACCTCTGGAACGAATTAAGTCCGTAACCAGAGGTACCACTGTAAAAGGACACATTCTACTCACCAGGCAGGCCCCACAAATAACCCAGAGATGCATTTAAATCAAAGGACACATTCTACTCATGTAAAAACATGCTGATTCCTGGACTGATTGGGCTGGATCCGGCCTCCGGGCCTTAGTTTGCCTACCCATGGACTAGGACCTGGGAAGAAACTAGAGTTCAAATCCCCAATTGGCTGTGAAGCTCCCTGTGAAGTGTCTCTCAGCCTGACCTACCTCACAGGGTTCTTGAATTAAATGAGGAGGGGGAAAGAAATGTTTTAGCCACCTTGAGCATCTTGGAGAAAAAGGTGGGGTATAAATGCACATCATAATAATAATGAGCGTCACCACTGGGAGAAGCCATTGGCTGGCCAGGAATTTGAGTCTGTTAGGAGATTCCAAAAATCCCAAGGCAGTGTAATGCCTTAAAGGAAAATATTATGAAAATGATCTATAGGTGGTACATGACCCCAGTCAAGCTTGCAAAAATTTACCACTTGTCTGACAATAAATGTTGGAAATGGAAGGAAATGGAAGGTACTTTTTTTCACCTTTGGTGGACGTGCCCAAGGATTAAGGCTTTCTGGGAAATGATATATCATGAAATGAAAAAGGTATTTAAATATACCTTCCCTAAGAAACCAGAGGCCTTTCTCCTGGGCATTGTCGGCCAATTGGTGCCAAAGAAAGACAGAACATTCTTTATGTATGCTACAACAGCAGCAAGAATACTCATCGCAAAGTATTGGAAGACACAAGATCTACCCACCTTGGAAGAATGGCAGATGAAGGTGATAGACTACATGGGACTAGCAGAAATGACTGGCAGAATCCGAGACCAGGGAAAAGAGACGGCGGAAGAAGACTGGAAGAAATTTAAGAATTATCTTAAGAAATATTGTAAAATTCATGAGTCTTAGAATGATGTGGTTTTCAAAATCAAATGGAGTACAGCTGTAAAGATTAAGTGAAAGAAAAGTAAGGATGATAATTAGACAAAATTAAGGGTGAGGATTTGCTGAACTAAATTTTTGAAATGGGAATGCAGAAAGGGGAGGTATGAGGAGGTCGGTGAAATAAGTTTTAAGAAAATAAGGTTTTGAAACTATACTTGTTCTTCTTTTTTATTTTATTTTTGTTTGTGTTTGTGTGTATTGATATGTCTGTTATAATTTGTAAAATCCTAATAAATATTTATTAAAAAAAAATTCCCAAGGCAGAGTTCCAAAACTGGTGAAGGCCTTCTGGATACAGCTGCCCACACGCTCCTGGATGGGCAGTAGCCAGCCAGGTCACGTTGACCCTGCGGTGGGGAGGAAGTCCAAGGCTGAAGTGCCACTGGGATGTTTGCTCAGCCTCTCCAGCCCAGCTGGTCCTTCTCTGCTTCTAGCTCCAAGCTCCTTTGACATTGCAGAAGTCAGGGGGAAGTGTGGAAAAAATACATCCACAGCTGTGTTCATCTCAGGAGGCCCTGGGGTGAGCGAAAATAACCTTCTCTGCAGAGGCAGCCAAGAGGTTGCTTAGTTCAAATATCTGAAGAGCTGTCCCACGGAAGATGGAGAAGCTTGCTTTCTGCCGCTCTGGAGTAGAGGACCCAAACCAATGGATTCAAATGACCCAGAAGGAGATTCTGGCTAAACCTTAGGAAGAACTTTCTGATGGCAAGAGCCAATTGACAGTGGACCTGGAGTCCCTCAAAATCTCCTTCATTGGAGGTTTTTAAAGCAGAGGTTGGGTGGCCATCTGTCAGGGATTCTCCAGCTGTGATTCCTGCGTTGCAGGGGGTTGGACTAGATGACCGCTGGGGTCCCCTTCCAACTTTACCATTCTATGATTCTGTGAGTTCTGATGCCAAAGGTAAAGGGACCCCTGACCATTAGGTCCAGTTGTGACCGACTCTGGGGTTGTGGCGCTCATCTCGCTTTACTGGCCGAGGGAGCCGGCGTACAGCCTCCAGGTCATGTGGCCCGCATGACTAAACCACTTCCGGCAAACCAGAGCAGCGCATGGAAACGCCATTTACCTTCCCGCTGCAGTGGTTCCTATTTATCTACTTGCACTTTGACGTGCTTTTGAACTGCTAGGTTGGCAGGAGCAGGGACCGAGCAACGGGAGCTCACCCCGTCGCGGGGATTCGAACTACTGACCTTCTGATCGGCAAATCCTAGGCTCTGTGGTTTAACCCACAGCGCCACCTGCGTCCCTTCTGATGCCAAAACAGCTGAGCAAAATATCAATCAAAGCCCATATCTAGCCAGCAGAAGGGGTGGATGGGGGAAAGGAACACAACAAGCCCTAGTGGGCCAGTGAGTGGCCCAGCCAGCAGGATGGGGAAAAGGCCAGGATCCCCTTGTTTGCTTCCCTACATGCTGGCAAGAGGCAACGCTCCCTTTGCTTTCCTCCAGCCTGTTCCAAAGCGGAACTAGTAGAGTTCAGTTTCCTCCCCTACCTGCTCTCCAGCCACATATTATCTGGAGCTGATTTTGAGGGTGTTCATTGGTGGGGGGGCTGCAGGGCAAGGAAGGAACATTACATGCTGCAAGTGGGTGCTACTTGTGTTCGTGGAGCAGAAGTGTGGGATAAAGGTAAAGGTAAAGGGACCCCTGATTGTTAAATCCAGTCGTGGCCGACTCTGGGGTTGCGGCGCTCATCTCGCTTTATTGGCCGAGGGAGCCGGCATACAGCTTCCGGGTCATGTGGCCAGCATGACTAAGCCGCTTCTGGCGAACCAGAGCAGCGCATGGAAACGCCGTTTACCTTCCCGCCGGAGCGGTACCTATTTATCTACCTGCTCTGGTGTGTTTTCGAACTGCTAGGTTGGCAGGAGCAGGGACCGAGCAACGGGAGCTCACCCCGTCGCAGGGATTCAAACAGCCAACCTTCTGATCAGCAAGTCCTAGGCTCTGTGGTTTAACCCACATACCACCCCATTATTTCCTTCGTAAGATTAGAGTGGGTTAATGTAGTGAATGCTCGGATAAATAAACACACCCAGTCCAGCTATATGGCTGAGCACCAAGGCACCTGTGCTCATTTCGAATCGATCTGCATTCCTGAAATTGTTTTCTCTGAAACAATGGGATCCATGGAATTCACTCATGTGCAATTTTAGGGCTGGGGTGAACTTACTTAAAAATGTAGTTCATTGGATAAATTGTTTATCATTTAAAATTTAACCAATTGTTCTGCTGGCTCAGGCAAGTGGCCAATCTAGTCCAAGTTGCATTTGCCACCTTACTGCCTGTTTCCCCAATCTGGATAAATCCTCTTTGTGCTCTTCACAGCCTCTTTTTCTTTTAACTACCCCAATAGAATTAGTATCTTCAGTGACTCTGGCAACCTCACTGTTCGCCTGCAGCTCCAGGTGATTTATGAGCCAGTTAAGAAACATAGGTCCCAGTTCTGGTTCTTGGTGGACTCTACTTCCTTCATCCTTCCATCAGGATAGGTAAAGGTAAAGGTAAAGGGACCCCTGACCACTAGGTCCAGCCGTGGCCGACTCGGGGTTGTGCGCTCATCTCGCTTTATTGGCCGAGGGAGCCGGCGTACAGCTTCTGGGTCATGTGGCCAGCATGACTAAGCCGCTTCTGGTGAACCAGAGCAGCGCACAGAAACTCCGTTCACCTTCCCGCTGGAGCGGTACCTATTTATCTACTTGCACTTTGGTGTGCTTTTGAACTGCTAGGTTGGCAGGAGCAGGGACCGAGCAACCGGAGCTCACCCCGTCACGGGGATTCGAACTACCGACCTTCTGATCGGCAAGTCCTAGGCTCTGTGCTTTAACACACAGCACCACCCGCATCCCTCCATCAGGATAACTGCCCCTTTATTCCTTCTCTTTACCACTTACTGTTATCTAACTAGTTCATGATGATCCACAAGAGGGTCTTGCCTCTTATTTCATGACTTACTTAGCAACCTCAGTCAGGAAACAGAGGAGGAGGAGACATCACAGTTAACAGTTTGTGATGTTGGAGAAATATTTGCAACAGAGCTAAAGAAACCCAGAGGAGAGATGATAGACTGAAAGAAAGTGAAGAAAGATGAAATTCATACAAGGGGGAGACCAAAAAGTTCCAGAATAAATGGGACCTCTCTCAGGTGCTATTAAAGGTTGTGGACAATAAATGTAAAAGCTGAGATGGAAACGCAAAAAAGACATATAACTAGTGGCTAAAATGGCTAATTATGTGCAACTGTTACAGAAGAAATTACAGCTGAACTGCATCTGCACAGAGACGACAGTGAAATGACAAGGACAGATTTAGCTGTTAGATTCCGAAATAATATTAAGCGGAGATGAATCCCAGAGGAAGGTGAAGGAGACGACCAGTCAGAGTACCTTTAAGGTACAGAGTCTAGGACGAGAGTGGGAGTCACAGAAAGAGCTTATAGGATTAACCTGAGATCTGCAGTTAAAAATAAACTTGACAAGGATATTCACATTAAATATATAAGAGTGAAATGTCATAATCTGAAGAGACATAGAAATATTAGGTGATGTACAACCAACCCGATGTTTTGAGGCAAAGGGAACCTGCGGGTTTTTGGGTTGGTTTTTTTTACAAAGTGTTTAGACGAAAGAAAGATTCAGTTTAGATGTGCATGGATAAGGAAGAAGAAACTGTGGTTCAAAATGCTGAAGAAGAGACAATTGCAAGGAACAATAACTTGCCCAACAAGGGTGGAGAAATTCAGAGGGGAGAAGCAACAAGGAAGCAGCCCTTTTTGGGGAAACGATCTGTGAGATGGAAACGAAGTGTTTTTCAGTAAACATACATAGAATTAACGATGCGACAAAAACAGAAAATAACAGTTACAAAATGCTGCTGCGGAGATGCTGACTTTCTGATTGCAGTAAACATACAGTGGTACCTCGGGTTACATACGCTTCAGGTTACAGACTCCGCTAACCCAGAAATAGTGCTTCAGGTTAAGAACTTTGCTTCAGGATAAGAACAGAAATCGGGCTCCGGCAGCACGGCGACAGCAGGAGGCCCCATTAGCTAAAGTGGTGCTTCAGGTTAAGAACAGTTTCAGGTTAAGTACGGACCTCCGGAACGAATTAAGTACTTAACCTGAGGTACCACTGTATATGCAAAGAAGGGAAATGAACAAATAAATAAAATAGTTTATAACAAGCTGTATATTCAGTACTCTCTGGTAGACTGGGTATTAGAACATGCCTCTGTAATTTCACATTTATTTATTTATTTATTTATTTTCATAAAATTTATACACCGACAGATTGTAAAACAGAAATAAAATCCCTCAAAGCATATTACAAAAAGATAATAACACTGAGTAAACGGGCAAAAATGTACAAATCTAAATCAAATAAATGTTGGAGATGTAAAGAGAAAGAAGGTTCCTTTTATCATATGTGGTGGTCTCGCAGTAAGGTTAAGGCTTACTGGGAAATGATTTACACTGAAATGAAAAAGGTGCTCAAAATAACGTTTGTAAAAAAACAAAACCCAGAAGCCTTTCTCTTAGGAATTATAGGAACAGAACTACCTAAATTATATAGAAACTTATTCATGCAACAATGTTACTTGCCTAAAAATGGAAAGAAGAAATTGTCTCAGCAAAGGAAGAATGGATACAAAAACGTACGGACTATGCAGAAATGGCGAAACTTACCGGAAGAATAAGAAATCAAGATAACAAACTTTTTATAAAAGAATGGAAATGGTTTATTGAATATTTAAAGATAAATTGCAAACAGATCAAAACATTAGCAGGATTATATATTTAAAGTAGATAATTAAATGATCAAATTCAATGAATTTGGATATGCAGAAGATATGAAAAAACAAATTTAATGAACCGCAGAAAGAAGGGGAAGGAAGTCAGACTTTGAAATGTTAAATTGATTTTAAAACTAATGAAATGTATCAACTTGAAAAGTATAAATAAAAACTTTTTTAAAAAATAATAATAATACAATCGATAAAAATTCACAACTGTACTTTAAAACACACAAAAGTTGAAATAATAAAACAGATTAAAATGAGCTCAACTTTCCAAGCATCTAGGTAAGCTTGCCTAAACAGGAATATTTTTAGCAGGCGCCAAAAGGACTACAATTTCAGCTTATCTGGAATTATTGCCGAGTCACAGAAGCTTTAGGTACATTTTATCTTCTTTTTACTGGGAAACTGAGGCTTAGGTGGGGTCACGAGGTTTGCCTCTGCTGTGAGGCCACCAGCTCTGCCTACGAGATGATAAAACTATCAGGGACTCTGGGTCTTCCTCATGTGATGCCTGCAGCTTGTTTTGGAAGGCGGGAGAAGGACCTCAGGAACCCTCTATGAGGCAAGCCTTTGCAGAGGGAGCCCAAGGCCAGTCTTAGCTGGAAGCAGCGCCGGATTTGTTGTTGTCGTTTAGTCGTGTCCGACTCTTCGTGACCCCCTGGACCAGAGCACGCCAGGCACTCCTGTCTTCCACTGCCTCCTGCAGTTTGGTCAAACTCATGCTGGTAGCTTCGAGAACACTGTCCAACCATCTCGTCCTCTGTCGTCCCCTTCTCCTTGTGCCCTCCATCTTTCCCAGCATCAGGGTCTTTTCCAGGGAGTCTTCTCTTCTCATGAGGTGGCCAAAGTATTGGAGCCTCAGCTTCAGGATCTGTCCTTCCAGTGAGCACTCAGGGCTGATTTCCTTCAGAATGGAGAGGGTTGATCTTCTTGCAGTCCATGGGACTCTCAAGAGTCTCCTCCAGCACCAGAATTCAAAAGCATCAATTCTTCGGCGATCAGCCTTCTTTATGGTCCAGCTCTCACTTCCATACATCACTACTGGGAAAACCATAGCTTTTACTATACGGACCTTTGTTGGCAAGGTGATGTCTCTGCTTTTTAAGATGCTGTCTAGGTTTGTCTGCACAGTGTCTTGTCTTGCATCTGCTCAGTGCCAGATTTACGTAGTGGCTAAATATGTGCAACTGTTACAGAGGAAGTTACAGCTGAACTGCGTCTGCACAGAGACGACAGTGAAACGACAAGGACAGATTTAGCTGTTAGATTCCGAAATAATATTAAGCGGAGATGAATCTCAGAGGAAAGTGAAGGAAACAACAAACTATAGCTTAGGGCCCCTCTCTCTTGGCCGCCCCCCAAAAAATTAAAGGAAAAAAACAACCCTGGATGTGCATTTCCAAAATATAAGATCAAAAACAATTCAAATAAAACCTACATACAGCAACAGTGTTTTGTGTTGTGTAGGCTCCTATGATGTAAGTAATGGCCTGCTGGCCTGCTCCCTCAAATATCACTGGTTCGCTCATTTCTATATATAGGGTGCCTGCATTCTGCTATTTATAATTATTAGTAAAAGGTAAAGGTAAAGGGACCCCTGACCATTAGGTCCAGTCGTGGCCGACTCTGGGGTTGCGGCGCTCATCTCGCTTTACTGGCCGAGGGAGCCGGCGTACAGCTTCCAGGTCATGTGGCCAGCATGGCTAAGCCACTTCTGGCGAACCAGAGCAGCGCACGGAAATGCCATTTACCTTCCCACCAGAGTGGTACCTATTTATCTACTTGCACTTTGACTTCTTTTGAACTGCTAGGTTGGCAGGAGCAGGGACCGAGCAACGGGAGCTCACCCCATTGCAGGGATTCAAAGCACTGACCTTCTGATCGGCAAGTCCTAGGCTCTGTGGTTTAACCCACAGCACCACCCGTGTCCCATAGTTATTAGTAGTTTGCATCATATATTTACACCTATTATTATTTCATGTTATAGCAAGCATGTGGTGGCTGGACTATATTTTTTTGAGGGGGAAATGAACGAATTCCTATGCCCCACAAATAACCCAGAGATGCATTTTAAATAAAAGGACACATTCTACTGATGTAAAAACATGCTGATTCCTGGACCATCTTCAGGCCGGATTGAGAAGGCGATTTGCTGGATCCGGCCCACAGGCCTTAGGTTGCCTACCCCTGGACTTCATCAGTCTTTGTAAATATTGTTTCTAAAGGAAATTTTGTTATCGCCAAATGCCAATGTGTTTGCATTATTAAGTCTGTTATGAATAAAAATAATTTTAAGTTAGAGCTTAATAATTATTTCACTATTAATATACTGACTGTTCTTAACCTGAAACTGTTCTTAACCTGAAGCACCACTTTAGCTAATGGGGCCTCCTGCTGCTGCCGCGCCGCTGATCACCCAGGTCCTACTCCAACATTTAACCACAACACCACGCTAACTAAAAGGCCTGTGAAAGGGAGGGGGGTCTATGTCCCTTGAGACCCCTGCCCACCCATGTGCAATGCTCTCCCACACAGCAGGGAGGGCTTTCTGTGGTGTCCCAGCAGACGGGCCCGTCTGGGTGACAGAACAGAGCAGAGATGGAGAGGAAGAGGCCCTTCAGTTGGAGCTAGCAGAGGCTGAGCTAGGAGCCAAAAAGCTCTCCCTACCTCCTCCCACCTGCCTCTGCTTCCTTCCTGCCCGCCCCCCAGTCCTGGGTTCCCACCAGCTCCAGAGCCACTGCAGGAGCTGATAATGGCAGGGAAGGACATGGAGTGACTTGCGCTCAGCTGTCTCCCGCAGCCACTCCCAAACCTGCGCCGGCCTTTGATCTCCAGAGCCAGGCTGAGCTGGGCCACCCACTGTGGCTGAGAGATTGCCAGGGTGGGGAGAGAGGAGCCCTTTCGGCTCCCTTTCTGCTGGAGAAGGGAGTTTGTGGAGGGCTACCCCCCACCCCACCCCTCATATGTCTGGAGAACAACTGCAATTGCACAGCTGCAAGGTACACCAAGGGTCATCCAGCCCAACCCTGGCTGTTTGAAAATTCCAATGAATTGGAGGATTTAAAATCAACAGCATGCTGTACAATGAAGGAGAACTATGTGAAAATGATGTATCGGTGGTATTTGACACCTGTTAAATTAGCAAAGAGGGACACAGGTGGTGCTGTGGTCTAAACCACAGAGCCTAGGACTTGCCGATCAGACGGTCGGCAGTTCGAATCCCCGCGTCAGGGTGAGCTCCCGTTGCTCGGTCCCTGCTCCTGACAACCTAGCAGTTCGAAAGCACCTCAAAGTGCAAGTAGATAAATAGGTACCGCTCCGGTGGGAAGGTAAATGGCGTTTCCGTGCGCTGCTCTGGTTCGCCAGAAGCGGCTTAGTCATGCGGGCCACATGATCCGGAAGCTGTACGCCAGCTCCCTTGGCCAATAAAGCGAGATGAGCGCTGCAACCCCAGAGTTGGTCACGACTGGACCTAATGGTCAGGGGTCCCTTTACCTTTATCCCACACTTCTGGGATGCGGGTGGCGCTGTGGGTTAAACCACAGAGCCTAGGACTTGCCAATCAAAAGGTTGGGGGTTTGAATCCCCGCGACGGGGTGAGCTCCTGTTTGCTCGGTCCCTGCTCCTGCCCACCTAGCAGTTCGAAAACACACCAGAGCAGGTAGATAAATAGGTACCGCTCCGGCGGGAAGGTAAACGGCATTTCCGTGCGCTGCTCTGGTTCTCCAGAAGCGGCTTAGTCATGCTGGCCACATGACCTGGAAACTGTACGCCGGCTCCCTCGGCCAATAAAGCGAGATGAGCGCCGCGATCCCAGAGTCGGCCACGACTTGACCTAACGGTTAGGGGTCCCTTTACCTTTACCTTACCACTGTGTCTTGGAAGGCACACAGAGGACAAGAGATTACTGCACCAGGCTGTTCCATTGCTAGTATTAAACTGTTTCTAGATGTTGTGTTTATTATGCTGGCATAAGGTGGGATTGGTGTGGGCATGGGCGTTGCCTATAATGGTCTTGGATTTATTTATTTTTTGGTATGTACGCCTGGCTTTGTACTTTTGTTATGTACTGAGTTGAATTGGATCCAAACTGAAGCAGTCTGATTGGTCCTAGAACAATAGAATCCAAATTGCAGCAGTCTGATTGGTCCTAGAACAATAGGATTCAGAATGCAGCAGTCTGATTGGTCCTAGAACAATGCAGCAGTATGATTGGTTGGCAGGAACCACCCAATCATGCTCCAGATATAAGTGAATCCACAACCTGATTGGCTTACAGTAGAATTCCAGAATTAGCCAATCATGTGCAGCCCATTGTGTAAATAATGTATATAAAGCAGATACTTTGAGGGTTCTTTCATTCATTCCTCCTCACCACTATGAGCTGAATAAAGAGCATGAAATCACTTTGCGACTCTGAGTATATTTCAACTTTGAACCGAGGCTGTGGGCCTGGGGTCTAGGAGAATGCCGGATGCTCCTGCTGCCGCTGGGCAGTTAGTTGGGCTGCAGGGGGTCCTTGCGCAAGGGAGACCACAGAGTCCCCAAGCTGCCCAAGGCTATGCTGCCGCTGAGGCAGCTCTCTGGCTGTGCTGTGTGTACAGAGGGGCTTATTGCCAGCCTCCTCCCCTGCCCTTTGCCCCCTTTTCGAACGTGAGGCCTGGATCTGCACTGCTTGGTTAGGGCAACCTCTGGCGGTCAAGGCCTGGCCACTTTGACGGTGCCAAACAGCAGGAGGTGGATGGGCTGGCTGTTGCAAGAGGGACAGGTGATTGCAGGGTGGGCAAGCTCAGATCCTGTTTCTCCTGCTGTTTTGGGGTTCTGGGAGCTGCAGTTTCCCCACGGATGGTAAAATGGCAAATCCAGCATCGCCTGAGCTCTGCGAGTGCAGCTTTCTCCCAATTGAAGTGCAGAGTGTTTGAGGACAGGGACATTCGCAGGGAAACCAAAATGCTTGTTTACAAAGCTATTGTACTACCAACCTTACTACAGTGGTGCCTCGCAAGACAAAATTAATTCGTTCCGCGAGTTTTTTCGTCTAGCGAATTTTTCGTCTTGCGAAGCACGAAATCCCATAGGAATGCATTGAAATTCAATTAATGCGTTCCTATTGTCAAAAAAAGGCCAAACAAAGCCAAATTTGGTACAACAAGAGTTTATTAAGTGCTCTTTAAAGTCACACATACTGTAAAGAGCATTTCAAAAATTGAAGGAACAATAAATTAAGTTTCTAAACATGACAGAAAAACATTTAAAAATCAACAAAGTGTACAGTGCATTTTCTAAGACTCTGGGGGACAACTCGAAGAAGGTTCCTCTTCCACTCTTTGCTTCTTGCTGAAGAACCCCCTCCTCAACTGTTCCCCCAGCCACCCACCACACAGAAATTCAAATCCAGATTTTTTTTAAAAAACAGCAGAGTGGCCCAATGGTCACAGAAAATCATAAAAATGCAGAGAAAAAAACACACAAGCTTCCAGATTCTTGCAAACCCCTCCCCAACACCAAGTCCTTGAATTCCAAACACCCCAACCCAAAATCCAACCCCCCCCAAAAGTTTTAAAAGTTTAAAAGAAGTTTTGGAAAAGCTTCAAAAATCACCAGTCTTCAAAAACCTCAAATAAGGCTACCACACCGCGTTCTATTAGTTGCTCCTCGAAGTCTAGTCGCAACTGTATTAACGTTGTTAAGAAAAAGGAAACAAACTTGCAAGACGTTTTCGTTTTTCGTCTTGCAAAGCAAGCCCATAGGGAAATTCATCTTGCGAAGCAGCTCAAAAACGGAAAACCCTTTCGTCTAGCGAGTTTTCCGTCTTGTGAGGCATTCGTCTTGCAGGGCACCACTGTATTGTTGTTGTTTAGTCGTTTAGTTGTGTCCAACTCTTCATGACCCCATGGACCAGAGCACGCCAGGCACTCCTGTCTTCCACTGCCTCCCGCAGTTTGGTCAAACTCATGTTCTTAGCTTTGAGTTGTGAAACATGGACCACTTATAAACGCCATTTCCAGCTCCTTGAAATATTCCATCAACGGTGTCTCTGAAAAAGTTTACACATCACTTGGGAAGACAGGCAAACGAATGCCAGTGTACTGGAAGAAGCAAAGATCACCAGTGTCAAAGCGATTCTTCAACAACAACTTTGTTGGACTGGTCATGTTGTTCGGATGCCTGATTTTCATCTTCCAAAGCAACTGCTGTATTCTGAACTTAAAAATGGAAAGCGTAATGCTGGTGGTCAACAAAAGAGGTTCAAAGGCTCTCTCAATGCAAATCTTAAAAAATGTAGTATAAACACCGGCAACTGGAAAACACTGGCCTGAGAACAGTCGTGGGCTTTGAAGACGCTTGAACTCGGGACGTAAGGGAGAAATGCGCTAAGAGGAAGGCATGTTTAGTAAACCCTCATCATGATTAACTTCCACCCAGAAACCTATGTCCCCACTGTGGAAGGATGTGTGGATCTAGAATTGGCCTCCAGAGTCATTTATGGACTCACGGTTAAGACCGTGTTAATGGAAGACAACCTTACTCGACTACGAGGGATCGTCAAAGAAGAAGAAAATAGCAAATGGAATTCCATGTGTTTAAAGCGATGCAAGTTTGGGCAGTTTCTGTTTCTCAAATTCACATATGCACTCATGGGGCTTGAACTGGGGGTGACGGAGCAGGAACGAGACCTTGGGGTCGTAGCAGGCAGCTCAAGGAAGATGTTGACCCAGTGTGTGGCGGCCGTGAAAAAGGCAAATTGCATGCTAGCGATCATTGAAGATAAAACTGCTGACATCACAATGTCATCATACAACAAATTTGTGTTGCAACTGCATTTGAAATGCCACGTGCAGTTTTAGTTGCATCACTTCAAAAAGGATATTGCAGAGTTGGAAAAGGTTCAGAAAAAGGCAAGCAGAATGATCCAGGGGGAGTAGAGAGACTCCCCTGTGAAGAAAAGTTGCAGCATTTGGCATGGAGAGAGAAATGTGTTTTTTCCTCCTTCCTAACTCTAGAACTAAAGGTAAAGATAAAGGAACCCCTGACCATTAGGTCCAGTCGTGGCCGACTCTGGGGTTGCGGCGCCATCTCGCTTTATTGGCCGAGGGAGCCGGCGTACAGCTTCCGGGTCATGTGGCCAGCTTCTGGCGAACCAGAGCAGCGCATGGAAACGCCGTTTACCTTCCCGCCGGAGTGGTACCTATTTATCTACTTGCACTTTGACGTGCTTTCGAACTGCTAGGTTGGCAGGAGCAGGGACCGAGCAACAGGAGCTCACCCCATCGCAGGGATTCGAAGCGCCGACCTTCTGAGTGGCAAGCCCTAGGCTCTGTGGTTTAACCCACAGCACCACCCGCGTCCAAACTCTGGAACTAGTGGATATCCAATGAAGCTGAAGGTTGGAAGATTTGGGACAGAGAAAAGAAAGTGTTTATGTAGCGCATAGTTAAACTATGGAACTATGGCTCGGATCTCACCATGTGAGCCACTGTGAGCAGGGTGGTGGGCCAGATGGGCCCCCATTGGCCTGATCCTGCAGGCTGTTTTTATGTTCATATGCTCAGGAGGCCTATCACACTCAGATCCTTGAGTGTTTTTGGGGGAAGCACACCCTTGGTGATGCAGCTGCAGTTTTGGATACTATCGCGTGGCCTTCTGTCAGGGAAATGCCATCAGCTCAGAGGTGAGAGATGGAAGGGCAGTTGTATTATAGGGAGCCTCCGAAAATCTTGCGAAGCAGTTCCTCCTCCAGCCAGGAGGGAAGCCCCACCTCCAGGCAGAGGCATAGCGTGAGTTGTCAGCACCCGGGGCAAGGCAAGTAATTTGCGCCCCCTAACCCGGGGCAAGGCAAGTAATTTGCGCTCCCCCTAACCCCTAACCTGCTGCGTCAGGTGATCTGAGGTGAGTTGCCACTGGCGCTGCCACCCAAACGACGCCGCTTGCCCGGAGGAGGAGGGTGGCAGAGAGGCGAGGAAAATGCAACATGGCCCAGCAGCTGCAGCAGCAGCGGCGGAGGCGGGGCTGTGAGGAGGGGCTGCCTGGCGCGTCCTCCGCGGCCCTGACGTGCGGGGACCGCGGTGAGCGCTGAGAGCCGCTGCCTGCCGGACGCCTTCAGCCCGGACGCGCGCACAGCTCGTCGGTTCCGCGAGACATGGGACTCTGCTACAGCCTGCGCCCGAGGCTCTTCGGCGACTCCGGAGGCAGTGAGCACGCCCCCCCCAGATGTTGCGCCCGGTGCGGCTGGCCCCCCTTGCACCCCCCACGCTACGCCACTGCCTCCAGGGACCAGGGAATGCTAGGGAGAGCCTCAACCCCAAGCCTGAGCAAACCGGAGAGGCGGGAATCGCACCCTTGCCAGCACCCATTCTGCGCAGTAGTCTTTGGCGCAGGGAGGGGCAGAAAAGGCTGGGGGTGACGCGACTTTTATGCTGGGGGAGGTACAAAAACCGACCACTCCCAGATTCTGCTAGCAATTGAGCCAGACATGAACTTACGACGCTCTTGACCGTAAATAGTTTGCACCAAGAATAAAGCCTGGAAAAGACTCGTCGGAGTCTTGCTTATTTACTCTTGAGCAACCACACCAGCCCCTGACACCTTCCTTGCAAGGTTGTTGTGAAGGCTACAGAGATAATGTGTTTGCTGCACTGTCCGCCTTCTCTGTGATGGGGAGGAGCATGGAAGCAGCCAGGCATTGCCCATACCCGGGGGCCTGAGGTTCGTAGCTGCTGTTTGCTATGAAGGACTAGAATGTTCCCAGCATGAAATCTCTTGGGAAGCAGGAGTCTGGTCACCAACGATGCATTCCTTGTCTTCCCAGACGCTGGTCCTGCCTGGGGTATGGAATAGTGCAAATGTCGAAGCCCGCTGCCCCATTGCCACACTGCTTCTGTGCCATGGAAACTCAGGCTGCTGGTTTGTGGGATCTGCTCCCCATGAAGCGAGAAAGCGCTTTGTCCATGTGATTTCTTTATAATCAGCTGAGGAAGTTGTTCTGTGACCAAATTCGCCTGGTGCGATGAGTATTCTTAGCACTTCCTGCCTTGTGATGTATCTTTCAGAGTCCAGGGCACCAGGGTGAATTTATTTATATCTGAATTTCATCCTGAAAGCCCATTTTACACTTCAGTGTCATTCTCTCTTTTGTATTCTGTTTGAATTCGCTGTTGCACAAATCAGCTGAAGCGCTTAAGCTCTTCCAAATCTCCTTTGAGTCTCAATTGCCACCCAGCCTGAATAAATTTGCACAGCGGGACCTTTGAATGGGGTAGATTGGATTTGCTTCGCCCAATTGCAGCCACCAGCCAGTGAGAGATTTTTTTGGGGGGTGTGTGTGTCTCAAATGCAGCTCTGTGAAGTCTTGAGATGGGACTGCCCCCCCCCCCCCAGAACTTGGCCTTCAAAGGTTTCTGGTGGCAGAACCAGCCATTATTTGGAGTTTCTGGTGTATAATTAATGGCACAAGTGAGGTGTGGGGGGGAACGTGGGGACAGAGCTGGCCTCTTTGAAGGACGAGGTATGCCAACACAATCTGACGTCTGTTTGCTCAGGAATAAACCCCATGAAGTTTACTAAGTGATTTTAGGAATGCAGCCTTACTGTGGCTGGAGAGAGAGACCCTTGTGGATTAGAGGCTGATTTGTGGCGTGCTGTCGTTGGCAAGTTCACACTTTTCTGCAAGTGGCACGACATTTGTAGGCACTTTGCATTTCTCCCAGTCTCAGGCCTGGGAACCCCTTTCCCCTCATCTGTCTGAAATTTGGAAGGCCAGAAGCTGGGGTGGGGACTGTCCTGCCTGCAAACGCAACCGATGGCTTCGGCTAACAAAGGTTGGCCCCTTTGGTTGTCTTGATAACAGGCTTAGGGCTTGTCCACACTTCCCCTGTGCCTAGAATGTATTTCCCCCTTGTCCCACACTTTCTAAGCAAGGGTCCGAACACCTTTCTGTTTGTGCTGCCCGGGAAAACTCATTCTTTAGCACGGAATTTCAGCAAATCCGATTGACGTTTGTTCCGATGCAGCACCAAAGAGCGGGTTTTCCTGGAGGAAAGCGGTGGCACAAGCCAAAGTCTGGATGAGACATGGCCAGCTGAATAAAGGAGGGCCTCCAAGTGCCACCAGACTGGCTTTCATTGTGAGAATGCAATTGATAACATGCAACTTTCAGGAAAAGAAATCAAAGGAAATTTAACTGTATGCTGATGTATGAATACAGTGGTACCTCGGGTTACATATGCTTCAGGTTACATACGCTTCAGGTTACAGCCTCGCTAACCCAGAAATATTACGTCGGGTTAAGAACTTTGCTTCAGGATGAGAACAGAAATCATGCTCTGGCGGCGCGGCAGCAGCAGGAGGCCCCATTAGCTAAAGTGGTGCTTCAGGTTAAGAACAGTTTCGGGTTAAGAATGGACCTCTGGAACGAATTAAGTACTTAAACCGAGGTACCACTGTACTGGAAAAGGGGAATAATCAGTAAGATTGTTGTGGGTTGTGGGGGCAAAACAGTTTGCGGACGTTCTGCCTTAATAATGTATCTGGTGGTCTTCCAGGTCTCACCAAAAGACAAATGCCAACTCCTTCCAAAAAAAGTCTAAGCTTTCTCATTTGAAAAAATGAAGAAAAAATGAATGGAAAAAATAAATGGTGGTGCAATTGACTTCCAACAAGCACACAAAGTGTATGTGGGGGGTGAGGGGGCTTCTTTAATTTCACTGCACACAAGTGATGTATTGACAATAAAGTTATTTATTTATTTATTTATTCATCTATCTATTTATACTATTTTGGCAAGAGCATCCATGCTTCTGGTGGACAAGGGGCGCCCTCTGCTGGAAGATCCACACAATGGCGCCTGGTCTTAAGCTATGGAGTGTTTTGGTTACCTCTCCCCATTGCTCATCATTCAAATGACAGATCCGTCTCCACGCTCTCTCCCTGCGCTCGTGGCCCCCTGGCTCCTAGAACAGCCCCAGCATGAGCACCGAGTGGAGCAGCCCAGCTTCCCCAGAGCTGGATTTCATGGTGGCATGCCTAAGAATTGAAGGCAGAGGAGAGCAACCGGGAGAAGAATTTGCCGAACAGAGTTGGGGCGAGAAAGCAACCCTGTTTCACACGGCTCTTTATAGGGAAGGCATCCGAGGATGAGCTGCCGTACTGGAGATTGCCATGCATGCTCTCGTGCAAGGGACACAATCTTCTTGGTGCAACCAGAGGAGGCACGACCGCTGGAAAGAATGCAGAGAGAACAAGCATTGAGGCACATCTACAGCAGCACAACCGGACGGACGCCCAGCTGCAACAAAACATGTCTCTCCTCCATCGGTCTCTACAGCGACAACAGGTGCTGTAACACTTCCAACAGTTTGACTTCATCCCTGATGGCGAACTTAATAATAATAATAATAATAATAATAATAATAATAATAATAATAATAATTTATTTGTACCCCACCCATCTGGCTGGGTTTCCCCAGCCACTCTGGGCGGCTTCCAACAAGGATTAAAAATACATTAAAATGTCACACATTAAAAACTTCCCTTCAGATGTCTTCTAAATGTCAGGTTTATCTTTTTGACATCTGGTGGGAGGGCGTTCCACAGGGTGGGCACCACTACCAAGAAGGCCCTCTGCCTGGTTCCCTGTAGTTTTGCATCTTGCAATGAGGGAACCACCAGAAGGCCCTCGGCGCTGGACCTCAGTGTCCGGGCAGAACGATGGGGGTTTAGACGCTCCTTCAGGTATACTGGGCCGAGGCCGTTTAGGGCTTTCAAGGTCAACACCAACACTTTGAATTGTGCTCGGAAATGTACTGCGAGCCAATGTAGGTCTTTCAAGACCGGTGTTATGTGGTCCTGGGGCCGCTCCCAGTCACCAGTCTAGCTGCCGCATTCTGGATTACTTGTAGTTTCTGGGTCACCTTCAAAGGTAGCCCCACATAGAGCGCGTTGCAGTAGTCCAAGCGGGAGATAACCAGAGCATGCACCACTCTGCCAAGACAGTCCGTGGGCAGGACAGTCCTGAGACTGACAGTTGCTAACCATACGTAAGAATTAAGTATCTACAACAGAATAGTAAATCCCCACAAAACTCTAACCAGCAATATAATGAAACTTAGAGGAAATAAATGGCCGATTTGTTTGTGTATCTGCAACAGGGTTTGTTCCTGGTAGATTCCAGGAATGTCTTAAGCCTGGTCCCTGGCTTCCCATAAGGACATAGGAACAGCCTCCTGGATCAGGCCTGTCTAGTCCAGCATTCTGTTCTCACAGTGGCCAACCCTCTCCCCTCCTGTGGTGTCCAGCAGCTGGTGTCCAGAAGCCTTGCTGCCTCCAGCTGTGAAGGCAGAGCCGAGACCTCGCCATGAACTTGTCTCTTTTAATGCCTCTTTTAAAGCCATCCAAGGTCTTTGCTGCTTACTGGGGGAGGGAGTTCCACAGTTGAATTTTGTGTTGCATGAAAAAGTTCTCTTATCTGTCCTGCACCTTCAGCTTCACTGGATGTCCAGGAGTTCTAGTGTTTTGAGAGAGGGAGAAAAACTCTCTCCACTCTCGCCATGCCCTGCACAATTTTATTAATGTCTATCATGTCACTTAGGTGGCGCTGTGGGTTAAACCACAGAGCCTAGGGCTTGCCGATCAGAAGGTCAGTGGTTCGAATCCCCACGACAGGGTGAGCTCCCGTTGCTCGGTCCCTGCTCCTGCCCACCTAGCAGTTTGAAAGCCCGTCAAAGTGCAAGTAGATAAATAGGGACCGCTCCGGCGGGAAGGTAAACGGCGTTTCCGTGCGCTGCTCTGGTTCGCCAGAAGCGGCTTAGTCATGCTGGCCACATGACCCGGAAGCTGTACACCGGCTCCCTCGGCCAATAAAGCGAGATGAGCACCACAACCCCAGAGTCGGCCATGGCTGGACCTAATGGTCAGAGGTCCTTTTACCCTTTACCTTTTTATCATGTAGCTGCACAGAACAGGGGTCAGCAAACTTTTCCAGCAGGGGGCCAGTCCACTGTTCCTCAGACTTTGTGGTGGGTCGAACTATATTTTGGAGGGAAAAAAAATGAATTCCTATGCCCCACAAATAACCCAGCAATGCATTTTAAATAAAAGCACACATTCTACGCATTTAAAAACACCCTGAATCCCGGACTGTCCACGGCCGGATTTAGAAAGCGATTAGGCCGAATCTGGCCCCCGGCCCTTAGGTTGCCTACCCATGGCATAGAATAGTTGTAGAGATGGAAGGCACCCCAAGGGTCATCTAGTCCAACCCCCTGCAATGCATGAATGCCTCGCCTTTTCTCTGATCTAAAATGCCCCCAAAGCTGCAACATTTCAGGAGAGTCGCTCCAGCCCCTTGATGGCTTTGGTTGCCTTTTTCCGAGCCTGTCCCAATTCTCTCACATCCCTTTGGCAGCGAGAACCGCGGGCAGCCTTCCCAATGCGGTCGCGCCATAGGTTTATGGTGTATAGATCGCCTTATGATCTCAGGATCGCTGGCATGAAACTGCGAGGAACGGAGAGAGGGAGAGGTCCGGCGTGTGTGTGTGTGTTCCAGAGCGCCCGGCGCGCTTCTGGAAAGCGCCTCCGGCGAGCTGCAAATGCGCGCATCTTGCAGAGAGCTCTTTGCAGGATCCCACCCCTTCTCTCTCCCGCCCCACTCTCTCCACCCCAATCAGGCCCGGGAGGGGTCCGCCTGCAGCTGGGATGGCTGCCTGGGAGCAAGAAGAGGACGGGGAGCTGGTGTTTGTGTTTGGTGGGGGGAGAGGCTAAAAATACGCACCGGCAGGAGGAGCAAAGTCCCCGGCAGGGGAGCGCAGTCGTGGCGGGGAGGCGGGGGCGCTGGCCAGCCTGAGCGAGCGGGGCAGCCCTCCAAGCCAAGGCGCAGCAAGGGGGGCCGGGAGGCTATGGGCTGGCGGGGGGCGGGAGGAGGAGGGCCATCAGCTGGGCCGGGCTGATAGCCTCCTATCTCCCGGGTAAAAGGGAGCAGGCCGCCTCCGCGCCGCCTCCTCCTCCGCGCCAGCCGCTGTCAGAGGATGGGCAGCATCGCCAGGGAGCCCGCCGACGGAGCCATGGAGCCCCGCGCCGAGCTGAGCGCCCCCGAGACGCGCGCCCCCATCAAGCGGGACTACCATCACCGGTAAGGGGGCAGCGGGACCATCGGGGCGTGGGGAGGCGCTGCTACCTCCAGACCCAGGGAGAGCATGCCGGGCGGCATCCGTCGAACTGGAGAGCTGGAAGGGGCACCCCAAAGGTCATCCAGTCTAACCCCCCTGCAAGGCAGCAATCACAAGACTCCCAGGCCGATGGCCAGCCAAGGAAGGAGAGTCCGCTACCTTCCTAGGGAGCCCAGGGCCAAGAGGCTGCTGCCAGCTGCTCTGCAGAGTTGGGGGGGGGGCGTAAAAAGGGGGCAGCGGGCTCCCCCTCTGAGCGTGTGGTGCAAGGGAGTGTTTTTGAGTGCGATCTCTTGGCAGTGGCTGTGATGTTTGTTTATCCAGTGGCAGGGAGTTCCTCTGGTCCCCTTTGAGGACGCGGGCGCTTGTTGGGCAGGGGTGGGGGAATATGTCTCTCTTCAGCTGAATATGGTGCGGGGGGGGGGGTCAATGAAGAAAGTGGATTATTGATGGGAGCAGTGCCGCTCCTGCCTCCTCCACCTGCACTCGGAGATATACAATGGTTGCAGATATGATCCCTGGCCAAGTTCAAGGTGTTACTTAACAGCATTTTTACCTGTTACTTAACCAGTTTACCTGCAAGATCACCTCGCCCCATAAACGCCTAATTTGATTGCTTCCAATAGCGGAGCTGACTCTGCCACATAAGACCTAAATACTAGATTTTAGGGTGACAGCACGCTCACTTTGGAACTGCCTGCCTCTTGACAGCAGGCGGACGTCTTCACTGCACTCTTTTCGTTGCCTGCTAAAATCATTTTCATTAGTACAAGCCTACCCAGGTGTTCAGAAAGTGGATGCTAGTCTTAATCGGTTTTTAGTCCATTGCCATTTTAATGTTACGGATGTCTTCAATTATTATTGCTAATTTTTCTTGGCGATAATTTTATCGTTTTATCTCTTTCGTGAACCCCTTGGAGGTTTCTCCTTTACAATCAAGTAGGGTAAAAATGAAATACTGTATTTTTTGCACCATAACACTCACTTTTTTCCTCCTAGAAAGTAAGGGGAAATGTCGGTGCGTGTTATGGAGCGAATGCCTGCGGGTGGCGGGGGGGGGGGATCTGCTGCAGTCGTGAGCAGAGGATCCATGGTTCCCCTTCCTTCCCTCCTCCGTGGTTACAAAGCATGGATCCACATGGATCCTCAGGATTTTTGCATTGGGCTACTCCAAACTCACTGTCAGATCACATGTCTGTGGCCACAGCATGAACCACAAAAATCATATATCCACTATTTCGTTTAGAATATTTTTTTTCTTGTTTTCCTCCTCTAAAAACTACATGCGTGTTATGGTCTGGTGCGTGTTATAGAGCGAAAAATACGGTAAATGAGTGTTACTGGGGACGGGTGAGGAGCAGGCCCTTCCTGGTCAGAGAAGGAAGCTTTGCTGCATCCAAATTGGCCTCTCTTCCACTTCAGGGCTCATTTCCATCTCAAAAGCGCTTTCTGCTCTAATAACTTGTATTCTCTCTCTCCCCCCCCTCCTCCTCTTCTCCTGCCAAGGCCTTTCCTTGCTTTATCCTCCTGCTGGCTCTTTGGGGCCAGGACTACACGCTCCCCCCCCCCCAAAGACAATGTCAGCAGGGAAGTTGCCCTGAAGGCAGAGGACCCAATGGACAGGGAGGCTGGGGGGGGGGAAATGGGGTGTCCCTGGAGGGCGGTCAGTCCTGAACTGCCAAACAGCATTGCAGGCCCAGAATCTCAAGCTGGGGGAGATAGGAGGGGAAGGACTTTACCTTTGGGGTGCTCCCGTATTATTGTTGTCGTCGTCGTTGTTTATTTTAATTTTTGTTACTGTATTTATATCCCACCTTTTTCTCCACAGAGCTCAAGGGGGCATTTATTTATTTTTTAATATTAATTTTTATTAGTTTCTTTTCAACATACCATTTTCAACAGTACTTAAAAATATTTTTACATCTTATTCAATTTTTTTTTTTACTTCCATCAGTCCTGTCTGAAAATGTTCCAGTCTAATCTCTTAGTATACATTGCTTATTTCCCCTGTTACATTTAAAACTCGTAACCAATATCTCTCTTCTTTATCTACTTTGTAGCACTTCATATATTCCTCCTTACAAAACTTCTTGTAGTCCTACTAATGTAATTTGTTGGTTACCATTGCTTTTCAAATAGCTCATATACTTCTTCCAATCTTCTGTAAATCTCTGGCCCTGCAGGTTTCGAATCCTTCCTGTCATTTTGTCCAATTCTGCATAGTCCATTATTTTCGTCCGCCATTCTTCTTTCATTGGAATTTCTTCTTGTTTCCTCAAGGGGGCATTTAATCCCCCACAACAACCCTGTGAGGTGGGTTAGGCTGAGAGGCAGCAAGGGACTGGCCCCAGGTCACATCCAGTGGGCTCTGTGGCTGAGTGGGGAGTTGCACCCTGGTCTCTTGGGTCCTAGTCCAACACTCTAACCACTATGCCACGCTGTCTCTCAACAACAAGGGTCCCTCCTCCCGGCACTGGCGGCTGAATATGCAGCCTAGGTGGGGGTGTCAAAAGATCCCTCCTGAGGCCCTTCTGTGGCAAAGGTGTCGCTGGGCCCTTGTGACATCTCCTTTCTTTCTTTCTTTTCCAATTTTTTAAAAATTAATTTTCCAAAAATTCAAAAACAAACAGACATACAAACATACAGACATCCTGCTTCAATCTTGGTAAAATTATTAAGTGACTTCCTCAAATCCCCTTGGTTGAATTTCATTATACAGTGGTACCTCAGGTTACATACGCTTCAGGTTACAGACTCCACTAACCCAGAAATAGTGCTTCAGGTTAAGAACTTTGCTTCAGGATGAGAACAGAAATCATGCTCCAGCAGTGCGGCAGCAGCAGGGGGCCCCATTAGCTAAAGTGGTGCTTCAGGTTAAGAACAGTTTCAGGTTAAGTACGGACCTCCGGAACGAATTAAGTACTTAACCTGAGGTACCACTGTATATCATCTTAACAGTTTTCCAAAATCAATTTTCTCAAAAAAAATCGCTTGATCACTTAACATCTTTCGTTCTTTCTAATTTCGCTTTAAATATCTTAAATCTTATCCTTACATATTTCAATCCTAAGCCTATCTAATATTTGCAAGCTTTCCCAGTTAAGTTATCTTGACATATTTAGCTAAATAGTCTTTAAATTTCTTCCATTCTTCCTGGTACTCCTCCTCCTCCTGGTCGCGGACTCTTCCAGTCAGGTCGTCCAGCTCCGAAAAATCCATCATCTTTATCTGCCATGTGACATCTCCTTTCAACCGCCAGTAAAGAACCCAGATCAGCCTCATCTGCATTCCGAGAGGGGTTTGGTTCAGATCTGGGTCAGGGAAGCTTGGATTCTTGACGGCACTTTCCTCGCTTCCTTCAGATTCCGCTCACCTCCTGTTGGCAAGGAAGATGGGAGAGACCCTGACCTCGTGGCTTTTCCTGCTTCCCTGTTGCACCCGTGGCTGCCTGCGGGGGGCCTGGTCCGTCAGGGCAAAATGGGGCACTGCCAGCTTCCTAATTTCCACCAGGTGACCCTGGGGGTGCCTTCCTACTCTAGGTAAAGGTAAAGGGACCCCTGACCATTAGGTCCAGTCGCGGACAACTCTGGGGTTGCGGCGCTCATCTCGCTTTATGGGCCGAGGGAGCTGGCGTACAGCTTCCGGGTCATGTGGCCAGCATGACTAAGCCGCTTCTGGCAAACCAGTACAGTGCACGGAAACGCCGTTTACCTTCCCGCCAGAGTGGTACCTATTTATCTACTTGCACTTTGTGCTTTCGAACTGCTAGGTGGGCAGGAGCAGGGACCGAACAACGGGAGCTCACCCCGTCACAGGGATTCGAACCACCGACCTTCTGATCAGCCAGTCCTGGGCTCTGTGGTTTAACCCACAGCGCCACCTGCGTCCCATACCTTTCCAACTCTACAATTGTACAAATCCATGATCGCTCTGTCTCAGCATTCAACTGCAATCTAGAGACCTCTTGGGAGATAGGGAGATGGGGAAGAGGACACCGGCAGGCAGCAAAGCCACCCATTGGGACTGGGGTGGGTGAAGGAGAAGGCCAACCAGAAGAGGAAGACCCAGTGCCATCAGTTTTTGCTTTGTCCCCATCATCAGTGGTGTAGGGTTAGGGGTGAGCAGAGAGCAACCCACGTTTGCCGATGAGACCGAATCGTTTTGGGTAGCTAATGCAAAAAAGGGATTGTGGAGAGCTCCAAAAGAATCTCTCGAAGCTGAGTGAGTGGATTTTAAAAGGGTAAACGGGGTCAGTGGCGTAGCGTGGGGGGTGCAGGGGGGGCTGGCCGCACCGGGCGCAACATCTGGGGGTTAGGGTTAGGGGGCGCAAATCCACGGGTTAGGGGGCGCAAATTACTTGCCTTGCCCCGGGTGCTGACAACCCACGCTACGCCACTGAACGGGGTTCAGCGAAAGCAAGTGCAAAGCAATCTTTTAGATCTTATTCTATAAACTTCCGCAGGAATGAGACCTTGGGGTCGCAGTAGATTGCTTGAGGAAGATGGTGATCCGGTGTGCGGCAGCTGTAAAAATGAAAGGCAGACTCCCTGCTAGGTATCCCCTGGAAAGAAATCGAAACTGCCAGTGATGTAAGGCTGTTATACAAATCTACGGTGTGACCAGATTTGCAATGCTATTCACGATTCTAGCCACCTCACCTATCCAAAGGATATTGCAAGTTGGACAAGTTTCAGAAAGGGGACACCCGAATGATCGAGGTGATGGAGTGAATCCCCTATGCCAGTGGCTTTCAACCAGTGTGTCTTGAATGGTGGCCAGGGGCGCTGCAGGCAACACTAGCCTCTGTCCCTCTTTCCTTCCCTCCCTCCTTAGATGCCCTCTCACATCTCTGCCTCCCAAAGGCTTGCACAGCAGTTTAATGCAGCAGCCCTGGCTACAAGCTCTGCGGGCGAATGATGCCTCTGGGATGATGATGATGATGATGATAAAAAGAAGAAGACCCCTGACCATTAGGTCCAGTCGTGGCCGACTCTGGGGTTGTGGCACTCATCTCGCTTTATTGGCCAAGGGAGCCGGCGTACAGCTTCCAGGTCATGTGGCCAGCATGACTAAGCCGCTTCTGGCGAACCAGAGCAGCGCATGGAAACGCCGTTTACCTTCCTGCCAGAGCAGTACCTATTTATCTACTTGCACTTTGATGTGCTTTTGAACTGCTAGGTTGGCAGAAGCAGGGACCGAGCAATGGGAGCTCACCCATTGCCGGGATTCGAACCGCTGACCTTCTAATCACCAAGTCCTAGGCTCTGTGGTTTAACCCACAGCGCCAATAATAATAAGAATAATTTATTATTTGTACCCCGCCCATCTGGCTGGGTTTCCCCAGCCACTCTGGGCGGCTTCCAACAAAGATTACAAATACATTAAAATGTCACACATTAAAAACTTCCCTGAACAGGTCTGCCTTCAGATGTCTTCTAAAAGTCTGGTAGTTGTTGTTCTCTCACATTTGGGCATTCCACAGGGCGGGCGCCACTACCAAGAAGGCCCTCTGCCTGGTTCCCTGTAACTTGACTTCTCGCAGTGAGGGAACCGCCAGAAGGCCCTCGGTGCTGGACCTCAGTGTCTGGGCAGAATGATGCAGGTGGAGACGCTCCTTCAGGTATACTGGACCGAGGCTGTTTAGGGCTTTAAAGGTCAGCACCAACACTTTGAATTGTGCTCGGAAACGTACGGGGAGCCAGTGTAGGTCAGTGTAGACAGTATTGAGCTCAATGGACCAAAGGTCTAATTCGGTATAAAGCAACTTCTTGTGGCTTTAAAAGGAGGTAAGACAGATTCATGGAGGAGAGAGCTATCAAGGGCTACGTTCTGCCTCCACAGTCAGAGGCAGCAATGCTTCTGAAAGCCAGTTGTTGCCCACCACAGGAGGGGAGAGGGCTCTTGTGTTCGAATCCTGCATGCAGGTTTCCCACTGGGTGGCCACTGTGAGAACAGGAGGCTGAGCTTAGGCCTGATCCAGCAACCTCTTCTGATGTTATTTAAAAAAAAACACCATTATTAACATATAAAACACATACATATACATTTACACAATACACGTACACAACACACTACCTAATTTTCATAACATAAAACATACCTACATTATATAATACCTACCTATACTGTACATATCAACATACCTACACACCTACCCCACACGGACACCCACCACGTGACTTGACTTCCAGCCGTTCTTGTTACACTACTTCATTTTTCCAACTAGCTTAAACGCATTTCATTATTTCTTTAATCTCTTCTTCTATCTTGACTTTACTCTCCTTTCATTCAAATCATTTTCTGGATTCACTCAATATCTGTCAGAAATTCTACTTTTTCCACATAAATGTTGATGTATTCCTTAAAGATAGCCCACTCCTTATTCACTTTTTGTACCATATCTCCTCTTATCCTCCCTGTTAGTTCGGCAATATGGAAGTATTCCATCATTTAAGATAACCAGTCTGTTTTGGTTGGGACGCTGCTGCTTTTCCAATTTTTAGCAATCAATAACCTTGCCGGCGTAGTTGCATACATACCGTATTTTTCGCTCTATAAGACGCACCAGACCACAAGACACACCTAGTTTTTGGAGGAGGAAAACAAGAAAAAAAATATTCTGAATCTCAGAAGCCAGAACAGCAAGCGGGATCGCTGCGCAGCGAAAGCAGCGATCCCTCTTGCTGTTCTGGCTTCTGGGATAGCTGCGCAGCCTGCATTCGCTCCATAAGACGCACACACATTTCCCCTTACTTTTTAGGAGGGAAAAAGTGAGTCTTATAGAGCAAAAAATATGGTAAATGTTGGTCTGACCATTCTTTTTATTTCCTCTGACATGATACCTAGGAGAAATGATTCTGGGTTTTTCCCCCAAATGAAAATCTAAACGTCTTTCTCAGTTCGTTATAGATATTTTCCCAGAATCCCACTATCCCAGAATCCCACTATCAGTATTTTCTGATGTTCTTACGTAATCGTGAGCCATGGAAGTTGCAGGGTCAGCTCTGGGAGCTGTAGGTAAAGTGGTGTCCTGCCAGAGTCAGGACTATTTGCACTGGCTCAAAGCAAACAGGAGGGTCTCTAACCTTTGGCCGGGGCCTCCGCTCACCCTACCAGGATGACTTCTGGCTACACACCTCCTTCCTGGCCTCTCCTGGCGGACCTTGCTTTGGCAAGAGAGGGATCCGTCCCCAAGGGAGGAAAGGTCGCCCTCCTGTGTGGGCACTGCCGGAGCCCATTACATCAGCTGGCACTGGGGGAAGCAGCCAGGGGACCCTTTCCAAACTCTGATAGGGAAGGTAAAGCCACCGCTTATGATGCAAAGCTCTGACGCATGCGCTGAGGTCAGGGCTGTCCCTTGGCCGCTCAAGGCCTTTCTGCTAACACCTCCCTAGGACAGGGTGGACAGGACGAATCACTCCATTCCCAGGGGTTGGACCTGATGACTTCTTGTTGTAAACAATATCTGCCCTTCTTCCCTTATGGGGTATCCAAGAGCCCATATAGAGTCCTTAGGTGGGTTACCTGTCGGTAGGAGAAAATAACAGAGGCCAACCAGAGAATATTGAGAAGCAAAGCAGCTGGTAAGCCTAATCTTTATTGAACTGTTGCAACAGGGTGCTTCCCTCGCACACAGGAAAGGAGGAGGACCCAGAACAAAGGTGTGCCTGCCCTTATATAGACATTTTAAATTCCCTGCCCTGGAGCTCAAGACCACCCCTCCATACATCATACATACATCACAGAAGGGGTGTAACCCAAGACCACCCCCCACATACCTCCATCACAGAAAAGGTGGTTTAAAACAGAAATTTGAATGTTGTTGTTTTTGCCAGGTTATCTGATTGCCTTTCCTGATAGTCTGTCACCCATTAAAATGCGGATTACTCAATTCCTGAGACAATGGGAAGGTTCCCTCACCCCGTCCCTGCTTGCAGAGAAAACATTTGGTCAGTTTGGGAGTCAAAATGGTTTCAGGGCGGTCTTCCTGTGCTGCTCCAGACATGTGGTCCACATAGCTATCATAGCTGTCAACGTTTCCCTATTTTAAAGGGAAATTCCCTTATTCCGAATAGGATTCCTCGCAAGAAAAGGGAAAAGTTGACAGCTATGATATCTATGTATGTGCTTGGTTGGTGCATTTATGAACATTTATTTTATATATATATATATATATATATGCAGGTTTTGGTGTCTTCGGGTGTCTTCCCGTGTAAGAGTTGGGGTGTCTAGGCGACGTTTCGACGAGGTCTCACTCGTCATCTTCAGGCTGGTGCTTTCGGCTTCTTGTTACTGGAACAGAGCGGGATCTCAGTGTTTGAGTTCCTATAAATACTGTAGAGGGGTGTGGTGTATTGCCTCAAAAGTTCTGGGCAGAGGGGAAGTTCCCAGGCTAGTGTTCTTTTCTTCTTTTGTTCCTTAATTACTTGAGGGATATCTTGAGTGATTTCTTGAGTGATATTCTGAGTACCACTTAGGTGGGTCATTAGGTGTGGATTAGTTGCTAAAGCCTTCGTGTCTTGACCTCTTGAATTTGTGAAGAGTTTTTCTGGGAAGATGGCTGTACTGCACTTAGTTGTGCTTTGGCTTGGCTTCGTGTATAGGGGCGAGCTGTGGTTTTGTGCCCTGTGCCAGCCAGATCTGTGTAGGGATTGCAGGGGGGTGCAGCATCCGGAGGTGCCACTATGGTTTGGTTACTGGATGGTGTCTGTAATTTATCTGTGGAGAGGGTCTGGGTTTGGGTCTGGTGTGGTTGATTGGTGGTGGCGTTCTGTGTGCCTCTGGATCTGGTGTCGGTTTTTGTGGGGAGGGCTAATTTCCAGATGTCTGGCAGGCGGGACGTGTCGTCACGCTTGTTCATGTTGTGAGGGTGTTTCTCTATCTCGATGGCTTCCATGATTATTCTCTTGTGGTGATGTTCCATGTTAAAGAGCAATTTGGAATCTGCAAAATTAATTTCGTGTCCTGTTTCTTTCATGTGTTGGAAAAGAGAGGAAGATTTTTCTTCTTTTTTGACGGCATTCTTGTGTTCTGCGATACGTGCATTTATTCGTCTGTTTGTTTGTCCAATGTACGTGGCTGGGCAGACTTTGCAGGGTATTTCATAGACCCCTTGGTTTTCCAACTGGATTTTATCTTTGGGGTTTCTGAGGATATTGGCTATTTTTTGGTTGGTGCAAAAGGCTGTTTTGATATTGTGTTTATGGAGGATTTTGCTAATTTTATCTGTAGTGCCCTTGATATAAGGAAGGAGGGCCATGCCATTGTTTTCTTCCGTGTCTTGGTTTTTGGGGGGTGTTTCTTTTTGGATTAGCTTCTTAACCCTGTTTTGCTGGTATCCATTGGCGATTAACACATTTGAGAGATTCTGTAACTCAGTTGTCAAGTGGTCTTTGTCAGCCAGGCGTTTGGTTCTGGAGATGAGGGTCTTGGCTACGGAGTTTATTTGTGCAGGGTGGTGGTGTGATTGAGCATGTAAGTAGCGGTTGGTGTGTGTTTTTTTCCGGTAGATAGTGTGTCCTAGGGAGCCATCAGGTTTTTTGTAGATTAGGACGTCAAGGAAGGGAAGCTGGTTGTTGGCTTCTATTTCCATAGTGAATTGTATTTTGGGGTGTAGGCTGTTGAGATGTGTGAGGAAGCTATCTAGTTTTTCTTTCCCGTGTGGCCAAATTACAAAGGTGTCGTCAACATATCTGAGCCAAAGTTTGGGTTTGTGTTCTGACTTGTCTAAAGCATTGGTTTCAAAGTGTTCCATGTACAGATTTGCGATGACCGGTGAGAGGGGTGATCCCATAGGTGCTCCTTCTATCTGTTTGTATCTTTGTCCATTGTGGATGAAGTACGTGTTGGTTAGGCAGTGGTTGGTCAGGTCCAGGATGTATTCGGGGGGATTGTATTTGTTTTGGATGGCTGTCAAGGCTTCATTAATGGGCACTTGTGTGAAGAGAGATACAACATCGAAGCTCACAAGTAGGTCATCGGGATGTAGGTTTTGCTTCTTTATTGTTTCTATGAACTGGAAGGAGTTAGTAACGTGTGAAGCGATGGATTCTGCATAGGGCTGAAGTTGCTTAGCGAGAAATTTAGCGAGATTTTGTAGAGGTGAGCCTATGGAGCTGACTATTGGTCTGAGTGGTGTTCCTTCTTTGTGTATCTTGGGGAGACCGTAGAGTTTGGGGCATCTGGATGATTTTTCTCTGGGGATGATTCTTAGCTGGATTTCTTCACTGATAGGAGAGGCTTTTATTTTGGATTTGGTGGTTTTTTCCAGATAGGTGGTGGGATCTGTTTTTATAGGTTGGTAGGTAGGGTCTTGGAGTAGATTTGATAGTTTTGCTTGGTAGTCCGATGTGTTCATCACTACCAAGCATGTGTTCATCACTACCAAGCAAAACTATCAAATCTACTCCAAGACCCTACCTACCAACCTATAAAAACAGATCCCACCACCTATCTGGAAAAAACCACCAAATCCAAAATAAAAGCCTCTCCTATCAGTGAAGAAATCCAGCTAAGAATCATCCCCAGAGAAAAATCATCCAGATGCCCCAAACTCTACGGTCTCCCCAAGATACACAAAGAAGGAACACCACTCAGACCAATAGTCAGCTCCATAGGCTCACCTCTACAAAATCTCGCTAAATTTCTCGCTAAGCAACTTCAGCCCTATGCAGAATCCATCGCTTCACACGTTACTAACTCCTTCCAGTTCATAGAAACAATAAAGAAGCAAAACCTACATCCCGATGACCTACTTGTGAGCTTCGATGTTGTATCTCTCTTCACACAAGTGCCCATTAATGAAGCCTTGACAGCCATCCAAAACAAATACAATCCCCCCGAATACATCCTGGACCTGACCAACCACTGCCTAACCAACACGTACTTCATCCACAATGGACAAAGATACAAACAGATAGAAGGAGCACCTATGGGATCACCCCTCTCACCGGTCATCGCAAATCTGTACATGGAACACTTTGAAACCAATGCTTTAGACAAGTCAGAACACAAACCCAAACTTTGGCTCAGATATGTTGACGACACCTTTGTAATTTGGCCACACGGGAAAGAAAAACTAGATAGCTTCCTCACACATCTCAACAGCCTACACCCCAAAATACAATTCACTATGGAAATAGAAGCCAACAACCAGCTTCCCTTCCTTGACGTCCTAATCTACAAAAAACCTGATGGCTCCCTAGGACACACTATCTACCGGAAAAAAACACACACCAACCGCTACTTACATGCTCAATCACACCACCACCCTGCACAAATAAACTCCGTAGCCAAGACCCTCATCTCCAGAACCAAACGCCTGGCTGACAAAGACCACTTGACAACTGAGTTACAGAATCTCTCAAATGTGTTAATCGCCAATGGATACCAGCAAAACAGGGTTAAGAAGCTAATCCAAAAAGAAACACCCCCCAAAAACCAAGACACGGAAGAAAACAATGGCATGGCCCTCCTTCCTTATATCAAGGGCACTACAGATAAAATTAGCAAAATCCTCCATAAACACAATATCAAAACAGCCTTTTGCACCAACCAAAAAATAGCCAATATCCTCAGAAACCCCAAAGATAAAATCCAGTTGGAAAACCAAGGGGTCTATGAAATACCCTGCAAAGTCTGCCCAGCCACGTACATTGGACAAACAAACAGACGAATAAATGCACGTATCGCAGAACACAAGAATGCCGTCAAAAAAGAAGAAAAATCTTCCTCTCTTTTCCAACACATGAAAGAAACAGGACACGAAATTAATTTTGCAGATTCCAAATTGCTCTTTAACATGGAACATCACCACAAGAGAATAATCATGGAAGCCATCGAGATAGAGAAACACCCTCACAACATGAACAAGCGTGACGACACGTCCCGCCTGCCAGACATCTGGAAATTAGCCCTCCCCACAAAAACCGACACCAGATCCAGAGGCACACAGAACGCCACCACCAATCAACCACACCAGACCCAAACCCAGACCCTCTCCACAGATAAATTACAGACACCATCCAGTAACCAAACCATAGTGGCACCTCCGGATGCTGCACCCCCCTGCAATCCCTACACAGATCTGGCTGGCACAGGGCACAAAACCACAGCTCGCCCCTATACACGAAGCCAAGCCAAAGCACAACTAAGTGCAGTACAGCCATCTTCCCAGAAAAAACTCTTCACAAATTCAAGAGGTCAAGACACGAAGGCTTTAGCAACTAATCCACACCTAATGACCCACCTAAGTGGTACTCAGAATATCACTCAAGAAATCACTCAAGATATCCCTCAAGTAATTAAGGAACAAAAGAAGAAAAGAACACTAGCCTGGGAACTTCCCCTCTGCCCAGAACTTTTGAGGCAATACACCACACCCCTCTACAGTATTTATAGGAACTCAAACACTGAGATCCCGCTCTGTTCCAGTAACAAGAAGCCGAAAGCACCAGCCTGAAGATGACGAGTGAGACCTCGTCGAAACGTCGCCTAGACACCCCAACTCTTACACGGGAAGACACCCGAAGACACCAAAACCTGCATTCCTGTACCCGTGAAAATCTACGAAAGCATATATATATATATATATATATATGACCTCAATTTTTTTCATTGCACTTCTTTCCAATGCTATGATTCTACGATTCTTCACTACTAGCATTTTGTGGCTGACCACGGGGCCTTAATGGCAGCCTTTGTGCCTTGGACGTGGCTGCGTCTCCCCAGTTAAGGAGCTGGCAGGCAGCCTCTGGCAGGCACTGACTCCTTCCCTACAAAGCGGTCAGCTCCCTCCCTCCGTCCCTTGCTCATTCAAGGAATCTGCTTGGAGTCTTCCAACTAGGCCACATTGCATTTAATGTAGAACTTGGAAGCTCCTTTGGAAGAATGTGAGTGTGAGATCTGCTTAGGCGTTTTGTTAGCAAGGAGGATTAGTTTCTAGACCTCATGGTACGGGGGGGAAGCCCTCCCCCAAAGGCAGGGTTGGTTTCAGCTTGTGAAGGGGTGGGAATTTAAGCAGTTAGGTAAAGGGACCCCTGACCGTTAGGTCCAGTCGCGGACAACTCTGGGGTTGCGGCGCTCATCTCACTTTACTGGCCGAGGGAGCCGGCAGACAGCTTCCGGGTCATGTGGCCAGCATGACTAAGCCGCTTCTGGCGAACCAGAGCAGTGCACGGAAATGCCGTTTACCTTCCCGCCGGAGCGGTACCTATTTATCTACTTGCACTTTGACGTGCTTTCAACGGGAGCTCACCCCATCGCGGGGGATTCAAACCAGCGACCTTCTGATCGGCAAGCCCTAGGCTCTGTAGTTTAGACCACAGTCCCACCTGTGTCCCACAGCAGTTAAAGGTAAAGGGGACCCCTGACCATTAGGTCCAGTCGTGACCGATTCTGGGGTTGCAACGCTCATCTCGCTTTATTGGCCGAGGGAGCCGGCGTACAGCTTCCGGGTCATGTGGCCAGCATGACTAAGCCGCTTCTGGCGAACCAGAGCAGAGCACGGAAATGCCGTTTACCTTCCCGCCGGAGTGGTACCTATTTATCTATTTGCACTTTGACATGCTTTCGAACTGCTAGGTGGGCAGGAGCAGGGACCGAGCAACGGGAGCTCACCCCGTCGCGGGGATTCGAACTGCCGACCTTCTGATCGGCAAGCCCTAGGCTCTGGGGTTTAGGCCACAGCGCCACTCGTGTCCCACAGCAGTTAGGGATGCTCAAAAAAGACTTCAGGGAACACATTGCTGAAACATTAAGACCACCAACCAGAAGCTCTTCAAATATATTAGCAGCAGGAAACCATCTAGAGAGGCAGTTGGATGACAAGGGAGTCAAAGGAGGATAAGGAAATTGCTGAGACGCTGAATGAGTTACTTGCATCAGTCTTCACAATGCAGGATGTTGGACACACCCCAGGGCCTGAACTAACTTTTGCAGAAGGTGAGTTAGTAGGTAGGGCAGGTCAAGTTCTAGGCCTAGTGGTCATTAAGTGTTCTTGTGCTTGAATCCTGCAAGCTGGTTTCCCACAGGTTGGCCATTGAGAGAACAGGATGCTAGAATAGATGGGGCTTTGGCTTGATCTAGCAGGCTGTTCTTCTCCTCAAGGAACCCAGGAGGTAGTTGGCAGGACCGGAAGCCCACAGCAGGGTGGCGTGGGAAGGGGTGATCTCACCAAGAGGGATGCTGAAGAGTGGATGGCCTTTTCCCTTTCAAGAAAATGACCTTTGCCACCCCGGGAATATCGACCCAGCCAGCTGCAGCAACCCGGCCCCCAAACAAGCCACAGGGACTTCCAGATGCTGTGATTATTGGGCACTCATCCTGATTAAGGACTCCTCTTCCCATATGAACCTACCTGGTCCGCCTGAGATCATCTTCTGAGGCCCTTTCTTGTGTGCCTCCTCCTTGAGAGGTCCGGAGGGTGGCAACACGAAAACGGGGTCTCCTCTGAAGTGGCTCCCCATCTGTGGAATGCTCTCCCCAGGGAAGTTCGCCTGGCACCTTCATGATACACTTTTAGGCACCAGGCAAAAACATTCCTTTTTAACCAGGCCTTTGCTTGATTTGATTGACATCCTATGCCCTTTTAAAATGATTTTTTTTAGGGGGTGTGTGTTATTGGGTTGCTGTTTTTAATTTTATTTTGATTATGCATTTTGTGGTTTTATATTTTGATTTTGTTCTCTGAACCGCCCTGAGACCCCCAGGTATAGGGCAGTATATAAATTCAATATAATAATAATAATAATAATAATAATTTATTGTTATGTACTGAAGTTCCCACCCTGGGCCAGCAGGGAGATACTGTAGATAGTTTTCACTCAGGTCCACATATGCAAATAAGGGATTGAAAGTGACGTTCAGTGATTGGATAGTTACAGAAAGTGGTTACAGCTGCGTTGTACTGGAGCTCTATATAAGCAGGCTGGCTGAACCCTTCCGTTCAGTTCTGTTCTGGCCTGTGAATAAACAAGAGCTGTTTGAAGAATCGCTGTGTCGTCTGATATGTTCACCCACAACTTAACACTGGCGACGAAGGTGGGATCGATGGGCATCAGAGCACAGCCAGATGCAGCCACCCTCTGAGCTGTGCTGAATCACTGAGCTGAAACACCGAGCGAAATAATAATAATAATAATAATAATAATAATAATAATAAGAAGAAGAAGAAGAAGAAGAAGAGCATATGCTGGATCAGGCCAGCGTCCTGCTCTCAAGGTGGCCAGCCAGTTGCCCATTGTGGGAAACTCACACCCCTGATCCAACAGAGGTCCGTCTTCTGCTCTTGGTGCTATAACCTGCCAACTCCAAGAGGGAGTTTGCCACTTGGATTGCAAGCTCTGGGCAAGTTTGTGGCTCCTCCTGGCCAGTCAGTGCAGGGTGTGGGACTCTGCCCTGGTGGTCCTGGAGATTCACCTGGCAGAGTGAAAAGATAACTGCTTCTTCGCCCATCCCTGTGGGCCTCTTCCCGAATTCAAGAGGCTCTGATGTATGCTGTCTACTCCTTCCGCCATAGCTGTCAACCATCCCTTATTTGGCGGGAAAGTCCCTTATCCCAGCGCCGTGTCCCGCTGCTGTCCCTTATTGATGATGTCCCTTAAATTTCCCAGGTTTCAAAGGAAGCAGCTCCTCTCCCTCCCTCCCTGTTGGCCAGGGAGGAGAGAGGCTCCAGCTGTGTTGCTTGGCTGCATTGCTTACCCAATAAGGAGTCTAAGAATGACTGGGGGGTGGAGCTTGCATGCATTGTGCTGATCAAATCGGCCGCATTGCCTGGGGACTTGCCTTTGCTCAGCGCTTCCCAGCGGAGAGGTGGTTTTCCTTGCTGCATCCCCTTTGCCGGGTTGCTGCGCTGTGGGAACCACCGCTTGAGGCTTCGTTTGGCTGCTGGCTGGGCTTTCTGCCTTTGGCTCGGAGGGGCTCAGAAGTTGAACATACCTGTGCCCGGAAAATCCCTTATTTTGGCTGCTGATCCCTTATTTTCAAGGCTGCTGGTCCCTTATTTTCAAATCTGTAAGTTGACAGCTATGCCTTCCGCGCAGTGGGGAGACCCCCGGGGGAGAAAAGAGAAGAGCAGCGTTTTGCCTAGGCGCCTTTGGAAGCAACAGTTGGGCAATTGCAGAGCCCCAGTAATGATTCTCAGTATCATAAAACATAATTAGAAAATGCCTGGGATGCCTGTGGCAGAACCCTCGCTCAGTGTCAGGAAATGTGGGTGGGAGAGAGGAGCCCGCCTTTTCTGGAAGGCTGTGAGTGTATAAGGGCTGGCGGATGTATTAAAAACTCCTTTGCGAGCTGGTCTGGGTCCCGAGATCTCGCATTGGGGAATCTTTCAGTGAATGTTAGGTTCACGTGGGGTGTGTGTGTTAAATAGGGAAGGCTGAGTTTCATAGCTCATAAATCCCTGTAATGGGAAACTTGTTGACACAGCCTGCCCAGGAGCCCTGCTAATGTTACACAGCTACGCTTAGTGCCCTCCAGGCCAGCTCCCTCCCTCTCTGTGCATCAACGATGCTGTGAGGCTCATCACACAGAGCCACCCAGGACCAGCAGCCACGAGTCAGGCTTGGGTGTGCAATAAGGTAAAGGTAAAGGGACTCCTGACCATTAGGTCCAGTCGTGGCCGACTCTGGGGTTGCGGCGCTCATCTCGCTTTACTGGCCGAGGGAGCCGACGTACAGCTTCCGGGTCATGTGGGCAGCATGACTAAGCCGCTTCTGGCGAACCAGAGCAGCGCACGGAAACGCCATTTACCATCCCGCTGGAGTGGTACCTATTTATCTACTTGCACTTTGATGTGCTTTCGAACTGCTAGGTTGGCAGGAGCAGGGACCGAGCAACGGGAGCTCACCCCACTGTGGGGATTCGAACTGCCAACCTTCTGATCGGCAAGTCCTAGGCTCTGTGGTTTAACCCCCAGCGCCACCCACATCCCTGGGTGTGCAACAGGTGCAGTGAAAAAAAATGGAAACCTGAAGAAATTTGATGCATGGGGGTCTTCCAGGAAGCTTGGGCCATTTTGTCCAACCCCCTGATCTACAATTTGCACTCAGAACTCAGGGCTCTCCGTAGCCAAATGACCTCCAAGTGAGACTCGGAGTAACTGGAAGATGGTTGGGCTTTCTCAATCTCAAAAGGACTCTGTGCCAGCGAAGGCAGAGAGTGGAGTGTGTGTACCTTTCGAAAGATTGTTTGGGTAGAAAACCTCCATGACACTGCATCCCAGTTTCCTAGGTCCTTTCCAGACAAAGCACAGCCGATTAGATGGGACACCCAAATTGCCGGCAAGTCAGGGGGCAGATTGTGGCTCTTGGGAACCTCATGACACGGCCTCTCCTTTTCAGGATCTTTGTGAACCGGAGTCTGGCGCTGGAAAAGATCAAATGTTTCGGCTTTGACATGGACTACACTCTCGCAAGTAAGTAAGAGGCCACCAGAAAACAAGCTTGCCCTATCTTCCATGTGACACAAAGGAGATGGGGAACAGACCCCTGTAAATTTTAAGCTGAGGAACCAGATGATAAAAGTTGTGCCCCAAGATGGCCAAAAACTCTTGTTTTTATACTTTAATTTTTCCTTTCTGAATCACTTTGAGCTATTTTTGTGAAAAAGCAACTAATAAAGGGGATATACCGAGTCCTTGGGGGAGTTGGGCTGTCAAAGTCAACCCCCCATTTTTTTTTCTTATATCAAATACCAATACTAAATGGTTCCTCCCTGTTCAGGGGCAGTCTACCTCTGAGTATACAAGCAACAGGGGAAAGTTAGCCTGGCTTGGGTGGGACACCGGGCTGCAGTTCTTGTCCACATTGCATAGATACTTCATTTTGATTGCTTTCTAAAATTTGCTTGTTTGTTTATTTATTATTTCATAAATTTTTTGCACCGCTTGACTGTAGGAAAATCGAAGCGATTTTCAAAGAAGCCCCCAAACAAACAAAACACACACACACACAAAACCACAACACTAAGAAAATTAACAATAATTTAAGACATTGTTAAAATAGCAATAATAACAATTGTTTAGGCTTGTTCATAATTCCATGACACAGAATAAAAGTAGAATCCAGTTGCTACTCCAATAACTCTAGAATATCCAAAGCAAGATGATGAAAAAGAATTTGAGGATATTGACAAATACGGAAGTGCAAATGGAAGTTTGCTTTATTTAGCAAGCCTATCCAGACCTGACATAACAAATGCAACTAACATGCTTAGCAGAAAAACGCCCAAGCTTATAACGAGTGGTTCCTTTAAAGTATCCTAAAACACGTTTCATTGCATTCCAATCTTGCTGTATTGGCTTGGACATTTTTCTGCTAAGTACATTAGTTGCATTTGATATGTCAGGCCTGGATAGGTTTGCTAAATAAAGCCAACTTCCAGTTGCATTTCTGTATTTGTCAATATCCTCAAATTTTTTTTCATCATCTTGCTTTGGATATTCTAGAGTCATTGGAGTAATCATTGCAAAGGGGGGAAAAGACCACCAGGCTGTATTTGATAGATGGGGCCCAAGATTTCCTGAGTTTGCTTTGCAACTTTTTTTTTGGGGGGGGGGGGGAGTCAAACCAGCCTGCAAAGTTAAACCCAGGAAATGCCTCCCCCAAAGGGCTGGATTTAGGTTTGATGAGGCCCTAAGCTACTGAAGGTAATGGGGCCCTTTATATGTCCAACTGTCCTTTGTCAACAACAAATCGTCGCTGTTTTTTGTGCCGAATATATATGCTATATGGTAATTTATGGACCTAACAGGTATCTAAAGCCATTTGCACATAACAAAATATGTATTTTATCAAAGTACAGTCATACCTCGAGTTGAATGAGCTTTGGGTTGAGCGCGTTCGAGTTGCGTTCCGTGGCAACCCGGAAGTAACAGAGCACGTTACTTCCGGGTTTCGCCGCTTGCGCATGCGCAGATGCTCAAAATGACGTCATGTGCATGCGCGGTAGCGGCGAAACGCAACCCACACATGTGCAGACGCGTCTTGCGTTCCATTTGGGATGCGAACGGGGATCCGGAACGGATCCCGTTTGCATCCTGAGTTACCACTGTAATTGTTGAACTGAAATACAATTAAGAAGAAGTATATTAATAGTGAAATACACACTGTCGCTGTATGTAAGTTTTATTTTATTTGTTTTTTATCTTATATTTTGGAAATGTACATTCAGGGTTTTTTTCCCCTTAAAATTTTTTTGGGGGGCCCCCAAGAGCGTGGGGCCCTAAGCTATAGTTTGTTTAGCTTATCTGTAAATCCAGCACTGCTCCCTAAATTGCCTTTTGCCTCTGCAGTGTACAAATCTCCGGACTACGAGGAGTTGGCTTTTGAGCTGCTGCTGGAGCGCTTGGTGTCCATTGGCTACCCCCATGAGATCCTGGAGTATAGATACGACCCCACTTTCCCCACCAGGTAAGGGAGCAGCGATGCCTTGGCAGCCCAGAGGTGGCCAGGGGGAAAGGACCCACTCTCCTCACCCGCCCTCTCTTCTTCCTCAGGGGCCTCGTATTTGACGCCATGTACGGGAATTTGCTGAAGGTGGACTCCCACGGGAACCTACTGGTCTGTGCCCACGGCTTCCGCTTCCTCAAAGGGTAGGTGACGTCCTCCAACACAAGCAGAACCACATAACACCGGGCCTGAGAGATCTGCATTGGCTCCCAGTACGTTTCCGAGCACAATTCAAAGTGCTGGTGTTGACCTTTAAAACCCTAAACGGCCTCGGTCCTGTATACCTGAAGGAGCGTCTCCACCCCAATTGCTCAGCCCGGACACTGAGGTCCAGCACTGAGGGCCTTCTGGCGGTTCCCTCACTGCGAGAAATTTCTTCCAGTCTTTTAAGAAATACTTGGTCTTCCTGGTTTCTGATCTTTCATGGCAATCTTGCCATTTCTGCATTTTCCATCAGTTTGGTTTGCCATTCTTCTCTGGTCGGTATTTCTCCTTCTTTCCATCTCTGGGCTAGAAAGCCTTCTTGCTGCCATCGTTGCATACATAAATCTTTTATTTTCTTTTGGTAGGTCCTCACCTATTCTACCTAACAGAAAAGCCTCTGGTTTTTTAATAAAAGTTTTCTTTAGTTCATTATATATCATTTCCCAGAAAGCTTTTACTGCCCCACAGGACCCCACCACATATGATAAAAAGGTACCTTCTTTTCTTTTACATTTCCAGCACAAATTTGAGCTGCTTCTGTACATTTCCACAATTGTACTCGGAGTCAGGTACCAACAATACATTGTTTTCATATAATTTTCTTTCAACGAACAGCAGGCCATAAACTTCAGGTCCTGTCTCCATAACCTTTCCCATGATGAAAATTGTATATATTGGACTACTGCAATGCGCTCCACATGGGGCTACCTTTGAAGGTGACTCGGAAACTGCAATTAATCCAGAATGTGGCAGCTAGACTGGTGACTGGGAGTGGCCGCCGGGACCACATAACCCTGGTCCTGAGAGATCTGTATTGGCTCCCAGTACATTTCCGAGCACAATTCAAAGTGTTGGTGCTGACCTTTAAAGCCCTAAATGGCCTCGGCCCAGTATACCTGAAGGAGCGTTTCCACACCCATCGTCCTGCCCGGACACTGAGGTCCAGCGCCGAGGGCCTTCTGGCGGTTCCCTCATTGCAAGAAGTGAGGTTACAGGGAGCCAGACAGAGTGCCTTCTCAGTAGTGGCCCCCGCCCTGTAGAACGCCCTCCTAGCAGATGTCAAGACAATAAACAACTATTTTACTTTTAAATGACAACTGAAGGCGGCCCTGTTTAGGGAAGTTTTTAATGATTGACACTGTATTGTTTTTAATATTCGGTTGGAAGCTGCCCAGAGTGGCTGGGGAAACCCAGCGAGATGGGTGGGGTATAAATAATAAATTATTGTTATTATTTATTATATTACAGTGGTGCCCCGCAAGACGAATGCCTCGCAAGACGGAAAACCTGCTAGACGAAAGGGTTTTCCGTTTTGGAGGTGCTTCGCAAAACGAATTTCCTATGGGCTTGCTTCGCAAGACGAAAATGTCTTGCGAGTTCCTGCGGGGTTTTTTCCCTCCCCCCCCTTTTCCCAAGCTGCTAAGCCGCTTAACAGCTGATCTGCTAAGCCGCTTATCAGCTGATCCGCTAAGCCGCTAAGCAGCTTATCAGCTGATCTGCTAAGCCGCTAAACCGCTTATCAGCTGATCCGCTAAGCCCGCTAAGCCGCTAATAGCACTAATCCGCTAAGCCGTCAATGGGCTTGCTTCGCAAGACGAAAAAACCGCAAGATGAAGAGACTCGCGGAACGGATTCTTTTCGTCTTGCGAGGCACCACTGTATAACCAAAATCTCTTGCTCAGTGTATCACCACTGAATTAACTTCTTCATCTTTAGTAAACCATTCTGATTCTATGATTCTTCCAGGAAGAGCCCAGCCGCGTTGAGGTCTGGGCGGGGGGAGCTGCTATGGAGGGGGGCAAGTTGGTTGCTCAGTCCCCATCCGGATGGGGCTTCTGTCCACTGGGGGGCTGTTGCAAAGAGGCTGCCACCGCTGAGCTTGCAGAGGGAAACCAGGGCAGTGGGTGCGAAGGGCCCCCTCTGTATCTCCCTCCTTCCTGGCTGCAAGAGCTCTCCGAAGGTCATCTAGCTGCAGGAATTTTAAGCTAAGCTATCCCTGACAGGTGGCTCTCCAACCTCTGTTTAGAAACCTCCACCACCTTCTGAGGAAGTCCATTCCATGGCCAAACAGCTCTTACTGCCAGGAAGTTCTTCATTCTTTTGCCACGTGCTGCTTGTGGGATGTGGATGGGTCCATTATTATTATTATTATTATTATTATTATTATTATTATTACTACAGTGAACGCTCAGGTTGCGAACGTGATCCGTGCGGGATCACAGAATCATAGAATCATAGAGTTGGAAGAGACCACAAGGGCCATCGAGTCCAACCCCCTGCCAAGCAGGAAACACCATCAGAGCACTCCTGACATATGGTTGTCAAGCCTCTGCTTAAAGACCTCCAAAGTAGGAGACTCCACCACACTCCTTGGCAGCAAATTCCACTGTCGAACAGCTCTTACTGTCAGGAAGGTCTTCCTAATGTTTAGGTGGAATCTTCTTTCTTGTAGTTTGGATCCATTGCTCCGTGTCCGCTTCTCTGGAGCAGCAGAAAACAACCTTTCTCCCTCCTCTATGTGACATCCTTTTATATATTTGAACATGGCTATCATATCACCCCTTAACCTCCTCTTCTCCAGGCTAAACATGCCCAGCTCCCTTAGCCGTTCCTCATAAGGCATCGTTTCCAGGCCTTTGACCATTTTGGTTGCCCTCCTCTGGACACGTTTCAGTTTGTCAGTGTCCTTCTTGAATTGTGGTGCCCAGAACTGGACACAGTACTCCAGGTGAGGTCTGACCAGAGCAGAATACAGTGGCACTATTACTTCCCTTGATCTAGATGCTATACTCCTATTGATGAGGCCCAGAATTGCATTGGCTTTTTTAGCTGCCGCGTCACACTGTTGGCTCATGTCAAGTTTGTGGTCAACCAAGACTCCTAGATCCTTTTCACATGTACTGCTCTCAAGCCAGGTGTCACCCATCTTGTATTTGTGCCTCTCCTTTTTTTTGCCCAAGTGCAATACTTTACATTTCTCCCTGTTTAAATTCATCTTTAACCCGCAGCATTCACAACCTGTGTCTGCACACCCGTGGGTTGCGTTTCGGCACTTCTGCACATGCGCAAAGCGCAATTTAGTGCTTCTGCAAATGGATGGGTCTTTAACCTTCCCTCTGTGGGTTTTCCTACAGTAGGGTTACCAGATTTTTTCCAATGAATCCGGGGACGCTTTAATTAATTAATTAATCACTACACATTCAGGATGGTGATGCTGCAGCGATGGCGGGGACAGAGGGGCGGCTGCTGTCTTGACCACAACCGCCACGTTTTCCCTTCCTCCAAGGCTTCTATTTCTTTTCTCCATAAGCCTGGGCAGCCCCTGACTTGTTGGTTCTTTGGTGGTGGTGGTGGGGAAGCGGTGCGCAGTGGGTCAGGCAGGGAAGGCGGAGAAGGAGGGCTGAGAGCGACAGCAAGGCTCGGGCAGCGCGATGCCTCCCTTCCCATCAGAGCAGCCCCAATCCCATTCCTACTTGCGTGCAAGCAGAAGGGGCAGGGATCCCTCAGCTGGGAAGGGAGGCTTCACACTGCCTTTTGGAGCAGCCCCATCCCAACTCCTACTTGCGTGCAAGCAGGAGGGGGCAGGGATCTCTCAGGCAGCACAGTGCCTCCCTTCCCATCAGAGCAGCCCCAATCCCATTCCTACTTGTGTGCAAGCAGGAGGGGGCAGGGATCCCTCAGCTGGGAAGGGAGGCTTCCCGTTGCCTAACTGAGAGATCCCTGCCCCCTCCTGCTTGCACACAAGTAGGAGTTGGGAGGCTGCTCCGATAGGCAGCACAAAGCCTCCCTTCACAGCTTAGTTACTGGGGTCAGAGAAGGTGGAGGCAGCCCGGAAACTGCATCTTAGAGCCCCTGCGCCACCATCACATGGGGACTTCTGAGCAGCTCCTGAAGCCAGCCAGAGCCAACTGCTCTGGGCTGCTGAGACTGCCTTCTGCGTTTCCTGGGGACATTAGATGAAATCCGGGGACATTCCGGGGATGGAATTTGTCTGGGGACTTATTCGCAAATCCGGGGACTGTCCCCTGGAAATGGGGACGTCTGGTAACCCTATCCTACAGGGCCAGAGGTGGCAGTCACCTTCTCAGGTAGGAGCAGCTGGCATGACCTTGGCGGTAGCTTCAGTTTGCCCCTTGGAAAGCTGTTATACCTCTCCCTCTCCCCCCCCCCCAGCACATTCCTGCCTTGCATTGTTCTGATATCTGGGATGGTTCTTTGCCCTCTACTGCACCCAGGGCCGGGCAGGAAGGAGAAGGGACCCATGGCAAGGTCACTCCCTGCCCCCATGTCTCCCCAGAGCTTCCCAAGCTCTGGGCATCCAAATCACCAGCCGGGCATTTGCTTGCAGTGAACCAAGAACCCTTCGAGGTGTGTCCAAAGGGACCATGCTCTCGCAGTGGCCAGCCAGGGAGTCGGAATTCTGCAAGCAGGATTCGAACGCAGAGCAACTCTCCCCGCTCCTGTGTTGCTGGTATTCAGGAGGAGGCAGAACACAGCTCTGGTGGCCGCCAGTAGCCCTCTCTGCCATGAATTTGCCCAATCCAGGAGGCAGGATTGCTGCCTTTTCAGGATCAAGGCCCCATATCTCCCCTTTCCTAGGGTCAGATAATTGGCGTTGCTTTGCCCTTGCCCCCTTCCCTGCCAATTTCAAGGTCTCTGCCATTCTGAGAGCAGAACCAGCGCCCTCTTTGCCCTCCCTGCCAGCAAGATGCCCCTGCTCTCTCTTTCCCCACGGAGGTGCCCCCCCCTCTGTTTTTGTCCCTGGAACAGGCTGAGAATAGCTATTGCAGGCGGTCCAGCCTGCAGGAGGGGGAGGCTGCAGTTGGGGGGGGGGGATAGTTCCCAGCTGCTGTCATGATGCTAAATCCTGCCCAGATGACTTTCCCTTTCCTATAGCGCGGATACTTCCCTAAGTGCCAGGCTTATTGTCCCTGGATCGCACCAGCCCTGGCGTCCCTCCTGATGCCACGGGGCACAGATCCCTCTTGCCTGAAACTAGGACAGGGTTGGGCAGCTGGGGGTGCAAGGAATTGGCAGAGAAATGGGGAAGCCCCAAATTAGACATTGGTTCGAAGGCAGGCAGAGCCTCCGTCAGTCGGGGAAAGCTGGGCTGCAAGGAGGCCCAGCTGATCACTGGGAAACAGGAAGAGACAGCGTGGTGCAGTGGTTAAAGTGTCGGATTGTGACCTGGGGGACCGGGGTTCAGTTCCCCACTCAGTCACAAAGTTCGCTGGGCATGACCTTGGGGGTCAGTCCCTGCCCCTCGGTGCTACAGGGAAAAAGGTGGGACGGAAATAAATAAACTTAGAAAGGCGATGGCAGCCAAAGTGGAGGGCATTCTGCTGCCCCCCCCCCCGCCATCCAAGAGGGGGGCCTGGTATGGACAGAGTGGCCGGGAAGACTTCCCCCCTCTTTCTCTTCTAAGAGCAAAACAGGGTTTCCGTGGGTCCAGAGCCAGCTTGTCACTCACCTGGCATCAGGTGACATCAGGTGCAGGGCAGGTAAGACACAGCTGCCAGGGAACCATCTGGCCACACAAGCCTCCCCCCTGCTTCCATCACGGCTTTCAGCAGGGAGCAGAATGTCCACCTGAGGTCAAGTGGTTGACAAGTGACCCATAGGTCAGTGATTAACCGGAACCCTAAGATACAACACTGCCAAATGACGGACAGGCTATTCAGGAGGTTCGCACAACATATAATTTAATTTTCCACCGCAGGGTTTAGAAAAATTCATGGAGGAGAATGTTATTTATTAACTGTGATTATATATGATGATATTATTCTCCTCCATGAATTTATCTAAACCCCGTGGTGGAAAATCAAATTACATGCTGCATGAACCTGCTGAGAAGCCTGTCCATCAGTTTGGAGGGGTGGGAGATGAAGTTCGAATTTCATTTCACCGTATTTTTCGCCCTATAGGACGCACCTGACCATAGGACGCACCTTGTTTTAGAGGGGGAGAACAAGAAAAAAAAATTCTCCCCCTCTCTGCGCAGCGCCCCTTCAGCGAAGCGGCAGGAGAAATGAAGCCCCTTCCATTTTTCCTCCCGCTTAGCTGAAGGGGTTCTGCGCCTTAGCTGAAGGGGCACCTACCCTTCAGCGAAAGGAACCTGAAGCCTCTGGAGTGCAGCGGGAGCTCCCACCGTGCTCCGGAGGCTTCAGGCGGCTATCTGGAGAGCGAGAGGGGTCGGTGTGCACTGACCCCTCTCGCTCTCCAGGCTTCAGCGAAAGCAACGCAAAGCCTCCGGAGCGCAGAGGGAGTGCTCCCTCCGCGCTCTGGAGCTTTGCGTTGCTACAGCGAAACGCCAAGGAGCCTGCACTCGCTCCATAGGACGCACACCCATTTCCCCTTAATTTTTGGAGGGGAAAATGTGCGTCTTATAGAGCGAAAAATAGGGTATATACTGCCCCATCTGAAAGGAGCTCAGAACAGCAAGGCAGTCACAATGGAGTGTGTATGTATCTCTCTCTTTCCGTGTGTAATCTCTCCTGCTGGGGAGCCCAGTTGGGGAGAGTCTGCCTTTGTTCTCCCACCCAGTTTGAGGGTTTCTCATCCATGTGGGATGCTGGATTTACTGGGTCCCCTCTGGCCCAATCCAGCTGCCAGCCAGGGGGCAGCGGTGAGCAACGGAGCCCCCAATTCACCGCTCCCTTTGTGCACAGCCTTACTCTCAAAACCTCTGAACGGAGATGGAGGTTTGGGGTTCCCAGTCTGCTGGTTCCTTCCAGCCCCCCTCACCTGCTTCCCCTTTGCACATCCCCCACCTCATGCCTGTGTGCTGTCCCCTCCCCCTCCCTGCTTTTAGGGCTGAGATCTGGAATTATTACCCCAACAAGTTCATCCAGAGGGATGACATGAAGAGGTTCCACATCCTGAACACGTTATTCAACTTGACAGGTGAGTGCAGATGGGGGAGACAGCGATTGATGGCTCCTTGCCACAATAGCTTTGATGGGTAAAGGTAAAGGGACTCCCTGGTCCTGAATGGAGTATCTGTGCCCATAAAGGACCAGGCGTGCAGCCTAGGAGTAATTTTGGACTCGCAGCTGCCCATGGAGGCCTCTGGGTAGCTCTGGGAAGGGATCCCTGCAACTGACCTCTTCCTTTGAGGTGCCCCACTGACCTCTTCCCCCCCTCTTTTCCTCCAGAGACCTACCTGTTTGCCTGCCTGGTGGATTTTTTCACCAACTGCTCCAGATACGTGAAGTGAGTGCGATGGATTGTTTTGCCTGGGCGGTCTGGGTTCGAGGGAGCACGAGGTGCCGGGGGGAGGAAGGTGCCTGAAACGGTCCAGAAATCCAAACATCTGTTTGTGGTGTCTCTTCCTTTCCCCCCAGCTGTGACACAGGCTATAAACACGGGAACCTCTTCATGTCCTTCCGAAGCATGTTCCAAGATGTCCGAGACGCCATGGACTATGTCCACCTTTCAGTGAGCACCGCAGCGTGGGCAGTGAGGGGTGGGCATGGAGAACGACAAGGGAGCATGACCCACCTTTAGAAACCTTGCCCTCTGCCAACCTTCCCCAATTTGGCGTCCGCCAGATGTTTTAGACTTGGCTTCCACCAGCCCAAATCCTCTCAAGATCTCATCAAATCAAATGCAAGAGGTGTTGATTGATGGCTGGTGCTTTTATGTCATGCTGCGATCTGTGCTGGGGGGGTCTGGGAAAGCCCTGAGGAGGCCCTGCTGGCTGCCCCTGAAGCCTTGCCAGAGTTGGAGGGACTCTGATGACCTCTTTGTGTCTTCATCTTCTAGGGCTCCCTCAAGGAGAAGACGCTGGAGAATCTGGAGAAATATGTGGTCAAAGACGTGAGTGTTGCCCAGGCCTAGGTGCAGAATTGCTGTCAGACAGGAAGCTTTCTTTGGGGTTGACCCCTTTGGCCCTTGACAGGCAGGCCTCTCCACCTTGAGCTCACCTTGCCTCCCTCCCACCAAGCCTGCTGAGGCAGGTGCCAGAGGGCCAGGAAGTGTGAGGCAACTTCCAGCTCAGCAGCTGCAGCTGTCGGTGCAATTCCATTTTGCAAATTTCCTGTGCTCGGTCGTACTTCAACAGCTGTTGACAAAGAATCTGGGGAGCGCAGATCCTTTCCCAAGGTCATTTCGCCCAGAGGAACCAGGGGGCTGAGTGACAAGTCCAGAAGTCCCTAATTTGAATCTCGTCTCTGCCCTGACTTCACCAAAAGGGGGTAGAGCTTAGGCAAGCCCCTCCCACCCAGCCTCAACCTTCCCTTCTGCAATATGGGGTAATCATACTCACCCTGCTGGACGTTGCAAGGATTACATCAATCCATTGAACCTAAAGCCAATGCGATTGGCAAATCCTAAGTATTAAAAGGTTGGGACATGGGTGGCGCTGTGGGTTAAACCACAGAGCCTAGGACTTGCCGATCAGAAGGTTGGCAGTTCAAATCCCAATGACGGGGTGAGCTCCTGTTGCTCGGTCCCTGCTCCTGCCAACCTAGCAGTTCGAAAGCACCTCAAAGTGCAAGTAGATAAATAGGTACCACTCCGGCAGAAAGGTAAACGGTGTTTCCGTGCGCTGCTCTGGTTCGCCAGAAGCGGCTTAGTCATGCCGGCCACATGACCCGGAAGCTGTACCAATGGAGCGAGATGAGCGCCGCAACCCCAGAGTCGGCCACGACTGGACCTAATGGTCAGGGGTCCCTTTACCTTTACCTAAAGCCCACAAGCAGGCCCTCTCCCCTCCTGTGGTTTCCAGGAACTGGTACCCAGAAACATTTACCGCCTCTGATTGTGGAGAGGCGTGCAACACGCATGCAACACAACTAGCCGTTGTGGCTAGTAGCCATCAATAGCCCTCTCCTCCATGACTTGGTCTGTTCGTAAAACCTTTTATTGGCATCACATACAACATCCAAAACAAAACAAATCAATACAGAATTAGCACTTCCCAGTGGCACAAAACATTTGCTAAAAGAAAGGAGGCAGAGCAGTCTGTCGTATAAAAGGTTTTACGAATGAATTGGTCTGTTCCCCTCTGAGGTCTTGCTGCCTGCCTTCTCCATTTCCTCCTGCCTTGCTTCCACAGCCACGGGTGTCTCTCCTGCTCAGCCGCATGAAGGACCACGGGAAGGTCTTTTTGGCCACCAACAGCGACTACAATTACACAGATGTAAGTAAGCCCCGGGGACGCGGGTGGCGCTGTGGGTTAAACCACAGAGCCTAGGGCTTGCCAATCAGAAGGTTGGCGGTTCAAATCCCTGCGATGTGGGTGAGCTCCTGTTGCTTGGTCCCTGCTCCTGCCAACCTAGCAGTTCGAAAGCACGTCAAAGTGCAAGTAGATAAATAGGTACCACTCCGGCGGGAAGGTAAACGGCGTTTCCGTGCGCTGCTCTGGTTGGCCAGAAGTGGCTTAGTCATGCTGGCCACATGACCCGGAAGCTGTACGCCGACTCCCTCGGCCAATAAAGCAAGATGAGCGCTGCAACCCCAGAGTCGGCCACGACTGGACCTAATGATCAGGGGTCCCTTTACCTTTAAGTAAGCCCCACCCCACCCCACAGCTCACTAAGGGTGGGTGGGTGCACCTCTGTTCTCCCCCCTTTGTGTCTGGCTCCACCCATGGGGAGAAGACGTGGCCGGCTGCCAGACGCATGCAACACTCTGCCCCCCCCACTTCTGTGGGTCTTCCCCACTGAGCTATCCGCTGAATGCCACTGCCCCACACAATGCCATTGCAGGCAGGGGGACATTGTTGGCTGGCAGGGGTCAGGAGGGGGAGCCACAGAGTCAGAGAAGTGATGGCGGCCGGGGTGCCTCCTTTGGAAACAAGGAAGACGATCCTGTCTTGGGTTCGGGTTCCTGAAAGAAGCTCCAGTGACACGTGGGTCTGTCCCTATGCAGGCGATCATGACGTACTTGTTTGACTTCGGAGAAGACGACGTGGTGAGTCGCTGCTTTCTCCGATTGCTAGCTCTCGCTCTTTCTCTTCCTCCCTGCTCCCAAGTGTAGCATTCCCAAAGCAAGGAAGGATTGGACTCTGATTAATAATATACACACGAGGCTTGACCAGCAAGACTCTGGGAGGGGTGCCAATAATAATCCTGTCCACCCCTTGGCCCAGGTCGTTTTATTCACAAAAGAACTTTTTACACAGTGTTTGTAAGAACCAATCAGATTACCTCTGAGCATTTAAAAAAACAAAAACCACATGGGGACAAAGTTAAAACTACAAAGAAACTATTTCCTACTTGAGCATGCATACATAGTTCAGAGTAAATAAAATAGGAATCAAGGAGGAATGCTTTTAGGAAACCCCGGAGGTCATAAACAGCAGTAAACAGGAGAGAAGGATGGCAGTATTTACCATCTCCTTGTGAACTCTCTTCCTGGCCGTTAGATTAACAAAACTAAAGAAAGGTACATCAGAGAAGCTACCTACTATCTTTATGGCCCAGGATGCCTGATGAACAACTGCCCTGTGTATTTAGAATGCTTATACGTGCCTGTCAGGCGTAGAGAAAGCAAATGGCAGAGGTGCAGAGGCTTGTGGGATTCGATCAGAAATTATTGTCAATGAATCAAACCCAGTCAACGCAATGCTTTCATCGCAGACACAGTGGCTTGCTCCATATTTCATAATTCCTCATAGAAATCCCTCCTGACCCCCACACTCTGGATGTTTGCACCCCTACATCAAGGACCATTAGAAAACTCCACGAGCGGGCCTCATGTGAGGAAAGCTTCTTGTCTCCTGCTGGGTGACAGGAATGGGGGAGGGGGTTCCCCTTGGCGGGGTGCCGCCTCACGGGTGGGCCAATTCTGGGTTAGAGTGTTGGACTAGGACCTGGGAGACACCAGGGTTTGAGTCTCCTGCATGAAGCTGTCACTGGGTGTGACATTCTATCTCAGCCTGACCTACCTCATAGGGTTGTTGTGAGGACAAAATGGGGAGGAGGAGACTCCCCACATGCCACCTTTCAGAGGAAAGGTGGAATAGTAATAGTAATAGTAATAATAATAATAAATAAAATAATAATAATAATAATAATAATAATAATAATAATAATAATAATATATTATTATTATTATTATTATTTATTATTATTATTTATACCCCGCCCATCTGTCTGGATCTCCATCCACTCTGGGTGGTTTCCAACCAAATATCAAAAACATACAGGGTCAGACATTAAAAACTTCCCTAAACAGGTCTTTTAAAAGTAAAATAGTTGTTTATCACCTTGACATCTACTGGGAGGTTGTTCCACAGGGCAGGCGCCACTACCAAGAAGGCCCTCTGCCTGGTTCCCTGTAACCTCACTTCTCGCAGCGAGGGAACCACCAGAAGGCCCTCGGCGCTGGATCTCAGTGTTCGGGCTGAACGATGGGGATGGAGACGCTCCTTCAGGTATACAGGACTGAGGCCGTTTAGGGCTTTCAAGGTCAGCACCAACACTTTGAATTGTGCTCGGAAACATACTGGGAGCCAATGAAGATCTTTCAGGACCAGTGTTATATGGTCTTGGCAGCCACTCCCAGTCACCAGTCTCTCTGCTGCATTCTGGATTAATTGCAGTTTCCGAGTCACCTTCAAAGGTAGCCCCACGTAGAGCGCATTGCAGTAGTCCAAGCGGGAGATAACCAGAGCTTGCACCACTCTGGCAAGACAGTCTGCGGGCAGGTAGGGTCTCAGCCTGCATACCAGATGGAGCCCTGGAATACAAACGTAATAAATAAACCAATAAGCTTCCAGACTCAGAGGTCAGCCTCTTCCCAACAAAGACCCCCCTCCTACCCAGCTCTAATCTGCCCTGATTTTTCCTGTCCCCCAGCAGGAAGCACCCCAGAGCCGGCCTTGGCGCTCCTACTTCGACCTGATTGTGGTGGACACTCGCAAGCCTCTGTTCTTCGCGGAGGGCACTGTCCTTCGGCAGGTCAACACGGTAAGTGCCCTTTTGTTGCCAGCTGGGAGGCTGGATGGGGGTAGAGGCATTGCAGGGGGTTGGACTAGATGGCCCCTGGAGGGCCCTTCCAGCTCTACTGTTCTATGATTCTAGGAAGTGCTTCCCCATCCAGAATTGAGGCAGGATTGGGGTCTAGAGCAGAACACATGGACAAAGGCAGTTCCTTTAGTTTGGGTTCCTGCATTGCAGGGGGTTGGACTAGATGACCCCTGAGGACCCCTTCTCAACTCTACAATTATGTGATTCCGTGCTGAGCAGCTGGAAAGCCACTCACCCTGCCTTCCAGCTTACCTCATTCCTCCCCTGCCCGACGTAACTCCCTGTCTTTTTTCTCAGGACACAGGGAAGCTGCGGATCGGTACCTACACAGGACCCCTTCAACACTGCGCTGTCTACTCGGGAGGTAAAGCCTGCACCAAAGCTATAGGCCACGTTGGGAAAACTGCCTGGCCTTTATAAGAACCCCTAATATTAGCCAGACGTCAGTTGTTGCAGAAGGGAAACTGAGCCACAGGTCTGGAATCTGTTGCCTCTGTTGTTAACAAAATCTGCCCTTTCTCCCTTATCCAAGAGCCCATCTAGAGTCCTTACGTAGGTTCCCTATTGGTAGGAGAAAATAACAGAGGCCAACCAGAAAATATTGAGAAGCAAAGCAGCTAGTAAGACTGATCTTTATTGATCTGTTGCAACAGGGTGCTCCCCTCACCACACGCAGGAGGGAGGAGGAACCCAGAACAATGGTGTGCAAGGCCTTATATAGACATTTTAAATTCCCTGCCCTGGAGCTCAAGACCACCCTTCCATACATCATACATGCATCACAGAAGGGGTGTAACCCAAGACCACCCCCCACATACCTACCGTATTTTTCGCCCTATAGGACGCACTTTTCCCCCTCCAAAAATGAAGGGGAAATCTGGGTGCGTCCTATGGGGCGAATGCAGGCTTTTGCTGAAGCTTGGAGAGCGTGAGGGGTTGGTGCGCACCGACCCCTCTCGCCCTCCAGGCTTCAGGAAGACATCCGCAGCGTGGGGAGCCTTGCAGGAGTTCCTTGCAGGGCTCCCCACGCTGCGGATAGCAGCCTGCCCCCCGGCGGGTGGGGCGCCCTGAAGCAGAGCGCCCCCCGCGCCAGGCAGACATCTGCAGCGAGGGGAGCCTTGCAGGAGTTCCCCGCAGGGCTCCCCACGCTGGATAGCAGCCTGCCGCCCGGCGGGCAGGCCGCCCTGAAGCATAGTGCCCCCCGTGCCAGGCAGACATCCGCAGCGTGGGGAGCCTTGCAGGAGTTCCTCGCAGGGCTCCCCACGCTGCGGATAGCAGCCAGCCCCCCGGCGGGTGGGGCGCCCTGAAGCAGAGCGCCCCCCGCGCCAGACAGACATCTGCAGCGTGGGGAGCCTTGCAGGAGTTCCTCGCAGGGCTCCCCACGCTGCGGACAGCAGCCAGCCCCCCGGCGGGTGGGGCGCCCTGAAGCAGAGCGCCCCCCGCGCCAGACAGACATCCGCAGCGTGGGGAGCCTTGCAGGAGTTCCTCGCAGGGCTCCCCACGCTGCGGATAGCAGCCAGCCCCCCGGCGGGTGGGGCGCCCTGAAGCAGAGCGCCCCCCGCGCCAGACAGACATCCGCAGCGTGGGGAGCCTTGCAGGAGTTCCTCGCAGGGCTCCCCACGCTGGATAGCAGCCTGCCGCCCGGTGGGCGGGGCGCCCTGAAGCAGCACGCCCCTCGCGTCGGGCAGACATGGGCCAGCCCCACAAGCTCGGGGGACAGCAGGGAGGCGCAGCCTGCCGCCATCCCGCTGTTCCTCGACCTGGTTCAGTTTCCCCGACCTGCTTTTGGGGGGGAAATAAAGGAAATTCCCCCCCTTTATTTCCCCCCAAAAAACTAGGTGCGTCCTATGGGACGGAGCGTCCTATGGGACGAAAAATACGGTACATCACAGAAAAGGTGGTCTAAAACAGAAATTTGAATGTTGTTGGTTTTGCCAGGTTATCTGATTGCCTTTCCTGATAGTCTGCCACCCATTAAAATGCGGATTACTCAATTCCTGAGACAATGGGAAGGCTCCCTAACCCCTCTCCCTCCTTGCAGGGAAAACATTTGGTCGGTTTGGGAATCAAAATGGTTTCAGGTCGGTCTTCCTGTGCTGATGTATGTACGTGCTTGGTTGGTACACGTATGAACATTTGACATATATCTAAGACCTCAAAATTCCCATCACACCTCTTCTCATTCCAGGCTCTTCAGACCTGGTGTGTGACCTTTTGGGAGTGAAGGGCAAGGACATTTTGTACATCGGAGACCACATTTTTGGGGACATTCTCAAATCCAAGAAGAGGCAGGGATGGAGAACCTTCCTGGTGGTGCCCGAGTTGGCCAAGGAGCTGCAAGTCTGGACAGAGAAAAGCGGTGAGGAGGAGGAGGAGGAGGAGGAGGAGGAAGGTTTCAGTGGGTGGAGGCAGGCTCCTCTCACCCCTTTGCAATGACCCAGAGAGCACCACCAACCATATTCTTTGCACAGTGCCTTGTTAATCTCTGGAACTCCCTTCCACAGGAGTCAGCGCTGGCTAGCAACTTGGATGGCTTTCAAAGAGGATTGGCCAAATTTGTGGAGGAAGAGAGGGCTATTGATGGCTCCTAGCCAGGTGGCTCTGCTCTGCCTCCAGAGTCAGAGGCAGCGATGCTTCTGAATTCCAGCTGGTGGAAACCACAGGAGAGGAGAATCTTGCTGGTGGTCTTCATCTGGTTGGCCACTGTGAGATGAGGGTGCTGGATTAGATGGGCTAATGGCCTGATCCAGCAGTCTCTTCTTATGTTCTCTGCTCTCCCGTGGTTAAGGGGGTGTTCCAGCCCACCCTACCTCCAGATCTTGGCTCCAATCCTTTTACTGGTGCCCCAAACCAGGTCTTATTTCCTAGATGTGTATCAGAGAGTTTTGCTACTTGCAGATACCAAGAATCTAAAGACCCACCTCACCCCCAGTCCTAAGAGGTTGTGCTGGCAGGTCTTTTGCACCTCCTTTTCAGAAGCCACACTTAATAGTGTCCATTTCCCCCTCCACAGAGCTTTTTGAAGAGCTGAGGAGCCTGGACATCTTCTTGGCTGAGCTATACCAGTAAGTCGGGATTTCTGCCTATTAGCACTTTGCTGCCTGTTGTGTGCACATGAGAAATTTGCAAGGAGCCCATGTTTCGTATTACTAGAAGAGAAACTTTGTTTTTAGAAAGACGGACAAGATTCTGAACGTGGAGTCATTGCCAGGGAGAGCTGCCTCTGTTGGAGGCGTTGCCATGGCTGGAACTGGACTGGAAGTGTCCTGCGGTGCCCCCTGCCCTGATTATGGCGATTATAGAATCACAGAATGGTAGAGTTGGTTGGGACCACCAAAGGGTTATCAAATTCATCCCCCTTTAATGCAGGAACCACAGTTAAAGAAGCCCTGACAGATGGCTATCCAGCCTCTGCTTAAAAACTCCCAGCGAAGGAGAGTCCACTACCTTCCAAAGGAGTCCATTCTATGGACAAACAGCTCCCACCCTCAGGAAATTCTTCCTGATAATTAGTTATAATCTCCTTCCTTGTCATTTGAATCCATTGGTTCAGGACTTACCCTCTAGAGCAGCAGAAAACAAGCTGGCTCCATCTTCCATGGGACAGCCCTGAAGATGCTTAAAGATGGCAATCAGATCCTCTTTGTTTATATATTTAGAGCATCTGTATGTTGTCCTTCAGGGACACGGGTGGTGCTGTGGGTTAAACCACAGAGCCTAGGGTTTGCCAATCAGAAGGTCGGCAGTTCGAATCCCCATGACGGGGTGAGCTCCCGTTGATCGGTCCCTGCTCCTGCCAACCTAGCAGTTCAAAAGCATGTCAAAGTGCAAGTAGATAAATAGATACCACTCTGGCGGGAAGGTAAACGGCATTTCCGTGCGCTGCTCTGGTTCGCCAGGAGCGGCTTAGTCATTCTGGCCATATGACCCGGAAGCTGTACGCCGGCTCCCTCGGCCAAAAAGCGAGATGAGCGTTGCAACCCCAGAGTCGGTCACGACTGGACCTAATGGTCAGGGGTCCCCTTTACCCTTTTTATGTTGTCCTTCATCCAGAAAGAATGGGCTTACATACGATACGATAATTGTCACTGTCCCATACAGAACAACAAAATTGAAAAAATCTAATTCAGACATTCAAAAACCAACAAGTCTGCTATCCCAGTCTGGTTAACCCCCTAAAAACTCTGATACCCCATAATTAAATACAATATACTCCCATAGAGACTACCTTACACTGTGTTTAAAACCAAAATCGCATTTGGATAGAAACTATTTCTCAGGCGGCTAGTCCTTGTCTTTATAACCCTGTGCCTTCTTTCAGAAGGCAGAAGCTGAAAGAGATCACTATCCTGTGCTATCTCTGCAGCTTTCTTATGACACCTGGAAGCATAGATTTGATCCCAGGTGGAAAGAGTGCACCCAATTATTCTCTCCGCAGTCTTTACAACCCTGGACAGCATTGTTTTTCCCCTGACCGTGCAGCTCCCAAACCACACACACACACAGTAAAAACAAGACAGTCCATACTTGCAGGCTTACAATTTTTAAAAAAAGTCCTATGACAAACAAAGGAAAAACAACAGAGAGGGAATAGGAAAATCAGCATCCAAATTCAGGCACCAACTTCAAAACAGCTGTTCCTATAATCTCCAGCTTGTACAGTTCAGGGGCAAGAAGTGCCGGGTGGAACTGGGCTCCCAGCAAATCTTTAGGCAGGCAGTGTGACCTCCAGAAGGGATTCAGGTGGGATTTTGAGCACAGGTGTCCTCTTTTTCCCCTCAGGCACCTGGACAGTGGGAGCAACGAACGGCCAGACATCAGCTCCATCAAGAAGCGGATTCAGGTATCCCCACTGGTTCCCAAGCAGCATCTTGGCCTATGGCCTTCCTGAGCCCATCACTCAAGCATTTGGGCTGCTGGTCAAGGCTTCTGGGGCCAGAGCTCAGCCTCACTGAGACACAAATCCATTTAGGGTTTGCTTAGTAGGCAGCAAGGGGCGCGGGTGGCGCTGTGGGTTAAACCACAGAGCCTAGGACTTGCTGATCAGAAGGTCGGCGGTTCGAATCCCCACGACGGGGTGAGCTCCCGTTGCTCGGTCCCTGCTCCTGCCAACCTAGCAGTTCAAAAGCACACCAAAGTGCAAGTAGATAAATAGGTACGACTCTGGCGGGAAGGTAAACGGTGTTTCCGTGCGCTGCTCTGGTTCGCCAGAAGCGGCTTAGTCATGCTGGCCACATGACCCGGAAGCTGTATGCCAGCTCCCTCGACCAATAAAGCGAGATGAGCGCCGCAACCCCAGAGTCTGTCATGACTGGACCTAATGGTCAGGGGTCCCCTTTACCTTAGTAGGCAGCAGAGCTGGCTAAAGAATGGAGCCTTCTTTAAGGCTCTGCTGTCTTATGGTCCAGATGCCCAGCAGCGTCGTCCTCTTGGTTCCTACCTGGGCGGCTGTGACAGGCCGCAGGTGACAACCAGAAGCCCCAATGGGCTTACGATGGAGTGTGGGAAAAGGGAGCAGGTCCTGCAGTGGGACTGGCTGTGATGGGGACAGGATGCTGGACCAGATGGGCCATTGGCCTGATCCAGCAGGCTCTCCCTATGTTCTTAAAGGTAAAGGTAAAGGGACCCCGACCATTAGGACCAGTTGTGACCGACTCTGGGGTTGCAGCGCTCATCTCGCTTTACTAGCCGAGGGAGCCTGCGTACAGCTTCCTGGTCGTGTGGCCAGCATGACTAAGCCGCTTCTGGCGAACCAGAGCAGCACACGGAAACGCCGTTTACCTTCCCGCCAGAGTGGTACCTATTTATCTACTTACACTTTGACATGCTTTGGAACTACTAGGTTGGCAGGAGCAGGGACTGAGCAACGGGAGCTCACCCCGTTGCAGGGATTTGAACCGCCAACCTTCTGATCGTCAGGCCCTAGTCTCAGTGGTTTAACCCACAGCGCCACCCGCGTCCCCTTCTTATGCTAGGCCAAATCAGCACAATAGCACAAGTTGAAGTTGCCTTCAGGTGGGGGTGCATGAGCTCTCAAGGCTTCCCATCACAGAAGGGGTGTAACGCAAGACCACCCCCCACAAACACCATATCTACATCACAGAAAAGGCGGTCTACAACAGAAATTTGAATGTTGTTGTTTTTCCTGTCTGCCAGGTTATCTGATAATGCCTTATCTGATTGTCTTTCCTGGTAGTCTGGCCATTCCTTTGAGATGGTGATTACCCAATTCCTGAGACAATGGGAAGGTTCCCTCACCCCCTCCCTCCTTGCAGAGAAAACATTTGGTCAGTTTGGGAGTCAAAATGGTTTCAGGGCGGTCTTCCTGTGCTGCTCCAGACATGTGTCCACATATCTATGTACATGCTTGGTTGGTACATTTATGAACATTTATTATATATACGGCGAGGGTGGCGCTGTGGGTTAAACCACAGAGCCTAGGACTTGCCCATCAGAAGGTCGGCGATTCGAATCCCATTGCTCCCATTGCTCGGTCAGGAAGGTAAACGGCATTTCCATGCGCTGCTCTGGTTTGCCAGAAGCGGCTTAGTCATGCTGGCCACACGACCCGGAAGCTGTACGCCAGCTCCCTCGGCCAATAAAGTGAGATGAGCGCTGCAACCCCAGAGTCGTCCGCGACTGGGGTCCCTTTTCCATTATATATATAAGACCTTAATTTTTTTATTACATAATTTTTTATTTTACCTAGAGGCTCTGCGTTGTGATACCAAAAGCGGTTCCCTCAGAGCCCACCAAGTTTGTTTTTAGCTTGATTTAAAAATAAAATAAAAGAATGGACTATTTTTTTAAAAAAGGTTAAAAGTAGTGCAGAATATCTGATGGACCAGCCTTTTAGAAGGCACCGTCGAGAGCTGTAGCTCTCCCCATGTCCACTTTTCCCCATGCTCTTCCCCCCACAAGCCCGAAAAAGGTGATCTACCCCCGCCCTGGTTTTAGGAGGCCACATAGAGGTCTGCTCACACAACAGATTATTCAGGCAGTCGGGAAACATGGGCTAGAACCGCCAGATTCAGAACATTGCAACATAAGCTTGCCACAGAGGAAAGTTTGTTTTTTCTCAGGCCCTTGAGCGATGCAGTCCAGCTGACCACAGCTGGTTTTGCAACATCCTGAGGGGGTTACTCCAACTTTAATTACGCCTCTCTCTGTTTCCTGTGTTAAAAGTTAACCAATACTGATAAGAGACTTCTGTTTTTTCTCTCTCTCTCTCCAAATGTTCTGAAGTTGTTCCCAAACATTTTTGGAGCACTGCCCCCTTAATTCCATATTATTCGGCATTTTCACACCCTATTATGGAAGGTAATACAATAAAATTCAGAACAGTAAGGACATTAATTCAAAACCCGATTAGAACAGTTTATGTTTAAGAAAGTCAACAAAAGTGATGCACTTGATCAAGTGATACCAGCTTTTTGAAATAGGATAGTCTATACCTCCAGCGCCCCCCACCCGCCCCCTTGGTCATCCTATGACCCCAGTGGGTGCTACAACTTGAGAACTCATTGTTAGGGAGTCCTGTATATTGGTTCTCGATCTCAATTTGACTTCCCAAACATTTGAAAACCAAGGCACGGCTTCTGATTGGCCCTGGAAACCATGCCAACAGCCGAAATGGACGTTCGGCTTCCAAAAAACGTCCGTAAACCAGAACACTTACTCCGGGTTGGCGGCATTCGGGAGCTGAATTGTTCGTCACCTAAGCTGTTCAGAAACCAAGGTACCATTGTACTTAAAATACCCCTGGCACCTGGACATTGTTGGCTGGGTTGGGGGAGCATTCAATGTTTTCCTGTTGTGAAAGTCACGGAAGAAAATGAGGAAGAAGACACAATTAAGGGTTCAATGCAAAAACTTAAAGTATTAGTTGGAGCGGCCACAGGTCACTTAGACTGCTGTTAAGACTGAGACCTTGTACAGTGGTACCCCAGCTTAAGTACTTAATTCGTTCTGGAGGCCCGTACTTAACCTGAAACTGTTCTTAACCTGAAGCACCACTTTAGCTAATGGGGCCTCCTGCTGCTGCCACACCGCCGGAGCATGATTTCTGTTCTCATCCTGAAGCAAAGTTCTTAACCTGAAGCACTATTTCTGGGTTAGCTGAGTCTGTAACCTGAAACGTATGTAACCTGAGTGTATGTAACCTGAGGTACCACTATATAGGGTGGTATACAAATTTCAATAATAATACTAATAATAATATGATAAAGCTTGCATACTAGAAAAAGCTACCTCACATGTGGAACAAGGCCAGCATGATGGGTCATTTGCCAAGAAGCTGCCACCATCGGTGAGCTTTCTTGCTTATAGCATCTGCTGACTTCTTCAGGGACGCTTCCCAGTTGAGGGAGTTGGGAATGTTTAGCCTGGTGAAGACGGAGAGGTGACAAATACCTGGAAGACAGAGTGAGCTTGATTTGTGCTGTTTCAGAGGAGAGGGCACGAACTGATGGATTCAAATTGCATGAAAGGCGATTCTGACTCAACGTTAGGAAGAACCTTTTGATGGCAAGAGCTGTTTGCCAGTGGAACGGATGACATTGGAAGGTGGTGGAATCTCCTTCATTGGAGGTTTTGGACGGCCATCGGTCAGGAATTCCTGCATTTCAGGAACCAGATGACTTTTGGCGTCCCTTCCAACTCTACAATTCTAATATTCACTTAGGCTTTCATTTGCAAAAGTCCTGAGAGCCAGTGTGGTGTAGTGGTTAAGAGCAGTAGACTTGTAATCTGGTGAACTGGGTTCGCTTCCCTTATTTTTGAGGCTGCTGGTCCCTTATTTTCAAATCTGTAAGTTGACAACTATGCCTTGGGCTAGTCACACATCTCTGATGTCTCTCAGCCCCACTCACCTCACAGAGTGTTTGTTGTGGGGGAGGAAGGGAAAGGAGATTGCTAGCTGCTTTGAGACTCCTTCAGGTAGTGATAAAGCAGGATATCAAATCTAAACTCCAAACTCCTCCTCAATGTACAGATAGTAGACTTGGAAGTTGTGACCGCATCTCGCACAAAGCATTTGTGTTACCACAACAGAGAGACGGGTGTGGGTGTGTCTCCTCTCCCCTGACAAAGCTCATCAAACCAAAAAGGGGTACCTGGTTGCCAGGACCCCACCTCTCAAGCCTAGGTTTCCCTGCTTCTCTCCTGGCCACCTGACTGAGCAGGGACTCTTCTTCTCTTGCAGAAAGTCACCCACGAGATGGACATGTGCTACGGAAAGATGGGGAGCCTCTTCCGCTGTGGGTCCCGCCAGACCCTCTTTGCCAACCAGCTGATGCGCTACGCAGACCTTTATGCCGCCTCCTTCATCAACTTCCTCTATTACCCTTTCAGCTACCTTTTCCGGGCACCACCCACCCTGGTATGTGGCTAGGGCATCCTGGGGCAGGAGATGTGAATGTGGACCTGCATCTTGGCCCAGAGAAAGGGCTGAGGATTAGACAAGTTCAGGGAGCAAAGGGCTATCGATGGCTGTCAGCCCTGCTGGCTGTACAGTGGTACCTCGGGTTAAGTACTTACCTAATTCGTTCCGGAGGTCCGTTCTTAACCTGAAACTGTTCTTAACCTGAAGCACCACTTTAGCTAATGGGGCCTCCCGCTACCGCCGCCACACGATTTCTGTTCTCACCCTGAAGCAAAGTTCTTAACCCGAGGTACTATTTCTGGGTTAGCGGAGTCTGTAACCTGAAGCGTATGTACCGTATTTTTCGCTCCATAAGACGCACCAATTTTTAGAGGGGGAATGCAAGTAAAAAAAAAAAATATTTAAAGGGAATTCTGAGCAGAGACTGTATGCATCCCAGGCTCTGCCGGGCTGCCCTTCTCCCTCCTCGAGGAAAAGGCCCCAAGAGCTGCACACACGCTCCGCGCGGCTCTTGGGGGCTCTTGCGGGAGGTGGGGGAAGGGACAGAGTCGTGTGCTCTGTCCCTTCCCCCACCTCCCGCAAAAGCCGGGGATAGCCATGGAAGCCTCCGCAGGGCAGCGGGGAGCCTTCATCCCACTGCCCTGCGGAGGCTTCGTGGGATATCCCAGAAGCCAGAACAGCTAGAGGGAGCGCTGCGCCATGGTCGGGGATTCCCACTGGGGCATCTGGTTGGCCATGTGAGGACAGGATCCCATAATAGATGGAACCAGCAGGGCTCCCCCAATGTTCTTACATCACAGGCTTTCTCCATGGAAGAGAAGAGACGACTCCTCCAAGCTGGTGGGGGGAATGGGACGAGAGGGGCAACCGTCTAGCCTTCCTGCACAGGCTTGCAGCTTTTGGCCAGCTCTGCAGCAGCTTGGCTTTTTTCCCCTCTGGGAGGCTGGGTCTGCCTCCTGATGCCCACCCCCCAACCCTGACAGTTGCGTGACAATTCTTGCCCCTCCAGATGCCCCATGAATCCACCGTGGAGCACACCCGGGTGGAGTTCAGCGAGATGGGTCTCCTGGCAGGGCATGTGATGCCCCAACACAGGCCGCTGCAGGTGAGTCTCTTTCTGCTCTTCTGCTGTCACAACACACCCCAGCATTCTTCCTCCTTTCCCTCCCGTGGTTTTCGGCTGCCCTCTACTGACACCCACGCCGGCACACTGAAAATGGCTTTAGGTTTCAGTTAGTCATTGCCAATACAGTGGTTCTCAAACTTAATCAGTTCCGGATGTCCATTCCAAAACCAAGGCACGCAATCAATCAGTACCTGAACTGGGTTCCACCAGATAGGTATCAATAAATTATTATTATTATTATTATTATTATTATTATTATTATTATTATTATTATTATTATTATTTAATTATTATTATCCTCCCCTCACTGCCTTAGGGTTACATTTCATGCAATTGGATTTGAGTCCAGGAAACTGCTTAAGTGTTTAGCATGCAACACTTTAACTGCTGCAAAAGAGCAGCTTAGGGGCCTCTCTGAACACTGCACCACTGTTTCCCTGTCCCGTAGAAGCTGCACAGCGCTTCCCAGGAAGACACCGACAATGAGCACGACTGAGCCAGACCCCAACGGAGAACGCGGAAGGAAAATCTTGAGTGGAACGAACGCCTTAAGCTGCTAAGGGAGGGGTGGGGGGAGGAGAGGTCCGCCCCAGACCCTTCCCTGTGACGCTCCTGATTCCAAAGAGAGGCAAAGGGCGTCTGCTCAGCTGCCCAGGGGGTGGGGCTCCAGGAGGTCTTTCCGGGAGGCTTACCCGAAGGGACAGCACCCCAAGGCTGCTTTCCAAAGTGGGAGCTTTCTGGGGGGCAGCCCCAGCTGAGCTCCTCATGGCTGCTGGCTTCAACCACCTCTCCAAAGGGCTTTTGAGATCCCTTCCTACTCCCAAGCACGGCTGGGGTTGTGGGGCCAAGGATTTAAGGGAGAAATCCAGCGTGACCCCCTGCCGCTGTGCTGGAGGGAAGCCCCTTCCCTCAAGGCTCCAACCACTAGGCCGCCCTGCTCTTCCAAAGACTCAAGAAGTCCTGGGAAGAAATCGGGAGATGCTTACGGCAAAGGAGAGGCTCTCTGGTGGGGTTGGGGAAAAACCTAAGCCCCTCTTCTGCCTGGGCACTGACGGAGGTCAATGCAGTTGCCACAAATGTAGGGGGCTGTGGCTGTGTGTTTTGACAGGAACAGCTGTGGCCTCATCGCTGAGCACTGGCAACCCAGACAAGGCCCTCAGCTGTCCCTTGAGCACAAGGACCTCCCAAAGGAAGAGAATGTCCGAGGGAGAAGAGGGGCATGGTGGCTGCCCACTGAGGATGGCTTGCAACGGAGCGGATTCGAGTGTCTTGCAGAGAAGCCAGAAGCAGCCCTAGAAAGGAGTTTAGAAACAGCCCCACGCCAGGTCCAAGGGGAGCCCTGGGCACCCCCCTTTGCCACAATGCCCTCTCTTGCGAGAAACGCGGAAGAGCTAACAATCCACTCGCAGCTCCCAGAAAATCCACACAAATGCCACCGCCAAGGGGCTTCCCGTTCACGGCCGCCTGGACCCAAGACTTGGACTTCGTTTAGGGTGAGGCCCGGCGGTGCCAAGCCCAGGATGCCAGCCCCACCCCCCCACTCTGAAAAACCCATTCCACAACCAGGATACGGGGAGGAACCTTCCCTGCCTGTGCCCACAAAATGGCAGGCAGAGGCTCCCCCCCCCAATTCCTTTTGCTCAGAGAGAAATCCAGCTGGGAGAGATGAGGGACCCCCCCCCCAATTCTTGCCGCTTCCTAAAGCCACCCGTGTTGTCAAAAAGGTTTTTTTCTTTTTTTAATCATTTCAAGAATAAAGATGCATATATATATTCTGAAAAGGGTCCCATGCTATGACCCCCCACATTTCCAGTCCGCCGATGCAGCTCTAACAGAACAGGGGCCTGCGCAGGGGTGGGTCTGGGGAGGCTGGCGCCGAGGTCCGTGGCAGAAAGCCCTCCACCTCCACCCTCTCTGGCAAAGCTTCGTTCTTGCGGAAGATGAAGCGACAGCCGTCCTCCGCGTCCGTGATTTCGTCCAGGCAGGACACGACGGGGTCGTGGTCCCTCAGCATCTGTGGGTAGCGAGCAGACGCCCGCTCGATTCGCAGAGACCGCCGCACGGGAGTCAGGAGCTTCAGGCTTGGCCTCGCACTCGGCTCCTTGGCTCTGGAAAGGGACAGAGGGCATGGAATCATAGAGGACCCCTCAGAACCAGAAGGCGGCCAGTTGCCCCAGCCTGCTCTGCCATCTTGTCCTTCTTTTCCTGGTTGCCTCACCTCAGAAAGGATAGGGTAGCGTTGAAAAAGACAGAGCTAAGACCCATCTCTTACCTGGGCAGCGATGCCACTTGAAGCTTGATTGCCGAAAGAGGCTGGCAAGCCGGTCCTTGCCCGCTGCTCTGCGCCTGCTCCTTGCTGGGAAGCCGGAGTTCAGCAGGGGTTGCTGTTGGGGGAGAAGAGAGAAAGAGAAGCCATTGGAGGACAGGCAGTGGCTGAAGAGGAATAGCCCTGAGCTGGGCCTGCCTTTGCCCAGAGCAGCCTGGAGGGGCCTTGCTGGCAAGGGCAAGAAGGGCACACCTGTTCTGGTTTTGCAGAAACTGCTCCATGTCCCCATGCAGAAGACTGTCCTGCTTCCAGGGGCAGGCAGTTGCCCAGAGGGCCCATTTCCGCAGTTGGCAACCGACAGCAAGTGGGGCATCTTTCTTTCAAGCTGGCTCCAGAAGGTCCTGCCCATAGCTGTCAAGCGTCCCTTATTTGGCGGGACAGTCCCTTATCCCAGCGCCATGTCCCTTAAATTTCCCAGGTTTCAAAGGAAGCAGCTCCTCTCCCTCCCTCCCTCCCGGACAGGGAGGAGGGAGGCTCCAACTGTGTTGCTTGGCTGCGCTGCTCACCCAATAAGGAGTCTAAGAACGACTGGGGGGTGGAGCTTGCATGCCTTGTGTTGATCCAATCGGCCGCGTTGCCTGGGGACTCGCCTTTGCTCAGCGCTTCCCAGCAGAGAGGTGACGGTGGTTTTCCTTGCTGCATCCCCTTTGCCGGGTTGCTGCGCTGTGGGAACCACCGCTTGAGGCTTCGTTTGGCCACTGGCTGGGCTTTCTGCCTTTGGCTCGGAGGGGCTCAGAAGTCGAACATACCTGTGCCCGGAAAATCCCTTATTTTGGCTGCTGATCCCTTATTTTCGAGGCTGCTGGTCCCTTATTTTCAAATCTGCAAGTTGACAGCTATGGTCCTGCTCTGCTCTCGCCTGCTGCCTACCCAGCCATGCTGCCAGGGAGGCAACTCCAGCGCTCTCAGGCCCAACAAGATTCAAATGGTGCTGAGATTCTCCAGTGTTACCCCTCCCTGCCCGCCCCCATCCGTCCAGGTCCAAAGCTCTCTCCCTGCAGGGCTGCATTAGGACACGCAGAGCAAGCTACGGTGCATTAATACACAAGAGAAACAAAATGTAAACTGAACGTAGACTTATAAATGCAGAAATCGCAATTGGGTAAAAAGAAAAAAGAAACACGCACACAGCCTTCTCAATGAGCAATGCTTGAAAAACTCTGAAGAACAGGGCGCCGCCTCTGCTGAAGGAAAGCAGGGCATGAGTCCATGGCCACTTTGGGGATCGAGGACGGGGTCACGAGAGCCACTGTGTTGGATGTGAAGGTGCACGGTTCCTTGCAGATACTAGGCCCAACCTGGGACACACCCTTTCAGGGAATGGTCCTGAGCTCTAAGGAAGCTTTGCAAGAAGCAAAGGAACATCGCTCCCTCGCAGGAAGGTTTTGACACAAGGGGGCCAGAAAATGGAAACTTTGACTGGGACCCAAGAATGCTTAGCCCAACCCCATCTGGAAAACCAGGAGCATTGCCTGCAGAACAGAGAGGGATGCGGGGCTTGCTTTGGGCCTTGTCTGCAAAAGGCTGCTTGCATATATTCCCAGAGGCAGAGATACAACATTAACGTTTAGTTAGGAAACAGAAAAATCATTTTGTTTACAATTCCTTCGCTAGGCACTGGCCTTAAAGGAGCAGTAAGGTACAGTCATACCTCTTGTTATGTTCGGTTCAGGTTATGCTCTTTCAGGATACGTCCCGCGGCGACCCAGAAGTAATGGAACGGGTTACTTCCGGGTTTTGCCGCTCGCGCATGCGCAGATGCTCAAAATAACGTCATGCGCATAAGTGGCGAATCGCGACCCGCGCAGATGCGGGTTGCATTCTGCTCAGGTTGCGAACGGGGCTTCAGAACGGATCCTGTTCGCAACCAGAGGTACCATTGTATTCTACACGGAGGAGAAGCTGCCCTCTCTTCACTCTTTCGCGTGTGTGTTTGGGGGGGAGGGCAGAGTTTGGCTGGCAGGCCTGAAGCCCAGCCCAGCCAGCGATGATGGCTATGCTCTGGCCTCCACAGCTGGAATTTCAGCAGCTGGAAACCACAGGAGGGGAGAGGGCTCTTCGGTTCGAATCCTGCTTGCGGGTTCCCAAAGACGTCTGGCTGGCCCCTGTGAGAACAGGATGCTGGGACCAGATGGGCCCTTGGCCTGATCCACTGCTTACCCCAGGCTTGACTGGAACGCTTCAGAGTGTCAACAAGGGCATCTCTCAACTCTCGTAGAGGCTGGAATGAGAACAAAAGGAAGTCCATCACTGAGCGACCAGAGCAGGCTGTTGCGTTCCAAAAGCAAGGAAGGATTGGACTCTGATTAATAAAATACACACCAGGCTTGACCAGCAAGACTCTGGGAGGAAGTGTTAATAATAATCTGTCCACCCCCTGGCCCAGGTTGTTTTATAAACCAAAGAACCCTTTACACAGTGTTTGTAAGAACCAATCAGGTTTCCTCTGAGCATTTCAAGAAACCCCACGTGGGGACAAAGTTAAACTACAAAGAGCTAATTTGAGCATGCATACATTCTGGGGTAAGTAAAATAGGACTAAAGGAGGAATGCATTCAGCAACCCCGGAGGTCATAAACAAGCAGCAAAGATTAGGCATCTTTATCACTTCCATGTGAAACTCTGTTTCCTGGCCCTAAGATCTACCTAAAGGTAAAGGTAAAGGAACCCCTGACCATTAGGTCCAGTCGTGACCGACTCTGGGGTTGTGGCACTCATCTCGCTTTATTGGCCGACGGAGCCAGCATACAGCTTCCAGGTCATGTGGCCAGCATGACTAAGCTGCTTCTGGCGAACCAGAGCAGCTCACAGAAACGCCGTTTACCTTCCCGCTGGAGCGGTACCTATTTATCTACTTGCACTTTGAGGTGCTTTCGAACTGCTAGGTTGGCAGGAGCAGGGACCGAGCAACGGGAGCTCACCCCGTCGCAGAGATTCGAACCGCCGACCTTCTGATCGGCAAGCCCTAGGCTCTGTGGTTTAACCCACAGCGCCACCCGCGTCTACCTAAAGATTAACAAAAGCTACATCAAAGTAACCTACTATCTTTATGGCTCAGGATACCTGGTGAAGCAAGCAGTCTGTGTTTTAGAATGCTTTACATGCCTGTCAGGTGTAGAAAATGGACAGTAGAGAAGATGGACAGAGATGCAGAGGCTTATGGGATTTGATCAGAAACTACTGTCAATGACTCAAACCCAGTCAACACAATGCTTTCATTGCTGACGCAACGGCTTGCTTCATTTTTCATAATTCCTCAGAGCAATCCCACCTGACCTCCAATCAGAGCGCTGCCTGCCAGATTTCACAGAATCATAGAGTTGCAAGGGCCCTCAAGGAGTCATCTAGTCTAACCCCCTGCAATGCAGGAATCCCAGGTGAACGATCCTCCACCTCTGCTAAAATTACCGCATTTTTCGCTCTATAAGACGCACCAGACCACAAGATGCACCTAGTTTTTGGAGGAGGAAAACAAGAAAAAAAATATTCTGAATCTCAGAAGCCAGAACAGCAAGAGGGGTCGCTGCGCAGTGAAAGCAGCAATCCCTCTTGCCATTCTGGCTTCTGGGATAGCTGCGCAGCCTGCATTCGCTCCATAAGACGCACACACATTTCGCCTTACTTTCTAGGAGGGAAACAGTGAGTCTTATAGAGCAAAAAATACGGTATGTTTGTATGCAGCAGCAGCAGCCGGCAGGCTCTCAGGATGAGGGCTATACTCTACATATGCTTGACAGTTCTTCTAATGCAGGGGTCTGCAACCTTTAAGACAAAAAGAGCCACTTGGACCCGTTTCCGAAGGAAAAAAAACTAGGAGCCGCAAAACTCGTCATTATAAAAATAACTTTTTTGTCACTTTTTTATTTCTTTGTTTGACCCCTCAGAATTACTCCTCCTCATAGAAATTAACAAGTTACCTTTTTGTGTCTGTGTGTTCTTCACTCCCCTTCAAAACAGTGACCAGCGTACATGCCCCTTACAATGTAGCGGGCGGGCGGGAAGGTGACGTCGGGACGGTGCGTGACTAACGCACGCACCGCCCCCATGCGACGTCACAGCCAGTACAGCGCCCGCCACAGTGGGTAGTGTCGGGGCACACAATGCGCCTCCTCCCCTCGCTAGTATCTGCCCCGGAGCCACGGCAAAGGTGTAAAAGAGCCACATGCGGCTCCGGAGCCACGGGTTGCCGACCCCTGGTATATCCAATGAAGGCGAGTCCACCACCTTTCGAGGGAGCAGGTTTCTTGCACAAACACCCTTTTGCTACAGCTGTTTGGGGGCAGGGGGAGAGACGCACATGGTGGGGGCACAGAGCTGGCTGCCCCAGCAAGGGAGATTCCACAGGACTGGCTGCTTAACAGCTCCACCCCAGGATGGATGGTTCTTTATAGCAGAGGTGGGGGGACCACAGCCAATTGCAACCCCCTCCCCTGCTTGTGGGCACACATGTCTTCCAGCAGCCCCCAGAGAATCATAGACTTGTAGGCTCATCTAGGAAAGCCCAGCCCCCATGATCTGAACAAGAGCCCATAGCAAGAAATGGCTCCTTGCTGGGGGTGCGCCCCACGTTCTGGGGGCACCTCTTGTGCAAATCCCAGTCACGCAGATGCTTTGAGCAGTCTCAGTCCAGGTGGGATGGGCAAAGGGCTTTGGGGGCCAGACGCTTAGGGAGGCAGGAGGCTGGCGTAGGGCTCTGCCTTTGCTGGGGAGCCCTGCCCCTCCCCACACCTCTTGGAATGTCCTTGCAAGGGGAAAAGCTCCTTTGGGCCTCCGTGGGTCTGGCTTCATTTTGAACCCTGGCCTCCCAGGTCCTGGCCTGCTACTCTAACCACTACACCACACTGCCTCTCTGCCGCAGACACTGCGGACGAGAGGCCAAGAGTGAGGGGATTCCACCCACCACAGCTCCAGCGCAAGCAGCAGCACGGTACAGCCCAGCAGCATCCAATGGGCCTTGGCGGGCCAGCAGCTTCGCCTTGCAGGCCCAGAACCGGGCAAACTTCTCAGCCTCTGGGATGCGGGACAGCATGGCCAGGAGCTCTTCTGAAGGAACCCCCTGGAGGGAAACAGAAAGGAGTCAGAAGGAGGCCGGCAGATGAGAGACATTTTGGGCTCGCTCTGTAGGCAGACTGTTTCCACTGGGCAGCGCTAGCCCAACAGTAAGGGTGTGTTTGTGCAAAATCAGTTTTTGTTTTCCTTTTGCCCCGGTGCTCGAGGATAGAACCAGCAGATGGCAAAGTCGCTGGCACTGAAGACAGAAAACTGGGTGGGCATTCCTGTACCTCCAGACATTACAGAGCCTGCCAAGAAAATGAGGCGTAAGAAACCCACTCCCTCTTGACCCTGGAGACGTATATTTTAGGACCCTCCGTATTTCTGTAATTTTGAGTTCTTTTAAATTGTTTTTTGTTTTGCTTTTGGTGTAATTTTGTGTTTTAATTATTACCTGCCCTTGAACCTTAAGTCACCCAACCTCCCTTTAAAAAACCCCCATGAAGGAGTCAACCCCTTTCCAAGGTGGTCTGTTCCACTGTCAAACAGCTCTAACAATAATATATGCAGACGGGTCCTGCATTCTGACTTCCCCATAGAAAATGGGCTTGAACTTGCTGCCCGTCAGGCCTGACATTCCCCGCTTCAGTCTGCAAAGGGTCAGGGAGTTCCACAGGCTCAATTCAGACCCCCCCCCCTATAAATGATTTAGGGAACATTCCCTTTGATGTTGGGCAACGGGCACTTCTGAAAATGCCTCTGTTTCAACTGACTCTTGGACTGCCCAGTTTGCTTCCTGAGAGTTACAGCGCAATGGGCCAAGGGCCGCAAACAACAAAAACCTGATTGACTTCCTTATTTCATTTATATCCTGCTCAATTGTGGAAAAACTCTGCTCCCGGCAGGGTGGGAGAAAGGAGAGTTTCAAAGTAAAGAAAAACAATATTGAGGCTGCCTTGGTGTCCCATGACAGGTTTTTCTCCCTGCTTTTATCGTTCCTTGTGGGTTTTAATGATTGCATGTTTTATTTTGTAAACGGTTCTGCTTTTAAGCCACACACCGAATATTTATTGATGGGTGGTGCTTATCGGTCTAACCAACCTGGCCTGCACTTTCTGCCCCATCGAAGGATGAAGCTCGTGGACAACTTTCCAGACTAGACGGAAGACCCACAGCTCACCTCGTCTGCCAGCTTCATGCACTCTGCCAAGGTGCTGGCAATTTGCTGTGCCACCCTTTGCTGCTCCATCTCTTCCTCCATGCAGTCCCAGAAGGAGCGGTCCAAGGCCTCCTTCTCCTTGGGCGGGGGCCGCCTTTTAATGGGGAAGGTCATCGGGGGCCGCTTATATTGTTTCCCTTTGGATGCCAACCACTCCTCTAGCTGCTTCCTAAGGGAGATCAATGAGAGGTCAGACGACGTCAGAACCGAAGACAGGCCGGCCGGATCAGCGGCCACTTTCATTTCACTTTTAATTTGTCTACCGCCTTTCTGTATTGCTACAAACGAGGCGGTTTGCAAGCTGAAGGAGCAACAAGACAAACAGCAGAGATCACACGCCTAATCACAATCTGACCCAATACAAAAATGCCAGAACAACATATCTAATGAATACATATTTAATAAGGCATTAAAATATAACAGTACAGTAGTACATCGGGTTAAATACTTAATTCGTTCCGGAGGGGAGGTGCGTTCTTAACCTGAAACTGTTCTTAACCTGAAGCACCACTTTAGCTAATGGGGCCTCCCACTGCTGCCGCGCGATTTCTGTTCTCATCCTGAAGCAAAGTTCTTAACCTCAAGCACTATTTCTGGGTTAGCGGAGTCTGTAGCCTGAAGCGTCTGTAACCCGAGGTACCACTGTAAACAGTATAATTAAATGCCAACAGATAATAATTAAATAGTTCACACTTAACAATAAAGAATTGCAAAAGTATAATCAATAAAAACGGCAGCAATTTACAATGCATAAAATCCCACAAAACATACCAAACCACGTAAAAGGATCAAATTGAGAAACGAGGACACACAACTTATGAATTTTTCAATTAAAAAAATTATCCCTTCTTTCTTCCCAGCTGCTGCTGCTGTTCTCAAAGTCATGGTCTGGGAAAGACTCCTAGAGCTGAATGGTGGGGTAAGGCAGATGGAAAAAGGCCTCTCCATGAATTTGTCTAATCCTCTTTCAAAGCCGTCTGAGTTGGTGGCTCTCACTGCCACTCTTGACACATCTCCCAGGCTACAGTGAAAAGCCTGGTCTTGATCAGAGCCTCTGTGGCTTTGAGGGCAATAGGATGGCCAGGGACAGGGGTCAGCAAACTTTTTCAGCAGGGGGCCAGTCCACTGTCCCTCCAACCTTGTGGGGGGCCGGACTATATTTTGAGGGGGGGGGGAATTCCTATGCCCCACAAATAACCCAGAGATGCATTTTCAATCAAAGCACACATTCTACTCATGTAAAAACATGCTGATTCCTGGACTGTCCGCAGGCTGGAATAAGAAGGCGATTGAGCCGGATCCAGCCCCCTGGGCCTTAGTTTGCCTACCCATAGCCAAGAACAGGGGTCAGCAATCTTTTTCAGCCGTGGGCCGGTCCACTGTCCCTCAGACCATGTGGTGGGCAGGACTCTATTTTGAAAAATAAAAAGGAACAAATTCCTATGCCCCACAAACAACCCAGAGATGCATTTTAAATAAAAGCACACATTCTACTCATGTAAAAACACTCCAATTCCCGGACCGTCCACGGGCTGGATTGAGAAGGTGATTGGGCCGGATTCGGCCCCTGGGCCTTAGTTTGCCTACCCAAGGCCAAGGAGGTCCAATTAATAGTTAGAAGCCAGAGCAAAACTGGGGTCATCTATGACTCCTTGCAGGCCTATCACTTTTCTTCTTCCTTGTCCCTCCTTTGTTTAGAGCTGCTTTCTGCGTGCCTTAAGTATTCATAGAATTGCAGAGCTGGAGGGGACACCAAGGGCCATCTAGCCTGACCTGCTGCAGTGCAGGAATCACAGCTCATAGTTCCCAAGAGGGTGGCTCCTCATGCACACAAAGTAACACACGGACACGATGTCCCCTGTCAAGTGTGGAAGGTCTATTTGCAAGCAGATTCACTCACAAGGAGGCACTTTAGTGCGCCTTTTCCGAACTCTAATCTTGAACATCCTATTAGTCCATCAGCAGAACCTGGTGGAGATATTGAGGCACCTCGGCTGAATAAAGATCTAGGGGTTCCTCTGAACATTACAGCACACAGGTGCATGAGGGATTGAGGCAGCAGTTTGGCCATGCGCTGGCCCACCCTTAAGGGACATGCCTAGACCCCATTCTCCACACAGGAAAGACAGACAGATGGAACAAGATAGTGGCATCAGTCCAGTCCTATGGAACTCTCTGCCACTAGAGATTCAGCGGGCAACCTCTGTGCCAAACTTTAAATGCCTGCCCGTGCAGACAATTAAGGATACATCATCCGACAATGGTTAATCGATGTGTGCTCTAAGCTTCTTTATACAGTTGTACCTTGGAACTTGAACAGAATCTGTTCCGGAAGTCTCTTCGACTTCCAAAACGTTAGAAAACCAAATTGCGGCTTTCGATTGGCTGCAGGAACTTCCTGCAGCCAATCAGAAGCCGCGGAAGCCCCGTCAGATGTTCGGGCTCCGAAATAAAATTTGCAAACCAGAACAATCACTTCCGGGTTTGCGGCGTTCAGGAAGCAAAACATCCAAGTTCCAGTGCCTTTGGGATCCAAAGTACAACTGTATAGTTTTATGCATTTATTGCTGTAAGTTGCTCTGATGTTTTTCTTTTTCCTTTCTCCTCCTGTGATGAGGCTGCATTTTAATATTTTAATGTTTCAATATTTTAATGTTGTATTTTAATCTTGTTTTTAAGTTGTATTCATTCAGCTTGTTTTTATTATTGCTTGTTAGCCGCCCTGAGCCCGGCCTTGGCTGGGGAGGGTGGGGTATAAATAAAATAATAATAATAATAATAATAATGTATTTTTATAAATGAATCATTGAAGTGGGTGCAAGAGCCACTCAGGCACCCACTTGTCTGATCTGTTGTGAACAAGAGCCCAAACATTACAGGGGCAAACCTAAGAAAGGGCACTTTATCGGCCCAGATTCCCCACAATGCACCCTTGCTAGTCGCTGCTCAGGGCAGGATGAGTGAATGCAACCCGCTCTGGGTTCAACTTGCCTCCGATCCCGTGTGCCTGGGGTCTTGGGCTCTTGGCCTGTCTCCCTCGCCGGCTGCTTTGCTCTGGGTGCGCCTCTCCCGCGTCCTCCAGAGTCCTGCTCCGAGGCTCTGTGCCCGGATTTTGGCTCAGGAGTCCTGGGCGCTTGCTTGAACTTCTTGCTGCCCGGCTCCCTCCCTGCTGGGCTTCTGTTCTGCTTGGCGCCACCAGGCGCTGCTGAACGACATCTCTCCGGAGTGGCCTTCCGTTTCCTCTGCAAGGCCCCCTGGCGCCCGGGCAGCGGTCTCTCCTGCAGAGCACCAGCCTGCGGCCTGGACCGACCCCTCTGAAGAATGCCCAGGGATGAGGATGACGCTGTTGATCCCCTCCCAGCCAGAGACCCTCCAGGAACAGGCGGACCAGTGGCCTGTGGAATCACTGCAGACTGCTTTATTAATCTGGGATTTTGGCCTCGGACTCCTGGCCTAGAAACAGCCGAGGGCCGTCCACGGGGTGGTGAAGTCCGCACCACTGAGATGCTGTTTACTTGCCTCTGAGGACCCCCTAAGGGTGCTCTGGGCTTAACCTGTGCCGCGGCGGCCCTGTGGTTTTTCGAAAGGGTGCTCTTTTCCACAGCCTGCTTGCAGTTCTTCACGGGCGGTTTTGAGCCAGCTTGGGATTTGGCTTGGAGGCTGAAGCGAGACGTCTCTCTCTTCTGAGGCTGCCCAACACGCTTCGGCCCAGAGTTCTCTTTATCCTGCTCTGCCTTGTTAGAGTCTGAAAGGACTTTTGACGTCCCAGATGCTGTGGCCAATTCCTGCTTTCCAGGTTGTTTCGTCCTGCCTAAGTGATGTCCAGCAGATGAGATCTTGATGACCAGCTTCTCAGGGTGTTTTCTAGCAGGGGGCTTTGAGGGGACAGGAGGTATGGGCCCCTGCTTCCTTGGAAGTTGTGTGGGTGCATTGTTTGGCTCCCGATGCACGAGTTCCCTGGAAGGCTTATCTGGAAGGACTTTGCTAGCAGGTCCCAGCCCCTTTGCCTCCCTGGTCAATGCACTTTTGGCTGTGCTTGGGGCAACGGTTTTCCGGGATCCGACAGTCTGGAAATGGAGAAAATAATACGGTGAAATTATTTGAGAAACTCTTTAAATCAATTTTTCACCAAATAGAGCTTTCAGGACATTTTATGTAAAACAGAATTAGAAAAATAGTAAAAGCCTTTGAACAAACAAAAATATTCAATTGCCTTTAGTGCCATTGTTCCCATCCTGTGGAACTCTCTGCCACTAGATTCAGCACCTGCTGAAAAGCATTCTATTCCATCAGACCTATGCAGGCAACTAAGAACGAATTCTTCCACAATGGTTAACTGATGTCCGATTTTAACCTTTCTTATGCTTTTATTGTTTTTATTGCTGCAAAGCACACACACACAGAGTATACAGTGGTACCTCGGTTCTCAAAAGTCTCCGTTGTCAAACGTTTCGGAACCCGAACACCGGAAACCCAGAAGTAAACGCTTCCGTTTTTGAATGCACCTCGGAAGTCGAACGGCTTCCGCTCTGTGTTTTTTTTCAGTTTTCTTAATTGCATTTGCAGCCAGCCCTTTGCACCTCAGTTTTTGAACGTTTCAGAATTCGAACGGTCTTCCGGAATGGATTACCTTCGAAAACCAAGGTACCACTGTATATATTTATGATTTAGCAGTACACATCTATTTTTTTTAGAGAAATAAAAATAATAGCATGGAGACCTTGGACAATTTCTTCCGATACTCCACAGAGCCTGAGCAAACAAGTGCCTCTTAATCTGCTCCTGTGAACCCAGCAAAGCAGGTAGCCTTCCCTGCCACTATTCAGATCTCAACTTACGGTAGCTTGAAAAGTGCCATGTCTGTTCAGTTAGGAGTTTTAATATATATGCCCTATGGACAGATTTGCTTTAACAGAACATTGTGGCATACTCAAGGGATAACTTAATGCCCACGCAATCATCACATGAGGACAATTTTAGTGAGGAATCTTAGAGAAATACCTTTAAGTTGAGTAAGTCAATGTATAGAAAGACAGGAAGAAGAAGAAGAAGAAGAAGAGGAGGAGGAGGAGTTTGGATTTGATACCCCGCCTTTCACTCCCTTTAAGGAGTCTCAAAGCGGCTCACATTCTCCTTCCCCTTCCTTCCCCACAACAAACACTCTGTGAGGTGAGTGGGGCTGAGAGACTTCAGAGAAGTGTGACTGGCCCAAGGTCACCCAGCAGCTACATGTGGAGGAGCGGGGAAGCGAAGCCAGTTCACCAGATTACAAGACTACCGCTCTTAACCACTACACCACACTGGAGCATTTGGGAAAAGAGTTTTTAGACAGCAGAGAAAAGGGTGGGGGGAAGGAAGGATGAGAAATATTGCACTTTCACATAAAAACAACAGTGAATCTGACATGTTACTTGTTTGAATTTGGGGGAACTAAAAGCATGTGCAGAGTGCCTTGCAGAAAACACGGTCTGAGAATGAGTTAAGTGCATGAGATCTTTGGGGGAGGTTTTTTCCCACCCCACCACCCTCACAGGCATGCTTCAGGATGTGGGAGATGGCCTTTGGAACTCCTTCCCTAGACTGCCTCCCTCCTTCCTTTCCTTCTGCCAGCAGGTGAAAACTGTTTTACAGTGGTACCTCAGGTTAAGTACTTAATTCATTCCGGAGGTCCGTTCTTAACCTGAAACTGTTCTTAACCTGAAGCACCACTCTAGCTAATGGGGCCTCCTGCTGCTGCCGCGCCGCTGGAGCACGATTTCTGTTCTCATCCTGAAGCAAAGTTCTTAACCTGAGGTAATATTTCTGGGTTAGCGGAGTCTGTAGCCTGAAGCGTCTGTAATCCGAGGTACCACTGTATTCTGGCAGGCCTGTAGGAGCTGACTGTTTTTTTAAAAGGAAAGAGCTTTAAATAGGGTTGTGCTGTTTTTATTATCTGTATTTTAATAGAATTAAAATAATATAAAGAACAGATGTAGTTGAATTTGCCTACTTTTAAACTTTTAAAAAAATGTTTTTAGCATTCTATATATTGTCTGTGTTGTTTCAATTTGTGCAAGCCACCTTGAGTCCCATTCTGGGGAAACGGTGCGATATAAACAAATATAGTGATAATTCAGTAACGGTCACCAAATTTGTACGGCTCTAGAGGAGAGAAAGAATGAGGATGACACTCTATATATTTGTCAGAACCGGAGACCAGAGGATGCCTCCCTTATTCCTGTGACAGGAGGTTTGAACAGCAAGGTTTTCCTCCAACACAAGTTGCCACCTTCCGAGTGGCCTTGGGCTCCACTGCCAAGAGAGCTTGCCAGCTCACACCAGCTATTGTGAGGAAAAGACAGATTATCCTGGTAAAAGGGACTGGATCTAAATCCCAAGCAAGGGTGGCCCCCAGAAAGATCCAGAGTCTCAGACACTCTTCATGTCATTGGTCAGAATATACATTTATTATTTATTTATTGCACTTATATTCCAATTTTTCCTCCAAGGAGCTCAAAGTGGTGTACATGACCTTGAATTCTAAAGTAAGTAAATTTGTTGACTGCGTTAAGGACTTAACTCAAGAAAATTCTGCAGCCGAATCAGAAGAGATATGTGCAGACCTAGAGGAGTGGGAAGGAGGAGCTGAAATGTTGCAGGTGGAAAGGGACAACCAGAGGCCTACAAAAGTGGAACACAAGGGAAACAAGACTTCGATGATGAGATTTTGGATTGAAATTAAGAATGAAGAATGGAGTGATCCCTTCATGGGGAGATCGGACGAACTATGGGTTACAAATTTGTTTAAGATGAAAGTTGGAGCCTTTGGGACATTTGGACTTAAAAGAAGCAAGAAATATGATTTGGGCTCCGCTTTTGAATATGGAGGACTGGTTGGAAGAAACATAGACTTTACTGGGACAGAGCTCCTTCGAGATTTGATGACCAACATAAAGGACTACCAACAAAACCGGCAGAGAGGGACTGAGAGAGATTTGAAGGCCTCGGACGTGAGGAATCCAGGCTAAGAACTGATATTGTGGATACTCTTTGGGGATTGAAACCGGGAAAGGGGGGGTGAGAGTTTTTGAATCCAAAGGGTGCATAATTTTATGTTGTCTTTTGTTAGTATGTTCAGTAATTAATATAAAAATTGGGAAATCTGTGGAAGGGAATTTGGGTCGACCTTAGAAAAGGATGTAATGACTAGTATTGTGATTTAATTGAGGTGTATAAGTTAAATTTGGTTAATTAAGAAGAATTAAGTTAAAAAAATAATAATAATAAGGTAAAGGTGAGAGATAAGAACTTGCTGAGTTAACTATTAGAATTAGGATGTAAGAAGGGGAGGTGTGGGGAAGTCAGGGAAAGTGGTTATGGAAGTAAGGATTTGAAATTATGCTTGTTTGCGTTTGTGTGTCTGTGTTATGTATTGTGTGTTTATATAAATTGTGAAAACCCAATAAAATTTTTATAAAAAAACAACAACAAAGTGGTGTACATGGTTCTCCTTCAATTAGCCTGAGAGGCAGTGACCGTCCTGGGTCACCCAGGGAGCCTGATGGCCAACTGATTTGAACCCTGGTCTCCTGGATCCCAGTCCAGCAATCTAACCACTACACCACTCTGGCTCTCTAGATCACAATAGAGGCTCACTGGATCTTGTCTACTTACAGGTTGTGCTTTGGAGGGAGCTGGATTCTTCTGCCTGCTGTTGTCCTTCAAGTAGGGCCTGTGCAGCATAAGGAAAAGTTTGAAAATAAATTACTTTCTTAACCCCCCCCCCCCGTTTTACAATTTAAAGGACTCATTTTTGCATCCTTAACATATCAATGACTTCCCTTCTTCTCTTTCCATGGTTCATTTTACATATAATAAATCCCTGCATATTTTAGAAAACTATGACAGTCAGTATTCCATTATTACATCCATCAAAACCTATTTACACTGTTGAATTTAACTTAATGCTGCCAGTGTTTTCAGCTGTACACAGTTATTTCCCATATATTTAATAAACATTTTCCAATCTTCTCTAAACGTATGTTCTCCTGGTTCTCTTATTCTATATGTTAAGTCTGCAAGCTGCGCATATTCTGCCAACTTAAGTTGCCACTCTTGGGTTGGGACCTCACTCGTTTTCCATTTTGGGGCTAACAAAACACAGGCCGCCATAAATATTTATTACATAAATAACCTTTTCTGAAACCTGGGAATTTCAGTCTGAATTCTCCCCAAAAGAAAGGACTTTGGTTTTTTTGGGAAAGTAAACAATTTTCCAATTCATCATGGATCATTTCCCAATACTCTTTTACCCTTTTACACCACATACGGACGAACGTTCCCTCTATCTTCCCTCTACAGTGGTACCTCAGGTTAAGTACTTAATTCGTTCCGGAGGTCCGTTCTTAACCTGAAACTGTTCTTAACCTGAAGCAGCACTTTAGCTAATGGGGCCTTACCATGCCGCCGCGCCACAGGAGCCCGATTTCTGTTCTTATCCTGAAGCAACGTTCTTAACCTGAAGCACTATTTCTGAGTTAGCGGAGTCTGTAACCTGAAGTGTATGTAACCCGAAGCGTATGTACAGTGGTGCCTCGCAAGACAAAATTAATCCGTTCCGCAAGTCTCTTCGTCTAGCGGTTTTTTGGGCTTGCGAAGCAACCCTATTAGCGGCTTAGCGGATTAGCGCTATTAGCGGTTTAGCGGCTATTAAAGGCTTAGCGGCTTAGAAAAAGGGGGGGAAAGCAGGGAAAAATCGGAACACTCGTTTTCGTCTTGCAAAGCAAGCCCATAGGGAAAATCATCTTGCGAAGCAGCTCAAAAACGGAAAACCCTTTCGTCTAGCGGGTTTTCCGTCTTGCGAGGCATTCGTCTTGCGGGGCACCACTGTAACACGAGGTTCCACTGTACTTTCAAGGGATAAAAAATGTGACCAAGATTGCAATTCATGCACACACAGGATAGCTCAGTTGTCTAAAGTGTGGCGATAATGCCAAGGTTACAGGTTCGATCCTCGTGTGAGACAGTTGTAAACCCCTGCATTGCGGGGTGTGTGGGGGGGCAAGATGACCCACAGATTCCCTTCCATCTCTATGATCCTATGGATCTGCAGTCCCACCAAATCCCATACAATTTACACCTGAAGAATCTTGCACAGGATCAGACTGCAGAAGTGCGCATTTATTTCTCAGCCTAACCTACTTCACAGGATAAAAACGGGGAGGAAGAAAACTTATATAAGCTCAGCTTCCGGGTCATGTGGCCAGCATGACGGAGCCGCTTCTGGCGAACCAGAGCAGCGCACGGAAACGCCGTTTACCTTCCCGCCAGAGTGGTACCTATTTATCTACTTGCACTTTGGGGTGCTTTTGAACTGCTAGGTGGGCAGCAGCTGGGACTGAGCAACAGGAGCTTATTCCGTTGCAAGGATTCGAACCGCCGACCTTCTTATCGGCAAGCCCTAGGCTCTGTGGTTTAGACTACAGCGCCACCTGCGTCCCAAAAACTTATGTATACCACCTTGAACTCCTTGGAGAGAAAGGTAGGATATAAATGCAACAAATGAATGAGGGTTGTGAGCCCAGGATGAAGCCCACCCCTCTTCTCATGCCAGCAGGCCTTCACCATCCTCAAAGGGTCCTGGTCTGTTTCTGGGGTCAACCCCAGGGGCTGATTTGGGTGTGGCTGGTGCACAGTGCCCAAAGGACAGAGTGGCATTGAAAGGCTGTTTGGTTGCAAGGGAGAAGAATGAGAATCTTTGACAGAAGCCTGCACCCCACTTGCATGTTTCCAGCTGGCCCATTGAGGCAGGCAGGGGTTCCCAGCCCCATCAGACCTCCTTCTTTGCGTTAAACTGTGCCACCTTGGCGCCTGCATTCTGAGTTTTCCTCTTCCCTCCTTGTCCCTTTCCCCTTGCATGCCATGTGATGATGATGATGATTGATTGTAAGGTAGAAGAGGGACTTTCTTGTTTCGATGCTATGTAAGCAGCTCCAAAAGGGACGCGGGTGGCACTGTGGGTCAAACCACAGAGCCTAGGACTTGCTGATGAGAAGGTCGGCGGTTCAAATCCCCGCGACGGGGTGAGCTCCCGTTGTTCAGTCCCTGCTCCTACCAACCTAGCAGTTCGAAAGCACGTCAAAGTGCAAGTAGATAAATAGGTACCGCTCCGGCAGGAAGGTGAACGGCGTTTCCGCGCGCTGCTCTGGTTCGCCAGAAGTGGCTTAGTCATGCAGGCCACATGACCCGGAAGCATAGGCGCCGACTCCATGGGGCTTGAGGGGGCCCGAGCCCCCTCAAAAATTCGTTTGGGGGGGCTCAGCCCCCCCCAATAATCTCGGGCGGCGGTGGGCGCGTCCGCGGCTTTTATAGGGCGCCCGGCGCGCACCAACTCAATAACGGGCACCGGCGCGGCGGGGGGCGCCGGGCCGGGGGAGGGGGGCGGCCGGCCTGTCTCCTTGGCAACCCCATTGAGCAGCGCCGGCTCCCCCGGGAGGGCCATCCCCCCGCGCCGCCGATCGCCAACACCGCCGACGCTGTGGCTGCCCGAGCCCGAGCCTGAGCCTGAGCCCGACCCGGAGCCCGAGCCCGACCCGGAGCCCGAGCCTGAGCCTGAGCCCGACCCGGAGCCCGAGCCCGAGCCCGAGCCCGAGCCCGAGCCCAAGCCCGTCAGTCAGTCAGTCAGTCAGTCAGTCAGGAAGGAAGGAGAAATGGGGAGGGAGACGAGGGAGGAAAATTGCGTGCAGGGTGAAGAAAGGAGAAGGGCGAACGAGACGAGCTTCCAACCCAAAAAAGGGCTGGAAGACTGGGAGGATGAAGGATCGGGAAAGAAAGCGACGCCTTCCCCGCCCGCAACGTCGCCCGCTTGTCATTGGCAGCGCAGCGGGCGCCCAGAGGGGCTGGGCACCGGCGCAGGGCCGCTCCGCAGCCGCGGAGGACAGCTGCGCGGCTAGCAAGGTGCGCCGCGTAGAGCGCGGCCCTTGTGTGGCCAGGCAAGCTCGGGCGGGGACCCCCATGCGAATCTAAGACGGGAGAAGAGGGCAGAGCAAAGGGGGTCCCTTCCCCAACCTCCGGCTCTGAGACTTCCCTGCGCCCCAGAAAAGCGAAAGGATTTTCTCTTCTTTTTTTTTTATAAATATTTTATTAAGTTTTCAAATACAAAGTTAGAAACATACACTGAAGAAAAAAGTAAAAGAACAAGAAAAAGAAAAAAAGAAAAAGAAGAAAAGAAAACCAACCATTCAACACATTTTTTATATAACTAACTGGACTTCCTCGCATCTCCCTTACCCTGCATTCTTTATAATAAAGATATCAGCAAATTATTACCTTGTTTCGTACCTTATTTTGTACTTTTCAAATACTATACCTCTAAATTTAACATACTTTTCATCAGTTACTTATCTCTTAAATTAAACATAGTATTACCTTAGATTTTGACCTTTTCTTACTTAAAATATAATTTCCTGTTTCCCAAATCTAATTGCTGAAGCTATAGTTTCCGAATCGTGTAAATTTTTAACATTCATACAACTTATATTGTTTTTGTAAATAGTCCTTAAATTTTTTCCAGTCCTCTTCCGTTGTTTCTTCTCCCAAATCTCGGATTCTGCCAGTCATTTCAGCCAGTTCCATGTAGTCCATCAATTGCGTCTGCCACTCTTCCAGTGTGGGCAAATCTTGTGTCTTCCAATATTTTGCGATAAGTATTCTTGCTGCTGTAGTTGCATACATAAAGAAAGTTCTATCCTTCTTTAACACTTTCTGGCCAACAATGCCCAAGAGGAAGGCCTCTGGTTTCTTGGGAAAGGTATACTTAAATACCTTTTTTAACTCATTATAGATCATTTCCCAGAAGGCCTTCACTTTTGGACAAGTCCACCAGAGGTGAAAGAATGTCCCTTCAGCCTCCTTACATTTCCAACATTTATTATCAGACAGGTGATATATTTTTGCAAGCTTGACTGGGGTCATGTACCACCTATAAATCATTTTCATAATATTTTCCTTCAAGGCATTACATGCCGTGAATTTCATTCCGGTGGTCCATAACCTTTCCCAGTCCTCAAACATGATGTTATACCCAATATCCTGAGCCCATTTTATCATGGCTGATTTGACTGTCTCATCCTGAGTGATTTTCTCTTCAACCTGCCCTCCATCCTCTTGCAGAAAACTCTTTGCCTGCCCTGCCCGTATCTCGTTTTTGCTTTTTAATTCCACACACGCACCCTTCGGACTTCGTGGCAATCGGGCGCGCGGGTGGGTTTCCTAAGAGAGTGAGGACCCCCGCCTCCTCCCCACCTGCTCCCTCGCCAGCCAGCCAGCCGCGCGCCCTAGCCGGAGAGCCCCGGCCGTCCCCGTCGCGCAATCGGCTGGATCTCCCTTCAGCAGGCCGTGCTCACAACTCGGCCCAGGGACCCCCAGCAGCGGATCTCCGGCTCAGCTGAAGAATCCGGCAACAAGCCCCCTCCTCCCCAATCGCTCCGCCGAAATACGCTCCAAAACCCCCCAGATAGGCCGCCGGCCGCCAAGTCTAGTGGCGCCCTGAGCGAGGGTCTCTCCCCAACACCGCCACCTCGAACTGCGTTCTCCCGGCTACCCGAGCGAACCAGCGGCAGGACCCCGGTATGGGCCCCCCAAATATTTTTTATAAGTCGGCGCCCCTGGCTCTATCCCATCACCAGTTGTCTACCTTTGCAACTGGAGATAGTGGGGATTGAGCCTGGCGCCTTCTGCTTCACCCCTTCCTACTTTGATGCTGGCAAAGTTATGAACCTAAGAAGACCCTGGCTGCTGGATCTGGCCCAAGGCCCACCTTGTCCATCATCATCTTCTCAACAGTGGTCAACCAGAAGCCTCAATGGGAAGCCGGCCAGCAGAACCTGGTTGCAACAGCACTCTCCTCTCTTGTGATTTGCAGCAACTGGGATGCTGCCTCTAATCATGGAAAGAGAGCATCGTTTTCATGGCTATTAGCCATTATCCTGAATAAATTTTATCTGATCCTCTTTTAAAGCCATTCAAGTTGGTAGTCATCACTAGTCTGCATCTAGTGGGAGCAAAGGCATGCTTTTAATTGTCCATTGCGTGGTGAAGTCCATCCTTTTGTCTGTGCTAAATTTTCAGCTTCTTTGGATAACCCAGGTGGGTTCCAGTATTATGAGAGAGGAAGGAAACCTTCCCTCTGTCCACACCCATTTTATACACCTCTAGGTTGGCAGGGACGCGGGTGGTGCTGTGGGTTAAACCACAGAGCCTAGGACTTGCCGATCAGAAGGTTGGCGGTTTGAATCCCCGCGACGGGGTGAGCTCCCATTGCTCAGTCCCTGCTCCTGCCAACCTAGCAGTTCGAAAGCACATCAAAGTACAAGTAGATAAATAGGTACCGCACCGGCGGGAAGGTAAATGGCTGTTCCGTGCACTGCTCTGGTTCTCCAGAAGTGGCTTAGTCATGCTGGCCACATGACCTGGAAGCTGTACACCGGCTCCCTCGGCCAATAAAGCGAGATGAGCGCCACAACCCCAGAGTCAGCCACGACTGGACCTAATGGTCAGGGGTCCCTTTACCTCTACCTTAGGTTGGCATAGTCCTGGCTTGTGCCAGTTTTCTTTGGCTCCTCTGCAAGTCGTGGAGACATTGTGCCGCACCCGTTTGTAGACTGAGGTTAGGTGACCGCAAAGAACACAACAAGAGCCAAGGGTTATAGGCCACTGCACTATTCGAACTCAAGGCGCACTCTGGGATGTCCTGCAGTCTTTCCAAGAGCACCCATTTCACAACAATGACCTGCTTGCGTGGCTGTGTGTATATGCTTTTTTAAAAAAGGGAGTTTGGGGTATTAATTGCAATTGCCAGATACCCAACATAGCTCTGAAGTCAGGCCCGACACCAGCAGTTACCCAGGGCGGGCATTAGGGTCACCCTGTCGTTTGCCACCCCACTGCCCACCCACCCTCCTGATTCTTTTTAGCAGTGCTGCTGCTTTTGAATTGGAGTTTTATTGTTTTCATAGTTCTGTAGTCAAGGGGGATCTCTACCCCCACCTGGGGGGTGATTTCAGCATGGTACCAGAACCCCCAAAGGCTGGCACCAGCCCCATCTGAAGTGAAAGAGGATATAGGGCAACACAGAAGCCTCAGGCCCCAAAGATTTCACTGAACAGGTGCCCAGATCTAGGTGCCGCAGAGTCTACTTTGCTCCTCTGCCTGACCCGGCTCCTTCATGGCACGGGCGCAGAGCCGTAGCTAGGTGATCTTGTGCCCCTGGCAGAACCATCCAGATTGTGCCCCCTAAAAAAAGGTAAAGGGACCCCTGACCATTAGGTTTAGTCGTGGCCAACTTTGGGGTTTAACCCACAGCACTACCCGCGCCCCATTGTGCCCCCTAGCCATGGACAAATTAGCTTTTCTTTTCGCCTCTCCTCCAACCCCTCTCCCTCCACCCATTCAATTCACCCTCTATTGAAAACCTTTTCTTATGAGGCAATAATCGATACAGTGGTACCTCGGGTTAAGAACTTAATTCGTTCTGGAGGTCTGTTCCTAACCTGAAACTGTTCTTAACCTGAAGCACCACTTTAGCTAATGGGGCCTCCCGCTGCCGCTACACAATTTCTGTTTTCATCCTGAAGCAAAGTTCTTAACCCGAGGTAGTATTTCTGGGTTAGCGGAGTCTGTAACCTGAAGCGTATGTAACCTGAAGCGTATGTAACCCAAGGTACCACTGTATTTTAAATGATAGACATATTTTTAGTGGATTTTTTGTCCCCTCCCCATCTGTTCCCCTGGCAGGGGCCCACCTCACCAACCCCTAGCTACGGCCCTGCAAAGGGGTGGTGGTGGCTGTATCTGCCATGGAGGGATGAGCCAGGATCAGACATATCTAGTGGCAACTTCACATGCTGGGGCCCAGAAGTCTTCCAACTAGAAGTGTCATGCATAATTAATCCACAAGGCCCAATTTAATTTTTACATGCCCAGAAGACACCTGGGTAAATTAATTTGCTTTGCCAGGATTAATGATGGGTGGAACCGTTGGTACTTCAGATATATAGCATCCATAAAGAGGCTTCACTTATTGTATCTTGGTAACCTTTACAATGCTCTTTTAACGTAGTCTAGCACAATCTCCAGTTGACACGTTATATTTGGTTAATTTATTGTCCGCCTTTCATTCAAGGCAGAACTCAAGGTTCTGGTTCAATGGTGGTCTCCCATGGACTCAGACCTGGGTAACTTCAGCAGAATTATTACCTCTAGTGCTGATAGACCAGAGATAGTCCCGATATTACTGGACTCAAAATCCCATCAACCCTAGCCAGCATCTCTAATGGTCAAGGGATGATGGGTGTTCACAGCCGAGTTGAAATTTGATCCAGGGGGTTCTAGGTTCTTAGATAATGCTCTCACCCACTTTGCTAAACCAGCCATGTCAGTCAGGGGCATAGGTGCCGACTCCATGGGGCCTGAGGGGGCCCGAGCCCCCTCAAAAATTCGTTTGGGGGGCTCTGCCCCCCAATAATTTAAGAAAATTATTAGGCACCTTGCCAAAAACCACGCAGGGGACTCCGGCGCGCGCCTCCCAAAGTGACTGGGAGCTCCTGAGAAGGGGCGGGCAGGTCGGTCAGTCAGAGGAAGACCCCCAGCGGCGGGACTTCAGAAAGGAATGGAGCCGCGGGGCCGAGGAACGGCGTATTCGTCGCCGGCGAGGGACCGGGGTGAGGGGAGAATGGAGGGGACGGGAGTTCCCGCCGCCGGAGCGGGGCTTTTTTTCTGGGTTTGGCTAAGGTGACGTTGGTAGGAGGGGGTGGCCGCCTCCCGGCGCGAAGCCTGGGGAGGGCAGGCCGGTTCTTGCATGCAAAAGCACCACTGCCATCCTGCCGCCAGTATGGACCCCGGTATGGGCCCCCCCAATATTTTTTATAAGTCGGCGCCCCTGCCCGGAAGCTGTACGCTGGCTCCCTCGGCCAATAAAGCGAGATGAGCGCCGCAACCCCAGAGTCGGTCACGACTGGACCTAATGGTCAGGGATACCTTTACCTTTAAGCAACTCCGAAAAGCAAAGCAAAAGCAAAGACTCACTTGGTGCTGGCAGGTCTCAGCTTTCCTTTGGCAGCTAAATATTCTTGCAGCTTCTGCCGCCGCTCCTCCACTGCTGCTGCTGCAGGAAAGAGAGAGAGAGAGACACAGGAAAAGCCTTCAGAGGGTCGCAGTCAAACGGGCGCCCCTAATTCCCTGGAGACGCCCCACCCCAGCCCCTCTGGAGAGTCAGCAGAGAAGTCCCCCCAAACGGTCGCTTCCAGAGCTTCCTTTCCTCCTGGACCCCCTTCCCCGTTGGCGCCTGCACTCTGCACATGCTCCGGGGACCCCTGCACCCCTCACCGATCTCCTCTCTCCTTCCTCCTCCGCGCCGCAGCCCCGGCCCTCCCGCGCTCCGAGGCGCCTCCATGACAGCCAGCGGGCGCGGCATCGCCCTCCGGCGGCCGCTTCCCCTCCCGTTCAAAGGGACCAATGGGCTGCGAGGGGCGGGGAGGAGCCTATCCAATTGGCCGGGGAGAGCGGAGTGGGCGGAGCAGGCGAGGCCCTTCAGAAAGGGAAAGGAGCCGCCCCCCTCCCTCGCGCCTTAGCCACGCCCAGGGCCAACTCCCCTTGCCACGCCCCCTTCTCCGTTCTGCTGCCGAGGTTTTCCCACGTGCAAAAGACCCCGCCTCGATGGTGGGGGCGGGGCTGCGCAGGGCTCCCCCCCCTTTTTAAAGGGTGTCCAGCCCCTCCCCGCCCCGCCCCCCCCCGCAAATCCTGTGCTCAAACAGGAGCGCCGGGACTGCAAGGGGTTTTGTCCTTGGTGGTGGTGTGAAGACAGCCCCTTGTCAATCATGGGATCACGTGATTCCTGCACTGCAGGGGGGTTAGACTAGATGACTCTGAGTGGTCCCTTCTCAGTCTATGATTCAGTGACGGGTGTCCCCGCACACCTATCAAAGTTGGGCCCTAGGTAGAGATCTGGCAGCCACCTCACACTATCCAGACAATGGAACCCTACTTCATGCGAAAGACTGGGCTGGATGAATCCCAAACCGGAATTAAGATTGCCAGAAGAAATATCAACAACCTCAGATATGCAGATGACACAACCTTGATGGTAGAAAGTGAGGAGGAATTAAAGAGCCTTTTAATGAGGATGAAGGAGGAGAGAGCAAAATATGGTCTGAATCTCAACATCAAAAAAACGAAGATCATGATCACTGCAGATGGTGACAGCAGTCATGAAATTAAAAGACGCCTGCTTCTTGGGAGAAAAGCAATGACAAGCCTAGACAGCATCTTAAAAAGCAGAGACATCATCTTGCTAACAAAGGTCCGTATAGTTAAAGTTTACCCAGTAGTGATGTATGGAAGTGAGAGCTGGACCATAAAGAAGGCTGATCGCCGAAGAATTGATGCTTTTGAATTCTGCTGCTAGAGGAGACTCTTGAGAGTCCCATGGACTGCAAGAAGATCAAACCTCTCCATTCTGAAGGGAATCAGCCCTGAGTGCTCACTGGAAGGACAGATCCTGAAGCTGAGGCTCCAATACTTTGGCCACCTCATGAGAAGAGAAAACTCCTTGGAAAAGACCCTGATGCTGGGAAAGATGGAGGGCACAAGGAGAAGGGGACGACAGAGGACGAGATGGTTGGATAGTGTTCTCGAAGCTACCAGCATGAGTTTGACCAAACTGCGGGAGGCAGTGGAAGACAGACGTGCCTGGCGTGCTCTGGTCCATGGGGTCACGAAGAGTCGGACACGACTAAATGACTAAACAACAACAGACTAGATGACCCTGGGTGATCCCTTCCCAGTCTATGATTCAGTGACGGGTGTCCCCGCCCACCTATCAAAGTTGGGCCCTAGGTAGAGATCTGGCAGCCCCCTCGCACCATCCAGCCAATGGAACCCCCCTTCTGGGCTTAACTGTACCTTCAAGTTACAGGTAGGTAGCCGTGTTTTTTTGTTTTTTTAAAAAATAATTTTTATTGATTTTCTTTTCTCAAACAAATGTTCAACATCATCATTTAACATCCATTTTCTAGTTTCTCCCTCCCCCGTTGACTTCCCCCACCTTCCATTTCTGGTTTATTAAACCAAATGTTACATTCTGCTGTTTATACATAATGTTCTATTATCACTAATTGTGTTTATTGTTATCTGTAAAGAAAATTGTAAATGTTAATTTAAATCCTGCCAACTAGTCCATGTTTTTTGTTGTTGTTTCTGCAAGTATGCTGTAAAGGGTTCCCATTCTTTTCCAAAGTCACTATTGTCCTTTTCAGGCAGTTTGTCCGTTAACTTTGCCAGTTCTGCCTATCTCATAAATGTTTCTTATTGTTCTTTAGATAGTATATCTCCAGTCTTCCAGTTTTGTGCTGTTAAAATTCTTGCTGCTGTAGTAGCATACATAAATAATGTCTGATTTTCCTTCGGCATTTCTTGTCCTAGAATACCTAACAGAAAGGCTTCTGGTTTCTTCACAAAAGTTATTTTTAACATTTTTTTTCAAATCGTTATATATCATTTCACAAAACTTTTTAATAATCTTACAATCCCACCACATATGATAAAATGTACCTTCTCCTTCTTTACATCTCCAACAGTTCTTTTGTTCAGTTTTGTACATTTTGGCCAGTTTTAAAGGGATGCGGGTGGCGCTGTGGTCTAAACCACTGAGCCTTGGGCTTGCCAGTCAGAAGGTCCCGTTGTTCAGTCCCAGCTCCTGCCAACCTAGCAGTTCGAAAGCACGTCAAAGTGCAAGTAGATAAATAGGTACCGCTCCGGCCGGAAGGTAAACGGCGTTACCGTGCGCTGCTCTGGTTTGCCAGAAGCGGCTTAGTCATGCTGGCCACATAACCCGGAAGCTATCTGCGGACAAACGCCGGCTCCCTTGGCCAGTAAAACGAGATGAGTGCCACAACCAGAGAGTCGTCCATGACTGGACCTAACAGTCAGGGGTCCCTTTACCTTTACCTTTACCACCTATACATCATTTTCATATACCGTATTTTTCGTTCAATAAGACGCACCAGACCACAAGATGCACCTAGTTTTTGGAGGAGGAAAACAAGAAAAAATATATTCTGAATCTCAGAAAGCAGTGAAAGCAGCAATCCCTCTTGCTGTTCTGGCTTCTGGGATAGCTGTGCAGCCTGCATTCGCTCCATAAGATGCACACACACATTTCCCCTTACTTTTTAGGAGGGAAAAAGTGAGTCTTATAGAGCAAAAAATACGGTAGTTCTCTTTCAGCAATATACAATCCATAAACTTCAAGTTCACTTTCCAAAGCCTTACCCAGTCGTTTAATTGTATGTTGTGACCTATATCTTGTGCCCACTTAATCATTACTGCTTTAACTCCCTCACCTTTTGTTTCCCATTCCAACAGGATATTATATGCCTTCTTTAACAATTTAGAATTGTCATCTATGATATCCTTTTGGAATTTGGAAACTGTGTAGGTGAATGTTGTGTAGCCGTGTTGGTCTGCTGTAGTCATAGAATCATAGAATCATAGAATTGTAGAGTTGGAAGGGACCCTGAGGGTCATCTAGTCCAACCCCCTGCACTGCAGGAATCTAGTTCCCCAATGTGGGTCTCGAACCCACAGCCCTGAGATTAAGAGTCTCATGCTTTACTGACTGAGCTATTGAAACATGGGGTCGAAACAAAATAAAAAAATTCCATCCAGTAAGTATCAAAATGTTCAAGTAGGTCTGCTAATAAATAAATAAATAAGCAAGTGAATGATTGAATGAATGAACAAACAAATAAATAAATGCAACATTTCCATATACAGTATATACATGATAAAAAACATGTTGACAAAAACTGCTCCGAGAGTTGTTTTTTTTAACAATCAAGCAGTGTATAAATTTTATGAAATAAATAACATAATAAATAACTAAATATACAAATAAATAAATAAATAAATAAATAGTATAACATGCAAGCACGGGAATTGGGATTTCTGTACGTGGTACATACGTGGCCCCTGAGAAATTCAGGCAGCCTAAAAAGATAACCAACCAACATACCACTGTGGCTGAAAACATTAATGGTTATTAAAATAAATGAAAGTCAGTGTAGAAACGTTCTCCGATGACGTTGTGCATCTGCACGTAGCCGTTATCGTTTGGGGTGGCCATGTACCACCCGGGACAGACCAGGGACTGGAAAGTGAAGGTTTCGCTCGCTGGGCTGGTGGGCTTGTAATAAAAGAGGTACTTCTGGTTGTCTCCGGAGATTTCCTTCAGGGGCTTCTCCGCTTCCTAGAGGAAAGGGAGAGCGGTCAGGGGTTTGCCATACTCCCCAGAATACACAGCCAGAGTCTTGGGGGCCACACAGAGCTGCCTGAGGAGCATAGCGGTCAACTTACAGATTTGAAAATAAGGGACCAGCAGCCTCGAAAATAAGGGATCGGCAGCCAAAATAAGGGATTTTCCGGGCACAGGTATGTTCGACTTCTGAGCCCCTCCGAGCCAAAGGCAGAAAGCCTAGCTAGCAGCCAAACGAAGCCTCAAGCGGTGGTTCCCATAGCGCAGCAACCCGGCAAAGGGGATGCAGCAAGGAAAACCACCATCACCTCTCCGCTGGGAAGCGCTGAGCAAAGGTGAGTCCCCAGCCAACGCGGCCGATTTGATCGGCACAAGGCATGCAAGCTCCACCCCCCAGTCGTTCTTCGACTCCTTATTGGGTGAGCAACGCAGCCAAGCAACACAGTTGGAGCCTCCCTCCTCCCTGGCTGGGAGGGAGGGAGGGAGAGGAGCTGCTTCCTTTGAAACTTTGAAATTTAAGGGACATCACCTATAAGGGACAGCAGCGGGACACGGTGCTGGGATAAGGGAGTTTCCCGCCAAATAAGGGACGGTAGACAGCTATGCTGAGGAGCCCCATGCATTTTGTGGGGGGCGCTGGAGCCCTACTGCTCACCTCCTACTCACTACTCTACTCACCTCCAGCTGCAGGTGGCAGCCATCTCCCTCCTTGACGCACGTCAAGTACAGCTTGCTGTCGACAATGTCCAGAGCAACCAGCTGCCCAGACGTGGCATCGCTGCCCAGCGGTGAGCGATAGAAACGCAGGTCCAGTTCCACTAGGAAGAAACCAAAGGGCAAATCCTGTCTCAGTTCTGCTGAGCTCAAGGTCCAGAACCCTTGCAAAAGGGAGGGGCTGGAGCTTTGGCTATGTCTCCCCAAGCCCCCTGCTCCTGGGTCTGCACTTCCAGTACACAGAATCATAGATCAGGCACAGGGTGGGTTTCTGGTCTCCTGCCTCTGCCCTATCTGATGTCCTCACTGATTCCCTGCTGAAACGGCTGCACCCCTTAAAATGGCAAGCAGGCCGTATCGCTCTCTTGGGATACTTTTTCATGTGACACAGGTCAGCAGACTTTCACAGCTCAAGAAGGAGGTCCTACTTGGTACTAGATTTCCCCTCTTTCATTTTATTTATGAACATTTATAAATTTCATAGTGGGTCCCATGCAACTTGGTACATTTGAACCACCTAATGCATGGGTAAGGGACGCGGGTGGCACTGTGGGTTAAACCACAGAGCCTAGGACTTGCTGATCGGAAGGTCGGTGGTTCGAATCCCCGCGACGGGGTGAGCTCTCGTTGCTCGGTCCCTGCTCCTGCCAACCTAGCAGTTTGAAAGCACATCAAAATGCAAGTAGATAAATGGGTACCGCTCCAGCGGGAAGGTAAACGGCGTTTCTGTTCGCTCTGGTTCGCCAGAAGCGGCTTAGTCATGCTGGCCACGTGACCCAGAAGCTGTACGCCGGCTCCCTCGGCCAATAAAGTGAGATGAGCGCTGCAACCCCAGAGTCAGCCACGACTGGACCTAATGGTCCGGGGTCCCTTTACCTTAATGCATGGGTAGGCAAACTAAGGCTCGGGGGCCGAATAAGGCCCAAACGCCTTCTAAATCTGGCCCGCGGACGGTCTGGGAATCAGCGTGTTTTTACATGAGTAGAATGTGTTCTTTTATTTAAAATGCATCTCTGGGTTATTTGTGGGGCCTGCCTGGTGTTTTTACATTAGTAGAATGTGTGCTTTTACAGTGGTACCTCTGGATGTGAACAGGATCCGTCCTGGAGCCCCATTCGCATCCTGAAGCGAACGTAAGACGCGACTGTGCGTCTGCGCGGGTCGCATTTCGCCACTTACGCGCATGACTTCATTTTGAGCCTCTGCGCATGCGGCAAAACCCAGAAGTAATGAGCTCCATTACTTCCGGGTTGCCACGGAGCGCAACCCGAAAATATTTAAGCTGAAGCATATTCATCCCGAGGTATGACTGTACAATGGTACCTCGGGTTAAGAGCTTAATTTGATGTAGAGGTCCGTTCTTAACCTGAAACTGTTCTTAACCTGAAGCACCACTTTAGCTAATGGGGCCTCCTGCTGCTGCCACGCCGCTGGAGCACAATTTCTGTTTTTATCCTGAAGCAAAGTTCTTAACCCGAGGTACTATTTCTGGGTTAGTGGAGTCTGTAAGCTGAAGCGTATGTAAGCTGAAGCGTATGTAACCCGAGGTACCACTGTATTTAAAATGCATCTCTGGCTTATTTGTGGGGCATAGGAATTTGTTCATTTCCACAAGGTCTGAGGGACAGTGGACCGGCCCCCTGCTGAAAAAGTTTGCTGACCCCAGACCTGATACATAAGCATTAGATGCCAGGGATGTTCTGATCTCGCCCTCCGTCTGCAAAAAGATGTACTTTGCCCTGACATCGAAATATATGCCATGAGGAGGCTGGGCATGTCACAAACTGGGAGCTAGCACAGAGAAGACCCTCTTACTGTTTCCCTGTCTTTCATTGACCAAACTGTTGGAGACCATTGGAGACAGACCCAGCATGGACCAGCCTGAAACACCCTGGCACCCTCCAGATGCCTTGGAGCATCTATAACTCGCCCTACAGTGGTGCTTGGCAGGAGAAAGGAGGGAGGCTGGGGTATGAGGGAAGATGGAGAGGTGGCGTGCTGGCACTTTCAAATACCTGAAGGGCTGTCCCACAGAAGATGGAGCCAGCTTGTCTTCTGCTGCTCCAGAGGGCAGAACCCAGACCAATGGGTTGAAATGGCAAGGAAGGACATTCTGAGTAAATGTTAGGAAGAGCTTTCTGCTGGTAAGAGCCATTGCACAGTGCAACTGGACTCCCTCAAAAGGTGGCAGATTCTCCTTCACTGGAGATTTTAAAGCAGAGGTTGGGTGGCCACCAGTCAGGGATTATTTAGCTTTGCAGGGGGTTGGACTAGATGACCCCGGAGGGTCCCTTCTAGCTCTACGCTTACCTGATTCCTTACCTGGCTTGTCGCTGGCTTGTAAGTGCAAGGCAAGGAGCTTGGGCTGCCCTGGGGTCCCCTCCAGGAAAAAGCACTTGTTGTCCAGATCTTGGATGGTCCACCTTTGCACCCTGTCATAGGTGTAAGCAGACGGAAGCCCTGAAGACACAAGGCTGGCTTTAGCAAAGGAGGATGGACCTGGGCATGCAAGAGGGAACAGGGAGCATTATGGTCAGCACAAGGGAGAGGCCAGCAAGACTTGGAAGCTCTTGCTACAACCCTTCCAGAACAATCCTCTCGACGCTCCTTCTGGTGGAAGCGATATTCTCCCAATCTTAACACATCTTTATCCTCTAAAGACCTCAGATTGTTTTTTTTATATATAATAATATTTATTAGTTTTCCAACAAATTGAACACAACACTACAGAAAACCAAAAAAGAAAAAACATACAATAATACAATACAATACCACCACCCCCTGCAAAACACTAACATACAACTAACAAAACAAAACAAAAACCATTTAAAACACAGTCCAATTTCAATATCTTTCTTTCACTAATTTCCACGACCTCCTCACACCTCCCTTTTTGTATTCCACTTCTATTAATTGTTTCAGCAATTCCTTTCCATCTTCCTCTGTTTTCTATCCTATAATTGTCTTAACACATTCTAACCTTACTTTCCCCTTTAATAAGACCTCAGATTGGTACACATGGTTCTCTGCCAGCTCATGTTTCCCTGTGAGGTAGGTTAGGTAAAGGTAAAGGGACCCCTGACATTTGGTCCAGTCATGACCGACTCTGGGGTTGCGGCGCTCATCTCGCTTTATTGGCCGAGGAAGCCGGCGTACAGCTTCCGGGTCATGTGGCCAGCATGACTAAGCCACTTCTGGCAAACCAGAGCAGCGCACGGAAACACTGTTTGCCTTCCCGCCAGAGGGGTACCTATTTATCTACTTGCACTTTGACGCGCTTTCAAACTGCTAGGTTGGCAGGAGCAGGGACCGAACAACAGGAGCTCACCCCGTTGCGGGGATTCGAACTGCCGATCTTCTGACTGGCAAGTCCTAGGCTCTGTGGTTTAACCCACAGCGCCATGGGGCTAATGTCATCCAGCGAGCCTCATGGCCGTGTGGGAATTTGCATAAGAACATAAGCAGAGCCAGAAGGAACATTTTATCATATGTGGTGGGAGTGTAAGAAAGTAAAGAACTTCTGGGAAATGATATATAATGAGATGAAAAAGATATTGAAATATATGTTTTTTAAAAACCTAGAAGCATTTTTACTTGGTATTATAGGTCAGGATATTAATAGGCAAGATGTTAAACTGTTTTTATATGCAACAACAGCAGCAAGAGTATTGTTAGCCCAGAAATGGAAGCAAGAAGAAATTCTGATGAAAGAAGAATGGCAGGCGAAATTAATGGACTATGCAGAATTGGACAAAATGACAGGAAGGATTCGAAACCTGCGGGAACAGAGATTTGCAGAAGATTGGAAGAAGTACATGAACTATTTGAAGAGCAATTGTAATCAACAAATTACGCTAGTAGGATTACAAGAAGCTTTGTAAGGAGAAATATATGAAACGTTACAAATTAGATAAAGAATAGAGATATTGGATATGAGTATTAAATGTAATAGGGAAAGTAAGAAATGTATACTAAGAGATTAGATTGGAAAATTTTCAGACAGGATTGAGGGAAGTCAAAAAATTGTATAAGATGTAAAAGTATGTTTAATTACTGTTGAAAATGGTATGTTAAAAAACTAATAAAAATTTATATATATAGATTATTGGGATCAGCCCAATGTACTGTCTAAGTCCAGCTTCCTGTCTCACAGGGGCCACCCAAATCCCTGTAGAAAACCAGCAAGCAGGATTTGACCACAAGGACCCTCTCCCCTCCTATGGTTTCCAGCAACGGACATTCAGAAGCACTGCTGCCTCCAACTGTGGAGCCAGAGTCCGGCCGTAGTGGCTAGTAGCTGTCAATAGCTTCCTCCTCCTCCATGAGGACATCCAATCCGCTTTTAGAGCACTGCCATCCTTTGGACCTCCTCGCCACTCAAAACTGGGACTGGCTGAATAGAGGGAGCTCCGTACCTTCCACCAAGTTGCTGGTCAGCATCTCGCTCAAGTCGGCATCTGTGAACAGCCTGCTGTGGCTGGGCCTTCTCCGTCTCGGTGGCTGCATGCTGGGCTTGGTTGCGGCATCTTCTAGAACGGAAAGGATACCTGCGTGCTGGACAGACTGGTAGAAGGAGATCTATAGGGGGGAAATCAGCTGGAATAGTCAGAACGGGGCCCTGGAACAAACAGTGCAAGGTGTCCCCTTATGGAAAGAGCTCAAGGGAGCAGCCCCTTCCTCACGGGCTCTGGCTCATTCTGATGAGACCTCCTGCCGCTCCCTCCAAATGCACCCTGCATTCGCCCCTTCTCTTCCGCCTGCTCCCATTGCACCCAGCCAAGGGCTTGGCTCTCAGGCACCCGAGGGAAGGAAGTGGTTGCTGCTGTTGTCTGCTGCTGATAAGAATGCTCAGGCCCTTCTTGGAATACCGTATTTTTTGCTCTATAAGACTCACTTTTTCCCTCCTAAAAAGTAAGGGGAAATGTGTGTGCGTCTTATGGAGCGAATGCAGGCTGCGCAGCTATCCCAGAAGCCAGAACAGCAAGAGGGATTGCTGCTTTCACTGCGCAGCGATCCCTCTTGCTGTTCTGGCTTCTGAGATTCAGAATATACCTTTTTTTTTGTTTTTCTCCTCCAAAAACTAGGTGCGTCTTGTGGTCTGGTGCGTCTTATAGAGCGAAAAATACGGCAACAGGTTTGGAATTGCTCAAGAAAGATGTCAAATTTGTTTTTGTATGCCACAACTGCAGCAAGAATTTTGTTAGCTAAGAATTGGAAAACACAAGAAGTTCCAACAGTGGAGGAATGGCAGATGAAGATGATGGGTTTTTCGGAGCTAACTGGCCTGACTGGAAGAGTCCGTGACCAGAAGGAGAAGGAGTACCAGGAGGAATGGATGAAATGCAAAGACTATTTAGTTAAATATGTTGTTGTTTAGTCGTGTCCGACTCTTCGTGACCCCGTGGACCAGAGCACGCCAGGCCTCCTGTCTTCCACTGCCTCCCACAGTTTGGTCAAACTTTAAATATGTTAAGTTAATTTAATTGGAAAAGCTTGCAAATATCAGATAGGCTTAGGATTTAAATATGTAATGTTAGGAATTAATATGTTTAATGCTAAAATAGAAAGAAAGAAAGACGTTAAGTGATTAAGTTAATTTTATGAGAAAATTTGGTTTTGGAAAACTGTTAAAATGATATGCACTGAAATTCAACTAGGGGATATGAGGCGGTCACTTAACAATGTCACTAAGATTGGTTTAAATACGGTTGACATTTATGTTTGTTTAATTTTTTTTTTGAAAATCAATAATTTTTTGTTTTTTTAATAAAGAATGCTCAGGCCCTTTTACTGGCTCACGGGGTGGGGGTGGGGAGTGGATTTTCTTCAACTGACTAATGCTGTTGTTGTTTACTTCATTTATATCTCTTTTTTCCTTTTTTAATCTCTGCAACAACTCTGTGACGTAGGCTGAGAGGCGGTGACTGGCCCAAGGTTACCTAGAGAGTTTCATGGCCAAGTGGGGATTTGAACCCTCCTCTTTCAGATCAAACACTCTAATAATAATAATAATAATAATAATAATAATAATAATAATAATAATTTTTATACCCCGCCCTCCCCAGCCAAGACCGGGCTCAGGGCGGCTAACACCAGGTATAAAAACAATTGAATGAAATACAACTTAAAAACAAGATTAAAAAACAACATTAAAATGCAGCGTCATTTCAGTAGAAACTCAAATCAAAAACTTTTTGGGGATGAAAACGTCAAATCTTCACTAAGGCCAACTATCCAGACTGGGCCAGAAAAAAGCCAGGGAAGTCCCCAAATAGGAGTTCCATCACAGAAGGAGAAAGGAAAAAGGAAAGAGAGGGAGGGGATCAAGTTGATTCCAAGCCAAAGGCCAGGTGGAACAACTCTGTCTTCCAGGCCCTGCGGAAAGAACTCAGATCTCGCAGGGCCCTGGTCTCATGAGACAGAGCGTTCCACCAGCCTGGAGCCAATGTTGAAAAGGCCCTGGCTCTGGTTGAGGCTAATCTGACTTCCTTAGGGACCTCTAGGGTGTTGCTATTTATGGACCTTAAGGTCCTCCGTGGGGCATACCGGGAGAGGCGGTCCTGTAGGTACAAGGGTCCTAACCATTGCACCACACTGTCTCTCCGTTACAAGAAAAGAGATTCCAACTAAACATTCAGAATAACTTTCTGGTGGCAAGAGCTGTTCCACAGTGGAAGGTGGTGGACCTTCCTTCACTGGAGGTTTTTGAACAGAGGTTGGGCAGCCATCTAACAGGAATGCTTTTTTTCGTGATTCCTGCATTGCAGGGGGTTGGGCTGGATGACCACTGCAGAGCCCCTTCCAACTCTGTAATTCTAACCAGACCGAGCTGTAACGTTTGAGGCAGCTTTGCTCGGCTGGAACTACAGCCGCCGCTGGGGAACACACAAAGGTGGAGTCCGCAAGGCATTTGCTTTACACAAGCGTATAGAGAGGCATCTCTCAGCCTTAGCTTTACACATGCGTAGAAATTAAGTACGTAAAGAGCAGTTACAACCAGATAACTAAGCTACAGCCTTATCAGAGGAGCAGAAGTAACATCCTAGGCCAGAACTGCAGAAGAAACCAGGTCAATCCCTCTTCTTTCCTTATGAGGAACTCTTGAGGGAGTTGAATATGTTTAAGTTTGGAGAGAAGATGACTAAGAGGAGATATGCTAAAAAAGTAAAGGGACCCCTGACCATTAGGTCCAGTCGTGGCCGACTCTGGGGTTGTGGCGCTCATCTCGCTTTATTGGCTAAGGGAGCCAGCGTACAGCTTCCGGGTCATGTGGCCAGCATGACTAAACCGCTTCTGGCGAACCAGAGCAGCGCGAGCAAACGCTGTTTACCTTCCTGCCGGAGCGGTACCTATTTATCTACTTGCACTTTGACGTGCTTTCGAACTGCTAGGTTGGCAGGAGCAGGGACCAAGCAAGGGGAGCTCACTCCATCGCGGGGAGTGAGGGCCAGGGCCTTTTCAGTGATGGCTCCGACCTGGTGGGATGCTCTGTCCCATGAGACTAGGGCCCTTCAGGATTTAACCTCTTTCCGTCAGGCCTATAAGACAGAGCTATTCCATCTAGCATTTAATTTGATTTCAGCCTGATATTTTGTTTCCCTTCTCTTCCCTCCCCCTCCCCTTTTATGAAGATTACCCTTCTATGAGACCCCACAGCTAATTCTCCCCAGGCCTCCTCCTCACTGGCCCAAGTAGGACCAATTCAGCCAGCTAGCCCTGGGGATTATCTAATGCTTATTTCCCCTAAATTGATGTCTGACTTTTGAATTTTATTGTTATTCATGTTTTCATACTGTGTTTTATGCTGCTTTTACAATTAAGTGTTTTAAATTTGTTGCCCTGAGCCCGGTTTTTGAACCGGGAAGGGTGGGGTATAAATAAAAATGTAGTATTATTATTATTTATTATTATTATTATTATTTATTTTGTTAGCCTTTCTTCAGGTTGCAGAATATCCAGGTTTTTCTTTTTGTAAGCACTGCAGCAGCAGCAGTAGCAGCAGCAGGTCACCACATATGTGGACCCCCCCTCTTTATTTGTTCCCTCAGAGCAGTGTGGGGCAGAGGGATTCGCTGGGGGGGCAGAATGCTAAAAGGCAAGCAGGCAGCAGGGGGCACTGGAGGTATATCAGACTTTGCAAAGCTGGTATCACCAGATCAAGTTCATCAGTTCTGTTAAATTAATTCAGCTAAACCGTTCCAACTGGGTTTTGAATAAAGGTGAGTTATTAATTGTTGCTGTTTAGAAATTTTCGTTGTAGTAATGATACATTGGGCTAAAGGTATAGGGCATAATATACCAATAGACGCAGGTGGCGCTGTGGGTTAAACCACAGAGCCTAGGACTTGCCGATCAGAAGGTTGGCGGTTCGAATCCCTGCGATGGGGTGAGCTCCCCATAGATAAATAGGTACCACTCTGGTGGGAAGGTAAACGGTGTTTCCATGCTCTGCTCTGGTTTCCCTGCTCCTGCGAACCTAGCAGTTCGAAAGCACGTCAAAGTGCAAGTAGATAAATAGGTACTGCTTTGGCGAGAAGGTAAATGGCGTTTCCGTTCGCTGCTCTGGTTCGCCAGAAGCGGCTTAGTCATGCTGGCCATCTGACTGTACGCTGGCTCCCTCGGCCAGTAAAGCGAGATGAGCGCCGCAACCCCCGAGTCGGCCACGACTGGACCTAAATGGTCAGGGGTCCTTTTACCTTTACCTATAACAATAGACAATTGGGGGAGGTTATGGAGAGAAGGAATAAACTTTACTGCCTGCAGTGCATTAAAAGAAAATATAATGAAAATGGTGTACAGATGGTATATAACACTGGTGAAACTAGCCAAAATGTATAAAACAAATACGGTAATACATGTTGGAAATGTAAAGAAAAAGAGGGCACGTTTTACCGCATGTGGTGGGAATGTAAAAAAGTGGTCGGGTGCGTCTTATGGAGCGAAAAATTCGGTAATTGGAAAGGAATTCAGAAAACCATTAGAAGAGGTTGATGGAAGTCCTAGGCTACGACAGCCAAGGATTTGTCATCTTGTGTTGGAAAAATTGTGTAAAATTCAATAAAAATTGTATTGAAAAGAAAATAAAATTTCATTGTGTTATCTTCATCGACAGCCCATTCACGCCGCTATTCTGAACAGTGTTTTTCATAGGGGAGGGTAGCAGGAGGCCTGGGGGCCTGGCGGAAAAGATCTGGGGCTGTGTCCCTCCCCAACAATGGCACTGAGCCTAACTGTGGCACTGTGCTTAAATGCCAGGTGAAAAACACCTTGGCCTACGGCTCTCTGCCTGGAAGGGTGAATTCCTGGGCTGAGCCCCAAGCCTTCCCTGCCCACTGGGTACCACTGAAGCCACTCTGAAAGCCTTGCAAGCGACCCCTCTTCCCAAGTGGGAGCCGAATAGGGGGGGGGGGTGAGCTGTGTTATGGGGTTTTTCCCTCCCACCCCCCAAAATGCTGAAGGCGTCTTACCTCGTTGCCGAATGAGAACTCCATCTCCATCTCTTCCTCACTAGAAGGGAAGGGGGTTGGGAAGGAGGTGAAGAAGAGAGTTTGGATTCTGAGATAGCAGACCCTTAAGGATAGGACTTAATAATAATAATAATAATAATAATAATAATAATAATAATAATAATAATAATAATTTATACCCTGCCCTCCCCAGCCAAGACCGGGCTCAGGGCTGCTAACACCCGATATAAAAACAAATTGATTGAAATACAACTTAAAAACAAGATTAAAATACAACATTAAAACATCAAAACATTAAAATTAAAATACAACCTTATTTGAATGGAAACTCAAATCAAAAACTTTTGGGGGGATGAAAATGTCAGGTCTTCACCAAGGCCAACTATCCAGACTGGTCCTACGTGGGCCAGAAAAAAGCCAGGGAAGTCCCCAAATAGGAGTTCCATCACAGAAGGAGAAAGGAAAAAAAGTGGTGGTAATGCCCACCACCGCCCTGGCCAGCTGGTGACTCTTCCCATCCAGGCGACAGCAGGGCTAGGAAGGCAAGAGGCAGCCCTGGGGCCTTGCAGCACTGGTTGGGGTGGGAAGATGCCAGAGACGGTGGCACTCTTCAGAGGGGTACCCAGGAGTCCCACAATGGGAGAACAGACTTTGGTTTGGGGCAGAAAAATAGACGGCAGTGACGGGGTCAAGCAAGGCCTTCCAGTTTCATAACATTTATACAATAGGTAAAGGTAAAGGGACCCCTGACCATTAGGTCCAGTTGTGGCCAACTCTGGGGTTGCGGCGCTCATCTCACTTTATTGGCCGAGGGAGCCGGCGTACAGCTTCCGGGTCATGTGGCCAGCATGAGTAAGCCGCTTCTGGCGAACCAGAGCAGCGCACGGAAACGTCGTTTACCTTCCCACTGGAGCGGTACCTATATATCTTCTTGCACTTTTGACGTGCTTTCAAACTGCTTAGGTGGGCAGGAGCTGTGACCGAGCAACGGGAGCTCAGCCCGTCGCGGGGATTCAAACCGCCGACCTTCTGATCGGTAAGTCCTAGGCTCTGTGGTTTAACCCACAGTGCCACCCGCGTGAGTGTTAAAAAACAACAACCCTCAAAGCAATGTACAAATGAAGATTGGCAGAGGGAGGCGGGAACTGTCTCAGGCGGCAACTGCTGGAAGGCAAGGGAGGCTTTTCCTCTCAAGGTCAGGGCCGGGCCGAGAGATTTAGTTGCTTAAGGCAAAGGACAATATGGAAACCGCCTGGAGCTACAGCTGAACCTCAAATGATAGTGATGGAGCACCGTCCTCCCCCATATCTGAGGGCAGCAAGCTGGCATCTGCATGGCATTCATAGCTGCTCGGCCCTCCAGCATCTTCCGCCTGAGGCAATGCCTTGCTCTGCCTCTGCTCTGCACTGTTTCCTTGGGGGTCTGAGCCGTGGGTGCCTGGACTGAGTCTCTGTCACAAGACCCTCAAGGTTGGTGCAGGATGTGACCCCATTGCTGGCATGGAGGCAAGATTCAGCTGCTGGTAGATTTGGCTTCTGTGTAAGAACATCAGAAGCGTCTGCTGGATCAGGCCAATGGTCCATTTGGTCCAGCACTCTGTTCTTACAGTGGCCAACCAGGTGCCCGTTATAATAATAATAATATAATAATAATTATTATTTATTATTTATACCTCGCCCATCTGACTGGGCTTCCCCAGCCACTCTGGGCGGCTTTCAAGAAAACATTAAAATACAGTAATGCATCAAACATTAAAAGCTTTCCTAAAGAGGGCTGCCTTCAGATGTCTTCTAAAAGTCTGGTAGTTGTTCTCTTTGACATCTGGTGGGAGGGTGTTCCACAGGGCAGGCACCACTACCAAGAAGGCCCTCTGCCTGGTTCCCTGTAACCTTACTTCTTGCAGGGAGGAAACTGCCAGAAGGCCCTTGGCGCTGGACCTCAGTGTCCGGGTAGAACGATGGGGGTGGAGACGCTCCTTCAGGTATACAGGACCGAGGCCGTTTAGGGCTTTAAAGGTCAGCACCAACACTTGGAATTGTGCTCAGAAACGTACTGGGAGCCAAGGTAGACCGGTGTGATGTGGTCTCGGCGGCCACCCCCAGTCACCAGTCTAGCTGCCGCATTCTGGATTATTTGTAGTTCCCATTATGGGAAACCTGCAAGCAGGTTTGGAGCGCAAGAGCCCTCTCCGGTCAGCAGTTTGCCAGCGACTGGCATCCAGGAGCATTGCTGCCTTCAACTGGGAACGCAGAGCGCAGCCTCTGACAGTGGCTAGTAGCCATTGACAACCCTACTCCTCTTTTACAGCCACCCAAGTTGCGTCCGGAGCTGCGGTGTTTGTGAGCATCTTCTCCTCTGTTCCAGGCAGCAAGTGGGTCAGCCCTGAGACAGGCCCTGCTGAGGAGCAATGATGAGGTTCATGGGCTATGTGTGGGGCGCTCCATCACACCCCACCACAGAAAACCCTGCTTCTGCCTCTGCATAAGCAGATACAGTGGTACCTCAGGTTAAGTACTTAATTCGTTCCAGAGGTCCGTTCTTAACCTGAAACTGTTCTTAACCTGAAGCACCACTTTAGCTAATGGGGCCTCCTGCTGCCGCCGCGCCGCTGGAGCCCGATTTCTGTTCTCATCCTAGAGCAAAGTTCTTAACCTGAAGCACTATTTCTGGGTTAGCGGAGTCTGTAACCTGAAGCATATGTAACCTGAAGCGTATGTAACCTGAGGTACCACTGTACCAGGAGTGCAGATGACCCAGCAAGGAAAGCGGGGAAGATGCTCACCTGATGTCTCTCAGCAACACGTCCGGGACTCTGGCCATGGTTGTGTCTGGAAAGGGAAAAGTACAAGGATGAGCCCCACCAGCCACAGCCCCCCCTTGAATAGGGTTCCCTTACACCCCCTTTTTCCAGGACACGTCCACTTTTTCAGGGGTAAAATTTCTGTCCAGGTGGATTTTTTAAATTTGCTGAAATATCTCTGGTTATACTTTCTGGTTGGGACATAGACATAACTGGTGGCTGAAAGAACGTGTCCAGAGGAGGGCAACCAAAATGGTCAAAGGCCTGGAAACGATGCCTTATGAGGAACGGCTAAGGGAGCTGGGCATGTTTAGCCTGGAGAAGAGGAGGTTAAGGAGTGATATGATAGCCATGTTCAAATATATAAAAGGATGTCACATAGAGGAGGGAGAAAGGTTGTTTTCTGCTGCTCCAGAGAAGCGGACACGGAGCAATGGATCCAAACTACAAGAAAGAAGATTCCACCTAAACATTAGGAAGAACTTCCTGACAGTAAGAGCTGTTTGACAGTGGAATTTGCTGCCAAGGAGTGTGGTGGAGTCTCCTACTTTGGAGGTCTTTAAGCAGAGGCTTGACAACCATATGTCAGGAGTGCTCTGATGGTGTTTCCTGCTTGGCAGGGGGTTGGACTCGATGGCCCTTGTGGTCTCTTCCAACTCTATGATTCTATGATTCTATGATTTCCTCTTCTCTCCTCCTGCCCCCCCCCATAGCAATATACCACAGCTTCTATAGCCTACATAAAGGTAAAGGGACCCCTGACTGTTAGGTCCAGTCGTGACCGACTCTGGGGTTGCAGCGCTCATCTCGCTTTATTGGCCGAGGGAGCCGGCATACAGCTTCCGGGTCATGTGGCCAGCATGACTAAGCCGCTTCTGGTGAACCAGAGCAGTGCATGGAAATGCCGTTTTACCTTCTGGCTGGAGCAGTATCTATTTATCTACTTGCACTGGTGTGCTTTCGAACTGCTAGGTTGGCAGGAGCTGGGACCGAGCAACGGGAGCTCACCCCGTTGCGGGGATTCGAACTGCCGACCTTCTGATCGGCAAGTCCTAGGCTCTGTGGTTTAACCCACAGCACCACCCGCGTCCCTTTTATAGCCTACATAGAGTAGGGGTATTTAAAATGAGAGTCATAATAGGGTCCTCCTTTTTGCTCTTCAAAATATGGCAACTCATGCCAGCTGGGCCTTGGACATACCACAGCTCAGGGCCAGAACAATTGTTTTGTTGCTGGAAGTTGTTCACTACCCAGTGAAAAGCAAATCCTTAGAGAGATTACGGTAATAAAACCAAAAATATAGTAAGTATTTTCCAATGATTTATTGGTAAACATAGATCCTATATTCTAGGTCAGGGGTCAGCAAACTTTTTCAGCAGGGGGCCGGTCCACTGTTCCTCAGACCTTGTGGGGGGCTGGACTATATTTTGAAAAAAAAAAAAAGAACGAATTCCTATGCCCCACAAAGAACCCAGAGATGCATTTTAAATAAAAGGACATATTCTACTCATGTAAAAACACCAGGCAGGCCCCACAAATAACCCAGAGATGCATTTTAAATAAAAGGACACATTCTACTCATGTAAAAACACGCTGATTCCCGCACCATCCATGGGCCAGACTGAGAAGGCGATTGGGCCGCATCCAGCCCACAAGCCTTAGATTGCCTACCCCTGCCTTAGACTCTTATTTATTGCATTTATATATCCCTCCTTTTTCTCAAAAGAGCTCAAGGTGGCGTACATGGTTCATGGTTCAGAGGAGGTTAAGGGGTGATATGATAGCCATGTTCAAATATATAAAAGGATGTCACATAGAGGAGGGAGAAAGGTTGTTTTCTGCTGCTCCAGAGAAGCGGACACGGAGCAATGGATGCAAACTACAAGAAAGAAGATTCCACCTAAACATTAGGAAGAACTTCCTGACAGTAAGAGCTGTTCGACAGTGGAATTTGCTGCCAAGGAGTGTGGTGGAGTCTCCTACTTTGGAGGTCTTTAAGCAGAGGCTTGACAACCATATGTCAGGAGTGCTCTGATGGTGTTTCCTGCTTGGCAGGGAGTTGGACTCGATGGCCCTTGTGGTCTCTTCCAACTCTATGATTCTATCCCCCCTCCTCATTTTATCCCCACAACAACAGTCTTGTAAGGTTGGGTTGAGAGGTAGCGGTTGGCCCAAATTCACCACCCAGCAAGCTTCATTCATGGCTGAGTGGAAGGATTTGAACCCAGCTCCTATTCCGTCACACTAACCCAGACCTTTCCAAACTTTTCATAATGGTGACGCACTTTTTAGACATGCATCATTTCACGACACAGTAATTGAGTTTTCCTAGCAAACCAGAGGTTAAACAAACCCCTTTCCAGTCCCGGAAGGAGCACGTGGAGCGTTTGCGCGAGACGCCAACACACAGTTTGGAAAGTTCTGCTCTATCCACTACCCCATATTGCCTCTTGAGTGGCAACCTGCCAGTATCTGAAAGACATGACTATTCCCTGGAAGCTTCTCTTGGCAACCCCAATTGGCAGGGGGCAAGCTCTGGCAATCTGGGTGGAAGGGGCTGCAGGGTGGAGGGGAAGGAGCTTCAGGATTTGGCTGCAAAGGTGAGCTTGGGTATCATCTCCAAAGGAAGTCTCCCCATCCATCATCTCCTCAGCAGAGCCACCAAGAGAGGAGGATGCCTGTGACCAGGAACCAGGTGGGAGGGGAATCTATGGAGGCATCCTTACCTGTGGTTCGCGATCCAAGTCTGCTTGCTGCTCTTCTGCTTTGGTTCTCAGTCCAGAAGCCTCTGTCCAAATTTATAGCATGGAGAAGGTGGGGCTTGAGGCTGGAATTTCCACCTCTGCCTTTTCTACGAACCTGCTGTCAAGCTCGGATTGTGCAATCTACTTTTGATTGCCTGCAAGGCTGGAAAGTCTTTTGCGTGGGGTGGAGAACTATCTTGGCTCCACCCTTGAGGAAGACCAGCTCCTTCCTTCCAGGGATCAGATCTTGGAGAGTTCGTGGCCTCTGGCCTGGTTTCTCTACAATACAAACCATCTGGCTGAACATTTGATCCAAGCTGCAGAATCTGTCCCCCAAGCCAAGCTTTTCTCTGCTTCTCAAGAGCACAAGCCCAGAATTATTATTCTGTTTTCCCCCCTGCAAACACTTTATGCCAAATGTATGCTTTCAGTTTTTAGCTCCATAGGTATCAAGGCTGCAAATGCTGGGATAGAGCAGATATTCTGGAGATGTTCCCAAATCAGAAAATTTTGGAAAGATATTGCAGTGGAAATTGAAGGAATAACTGGCTATACCTATGGATCTTCTTTCTTAAGGAAATCAGCCCTGAGTGCTCACTGGAAGGACAGATTGTGAAGCTGAGGCTCCAAGACTTTGGCCACCTTATGAGAAGAGAAGACTCCCTGGGAAAGACCCTGATGTTGGGAAAGATGGCGGGCACAAGGAGAAGGGGACGACAGAGGACGAGATGGTTGGACAGTGTTCTCGAAGCTACCAGCATGAGTCTGACCAAACTGCGGGAGGCAGTGGAAGACAGGAGTGTCTGGCGTGCTCTGGTCCATGGGGTCACGAAGAGTTGGACATAACTAAACAACTAAACAACAAAATGGATTTTACAATTTGGATATGTTAAAGAAACTGTGCTAATAAAGGACAGGGAATTAATGCAACATCTTTGACCCCATTATTCTATGAACTCTTAACTGCTGTCAGAGTTATTATTTGTCAAAACTGGGGGGCGGTAATGAGGACACTGTCCACGAAAGAATGGAGAACAAAAATGTAGGACTCTGTATGCATGGTTAAGCTTGCTTACATGGTGAGAAACAGAGAGGGCAGGCAACTAGATAATGCCCTTATTGATAAATAGGTCTTTTTATTATTTCCTGGAATAATAAGGTACAGGATAGTGTAAACACAATTGTATTACTTGCAGCCTTCTGATATTAATTAATTAATTAACTATGTTTGACATTGGTGTGGAATTTTTCCCCCCTATGTGTTTGGTTCTAGATATCCCCTTCTATTTCATTGAAAGGGCATCTCCTTCATGCCTCCCATTTCACAGCTTGGAGAACTGAGGCTGGGGGGCTTTCCTTATTATTTATGACCGAACATAGTTTACTTCTGAGTGAACAGTTACAGGATGACGCAGCTCAACAGCTCTTACATATTTGGGCGCAAGGAAAAGCCAGTGCAGTGGTTAAAAGCAGGGGTAGGCAACCTAAGGCCTGGGGGCTGGATACAGCCCAATCGCCTTCTCAATCCGGCCCGCGGACGGTCCGGGAATCAGCGTGTTTTTACACGAGCGGAATGTGTCGTTTTATTTAAAATGCATCTCTGGGTTATTTGTGGGGCATAGAAATTCGTTCATTCCCCCCCCCCCCCATATAGTCCGGCCCACCACATGGTCTGAGGGACAGTGGACCGGCCCCCTGCTGGAAAAGGTTGCTGACTCCTGGGTTAAAGTGTCAGATTAGGACCTGGGAGACCAGGTTTCTTGTCCCCACTCAGCCATGGAGCTCATTGGATGACCTTGGGCCAGCCACAGTCTCTCAGCCTACCCTATCTCACAGGGTTGCTGCGAGGATAAAATGGTGAGGAGGAGAACAAAGGTGGGATATAAGTGCAATGAAGAAATGAATAAGCTCTGTATTTGGGCTAATAGCAGGAAGTGCTAGATGCAAGCACAGAGTCTGAGGTCAGGATCCTTCCAAGGTTCAAGGGAAGAGCTGCAGGACTGAGCAGAAGCAATGACGACATCCCAACGGCTGCCATGCTTCCTTCTTCAGGGCCCTCTGATTGGCCACTGTGGATACAGGATGCTGGACTTGACGGGTCAAGTCTCTTTTTATGTTCTTATTTTGGTCATACGAAGCAAAATTCCAGCATAAGCATCTAGCACTTCCTGTGACTCACTTCCTTGTTATTTTGTGTTGTCAGACGCTCCCTTGGACACCCCATTGGGTTTTTCTATCTTTTAGATCTATCTAAGAAAATAGTAGTTTAGTTCCTTGTTTGAAAAAAGGCGGGGGGAAGGCATGGAAAAAGCAATTATTTAAAAAGCAAGAAAGACAACATATTGTTCCAAGGTTAGAATTGAAAACCCACAAAAATATTTTTCATTATGGTGGGAAACATGAAAGAAACTCAGGGATTCTTAGTAAGTTTTGATTCTAAATGATAAAAATTCATGTGTCCAGGTTTAACATTGTTATGAGTTTGTGGGTGCCAGTGTTTGTGGGTGCAAGACACATCATTCCTGGACTTAGTAAATGTTAGAATTTAATCAGTGCTTGGAGAGTTAAACTGGAAGTCAGACTTTCATCTCCCTGTGTTCAAAAGATCTCTTGAAAGATGGGCTATTAGTAGGGAGGAAAGACAGAAAGTTGGGCTATCAGCAAATCAAAGACTCTGTGCCAACCTGCAAACAGTTTGGGGGGGGGGAGCCCCTCCCTGAACTCAGAGTTTTTGTTAGATAGAAGTTTTAGGATTTCAGTTGGCTGTGGCATGATCAAGGAAAAGAGGTGTCAGTCTGTCAAATGCAGCAAACTGGAGGAGTGGTGGTGAAAGGTCAATTTGGGCTGACAGCTTGAATCCAATGGGGAAAATGGGACCCTCTTGGAGTGTAGAAGAAGAAGAAGAGTTTGGATTTGATATCCCGCTTTATCACTATCCGAAGGAGTCTCAAAGCGGCTAACATTCTCCTTTCCCTTCCTCCCCCACAACAAACACTCTGTGAGGTGAGTGGGGCTGAGAGACTTCAGAGAAGTGTGACTGGCCCAAGGTCACCCAGCAGCTGCATGTGGAGGAGCGGGGAATCGAACCCAGTTCCCCAGATTACCACTCTACCGCTCTTAACCACTACACCACAATGCCTTGAACCCCCTCCACGGCAGGCTCAGGTTGCATATATGTGTAAATAAACCATCTATCATAAAGACACCACAATCTCAGCTGTGCCTCTTTTCCAAAGGAAACATAGACCTTGTGTAAGCCCCTAGATTCCTGGAAACTTGCACCGCTCAGAAAGTGGGGTGGTGGCATGTAACAATATCTTAGTTTTCCAGAGGATGATTTTCAGTCTGCTGTGACGGCCAACTCACACCCACAAGGATATTGACAAACTGTGCAGAGAAGGGCAACCAGGATGGTCAAGGGTCTGGAAACCCTAGAGGGAGTTGGGTATTTTTAGCCTGGAGATGAGAAGACAGAGGTGACACGTTAGCCATCTTCAATAACTGAAGGGCTGTCACACGGAAGATGGAGCAATACAGTGGTACCTTGGGTTACATACGCTTCAGGTTACAGACTCCACTAACCCAGAAATATTACCTCGGGTGAAGAACTTTGCTTCAGGATGAGAACAGAAATTGTGCTCCGGCGGCGGCAGCGGGAGGCCCCATTAGCTAACGTGGTGCTTCAGGTTAAGAACAGTTTCAGGTTGAGAACGGACCTCCGGAACGAATTAAGTTCTTAACCTGAGGTACCACTGTATTGTTCCAGAGGGTAGAACCCAAACCCAATGGATTCAAATGACAAGAAATGAGATTGCAACTCAACCATTAGAAAGAACATTCTGGCGGCAAGAGATGTTCAACAGTGGAATGGACAACCTCAAAATGTGGTGGACTCTCCTTCATTGCAGGTTTGGAATCAGAGGTTTTAGGGTGGTCAGGGATTCTTCAGCTGCGATTCCTGCATTGCAGAGGGTTGGACTAGATGATCCCTTGGGTTCCCTTTCAACTCTGCAACTCTGTGATTCCTTCATTTGAATTGCAAATAAATCCCCAGGGGCATGTGGCTCCCTGCGCAGACCTTGCCTCTGGGGAACTTCCATATCTTATGTCATCATCAGGAAACTGAAAACCACAATTTCCACTGCGAGCAATAACCAAACTAGCTATAACCGTCCTGATTTATCAGACATCCTGGGTGCTTCTGGGTATCACCCCAATGAGGCTCATAGCTCTGCCACTTTGTGGTTTTTTTTTTAAAAAAACTTTATTGCAAAACAATTTACATATAACAACACAGACAAGGACAATACCATAATGACAACTAAACATTAACTAACAACACATCGTCTAACATCACACACACTTTGGACTTCTGATTCACCTCATTGTGCTTTCTACATATTCTTAACCTTTATGCATTTCCTGTTATATCTGTTACATATCCAGAAAATTTTCTACATTTATAGTTTTTCTTAATATTCAAGATTCAATCTAGACCTGTCAGGAGATTTGCATTTTCACAATACAGTGGTACCTCAGGTTACATACGCTTCAGGTTACAGACTCCGCTAACCCAGAAATAGTACCTTGGGTTAAGAACTTTGCTTCAGGATGAGAACAGAAATCATGCTCCAGCGGCACGGCAGCAGCAGGAGGCCCCATTAGCTAAAGTGGTACCTCAGGTTAAGAACAGTTTCAGGTTAAGAACGGACCTCCGGAACGAATTAAGTACTTAACCCGAGGTACCACTGTATTGTTTTAGATATTTTTAAAATGTTATCCATTCTTTACACACTTTCTGGTTTGAGTTTCCTCTTATTCTCCCAGTCATTTTCGCAAGTTCCAAGTATTCCACTGTATTCTGCTCTTGCCACTGTATTCTGCTCTGGTCAGACCTCACCTGGAGTACTGTGTCCAGTTCTGGGCACCACAGTTCAAGAAGGACACTGACAAACTGGAACGTGTCCAGAGGAGGGCAACCAAAATGGTCAAAGGCCTGGAAACGATGCCTTATGAGGAACGGCTAAGGGAGCTGGGCATGTTTAGCCTGGAGAAGAGGAGGTTAAGGGGTGATATGATAGCCATGTTCAAATATATAAAAGGATGTCATATAGAGGTGGGAGAAAGGTTGTTTTCTGCTGCTCCAGAGAAGCGGACACGGAGCAATGGATCCAAACTACAAGAAAGAAGATTCCACCTAAACATTAGGAAGAACTTCCTGACAGTAAGAGCTGTTCGACAGTGGAATTTGCTGCCAAGGAGTGTGGTGGAGTCTCCTTCTTTGTCAAGCAGAGGCTTGACAACCATATGTCAGGAGTGCTCTGATGGTGTTTCCTGCTTGGCAGGGGGTTGGACTCGATGGCCCTTGTGGTCTATTCCAACTCTATGATTCTATGATTCTATCATCTCCATCTGCCAATCAAGCTTTGTAGGAATTGAGTCTTTGTAGGAATTTCCAGTTTTTTGCTACTAAAATTCTAGCCGCCCGTAGTTGCATACATAAAGATGGTTCTAAAGTTTTTCGGATTTCATAGCTCTGTCATTTTGAACCGTGCGTTGTCACCACAATAGGACTTGTACACTTCCTCAAGTAAGCGTGCCATTACACATGTGCAGAGGGCCTTTGTCTTCGCAGTAAAAAAAAAATATCTCTGCACTTCTTTCGTCAGGGAAAGAGCTTCCATGTGAGAGCGTCAAAATATGATTTTGAGATAAAAACAACTCTATATCTCTTATTTAGAAATTAAGCCATACTGCATGCCATAAGTTTATGAATTTATGTATTTATTACATCTACACATCCATTGCCAAAAAAACTAAAACACCAAAGCTTTTCAAATGTGAGGGACACTTAATTCCATTTGCATGCAGTTTTGCTCCCTCCAAAAATTAATTTAACTTTCCCCTTGAAATTAAAAGGATTCCAACCTACAGACAAACAATGATTATTTTATTTTAGCCAGAGTGTAAGCCTACTGGATCAGACCAAAGGCTCAGTTGCGCTCCCTGCAGCAATCAGCTGATCGCTGCTGAACATGTTTCTTCAAAGGAGGTTGCTGCAATCGCTCATCAGCCGATTGACAGTTGCAGCAACCTTCTTTGAACTTTGACTGGAGTCAATCACCTGACATCATTATGACTGACAGGTGATTGGTCCCAGCCACCTGCCCAATTGACCAACCAACCCTGACTGGGGTAGAGAGAATCCATATCAGTTTTTCAGACAACACAAAGCTGGGAGGAACAGCTGACACTTTGGAAATCAGGTACTGTATACAATACAACTGGAGGAGGTTTTGGGACAAGCCAGCAAAATTAATGGGAGCTACTTAACCCCAGAGGGACGCGGGTGGTGCTGTGGGTTAAACCACAGAGCCTAGGGCTTGCTGATCAGAAGGTCAGCGGTTCAAATCCCCACGACGGGATGAGCTCCCGTTGCTCAGTCCCTGCTCCTGCCACCTAGCAGTTCAAAAGCACATCAAAGTGCAAGTAGATAAATAGGTACCACTCCGGCGGGAAGGTAAACGGCGTTTCTGTGCGCTGCTCTGGTTCACCAGAAGCGGCTTAGTCATGCTGGCCACATGACCCGGAAGCTGTACGCCGGCTCCCTCGGCCAGTAAAGCGAGATGAGTGCCACAACTCCAGAGTCATCTGCGACTGGACCTAATGGTTGTTGTTGTTTAGTTGTTTAGTCGTGTCCGACTCTTCGTGACCCCCGGACCAGAGCATGCCAGGCACTCCTGTCTTCCACTGCCTCCCGTGGTTTGGTCAAACTCATGCTGGTAGCTTCGAGAACACTGTCCAACCATCTTGTCCTCCGTCGTCCCCTTCTCCTTGTGCCCTCCATCTTTCCCAGCATCAGGGTTTTTTCCAAGGAGTCTTCTCTTCTCATGAGGTGGCCAAAGTACTGGAGTCTCAGCTTCACGATCTGTCCTTCCAGTGAGCGACCTAATGGTTAGGGGTCCCTTTACCTTTTTACTTAAACCCAAATGGAACTAGATGGCTGGCACTTAATATAAAAACTGTTGCAGAGCAGCTTTTAAACTGACCTCTAGGGGAATTCCGAGAGGAGCTGGGTACATCAGGCTTGGGATGAATCACCCTAAGGAATTAGGGCAAAAGCATCTCTTGATAGTCCAAATGAGGGCAGAGGAGAAGGAAATTGGAATGCAAAGGAGCATGACAGCCATTCGAAGAGGGCAAAGTAAACCACAGACATCTGGAGAAAAATCAATCTCATTTATTTGTATGCTGCCTTTCCATAGTTAAAACCTTGCTCAAGGCAGCTGCAAGATATACAAGATTTGCACAATTAGAAATATATAACAAAAGTAGTCCCAAGCAACAGATTAAAAAACAACAACCCCAAAATGTATCATAGAATCATAGAGTTGGAATAGACCACAAGGGCCATCGAGTCCAACCCCCTGCCAAGCAGGAAACACCATCAGAGCACTCCTGACATATGGTTGTCAAGCCTCTGCTTAAAGACCTCCAAAGTAGGAGACTCCACCACACTCCTTGGCAGCAAATTCCACTGTCGAACAGCTCTTACTGTCAGGAAGGTCTTCCTAATGTTTAGGTGGAATCTTCTTTCTTGTCGTTTGGATACATTAGGTTTATTGCAATTCCCATCTAAGGCACAATAAGGTCTCAAAATACAGATACAAAGATTTCATATCGATGATCAGCAAAATTCACATCTCCGGATTTAAATCTTGACCCCAACGAAAAGCTTTAAACCATACCCCACCCCAAGAGACTGCAGACCTCCTGAGAAGCAGGTCTTGAAGGAATCTCCGTTCTGGCACTCACTGTTCAATAGCTGAAGTCAATCAGTCAAGGCCCTTCCCTGCCCAGCCAGGTGGAATGAGGTTAGCAAGACAGGGAGTAGGTCTTGCAAGACTCACTGCCTTGGATATGCGAAACCGGAGAGGTGATTCAGACCTCAAGAGCTGTCAGGTGAAAGACGGAGCAAGCTGGTTTTCTGCTGCTCCAGAGGGGAGGACTCAAATGGCAAGAAAAAAGATTCTGACTAAACATCAGGAAGAACCTCCTTATGGGAAGAGCTGTTTGACTTTTAGGAAGAACTTTTTTTCTTTTTATACATTTTTATTGATTTTTTAACATATCAGTTCCAACAGCCATACAACATATCTTCTCATCTTATACAATATTTTAGACTTCCGTCAACACCTCTGATGATTTTCTGTTCTTTATCACTTATTCTGCATTTCTTAATTTCTATATTGCATTTAATTATCCTTAACTAATAATTCTTATCATAGTCTTTCTTGTAATATTTCAGATAACCCACCTTACAAAACTTCTTGCAGTCCTACTAGCGTACTCTGTTCATCACAATTACTTTTCAAATAGTTCATATATTTACTCCAGTCCTCTAAGAATCTCTGATCCCGCAGGTATCGAATCCTTCCTGTTAATTTGTCTAATTCTGCATAGTCCATCAACTTCATCCTCTATTCTTCTTTCATCGGTAATTCTTCTTGCTTCCATTTTTGTGCCAATAATATTCTTGCTGCTGTCGTTGCATATAGAAACAACCTACAGTCCTGTCTGTTAATATCATCTCCTACAATGCCAAGTAAAAATGCTTCTGGTTTCTTAATAAATGTATATGTCAGCATCTTTTTCACCTCATTATATATCTTTCCCCAGAAGTTTTTCACTTTTTTACATTCCCACCGCATGTGATAAAAAGTCCCTGACTTTTAGGAAGAACTTTCTGACAGTACGAAGTCATGTTTGACAGAGGAATGGACTGTCTCAGAAAGTGGTGGGCTCTCCTTCTCCGGAGGTTTTTAAGCAGAGGTTGGGTGGCTGTTGGACTGAGATTCATAGCTGTGATTCCTGCTTTGCAGGGGGTTGGACTAGAATCCTTCCAATTCTTTCCATGAAGTAGTTTTGCTCTCTGTGCGTCAAGAAGGGCATTTTCCAACAAGCTAGAAATCTCAGAAAGGGCAGACTCCTCCGCAAAGCCAGATGCATGCTTACTAATAAACTTTTCTTTCTATGCAAATTGCAGGGGGAAAACGTCCACACACACCCCACCTACACATACACAGAGCAGACATTCTCCAGACTCTTTACTAGGAAGTATAAATGATTCTCAGTACTATTGTTGGGCGAAGATTATGTCATTGCCTGCTGACAAAAGCACGATGATCAGCCAGGAAGTGATATTTCCAAACCGCAAAATTTCCGGCAATTCAAAATGTGACAGAGGCTTAATGCGGCAGATGGCCTCAGGGTTGCAAGAGAAGCAGTGATTTAGAGCAAGCAGGGAGTGGCCAATCCATTCAGTGAAGGTTATCCATCAATTTGGAGGGCCAGTAAACCTTGCCAGATCATCGCAGTCCTGGAGGCTGGAGTTATTTTCAGACAGTGGCTGGCTCTGATATGTAAATTTTTTTTGGTGATAATTCTGTTTTATCTTCTTTCCAAACTGCTTGGAGGGTTCCCTTCCCCCACAGGCAAATTTTATGAAATAAATAACTTAAAAGAACAGAAAGCCTCCTTTTTCACAGCATCCCTAGCATCAATTAGCTGTGATTGCAGGGGGTTGGACTTGACCATGGGTAGGCAAACTAAGGCCCAGGGGCCGGATCTGGCCCAATCGCCTTCTGAATCCGGCCCACAGGTGGTCCGGGATTCAGCGTGTTTTTACATTAGTAGAATGTGTCCTTTTATTTAAGATGCATCTCTGGGTTATTTGTGGGGCGTAGGAATTTGTTCACCCCCCAAAAAAATATAGTCCGGCCCCCAACAAGGTCTGAGGGACAGTGGACCAGCCCCCTGCTGAAAAAGTTTGCTGACCCCTGGACTAGGGGTAGTCAACCTTTTTATTTTTTATTTTATAAGATATTTATTAAGATTTTCAAAAAATTACAAAATAAAAAGAAAAAGGAAAAAAGAAAAATACAAAATAAAAATAGTTAAAAAACAGTTCAATCTTTCCATCACATATTTTTCATTTGCTTATTTCCCGGACCTCCTCACGCCTTCCTTTTCTGTATTCCAGTTCCAATTGTTAATTCAGCAAATCCCTCCCCTCTTCATTCATCTTAATCTTCAATTTTTAAATATTATAACATTAATTTTTTTACCCATTAATAACCATTTTCTCATATTCCCTTATAGCATTACAGCAAAAGACCACTTAGTTTCTATCCAACATCATTCTAACATTCATTAATTTTACAGAGTTTCTGTAAATAATCTTTGAACTTTTTCCAATCTTCTTCCACCGCCTCTTCTCCCTGGTCTCAGATTCTGCCAGTCATTTCTGCCAGTTCCATATAGTCCATCACCTTCACCTGCCATTCTTCCAGGGTGGGTAGATCTTGTGGTAGTCAACCTTTTTATACCTACCGCCCACTAATGCATCTTTCTTTTTTTTTTTAAAAGATATTTATTAAAGATTTTAAACATTAAATTCACCAAACACATATAACACCCTCACCCAAATACAACAAACAAAGAACAACAGAAAAAAACAAAAAGAATAACATATAGTAACAAACACACCACAAAATCAAATATCCAACATCCATCTTTTCTTAAGCTTTTGGACTTCCTCACATCTCCTATTCCTGCGTTCCCAGTTATAGAATTATACACAGCAATTTATCGCCTTATTTCAACTCTTATTTTGTAGTTTTCAAATATTATGTCCCCGACTTTAAACATTTTTATCAAATACTTAAATACTTAATTTAGACATAATGTTATTCCAAAATTTATCTTATTTCTCAGATCTCACTTATTCTCATGTTTCTTTCAACTGAATTGCTGGTGCCGTGTTGTTTTCAGTCCTGCATCCTTCTTAACACTCATACAATTTACAATGTTTTTGTAAATAGTCCTTAAACTTTTTCCAGTCCTCTTCCACTGCCTCTTCTTCCAGGTCTTGGATTCTGCCAGTCATTTCTGCCAGTTCCATATAGTCTATCATCTTTCTTGATGGTAAAATTTCCTTACCGCCCACCAGTGCTCGATGGAAGGAGGATTCAGCTTGCGCCGTAGAAGCCCCTACAGCCCACCTAGAATCCTGAAACGTCCACTAGTGGACAGTAGGGACCAGGTTGACAACCCCTGGACTAGACCATTGGGGTTTCTTTCCAACTCTCCTATGATTCTAGGAGCAGGACTCAGATTCCTTTCCCTCCCTGTTGCTCCCAGGGGACAAGGCAGGGGTCTGGAAAGGTACCAGGGCTGTGAAACCAGAAGGGCCAGTCCAAGACATTTTGCTGCCCAAGGCCAACATGGTGCCTGCACCCACTTTCCCCAAGAAACCAGAGGCCTTTCTCTTGGGCATTGTTGGCCAATTGGTGTCAAAGAAAGATAGAACATTTTTTATGTATGCTACAACAGCAGCAAGAATACTTATTGCAAAGTATTGGAAGACACAAGATTTACCCACCCTGGAAGAATGGCAGATGAAGGTGATGGACTACATGGGACTGGCTGAAATGACCGGCAGAATCCGAGACCAGGGGAAGGAGACGGTGGAAGAAGATTGGAAGAAATTCAAAATTTATCTTAAGAAATATTGTAAAATTAATGAGTGTTAAAATGTTGTGGTTATAGAAAGTAAGGGATTATAGCGGTAAAAGTTTAAGCAAAAGAAAAGAAAAGGAAAAAATTAGATAAAATTAAGGGGGAGGATTTGCTGAAATAAATTTGGGAAATGGAATACAGAAAGGGGAGGTATGGGGAAGTCGGTGAAGTAAGGTTTAAGAAAAAAAAAGGATTTGAAATTATACATGTTTGTTTGTTTTGGTGTGTGTGTGTTTGTATTGTGTATTGTGTGTGTTTTTATAGTTTGTAAAAATTCAATAAATATTTTTATATATATATATAAAGATGGTACCTGCACCCACATGCCCATTCCATGCACCAAGAAGCCGATGGGATTTCAGGCTTGTTGAAGTGCCCAGACTGCCATGCACACCAGGCAGGAATCAGAAGAGCTGAAGGGGTGATGCTTTCATTACAGTGTGATGCTCTCACCAGAGAGATGGCCGACAGAGGCTGGGTCTTTGGCTGCAGGCAGGGTCTCCAGGAAAAACCCTGGATTAGCATGAGGGAGGCAGGAACAGGCCTTGATTCAGGGAAAGGAAAAGCACCGGGATTTTTTTTTAAAAAATTGTTGTTTAAGCCCAAATGTTTCATTGATGACACAACTGGGAAATTTGCTGCGCTAAACTGTCAGGCACGTAATCCCAGCGTGTCTGTTGCCAGTGGTGAACTGAGGGCGTGCAAAGATGCACTCCAGCTGTCTTCCATCTGCATGCACATCCCAGTCTATTTTTCACGGATACACGGCTGCGCGGACTCCCCCCTGACGTGCTGTTGCGCACATGCACACACTCCCCCCCCCCCGCCCCGTGAGAAATGAAGACCGAGTGGAGCGGAAGGGAAAACTCAAGTCTGCGAGACTCAGAAATATAACTATTTTAACACAGAAGCACTGCAAATAAGGAAGTCTGGAGCGAAAGTCTGGCAGGGTTGCTGAGTAGGCACATACAGATTAGCCTGAAACTTACCCATGTTAATATATATATATATAGAGAGAGAGAGTGCGCACATGCTAAATTGAGATAGGATTACATGTATTCTGATTTAATTAATTTATTTTATTGCATTTCTATCCCATCCTTTTCTCCCAGGAGCTGCTCTCGGAGCCTTTTCAGCTGAAGATCGGGCTACAAATGCTTCAAACAAAAATCAAACAAACAAACAAACAAACAAACAAACAAACAGTGGCACATGTGGTTCCCCCTCTCCTTATTTAACCCCCACGACGACAACCCTGTGAGGTAGGCTAGTCTGAGAGGCAGCGACTGGCCCCCACCGAGCTTCGTGGCTGAGTGGGGATTCGAGCCCTAGTCTCTCAGGTCCTAGTCATAGAATCATAAAATCATAGTATCATAGAGTTGGAAGAGACCACAAGGGCCATCGAGTCCAACCCCCTGCCAAGCAGGAAACACCATCAGAGCACTCCTGACATATGGTTGTCAAGCCTCTGCTTAAAGACCTCCAAAGTAGGAGACTCCACCACACTCCTTGGCAGCAAATCCCACTGTCGAACAGCTCTTACTGTCAGGAAGTTCTTCCTAATGTTTAGGTGGAATCTTCTTTCTTGTAGTTTGGATCCATTGCTCCGTGTCCGCTTCTCTGGAGCAGCAGAAAACAACCTTTCTCCCTCCTCTATGTGACATCCTTTTATATATTTGAACATGGCTATCATATCACCCCTTAACCTCCTCTTCTCCAGGCTAAACATGCCCAGCTCCCTTAGCCGTTCCTCATAAGGCATCGTTTCCAGGCCTTTGAGTCCAACACTCTAACCACTATGCCATACTCAAAATAAAAAAATTCCTTCCAGTAGCACCTTAAAGACCAACTAAGTTAGTTCTTGGTATGAGCTTTCGTGTGCATGCACACTTCTTCAGATGCCATACTGTTGGTGTAGTAGCAATACACTCCAGCATCTCAGCCCAGTGGAGGAGGCTTTGCTTGTGTGTTTGTGTGCTGTGCCCACGGGGGCTGCAGAGATGGAGGTAGTGCCAGGGTGGTTGCGGAGGAGGCAGTAATTGGGGGGGGGGGCTGTGGAGGAGGCTGCAGTGGTGTGTGTGTGCATTGCATTTTCTGGTTTTTCTCAGGCAAGCAGCGAAACATCCTGGGTCAGCCCTGACTTCATCCCATAGCATGGCGAGGGCACTCAGATTGTGCCAATGCCCCCCCTCCATTCCAGAGTGAGACAAGAGCCTTGAAAGAGTGTTCTGGTCATGTGGACCAGGAACCCCTGGGATCACTCAGGAACCTACCAGGCCCCATAAGTCTCCAGGGGCAGATCATCTCAGTGGATCCCCTACCCCCGGCAGAGCGGAGGAGCCATGCACAGTCCAAACCTTACCAGGTTGTGACCCGTCCATGAGAAGAGCTGACCATGTAATGAATTGAAAAAAGTGTTGGAAAACACATTTATTAAAAAACCAGGAGCCTTTTTACTTAGTATAGTGGGGGGGTGAAAGCCTCAAAAAGGATGTTACTTTTTCGCCCTGTATGCCCCAACAGCTGCGAGAATATTGCTACTGAAGAATTGGAAGAAACAAGATTTACCAACTATTGAAGATTGGCAGATGAAGATGATGGACTATATGGAACTTGCCGAACTGACCGGGAGACTCCGAGACCAGAGAGAAGAGACGGTGGAAGAAGACTGGAAGAAGTTTAAGGAATATTTGAAAAAAATATGTTAATATTTAAATCTTAGAAAAGCTTTGGAAGTGGATATATATGCGGTAGGGTTAGAAGTAGAAGATAGCGTATTTTATAAGTGATAAAATGTGAAGTTTTTGTGGTTAAAGTAAGTGTGGAGGAAAAAAAAGATGGTTAGAAATTATGACATATGTAAACTGCTAAAGATGAAGTAAAATGAAAGATAGTTGGGACTTGGGGAAGCCCACTTAATGTTTAGAAAAATAAGGATATGACAAGTATTGTTTGTCTTTTCTGTTTGTGTTTTTTTATTTGTGTTATAAAATGAATAAAAAAATTTTGGGGGAAAAAAGAACTGACCATGAACTTCTCCTCCAGTTAACATCGTGCCACTGGTCTGCTCTGTGGCAAAGACCAGGTCAAGGTGATGTCTCTCCACAAGGGCCAGGGGGGTGATGTATGGAGACAGCCCAGGGTTGACCCTGGAGACCAGGAAGTTCTGAGGTGGCCTGCTGGGATGCTTCACTAACAACATCCCCATCCCCTTTAACCCAGACCCAGTGCAGGTTGGCTTCCTAGCAAGGGAGATAGATGGATGGCTTTGTTTTTTTAAACTGCCTTTCACCACAAGACACTGCCACTCTGACCTGCAATGGTGTTAAGACCCTATGACCCCAAGAAGAGTTTGCTGGATCAGTCCAGCATCCTGTTCTCACAGTGCCCAACGCTCTCCCCTCCTGTGGTTTCCAGCAACTGATGTTCAGAAGCATTGGTGCTTCGATTGCGGAGGCACAGCATAGCCATTATGACTAGTAGCCATTAAGAGTCCCCTCCTCCTTCATGGATTTTTCTGATTGTCTTTTAAAGCCGTCTAGCTTGGTGTCCAAGGGACGTGGGTGGCGCTGTGGGTTAAACCACAGAGCCTAGGACTTGCTGATCAGAAGGTCGGTGGTTCGAATCCCCGTGACGGGGTGAGCTCCCGTTGCTCGGTCCCTGCTCCCACCAACCTAGCAGTTCGAAAGCATGTCAAAGTGCAAGTAGATAAATAGGTACCACTCCAGCGGAAAGGTAAACGGCGTTTCCATGCGCTGCTCTGGTTCGCCAGAAGCGGCTTAGTCATGCTGCCCACATGACCTGGAAGCTGTACGTCGGCTCCCTTGGCCAATAAAGCGAGATGAGCACTGCAACCCCAGAGTCGGCCACGACTGGACCTAATGGTCAGGGGTCCCTTTATCTTTTACCTTTAGCTTGGTGTCCATTGCTGCCTCCTGTGGCAGAGAGTTCCATAGTTCACGCACAGGGTACATTGGGCCACCCAGCTTACCCAACCAGGCCTTTGCTATACACGCCAGGCTGGGCCCCGGCACCCGAGAGAAAATTGTGGGAGGCAGATGTTTGATTGTGGGCAGATTTGGCACTGAGCACCCCCACCTCTAGACCAGACGCTGGGCTAACAGGCAGCCTCAAATCCGGGCACATAGGAGTGAATGGGGGGGGGGCAAACAAGGACTCTAGCCCTCCTCTTGGGCTGCCTTGGCTCCAGACCAGCCTCTCCCTCTTGGGGTCTGGCTAAAGGGACACCCCCACCCTCTTTCGGAAGGCCCTTCTCTTTCCGTCTGGCTCGTTCAGTTGGGTGTCGGAGGTACAATTTACAAACTGCAGTTAGAAGCCAACCTTACATACCAGATAATTTATTAAGATGGGCCGTCAGGCAAAAAATAATTATTAAATTATTAATAAATACTTGCAATAAATATACAACAGAGAACGGCAGAGCCGAAAGGGACCCGAAGGGCCATTTAGTCCAGCCCCCTGCGGTCCTCTTTATCCACTGCTTTCTTGGCAACTGCCAAGTCCTTCCAGAGAAAGGAGGCAAAGGTTGCGTTGTCTCAGTGACGAGTCTTTCCTTGTCACAGAGTCAGGAGGCTGAAATTTGTCCAAAGGCGCATGTAAAGGTTCTGCGCGTCTTGCGCGTTTTATGTGACAATATAATCCACGATGGAGACCTCCCCGATCCGGTTTGTCACGCTGACAGCTTTGTTGACCTGGGCAGATGTGCAGATGTACCACTGAGGAAAGGCAGCTGACTCGAATCTGGTGTAGTCCCCAACTGCAACTCTGTAGAAGAGAAAGCGCCCTTTGTGGGATTTGTCGAGGTCCCCTTCGATGCTGGCCTCCTGCAGGTGGAAAAGGTGAGATTACATCTAAGGAAATCCACTTTCCAAGGCGCCTACACTAGCTCCGCAACACCACTAGGTTTCAGGGTGGTTAACAACGTAAAACCACAACAAAAAAAAACACAAAATACATAGTAAAAACAAGAAAACCCAATAACCACCCCCTCCTCAACACATTTTTAAAGGGCACTGGATGTCAATCGGCCAAAGCCCTAGTTAAAGAGGAATGTTTTTGCAAGGAGACGCTGTGCCAGCTGAGTTGCCTACTTGAACTCAGATCTCCAGGCAGGAGGAGTTGCACATGCTTCCTCCTCCAGGGTTTGAGATCATGAGGCATGGATGTGGCGGTTGCACAAATCCATCTATGGGTTACGTCAATCTGCCAGAAACTGGACTATATCACTCCCTATTCTACTTCACGACAGCAACGCCGCTGCACCTCTGCTATTCCTGCCTTAGGTGGAGTTTTCCCCAGAAGATTGCATTGAGAGCAAAGCAGTGGAAACGCACTGGACAGGCAGAAGTTCTACAGTTTTTGGCTGGTGCCTAAAGGTGGATAATGAAGGTGCCTGGCGAAGCTCCTTTGGGAGATCATTCCACAAATGGGGGGGCCACTGCAGAAAAGGCCCTGTTCTTGCATTGCTACTCTCCGGACCTCTCAAGGAGGAGACACACATAGAAGGGCCTCGGAAGATGATCTCAGGGTCTGGGTGGGTTCATATGGAGAGAGGAGGTCCTTTAGGTACTGCGGTCCTGAGCTGTTTACTCTGACCATCGCAACAACGAAAGAAGAACCTGCTGGATCAGGCCAATGGTCCAGTATCCTGTTCTCACTGTGGGCAGGATCTAAGCACAAGAGCCCTCCCTCCTCTTGGGATTTCCAGTAACCGGAAGCATAAGCTGTGAAGGAACCTCTCACCTCCAGCTGAAGCGCTGGTTGGTCACCGCTCTGCACGCAAGACAGGTATAGCTCCTTCCCTTTGATTTTCAGGGCGATGGGGATCTTCGCTACGCCTTCCTCGATTTTCGGCCGATAGACGTACATTTTCACCCTCGCTGGAAAATGTGAGGACACAGGATTAATAGCAAGAAACATTTCAGCCCGGCTAGGACTGGCCACCTGTAGGAGATGGCTGGTGAGGAACATCAAGGATAGGGGGGGGGGGTTCCCTACCTTCTTTGCTGATGTCTGCCTGTTGGAGCTCCAAGGCCACCAGCTGGGTTGTCCCGTTCAGGACAAGGGACTTCTGGTTGACGTCTCTGATGTTGCAGGAGATGCTCCTGCTGAGGTGGTAGATGGGATCTGTGGCATAGGTGCATTCGCAGGTGTCAAAGTCAACTGGTTCTGAAGAGGAAAAGACACTCTGGGTCAAGACCTGCCACTTGCAACGCAACAGTAAGAGCTGTTCTTTGGTGGAACGTATGATCTCAGAAGGTGGGGAGCTCTCTCCTTCATAGGAGGCTTTTAAACAAAAGTTGGCTGGCAGGGGTCCTTTAGCAGTGACAGCCCACCTGCTGCTGCCCCCACCCTTACCAAGCCAGAGCTGTTCTTTCTTTTTGCCCCCACATCCAGCGATTGAGGAAGCTGATTGGGCGCCTGGGGTGGTGTGCGTGCCCTGCACCCAGGAGTGGGGCCAGCCGCCTGTGGGGCTGCGCGAGCCAGGGCAGGACGCTCCGTGGGGCCTCTGAGGAGTCTGCCTGCCTCCTCCCACTCAGCCGCCCTATAGCTGAGGGGGAGGCGGTGGGCGGACTGTTTGGGGCAGCGCAGAGCCTGCGGGCGCCCAAGCCACCATGTCACTCCCAAGAGAGATGCGTGGCTCGGGCACGCTGCAGGCCCCGTGGTGAGTGCCACCTGGCATTTTGTCACCCCCCTCAGTGGTGACACCTGGGGCGGCCCAGCCCCACCGCCCCTTCCTCCGCCCCTGCCCACATCTTAAAGGGACCCCTGACCATTAGGTCCAGTCGTGACCGATTCTGGGGTTGCGGCACTCATCTCGCTTTACTGGCCGAGGGAGCCGGCGTACAGCTTCCGGGTCATGTGGCCAGAATGACAAAGCCGCTTCTGGTGAACCAGAGCAGTGCATGGAAACACTGTTTACCTTCCCGCCAGAGCGGTACCTATTTATCTACTTGCACTTTGACGTGCTTTGGAACTGCTAGGTTGGCAGGAGCAGGGACTGAGCAATGGGAGCTCGCCCCGTGGCAGGGATTCGAACCGCCAACCTTTTGATCGGCAAGCCCTAGGCTCTGGGGTTTAACCCACAGCGTCACCTGTGTCCCTTGCCCACATCTTATTCAGTGCTAACTCCCAGAAGTGTTTAGGCAAGCAGGAAGAGATCATGGCCTCTGTGTGTCCCTGATCCACCTCAAAGGAAACTGTTAGGGAAGTTTTTAATGTCTGATGCTCTCTTGTTTTTAATATTCAGTTGGAAGCCGCCTAGAGTGGCTGGGGAAACCCAGCCAGATGAGCGGGGTATAAATAATAAATTATTATTATTATTATTTTGAAGGGTCCTGCAGTCCAAAGGCTGTTGCTTCCCTCTAAGGCCAGAGGGATGGCGGAAAAGAACAGCGACACGACAGCAGCTTCCAGTTGGGTCTGCTTGGCCAACAAATGGAATAAAGTGCTTTGTCCTTCAACCACCTCCTGCTGCAGGAAGCGTCTTTACACTCCTTCCTTGCTGGGGATTCCCATCGGGATCACACCCAATATGGCAGCCAGCTGGTGTTCCATACCGTACCTAAGACGGAATTGATGATGTCCATCAGGTCGTCATCTGTGAAAAGCGCCCTGGCTTTGGAGGACTTCTTCTTCTTCATCCTCTCAATCGCCACCATAATGATCGCTGCCTTCTGGAAGCCCAGAGATGAAGGGCTGTTGGCGATCTTCACCTGAATGCCGACTTTGCAGGCAGGATGGCTCAGCCCTGGGAAGGCCTCCTGGGGTGGGGGAGCAAAGCAGAGCTCAGCTGAAGTCAAACCATCAGCAGCAAAGTGCCCTCCTGTCCACCTGGGGACAAGAAGTCTCATTCCGCAATTGTAAGGACTTGATTATTTCCGTGTGGCGGCCCCTGAACCCTGGAACTCCCTGCCTATTGACATCAGGCAGTACTCCTGAAATTTTATGATATTAAATAAATAAGGCAAAGTGCTGAGGGATGGGGCACCAGGCAACGCGCATTGCCCCTCAGGGAGGAGTTGTCTAGCCTCCTTGGAATGATTTTAAACATCCCTCCCCAGTTCATTATAAATCATTTCTCAGAAGGCCTTAGCTATTTTGCAAGTCCACCACATGTGGTGAAATGTACCTTCTTTAACATTACACTTCCAACATACGTTGGTCGTGTTCTTATACATTTTCGCTAGTCTTGTAGGAGTCAAATACCATCTACACACCATCTTTATATAATTCTCTTTTAACGTACAGCAAGCTGTAAATTTAAGTCCTTATTCCATAACTTCCCCCATGAAGCAAATTGTATATTATATCCCACATCTTTTGCCTAGTGTATTGTTACAGACTTCCTAATCTTTTGTTTCCCATTCCAGCAACAATTTATACATTGTTGACAGAACTTTTCCATTATTATCTAACGGTTCTTTCTGCACTTGGTTCAGTCTAAAAAGGCGACTCCTTTGTTCAATCTAAAAAGGTCATTTACCATATTTTTTGCACCATAACACTCACTTTTTTCCTCCTAGAAAGTAAGGGGAAATGTCTGTGCGTGTTATGGAGGGAATGCCTATGGGTGGCGGGGGGGATCTGCTGCAGTCGTGAGCAGAGGATCCATGGTTCCCCTTCCTTCCCTCCTCCGCGGCTCGCTTTGAAACAGCAAAGCGGGAGAAGAGCCGCTGAGTGGGGAAGAGAGAGGGACAGAGAGCCTGCTTCTTTAAAGGAGCAAAGCGGGAGAGGAGAGGAGCCGCTTACACGAGTGTAAGCGGCTCCTGTCCAGTTGGTTCCTTTAAAGCAAGCAGGCTCTGTCCCTCTCTCCTCCCCACTCAGCTTGCTAAATAGCATTATTAGCAGCATCCTTCTTCACACACCCCATGCATGCTCCTTGTCCCTTGAGTGCTTTTCCTTCCCTCCCCACTTAAAACGTGGTTACAAAGCATGGCTCCACATGGATCCTCAGGATTTTTGCATTGGGCTACTCCAAACTCACTGTCAGATCACATGTCTGTGGCCATAGCATGAACCACAAAAATCATACACCCACTGTTTCGTTTAGAATATTTTTTTTCTTGTTTTCCTCCTCTAAAAACTACGTGCGTGTTATGGTCTGGTGCGTGTTATAGAGCGAAAAATACGATAATTGATGATATTGGAGCCAATCAGTTAACAAATGTCTTATATCCTCATTTTAGTTTATTTTTTTTACTCTCAATTGATTTCCCCCCTCAATTAACAGTTCTCTATATGTTGGCCATTCTTTCTCCATATTTATTTTTTTCACTGACAATGCTTCTAATGGTGAAAACCACCATGGGGTGTCTAGCTTCCTTGGAAGGCAAATGGCCGCCTTGCTTGGAGGTGGTTCTGCATCTCCAGCCATCTGGCTGACTAAGCCCTTTTCAGGTGTTCATTTCTGCTCATGATTAGGATGGGACAGAGGAGCTTTCTTGAACAGAAGCAGCCTGGAGAAATTCCTTACCTTGGCCAGAGAAGGCCGGTCCTCTTCGTAGAACTGCACCTCGTCCACACTGCAAGCAGAAAGCGAGAGAAGCAGGTCAGAGACTCCCAGGCAAAAGTCAACATCATTGGAACTAGGCTGGATATGAGCATCACACACGGCACATTTCTTGGGGTATTTGCAGGGGAGTCAAGGTGTTGGGTAAACAAACCCCAGGCAACATCTTCTGGAACTGCCTCTTTAGGAAAGGCAAAGATCTCACTCACCCTGGTTGTCCAAAAGAATATCATGTCCAGTGGGATCAATAGAGATACACACACACACACACACACACACACACACACACACACAATCCCCCTGTCCAGTTCCTATAGTACATCTTCTACCAGGGACTAAGCTACATTAGTTTTTGGGTTTTTTTAAAGCGTTTTAAATGCATTATAACACTGTGACACCAGATGGTGCTATAGAGTTCGATCCTTTGGCAATATGGTTTCCCATTACAGTATGAGCTTTACAACACATTTTCCCGAATTTTTTTTTATGTGTCTAGATCCAGCCAAAAACAACACTGGCTGCTTCTGTTCCATGTCCAGACCAAAAGGTGGATTAAAATGGGTCTAGCTCAGCGGTTCTCAAAGCGGGTGGTGGGATTACCTGGTGTGTGTGTGTGTGTGTGTGTGTGTGTGTGTGTGTTTGTATACACACTAAGAGTCAAGAGGGGCAGGGAGGCACCTGAGGTATAAATGACTATCTGTCTTTGCAAGCTGGCGTCACTAGATCGTTCACCAGTTTTGTCGAATTAATTAAACTGAATAGTTTGAATTGGATTCTGAACAAATGTGCAAATAATTTCTTGCAGTTTTGAATGCTAATTGTGCTATTATCTTCCTTTCTGGGTCATGCAAACCACTATTATGAACAATGCTTTTTATAGGGGAGGAGCGCTGGGGGTGAGTTTATGTTGGGAACCACTGGGCTAGGGAATCCACACAATCAATCAATATCTGGACCTGAGAAGCAGGTGGCAGTCATAGTGACGTGATTAATCTCTGCGGGAACCATCGGGGGCACCAGTTGTTCCACCTGCCTTGGACCTATATAAAGGGGAGCTGCTGCTTAAGTGCTAATTCTTGCTAATTTCACAAGGAATAATCTGTTGCCTTTCTGGATGTTGTATTTGCTGTTTGGAATATTCAGGTTTAGTCTGATTTTTATTGAATTATCGCGTTTGCACTGGCATGTTTGCATTTGCATTGTTTGTGAGCTGCCTTGGGGTGTCAAAGGGTGGCCTATAAGTACCGTATTTTTCGCTCTATTGGACGCACCGGACCACAGGACGCACCTAGTTTTTAGAGGGGAAAATCAAGGAAAAAATATTATCCCCCCCTCCAGCCCCAAAGAGCAACGGACAGGCTGCATGCAGCCTGTCCACTTCTCCCAGAGCTTCTCGGGGCTGCGGGGGAAGCCCGGGTTTCCCCCCCCCAGCCCCAAAGAGCAAAGAAACCAAGACAGTGCGCGGGATCCATAGCCGCGCAACCTCTCCAGCCAGGAGCTAAACCTCTCCAGTGCAGCTAAAGAAGACAAGGCAGCAAGCGCGATCCATCCCGCTCACTGCCTTGGCTTCTTCTTTAGCCTTGCACAGCATCTTTAGTCTTGCGCAACGGGATGGATTGCGCCCGCTGTCCACCGGGGCTGGACTAGATGACTCCTGGGGTTCCCTTCCAACCCTGCAATTCTATGACCTCGGAAGGTGTTTGGGGTCTCCACCACTGGAGGCTTTTAAGCAGTGGTTGGGGGACCATCTGCCTGGCGTTCTTTAGCTGTGATTCCTACATTGTGAGGGGGCTGGGCTAGATGACCCTTGGGTGGCCCTCCCAACTCTATACAGTCCTACAGTTCTGTGGCAGGAGATCCACAGCCACTTCACACAATGCCCACTCCCAATTTTCATCTGAGAGACATGTGTCTCTCAGTACCCCCCTACCTGCCACACTTCCCCCACCCCACTTAAGCTGAGGGAATTCCTGCCCAGAGAAACTCCCAGCAATCAAGGAGGAGGAATCCGCTGCAGCCGTGAGCAGCAGAGGATCCATGGTCCCCTTCCTTCTCTCCTCCGTAGTTGCTTTGAAGCAGGAAAGTGGGAGAGGAGCTGCTTACACGAGTGTAAGCTGCTCCCCTCCCACATTGCCGCTTCAAAGCAATCACGGAGGAGGGAATCCGCTGAAGCCTCCAGCAGCGGAGGATCCATGGTCCCCTTCCTTCCCTCCTCCGTGGTTGCTTTGAAGGAGGAAAGTGGGAGAGGAGCTGCTTACACGAGTGTAAGCTACTCCCCTCCCACTTTGCTGCTTCAAAGGGAGCCCGGGAGGAGGGAATCTGCTGCAGCCTCGAGCAGCGAAGAGGATCCATGGGTCCCCTCTTTCCCTCCTCAATGGTTGCTTTGAAGCAGGAAAGTGGGAGAGGAGCTGCTTACACGAGTGTAAACTGCCCCCCTCCCACTTTCCTGCTCCAAAGCAATTACGGAGGAGGAATCTGCTGCAGCCTCGAGCAGCGAAGAGCATCCATGGGTCCCCTCTTTCCCTCCTCCGTGGTTGCTTTGAAGGAGGAAAGTGGGAGAGGAGCTGCTTACACGAGTGTAAGCTGCTCCCCTCCCACATTGCCGCTTCAAAGGGAGCCCGGGAGGAGGGAATCTGCTGCAGCTTCCCCCAACTCCCGCAGAAGCCGTGCACTCTTTAAAGGGGCTGCGCGCTTCTCCTGGCTTTTCTGGGAGGTGGGGGGATTCCCCCACCTCGTAGAAAAGCCCGCAGGAGCCGCGCAGCCTTTAAAGAGGGTGCCGCTCTTGGGGGCTTTTCCCCCAGGAGGGAGAAGGGACTGCTGCAGCCAGTCAGTCCCTTCTCCCTCCTAGAGAAAAGCCCACAAGAGCGCACGGAGCTTGTGTGCGGCTCTTGAGGGCTTTTCCCGCCTGCCTCCCCCCTGCATTCGCTCCATAGGACGCACACACATTTCCCCTTGCTTTTTAGGAGGGAAAAAGTGCGTCCTATGGTGCGAAAAATACGGTAAATAATACCATAACGTGTGTGTGTGTGTGTGTGTGTGTGTGTGTGTCTGCCTGCCTGCCTGCCTGCCTGCCTGTCCCTGAGCACCCAGCACAGCTTCACAGCCTGGGGCCATCAGTGGTGGTTACCTGCAGAAGTCCATCGCCTCCTCTTCGCACTCAGGCACTCTGGACATGGGGGCTTTTGATCTAGGGAGAAGAAAGAAATTTACGGAAGTTAGCGAAAGAGTCTCACACTGGAGCACCTTCAGAGGAAGGAGAAGCGAAGCTGCTGTTTCGTAACCAGACGAACAAGATTGCGATTGAAACTATGTGCACACTGTGTGGACAGATTACCAGCAGCCCCAGGAAAGGTGTTCGTACGGTTGTTGTGGTCCCACAGAATACAAAGCAGGGCAGCAAACATGAGCAACTCAAGCAAATCACTTGAATAAAGGTGGAGTTTATGATCTTTGTTGTCTGAAAACAAGCAATTCCCTTAACCACTTAGAAACTCAAGAGAATTTCGATGTGATTTAAGTCAGAGTACTCGTGACTCTTACTTAGCACTCTCCTCTAATTCCCACAAACTTTCATCTCCAGCCTGCAGAGGGAAAGGGAGAATTTCGGGAAGTGAAGAGAACCCTTGAGCGTGCAAGAAAAGGAAATCAGGCAGGTCAAGTTCACAAGTGCCTTCAAATAACTTCAGTTTGCACGAGGAATTTCAGCTTGCAGACTTCCTCTTCTGCCAGGAGCTGCAGAGCTTCTGCAGAGAAGGACAGACCCGGGAAGATAACTTAGTGTTTAGAGCACTTTCCAGGCAAGCAGAAGGTCCCAGATTCACTCCCTGCTAGCATCTCCAGGGAGGGTTGGAAGAGACCCCCTGCCTGAAATCTTGGAGGGCACCTGCAGTCAATGGCCCAGTTTCTTACGTTCCTGCGGGCTGGAGCATCAACCTCAAGGCAGACTGTCAGGTGGCCATGGTCATGTTGCTCTCTCTTCTCCAGTAACACCCAACCAATGATCATACAAATGATTTATCATATCTCTGTGGGCCTGAGATACAGCAATTTATGGGTACTGCAAGCCACAGTACTAGGCAACCTTGCATTCTGAAGGGTCAGGCAAAGCAGGGCTGACCATTTGGGGATGAATCAAGAACTGTAGAGTGGGAAGGGATCCAATGGGTCATCTAGCCCAACCCCATGCAGGAATCACAGCTAAAGAAGGATGAGGTCTCTTCATGAAACCTGCAAGTCTCCCCTTTGACCGCAGACTGTCTTGCCAGAGTGGTGCATGCTCTGGTTATCTTCCGCTTGGACTACTGCAATGCTCTCTACATGGGGCTACCTTTGAAGGTGACCCAGAAACTACAACTAATCCAGAATGCGGAAGCTAGACTGGTGACTGGTGACTGCCGAGACCACATAACACAGGTCCTAAAAGACCTCCGAGCACAATTCAAAGTCTTAGTGCTGACCTTTAAAGCCCTAAACGGCCTCAGTCCTGTATACCTGAAGGAGAGTCTCCACCCCCATTGTCCGGCCCGGACACTGAGGTCCAGCGCCGAGGGCCTTCTGATGGTTCCCTCACTGAGAGAAGTGAGGTTACAGGGAACCAGACAGAGGGCCTTCTCGGTAGTGGCACCCGCCCTGTGGAACGCCCTCCCTTCAGATGCGAAGGAAATAAGCAGCTATCTTCTTTTTAAAAGACATCTGAAGGCAGCCCTGTTTAGGGAAGTTTTTAATGTTTGATGCTGTATTGTTTTTAATATTAGGTTGGAAGCAGCCCAGAGTGGCTGGGGAAACCCAGCCAGATGGGTGGGGTATAAATAAATTATTATTATTATTATTATTATTATTATTATTACTACGGTATTAGACCTCTCCAGTCTTCTCAAGGCAGTTGCTGTGGGGTCTCTCTCCCCAAAGTCAGGGTTGGCGGGGTCCTCTCTGCCCCCCTTCTTCATGAGATGATCTGGCTCAGGCTGGGCCAGCTTCCCCCTCAAACTGGTTCCTTCTTCTCTGCTTCATAGGAATCTGCCTTTCACAGAGAACTGGGTCTACCTGGGACAGTATTACCTAACTGGCAGTGGGTCTGTGGAGTTTGAGGTAGGAGTCTCTTCCACACCTGCCAGAAGATGCTTGCTGGCAAGGCAAAATCCTCTACCACTTAACTACAGCTTCTTAGAGTTCTGACTCCTAAACCATCCCATTTTCACATGGAACCCTCACCCAGATGTCTGCCTGGGGGTCCGTTTAATCCTTGCAGAACCTTTTGGCTGACATTTAATGCAGCTAATCATAGACTCAGCCTTGCAAGCCAGACATATTCCTCAAGACAACCTCCCTGCAAAGCAATGCAGAAGTTTTACCTGTCCAAGGAAGTCTCGCCGGTCTTTTTCCAGAACAGAGGATTTCTAGCCTTCCAAGCTGCTCTTCTTGTTGTGAAGTGGTTTCTGCTACAGCAGAGATGGCTCTCTTATCTGTTTCTCGGCAGCGGAAGAAGACGTGGTCATGCAAATGAACTTCCCTCTCGTACCTGAGCGTTTCGAAAGCGGCGAAAAGGAAGTCCTTTCCTTCTTGCTTCCATGAACAGGAAGCGGTTGCGTTGCAAAATGAGCACAACAACACAAATTGTGAAAGCACAGAATTTTGTGGGGATTTGCTGTGCTCAGCAGAGGCAAATGACAAGAATACCACAAGAAGTGACACCCTGGAGGCTTTCAAGAATTTTGCTTCTGCTGTGAGATGTAATCAGGCCGTTTTGGGATTTTTCCAGCGTCCCAGGGGGCCCAGCTGGTGAGAAACCCATGGCTAGGTTGGGTGGTTAGGTCAAGTAGTATTCCTGCACCCCCAACTCTTTCATGTGGCTTCCCACCCAGTAATCTGAATGAAGGAGAGAATGGGGAGTTGTTGTTTATTCGTTTAATCGTGTCCGACTCTTCGTGACCCCATGGACCAGAGCACGCCAGGCCTTCCTGTCTTCCACTGCCCCCCGCAGTTTGGTCAAACTCATGCTGGTAGCTTCGAGAACACTGTCCCACCATCTCGTCCTCTGTTGTCCCCTTCTCCTTGTGCCCTCCATCTTTCCCAACATCAGGGTCTTTTCCAGGGAGTCTTCTCTTCTCACGAGGTGGCCAAAGTATTGGAGCCTCAGCTTCAGGATCTGTCCTTCCTGTGAGCACTCAAGGCTGATTTCCTTCAGAATGGAGAGGTCTGATCTTCTTGCAGTCCATGGGACTCTTGAGTCTCCTCCAGCACCATAATTAAAAGGCATCAATTCTTTGGCAATCAGCCTTCTTTATGGTCCAGCTCTCACTTCCATACATCACGACTGGGAAAACCATAGCTTTAACTATACGGACCTTTGTTGGCAAGGTGATGTCTCTGCTTTTTAAGATGCTGTCTAGGTTTGTCATTGCTTTTCTCCCAAGAAGCAGGCGTCTTTTAATTTCGTGACTGCTGTCACCATCTGCAGTGATCATGGAGCCCAAGAAAGTAAAATCTCTCACTGCCTCCATTTCTTCCCCTTCTATTTGCCAGGAGGTGATGGGACCAGTGGCCATGATCTTTGTTTTTTTGATGTTGAGCTTCAAACCATGCACAGATCTACTCTGATATTTTCTTTTGTTGGCCACCTTCCTGATGCCCATAAATAGTCTCAAAAAATGCCTACTCAGAACTAACAATATGTAAGCTGAGGGGGCCTCAGAGGTTTCTCAGGTCTTATCCCTCCAGAATTCCTTGCTGTGAGCAAGAAGCACCCCACATTAAACCTCTATAATATAACAAACTGGTTTCGAAGTGGTTTAATTTTCAGTGAGCATTCAGGGCTGATTTCCTTCAGAATGGAGAGGTTGGATCTTCTTGCAGTCCATGGGACTCTCAAGTCTCCTCCAGCACCAGAATTCAAAAGCATGAGAGCATCCCACAAATGGAAAGGTGCCATTAGCTGGTGGGGAGGCCCACGCATTTGTTTGATGGCGCAGAGCAACCCCTTTGGTTATGCTCATTGTGGTGCTTAACCAGTCAGCTAAAAACCATGACCGTCCTAGACAAAGGGGCTGGTTTGGCAAGCTTGGTCTCATACCTGCCACCCCCACAGATACAGGCTCCTGAGAACTGGAAGGGTCTCAGGGCATCACCCAGACCGAGCCCCAAACCCACGGCCTTGTTAATGCAGGACACCTAGGTTTGCTACGACCGGCGGCTCAGTGGATGGGCATGTGCTGCTTGCTGAAATGCCAGCGCGGCTCGTGCATGCTCAAGGGGGATGTGTGTCCAAATGAGACACAATGAACAACAGCGCTGTATGAACCGGATCTTCAAACTGAACTCTGGGTTTGCCAGCAGCCCTGCTTCTGAAAGCCTCTCTGAGCGTTCCTGCCCATGGGTTTCCGGGGTAGCTCAGTGGTACAGCAGCCGCCTTGCATGCGGAAGTTCCCAAGTTCAATCCCCAGCAGCTCCATGTAGGGCAGAGAGAGTAAAGGTAAAGGTAAAGAGACCCCTGACCATTAGGTCTAGTTGTGGCCGACTCTGGGGTTGCGGCACTCGTCTTGCTTTACTGGCTGAGGGAGCCGGCGTACAGCTTCCGTCATGTGGCCAGTATTTTTTGGGGGGAAATGAACGGATTCCTATGCCCCACGAATAACCTAGAGATGCATTTTAAATAAAAGGACACATTCTACTCATGTAAAAACATACTGGTTCCCAGACCGTCCACGGGCCGGATTGAGAAGGCGATTGGGCCTTATGTGGCCCCTAGGCCTTAGTTTGCCTAGCCCTGTCCTAGAGAGTGGCTGCTGCCAATCCGTGTGTAGACAATACTGAACTAGAGGGAACCCAAGGGCCTGACTCAACATTAGGCAGCTTCTTATATTCTGTTGTGCTCCAGCAATTAGGATGACTCAGAGAGTCACCCATCTAGCCCCACACTCCTGCTAGCGACAGCCTGGCTCGAATCCCAAAAGCCACAGCCTGGTCAGTATTCCAAGTACCCCTTGAGCAAAACTGGAAGTCGGACGTCACAGATGCTGTGTCTGAGCGCATTGCTGGGCACTCCTGGGTGCGCGGTCGCTGCTCAGCTGTGGTCACGACCGGAACCAAACTTCCTCCTTTGCCTCACCGCAACCTGCTTCCTGTTTCTCTCATTGGCTGGGCTGCATTGTCCTACGTGGGGTTTGACTAGGGCTGGCAAGCCTCTCGATTTACATATGTGGGGATTTGTGAAATTGTGACAAGTCCCCCTCTTTCCCCGGCTAGGAGAGCAGGAATGGTGACTCAGGTGGGTTTGGGAAAACCCGATCCACATGCCCAGCGGATGGGGTGCAATGGAAGGGAGGGTCTGGGGGCACTTGGCGGTCTCCTTTTCATAGCTGTGTGTTGGAACTCAGGGAGCAGAATTTGCAGCGAGAGCCGTTTTGTGCATCTGCTGAATAAAGAATTAAAAGGTAAAAGTAAAGGTACCCGTGACCGTTAGGTCCAGTCGCAAATTACTCTGTGGTTGCGTTGCTCATCTCGCTTTACTGGCCAAGGGAGCCTGGCGTACAGCTTCCGGGTCATGTGGCCAGCATGACTAAGCCACTTTTGGTGAACCAGAGCAGCGCATGGAAACGCCGTTTACCTTCCCACTGGAGTGGTACCTATTTATCTACTTGCACTTTGACGTGCTTTCGAACTGCTAGGTTGGCAGGAACAGCGACTGAGCAACGGGAGCTCACCCCGTCGTGGGGATTCGAACCGCCAACCTTCTGATCGTCAAGCCCTGGGCCCAGTTTAGACCACAGCGCCACCCATGTCCCTTTGAGAACTAGTAGGGCTTTACAGTAGTGCTGTGCTGTTTTTGTTATCTGTCTTTTTAAATAGATTTGGGTCCCCCCCCAATACTGTTTTAATTCTATTAGAGTTTAATTGCTTTTAGACTGTTATCTTTTTTTTTTAGCTTTCTGCAATTTGTCTCTGTTGTTTCAGTTTGTGCAAGCTGCCTTGAGCCCTAGTCTGGGAAAAAGGCCATATGAAGAAGTAAAAGAATGTGAAGGACTGTCTGCATTATTTTCAGTTAAATGAAATGTTTAAAAAAGAGTTTTTAGAGAGGGGATATTCTGAAAAAGAATCTAGATTTCAACAAGAAATCTTAAATAATGAAGTGAAAATTTTATCTAAAATGTATAAAATATTGTTGGAATGGAATACTGTGGACGAAGAGGTTAAATCTGTAATGATTAGTTGGGCTAGAGATTTCGGATATAATATTGAATTTGAGAAATGGACTAAATTATGGAAGGATGGGTTAAAGTTTACAACTTGTACAACGATTAAGGAAAATGTTATGAAGATGTTATATAGATGGTATATAACACCAGTAAAACTGGGTAAAATGTGTAAAGTGTGTAATAAATGTTGGAAGTGTAAGGAGACAGAAGGAACATTTTACCATGTGTGGTGGGAATGTAAGAAGGTAAAAAGCTTCTGGGAGATGATCTATAATGAGTTAAAGAAAATGTTGAAATATACTTTTGTTAAAAAACCAGAAGCTCTCTTATTGGGAATACTGGATAATGAAATTAGTAAAAAAGATGTGAAATTAGTTTTGTATGCAGTAACAGCAGCCAGAATTTTGCTGGCACAGAAATGGAAACAGGAAGAGATGCCCACGAAAGAAGAATGGAGGATGAAACTGATGGAATACGCAGAAATGGACAGATTGACGGGGAGAATTAGGAACCAACGTGACCAGAGATTCTCCGAGGACTGGAAGAAATTTACAGAGTATATCAAAAATTTCTGTGATGAGCAAATAACGTTTGTTGGCTTTCAAGAAGCTCTGTGAAATTACTGTTAGAAATATTGTTTAAAAAATATGATGTGATTAAGAGTATTTTGAGTGCAATATAATATTGGGAAATGTGAGACGAGGATAAAAGAAGTGGCAGAAAGATATTTCCAGATTTGTTTGGCAGGGCAAGAAGCCTCGAATAAAATTTAAGATATTAACCAATGCTAAAGAAAGAGGTGGATTTGCCCTGCCAGACCTTAAACTTTATTATGAATCAGCTGCTTTTTGCTGGCTGAGAGAATGGCTTCTTCTTGAAAACACAGATGTGTTGGATTTAGAAGGTTTTAATAATGCATTTGGCTGGCATGCATATTTGTGGTATGATAAGGTAAAAGCACATAAAGCGTTTAAAAATCATATTGTTAGAAAAGCATTGTTTAATGTTTGGATAAGATATAAGGATTTGTTAGAAAAGAGAACTCCAAGATGGCTGTCACCAATGGAAGTGAAGGCACAGAAAAAACTCAATATGGAGGCCAAATGGCCGAAATATTGGGAAATTTTGGAACAAGATGGAGACAGAATAAAACTGCAGAGCTTTGAAAAATTGAAAAACAAAGTGCGAGATTGGCTCCATTATTACCAAATAATGGAGGCATACAATTTGGTTTCCAGGTGGAAAAATCAAAATTGGAAACAGAATTGTTGGATCCAAAAATTAAGAATTTGTCAAGAATGTATAACTTGCTGTTGAAATGGAATACTCAGGATGAAACGGTGAAATCAGCTATGATTAAATGGGCACAAGATGTTGGGCATAACATAATGATGGCTGACTGGGAACGGTTATGGACCACAGGTATGAAATTCACGGCATGTAATGCCTTAAGAGAAAATTTAATGAAAATGATTTATAGGTGGTACATGACACCAGTCAAGCTTGCAAAAATTTACCATTTCCCCGACAATAAATGTTGGAAATGTAATGAGACTGAAGGTACATTTTTTCACCTTTGGTGGACATGCCCAAGGGTTAAGACATTCTGGGAGATGATTTATAACGAAATGAAAAAGATATTTAAATATACTTTTCTGAAGAAACCAGAGGCCTTCTCCTGGGCATGGTCGGCCAATTGGTGCCAAAGAAGGATAGAACTTTTTTATGTATGCAACAACAGCAGCAAGAATACTCATCGCGAAGTATTGGAAGACACAAGATTTACCCACCCAGGAAGAATGGCAGATGAAGTTGATGGACTACATGGAATTGGCAGAAATGACTGGCAGAATCCGAGACCAGGGAGAAGAATTGGTGGAAGAAGACTGGAAAAAGTTTAAAGACTACTTACAGAAATACTGTAAAATTAATGAATGTTAGAAAAATGTTGGAATGAAGTTATATGGCTTTAGTAGAAATGTAATAAGGAATTAAGTATAGATAGATTAATAGAGTATTAAAGGGAAAAATAAGGTTAGAATGTGTTAAGATAATTATAGGATAGAAAACAGAGGAAGATGGAAAGGAATTGCTGAAACAATTAATAGAAGTGGAATACAAAAAGGGAGGTGAGAGGAGGTTGTGGAAATAAGTGAATGAAAGATAAGATATTGAAATTGGATTGTGTTGTTTTTTTTAAATGATATTTATTAAAATTTCAGAAACAAAAAATTACATAGTTAAAAATAAAAGAAACAAGGAAAAATATAGAAAAAAACATACAAAATACAAAATATAGGAAAAAAAAGTTAGAAAAACACTTAAAAACAGATTAATCCTTCCGTATCTTACATTTCATTTCCTTGCTTCCCTGACCTCCTCTCACCTCCCTTTTTTGTATTCCAGTTCAATTGGTTAATTCAGCAATTCCTTTCCCTCTTTGTTTTTGTCTTAGTCCTTTAACCTAATATTTTATAGCTTTAGATTCTCACCTATTAACCGGCCATTTTTTCATACACCTTTATGACATTGCTGCTAGAACCATTTAATTTCATTCTAACATCATTCTAACATTCATTAATTTTACAATATTTCTGTAAATAGTCTTTAAATTTCTTCCAATCTTCTTCCACCGACTCTTCACCCTGGTCTCGGAAATTGGATTGTGTTTTGAATGGTTTTTGTTTTGTTTTGTTCGTTGTTTGTGTCAGTGTTTTGTAGTGTTTTTTGTATTGTATTGTATTGTATTTTTTGGTTTTCTGTAGTGTTGTGTTTAAACTGCTGAAAAAATAATAAATATTATTTTAAAAATATAAAAATTAAAACAAATAAACAGAAAAATTATCAGACAAGCTGAGGGAAGTTCTGGAAAAAATGGTTTAAGTTAAAAATGGATGTAGAATTTTGTAAAAATGTTTTTTTTATTATTGAAAATCTAATAAAAAATATTTATTTAAAAAAATAGTCTGGGAAAAAGGAGGGCTACAATTAAAGATCAATCAATCAATCTTCCTGGGGTGGTTTAGGGGGGGCCTCACGGGGGCGGAGGAAAGTCCCCAGTTTTTAATGCTGGGTCTTAATGTTCCCTGCTGGGTCGTAATGCTCCCTGCCTGCCCCAAACTTGGCTCCTTTCAAAGCACCCGGTGTCTTCATGTGCCTAGAAGCATCTGTTTTTGCGCTTCTGGCCTTGGCTGATGACCCCCACCTAGTGGTCAATAAGGGAAATTTCACTGTCTGGCTCAGGTTCAAGTTTGAGGAGAAGAGACGAACACCCTGTTTCCCACAATATAGAAAGAGTTGCTTTCAAAGTGTGGGGTAGTATATAACCCGTGTCAGGTTAGTTAATAAAAGAATTAGGCTGGATCCCTAAATCCAAAGCACAGAGAAATCACAGCATCACGTGATTCACAGTAAAGAGCGAGGAATATGTTAGATGCTTTAAATATCCCATTTAGTTGTCTTGCAGTGCTTCCCCTCTCTACCCCTCTCACAATGAACAGACCACACCATCTGTAAATTTAAATGCTTTACTTACAAATGCCAAAGGTCAGATTCATGTGTCATTCCATGCAGCAGCAGGAAAAACACAAATAGAAGATTATTGAGCTACAAATTACCGGGGGTGGAATACTTCTGAGTACATAGTCTGGGCTTGAGGTGGTCGAGGCCAGACGTATTGCCTGGTTGGCTTCACAGGGTGGAGGAGAATGAAGAAAGAAGCTTTCTGTCAGGGCCTGGTTGGAGAGCTGGGGGCCACCAGCCTGAGAGCCCTGAAGGGAGGGCTTGGACTGGCTGGATGAAGAATTATGGTGGGAGCCAGCCTCCCAAGAGCTCTGGAGATGACACCTTGGGAGGGATTCAGACTGAAAAGCTAGAGGCATAGCTGTCAACTGTCCCTTATCTGGTGGGACACTCCCTTATCCCAGCGCCGTTTCTCGCTGCTGTCCTGGATTGATGATGTCCCTTAAATTTCCCGGGTTTCATGCTTGCCCGGCTCGGGAGGGAAGCAGCGGCTCGGGGTCCTCCGCCGCGCGCAAGAGTGCGCGCATGAGCTGCCGCATCTCCGTCTCTCCCTTTTCCCCCTCAGAGGCGCATCGTGAGGAGATGGGTGGCGGCAGGCGGGCAGCCCCTCTCTTGCGAGACTTCTGCTGCGCTGCCAGGGGAAGCCGGAGGCGGCCTGAGGGATGAGGAAGAGGAGGGGATGGGGAGGGACGCAGAAGGGTGGAGCTTCAGCGGCTGCATTGGCGCCACAACCGCCTCATGCCGGGCTCGCGGACGAGAGTCTCTCTTCCTCCCTCCCTCTCTCTCGGGCGGGGAAGGGCCGATGGAACTCCTCACGCCAGGGCGACGGCAGCCCCGACGTGCATAAGCTAAGCAAAAGCCTTTATTTGGGCTGCTGATCCCTTATTTTCAAGGCTGCTGGTCCCTTATTTTGAAATCTGTAAGTTGACAGCTATGGCTAGACATAGAAAGGCTTAGTTTCAGCAAGGCCTCTGCTGAGTCAAAACAAACCAGGGACATTGCTGGGTTGTTGCTTTCTGCTATTAAAAAGCTAATTGTCTTCTGTGCCTTCCATGTGTGTGTTTGTGTGTGTCCAGGGGTGGAGGAAGGGGGGGTGCGGTGGGTGCGGTCTGCCCCGGGTGGGTGACAAAATGCCGGGCGGCACTCACCGCGGGGCCTGGGAGAGACATGTGGGCATGGGCGCACACAGGCTCCACACTGCCCAAACAGTCCGCCCACTGCCTCCCCCCCCTGCTATAGGGCAGCTGAGTGGGAGGAGGCAGGCAGACTGGATGCCCCGCCCTTGCCCCGCCCCTATGGGCGGCTCGCCCTGCCTGTGGGCGCGCTGCCCCAGGCGCCCGAGCGGCTTCCTCTGCCGCTGTGTGTGTGCCTGCCCTGTGGATGACCTGGCTTCTTGATGGCTCCTTGACACTTTCACTTCCTTCTTCACTGGAGGTGAGGGGGGCGTGACCTAACTGAGCCTAGGAATACAGTTCTGTGACCTTAACCCCTTCATGCATTCATGTGCCAGTGTGGTGTAGTGGTTAAGAGCGATAGACTCGTAATCTGGTGAACTGGGTTCGCTTCCCCACTCCTCCACATGCAGCTGCTGGGTGACCTTGGGCCAGTCACACTTCTCTGAAGTCTCTCAGCCCCACTCACCTCACAGAGTGTTTGTTGTGGGGGAGGAAGGGAAAGGAGAATGCTAGCCAACCCTCCAGTGTCACCCCCCAGCTGAACAATGACTGACTGCTCCTTTGAAAGCAAGTTTTGCTGACAACAAAAGGGTTCATGATCTGCACTTCTGTCTGTCCCTGGATTTATTCTGTTTGTCCCATGATGTCTAGGCATGGCTCAGGAAAACTCGCTGTTTGCCGCTGATTCGGAATGAACGTCACTCTGCAGAAAACCTGATTGACGTTTGTTCTAATTCGGCAGTGAACGGCGGGTTTTCCCAGGGAAAGTGGTGGAACGAAAGAAAAACCCTCCCAAACTTCTGTCACGGTTGTAGCCAAGGTCCTTGCCACTTCCCGCTTTTCCAACAGCAACATTTTGTTCTTTAAAATGTTGCCTTCTGCCAGTTATCCCACTCCTTGTGGATTCAAGCAGCGTGTGGAACGTGGCTGTCAGTTTAACGAGACGGATGGAGCGGTTCCTGCAACATTTGTGTTGGCGTCAAACGCAGCAGCTCAACCACCCTGCAGAGAATCATATGGCTGTAGAGTTGGAAGGGACCCCCAGGGGTCATCTAGTCCAACCCCCTGCAAATGCAGGAATCACAACTAACACACATGTTTTTTTAAAAAATAAAAGCTGTACCTGGAAGAAGCTGTGTGTTTGGGGGCTGCTGTAATGTTGGATGGCCCCTCATTCACAGTGACTGAGATACACCTGACTGTGGGAATGTTATAGATCAGGGGTCAGCAAACTTTTTCAGCAGGGGGCCGGTCCACTGTCCCCCAGACCAAGTGGGGGGCCGGACTGTATTTTGGAAAAAAATATATATGAATGAATTCCTGTGCCCCACAAATAACCCAGAGATGCATTTTAAATAAAAGGACACATTCTACTCATGGAAAAACACACTGATTCCCGGACTGTCCGGGGGCCGGATTTAGAAGGTGATTGGGCCAGATCCGGCCCCCGGGCCTTATTTTGCCTACCCATGTTGCAGATACTAGGAGAGGATATATTGATTTAACAGTATCCTTCTCACTCACGCTTGTGAGTCAGCAGCAGAGTGCATTCCCCAATATATAGCAGGAAGCTAGTTGGTAGATGTGTTTTAATCTCGTTACTTAAACAATCCAATCTGGCGTTGTTCAGATTGGGTTCGGTTCCTGGCAAGTCCCCTTTTATCCCTCCTAAAAAAGAATAAAGACACAATAAGCTTCTTTTAAAGTGAAAGCCGTAATGGTGAGATGAGCGCAAGATTTGGGTTATAATATTTACATGGAACAATGGGAAAAATTATGGAGGGAAGATATAAAATTCACGGCCTGTCATAACCTCAGGGAAAATGCAATGAAGATGATGTACATGGCACCAAACTTCAGAAAAACTTGCTAAAATGTATAAGGACAGATCAGCTACATGTTGGAAATGTAACAGAGAAATTGGGTCTTATTTGCATTTGTGGTGGAACTGCACAGACATTTGTGTATTTTGTAATACAGTGGTACATTGGGTTACATACGCTTCAGGTTACATACGCTTCAGGTTACAGATTCCGCTAACCCAGAAATAGTACCTCGGGTTAAGAACTTTGCTTCAGGATGAGAACAGAAATCGTGCGGCAGCAGTGGGAGGCCCCATTAGCTAAAGTGGTGCTTCAGGTTAAGAACAGTTTCAGGTTAAGGACGGACCTCCGGAACGAATTAAGTACTTAACCCGAGGTACCACTGTAAATTTAAAAATTATTTAAATTTACATTAAAAAAAGGCCAGAAATATTCTTATTAAGCATCCTGCCAAAAGAAATAGGGAAACCGAAAAGAACATTGTTCATGTACGGGATAATGGTGGCCAGAATTTTAGTAGCAAGAAATTGGAAAAACACAATAATACCCAACACGGCAGATTGGCAAATCCTAATGGCAGAATATCTGCAGCTAGCGAAGGCGACAGGAAGGATAAGAGGCCAACCAAAACAAAAAGTCTATAAGGCTTGGAGCACCTTTAAAGAATACTTAAAAAAACTATGTATAAAAGGAAACATCTTGGCAGAATTAGGCTGATCCTTGTATTGTATAAATATAAATTCATAGGGAGGTAAAAAGAAATTGTATAAGAAATATGCAACTGTGCGGTATAAGATAATTGATAGATAAAGTACAGTGAGATTAATTGGAAGTCATTTTTAATTTCTTTCTCTATAAGTTTTATAATTGCTTTCGGTATCGGGAGTATAAATGATGTTAGTTATATTAATTTTGTTGTTTCTTATTTTGTGGTTGTTTGTTTGACTTTTCTATTACAGTGGTGCCTCGCAAGACGAAAAGAATCCGTTCTGTGATTCTCTTCGTCTAGCGGTTTTTTCGTCTTGCAAAGCAAGCCCATTGATGGATTAGCGGATTAGCGCTATTAGCTGCTTTTAGCGGCTTATCAGCTTATCGGATCAGCTGATAAGTGGCTTAGCGGCTTAGAAAAAGGGGGGGGGGAAACCCCCGCAGGAACTCGCAAGACATTGTCGTCTTGCGAAGCAAGCCCATAGGAGATTCGTTTTGCGAAGCACCTCCAAAACGGAAAACTCTTTCGTCTAGCGAGTTTTCCGTCTTGCGAGGCATTCGTCTTTCGGGGCACCACTGTATTTGTTTGTTTGTTCGTTTGATTGTCTGTTTTCCCATAAATGTATTTATTTTAAATCAATAAAGATATATAACAACAACAACAACAAGAAGCTTCTTTTAAAAGTATAACAAGAAGTTTACTAACATTCAGTTCACAGTTGGATCCCTCAAGGCAGACTTTAGCTTAGAGCAGTGGTGGCGAACCTATGGCAGGCGGGCCAGAAGGGGCACTCAGAGCAGTCTCTGTGGGCACACGTGCCATCACCCCAGCACCAAGTTCGCCAGAGTTCGTTACTAGAAAGCCAGAGGAATCGAGGCTCGCTGTCACGATGCAGAAACAGGGATTGTTTTGTACTGGGTGCTTCATTATTATTTTTTAAATTTTGTGTTTTTGTAGACTCCAAGTCTGCAACACCCAAAAAGGAATACAGGACAAAAAAAAAGTTCAAGAACAGAGAGTGGAAGATCACTGAACGCAATGGGAAAGCGTTATGTCTTCTGTGTAACGAAAGTGTTGTGTGTCGCACATCAAGTGTCAGACGGCACTTTGACACCAACCACAAAAGCGTTGCCCAACTTGGTGAAACGGAAAGAAAAGAGTTTCTCGAATAGAAATTGAGGAACTATCATTCCCAGTATGATCGTTTTTACAACTCTCTTTCTAGAAGAGCTTACCAAGTATGAGCCAAGGTTAGACAAAATATCAGCATGCGTACGGCAGCAAAAATCACATTGTTCCAAAGTGTGCCGAATGCAAACTTTTACCTTTCAATAAAAAGTGGTTTGCAACATGGAAAGATCTGTCATTGTGCTTTTCTTTTCAGGCAAAATATGTTAATGTCCAAGTTTTTTTTTTTCCTAAAAGAAAACCTCAGTATTCCGGTTAAATTGTAATAAAACCTCAATATGCACTGTGGTCTAAACCACAGAGCCTAGGGCTTGCTGATTGGAAGGTCGGTGGTTCGAATCCCCGCGACGGGGTGAGCTCCTGTTGCTCGGTCCCTGCTCCTGCCAACCTAGCAGTTCGAAAGCACATCAAAGTGCAAGTAGATGAATAGGTACTGCTCCAGCGGGAAGGTAAACGGCGTTTCCGTGTGCTGCTCTGGTTCGCCACAAGTGGCTTAGTCATGCTGTCTGCATGACCCGGAAGCTGTACGCCTGTTCCCTCTGCCAGTAAAGCGAGATGAGCGCCGCAACCCCAGAGTCGTTTGTGACTGGACCTAACGGTCAGGGGTTCCTTTACCTTTAACTATGGTTTGGGAAAAAAGAAAAAAGAAGAGAAAAAAAGAAAATCGGCAATAAACTAAAAAGCAGATTAAAACATAGCAGCCTGACATGTAGTACAGTATGCTGATATATTTTAATCTGGTTTTTTAGCTTATTGCTGATTTTTTTTTTTTTAAAAAATGAAAATCAGCAATAAGCTAAAAACCAGGTTAAAACATATCACCATACTGTACTACATTTGTTTAGGCTTGCCTAAACAAAAATGTTTTTAGCAGGTGCAGAAAGTGTAAAGGGAAGGTACCTGCTTGGTGTCAATAGGCAGGGGGTTCCCAAGTGTGGATGCTGTCACACTAAACTACCGTATTTTTTGCTCTATATGACTCACTTTTTCCCTCCTAAAAAGTAAGGGGAAATGTGTGTGCATCTTATGGAGCGAATGCAAGGCTGCACAGCTATCCCAGAAGCCAGAACAGCAAGAGGGATTGCTGCTTTCACTGCGCAGCGATCCCTCTTGCTGTTCTGGCTTCTGAGATTCAGAATATTTTTTTCCTTGTTTTCCTCCTCCAAAAACTAGGTGCGTCTTGTGGTCTGGTGCGTCTTATAGAGCGAAAAATACAGTACGTACCAAGTTCCAGCAAAGGTGGGGCGGGGCGATCTCGCAAGCAAACTGGCCCCAAGTCATTAAGGGCTCCATATACTAATCGCAATAGGGACGTGGGTGGCGCTGTGGGTTAAACCACAGAGCCTAGGACTTGCCAATCAGAAGGTCGGCGGTTCGAATCCCCGTGACGGGGTGAGCTCCCGTTGCTCGGTCCCTGCTCCTGCCAACCTAGCAGTTCGAAAGCACGCAAAAGTGCAAGTAGATAAATAGGTACCGCTCCGGCGGGAAGGTAAACGGCGTTTCCATGCGCTGCTCTGCTTCACCAGAAGTGGCTTAGTCATGCTGGCCACATGACCCAGAAGCTGTACGCCGGCTTCCTCAGCCAATAAAGCGAGATGAGTGCCACAACCCCAGAGTCGGTCACGACTGGACCTAATGGTCAGGGGTCCCTTTACCTTTTTATACTAATCGCTACACCTTGAATTCGGCTTGGTAGCAGATCGGCAGCCACTGCAAGTCTCTGAGCACCAGTGTCGCTTGCTGACAGGGTCTGTCGCCTCTCAGGAGGCCACGCGCTCTTTCTTTGCTGTGCTTTGTGCAGATCTTCCAGAGGTGTAGAAACAGGACCACGAAAGATTAGGAAGAGATGCCGTTTCAGGCTGACCCGCATCTGTCTCGACAGGAAGGGGAGGAGGGCGCTTTCCTGAACTCAGCCACCAGATGGCAGCAGCCAGCTGTGCTGTGCAAGGGAGGACAGGACCGGCTTGCTGAGATGCGTCTGGACCTTCAAGTCCGTCCTGAGCAGCTTTTCCTCAAAGGAGGAGCTCCCGCTGCTTGGATCGGGCCCTCTTCTGCTCTCGGCCTCCTCATGTGGATGATAACCATAGAATCAGAGAATTGCAGAGCTGGAAATGCACAACAGGTATTATGGGGTACCTTCAACAATGAAGATTCTGCAGATCAAAGCCCTTGAGTAGGTGAATATATCGGGTCAGGTGACATAGAGGGCAAGTTTCTAAGTTTAATCAAACACACACACACACACACACACACACACACACAAAAAAAATATTTCATTGCTTTTTTGCTATTTCTTTCTTTTTTTAGCTGTTTCTATTTTATCTGTAAGTCGCCTTGAGTCCCAGCCTGGGGAAAAGGCAGGATATTACTAAAAATAAAAACAAGTTCATAATACAATTCCGGTTGCGGGACCCTTCCTCCCCACCCACATTCCCAGAGTTGCCAGCATCTCAGTGTTTTTTAAGTGTTCTTGGTCTCCTGCTATCAAAAACAAACTTTTCCTTCTTGCGTTGACAAATTTCAGGCCCTTTGTTGGGCTTTCAGTGGGTAAAAAAATAAAAAAAAAGATGAGTAGATTTGGGTATAAGTGCTATTTTGATTTACAGGATTAAAAGTGTTAAATTCAGTTTGCGCCACCTGTTTAGATCCTTCTCTGGAAGGACTTGAGGTTGTTTGCAAATTCTTGAGGGTTTTTTTTTGTTGTTGTTGCTATTCTTATGTTCTTAATAAGCCTCTGGAATAGCTCTCTTGAGGGTTGCCTAGTGATACACTCAGTGCATGTGGGATTTTCTATGAAGCTACTGCTGCTGCTAGTTTATCCCCCAAATCAGTGGGTCCATCTAGTCCAGCTTCTGTTCTCATTGTGGCCAACAAGATATCTGTGGAAACCTGCAAGCAAGATTTGAGCATCACCATTTTTAATTTGCATACCGCCTTTCTATCTTACAATACTCATGGCTGTTTACAAGCTGAAGAAACAAACAATGTACATCTTATAACAATCTAATGCAATGCAAAAATGTGATAATAAAGCATAACTTTAAAATAGGCAACCCACATAAAAAAGTAATCATTAGAGGGGACTTCCGGGGTGGTGCCATCGGTAATGGCCGTTTCCCTCTGATTTGGAGGGACAGAGCTCCGCGGAAACTGGGTCTTTACCGCTACGGCGCAGCGGGGACCCCTCAAAAATCACAGGCCTGGGAAGCCTGTGAACTTGGGACTCAGCGGGCACCGTTTGCGCCCCCCCAATTGCAAAAGGAGCTCGGCAACGGGCTCCGGAGCGGAGTGGGGGTGGCATGGTGCTGTGAGCCGATTGCTTCTTCCGTGGAGCGAAGCCGCGAAGCTGTTACCGGAGAGCGCTGCCTTTTTCCTGGGACAATTGGACAATAGGATTAAATAATAATAACAACATATAAAAGTTAAACAGAAATCCACTCAACAGTTACAATAAACACAGTATTTTTCGCTCTATAAGACGCACATTTCCCCCTCCAAAAATTAAGGGGAAATGTGTGTGCGTCTTATGGAGCGAATGCAGGCTCCTTGGCTTCAGCGATAGCAACGCGAAGCCTCCGAAGCGCAGTGGGAGTGCTTCCACCGCACTCCGGAGGCTTCGGGTTGCCTTCACTGAAGCCTGGAGAGCGAGAGGGGTCGGTGTGCACTGACCCCTCTTGCTCTCCAGGCTTTAAGGATAGCCGCCTGAAGCCTCCGGAGCACAGCAGGAGCTCCCATTGCACTCTGGAGGCTTCAGGTTCCTTTCGCTGAAGGGTAGGTGCCCCTTCAGCTAAGGTGCAGCACTCCTTCAGCTAAGCGGGAGGAGAAATGGAAGGGGAGGAGAAATGGAAGGGAGCAGAGAGGGGGAGATTTTTTTTCTTGTTCTCCCCCTCTAAAACAAGGTGCGTCCTATGGTCGGGTGCGTCCTATAGAGCGACAAATATGGTAGTTTCTAAACTATAATCAATAAAACAATGGCAAGCCACAGTACATAAAATAAGACAATACAAATTGAGAAGCAGAGACAAGGCTGGTGGAAGGAGGCCTTGTCTGATGGAGTCTCTCCCTTCCTGTGGTTTATAGCAACTGGTATTCAACTTAAAAAATTCCTTCCAGTAGCACCTTAAAGACCAACTAAGTTAGTTCTTGGTATGAGCTTTCGTGTGCATGCACACTTCTTCGTGCATGCACACTTCTTCGTGCATGCACACAAAAGCTCATACCAAGAACTAACTTAGTTGGTCTTTAAGGTGCTACTGGAAGGAATTTTTTATTTTGACTATGGCAGACCAACACGGCTACCTATCTGTAACTGGTATTCAACTGGCATTGCTGCCTCAAACTGTGGAGGCAGAGCATAGCCATCCTGGCTAGTAGCCATTGGTGGCCTCTCCTCCATGAATCTGTCTAATCCTCTTTTAAAGCCATCCAAGTTGGTGGCTACCACTGTCTCCAGTGGGAGGGAGTTCCACAGTTTAACTCTGTGTTGCATGAAGGAGGACTTCCTTTTATATGTCCTGAATCTTCCAACACTCAATTTCATCAGAAAGCTCGCAAGCTCTAGCGTTAGGAGAGAGGGAGGCAAACTTTCTCTGGCTTTCTCTGCCTTGCAACTGTTTCCTGCATAACCAAAACCCAATGGTCAAGGTGTGTGTGTTGGCTTCCCAGTCTCAAATTTCAGCAGCCACCCTATGCAAAGTCAAAATCCAGTGCCTCTCTGCCTCTCACGCTCCATTCTATCACATGGGTACGCAAACTTAGCCCGGGGTCTGGATCCGGCCCAATCACCTTCTCAATTCGGCCCACGGATGGTCTGGGAATCAGCGTGTTTTTACATGAGTAGAATGTGTCCTTTTATTTAAAATGCATCTCTGGGGTATTTGTGGGGCATAGGAATTCGTTCATTTTTCTCTCTCCAAAATATAGTCCGGCCCCCCACAAGGTCTGAGGGGGACCGGCCCCCTGCTGAAAAGGTTTGCTGCCCCCTGTTCTAGCTGCAGTGTCCCAGGTGCCCCAGTCTCCATACCCATTGCAACCAATCTGGTCACGCTCCCTTAAATCTGCCTCTGCAAGAATAATAATATTATAATAATTTATTATTTGTACCCCGCCCATCTGGCTGGGTCTCCCCAGCCACTCTGGGCGGCTTCCAACAAAGATTAAAAATACATCAAAATGTCACACATTAAAAACTTCCCTGAACAGGGCTGCCTTCAGATGTTTTCTAAATGTCAGGTAGTTGTTTATCTCTTTGACATCTGATGGGAGGGCGTTCCACAGGGCAGGTGCCACTACTGAGAAGGCCCTCTGCCTGGTTCCCTGTAACTTGGCTTCTCTCAGTGAGGGAACTGCCAGAAGGCCCTCGGTGCTGGACCTCAGTGTCCGGGCAGAACAATGGGGGTGGAGACGCTCCTTCAGATATACTGGACCGAGGCCATTTAGGGCTGTAAAGATCAACACCAACACTTTGAATTGTGCTCGGAAAAGTACTGGGAGCCAATGCAGATCTCTCAGGACCGGTGTTATGTGGTCCTGGTGGCTGCTCCCAGTCACCAGTCTAGCTGCAGCATTCTGGATTAGTTGTAGTTTCCGGGTCACCTTCAAAGGTAGCCCCATGTAGAGCGCATTGCAGTAGTCCAGGGTGACTGGTTCCCTCTCCCCACATTCCCAGTCCCTTCTGCCGGCCACCAGTTGTGCAGCAGGGTAGTGGCTCCTCCGAACTGGAGGGCTTGGTGGATCCTAATCCATCTTGTTTGTTTGTTTCTGTTAATCTAAGAAACAGCATTAGCTGGCGCTGGGCTCAGCAGGGGCCTGTTATTGGAGTGAAGTAAATTGTCTCCTTAATAACTACAAATCAATTATCAGCTAGCTTCCCGGGAGAATTCACCCCCCTACCTTTAGACAGCAAACAGCAATCAGCTACGATCTCTCTCCTCCCCTGAAAGGAACAAAGCAGCTCCTGACATGATGCCAAAACGGTAATAATAAGGGAAAACCAAACCGCACAGATAATAATAGATCAATTAATAACCCTCAATGGGGCAGGCTTTGTGTGTGGTGGCAGCCATGAACGGGTTTACGTACACTCAGAGTTCATCTGCGAAGAGGGGAAAGAAGGGCTGTCTTTTCCTTGCCACGTACATAGACTGACACACTTACATCTTCTGGTTGCTCAATTTTTAATTGTACTTCGAAATGGTGATGATGATCCTAACATTTTTCCAGGCTGGGACTCAAGGTGGCTTACGGATAAAAGTACAAAGCACAGATAAAATCCAAAAAGCTAATCCCCCAAAGATTTCGGAGCCAGGGCATGTCTATATGGGAGAATACTGCCCTTCTGATAGTCCGGGCTGAAGCCATTTTAAATATTTGTTAACAATTCTAATAATAAAAATAATAATTTATTATTTATACCCCGCCCATCTGGCTGGGTTTCCCCAGCCACTCTGGGCGGCCACTCTGGTCACCCAACAGAATATTAAAAACACGATAAAACATCAAACATTAAAAACTTCCCAAAACTGGGCTGCCTTCAGATGTCCCCTAAAAGTCAGATAGTTGTTTATTTCCTTGACATGTGACGGGAGGGTGTTTTACAGGGCTGGCGCCACCACCGAGAAGGCCCTCTGTCTGGTTCCCTGCAGCTTCACTTCTCGCAATGAGGGAACCGCCAGAAGGCCCTCGGAGCTGGACCTCAGTGTCCAGGCTGAACAATGGGGGTGGAGATGCCCCTTTGGATATACTGGACTGAGGTCCAACACTTTGAATTGTGCTCAGAAATGTACTGGGAGCTGATGTAGGTCTTTCAGGACCAGGGTTATGTGGTCTCAGCGGCCACTCTCAGTCACTAACAACCGTCAGGATAAGAAATGTCCCTGTTAAGTTGTGTGTGAACGTATCAGCCAACACAGCGATTCTTCAAACAGCTCTTGTTTATTCACAGGCCAGAACAGAACTGAACTGAAGGGTTCAGTCAGCCTGCTTATATAGAGCTCCAGTACAACGTAACTGTAACAATTTTCTAAAACTATCCAATCACTGAATGTCACTTTTGATCCCTTATTTGCATAACTATCTACAGTATCCCCTGCTGGCCCAGGGTGAGAACTTCAGTACATAACAGTCCCAAATAAATGAAGAAAAGAAATATTGTAGAGACCCCTTTGATTCTGTAACCATCATAAGGAGATGATAGCAGAAGGAATAAATGATGTGGGTTTGGGGGGTCAGTCTGGATGATGCCCTGAGCCCCTTCCAATTCCTGGGGTCCTGTAGTCAATGAGGGTTAGAATCTAACAGAGGAGTCTATTGTTGTACTAGCCAGACAAGTTTCTTTGTAAAACAGTGACCTTTGTTGACTTCTTAAGTGTCCTCATTGACATCCCAAAATATAAGCCAGGTTGCAAAGGCTACAACTAAGTGATGGGGCCCTCTAAGCTAATGGTGGGCTTTTCTTCCACCCCCACCACCTAGCTGCTAGCTAGGAGAACAATATCATGTGCAGAGTGTGGGGGCTGAGCTGGAAGCAGCTGGAAGCTGGAGACACAGAGACCTGCTTGCTCTGTGCTGGGTCTAAGCTGTGACTAATGGAGAAGCAAGATTTTTTGAGGTGTTGATCCTGTGAGCCTGGTTATATGGCTATATGGTTATATATGGTTATATGGTTATATATGGGGTAAAAAACCCATATATCCTAAAGATGTCGCAGTCTCCCCTCACCTTCATTCCAAGGAAAACAAACCCGAATAACTGCCTAGAACCCCTGGATTCTCTCACTAACTGGAGATTGGGGTGGCATGTAATAATATTTTCTTTTGGCTTGAGGAAGAAGGCTTAGGTTAAGCCCAAGTCTTTGCGAAGAGTGAACAATGGTAATAGAATGAATTAAAATATTGATATTTGGCCATCCAATTTCCTTGCTTTCACTTGCGCTGATGGGAGGAATAAAGAGCGGAGAATCTGGACGCTGCTGGTGTGTGGCTCAGTCTGCCTCTCCCATATTTTTTTATATGTTGGAGAACATAAACTGTCAAGATGATGGATTCATCTATGCTCGTAACTGAATTGAGTGTGGCCTGGCAGGATTTATGCCTCAGTAACATAATTGATTAATTGCTGCAAACACATACACACACTCTCTTTTCCACAGAACAAAATGGCCATTTTTCGGTGCATCAAACGGGAATTTCCCATGCTCCTTTAGTTCTTTAAGACCCAACCCAAGAGTCCTCTCCCCTCCTGTTGCGTTCAGAAGCATTGCTACTGCTGATGGTGTAGGCCAGGGGTCAGCAAACATTTTCAGCAGGGGGCCGGTCCACTGTCCCTCAGACCTTGTGAGGGGCCGGACTATATTTTGAAAAGAAAAGAAAAGAAAAAGAATGAATTCCTATGCCCCACAAATAACCAAGAGATACATTTTAAATAAAAGCACACATTCTACACATGTAAAAACACCAGGCAGGCCCCACAAATAACCCAGAGATGCATTTTAAATAAAAGGACACATTCTATTCATGTAAAAACACACTGATTCCCGGACCGTCCGCAGGCTGGATTGAGAAGGCGACTGGGCCTTATTCGGCCCCCGAGCCTTAGTTTGCCTACCCATGGTCTTGTCAGTGGTGGCCCCCTGTCTTTGCAATGCCTTCCCAAAAGAGATCTGCTCTCCTGGTCCATTCTAGGAGGGTTTTTTTTTTTGGCCAGCTGTGCAGCTTTTTGAGAGGTAAGGGTTAGAATGGGTAAGAAATGTGAACGGTTGCTGCTGGGGGTGGTCACTGTAAGGTGGGTGTCAGCAAGCTTTTTCAGCAGGGGGCTGTTCCACCATCCCTCAGACCATGTGGGGGGGGCAGACTATATATGGGGGGGAATGAACAAATTCCTATGCCCCACAAATAACCCAGAGATGCATTTTAAATAAATGGACACATTCTACTCATGTAAAAACATGCTGATTCCTGGACCGTCCACGGGCCGAATTTAGAAGGCGATTGGGCCAGATCCGGACCCCGGGCCTTAGTTTGCCTACCCATCCTGGCTAGTAGCCATCAATAGTCCTCTCCTCCTCCATGAATTTGTCTAAGCCTCTTCTAAAGCCAATCAGGTTGTTGAGTGTTCCTTAGTTTAACTATGCCCTCTATCCTAGGATTCATTGATCCTGGTGGGAGGGAAGCCCAGAGAACCATCAGGCCCTGTCGCCATCCTTTTCAGCTCACAGGGCATTTCCCGGGCATGGCCAAACAGAAGCTATGAATGGGAGGCAAGGTTGCCTTGAGCTGATTAAATCCTCCCTCCACCCATGTTTGCAGAGGAGACTAAATTGATAAGCAAAGGCTGGTCGTTGGTAGGTTCTTTAATTCCGCGCTTCCCCATTACAGTATCTGTGGAATCCCTTTGGGTAGCAGAAAGACTGCCTTGTGGCCTCTGTTCCTCTGATACAGGATCCGGCCTTGTGTCCCTAACACCAGGGGTAGGCAAACTAAGGCCTGGGGGCCAGATGTGGCCCAATTGCCTTCTAAATCCGCCCCATGGACCGTCCAGGTATCAACATGTTTTTACATGAGTAGAATGTGTGCTTTTATTTAAAATGCAACTCTGGGTTATTTGTGGGTCCAGCCTAGTGTTTTTACATGAATAGAATGTCTTCTTCTTGTTGTTTAGTCGTGTCCGCCTCTTCGTGACCCCATGGACCAGAGCTGTCTTCCACTGCCTCACGCAGTTTGGTCAAACTCATGCTGGTAGCTTCGAGAACACTGTCCCACCATCTCGTCCTCTGTCGTCCCCTTCTCCTTGTGCCCTCCATCTTTCCCAACATCAGGGTCTTTTCCAGGGAGTCTTCTCTTCTCATGAGGTGGCCAAAGTATTGGAGCCTCAGCTTCCGGATCTGTCTTTCCAGTGAGCACTCAGGGCTAATTTCCTTCAGAATGGGTAGGTTTGATCTTCTTGCAGTCCATGGGCCTCTCAAGAGTCTCCTCCAGCACCAGAATTCAAAAGCATCAATTCTTTGGCGATCAGCCTTCTTGATGGTCCAGCTCTCACTTCCATACATCACTACTGGGAAAACCATAGCTTGAACTACACGGACCTTTGTTGGCAAGGTGATGTCTCTGCTTTTATTTAAAATGCATCTCTGGGTTGTTTGTGGGGCATAGGAATTTGTTCATTTTTTCTCTCTCCAAAATATAGTCCGGCCCCCCACAAGGTCTGAGGGACAGTGGACCGGCCCCCTGCTGAAAAAGTTTGCTGACCCTGCCCTAACACCTTTTCGATGGATGACTTGAAACCCTGCTGTGTGTCAGGAGATTCCTATCTCTTCTGCCTCCCAGCATCTGATCATCTCTGTTCTCTGATTCGAAAGTGTAGCTTCTATGATGTTTCGAGAGCACAAGGTGCCCTGGTCTGTTTATGGCCAACCTAGAAGGTGGGTGAGAAGAGTCATGAAAAGCAACAGAGAGCAGCAGAGACAAAAGCACCGAGAGCCCAAAGGCACAGCCAAGCAGCAGATGTGCAGCAGTGGGGACCCCTTTCCCAAAGCCCCCCTTTCCCCCATAGATCAGTCAGTCCTCCCTCCCTCCTTCCCTCCCCTTTCCTCTCTGTCTGGGCTCCACTCTCCCCGAATTCATCAATAAATAAGCATCATAAAAACATAAAAGTAAACCTATTCTTTGGTTAATGCAAGGAGTTTATGATCAACTGCTCTGATTTAATGGCCCTATAGCCATTCAGTTGTTAACAAATCAATATCTCCCTAAGAAACAGTATGGACATGCCATAAATATCCCTGTAGTTGTAGGAAACTGAGCCACATAATTCATGTGCTGGAGCAGCCGTAATGAGCTACATGATGGCTGCGTCAACGGGGAAATTTATTAGGGAATAATGCAAGTTGGATGGGCTGGGGGAGGAAAAGAAGGCCCACAAACCCTATCCGTGCTTCTCATAAGAAAATAAGAATGAACCTGCTGGATCAGGCCATTGACCCATCTGGTCCAGCATCCTGTTTCCGCAGTGTCCAACAAGGTGCTCCAGTGGGAAACCCGCAGGCAGGACCCGAGTGCGAGAGCAGCCCTCTCCCATTCTGTGGCTTCCAGAAACTGATACTCCGAAGCATCGCTGCCTCTCACTGTGGAGACACAGTCTCTGTGCAGAGCTGTCCAGGCTAGTAGCCATCAATAGCCCTCTCTTCCTCCATGAATCTGTAATCCTCTTTTAAAATAATAATAATAATAATAATAATAATAATAATAATAATAATAATAATAATTTTTATTTATACCCCGCCCTACCCGGCCAGAGCTGAGCTCAGGGCAGCTAACGCCAATAAAATCACAGTAAAAACATGATAGGGCAAAAAGAGAGGAGGAAAAAAACAAACCCAATTTAAATACAGGTTAAAATGCATTTTAAAATGCAGCCTCATTTTAAAACAGCTGATAAATCAAGACCATAAGGGGAAGGAAACATAAGGGTCAGACCGAGTCCAAACCAAAGGCCAGGAGGAACAACTCTGTCTTGCAGGCCCTGCGGAAAGATGTCAGGTCCCGCAGGGCCCTAGTCTCTTGTGACAGAGCGTTCTACCACGTCGGAGCCAGTGCTGAAAAGGCCCTGGCCCTAGTTGAGACCAATCTAATCACCTTGAGGCTCGGGACCTCCAAAGTGTTGTTATTTGTGGACCTTAAGGTCCTCCGTGGGGCATACCAGGAGAGGCGGTCCCGTAGGCACGTGGGTCCTAGGCATAGGCGCCGACTCCATGGGGCCTGAGGGGGCTCGAGCCCCCTCAAAATTTTTTTGGGGGGGGCTCAGCCCCCCCAATAATCTCGGGCGCCCTTCCAGCAGAGCGCCGCCGCCGTCCCCCGCCTCCTCCCCACCTGCTCCCTCGCCAGCCAGCCAGCCAGCCGCGCGCCCTAGTCGGAGAGCCCCGGCCGTCCCCCGCGAGATTAGGGAATCCCCGGGGGCGGGGGCTCCTGCCTCGCTGCTTCGCAGCACCACCGCCACTGCCAAGGCACTGCCGGGGGGAATTTCCTTCCTCCTGGCGGTTTCAGCCCCCGCGAGAACAGGGGAATCCCGACCGGCCACACCTCCCAGCCAGCCAGCCAGCCTATTTGGTGCCGGAGCGGAGGGGGCTCGCCCTCTCTTCTCCGGCTAGCCCCACGTTTCCCGCATATCAGCTGTTCCGGAGCTGATTAATAGGCGCAGCACGCTCTCCCCTATTCGCTCACGAGGAGGCGGCGCCACTTTATTTGCATATTCATGAGCTTATTTATTATTCATGAGCTTTCCCGGGCCCCCCCAATATTTTTTATAAGTCCGCATGTCAAAACCATCCAAAGTGTTGGTGCTGACCTTTAAAGCCCTAAACGGCCTCGGTCCAGTATATCTGAAGGAGCGTCTCCACCCCCATCATTCTGCCCAGACACTGAGGTCCAGCGCTGAGGGCCTTCTGGCGTTTCCCTCACTGCGAGAAGCCAAGTTACAGGGAACCAGGCAGAGGGCCTTCTCAGTGGTGGTGCCCACCCTGTGGAACGCTGTACCATCAGATGTCAAGGAAATAAAGAACAATCTGACTTTTAGAAGACATCTGAAGGCAGCCCTGTTTAGGGAAGCTTTTAATGTTTGATGTTTTTTGTGTTTTTAATATCCTGTTGGAAGCCGCCCAGAGTGGCCGAGAAGGCATGGCCAGATGGGCGGGGTATAAGTAATAAATAAATAAATAAATAAATAAATAAATAAATAAATAATAATAATTCAAGCTGGTGGCCATATCTGCTTCCTGTAGGAGGGTGTTCCATAGTTGGTTGACCACAAACTTGACATGAGCCAACAGTGTGACGCGGCAGCTAAAAAAGCCAATGCAATTCTGGGCTGCATCAATAGGAGCATAGCATCTAGATCAAGGGAAGTAATAGTGCCACTGTATTCTGCTCTGGTCAGACCTCACCTGGAGTACTGTGTCCAGTTCTGGGCACCACAGTTCAAGAAGGACACTGACAAACTGGAACGTGTCCAGAGGAGGGCAACCAAAATGGTCAAAGGCCTGGAAACGATGCCTTATGAGGAACGGGGAAGGGAGCTGGGCATGTTTAGCCTGGAGAAGAGGAGGTTAAGGGGTGATATGATAGCCATGTTCAAATCTATAAAAGGATGTCACATAGAGGAGGGAGAAAGGTTGTTTTCTGCTGCTCCAGACAAGCGTACACGGAGCAATGGATCCAAACTACAAGAAAGAAGATTCCACCTAAACATTAGGAAGAACTTCCTGACAGTAAGAGCTGTTCGACAGTGGAATTTGCTGCCAAGGAGTGTGGTGGAGTCTCCTCCTTTGGAGGTCTTTAAGCAGAGGCTTGACAACCATATGTCAGGAGTGCTCTGATGGTGTTTCCTGCTTGGCAGGGGGTTGGACTCGATGGCCCTTGGGGTCTCTTCCAACTCTATGATTCTATGATTCTGTGATAGTTTTACTCTGCTCTGCATGCAGAAATCCTTTCTTTCATCTGCCTTGAATCCTCTAGCAGTCAGCTTCATCGGCTGTCTGCATGTTCTGGTGTTGTGAGAGAGAGGTTCCCTCTGTAGTCCACTTTCTCTATGTCAGGAATAATTTTTTTAAAAATCATTTTTATTGATTTTCCACTAAAAAACATCCGAGTAAATATCCAATCATAATACTTCAATTAAAATAAAGAACTAAGTGAAAAAGATCAAATTATAGTCCAAATTATATTTATTAATTTCTCGGAGCGCCCCACGGTCTGGATCCCTGAAGCCTATCTCCAAGTCATGAATAATTTTATAAACTCCTATCGTGTCCCTTCTTAGTCATCTCGGAACTGGCAACTCTTTTCCACAGGGGAGTCACCTGTCCACCACATCAAAGAGAAACTGCATCTCAACTTCCTTCCCCTCCCACCTGAAAGTCCCTCCTCATCCCTGTGATCTCCTGGAGAGTGTTTGCCCTCTCCAGGCTGCTGGAGGTTGAAGAATTTGAGTTCTGAAATTCAGATCCCTCCCAGCCCTTCTCTTTCCTTCTGGGAAGAGAGTGGACTGTAACTCACACATGAACACTGGAAGAAGGTACAGGGTTATAAAGACTAGGACTAGCCACCTGAGGAACAGTTTCTACCCAAATGCGATTTTGGTTTTAAACGCAGTGTAAGGAGTTGGGACGTTGGTGGTGCTGTGGGTCAAACCACGGAGCCTAGGACTTGCCGATCAGAAGGTCGGCGGTTCGAATCCCCGCGACGGGGTGAGCTCCTGTTGCTCTGTCCCAGCTCCTGCCAACCTAGCACGTCAAAGTGCAAATAGATAAAGCAGGAAGGTAAATGGTGTTTCCGTGCGCTGCTCTGGTTCGCCAGAAGTGGCTTAGTCATGCTGGCCACATGACCCGGAAGCTGTCTGCGGACAAACACTGGCTCTCTTGGCCAGAAAAGCGAGATGAGCGCTGCAACCCCAGAGTCGTCCGCGACTGGACCTAACAGTCAGGGTTACCTTTACCTTTAAGGAGTCTGTAAGGAAATCAGCCCTGAGTGCTCACTGGAAGGACAGATCCTGAAGCTGAGGCTCCAAGACTTTGGCCACCTCATGAGAAGAGAAGACTCCCTGGAAAAGACCCTGATGTTGGGAAAGATGGAGGGCACAAGGAGAAGGGGACGACAGAGGACGAGGTGGTTGGACAGTGTTCTCGAAGCTACAAACATGAGTTTGACCAAACTGCGGGAGGCAGTGGAAGACAGGAGTGTCTGGCGTGCTCTGGTCCATGGGGTCACGAAGAGTCGGACACGACTAAACGACTAAACAACAACAACAACAAAATGGGAGGTTATTTTTAAAAAAGGGGTATCAGAGTTTTTAGGGGGCTATCCAGGTTGGAATAGCTGGGATAGCAGGCTTGTTGGTTTTTGAATGTCTTATGTAGATTTTTCAGTTTCGTTGTTCTGTATGGGACGATGACAATAAAGATTATCGTACTGAACACAGACACACCGAGCTCTGCCTGGTCTTCTCCCTTCTCACCATCTCCTGCCTGCCCAACCGAACCACATTACAACCTAAGTTTTCACTCACAATTTTGTGCTGAGGCCAGGTGGAAATTGCTGTCAATTTGAAGGAAATGGTTGGAAAATTGCTGTGCTTAAACCCATTTGTCATTAGCAAGCACCAAAATCATAGAGGGAGAAGAGGGCAGTGGCAGGAACCGGCTGCTGTTTCCTCTGCCTCCCTGATCATTATGGCATTTGTATACAAACGTCCAAATTGAGGGGGGGAAGGGGGGGGAGAGAGAAAGAAATGGCCTCTTAAGGAATCAGGGAGGCAGATGCAATTCTCCCTCTCTGCTGTTTCTCTCTCTCTCTCTCTCTCTCTCTCCATTGGCTTGAAGAACGTCAATCCCATGCTAAGCTCAGAAACGGTTCAGAAAAGAGGCAACTCCGATGATCGATGGGATGGAGTGACTCCGCCACCAAGGAAGATTGCGGCATTTGGGGCTTTTTAGTTTAGAGAAAAGGCGAATAAGAGACTTTGTCTAATCCTCTTTTAAAGTGTTGTAAACAAAAAATTGCCCTTTCCCCTTATGGGGTATGCAAGAGCCCATATAGAGTCCTTACGTAGGTTCCCTATTGGTAGGAGAAAATAACAGAGGCCAACCAGAGAATATTGAGAAGCAAAGCTGCTAGTAAGCCTGATCTTTATTGATCTGTTGCAACAGGGTGCTCCCCTCACCAGCAGGAAAGGAGGAGGACCCAGAAAAATGCTGTGCAAGGGCTTATAAAGACTTTTGAAATTCCCATCCTGTAGATCAGGACCACCCCCAGAAACATCACAGAAGGGGTGTAAAACAGAACATTTGCATGTTGTTTTTCTCCTGTCGCTGTTTATCTCCTGTCTGGCAGGTTACTTGATTGGATTGCCTGCAGAGCCTGGCCAGTCTTTTGTAGTGATAATTACTTAGTTCCTGGCCAGGTCACAGGCTCACACCCTATTCAAACACAGACATACCATTAAGACAGGATTTGTGAAGGAAGAGACAATGGGGGGGGGGACTTTTCCAGTTTGACCTTGCAGAGAAAAGATTTGGTCAGTTTAGGAATCAAAATGGTTCCAGGTTGGCCTTCCTGTGGTGATCTATGTATGTGCTTGGTTGGTACACTTATGAACATTACCATATATCTAAGACCATAAAATTCCTATTACAAAAGCCATCTAGGTTTGAGGCCCTCACTGCTTCCTGCAGGAGCGAGTTCCACGGATTAACCATGCAGCGCTTGAAGAAATCCGTTCTTTCATCTGTCCTGAGTGTTGGTGCTGACCTTTAAAGCCCTAAACGGCCTTGGCCCAGTATACCTGAAGGAGAGTCTCCACCCCCATTGTTCTACCCGGACACTGAGGTCCAGCTCTGAGGGCCTTCTGGCAGTTCCCTTGCTGCGAGAAGCCAAGTTACAGGGAACCAGGCAGAGGGCCTTCTCGGTAGTGGCACCCGCCCTGTGGAACGCCCTCCCACCAGATGTCAAAGAGAAAAATAACTACCAAACTTTTAGAAGACACCTGAAGTCAGCCCCGTTTAGGGAAGCTTTTAATGTTTAATAGGTTACTGTATTTTAGTGTTTTGTTGGAAGCCGCCCAGAGTGGCTGGGGAAACTCTGGGTGGGGTATAAATAAATTTTTATTATTTATTATTCCAACCTTCAGCTTTGTTTGATGCCCACCAGTTCGGATGTTAGACCAGGGGGGGGGAGCGCTTTTTGCTTTCCACTTTCTCCATGCTACGCTTGATTTAATAAACTTCTGCTGTGTTGCCTCTTCTTCTCCTTGCCTTCCTCTAAACTAAAAATAAAATAAAATGCTGCAACCTACCTTTCTTTCTGATTTTGGTTTCCCTTTTCTGAACCTTTGTGGAGAGGTGACCAGGACTGGGCACAGTACAGTGGTGCCTCGCAAGACGAAATTAATTCGTTCCGCGAGTTTTGTCGTCTTGCGAATTTTTCGTCTTGCGAAGCACGGTGTCGGGAAAGTTTTGGAAAAGCTTCAAAAATCACCAAAGTCTTCAAAAACCTCAAAAAAGGCAACCACACGTTCTATGAGTTGCTCCTCGAAGTCAAGTCGCAACTGTATTAACGGTGTTAAGAAAAAGGAAACAAACTTGCAAGACGTTTCCGTCTTGCGAAGCAAGCCCATAGGGAAAACCGTCTTGCGAAGCAGCTCAAAAAATGCAAAACCCTTTCGTCTTGCGAGGTATTCGTCTTGCAGGGCACCACTGTATTCCCAAATGCCGTTGCATTGGCGATTTATATAATGATAGTGGCAGTATTATTATTTTCAATTCCATTCCTAATGAAGACACGCCTTCCCTTCTGTTGGCCTGGATCCAAGTGTGATGTGCCCAGCCCCCCCTTCGTGTTATGCAGAATCCCACCCACTGAAGTCTCCTTGTTTATATTCCATCCAGAGACTTTGCTAAAGGCTTGTGAGCTGCATTCCTTCCAGGGAGCGGGTGTGTGGGTGGGGGGAAACTCAGGCTGTTGATCAAATTAGAGAGCTTTTCAGGGCTTGGCTCACATGTTTGGAACGAGATGCTATTTAATGAAGTGCAAAGCAGCTGGGATCCAATTTGCATAAATCTGCATTGCCAAGGTGTTGCATAAACAACAGCCCTTAGATACCAGCCCTACAAGGTGGATCCCTTCATTGCTACAAGGTGATGCCATTAGTAAAGGTGGGAATTGCCGTTTTATACAATTTTGCTGCTAATTGCTCTCTCCCACTCTCCCACCTTTTCCTGTGTAAAAGTCCAGGTGTTAAAAAACAGCAACAACCAGCTGCAAACATAAAACCACAATATGGCAAAATATATAAAAAAACCCAATGTGACCTTCTCAACGGCCAGTTGGCGTTTGTGGGTGAGACCTGACCGGTGGTGGCCCCCCAGGGTCAACTATGAGCTTATGACATCTTTGTTGCATCAGGTGATGACTTTAGAGGCTCTCAGTCTGAGTCCCATGGAAGGTCAGCCGCCAGCGCCAATCACCTGCTAAGCCATTAGCTGTTGGGTGCTGGGAGCCCTCCTGACTGCTGTAAGGTGTTCCAGATGGAGCCGATCCAAGTGGAGTTCACTGATCCACTGACAGGGAGCCCCACTGGCCAAGGAATAGCCCTTCCAACTGTTCCTCCATAGTCATCGATTCATCTTCCCCTACCTGATCAGCGGTTCGAATCCCCACGACTGGGTGAGCTCCCGTTGCTCGGTCCCTGCTCCTGCCCACCTAGCAGTTCGAAAGCACATCGAAGTGCAAGTAGATAAATAGGTACCGCTCCAGCGGGAAGCTAAACGGCATTTCTGTGCGCTGCTCTGCTTCACCAGAAGCGGCTTAGTCATGCTGGCCACATGACCTCGGCCAGTAAAGCGAGATGAGTGCCGCAACCCCAGAGTCAGCCATGACTGGATCTAATGGTCAGGGGTCCCTTTACCTTTACCTGATTGGCAGGTGCATTTGGGGGAAATGTGGATGGACCTAATGAGGCCTAAAGGGACAATACTTCTCCATGGCTACTTCCGCCACCCAGGGATGCAGATTTAGGGAAGGCCATAGCTTAGTGGTAGAATGTCCACCTTGCAGGCAGAAGGTACCATGTACAGTCCTCGTTGACATCTCCAGGGAGGGCTGGGAGAGACCCCTGGTTGAACCCTGGAGAGCTGCTGCTGCTGCCAGTCCGTGTAGAGAACACTGAGCTAAATGGGCCGATGGTCTGATTTGGTATAATGTGGCTTTCTCTGTTCCTGTGGGCTGGAGCAGGGAACAGCAACCTTTTTCAGCCGTGGGCCGGTCCACTGTCCCTCAGACCATGTGGTGGGCCAGACTATATTTTTTGGGGGGAAATGAATGAATTCCTATGCCCCACAAATAACTCAGAGATGCATTTTAAATAAAAGAACACATTCTACTCATGTAAAAACACCAGGCAGGCCCCACAAATAACCCAGAGATGCATTGTACTGTTTTGGGGGGACAGGGAGCGGGCGGGTGTGGAGGACTGCCTGGTCCTGAATGGAGTAACTGTGCCCCTGAAGGACCAGGTGCGCAGCCTGGGAGTAATTTTGGACTCCCAGCTGTCCATGGAGGCGCAGGTTAAGACCCTGCCTGCCTGTGGACTGTCTCGCCAGAGTGGTGCGTGCTCTGGTTATCTCCTGCTTGGACTACTGCAATGCGCTCTACGTGGGGCTACCTTTGAAGGTGACCCGGAAATCCAGAATGCGGCAGCTAGACTGGTGACTGGGAGTGGCCGCCAGGACCACATAACACCGGTCCTGAGAGATCTGCATTGGCTCCCAGTACGTTTCCAAGCACAATTCAAAGTGTTGGTGCTGACCTTTAAAGCCCTAAGCGACCTCGGTCCTGTATACCTGAAGGAGCGTCTCAACCCCCATCGTTCTGCCCGGACACTGAGATCCAGCGCCGAGGGCCTTCTGGTGGTTCCCTCATTGTGAGAAGTGAGCTTACAGGGAACCAGGCAGAGGGCTTTCTTGGTAGTGGTGCCCACCCTGTGGAACGCCCTCCCTTCAGATGGGAAGGAAATAAGCAGGTAACTTATCTTTAAAAGACATCTGAAGGCAGCCCTGTTTTGGGAAGGTTTTAATATTTAATGCTATATTGTTTTTAACACTTGATTGGAAGCAGCCCAGAGTGGCTGGGGAAACTCAGCCAGATGGGCGGGGTATAAATAATAAATAATAAATTATTATTATTATTATTATTATTATTATTATTATTATTATTATTCCGTTTTGAGAGCCACACTTCCGTTTTGAGTGTTATGCTGAGGTCTGTCTGTTTTTGCAATTTATTTTGCGTTTTTGTTTTGTTTTGTAAAGTTCATGTTAAATTGCTGTTTTGGGGGTTCTTTTTAAAAGTCTGGAACAGATGAATCCATTTTGCATTATTTTCTATGGGAAAGCGCACCTTGGTTTTGGAACGCTTTGGTTTTGGAACGGACTTCCGGAACAGATTAAGTTTGAGAACCAAGGTAGCACTGTATGCCGATATGTCCATGAATCACATTACCCAAACAGCTAATTACTGACCCCTTTATTTCTTTTCTTGGGGTCTCTCTTCTCTTTTACCTTTAACCATACTGCAGATTCTCCCCACACCTCGCATCCTTGCAGAGAAATGTTGGTGTGCGCAACTTTCCATTTAGAAAATTGCTTCCATTTCCCACCTGAGAATTGGTTCAAGTTGCTCCAGCAACTGGAGAACAATATCTCAGGGTCTGCGTCGTGGCAGGAGTGGGTAGTTTATGAAGCCAATTTGTAGGCTGAGTGCACACATGCTGCTCTGGCCGGTCCTTCACTTATGGGCAGGGCCAAAGCATGTCAAAATAATGTGTTTGCCTCTTCCAGGGAAGTTGGGAGCTGTAAAGCTCAGCAGCACACCATCTCCCAGAGCTTTGTGGCTCTGCTGCCTTTCATAAACCTAAGAAGAGCTTTGCTGGATCAAGCCAGTGCCTCGTCCAGTCCGGCATCCTATTCTCACAGCGGCCAGCCACATGCCTCAATGGGAAAGCTGCAAGCAGGATTTGAGCATCAGAGCATCTCCCCTCTTGTGGTTTCCAGCAACTGGTAATTAGAACCATTGCTGTTTCCAACTGTGGAAGACATCCTGGCTAGGAGCCATCAATAGCCCTCTCTTCCATGCGTTTGTCTAACCCTCTTGCCTTGCCTGGTGTTTCCCCTGTGATACCTACTGAAAACACTCTGGAGATGGAGGCAAAAGGGTCACAGGCACCTGAAACAATGGCAGATGCCAGGACAACAGCTGCCATGGGTCCACCTACCACGAATCCACCTTTGCCTTTGGCCAGCAAGCAGAGTGGTTAGCGGTCTCCAGCCCTTGGGGCAAGCTTGGTCTGCCAGGGGGTCAGAGTCAGCCTGCAGGACCATTTCCCCCCAACTGTTCCCACTAGGTTCAGGGGGTGGCATGACCCAGGAGAGGGTCTTCTCTGTGGTCGCCCCTGAGCTGTGGAGCTCCCTCCCCACAGAAATGTGGAAATGTTCAGGGATGCAGGAGGGGATATATTATTCAATTATATCCTTTTCCAACTTGTGTTAACAATTTCTACAATTTAGCAGAGTATCATTCCCCCTTTTAAACTTGTAGCGGATGCGTTTGCTCAGGCTCGCTAAAGCCTCTATAATAACTGCTCTGGTAAAAAGGTAAAGGTAAAGGGACCCCTGACCATTAGGTCCAGTCGTGACTGACTCTGGGGTTGCGGCGCTCATCTTGCTTTATTGGCCGAGGGAGCCGGTGCACAGCTTCTGGGTCATGTGGCCAGCATGACAAAGCCGCTTCTGGCGAACCAGAGCAGCGCACGGAAACGCCGTTGACCTTCCCGCTGGAGTGGTACCTATTTATCTACTTTCACTTTTGATGTGCTTTTGAACTGCTAGGTTGGCAGGAGCAGGGACTGAGCAACGGGAACTCACCCCATCGCAGGGATTCGAACCGCCGACCTTCTGATTGGCAAGTCCTAGGCTCTGTGGTTTAACCCACAGCGCCACTCACGTCCCTCAACTGCTCTGGTATTTCCCCCTTATTCCCTCATAAAAGATAAGACACAACACAGTCTTCTATAAAAGTATAAAAAGAGTTTACTCACATATCATTTTGTCCACAATAGGATCCCAGAAGGCAGACAGCTTAGAAAAGTAACATATACCTGGAAACTATCTCATAAGAAGACAGTCCCTTTGTCCTCTCTTGGCTGGAGGCCAAGAGGGCATCTTTGGCTAAGCAGATGTTGCTTCTTTGATGCATGTAGTTAAAATGAGGGAGATGGCTGCCCTACCCTGTGCTTTTGTTGTTACCTGCACAGGTGAGGCCATGACCACCCCTGGTCACATGCAGAGGAAGTCTGTCCCAGCCCAGAAGGAAACAGGAAGTTTACCTGCTGGCTGGACAAACATTCCTCCCCATGTGTAAACATGTTCACTCTAGGAATGTTGTACCTGACTGCTCTTGTGTTTCACATGCCACCAGAAATCTGTCTGACACCTTCATGACACAGCTGATGAAGGATGCTGAAGACACACTTCCAGTGTATGTTGGGACCCACCTTATCTCTGTAATTGTAAGGTGTTTTTGATGTTTTGTATTTTCAGGCTGTAGCCCACCCTGGGAACTTAGGGTGAAGGGCAAACTATTATTATAATAGCAACAGCAGCATCAGCAACAACCACCACCCATGAAACTCAGGCTGAGAAGAGGTGAAGGAAAAAGGGCAGTGGGCATTAACTTGGCCCAAAATAAAGCCAGGGTTAAATGCTGTTCTTTTTGCAGATGAGGAGAGATGAGTTTAATGGACGCTTCAGGGCTCAAGAGCAAGAGTGGGGGCGGCAGCCCTGCCTGCGCTCAGCTTTGTTGACAATCCTGACTTTCTGCAACATCAAACACAGCCTTTGCCTCCAAACCATTTTCCACTGTTTGCTTTAGCGGACAACTCTTGTCTTATTGATTGCAAGCCACAGGTGGGCATGGGCTGAGTGTGGCATCAGAAGGCAGCCTGGGGCCATCAATCAATGTCAATCCTGTGGAGCCAGATGGTGTCCCAGTTCAGAGGAATGCTTTGATCCTTGTTGTGTGTGTGTGTGTGTGTGTGTGTGTGTGGAATAACCCCCACTTTCTGAGCTTTGATGGTGGAATGTTTGTCCTCTGAACCTTTCAGACAGTGGGGCCTACAGGAAGCAAAGCAAGTCTTGTCCTCTACCAAGGTCTACAGGAGAGCTTTCCAAACTGTGTCGCGACACATTAGTGTGTCAGCTGCAGCGTGCAGGTGTGTCGCGAGAATGCTCCCCGTGCTCCTCCTTGGGCTGGTTTGCTAGTAAAACTGGTTTGCTAGTCAAACTGAATTACTGTGTCATGAAACGATGCATGTCTCAAAAGTGTGTCACCAACATGGAAAGTTTGGAGAGTTCTGGTCTACACCTATTTAACACAACAAGCTTGGCCCCGTCTAATCAGCTGGTGTTTTGATATGCTCCTGGACAGGTGTCATGGCTCTTCAACAGGGACAAATTTTTCTCATACGATTTCACCCTGCAAACAGCATTGACTGAGCTTTCTTTTTCTGCACCAGGACCTCAATACCTCAAGGACCACCTCTCCCCATATGAACATCCCCAGACCCTGTGATCCCTCCTCTGGGCCCCTTCTTTGTGTGCCTCCTCTGTGAGAGGTCCAGAGGGTGGCAACACAAGGACGGGCCTTTTCTGTGGTGGATCCTCACTTGCCAAGTCCTTTGCCCAGGGATGCTTGCCTGGCGCCTGTGTTACTTATCATTAAACTACAACTAATCCAGAACGCGGCAGCTAGACTGGTGACTGGGGGCGGCCGCTGAGACCACATAACACCGGTCTTGAAAGACCTACATTGGCTCCCAGTACGTTTCCGAGCACAATTCAAAGTGTTGGTGCTGACCTTTAAAGCCCTAAACGGCCTCGGTCCAGTATACCTGAAGGAGCATCTCCACCTCCATTGTTCTGCCCAGATACTGAGGTCCAGCGCAGAGGGCCTTCTGGCGGTTCCCTCATTGCGAGAAGCAAAGCTACAGGGAACCAGGCAGAGGGCCTTCTCGGTGGTGGCGCCCGCCCTGTGGAACACCCTTCCAGCAGATGTCAAAGCGATAAACAACTACCTGACATTCAGAAGACATCTTAAGGCAGCCCTGTTCAGGGAAGTTTTTAACGTGTGATTTTACTGTATTTTTGGTTTTATGGAAGCCACCCAGAGTGGCTGGGGAGGCCCAGCCAGATGGGCGGGGTATAAATAAATTATTATTATTATTATTATTATTATTATTATTATTATTATTATTATTATTATTATTATTGGTAAAGGTAAAGGTAAAGGTAAAGGTAAAGGTAAAGGGACCCCTGACCATTAGGTCCAGTTGTGGCCAACTCTGGGGTTGCGGCACTCATCTCTCTTTATTGGCCGAGGGAGCCGGTGTACAGCTTCCGGGTCACGTGGCCAGCATGACTAAGCCACTTCTGGTGAACCAGAGCAGTGCACGGAAACACCATTTACCTTCCCGCTGGAGCAGTACCTATTTATCTACTTGCACTTGGACGTGCTTTCGAACTGCTAGGTGGGCAGGAGCAGGGACCGAGCAACGGGAGTTCACCCCGTCGCGGGGATTTGAACCACCAACCTTCTGATCGACAAGTCCTAGGCTCTGTGGTTTAACCCACAGTGCCACCCGCATCCCTACTTATCATCAGGTGCTAGGTAAAAACATTCCACATCTTCAAGGCCTTTGGCTGATTAAAAAGGCCTTTTAAACCATGGGGGTTATTGTTATTGTTCGTTATTATGCATTTTCGTGTTTCTATATTGTAAACTGCTCCGTGATCTTCAGATGGAGGGCGGTAAGGAAATTTAACAAGCGCATAAATAAATGGCTGCATGTTTGGAGAAAGAGCCAGGTGTCATTTATGGAATTTGTTCCCACAGGAGGACATAACGGCCACCAGCCTAGATGGCTTTAGCAGAGGATTAGACAAATTCTTGGAGGAGCTACTAGCCAGGATGCCTATGGAGGCTGTAATGCTTCTGAATCGTAGTACAGTGGTACCTCAGGTTACAGACGTTTCAGGTTACAGACTCCGCTAACCCAGAAATATTACCTCAGGTTAAGAACTTTGCTTCAGGATGAGAACAGAAATCGTGTTCCAGTGGCGCGGCAACAGCAGGAGGCCCCATTAGCTAAAGTGGTGCTTCAGGTTAAGAACAGTTTCAGGTTAAGAACGGACCTCCAGAACGAATTAAGTACTTAACCCGAGGTACCACTGTAGCTGGAAACCACAGGAGGAAACCTTTGGGCTTGTGCACTTCCCTTTGGGGCATCAGTTGGCCACTGTGAGAACAGGATGCTGGACTAGAAAGGCCCCTGGCCTGATCCAGCAGCTTCTTTTGATGTTCTGATGTTCTTACGATGGACACACTCAGCACCTGGAAGGAGGGAGAGCGTGAGCCCGAGTTTCCGTCTGCCCTCCTACTTTGTGCTCTGTCCAGGGTCCTGAATTAATAGCTGTATTTGCTGCAGGCTGCTTCACCACACGCGTTCCCCTACTATTGCCATGACCGGGTGACCTAACACAATCCTTATTTCTTTTTTAAATTTTTTAAATTCAAAATTAAAACAGAACATATTATCCAAAAACATATCATTTTTTCTCCTTTTTTCCTCCCTCCCCCCACCCTTCCACACAACCCACCCCCACCCCCACACTCCCCGGCTTCTCTCAGTTCCAGTCTTTGGTTTCTCTGAGAATGCTGTTTTCTGCATGTTACAAAGTTGTATAGAGCCTCAAACTATTTAGCTGATTATTATCAATAAAAAGTTGGTGAATGTTTATTCAAAGCCAGCCAAGGAGTCCAGTTCGCTTTGTTGCGTCTTCAAATACTTTGTAAAGGGTTCCCATTCATCTTTAAAGTCACAGTTATCCTAGTCCCGTAGCTTAGATGTCAGTTTTGCCAGTTCTGCATAGTCCATCAATTTTTCTTGCCATGATTCTTTAGTTGGGGTTTCTTCAGTCTTCCATCCTTGCGCTACCAGAACTCTCGCGGCCAACACAATCCTTATTTCACTTTTGCACAAGGCACAGCCCAGGTCTGCTCTGTAGAAACAAGAGCAGGCAAAGAGAGCCATGGGGTGGTGAAGGTGCCTTGGCTTTGACGGCGGACAGCTGGCTTCAAATCCCTACTCAGATATGAAGCATCCAAGGACCATCTCTCCGCTTCCCCCTTCTGCGCTCCTTGGCTCAAACAAGCTCTTCTGTTTTAACAATCCAACTGGGTTGGGGCCAGGTGGCCAGCCTGCCTGATGATTATGATGGAGTGGGGAGGCCCTTCACATAAGAGCAGGATCCAAGCGCAGGATAATAACAATGCAATAAGGGCCTGCTGGATCAGGCCAATGGCCTGTTTAGTCCAGCATCCTGTTTTCACAGTGGACAGCCAGATGTCTCTGTTGGGAGACCTGCAGACAGGATTTGAGCACCAGAGTCCTTTTCCCAACTGGCGTTTAGGAGCATTGCTGTCTCTGATTGTGGAGGCAGAGAATAGTCCTCCTGGCTAGTAGCCATCAATAGCCTAATCCTCCTCCGTTAATTTTTCCTGATCCTCTTTTAAAGCCATCCAGGATTATGGACATCGCTGCCTTCTGTGGGAGCGAGTTCCATCATGTAACTTATGTGCTATGCCTTTCTTCTGCTCTGGCCGCATCTGCTGCAGTTTATTTGACATTTTGGTTTTAATCTATGGGTGGGAATTTTTAGCTAGCCCCATCTGCGTGGGCCAACTCTAACAGGTGGAAGGGCCAACCCATTACATGCCATCATTATGGCACATTATGGGTTGTCCAACTCCCTTGTCCAAATCTCTTGTGCAGCAATTTCAAAGCCATCTGTCTGATTGCAGAACAAGATGCTTCTCTACTTTTATTCTCTGCGCTTTAGGAAGCTGGCAAAAAGTGTTACACTGTAGCTTCCATGGCTGGGCACCTGGGAACCCCAGTGCAGCCCCCTCTACAAGCCCCGTGTGGTAGAAGTGTTCATAATCACCCTCATTGTTTATTTGTACGCTATCTTTCCATAGTCAAAACCTTGCTTAAGGCAACTCACAACATGAAAATATTTACACAATGACAAAGATATAACAAAAGTAAAGGTAAAGGGTAAAGGGACCCCTGACCGTTAGGTCCAGTCACAGACGACTCTGGGGTTGCTGCGCTCATTTCGCTTTATTGGCCAAGGGAGCCAGCGTACAGCTTCCGGGTCATGTGGCCAGCATGACTAAGCCACTTCTGGCGAACCAGAACAGCGCATGGAAACGCCGTTTACCTTCCCGCCAGAGCGGTACCTATTTATCTACTTGCACTTTGACGTGCTTTTGAACTGCTAGGTGGGCAGGAGCAGGGACCGAGCAACAGGAGCTCACCCCGTCGCAGGGATTCGAACCACTGACCTTCTGATGAGCAAGTCCTAGGATCTGTGGTTTAATCCACAGTGCCACCCGCGTCCCATAACAAAAGTAGTAGCAAGCAATAAATAAAAACATATCAAAACACACACAACAAAATTAAACAATCCTTGCATATGTCATAAAACATCTAAAATTAAAGAGACAGAAATTAATATCGATCACAGCAAAATCAAGCATTTCCAAAATTAAATCTTGACCCCCCCCCCTAGAAAAAACCCTAAACAAGACCCCACCCCAGGAGTCTTCATTCGAGGCTGGTTGGCCCATTGATCAGGGATGCTGTTGCCTGCAGATTCCCTGCCATGGTGGAAGGTCTGGTGGCCTAGATGATCTTTGAAGGACCCTTGGCTCTGTATTGCTTCCTGTTTTGCAGAGCAGCCCCTGCCTCGTTGCTCCTCCTCCTGGATATTTGTAGCATGGCAGCAAAGTGAGTGGTGCTATTTAAGAAATCGTGCAAGAGGCAGGTGCCGACTTCAAAGAGTCAGGGCTGCATTAAGAAGAAATTGGGGGGGGGGGGAGGAAAGATTTAAATAGAAAGAGGCACTAAATAAACATTGGTCAATAGAATGAGCTATTAATCACAGGGAATTTGAAGGCAGGTCAGGTTTAGACCTATCAAGGAACCGACTTCATCCCCTGAGAGAGCCTGACTAAGCTATAATGGTTGGGGGGGAGACCAACATCAGTGACTCACCCAAGCCGAGTTTTTTTTTTTTTGCTGAGTTTTAAGTATGGGCTGTTTTCTGTTGTAACAAACCTTCCTTGCTGCCTTATTATTGTCCTTTATTGTTTTTAATTATTATAAACGGCATTTTTGTCGCTGTTTGCTGGCAAGCTGCCCGGGGTTTCCATTTATAAATGGAATAAATAGAATAATTTTAGATGAATAAATTAATAATTAAGGACACAAGAGCACCGAGAAGTAAGGAACAGAAACTGCCTGCATTTTAATTATCCCACCCTCTGCACTGCCTCAGTCTCCCTTCACAAAGAGCTGCGTCCCCTTTCACAATGGGACGTTTTGCCCAGAAGGCTGCTCTTTCAAGAAGCCAACCCTAATTCTGTTTTATTAATGGTTTGGCAGAAGTACATAAGCAAGCAAGCAAAACCCAAACTTGTATGGGTACATCTCTCAATCATGTGTCTGCTATATGCATTTTAAATGACAAGAAGGAAGGACAATATGAATTTTCATAGGGACAAGTTCTACAGGGGTCTAATATGTTTGGAACCACTACAGTGGTGCCCCGCAAGACGGATGCCTCGCAAGACGGAAAACTCGCTAGACGAAAGAGTTTTCCATTTTGGAGGTGCTTCGCAAAACGAATTTCCTATGGGCTTGCTTCGCAAGACGACAATGCCTTGCGAGTTCCTGCAGGTTTTTTCCCCTTCCCCCCCTTTTTCTAAGCCGCTAAGCTGCTTATCAGCTGATCCGATCAGCAGATAAGCCGCTAAAAGCCGCTAAAAGCGCTAATCTGCTAATCTGTCAATGGGCTTGCTTCGCAAGACGAAAAAACCGCTAGACGAAGAGAATCACAGAACGGATTATTTTCGTCTTGCGAGGCACCACTGTATCTATCCTCATGCCTCTGTTTAGATGTTCAGAAAACTTTTTGGATATGTAGGCTTGCCAGGGATGACCCCCCCCCCAGTGATGGAATGCCAGGAGTACTCTGAGGTATGTTGATACTGGATTATCCCCACTGGGGGTACAACGTCATGGCCTGAGGCCTCCCCCAATGGACAGCCTGTTGGAGAAGTGAGGTAATTCACCCTTTTGCTTGCCTTGCCACTTGACCTCAGGAAAACCCAATCTTTACCGCTGAATTAAAGCAAACGTCTATCAGGTTTTCTCTGGATTGATGTTCACTCTGATCTAGCACTAAAAAAGTGGATTTTCTGGGGGGAAACAGCAGGTCAAAGGCCAAACTGCTTGGGCTCATGCTTTCTAGGCATGAGATAAGCAGAATTGTGGACAAACCCTTAGTCTGGATCCTGAGTTCCTTTGGACCTGGAGAGGGAGAGGATGATTCTGGGCTCTGAAAAGGTGGGTGATTCTGGGCTCTGTTGTTGTTGTTTAAATTTGTATACAGTGGTACCTTGGGTTAAGAAATTAATTCATTCTGGAGGTCTGTTCTTAACCTGAAACTGTTCTTAACCTGAAGAACCACTTTAGCTAATGGGGCCTCCTGCTGCCACCGGAGCACGATTTCTGTTCTCATCCTGAAGCAAAGTTCTTAACCCGAGGTACTATTTCTGGGTTAGTGGAGTCTGTAACCTGAAGCGTCTGTAACCTGAAGCGTCTGTAACCCAAGGTACCACTGTACTGCCATTCATCCAAAGATCACAGGCTGGTTCACAACATAAAAAAGACAAAATACATAATAAGGGCCTAACACATTACACCAGTGGGTCCCAAACTTTATTGAGCCCCTGCCCCCCGGGTTCCATAAATTCACCCCCAGTGCACCCTACCCAACCCTATAGAAAGCATTATTCAGAACAGTGCTTTGCATAACCAACAGAGGAAGATAGCAACACAGTAAAAATCTAAACAGTAACAATTAATTGCACATTTTCCAAAACATAATAAAAACTATTTACTTTAATTAATTCAGCAGAAGCGATGAACTTGGTCCAGTGATACCAGCTTTTCGAAGTCTGGCAGTCATTAACACCATGGGTAGGCAAACTAAGGCCTGATCGCCTTCTCAGTCCGGCCCGCGGATGGTCTGGGGATCAGTGTGTTTTTACACGAGTAGAATGTGCGCTTTTATTTAAAACGCATCTCTGGGTTATTTGTGGGGCAGAGGAATTTGTTCGTCCCCTCCCCCAAATATATAGCCTGGCCCCCCACAAGGTCTGAGGAACAGTGGATCAGCCCCCTGCTGAAAAAGGTTGCTGAGTCCTGATTTACACCTCCAATACCCCTTCCACCCGCTTGCCTCCTAGTACCCCCCCTAGGAAATCCCCCTGCTGCCCTCCTACTTTGAGATTCACTGCATTACATTAGCAACATGATGAGCCATTGGAGGTGTGCACTAACCACAAGATTTGTTCAGACCCCACCTCCAGTATTTTGGAAGACATCCAATCCATTTGGGAGGTTATCTGGTCCAGCACAGGGTCCAAAGCAGTTCATTGATTTGGAGAAAGCAAGCTGCATGCCTTCTACTCATGAAAATCAAAAATTAGTCTTAGCTCCCCTGTTCCCTTTTTGACAGAATTGGGTGAAATTTACAGGCACAGTAGCCCCTCCTGATTGGATGAAACCCAGCAAGATACAAAGCAGGCTTTTCAGCACTAGGCATGTTTAAAGTTTAATTTATTTCAAAAAGAGAAAGGTAATAACTTTCATTTTTTTTGCAGAATTGTATGGAATTTGCAGGCACAGGAGCCCCTCCCAAGGAGATTAACTGTTCCAAACTGTAGAAGGAGAGCTGCCATGATTTTCCTGTAATTTGGGGGGTGGTTAAAAAAGGGTTCAGCCCCCTTCTTAAGCTGTGCTGGGGTTGGAGCCAGTTGGGGTGGCTCAACTGGGAAGGGGTTAAGGTGGGCATATGGGGTGGCGCTGTGGGTTAAACCACAGAGCGTAGGACTTGCCGATCAGAACGTTGGCGGTTCAAATCCCCATGACGGGGTGAGCACTCGTTTTTCAGTCCCTGCTCCTGCCAACCTAGCACTTTGAAAGCACGTCCAAGTGCAAGTAGATAAATAGGTACCACTCTGGCGGGAAGGTAAAAGGCGTTTCCGTGCGCTGCTCTGCTTTGCCAGAAGCGGCTTAGTCATGCTGGCCACATGACCCAGAAGCTGTATGCCGGCTCCCTTGGCCAATACAGTGAGATGAGTGCCACAACCCTTGAGTCGGCCATGACTGGGCATAACGGTCAGGGGTCCCTTTACCTTATGGGGGATCTGCCTGGGGGTCTTGGGTCTGTTGTTATAATAAGCACAAATCCATCACACGGATGGCTGGTTCTCGCACCAAGGCAGCTGCAGCTCTAACGCCTCCCCAAACCATATTCTCTGCACCCCCCCTGCCATTGTAGACACACAATAAACCGAGTTGTCATTAACGAGAGGATTGCCAGGCGCCTGGGCTATTTTAAATCTTTAACAGACACATTACCTTCCATTTGGGATTCATCATCTCGCTGCACAAGCACAAAGGAAACATCCATCACAATTAGCGTAATGTCCTGAAAGATGTAGAAAAGGCAGAAGGAGACACTGGAGGGAGGCAGCAAGGACGGATCCCCACGGTGGCCATCGCTCTGTATTCAGGCATGGAGCCATGACTGGAAGGCGGGGCCGTTGTGAAGACTGAATCCCGGCATCAGGAGTGGAGCAGATTCAGAAATGCCCATCTCCGGTTGGCACAACCATCTCCCACGAGGTGGCCGCAGTCCTTGGAGGGAGGAGACTAGCCTTCCCTTGGAGCTCATGGAGGAGAGGATTATGGCTAACTAGCTGTAATGGCTATGCTCTTCCTTAACTGTTGGAGGCAGCTATGATTCTATGATTATGGTAACTCACTCTACATGGGGCTGCTCTTGAGACTGACCCAGAAACTCCAGCCAGTGCAGAATGCGGCGGCGAGACTCCTTACAGGGTCCTCGCCGCGGGATCACATTCACCCAGTGCTATACCAGCTGCACTGCCTCCCGGTGGAGTACAGGATCAGGTTTAAGGTGCTGGCTTTAACCTTTAAAGCTCTATACAGCCTAGGACCCTCGTACCTACGGGACCGCCTCTCCTGGTATGTCCCACAGAGGACCTTATGGTCTTCAAACAAAAACACCTTGGAGGTCCCGGGCCACAGGGAGGTTAGGCTGGCCTCAACCAGAGCCAGGGCTTTTTCGGCTGTGGCCCCGATCTGGTGGAATGCTCTGTCACAAGAGACTAGGGCCCTGCGGGACTTGACATCTTTCCGCAGGGCCTGCAAGACAGAGCTGTTCCACCAGGCCTTTGGCCAAGGCACAGCCTGACCCCCTCCTTTGGTAATCCTCACAGAACTCTAGCCCAGTGGTTGCCATTAATTTGATTTTGAATTGATTTCAGAATGAATTGATTTTAGAATGCTGTGTTACTTTTATTGTTGTTAGCCGCTCTGAGCTCGGCTTCTGCTGGGGAGGGCGGGATATAAATAAATAATATTATTAGTTGCAGGAGATCACTGGCTCTTGTGCTCAGGATCTGCTTGTGAGCTACCCTTTAGGACAACTGGGTGGCCACTGTGAGATCAGGATGGGCCATTCACCTGATCCAGAAGGCTCTTCTCTTGCTAATCACAGAACTGTAGAGTTAGAAGGGACTTTGAGGGTCAGCTTGTCCAACTCCCTGCAATGCAGGAATCTCAGCTAAAGCGTCCATGTTCTTATGGTCTTACAACCTAGAACAGGAATAACCAATGTAGTCATGGAGTACACCTTCAATCTCCCCCCATTGTTGGCTGTGTTTGCTGGGGCTGATGGGATTTGTAGTCCACCCTAGCTGGAGGGGACGCGGGTGGCACTGTGGGTTAAACCACTGAGCCTAGGACTTGCCGATCAGAAGGCCGGCGGTTCGAATCCCCGCGCCGGGGTGAGCTCCCATTGCTCGGTTTCTGCTCCTGCCCACCTAGCAGTTTGAAAGCATGTCAAAGTGCAAGTAGATAAATAGGTACCGCTCTGGCGGGAAGGTAAACGGCGTTTCTGTGCGCTGCTCTGGTTCACCAGAAGCGGCTTAGTCATGCTGGCCACATGACCCGGAAGCTGTACGCCAACTCACTTGGCCAATAAAGCGAGATGAGCGCCGCAACCCCAGAGTCGGTCACAACTGGACCTAATGGTCAGGGGTCCCTTTACCTTTACCTTTATATCTGGAGGGCACCAACCTGCCTTTCCCTGCCTAGAACCTGCTAGCATTCAGGGAAGGACCTTCCAATTAGGGAAGTGAAAACAGAAGAGGGAGGGGAATTTGCCAGAGTTTGCTTATCCGTCCCATGTCTGGAAGAGGAATCAGTCCAGTGAAGGTGATCTCTATCCTCTGGCTCCTCCTTCAACCCTGTATTGGCTCTGCACACTTTCCTGGACAACCTGGAGATTTCTGGAGGGAGGTTCCTAGGGATTGGAACCCCCTGAAAGTCTTCCCACCTCATCCACTCCACCTCTGGCTAAAATACTGATGTCAGCTGGATGGGACTTGTCAAGTTGCCACCTCTCAGCTCTGCCCCAGCAGAGAAACTCTGTTACCTTGAAAGGTATGCTCCATGAGAGATGGATGGCATCTTTGTTCCCTGTAAAAGTAATGGATGGCTGATTAGAGGGTACCAGAGAGGCTGTAAAGGAGACAGATCAAACGTGTCAGGGAGACTCAAGATTAATTGTGGGATAAGCTCTTAGAGGCCCACCAGGCTAAATCAATCTCAGGGAATCCTTGGCAGTTGACCAAAGACCGCTCTGTCACCCTGAAGCCTTGGCTGGCTGGGGGATTGAAAGGAAGGGAGCACCAGCGTGAGAAGAGGGTGCTTCTCACCCTTGGAAGGTGGTCACCCAACCCAGCACCCAAGAATGACGCAGCAAAGAAGACGAGGAGGAATCACATGGCAACAGAATGGGAAATATGGCTCAACACATTTTATTGATCGGTTGATTGTGTGATGGCCCGGGACTTGGGCTCAGTCTTGGAACCAGAGGAGACACAGGCTGCACCGGAGCCTTTGCCTCAGGCATCACCTGAACCAAGTCTGGGGCCTGATCCTGAAGAGTCCCAGTCTGTACAGGTTCCCCTGCAACAAACACCAGCTGGGCCGAGTCAGGGGCCTGAGCCTGCCCTGGCTCCAGATGTGGGGATTACCTCATTGCCTTCAGCTGGGCCATCACTTACAGCTGCTCCACTACTGGTTGGGTCAGGGGAGGCTGAGGCGGCCTCTGGGTCTAGTAACCCACCGATGTCTCCCGAGCTGCAGAGACTGAGGTCTGAGAGAAGGAGAGACCTGAGTACTTGCAGGAGGAGTGCTCACCTTCAGGCGAAACAGGGAGGTGAGTCACTGGGGGATCAGGACCGGCCATTACCCCGACAGAGATATAAGGCTGCTGGACCCCACCCCAGGTTGCAGGAGCAATGTTGCTGTTTGCCAGAACCTGCCTGAGATTCTGTACCTGTCCTTGCCTGGTTTCCTGCCTCATGTCCTGCCTTGACCCTGTCAGACTGACTCCTAGCGGAACCTTTGGATACTGGACTGGTCCTGGACCGCGTTGCCCGGGTTACCCCCAGCCCCAGCACAGTTTGGCTGATTGCCCCACTGAAATATACTTGGAGTCGAGTGTGGATTTCATGCTCTTTATTCAGCTCCTAGTAGTGAGGAAGAATGGAAGTTCCCCCAGAATGTCTGCTTTATATACATTATTTACACAACGGGCCCCACGTGATTGGCTAATTCCTGGATTCACCTGTAGGCCAATCAGGTTGCGGATTCACTTCCACCTGGAGCTGGATTGGGTGGCTCCTGTGGACCAATCAGACTGCTGCATTCTGGACCCTATTCTTCTAGGACCAATCAGACTGCTGCATTCTGGACCCTATTGTTCTAGGACCAATCAGACTGCTGCATTCTGGACCCTATTGTTCTAGGACCAATCAGACTGCTGCATTCTGGACCCTATAGTTCTAGGACCAATCAGACTGCTGCCTTTTGGATCCTATTCAGCTCAGTACATAACACCCACCTTTTCTTCAAGGAGCTGAAGGTGGAGCACATAGTTCTTCACTTCCTCATTTAATCCCTATAACAACAACCCTGTGAGGCTGGTTAGGCTAAGAGGCAGTGACTGGCCCAAGGTCACCAGTCAGTGAACTACCTGGCCACATGGGGGGAGGATTTGAACCCTGGTCTCTCCCACGTCCTAGTCTGACACTCTAGCCCCTACACTGCCACTGGCTCTCCCTTCAGGTATTTCTGTTTACATTCGCACCAACGACCTATTTATTTGTGGAATAGTACACCTCTCTCCCATCTACACTGCTAGCATGGAAGAGTCTTCATCTGAAACCAGTCCCAGGGGAAGGAGGCTGCCTTCCTATGGTAGTATCCCCACCCACATTATGCTTGCCTTTATATTGTGCCATGCCACCCCAGTCTCCAAGCTGTGAGAGACTCCAGAGTTCAAGTCTGAGAGGAGATGAACTTCTTTGGCAAGAAGTGGAGAGAGGTGAAGGAAGCATGCCTAGAGCCTTGCATTTTTCATCAAAGGCGGCTCGGCGATGCTCTTTCATCTCAGTGGAAAGAGACCTGGCTGGAAGACTCGCCTCCTTTCCGTGCCCCCACCTCTGACTGACGTGCATCATGTAATACCAGGCAGCAGCTGTGGGCATCACGGGCCAACCACAATGACGGGAGCCCTCTTGCTGTTTGTAGGGGCTGGCTAGGGTCCTCTCCCCTCTCCCTCCCCACCTCTTTCCTTTATCCTTTCTTTGTTTTCCCTTCCTTTTGCCTCCCCCCATTTGCTCCATCCTCTCCTGAGTCCAGAGGTCAGCCATCACCCCTAACTCCACAGACAAGCGGGAAAGTGTGCAGAGAAGAAGAAGAAGAGTTTGGATTTGATATCCCGCTTTGTCACTGCCCGAAGGAGTCTCAAAGCGGCAAACATTCTCCTTTCACTTCCTCCCCCACAACAAACACTCTGTGAGGTGAGTGGGGCTGAGAGACTTCAGAGAAGTGTGACTGGCCCAAGGTCACCCAGCAGCTGCATGTGGAGGAGCGGGGAATCAAACCCGGTTCACCAGATTACGAGTCTACCGCTCTTAACCACTACACCACACTGGCTGGAGGGTGACCAAGAGGATCAAGGGCCTGCAAACTAAGCCTTATGAAGAACAGTTGAGAGAGCTGGGTATGTTCAAATATCTTATCTTCAAATATCTTAAGGGCTGTCACGTGGAAGACAGAACAAGCTTGCTTTCTCCTGCTGGGGGGCGGGAACGGGACGACCCCAAACCAATGGATTCAAAGTACAGTGGTACCTCAGGTTACAGACGCTTCAGGTTACAGACTTCGCTAATCTAGAAATAGTACCTCAGGTTAAGAACTTTGCTTCAGGATGAGAACAGAAATTGCACGGCGGCAGTGGGAGGCCCCATTAGTTAAAGTGGTACCTCAGGTTAAGAACAGTTTCAGGTTAAGAACGGACCTCCAGAACGAATTAAGTTCTTAATCCGAGGTACCACTGTAATGGAAAGATGATTCCAATTCAATGTTAGAAAGAACTTTCTGAGTGTAAGAGCTGTTCAACAGTACAATGGACTCCCTTAGGAGCTTGTGGACTCTTCTTCCTTGGGATTTTTTAAACAGATGAGGGATGGCCATTTGCCAGGGGTTCCTTAGCTGTGATTCTTCCATTGTAGACTGGATGATCGATCGCTTTGAATGATATGGTTCTGTAGTTGTTGTTTAGTCATTTAGTCGTGTCCGACTCTTCGTGACCCCCTGGACCAGAGCACGCCAGGCACTCCTGTCTTCCACTGCCTCCCGCAGTTTGGTCAAACTCATGCTGGTAGCTTTGAGAACACTGTCCAACCATCTCGTCCTCTGTCGTCCCCTTGTCCTTGTGCCCTCCATCTTTCCCAACATCAGGGTCTTTTCCAGGGAGTCTTCTCTTCTCATGAGGTGGACAAAGTACTGGAGCCTCAGCTTCAGGATCTGTCCTTCCAGTGAGCACTCAGGGCTGATTTCCTTAAGAATGGAGAGGTTTGATTTTCTTGCAGTCCATGGAACTCTCAAGAATCTCCTCCAGCACCATAATCCTAAAGCATCAATTCTTTGTCGATCAGCCTTCTTTATGGTCCAGCTCTCACTTCCATACATCACTACTGGGAAAACCATAGCTTTAATTATACAGACCTCTGTTGGCAAGGTGATGTCTCTACTTTTTAAGATGCTGTCTAGGTTTGTCATTGCTTTTCTCCGAAGAAGCAGGCGTCTTTTAATTTAGTTCTACAAATCTACAATTCTATGATTTTACATGTAATGGGTCAACTCAGCTGCCTGCAGTTTTGGACTCACCTTGGGGGCCTGGCTGTGGGAGCTGTCAGGATGAGCTCCATCACTTCAAATTTTTACTACTGCACCACTGATGCCCAGAATTCCATGAGGCTGGTTTCAGGTCATGCAGATGCCCCACAAGTATCAAGAGTTGTCGACTGGTTCAGAGCCCCTTTGCCAGTTCCATGAGGCTGCTGCAGAATGGGGTCACCATCGCCAGTGGCAGTAGCAGCAATGCAGAGAGGGAGGAGATGCATTCCCTCTGCAACAAAAGGGCCTCTTCTCATGCAAATTTCTCTTCATGCCAAAATCCCGTTGAAAATAAAGCCAGGAATGTGTTATATAAGCAGACTTATCTTGACACAAAGTGCGACTCTCTCGAGGCTTTTCCATGGAAAGTGACAGCAGCTTTTTAAGTTGCGGTGGGGCTCACTGTGAGATTGGAAACAAGAGGATGAGGAATTAGGTGTAGGAACAGCAAGTCCCTCTCCTTCCGTCGCCACCCCCTCTGCTCCCCCCCCCCAGCAGCCTTCATTGTCTAGGATGGTGTGATGGCCTGGGATTCGGACTCGGATGCTGAACCTGAGGGATCCCAGCCTGCACAGGATTCCCTGCCTCCAGAACCAGCTGAGCCGGGGCTGGGGCATGAGCCTGAAGGGTCCTCACCTGTGCTGGGTCCTCAGGTGCAGGCACCAGCTGAGTCTGCTCCGGAGGTGATGGAGGACCCATTGCCTGCAGGTGCTCCACTCTCAGCCCCGTCAGAGGAAGCTGAGGTTGCCTCTGGGTCCGGTAACCCTCCAGCCTCTCCTGAGCTGCAGAGACTCAGGGCAGAGAGGCGGAGGGAACTAAGTTCCCGCAGGAGGAGTGCTCGCCTCCAGGCCAGGAGAGGTGAGTCACCAGAGGATCGGCGCCGCCCTATGCCTCGGGGCAGATAAAAGCCAGCCAGCCCCAGTCCCAAGTTGCGGGAGCAACATGGTTGGTTGCTAGTTCCTGCCTGAATCCTGTCCTGCTTACCTGCTTGAGCTCCTGACCCGCCCTGGCTCCCTGCTTGCAAGCCTGTTCCTGACTTCACCCAACTCCCTGCCCTGCACCCAGCTTCAGCTACTATGGACTGCCTCCACATTGCACCTTTGACCATGGACCGGACTTGGACCTCGCCTCTCGGGTAACCCACGGGACCAGCACAGATGCTTTCAGGGGTATAATGGGAGCAGAAGCCACAGCACATGGGACTCAGATCATGTGGGATTGTTCACTCTGCAGACTTTAATGAAAACTCGCATCCCAGTCGGTGCCAATGGTTGTGATGACACCAGGAACACAGGCAGCTGCCTTATCCTGGACCAGACCATTGGGTCCATCTGACTGGCAGCAGCTCTCCAGGATTTCGGACAGGGTTCTTTGCCAGCCCTCCCTGGAGATGCCATTGGGGATTGAACCTGGGACCTTCAGCCTGCCAAGCAGGAGGTCTAGCACTGAGCTATAGCCCTTCCCCTAATATAAGAAGCTGTGCAATGGGGTTGCATGCATGACCCTGCACCCTGCAATTTCTCTCTCTGTTTATTTAGAGGTTCCGCCTGTACAGGTTATAGGGCTATAGAGTCAGACCACAGGTTATAGCTCAGTGTTGTCTACACTGACCGGCAGCTGCCCTCTGGGGTTTCAGGCAGAAGTCTCTCCCAGCCCTCTCTGGAGATGCCATTGGCCAGGGGCAAAACTAGGCTTTATTTCATCCAGGTCAAAGACCCTGCTTGGCACTTCTCCCAAGCACAAAGTCTCAATGGAGCGTCTCCACCTCCATCACTCTACCCGGACACTGAGGTCCAGCTCCGAGGGCCTTCTGGCAGTTCCCTCACTGCGAGAAGCCAAGTTACAGGGAACCAGGCAGAGGGCCTTCTCGGTAGTGGCACCTGCCCTGTGGAACACCCTCCCACCAGATGTCAAAGCAAAGAACAACTACCAGACTTTTAGAAGACATCTGAAGGCAGCCCTGTTTAGGGAAGCTTTTAATGTTTGAGGCATTATAGTATTTTAATATTTTTTTGGAAGCCGCCCAGAGTGGCTGGAGAAGCCCAGCCAGATGGGCGGGGTATAAATAATTTCCCAGAGTTGTCGACCTTTTCCCAAGCCTCTGCGGGGATTGCTCTCCTCCAGCGGGGGCTTGGGAAGGAAGCTGCACGTCTGCCAGCCATATAGTTGGCGGGTTGCAGCTTCCATCCTAAGCCTCTGCGGGGATCGCTCCCCTCCCCTGCGGAGGCTTGGGAGGCAAGCTGCATGCCCGCCAGCCATATGGTTGATGGGGTGCAGCTGGCGGGACAGGGGAGGCCACCGGCAAAGCCGCGCAGCTCCCCCACTCGCTGGGGCGCCCCTGAGAGGTCGGCGCCCTGGCGCAACGCACCAGCAAACCCAATAGGAAAGACGGCTCTGTCTGGAAGATTCACCCAGGGCCAAAACCCTGGCTAGCCCTGTGGGAATGTTTAGGGATGCGGGGGAGGATATATTGTCTAAGATATCCTATCCCAACTTGTCTTTACAAGTTCAACACAATCAGCAGAGTTAACATTCCCCCTTTTTTAAACACACGCACAGCAGATAGCTTGCTCAGACCCGTTAGAGTCTCTGTAAATATTTCCTGGTACTTTCCCCGTTTAATCCCTCCTAAAATAAGATGCTACGCAGTCTTCTGTAAAGTATAAAACGTTTATTACAGGTAATCATCTGTTCACACAAAGGTTCCCAGAAGGCAGTCTTAAAAGGTTAGAACATTGTTTAAATGTGGTGACTATCTCCTTATGGGAGAAAGTCCCCCTTTTCTTCTCTTGACCTGGAGCCAAGGGTGCATTTTAGTAGTGCTGTTGTTAAGATGGCATTGATGGAGACAAGAGAGGCAAGATGGTTCTTTCTTTTTCACTTCAGGAGAGGCCATGCCCATCTCAAGTTATACATAGGAAGTTTCGTCTCAGACCTGGAAAGCAGGAAGTTCCGGCTGGAGGACTTAGACAACCTTCATGTCTACTCTAGCTATGTCGTGTTTGACTGCGCCTGATTCTTACATCCCACATGCCCCACCATAGCTATGGCTCTGCATTGGGGATTGAATGTGAGATCTTCTACATGCCAAGCACATGCTCTCTACCACTGATCTAACATGGCCCATTCCCAATAGGTGTATTCAGAAGAGGAAGAAGAAAGGGGTGGGGTGTTCAGCAAATGTTATCCCACACTTTTCAGGGCTTTTCACTGCTACAGTGGTACCTCAGGTTACATACGCTTCAGGTTATAGACTCCCAGTGGCGTAGCGTGGGTTGTCAGCACCCGGGGCAAGGCAAGTAATTTGCGCCCCCTAACCCGTGGATTTGCGCCCCCTAACCCGTAGATTTGTGCCCCCTAACCCCCAGATGTTGCGCCCGGTGTGGCCGGCCCCCCCTGCACCCACCACACTACGCCACTGCAGACTCCGCTAACCCAGAAATAGTACCTCGGGTTAAGAACTTTGCTTCAGGATGAGAACAGAAATCGTGCTCTGGTGGCAGCAGGAGGCCCCATTAGCTAAAGTGGTTCTTCAGGTTAAGAACAGTTTCAGGTTAAGAACGGACCTCCAGAATGAATTAATTTCTTAACCCAAGGTACCACTGTATACAAATTTAAACAACAACAACAGAGCCCAGAATCACCCACCTTTTCAGAGCCCAGAATCATCCTCTCCCTCTCCAGGTCTAAGGGAACTCAGGATGCAGACTAAGGGTTTGTCCACAATTCTGCTTATCTCATGCCTAGAAAGCATGAGCCCAAGCAGTTTGGCCTTTGACCTGCTGTTTCCCCCCAGAAAATCCACTTTTTTAGTGCTGGATCAGACTCCGCTAACCCAGAAATAGTACCTCGGGTTAAGAACTTTGCTTCAGGATGAGAACAGAAATCGTGCGGTGGCAGCGGGAGGCCCCATTAGCTAAAGTGGTGCTTCAGGTTAAGAACAGCGTCAGGTTAAGAGCGGACCTCCAGAACTAATTAAGTTCTTAACCCGAGGAAACACTGTACTGTGAATGTTTTGCTTTTTCTTTTTTCTTTTTGGTTCTATATGTATAATTTATGTTGCATTTTTGCATTGAAAAATTAAAAATTAAAAATTAAAAAAATACATAAAATCATAGAATTGGAAGGGACCTGAAGCATCATCTATTTCACCTCCAAGGAAGGAGAGCCCACCTTCTTCCACAACTGATGTCTGCTTTTTAAACTTTCTAATGATTTTTATGGAATGGCTTTATGTTTCTATTGCTGTAAACGGCTTTGATTTTTATTTTTTAAATGACACCGCGGTATACAAATATAACAAAATGAACAGTGAAGCCAGTGAGGTCGATCTTAGGTGAGTTCCACGGAGATGCAAACGACTTGAGAGCCTTTCATCCTAAACTTTCCAGTAGGTGGCAGCAACCAGTTTGAGCTCGTGGAAATTCCTCCAGCCAAACTGGTGGGGGCAGCGGAACGCTATTCCGAAGAGCAGGTAGGGTTAGCGTCTGTAACGGGTTCCACCACAGCGCGGCTTTCATCTTTCTCTGCAGTTTCCCACGCGCAACCTGTGAGTTCATTTCCATGCGTAAACACAGGGATCAGCATCGCCACTCACCGACAGATACTTTTGTGGCAGCGATGAAAACAGGCGTGAAGAATGCTCAACGGTGGCTAACCTCCATTACGAGACGCGTCTTGAATCTCCGTCTCGTGAGAATCCGGGGAGGCTAAACAAAGCCAAGCAGGCTGAAAGGGCGCCTTGCTTCAAAGGGAACCAGCTCGCAGCGTTTTAGTTATTTAAATAGAGAAAATAAAAAAAATCAGCTTGCGGGAAGGTGAGGGATGTTGTTTGCTGCTCGCTGCCTGGCTCCGACAGGTGCATGCTCAGTGTGGGAATAGGAAAGGCAGTAAGCCACATCTTCCCCCTGTATTTGAATGTCACACTGTAATGTGTGCAATAATAATAAAAGGGGGGGGGGAGGGAGGGGGTGGCCCACCATCTCCGTAATTATGCACACCTGGGTGCAAGATGCTTCTGGTTAACAAGCACGAAGCTCTTAACACGCCACCCCCCCTCCCCATACTGTCATTAAAAGCATCAATGTTCCCTTCACATCTCTGGCAGGAGTATGACAGCATCACCCTTAGGCGACCGTGAAATTTGGGTGCTTTTCACTCAAGGACATAGGAGCCAACTCCTCGGGGCTGAGGTCCCTTCGCCCCCAATACAATATTAAAGGGGGCCAGCCGCCCCAAAGTTGAGGGGCATTGCCGTTCAAATGTGTGCGCTGCATCATGCAACTGGTTATGTGGGGCAGGGCTTATCTCTCCCCCCCCCCCGCCAATATTTTGCACCCCTGCTGGAGGAGATAATATAATACAGTGGTACCTCGGGTTAAGAACTTAATTCATTCCGCAGGTCTGTTCTTAACCTGAAACTGTTCTTAACCTGAGACACCACTTTAGCTAATGGGGCCTCCTGCTGCCACCGCGCCACCAGGGCACGATTTCTGTTCTCATCCTGAAGCAAAGTTCTCAACCCGAGGTACTATTTCTGGGTTAGCCGAGTCTGTAACCTGAAGCGTCTGTAACCTGAGGTACCACTGTAGTTGCTTTGGAAGACAATAATCAGGCATCCACACAACATGACCAGTCCAACGAAGTTGATGTTGAAGAATCATTGCTTCAACACTGGTGATCTTTGCTTCATCCAGTACACTGATATTAATTATTACAGTGGTACCTCAGGTTAAGTACTTAATTCGTTCCGGAGGTCTGTACTTAACCTGAAGCTGTTCTTAACCTGAAGCACCACTTTAGCTAATGGGGCCTCCTGCTGCCGCCAGAGCACGATTTCTGTTCTCAACCTGAAGCAAAGTTCTTAACCTGAGGTATTTCTGGGTTAGCAGAGTCTGTAACCTGAAGCGTATGTAACCTGAAGCGTATGTAACCCGAGGCGCCACTGTATTGTGAAACAGTAGGAAGAACACCACATCGAGCATCTTGGGGGGAAAGTGGGAAAGAAATTAAATAAATACTCAGTAAGAAGGAAAACTCCCAACTCATAGCTCTCCCTTTTCTCCCTTCCACCAACCCCATCATTTACTTGCAGCCCATATCTCCTTGCATCTCCCTCTCTCCCCCCTCCCTATTTCCTTAATCACAGCAGGCCCCATAGATAAGCTTCTTAGCGCCTTGAGTCGCCATGACAACCCTGTTAACCAGGCTGTCCAAGGCAGTTTTGCTGCTGGAGATGCAGCTTTCTCTGGCATGGAGCTGCTTTTCCTGCTCCTCTCTTTGCAAAGGGGGGCCTCCAGAGGGCGTAACTGGTCCCAGGTCTGAACCTTCACAGGTGGTGGGACCGCTGGAAATTTGCTATATACCTAGCAGCATTTTAAGCATGCAGTAAATACCTTTCTGTAGTAAAGCTTAACGCTGGTGGTCTACAAAAGAGGTGCAAATCTAAAAAAAATGTAGGATAAACACCGACAACTGGGGAACACTGGCCTGCGAGCGCTCCAGTTGGAGAGCAGCCTTTACCAAAGGTGTTGTGGGCTTTGTTTTGTTTTTTTTAAATTTTTTTATTACATTTTCAGATACAAAGTCAGAAATATAAGACACATAGAAAAGAAGAAAAGAAACAAAGAAAGAAAAGAAAAAAATCCAACTTTCAAAAACATTTTACATATCCAACTGGACTTCCCCACATCTCCCGCACCCTGCGTTCTTTACAATAAAAATATCAGCAAATTATTACCTTGTTTCATACCTTACTTGTATCTTTCAAATGTTGTATTTCTGGATTTAAAGTACTTTTTGTCAATTACTTATACCTTAAAATAAACATAATATTACTTTAAATTTCAACCTTGTCTTACTTATAACTTAGTTTCCTGTTCACCAAATCTAGTTGCTGAAGCTAAAATTTCCGAATCATGCAAATTCTTAACATTCATACAACTTGTAGTGTTTTTGTAAATAGTCCTTAAATTTTTTCCAGTCCTCTTCCATTATTTCTTCTTCCAAATCTCGGATTCTGCCCGTCATTTCAGCAAGTTCCATATAGTCCATCAATTGCGCCTGCCACTCTTCCAGTGTGGGAAGATCTTGTGTCTTCCAGTGTTTTGCGATGAGTATTCTTGCTGCTGTAGTTGCATACATAAAAAAAGTTCTATCCTTCTTTGGCACCTTCTGGCCAACAATGCCCAGGAGGAAGGCCTCTGGTTTCTTGGGGAAGGTGTACTTAAACACCTTTTTTAACTCATTATAAATCATTTCCCAGAAGGCCTTCACTTTTGGACAGGTCCACCAGAGGTGAAAGAATGTCCCTTCAGCCCCCTTACATTTCCAACATTTATTATCAGACAGGTGATATATTTTTGCAAGCTTGACTGGGGTCATGTACCACCTATATATCATTTTCATAATGTTTTCCTTCAGGGCATTACATGCCGTAAATTTCATTCCAGTGGTCCATAACCTTTCCCAGTCTTCAAACATAATGTTATACCCAATATCCTGTGCCCATTTTATCATGGCTGATTTGACTGTCTCATCCTGAGTGTTCCATTTAAGCAGCAAGTTATACATTTTCGAAAGTAACTTAGTCTTAGGTTCTAACAGTTCTGTCTCTAGTTTCGATTTTTCCACCTGGAATCCTGTTTTTTTATCCAACTTAAAAACCTCTTGAATTTGAGCATAATGAAACCAATCTTGCACCTTATTCTTTAATTTTTCAAAGCTCTGGGTGTTGTGGGCTTTGAAGACACTCGAACTCAGAACACAAGGGAGAAACATGCTAAGAGGAAGGCACGCTTGGCAAATCCACACCTTGATCAACTCCTGCCCGGGAACCAATGTTCCCACTGTGGAAGGATGTGTGGGTCCAGAATTGGTCTCCACAGTCACTTATGGACTCACTGTTAAAACTGCGTTTATGGAAGACAATCTTACTCGGCTACGAGGGATCTCCAAAGAAGAAATTCTTCCTACTCCTCATTTTAACCCCACAACAACCCTGTGAGGTAGGTTAGGCTGAGAAGCGGTGACTGGCCCAAGGTCACCCAGTGAGAAGCTTCACTGCTGAGTGTCCGAGTCTGGCACTCTAACCACTACACCCCACTGGATCCCCATCTGCTCCTTTCCTCTTACTCCCTTCCCCACATCCTTGCACAGAGTGGAAGACCTCAGGAGGCTCACGCTCAGGCTGGTGATGACTGGGTATGAAGGCATGGAGAGGGGGAACAGAAAAGAGGGATCCAAGGGGTCAGCAGAGTGGATCCTCGCCTCTGGGAACAGAGAAGGGGGAAGAGGCCCTCAGCCCAGCAGCAGCAGCCTATCAGGATTCGTTAGCTGTGATTCCCTGAGCTGCAGGGGGTTAGACTAGAGAACCTCATGGGGTCCCTTCCAACTGTACAGTTCTAGGATTCTATACCTGGCTTCATTCAGGTTGCCATTTGAATGCCTCCCTTTTCAATTTCTGGCACCTCTTTGCCCACCTGACGTATTTGGTGGGTGTCCTGGCAGGGAGTGCCCCCCTCCCCGCATCTATAGATGTGGGATGATGAGGAAATATCAGAAGAGCTGAATTTGTCAAATTTTCTTTTGTGACCACAGGGAGCAGTCCTCCCTCGCCCCCATCCAGATCTCCACCATCTATTAGGAGTTGGTATTATACCTAAAGGGACGTGGGTGGCGTTGTGGTCTAAAGCACTGAGCCTAGGGCTTGCCAATCAGAATGTTGGCGGTTCGAATCCCAGCGACGGGGTGAGCTCCTGTTGCTCGGTCCCAGCTCATACCCACCTAGCAGTTCGAAAGCATGTCAAAGTGCAAGTAGATAAATAGGTACCGCTCCAGCGGGAAGGTAAACGGCGTTTCCGTGTGCTGCTCTGGTTGGCCAGAAGCGGCTTAGTCATGCTGGCCACATGACCCGGAAGCTGTACGCAGGCTCCCTCGGCCAATAAAGTGAGATGAGCACCGCAACCCCAGAGTCGTCAGCGAATAGACCTAATGGTCAGGGGTCCTTTTACCTTTACCTTTATTATACCTAAAGGGGCGCGAGTGCTGCTGTGGTCTAAACCCCAGAGCCTAGGGCTTGACGATCAGAAGGTTGGCAGTTTGAATCTGGGGTGAGCTCCCGTTGTTCGGTCCCAGCTCATACCCACCTAGCAGTTCGAAAGCACATCAAAGCGCAAGTAGATAAATAGGTACTGCTCCAGCGGGAAGGTAAACGGTGTTTCTGCTCTGGTTCGCCAGAAGCGGCTTAGTCATGCTGGCCCCATGACCCGGAAGCTGTCTGCGGACAAATGCCGGCTCCCTCAGCCTGAAAGTGAGATGAGCACCGCAACCCCAGAGTCGTCCACGACTGGATCTAGGGCAGGGGTACCTTTACCTTAACCTTTATTATACCTAAACACTTTTGGCCTTAACTTAAAAAAATTATAAATCACCTCCTTTAGTCTTCCAGATTCTACGTCTCACCTCCTTCTATGTCCTCTGGTTGCTTCAATTCCCTCCCCCCTTCGGTGCATCAAGAAAACAGCACCAGGACTATGTTCGCATTCAAGATTTGTTATGTATGTTGTGTTTGCTATTATCTATTTCTTATTTGTCTGAGAAAGTCTCAACAAAAATCAATTTAGGGGAAAAAAGAATAGCGCTGAAACAAAGTGGCAAAAAACCCATCCAGAAACAAATACATGAATTGTGACTTGCTGTTATTTTTTATTGATTATAGTTTAGTAATTATTTGTTGCAATTGTTAAGAGTGAATTTCTATTTAATTATTATTTGCGGTTAGATAAGAGTTAATTTTCAGAGTCAGTTTTATTGGGCACACTTATATTCTAATGGGTTATTGAATATAACACATCAAAACAACTTATATCAAATAAAGTTACTTTAAAATAATGTTCTTATTATGGCTTTTGTTGTATTGGATCAGATTATTATTAGAAGGTGTGTGATTTTTGTTTTACATTTGTTGCCTATAGTAATACAGAAAGGCTGTATACAAATTAAAAGTGGAAAGACAATAAATTATTATTATTTCGATTTCTTAGTCAGTCTCCAAATACTTACAAAATTTTAAAGGGTAGCATAAAGTCAGAAAAAAGAGTGAGCTTTGTGCTTTTTAATCTGGGAGGCTTCACCTTTGGCTGTCTGCAATGGTTCTGCTTCTCTGGAAACTTCAATAGAAGCCTCACAGAGGCCACAAACCCACATTTTGTCAGCAATGCCAATTCAAGCAGAACTGGGTCAAGCCTCAGAGGGCCTGACAGTGGGCAGGAATGCATAAGACGGGGGAGATCAGAAGCCTGTAGTGTTGCGTTTCAAGTTTCCAGCAGAGGCAGGGGGAAAGGTTTCTGCGTCGCCATGACCGAGGAGCCATTCACCCTATATCTATATAGCCTGCCTTTGTTGTTGTTGGCTTCCACCTGATGGGACAATGGAGTGCACCTCCAAGGGTGAAGTCAGACCTCTGGAGAATCACAGCGCCTGCTGTAGCTGCAGGAACCGGAACTCGTATCTGCTGCTTCCTGCATTGTTTTTGCTGCATTAGCAGCACCCAAGGGACCTCTCCAGGGCACAAGTCTGGACAGTGTGTATGGAGGCCTTGGGCTGCCCAGATGACAAGACCCCCCTCTCGGTCTCGCTGTTGTGGTCCAAAGGAATGCAGAGCAATATATTTGGCACCAGCATGCATGGGATGTGAAACACAAGAGCAGTCAAGTGCAACATCCCTAGAGTGGACATAAAAGGGGATGTCTGGACCAGCCAGTCAGAACTTCCTGTTTCCTCCTAGGCTGGGACAGACTTCCTCTGCATGTGACTAGAGGTGGGCATGGCCTCACCTGTGCAGGTAACAAAAGCATAGGACTGGCCGCCATCTCTCTCTCTATGACTACATTTGTTGAAGAAGGAACATCTGCTTAGCCTAAGATGCTCTCTTGGCTTTTGTAACTTAAGTCTGCCTTCTGGGATCCATTTGTGAACAGAATGTGAGTGAGTAAACTCTTTATACTTTTATAGAAGACTGTGTCATGTCTATCTTTTTATGAGGGACTAAATGGGGATGCGGGTGGCACTGTGGTCTAAACCACAGAGCCTAGGGCTTACTGATCAGAAGGTCGGCGGTTCGAATCCCCGCGATAGGGTGAGCTCCCGTTGCTCGGTCCCTGCTCCTGCCAACCTAGCAGTTTGAAAGCACGTCAAAGTGCAAGTAGATAAATAGGTACCGCTCCGGCAGGGAGGTAAATGGCGTTTCCGTGCGCTGCTCTGGTTTGCCAGAAATGGCTTATGCTGGCCACATGACCCGGAAGCTGTACGCCTGTTCCCTCGGCCAGTAGAGCACCGCAACCCCGGAGTCATCCGCGTCTGGACCAAACAGTCAGGGGTCCCTTTACCTTTACTAAGGTGGGGATCATCTTTGCTTACCTTTTGCCCTGTGCTTTCTAAGCACATCTCTGAGCTTTTCCAATCTGTGTTTGAGTGCCGCCCCCTCCCTTTCACCAGGAAAACCCGATCTTTACTGCTGAATCGGAACAAACGGCAATTTGAGTTTTATGCTGATTGCTGTTTGCTCTGATTCACCTTTAAAGACTGGGTTGTCGCCTGGAGAAGAGGAGACTGAGAGGTGACAGGATAGTCAACTCCCTACAGGGCTGTCCCATGGAAGATGGCGCAAACTTGTTTTCTGATGCTCCAGAGGGGAGGGACCCTAATCAATGGATTCAGATAACAAGAAAGGTGGTTCCAACTAAACATTCAGAAGGACTTTGTGATGGCAACAGTGGAACGGACTCCATCAGAAGGTGGTGGGCTCTCTTTCATTGGAGGTTTTTAAACAGAGGTTGGATGGCCATTTATCAGGGATTTTTTTTAGCAGCTGGAGGTTGGACTAGATGACCACTGGGGTTCCCTTCCACCTCTACGATTCTCTGATTCGAAGAAACCTCCCTAACAAGCCAATTTACAAGACGACAGAAACCAGTGGGGACCAGGATTCCAGTTAATAACGCATTCCAAAAAACAATGCAGTTAAGAACACACGCTTTCTTTTCTTCTTTTTCTAATGAGAAACATTGGCTCTGTGGGGAAATAAATGCAATAAACCCAGCTTTGCTGCGAGAAAAAAATTTGCTTTCTTATCTATGTAAAATCAATATACAAGCTGCAATTACGCCCTTAGTTGGCTCTTCCAAGCCCGTGAGTCTCTCTCCAGGTTCCTTCCTGCGTTTGGCCCTGTCACTTTCACCGTCTTTTCCATTTCTATAAATGTGTTCCTTGAATTTCCATTTTGTTGGGGGGGGGGCGGCTTTGATCTTCCACTTCTGGCTTCACAGGGGAGAGTTTACCTGAGAATGCAGTTGTAATCTTGTCAGGTTTAATTTAATCTAATTGCCTTGTTGCTCATATCACTCTCTGGTTCCCAGCTACAAATAAATTGCAGCCAAATACTAGGGAGGGCTCGTTTTCCCCACAGTCCCTCCTGCCACCACCCAGAGGGAGCCACTTTGCTGAACAATTATTCCAGCTCTATATCACGAGGGGGTCGAGTGTTTGGGGCCCTAATAGCAACCTCAGGCTCTGAAAACAGAAACATCTCCTTCTGGAGGGAGAGAGAGACCTCAGCAAATTCACTTTGAGAGCCCCTGTGTTGTGCTTCATAGGATTACAGCACTGTAGAGTTGGAGGGGACACCAAGAGCCATCTAGTCCAAACCCTTGCAGTGCAGGAACCACAACTAAAGCACAATAATACAGTGGTACCTCGGGTTAAGAACTTAATTCATTCTGGAGGACCGTTCTTAACCTGAAACTGTTCTTAACCTGAGGTACCACTTTAGCTAATGGGGCCTCCTGCTGCCGCTGCGCCACCACTGCGAGATTTCTGTTCTCATCCTGAAGCAAAGTTCTTAACCTGAGGTAATATTTCTGGGTTAGCGGAGTCTGTAACCTGAAGCGTATGTAACCTGAAGCGTCTATAACCCGAGGTACCACTGTAATAATAATAATAATAATAATAATAATAATAATAATAATAATTTTATTATTTATACCCCCGCCTATCTGGCTGGGTTTCCCCAGCCACTCTGGGCAGCTCCAGTGGCGTAGCGTGGGTTGTCAGCACCCGGGGCAAGGTAAGTAATTTGCGCCCCCTAACTCATGGATTTGCGCCCCCTAACCCGTGGATTTGCGCCCCCTAACCCTAACCCCCAGATGTTGTGCCCGGTGCGGCCGGCACCCCCTGCACCCCCCACGCTACGCCACTGGGCAGCTCCCAACAGAACACTAAAAGCAGAATAAAACTGCAAACCTTAAAAACTTCCCTAAAGCATTCATGACAGGTGGCCATATCTCCTTCCAGTCTCTTTTTCCCCAGGCTAAACATTCCCAATGTCCTCAACTCTTGGTTCCTGGACCCTTGACCCTCTTGCTCGCCCTCCTCTGCACACCTTCCAGGTGGCAAATATCATTCTTAAACTGATTTGCCCATAACTGGGCAGATATGTTCCCCAAGAGATTACTCACAAGGGAATGCAGACCTTGGACCTTACAGGCAGCACTCAGAGGTGGCTTCGTGCTGTTCCATCGACTGTGCCTAATTGCTCACAAGAGACAGACCCCCCCCCCGTGTCCATTTATGTCACCAAACCGTGGTTACCTGGTTCTGGAGAGACAAGTTATATCCCGTATCCTATAGGACTTTCAATAAGACACATTGGAGACCAGGTCTGGGTTACACCTTTCATGTAACATTTATTTCATATAGTCAAGTATACATTAATACATTGGTACCAAAAGGTTTGGGACGTGGATGGCACTGTGGGTTAAACCACAGAGTCTAGGACTTGCCAATCAGAAGGTTGGCGGTTCGAATCCCTGCCACGGGGTGAGCTCCCGTTGCTGGGTCCCTGCTCCTGCCAACCTGCCAGTTTGGAAGCACGTCAAAGTGCAAGTAGATAAATAGGTACTGCTCCGGTGGGAAGGTAAACGGCATTTCCGTGCGCTGCTCTGGTTCACCAGAAGCGGTTTAGTCATGCTGACCACATGACCCAGAAGCTGTATGCCAGCTCCCTCGGCCAATAAAGCGAGATGAGCGCCGCAACCCCAGAGTCGGCCACGACTGGACCTAATGGTCAGGGGTCCCTTTACCTTTACCAAGAGGTTCAAACACTCACACATTCATTCATGCATGCTCACAAGGCGCTTCACGTAGGTTGATCATGCCTCATGCAAGAGCTGTGGGCGTCAAGCTGTAGCGCTAGTCCCGGCACACTGAGGGCATGCAAAGGGGTCCTTTTTATAGTCTTCTTTATAGTCTTCTTTCCCATTGCCGTCCATGGGCTGTTTGCAGAAGGGCTGTCTCCACAGCTCTTCTCCTGCCCTCCTGGACCATCATCAAGAAAACCCTTTCCAGTCATACCTCAGAGCAGACAGACAGTATGTTCCCGACCTTTATCTCATGTCCGTGGCCCATTGCCTGTTCCTTCCTGTTTTTGTCCAGTTTTTTTTTGCTTTCTTTAAAAATTAAAAGACACCTGTTTCTTGGGAGAAAAGCAATGACAAACCTAGACAGCATCTTAAAAAGCAGAGACATCACCTTGCCAACATAGGACCATATAGTTAAAGCTATGGTTTTCCCAGTTATGATGTATGGAAGTGAGAGCTGGACCATAAAGAAGGCTGATCGCCGAAGAATTGATGCTTTTGAATTACAGTGCTGGAAGAAACTCTTGAGAGTCCCATGGACTGCAAGAAGATCAAACTTATCCATTCTGAAGGAAATCAGCCCTGAGAGCTCACTGGAAGGACAGATCCTGAAGCTGAGGCTCCAGTACTTTGGCCACCTCATGAGAAGAGAAGACTCCCTGGAAAAGACCCCTGATGTTGGGAAAGACCCTGGAAAAGACCCTGATGTTGGGAAAGATGGAGGGCACAAGGAGAAGGGGATGACAGAGGATGAGATGGTTGGACAGTGTTCTCGAAGCTACAAACATGAGTTTGACCAAGCTGTGGGAGGCAGTGGAAGACAGGAGGGCCTGGCGTGCTCTGGTCCAGGGGGTCACGAAGAGTCGGACATGACTCAACAACGAAACAACAGCCTAAGACAACACCACAGTCATACATGCCTCTTTGATAAAACTGGTTTCTCACTTCGCTTGCCAACATATCATGCCTTGCGAATTCTCCATCTTCTTTTGGGCCTAACATTCATACTATTCATGACAACAGCCCATTATGAAAACAGCTCGTCTCCAGCTGGAGTTCCCTGGGCAAGCCAGGGGTCTGCCTGGGCTACAGCACTGCATGTGTGCTTTGTCCTTGAGCATCCAGGAGGAAAAGGGCCCGGCGGGTAACGAGACAGGGTGAATTACAATGCGTGCAAAGCAGCCTGCAGAATCCAGGGGGACAACAATGGGTGTCTAATTTCACAGGCACACCAAGCCTGATGTGCTGCACCACCAAAGATTGGTTTGTTTGTAAGATTTAATTGGTTTGGAGCGTTCATAATGTCCCAGCGTCATGGCAACTTAAGTTTAAGAATATGGATCCTCTGTTTAAGAAGACACAGCCATACATCAATGTGTTGAGCTGCCTCCAGTCAGCAGCCTGCTGTTTGGGTAGGTCTGGGCAGTTTGCCAAGAGAAACTGCTCTGTTCCCTCAAGGACTCATCCCCCAACTGTCTAGGAAAGTAGTTGAAGAGTGGAGCACCAGAAAGACAAGGCTTGAGTTGCCAACAGCAGGGCTGTTGAATTATGGTGTTGCTGAGTTGGGAGAGGCTCTGTGATGGCCTGGGATTCGGACTCAGATGCTGAACCTGAGGGATCCCAGCCTGCACAGGATTCCCCACCTCCAGAACCAGCTGAGCCGGGGCATGAGCCTGAAGGGTCCTCACCTGTGCTGGGTCCTCAGGTGCAGGCATCAGCTGAGTCTGCTCTGGCTCCTGAGGTGATGGAGGACCCATTGACTGCAGATGCTCCACTCTCAGCCCCATCAGAGGAAGCTGAGGTTGCCTCTGGGTCCGGTAACCCTCCAGCCTCTCCTGAGCTGCAGAGGCTCAGGGCAGAGAGGCAGAGGGAACTAAGTTCCCGCAGGAGGAGTGCTTGCCCCCAGGCCAGGAGAGGCGAGTCACCAGAGGATCGGGGCCGCCCTATGCCTCAGGGCAGATGAAAGCCAACCAGCCCCAGTCCCAAGTTGTGGGAGCAACATTGTTGGTTGCTAGTTCCTGCCTGAACCCTGTCCTGCTTTCCTGCCTGAGCTCCTGACCTGACCTGGCTCCCTGCTTGCAAGCCTGTTCCTGACTTCACCCGACTCCCTGCCCTGCACCCAGCTCCAGCTACTATGGACTGCCTCCATGTTGCACCTTCGACCAGGGACCGGACTTGGACCTCGTCTCTTGGGTAACCCACAGGACCCGCACAGACTCAGAAGGTCATCTAGCCCAACTCCTGCAATACGGGAATCACAGCTAAAGAATCCCTGGCAGATGGCCATCCAGGCTCTGTTTAAAACCTGCTATGAAGGAGAGGCCACTCCTTTCCAAGGGAGTCCCTTCCACGGTTGAGCAGGTCCAACCCTCAGAAAGTTCCTTGTAATGTTTAGTCCGAATCTCCTTCCTTGTCATTTGAATCCATTGGTTCAGTCCTACCCTCTGGAACAGCATAAAGCTGCTGGGAGAGATGGGGAAAGTCGAAAAACAGTTGCAGCATTTGGGACGTCCTTAGTTTAGAGAGAGGGATGCGGGTGGCGCTGTGGGTTAAACCACAGAGCCTAGGACTTGCTGATCAGAAGGTCGGTGGTTCAAATCCCTGTGACGGGGTGAGCTCCCGTTGCTCGGTCCCTGCTCCTGCCAACCTAGCAGTTCAAAAGCACATCAAAGTGCAAGTAGATAAATAGGTACCACTCTGGCGGGAAGATAAACGGCATTTCCATGCACTGCTCTGGTTCGCCAAATGCGGCTTAGTCATGCTGGCCACATGACCTGGAAGCTGTACATCGGCTCCCTCGGCCAATAAAGCGAGATGAGCGCCGCAACCCCAGTGTGATGGCCTGGGAATCCAATTCAGAGGCTGAACCGGAGGAATCCCAGCCTGCACAGGAGTCCCCGCCTCCAGGGCCGGCTGAACTGGGGCAGGGCCTTGATTCTGAAGCGCCTGCACCTGTGCTGGATCCTCAGGAGCAGGCACCAGGTGAATCCACTCTGGCTCCGGAGGTGGTTGAGGACTCAGTGCCTACAGGTGAGTCTCCCCCTGGGCCCAGTAACCCTTCAGCCTCTCCTGAACTGCAGAGGCTCAGGGCAGAGAGGCGAAGGGAACTGGTTTCTCCCAGGAGGAGTGCTCGCCTTAAGGCCAGGAGAGGCGGGTCTCCTGGGGGCCGGGACCACCCCTGGCCTCAGAGAAGATAAAGGCCAGTCAGCCCGGTCTCAGGTTGCGGGAGCAACGCCGTTGATGAGCTGTTTCGGCCAGCATCCAGTCCTGTTCCCCCAGAGTTCCTGTCCTTGTCTGGCTTCTCGCTGTGGACCCTGCTTTGCCCGAGGAGGACTGTCTGGCGACCCTCAACTCAGGTCCTGGACCTCGCCCCGCGGTAACCTCCCCCCTGGACCAGCACACCCAGAGTTGGTCACGACTGGACCTAATGGTCAGGGGTCCCTTTACCTTTACCTAGTTTAGAGAAAAGTTTCCCATTGGGGCATCTGGCTGGCCACTGAGAGGATGCTGGACTTCATGGGTCATCGGCCTGATCTAACAGGTTCTTTTTATGGGGTTCAGTGGGGAGCAGGGGGCGGGGAGAGATCTCAGAGGACAGCAGCACCAGCCTTGAGTGGGGAGCCTCAAATTCTGGACAGCTCTTCAGGCACTGGGACAATGCAGGGAGCTGTCCAGCAGGATGAAGTCTGTACTGCCCCGGGTAGAATCTGAGATGTTGGCTGAGATTGAAATCCCACAGGCAAATGCAGACAGAAAGCAGCAGATAATACAGTCAAGGAACAGCAAGAGAGGAGGGATCCAGGCAAAGGCCATTAAATCAGCTCTAACACGCAGCTGACCAAAGGCCTGCCAGAAAGAATAAAAAGGTAAAGGGACCCCTGACCATTAGGTCCGGTTGTGGCAGACTCTGGGGTTGCTGCACTCATCTCACTTTACTGGCCGAGGAAGCCAGCGTACAGCTTCCGGGTCATGTGGCCAGCATGACTAAGCCGCTTCTGGCAAACCAGAGCAGCACACGGAAACGCCGTTTACCTTCCCGCCGGAGCAGTACCTATTTATCTACTTGCACTTTGACGTGCTTTTGAACTGCTAGGTTGGCAGAAGCAGGGACTGAGCAATGGGAGCTCACCCCGTTGCAGGGAATCGAACCACTGACCTTCTGATCGGCAAGTCCTAGGCACTGTGGTTTAACCCACAGCGCCACCCGCATCCCCGCCAGAAAGGATACTGCAAGCCAAAATGCCGTTAGGGGACAATGTGTGAAAGAGGTTTCCCTGGGAGCCTGAGAGGGGGTGGAGGGGAGGGAGAACTCAGTGACTACAACAGGAGTCAAGAGAACCATTGCTCTCCCCCTCGTTTTTTCCTTGCAGTTGTTGCTTCTCAAAATATTCCCAAGTGAACTCTGCCGTTTGTGAAGGACACGCGCAATAAACCCAGCTTTGCTGCGAGAAACACACACACACACACACACACACACACACACACACACACACACACACGTGCCTGCCCGCCCTCCTGCCTGCCACAGAAGAGGTTTCTTACTTGGTCTGAAAGGCTAATTTTAAAAGCCCCAAGACAAATCGGTCGTTGCTTCTGCCATGACTCAGAAGTTGCAAATTATCCCAAATTAATCCTCATTGCTCCTAAATCTACTGCTCGCTTTTCAGAAGTAACTAATGCTTGTCTTAATCACATCTCTGCCATGCCTTTGTGTGTCACCGAAACAACATGTTCAATAACACTGAATTTCGGAGTTGATGATTGCTCCCCCTGTGTAATCAGGCCCGGCTGAATGGAAAAATTTGTACAGCAGCAATTAAAATAATGAAAGTGAACGTCAAATGACATGCAGCCTGTCACCTGCCTCCGTGTCCTGGTGCATTGTGGGAGCCCTATTATTTTTGGTGCGCCACAGATGGAAGGGAAACAAGCCACATATCAGCATGAAAATACAGGGCTCAGATGCCCACAAACGTGCAAGTAGGACAAAGAGACTGGTGGGAGGCTGCCATCACAGCAGCACCAGGTGGAGCCTGTTGTGGTCCTCCTCCTCCTCCTCCTCCTCCTCCTCCTCCTCCTCCTAAGTCCATCAAATACTCTACCAGAAGAACCAGCTTTGAGCCTTGAGATGCTCTGCTTTAGAATGATAGGATCATGGAGCTGCGCAGGACTTGAAAGTCATCTAGTTCAATCCCCTGACTTGGTACAACAGCACCCTCCATAGATGTCGGATTCTCAGGCCTCAGTCAGAGGTAACTGGCCACTCTCCAGGCACTCGGCTTGAGATCCTTGTTGACCTCCCCGTCTGCGTCTCCCGGCAGGATACAGGCAAGGTCACATTCGGCGATCCCACTCAGCGTGAGAGGGACACACCATTCCTCCCTCTTCCCTGCTTCCCTCAGGGAGGGGAAAGAGACAGACAGAAATCTATTTACATGTCTTTCTTTCTGTCATTGCAGCAGTACAGAGAAACACGTCTGCACTCTCCAGACTCCAACAGTAGAGAGAGAAACTCCACCCCTGTACTTCCAGTACAGGTCAGATGACACTCTGAGCTAACATCCGGTGCTCAGTACAGTGAATAGACTGCCGCTTTGTTTCCATGGTACAGTCCCAAACATCAACATCCTGTTTTGCATTCCAGCAACTTGCAGCTCGCTCTTGCATTGCTGCTTTTTCCTGACAATAGAATCATAGAATTGTAGAGTTGGAAGGGAAGCCAAGAGTCATCAGGCCCAACCCCTCTGCAATGCAGGGTTCACAGGTAAAGAATCTGACCTTTGCTTAAAATAAGATTTTTTTTCAAAGACTCTGGGGACCCTTTTTTTTAAAAAAAGAGAAAATTTTCTTTTTTAAAAATTATTTTTAAAAGTAAATGAAGAAGCAATATCTTCTCTTCTGTGGTCTCCTCTGTCGCATGGCCCTCCTCTGGGTCCTGGCCTGCTCTCTTGGAGCACTAGCTGCCATGGAGTCGGCTCGGCCACATGTCCTTGTCCTTCCAGTGCTCTCCTACCTCTCCTCCTCAGCGGCAGGGGCATGGCAAGGTCAGGGCTCCCCTCTTTTTTCTCCTTCCTCTTCCTCTCTCTTCCTTCTCCTTCTCCTCTCCTCCTCCTCACTACATTAGCTCCGGGGTTTTTACTGGCCCCGGAGCACCGCTGGGCAGTTGGCTGCGTGGCCAGGTGCTCTTGCTCCCAACTCGATATGGGTTGTGGGAGGAGGGTCAGCGGTTCCCCCAGTTGATGTGCCGGGCGTCCCCGTTACGCCGTGGCAGTGGCAGTGGCAGTGGCAGTCTCTCTCTCTCTCTCTCTCTCTCTCTCTCTCTCTCTCTCTAAATGATATTTATTAAAGTTTCAGAAAAAGTTACAAAAATAAGAAAAAGAAAAAAAAGGAAAAGAAAAAATACAAAATACAGAAAAATAAAAACAGTTAGAAACAAATCATTCTTTCCATGTCTTGTCCTTCATTTACTTGTTTCCCTGACCTCCTCACACCTCCCTTTTTTGTATTCCAGTTCAATTAGTTAATTCAGCAAATCCCTTCCCTCTTTGATTTTATCTTAATCTTTTATCTTAATATATTATAACTTTAGATTATCACCTGTTAACAAACCATTTTTACATACTCCTTTGTAACATTGCTACTAAAAACCACTTAACTTCAATCCAACATCATTCTAACATTCATTAATTTTGCAGTGTTTCTGTAAATAATTTTTAAATTTCTTCCAATCTTTTCCCACCGACTCTTCTCCCTGGTCTCGGATTCTGCCAGTCATTTCCACCAGTTCCAGGCAGTGGCAGTCGTCTCAGCAGCCCGGAGCCAGCCTGGTAATTGGCTCTGGCTGGCTTCAGGAGCTGCTCGCTGCCATGGCGCCCGCCATTTTGCCTCACTGGAAGTCCCCATATGATGTGTCTTGTGCCGTTCAACCAACCATGCAACCTTCATTCTCCACAAATAAATCTACAACACTTAAAATATAAATCCAGGGACATTAAATGAAATCCGGGGACGGATTTTGTCCGGGGACAGATTTGTAAATCCGGGGACTGTCCCCGGGAAACGGGGACGTCTGGTAACCATAGCTTAAAAACCTCCAAGGAAGAAGAGTTCACCATTAATCGAAGGAGTACATCCCACTGTCAGGTGGCTCCTACCCTCAGAAAGTTCTCCCTGATCTTTAGTCAGAATCTTCTTCCTTGTAACTTGAAGCCATTGGTTTGAGATTCCGAATAAACAAAAGAAGTAAGAGCTGTTTGACTTCTGCAAGAGGTGGTGGACTCTCTTTCGTTGGAGGTTTTCAAACAGAGGTCAGGCAGCCACTTGCCTGGGATTCTTTAGCTGTGAATCCTGCATTGCAAGGGGGTTGACTAGATGACTCCTTAGGGTCCCTTCCAACTCTAAGATTGTATGTGGGTGGGGGAATGAGAGCATGATCCATGAGAAAAGGGATAATTAACATCTGGGACATCTTCTGCATGGTTAAGCTTCCATATGTGGTGAGAACCAGAGAAGGCAAACGACAGAATAATATCTTCATCAATATTATAATGTACGTTGGTTCTTGAACTTAATCCATTCCTGGAGTCTGTTCGACTCCCGAAACCATTTGAAAACCAAGGTGCGGCTTCCGATTGGCTGCAGGAGCTTCCTGCGCTCAATCGGAAGCCGTGTAAGTCGCATTGGACGTTCAGCTTCCAAAAAACATTCACAAACCAGAACACTTACGGTACTTCCAGGTTTGTGGCATTCAGGAGTCAATTTGTTCGACAACTTAGCTGTTCGGGAACTAATTAATTTGTTTGGTTTTGGTATGGAAATTTGTTCCTCTCTGTTTAGTTCTAGATATCCCTTTCTACTTTTATTTTATTTGGCATCTTTTATTATACTTGTTATGTTGGAAATAAATGTATGTATGTTGTTGTTGTTGTTGTTATAAAATAATAATTCTGTTGCCTCATCCTGCCTTTTGTCCATGTAATTTGGTGCGTTGGGGAAACAGAGGCAGGCACCAATCAATAACTGCATGTGAGCAGAGCGTCCTCAGCTGTTTGGCACCTGTCAGAATCACCTTCTGCACAAATCCCCAACAGGAGCACAGCCGCTCAGAGGGAGCCAGGAGGAAAGCAGGAAAACTGCCATTTCCAACAATTACAGCCATTTAATAAGTGTTAATAAAACAACGGTCATTGCACAGGGCCCTTTCCAAGAGCTTTTTATGAGTCAATCATATATTTTCATTAGTTATGGTGATGAAGCCCTAACATTTTATGGGGTGGTTTAGTGTTTCATTTTGCTGTGCTTTGTGATTACTCCACTAACATTTCTAGATGACATGGGCCATTTTCTTTCAATTTTTTCCCTCTTTTTTTCTTTCTGCAAAAATGAAGCATTTCCAGCAAAAGTGCAGCCGTAAATGGCACCAACTCCCATCTGCCTGTGGAGGGAACGGACCCATTAAAGGCTCTGAATTCAATTGTGAAAGCCACACCATTGTCGTCATCATTAATATGCCGCGGAGCAGTAGGGGGAAATGTTACGATAAGGTAATTGTTTAAGCAATGTGGGAGCCATTAAGGTGACTTTTGAAGCAAGACTCCTGATAGATGTTGCTGGGCTGGAATAGCCAATCAGGATGTTGGTGGCAGTGCCCAAAATGATCGAGGGAATGCAGCGACTCCCCTAGGAAGAAAGGCTGCGGTGTTTGGGACTTTTTAGTTGCGAGAAAAGGTGAGGAGGAGGCGGCATGATAGAAGTTGATAGAATTATGCCTGGTGTGGAGAAAGAAAATGTTTTCTCTCTCTCTTATAACACTAAAACTCATGGAATGAAGCTGAATGTTGGAGGGTTTACAGCAGCCAAAACACACACTTTGTGCAGCTTGAACCGTGGAACTACCCCCCATAGGGACGTGGGTGGCGCTGTGGTCTAAACAACTGAGCTTGCCGATCGGAAGGTCGGTGGTTTGAATCCCCGCGATGGGGTGAGCTCCCGTTGCTCGGTCCCAGCTCCTGCCAAACTAGCAGTTCGAAAGCACGTCAAAGTGCAACCAGATAAATAGGTACCACTCCGGCGGGAAGGTAAACGGCGTTTCCATGCACTGCTCTGGTTCGCCAGAAGCGGCTTAGTCATGCTGGCCACATGACCTGGAAAAACTGTCTGCAGAAGCAGACGAACATCGGCTCCCTTGGCCAGTAAAACAACCCCAGAGCCTCAACCCCAGAGTCATTTGCGACTGGACCTAATGGTCAGGGGTCCCTTTACCTTTACCTTACCCTCCCATAGGAAGCAGTGATGACCACCAACCTTTGGGTCTTATGTTCTTAATATTCCTGGTAGCTGCAGCTCAGCCAGAAGAGACAATCGGGATGAGCATCTCTTCCTTTCATGGGAGTCTGAGTGGAGAATGCCTGCCTGCAGCTTTCCAACCCAAGAGCCTCATAGCAGGGGAAGCCTGGCCAGCCCTCCGATGTTCTGGCAGAGAGATGTGAGGAGTCCCAAGAGAAGGAAAACTATCAGCTGCTGCAGCAGCAAATGGCCAAAGAGAGAGGGACGCCTTTGGGCTGTTATGGGGCTGCCTTCAGAGTCTCCACGTTTGGCAGGAGGGATTCAATCCCATCCCAACATTTAGGCTTGCACAATGAAAGCAGATCACGGCACTCTGGCACGGCAAATCCACTTTAAAAAGAGAGACTTTTTGCTGCTGGGAAAGTGCATTGCAATGCACTCATAAATGTGGGATAAACAACTGATGAACGGAAAGAGACGAGGAAATCAGGATGAATGCAGGACGGAGGCTCATTGCTGTATAACTTCCCCGCAAACAAATCAGAATGAAAAAAAAAGGCAAATACAATTCTGGGCAGCATTAACAGAAGTCTAGTGCCTAGCAGTTCAAAAGCATGTCAAAGTGCAAGTAGATCAATACGTACCTCTGGTGGGAAGGTAAACAGCGTTTCCGTGGGCTGCTCTGGTTTCCCAGAAGCGGCGTAGTCATGCTGGCCACATGGCCCGGAAGCTGAACACTTCCAGTAAAGCGAGATGAGCGCCACAACCCCAGAGTCGGCCACGACTGGACCTAATGGTCAGGGGTCCCTTTACCTTTACCTGGTGTCTAGGCAGTGGAAGACAGGAGTGCCCGGCATGCTCTGGTCCATGGGGTCATGAAGAGTCGGACATGACTAAACGGCTAAACAACAACAACAGTGTCTAGATTAAGGGAAGTCGTAAAGGTAAAGGGACCCCTGACCATTAGGTCCAGTAGTGACTGACTCTGGGGTTGCGGCACTCATCTTGCTTTATTGGCCGAGGGAGCCGATGTACAGCTTCCGAGTCATGTGGCCAGCATGACTAAGCCACTTCTGGCAAACCAGAGCAGTGCACGGAAACACCGTTTACCTTCCCGCCGGAGCGGTACCTATTTATCTACTTGCACTTTGACGTGCTTTTGAACTGCTAGGTTGGCAGGACTAGGGACCGAGCAATGGGAGCTCACCCCGTCGCAGGGATTCGAACCACCAACCTTCTGATCAGCACCACCCTATTCTGCCTTGGTCACACCACACCTGGGCTGGATCTAGAGACATCAAAGAAGTGTTTCAGTTAAATGCCTTGCAAATTTTGTATGAGAAACCGGGTTGGCAAAACCAAACTCTACAGTGCCATCTGGTGTCACAGTGTTATAATGCATATACAACACATATACATGGTGCCTCGCAAGACGAAAAGAATCCGTTCTGTGATTCTCTTCGTCTAGCGGTTATTTCGTCTTGCAAAGCAAGCCCATTGAGGGATTAGCGGATTAGCGGCTTTTAGCGGCTTTTAGCGGCTTTTAGCGGCTTTTAGCGGCTTATCTGCTGATCAGATCAGCTGATAAGTGGCTTAGCGGCTTAGAAAAAGGGGGGGAGGGGAAAACCCCCGCAGGAACTCGCAAGACATTGTCGTCTTGCGAAGCAAGCCCAAAGGAAATTCGTTTTGCGAAGCACCTCCAAAACGTAAAACTCTTTCGTCTAGCGAGTTTTCCGTCTTGCAAGGCATTCGTCTTGCGGGGCACCACTGTACTGTAAAGTGGTTTTTCTGTGCCAATGTAACTGAGTCCCTGGAATCCCGTGTCCAGTTCTGGGCACCACAGTTTAAGAAGGATATTGACAAGCTGGAAGGTGTGCAAAGGAGGGCAGCCAAGATGATCAAGGGTCTGGAAACTAAGAATTCTGATGAATGGTTGAATGAGCTGAGTATGTTTAGTCTGGAGAGGAAAAGACTGAGACGTGAAAGGATAGCCATCTTCAAATAACTGAAGGGCTGCACTCTTGGCAGATGGAGCAAGCTTGTTTTCTTAAGCTGCGATTCCTATTGCACAGTGTTGGACTAGATGACGCTAAAGGTCCCTTCAAATTCTACAATTCTACGATTCTACCATTGCCTCACCTCCTTGTCAGCTCTGTGCAAGCAGAACAAATGAATGCTCAGTTTATGAGATTGTCAGGAGGAGGCCTGGGTGTAACACTCCCCCCCCCACTCTAATTGTCCATAACTTGTTTCTTTCTGGAACAGCAGAAAACAAGCTGGCTCCCTCCAGCTTGTCAATACACTTCTTAAATTGTGGCACCCAGAACTGGACACAAAGATGGCATCTGACCAAGGCAGAATAAAACAGTGCAATAACTTCCATGGATCTGGATGCCAGATTTCTTTTGATGCAACCTAGAATTGCTTTAGCTTTCTTCGCTGCTGCATCACCCTGTTGACTCAAGTTAAGCTTGTGGTCGGCTAAGATCTCTAGATCCTTCTCCAGTGCTGGATTTACGTATAAGCTAAACAAGCTATAGCTTAGGGCCCCACTCTTTTGTGGGACCCCCAACAAAATTAAAGGGGGAAAAACTGGATGTACATTTCCAAAATATAAGATTAAAAACAAATAAAATAAAACCTACATACAGCAACTTTGTGTTGTGTAGGCTCCTATGATGTAAGTAAAGGGCCCCACCTGCTAGCCTGCTCCTTAAAATATCACTGGTTTGCTCCTTTCTATATATAGGGTGCCTACATTCTGCATGGACGGGTTGCATGGCAACATGTGCAAATGGCTTTAGATACCTATTAGGTCCCTAAATTTAAGGTTGTTTTCTGCTGCTCCAGAGAAGCGGACATGGAGCAATGGATCCAAACTACAAGAAAGAAGATTCCACCTAAACATTAGGAAGAACTTCCTGACAGTAAGAGCTGTTTGACAGTGGAATTTGCTGCCAAGGAGTGTGGTGGAGTCTCCTTCTTTGGAGGTCTTTAAGCAGAGGCTTGACAACCATATGTCAGGAGTGCTCTGATGGTGTTTCCTGCTTGGCAGGGGGTTGGACTCGATGGCCCTTGTGGTCTCTTCCAACTCTATGATACTATGATTCTATGATTCTAAATTACCATATAGCATATATTCAACACAAAAAACAGTGACAATTTGTTGTTGACAGAGGACAGCTGGACATATAAAGGGCCCCATTACCTTCAGTAGCTTAGAGCCTCATCAAACCTAAATCCAGCCCTGTCCTTCTCACATATACTGCTGGCAAGCCAGGGGCCTCCCATCTTATATTGGTGCAGCTGCTTATTCCTGCCTACGTGTAGAACCTTACATTTGTCCCCGTTGAAATATATTTTGCTAGTTTGGGTCCAGTTTAGAGGCTCCCTTTCTACTTCTGTGCTTCGTCCCCGGCTTTCCTCCAAAATGCTAGCCCAGCAGCCTCAAACTGCTGTCAGCGTCGGTATTCAGTACCGTGGTACCTCTGGTTGCGAACGGGATCCGTTCCGGAGCCCCGTTCGCAACCTGAAGAGAACGCACCCCGTGTCTGCGCATCTGCGCATGTGCGGGTCGTGATTCGCCGCTTCTGCGCATGTGCATGATGTCTGCGCATGCGTGAGCAGCGAAACCCGGAAGTAACCCTTTCCGGTACTTCCGGGTCGCCGTGGGACGCAAGCTGAAAAGATGTAAGCTGAAGCTAACGTAACAAGAGGTATGACTGTGTTAGACTGGCCTGTCTTCCATCTTTTTGGACCGGTCCTTCTCCCATGGGCGCAGAGGAAGAGACACCTTTGCAGCTCGTTCGGGTGCCTGACGCCCGTAAGTCACTGTCGCATGGGTACCGAGGACTCGTCGCGGGATCAGGAGAAGCAGCTCCTCCGTTTAATAGAGCCGTCCTCAAGGACACGGAGGCAGCAGCAGCTATTGAGGCACAATCAAAAGTGAGGTTTGAATATCAAACGGTGGTTCTGAAAGGCCGGGAATTAGAGCTTCCTTGCTGAACAACCACACCGCTAATCTGAAATGAGAATCTTGAGGGAAGTAGATCCTTTTCAAAGGATGCTTGGAGGTGGAAGGGGGTAGATGCTGCCTCTTCCCACTTCTTCCATTAGGGGCTTAACCAAGGAGCAGTCTAAGCAGTGACAGCATTTATCTCCAGAGGCAATCAGCTTAAATGTGTCCCATTATCCAGTCACCTGCTACCGCACTCCACATCAGCCTGCTTTCAACATGCGAAGGAACGGATGCAGAGCCAGTAATTGCTTGTCTTTTCAAAGGAAGAGCAGGGAGCCAGAAGCCACCTGATGCCAGCCCCTCTCCGCTGCAGGAGAAGCAGGGAAAGGCTCCATCTGGCAGCCAGGCGAGATCAGATCAGCAGGCCTCGGGATGGCAGTGCAGCCGCCAGCCAGCGAGAAGGCTGCTTGGGACTCTTGCCTTGCATCGCAGAGTCTGAGAAGCCTCCCATGGAAGAGACCTAGATTTTTCTGGAACACAATTAGATTGTCCCTAAGAAGAGCCGCGGGACGTGGGTGGCGCTGTGGATAAAAGCCTCAGCGCCTAGGGCTTGCCAATCAAAAGGTTGGCGGTTCGAATCCCCGCGGCGGGGTGCGCTCCCGTTGTTCGGTCCCAGTGCCTGCCAACCTAGCAATTCGAAAGCACCCCCGGGTGTAAGTAGATAAATAGGGACCGCTTACTAGCGGGAAGGTAAACGGCGTTCCGTGTGCGGCTCTGGCTCGCCAGAGCAGCGATGTCATGCTGGCCACGTGACCCGGATGTTTCTCCAGACAGCGCTGGCCCCCGGCCTCTTGAGTGAGATGGGTGCACAACCCTAGAGTCTGTCAAGACTGGCCCGTACGGGCAGGGGTACCTTTTTAAGAAGAGCCGCGGGTGGTGCTGTGGGTTAAACCACAGAGCCTAGGACTTGCTGGTCAGTAGGTCGGCGGCTCGAATCCCTGCGATGGAGTGAGCTCCCATTGCTCGGTCCCTGCTCCTGCCAACCTAGCAGTTCAAAAGCACATCAAAGTGCAAGTAGATAAATAGGTACCACTCCAGCGGGAAGGTAAACGGCATTTCCGTGCGCTGCTCTGGTTTGCCAGAAGTGGCTTAGTCATGCTGGCCACATGACCCGGAAGCTGTACACCGGCTCCCTCTGCCAATAAAGCGAGATGAGCGCCGCAACCCCAGAGTCGGCCATGACTGGACCTAATGGTCAGGGGTCCCTTTACCTTTACCTTTAATAAGAGCTGTAGGGTAATAAGAACAACCTGCTGGATCTAGCCAATCATGTAGGGTTACCAGATTTTTTTTCAAAGAATCCGGGGACCCTTTTTTTTGTTTTTGAAAAGAGTTTTTTTTTAAAAAAAGTTTTTTTTTTTAAAAAAAGAAGTAATATCTTCTCTTCTGTGGTCTTCTCTGCTTCACGGCCTTCCTCTGGGCCCCAACCTGCTCTCTTGGAGCGCTAGCCACCACGGAGTAGGCTTGGGTCGGGCATGGGCTCAGCCACGTGTCCTTGCTCTCCCGGTGCTCTCCTACCTCTCGTCCTCAGTGGCACGGCAAGGCCGGGGCTCCCCTCTTTTTTCTCCTTCCTCTTTCTCTCTCTTCCTTCTCCTCTCCTCCTTCTCCCTGTGTTGGCCTTGGAGCGCTGCTAGGCAGTTGGCTGGGTGGTTGGGCGCTCTCACTCCTGGCTCAATTTGGGTCATGGGGGGGGGCAGCAGTTCCCCCAGTTGACGTACCGAGTCGTCCCCGGTTCCCCCTGGACAGTAGCAGCAGCAGCAGCAGTCTCAGCAGCCTGGAGCCAGCCTGGTAGCGCATTTGGCTCTGGCTGGCTTCAGGAGCTGTTCACTGCCATGGCGCCCGCCATTTTGCCTCACCGGAAGTCCCCATATGATGTGTCTTGTGCCGTTGAACCAATCACGCAACATTCATTCCCTACTAATAAATCTACAACACTTAAAATATACATCCGGGGACATTCCGGGGACGGATTTTGTCCAGGGATAGATTTGTAAATCTGGGAACTGTCCCCGGGAAATGGGGACGTCTGGTAACCATAAGCCAGTGGCCCATTTTATCCAGCATGCTGTCCTGACAGATGTCCCAATGGAAAAGCCACGAGCAGGATTCGCACACAAGAGCCCTCTCCCCTCTTGTGGTTTCAAGCAGCATCGCTGCCTCCGGCTGTGTGGTAGAAAAACATAGCCAAGTTTCCTTTATTTGAAATCCATTTCTGATAGCACCCCACCCCACAAAGTGAGATAATTGAGGGGTGGATGTTGGGGGTGGGTGGGCTTATTGCCTTCCTTCTCACATGGGTGCCACGAGGGCCCTTTTTGTACACATGACTGCCTGTGACCCAAAACCCCTGCAGGGTTAGCACACACTCAGGAACATTGATTGATTAAAGGTAAAGGGACCCCTGACCATTAGGTCCAGTCGTGACCGACTCTGGGGTTGCGGCACTCATCTCGCTTTACTGGCCGAGGGAGCTGGCGTACAGCTTCCGGGTCATGTGGCCAGCATGACTAAGCCGCATCTGGCAAACCAGAGCAGCACATGGAAATGCCGTTTACCTTCCTGCCAGAGCGGTACCTATTTATCTACTTGCACTTTGATGTGGTTTCCAACTGCTAGGTTGGCAGGAGCAAGGACCGAGCAACAGGAGCTCACCCCATTGCGGGGATTTGAACCGCCGACCTTCTGATCGGCAAGCCCTAGGCTCTGTGGTTTAACCCACAGCGCCACCCACATCCCTTATTGATTGATTAAGGCTCCCTTAATGGAAATGGCTAAATAATTCATGCTCATTTGTCCTGTTTTAGAAAGAGGGCAGATTCTTTCCCAGTTCATTTGCCTTTTCCTGAAGGCTCTTCCCTTCCCACTTACCTGCAGGCAGACGTCTTCACTCATTCTGCAGCTCTGCTCCTTGCACATTGGGTTCCCCTCCTGCCTGCCTGTCTGATTTATCTCCCAGGCAAAGGTTTCATTTCACTTGGAGGAGGTTCAAAGTAAAGGCGGCCCTGTTACAGACTTAATTGGGCCATATTTCAACCCGAGTATATCTGTTCAATGTAGATTCCTTATCTCAGGTCCATAAAGTTTTATTAAGTGATATATCAGGGAATATACATATATGAAGTTCGAATGCAGTGTGCTGGCTAATGCCATTTCGGAAACAAGGAAGGGAGGTGAGCAGCCATCCTCCCCAGCTGGTCCATCACTCTTTCGGTAGGTCTCACTTCCTCTGGCCAGCTTCTCCCTGCCAAACACTTCCAAACCCAACCGCAGCCGCATCTGTCAGGCCTCCGCAACGCTTAAAAAATGTGGCTGCAATTTACATTTTTATTTGTAAGTCACCTTGGGGTTGATTCTCTCCTGGAAAGGTGGGAGATAAATGTCAAGGAAGAAAGGAAAGAAGGAAAGACCGCACAGAAGACGGAGCAAGCTTGTTTTCTGCTGCTTCTGAGGGCAGGACCCAAACCAATGGATTCAGGTGGCAAGAAAGTAGATTACGACTAAGCATTAGGAATAACTGCCTGGCAGCAAGAGCTGTTTGACAGTGGAATGAACTCATTTGGAAGGAGGCAGATTCTCTTTCCTCGGAGGTTTTCAGTAGACGTTGGATGGTCACCTGTCAGGGATTCTTCTGCTGTGATTCTTGCATTGCAGGGGAGGTTGCACTAAATGCCCCTCGTGGTTCCTTCCAGCTCTGCAATTCTATGGTTCTATGAAACGCAGCCACATATAGGCGAAAGGAAACTGCTGGACATTATTTCTAGCCTCGAAAAGGCTAGAAATAACTGACCGAACCCAAAGGGTGCTCATCAATGGTTCCTCTTCATCCTGCAGAAGAATGACTAGTGGGGTGCCACAGGGTTCTGTCTTGGGCCCGGTCTTATTCAACATCTTTACCAACGATTTGGATGATGGACTCAAGGGCATCCTGATCAAATTTGCAGATGACACCAAACTGGGAGGGGTGGCTAACACCCCAGAGGACAGGATCACACTTCAAAACGACCTTGACAGATTAGAGAACTGGGCCAAAACAAACAAGATGAATTTTAACAGGGAGAAATGTAAAGTATTGCACTTGGGCAAAAAAAATGAGAGGCACAAATACAAGATGGGGGACACCTGCCTTGAGAGCAGTACATGTGAAAAGGATCTAGGAGTCTTGGTTGACCACAAACTTGACATGAGCCAACAGTGTGACGCGGCAGCTAAAAAAGCCAATGCAATTCTGGGCTGCATCAATAGGAGTATAGCATCTAGATCAAGGGAAGTAATAGTGCCACTGTATTCTGCTCTGGTCAGACCTCACCTGGGGTACTGTGTCCAGTTCTGGGCACCACAATTCAAGAAGGACACTGACAAACCGGATCGTGTCCAGAGGAGGGCAACCAAAATGGTCAAAGGCCTGGAAACGATGCCTTATGAGGAACGGCTAAGGGAGCTGGGCATGTTTAGCCTGGAGAAGAGGAGGTTAAGGGGTGATATGATAGCCATGTTCAAATATATAAAAGGATGTCACATAGAGGAGGGAGAAAGGTTGTTTTCTGCTGCTCCAGAGAAGCGGACACGGAGCAATGGATGCAAACTACAAGAAAGAAGATTCCACCTGGAAGCCACAGGAGGTGAGGAGGCTCATGGGCTCATGTCATAGAATCATAGAATCATAGAGTTGGAAGAGACCACAAGGGCCATCAAGTCCAACCCCCTGCCAAGCAGGAAACACCATCAGAGTACTCCTGACATATGGTTGTCAAGCCTCTGCTTAAAGACCTCCAAAGAAGGAGACTCCACCACACTCCTTGGCAGCAAATTCCACTGTCGAACAGCTCTTACTGTCAGGAAGTTCTTCCTAATGTTTAGGTGGAATCTTCTTTCTTGTAGTTTGGATCCATTGCTCCGTGTCCGCTTCTCTGGTGGGCTTTCCCATGGAGCCTCCGGCTGGCCACTGTGAGAACAGGATTCTGGAGGAGATGAGAACAGGATTCTGGAGGAGATGAGAACAGGATTCTGGAGGAGATGGGCAGGCTCACCTTCTGTACTTAGGTTATGTTCTCTGGCTGGCATGTGAGTCAGCCAAGGCTAGCGGACATATTTGGAAACCACATCCCCAAATGAAACCACAGGATATTCACAGATGAGAGAAGCAAGCATGGCGAAGGGTATTAGGGGGTCTTTGGCGGCTGTGACACCTGGCAGCGAAACGACTTGCAAATCCTTGTGGCTTCTGGACCATGAAACCAACATGACAGAAGCATCCCTCGCATGTCTTTATCACTTCCAAACCAGCAGGCAGATGCTCCCTTTCTTTCCAAGCCCCCCCCCCCCAAGTTGAGCCCCCCCCCTCCCTCTTTCGCAAGCTGCCCTTCCTCCTGTTGCAAAGAAGATAAAGTCAACAGCTCCTTTGGCAGGCGAAGGTGGGGAGAGAACCCTTCATTGCACCTGGCATAGCTTTGGAGAGAAGGCTTGCCTTGTTCAGATCCCGGCTTGCAAGTAAACAAGGCCAGGGGGTTGGAATGAAACTCAGGAAACTCAGGTGAAAATGGTTACCTTGCTGAGGATAATTTAAAACTGACATTTGTCACACCAAGAAGAATTTGAAACTCAGGGAACCACAGTCATCGAGTCCGTTTATTTGCACACTGCAGTTATTTATTTTTTTACAGATACAGCATGTTCAACCCAGTACTGTATATATAATGCATTATAAATTCAGCAATTATAGTTCACTTGAAAGATATGCAAGGTTCAGATGAGCATAAGTGTACCAGTGAGTTATTTATTTATTCATAGAATCATAGAATCATAGAGTTGGAAGAGACCACAAGGGCCATCGAGTCCAACCCCCTGCCAAGCAGGAAACACCATCAGAGCACTCCTGACATATGGTTGTCAAGCCTCTGCTTAAAGACCTCCAAAGTAGGAGACTCCACCACACTCCTTGGCAGCAAATTCCACTGTCGAACAGCTCTTACTGTCAGGAAGTTCTTCCTAATGTTTAGGTGGAATCTTCTTTCTTGTAGTTTGGATCCATTGCTCCGGGTCCGCTTCTCTGGAGCAGCAGAAAACAACCTTTCTCCCTCCTCTATGTGACATCCTTTTATATATTTGAACATGGCTATCATATCATATTGTTTATGTATAAACAATATTTATAGACCACCCGCATATAATATATCCAGTACCAGTCACATCAGTATTACATCCATGCACTCATCTATTCCAACCTCCTACAATACAGGAATCTCCAGTTCTCTAATCTTGAATCCCGGTTCAAGTCTTCAGCAGCATTAGCTACCCCTCCCAGTTTGGTGTCACCTGCAGATTGTATAAGCACCCCCTCAATACCTTCATCCAGTTTTCACAAATAATAATTCTGGCAGCAGTTAAGAGATGTTGCATTAATTCCCTGCCCTCTATTAGTCCAGGTTCAGGTAGGTAGCTGTGTTGGTCTGACGCAGTCGAAATATATATATATAAAATAAAAAAAATTGTCCAGTAGCACCTTAAAGGTAAAGGTACCCCTGACCATTAGGTCCAGTTGTGGACGACTCTGGGGTTGCGGCGTTCATCTTGCTCTATAGGCTGAGGGAGCCAGTGTTTGTCCGCAGACAGCTTCTGGGTCATGTGGCCAGAACAATGCATGGAAATGCCATTTACCTTCCCGCCGGAGCGGTACCTATTTATCTACTTGCACTTTGACGTGCTTTCGAACTACTAGGTTGGCAGGAGCTGGGATCAAGCAATGGGAGCTCCCCCCATTGTGGGGATTCGAACCGCTTCTGATCGGCAAGCCCTAGGCTCTGTGGTTTAGTGATAAGTTGTAATTCAGCAACTTCTGTTTCTGAAAACTATGGAGAGACCTGGTCTTAATAGAGATACTGGATCTCATTACATATGCTAATCATCTGCATACTATCCCTTGCTTTTTCCTGTAGGACTAATTGCAGTCGTTAACAGTCATTAACAGGTTTACCATACCCATTGAGTCAATCACCCATCTCCTACTACCCTCCTGAGAAAAACCCCACTCCACCCTCCCACTATATATGAGGGTCTGGTGACTTATGTTTCAGTGTATCTGAAGAAGTGTGCATGCACACAAAAGCTTATACCAAGAACAAACTTAGTTGGTCTCTAAGGTGCTACTAGGGACGCGGGTGGCACTGTGGGTTAAACCACAGAGCCTAGGACTTGCCGATCAGAAGGTCAATGGTTCGAATCCCCACGACGGGGTGAGCTCCTGTTGCTCGGTCTCTGCTCCTGCCAACCTAGCAGTTTGAAAGCATGTCAAAGTGCAAGTAGATAAATAGGTACCGCTCTGGCAGGAAGGTAAACAGCATTTCCGTGCGCTGCTCTGGATCGCCAGAAGCGGCTTAGTCATGCTGGCCACATGACCCGGAAGCTGTACGCCAGCTCCCTCGGCCAATAAAGCGAGATGAGCGCCGCAACCCCAGAGTCGGTCACGACTGGACCTAATAGTCAGTGGTCCCTTTATCTTTACGTTTAAGGTGCTACTGGACAATATATATATATATATATATATATATATATATATATATATATATGCAGGTTTTGGTGTCTTCGGGTGTCTTCCCGTGTAAGAGTTGGGGTGTCTAGGCCCAACTCTTACACGGGAAGACACCCGAAGACACCAAAACCTGCATTCCTGTACCCGTGAAAATCTACGAAAGCAAATATATATATATATATATATATATATATATATATATATATATATATATATATAAAAACTCTATTAGTCCAGTTTCTTTAATAAACTGGAATAGTAAAATTAGAGGATCCAGGAGTGGAATGTATTCAGTTATTCCTTCAATGCTCATTGCTATATCTTCCCATTGGGCAAGTCCAGAATATATGCCATATCCCAGCACTTGCAGCCTTAGACCTCAAAAAGGCATCTCTGGCTGTTCTGTATACCAGGCTAAGGTGTTTTGGTTCCTCACCCCAAAGCCACATAGTTCAGAGGCGGCTGCCTGGGCTGTGTAGCAGCTGCTGAGCTGGCAGTGAAGGGTGACCTGTCTAACATCCCCTTGCATAAATATCTCCCTTCAAGTGGAAAGCTTAATTACATTGCGGTTGGACTATTATAACCTGCTCCGTATGTGTCTGCTTTGAAGAGTGTTCAGGAAAAACAGCCAGCTCAGAATGCAGCAGCCAGACTTTTGACCAGGTCGGTTATGTGTGAAGGACTCAAATTTTGATTGGGATGTAATTTGCAGCCTGACCCTTGGATTAAAGGCCCTTGCTTTGACCCCATTGACTAGAAGGATTGGGAATTTCGTTTAAATGTCTACTGCAGCTGAGTTTCACCCAGGTGAGATTGTGGACAAAGGGTTTGGAAATCAAGCCTCGTGAGGAACGGTTGAGGGAGTTGGGGGTGTTTGGTCTGGTGAAGAGGAGACAGAGAGGAAATGTGAAATCCATCTTCAAAGATCTGAAGGATATGGAAGATGGAGGAAGCTTGCTTTCTGCTGCTCCAAAGGGAAGGAGCTGAACCAATGGCTTCTGATCACAAGAAAGGAAATTCTGAACAAACATTAGGGAGAACTCTCTGATGGTAAGAGCTGTCTGAAGAAGAGTTTGGATTTGATATCCCGCTTTATCACTACCCAAAGGAGTCTCAAAGCGGCTAACATTCTCCTTTCCCTTCCTCCCCCACAACAAACACTCTGTGAGGTGAGTGGGGCTGAGAGACTTCAGAGAAGTGTGACTAGCCCAAGTTCACCCAGCAGCTCCATGTGGAGGAGCGGGGAAGCGAACCCGGTTCACCAGATTACGAGTCCACCGCTCTTAACGAGTCCACCGCTCTTAACGAGTCCACTGCTCTTAACCACTACACCACACAGTTTGACTGTGGATCTGACTCCTCAGAAGGTGGTGGACTTTAGGAGTATAGCATCTAGATCAAGGGAAGTAATAGTGCCACTGTATTCTGCTCTGGTCAGACCTCACCTGGAGTACTGTATCCAGTTCTGGGCACCACAATTCAAGAAGGACACTGACAAACTGGAACGTGTCCAGAGGAGGGCAACCAAAATGGTCAAAGGCCTGGAAACGATGCCTTATGAGGAACGGCTAAGGGAGCTGGGCATGTTTAGCCTGGAGAAGAGGAGGTTAAGGGGTGATATGATAGCCATGTTCAAATATATAAAAGGATGTCACATAGAGGAGGGAGAAAGGTTGTTTTCTGCTGCTCCAGAGAAGCGGACACGGAGCAATGGATGCAAACTACAAGAAAGAAGATTCCACCTAAACATTAGGAAGAACTTCCTGACAGTAAGAGCTGTTCGTCAGTGGAATTTGCTGCCAAGGAGTGTGGTGGAGTCTCCTACTTTGGAGGTCTTTAAGCAGAGGCTTGACAACCATATGTCAGGAGTGCTCTGATGGTGTTTCCTGCTTGGCAGGGGGTTGGACTCGATGGCCCTTGTGGTCTCTTCCAACTCTATGATTCTATGATTCTATGACTTCATTGGACATGTTTAAACAGTGGTTGGATGGCCAGCTGTCCGAGATTCTTTGGCGGTGGTTACTGCATTGCAGAGGGTTGGACTAGACAACCCTTGTGAGATACTTTCCAAGTCTAAAATTCTTTGTTTCATGAATAGCAGCAGTGTCTAAGGTGTGGAGAATGTGGGCATTTTCATCCTTGAAGTGTTTAACAAACATTCCCAGTCTTCTTCTGGGCCGAACTGAAACAGGCCCCGATCTACACAGCTCCGCTGCATGGCATTCTGAGGATGCAACGGGGAAGGGGAATTCTCATTCTTTCACTGTCATCGCCACCAGAGAGCAGATTTAAGGGGAAAGAAGTGAATAATTTGAATCTCCATTATATGCAAAGCAGCTAATTTTGCATTAATTATGTTAGGGTACAATTAAGCATTTAATTTCCTAGCTATTAAAGCCTACATTATTTATTAATAATTATAGATCATTACCTGATAATGTTCATTTGGCAGCTTGGGGACTGAATAATTCATATACTTTGACAGGCTTTGTTTCCCCCATAAAAATTGCATCTAATTTGGCTCTCCTCCTGGGTGATCATTTATGTTGAAAGCCAAGGGGGACAAGGCCAGATTTTGGGCAGTTTATCGCTCCACATGGGAGAGAGACCCTGGCATACAGTGTCTCACCTAAAGAGGCTTCTCCTCTCCCTCCTAGTCTCAATTGCAAGGCATGTGGGGCTAACTTGGGAAGTCACAGAATCATATAGATCTGTTGAGCTGGAAGGGAGCCAAAGGGTCATCCAAACCAACCCCCTGCAATGCGAGTCCTGGCTGTTTGCGTATTTTTTTTTAAATAGATATTTATTAAAGTTTCACAAATTATATCAAACACAACAATACAAACAAACACAAACAAAAAAAGAACATGTATAATTTCAGAACCTTAATTTCTTAAAACTTACTTCACCGACCTCCTCATACCTCCCCTTTCTGCATTCCCATTTCACATATTTAGTTCAGCAAATCCTCACCCTTAATTTTATCTAATTGTCAACCTTTCTTTTCTTTTGACTTAATCTTTACAGCTGTACTCCATTTATTTTCTAACACCACATCATTCTAGCACTCATTAATTTTACAATATTTCTTAAGATAGTTCTTAAATTTCTTCCAATCTTCTTCCGCCGTCTCTTTTCTCTGGTCTCGGATTCTGCCAGTCATTTCTGCCAATCCCATATAGTCTATCACCTTCATCTGCCATTCTTCCAAGGTGGGTAGATCTTGTGTCTTCCAATACTTTGTGATGAGTATTCTTGCTGCTGTTGTGGCATACATAAAGAATGTTCTGTCTTTCTTTGGCACCAATTGGCCGACAATGCCCAGGAGAAAGGCCTCTGGTTTCTTAAGGAAGGTATATTTAAATACCTTTTTCATTTCGTTATATATCATTTCCCAGAAAGCCTTAATCCTTGGGCACGTCCACCAAAGGTGAAAAAAGGTACCTTCAGTTTCTTTACATTTCCAACATTTATTATCAGGCAAGTGGTAAATTTTTGCAAGCTTGACTGGTGTCATGTACCACCTGTATATCATTTTCATAATATTCAACACCTGGTGCTGCCTCAATACAGCTGTATGCTCCCGTTCCTGGGCTCCGTTGAAAATGGCGAACCAGGAAGTGTCCTCTCAAGACAATGGAACGACTCTTCATTTCTGATCTCTGTCTGTCACTGCCAATTCATACTCCATATATGTGAAATTAAGATTTATTTATTTTTGCCCTAACAAGCATCACTTTACACTCGTTTCCATGGAAATGCCTTTGCCATTTTACGACCCCTTTACTCAGTTTGGAGAGGCACTTGTGGAGTTCACGGCCATCTCTTTTTCTTTTAATGACTCTGAACAATTTTGTGCCATCAGCAAACTTGGTCCCCTGCTTGTCCCTGCCTGCTACAGGGATAGCCAGACTTCAAGCCAACCTTGACACGGGAGCAGGGGAGGGGGGGGAGAGAGAATCCCCCCACCGAAAGACATTCCTTGGCACCCAATTGCTCAAGGCAGTTGGAAATGAATGCTCGGAGTCATGAAATGATCCCATAGACGTTTATGAGGGAGTTAGAAATTCAATCCGTGAAAATTACCGTACACAAAAATCATTTCCTACCATCAATGTCACAGGTTAGATTGAGTCATACTAGTTAAACTATGAAATGAAATAAGTCATTTTTAATCATAAGCATGGTTCCTAGCAAGAGCAGACAGAAATATTCTCAGCAGCCTCGGCTGAAACGAGGCAGGAGGGGAAAAAATCGCCGATACAATGCTTGTCTTCCCAGCTATATTTTTGCCCTGCCCTAGTGGCTACGTAGGGGCGCAGGTGGCGCTGTGGGTTAAACAAACAGAGCCTAGGACTTGCCGATCAGAAGGTCAGTGGTTCGAATCCCCGCGACGGGGTGAGCTCCCGTTGCTCGGTCCCTGCTCCTGCCCACGTAGCAGTTCGAAAGCACGTCAAAGTGCAAGTAGATAAATAGGTACCACTCCAGCGGGAAGGTAAACGGCGTTTCCGTGTGCTGCTCTGGTTCGCCAGAAGCGGCTTAGTCATGCTGGCCACATGACCCGGAAGCTGTACGCCGGCTCCCTCGGCCAATAAAGCGAGATGAGCGCCGCAACCCCAGAGTCGGCCACGACTGGACCAAATGGTCAGGGGTCTCTTTACCTTTACTAATGGCTGCATAAGAACATAAGAAAACTCTGCAGGATTAGGCCTGTAGCCTACCTAGTCCAGCATCCTGTTCTCGCAGCGGCTAACCAGATGCCCGAGGGTGAAGCCCACAAACAGGATCTGGGTGCCACAACAACTGCCCCCAACTCATGGTCTCTAGTAACTGATGTTCAGATGTATAGTTTGCCTCTGACTTGGAGTGGGGGAGAGAACACATGAATCTTACATGAGTTTGTCTTCAGACCCCTTTGAAGCCATCTAATTCCAATTCTGAGCTGTGGGAAGAAGGACGCCCTTTGGCCAGTCCTTGTGGAACGTAACATAATCAGTCAAGTACAACACTTACTGGTTTTGTTTTTTTTTTTTAAAAAAAAATATTAGGAATTTCATCAAGACATTTTATCAAAAAACATATCATCCTTATAATAATAATAATTTATTATTTATACCCTGCACATCTGGCTGGGTTTCCCCAGCCACTCTGGGCGGCTTCCAACAAAACACTAAAATACAATAACCTATAAAACATTAAAAGCTTCCCTAAACAGGGCTGCCTTCAGATGTCTTCTAAAAGTTTGGTAGTTATTTTTCTCTTTGACATCTGCTGGGAGGGCGTTCCACAGGGCGGGCGCCACTACCGAGAAGGCCCTCTGCCTGATTCACTGTAGCTTGGCTTCTCATAGCGAGGGAACCGCCAGAAGGCCCTCGGCGCTGGACCTCAGTGTCCGGACATTGTCCGGGAATTCTTAATCCCCCCCTATTTCCCCCTCCCCATAAAGTAACCCCCCTCCAACTTCCCTCAGCTCCTCTCTTTGGTTTATCAACAAATGGTATTCTCTGCTTGTTACAAAATTGTGTAGATCCTTAATTTGTCTGTCTAGCTATTGTCAATAAACAGTTTTTGAGTGTTTATTCAAAACCTGCCAAGGAGTCCAGTTCACATTGTTGTTTCTTTAAGTACTTTGTAAAAGGTTCCCATTCATCTTTAAAGTCACAGTTATCCTTGTCCTGTAGTTTATGTGTCAATTTTGCCAATTCTGTGTAGTCCATCAGTTTCTCTTGCCATAGTTCTTCCTGTTTGCCCGAAGTGGACACGCAGGGGGGTGTTACTCCAGGCAGTTGAACTTCCTGACACACCTGGTCTGGAGCATCCTTACTTTGCATGTGACCAGGTAAATGGGCGTGACCCTGGGAGACCCCATAAAAGGGGCTGGTCACACAGCCATCCCCCTTTCCTCTTCTTCCTCTTGATGCCGAACTCTCTTGATGTATTTTGCTGTCTGCTGGCTCTCAGCCACCAGCACACGGGCTCATTCCCATATGGGATGAACTCAAACCCTCTTCTGTAACTCTAAAGTCTGCCTTCAGGGAGCCAACTGTGAACTGAATGTGAGTAAACTTCTTGTTATACTTTTAAAAGAAGCTTCTTGTGTCTTTATTCTTTTTAGGAGGGATAAAAGGGGACTTGCCAGGAACTGAATCCAATCTGAACAAAGCCAGATTGGATTGCTTAAGTAAAGAGATTCGAACGAATCTACCAACTATATATTGGGGAATGCACTCTGCTGCTGACTCACAAGCGTGAGTAAGGAAGGATACTGTTAAATCAATATATCCTCTCTTAGTTTCTGCAACATTCCCACAGTCCTGAAGCTTCAGTGGGTGGCTCTGGGTCCTGGAAAGAAAAGGGGAGGAAATCTTCTATCCACTTTCGCTACACCATGCAAAATTATATATTCATCTGTCATTGTCAGGTGTGCATGCAGGAGCCAGGCCCTGTGACCAATAGGACTTTGCAGGACTGGGACCTTCCTAAGTTTGTTCTGGAGAGGCAAGGCATGGCCACACAGGTGAGGCTGATTGGTAACTCACAGCATCTGGTGGCAAGAGCCGGGAAGGGATACAAGGTCAGCATTTTCCCTTCAGCTCTTTGCCACAGCAATATGTTCCCTGCCTTGCTGAGTTTGGTTCCATGACTCCTTGCTCCCTTCGTGACTTCTTGCTTCTTGATCCTCGGACCCCTGACTTCGTGACTCCTTGCTTCCTGACCCTCAGACCCTTGGCTTCTTGACTCCTGGCTCTCTGACCCTCGGACTCTGGGCTTCCTGACTCCTGGCTTCTGGACTCCCATTCCTGCTCCCACCCCACCATCTTGCCCCTGGTCCTGACATCCCCAGCCGGGACACTCATGTCCTTTCTACCAGGTCACTTACAAACAAGCTGAAAGGCACAGGTCTCAATGCCAGTCCTTGGGGGACCCCACTTCCATTGGAGGTTTTTAAACAGAGGTTGGAGGACCATCAGTCAGGGATTTCTTAGCTGTGATTCCTGCATTCCAGCGGGTTGGACTAGATGACCCTTGGACCCCTTCCAGCTCTACAGTTCTATGCTTCTAACTCTTGGTTGGGACTAGAAGGGTCTGGCTTTTAAGGTTAATTATGCATGTATTTTTCAACTAGGCTTCATGTGGTGTAAATGATAAACAAACACTAAAAAAATCTGTCTGTGCTGATGGCTACAAGCAGCAAAATGATCTTTCAAGATCAAATATTTATTTCAGAATCCCTGGAGCCTCCCCTCTCAGCATAAAAGCCGGCGAGCCATTTCTCCTAGGGAGGGGAACGCATTCATCTTTGACTGATTGGGATGTGCGTAAACAAATGAGCCTGGTCTACTCCATGGGGCAACAAAGAAGGACGTGGTTCTGATAAGACCCCCAGATGCATAATTGAGAGGATTAGGAAACTGCCTGAGTAGCAGGGAATCATTTTGTTGCATCTCTTGACACGAATCAGCGAGGTGGAGGGCTCTGTATCCGCCTGAGCAATTTCTCTTGTAAACCTGACATCCTGCACAAGGCAACCTCTTGGTATCAGGGAACTGGGAGAGGAGAGGAGTCACTACAGCAGGCATGGAGATAAGTGAGGTTAACATGAATCAACAGTGTGATGCAGCAGCAAAAACAAAAAGCTAATGCAATTCTAGGCTGCATCAATGAACATCTAGTGTCCAGATCAAGGGAAGACACAGCACCGTTCTATTAAGATTGGGCCAGACCCCACCTGGAATTCTATATCTGGTACTGGGCAACAGAGTTACAGAAGAAATAAAAAAATTCCTTCCAGTAGCACCTTAAAGACCAACTAAGTTAGTTCTTGGTATGAGCTTTCGTGTGCATGCACACTTCTTCAGATACACTGAAACAGAAGTTGCCAGACCCTTCTATATAGTGAGAAGGTGGGGAGGGGTATTACTCAGAAGGGTGGTGGGAATGGGAGATTGGCAGATAGCTGAGATGAGCCTGTTGTCGACTCTTGACGACTGTAATAGGTCTTACAGGAAAAGGCAAGGGGTGAGAAGGTGAGAAATGGCTTAGTCATGTATAATGAGATAAGAATCCAATGTGTTTGTTCAGACCAGGTCTCTCCATGGTTTTAAGTTTGGTAATGAGTTGCAATTCAGCAGCTTCTCTTTCCAGTCTATTTCTGAAATTCCTTTGTAGTAAAACAGCTACTGAAATTCCTTTGTACATTCCTTTGTAAATTCCTTACTACAAAGGAATTTCAGAAATAGAAGTGTATCTGAAGAAGTGTGCATGCACACGAAAGCTCATACCAAGAACTAACTTAGTTGGTCTTTAAGGTGCTACTGGAAGGAATTTTTTTATTTTGACTATGGCACACCAACACGGCTACCTATCTGTAACTGGAACCAGAGTTAAAGAAGGATATTGTCAAGTTGTGGTGTGAAGGTGTGAAGAGGAGGGCAGCCAAGAGGATCAAGGGCCTGGAATCCGAGCCTTATGACAAATGGTTGAGGATGGGTTGTGGATGGGAATTGTTCAGTCTGGAGAAGAGAAGAGGTGATTTGATAGCCATCTTCAAATATCAGAAGGGCTGTCTCATGGAAGGCGCAGAGCAAGTTTGTTTTCTGCTTCTTCAGCGGGGAGGACTCAAACCAATGTATTCAAACAACAAGGAAGGAGATTCCAACTAAACATTAGGAAGAATTTTCTGATGGGAAGAGATCCGTTAGACAGTGGAACAGACAACCTTTGAAGATGATGGAGGAGCTCGTATGACCACCTGTCAGGGATTCTTCAGCTGCAATTCCTGCAATGCAGGAAATTGGACTAGATGACCGTTGGAGTCGCAGAATTGTAGAGTTGGAAAGGGACCCCAAAGTCATCTCACTATAAAACACACAACCTTTTGCATGGGTGTCTCTTTCCCATTAGGGACGCAGGTGGCGCTTTGGGTTAAACCACAGAGCCAAGGACTTGCCGATCAGAAGGTCAGCAGTTCGAATCCCCACGACGGGGTGAGCTCCCGTTGCTCGGTCCCTGCTCCTGTCAGCCTAGCAGTTCGAAAGCATGTCAAAGTGCAAGTAGATAAATAGGTACCGCTCCAGCGGGAAGGTAAACAGCGTTTCCGTGCGCTGCTCTGGTTTGCCAGAAGCAGCTTAGTCATGCTGGCCACATGACCCGGAAGCTGTACGCCGGCTCCCTCGGCCAATAAAGCGAGATGAGCGCCGCAACCCCAGAGTCGGCCATGACTGGACCTAATGGTCAGGGGTCCCTTGACCTTTACCTTTTCCCATGACCCACTACTGCATGACTCTCACTTTTTTGAAAATCGGTTCAGATTTCCAGGAAAGCCTAGCAGCTGCAGTTTCCAGAAACTGGTATTCAGAAGTTCTGTTGCCTTCAGCTGTGGAGGCAGAGCCCAGCCATCCTGGCTAGTAGCCATCGATAAGCCCTCTCCTCCATGAATTTTCCCAACCCACTTTTAAAGCCCTCTAAGCTGGTGGCCCTGCTCGGCATAGTTCATAGGTTCTCTGAGTTATTCAAGCCCCTTCTCCACGGCAAGGCAGTGATCCATGAAGGTGATGCTTTTGAATTCTGGTGCTGGAGGAGACTCTTGAGAGTCCCATGGACTGCAAGAAGCTCAAACCTCTCCATTCTGAAGGAAATCATCCCTGAGTGCTCACTGGAAGGACAGATCCTGAAGCTGAGGCTCCAATACTTTGGCCACCTCATGAGAAGAGAAAACTCCTTGGAAAAGACCCTGATGTTGGGAAAGATGGAGGGCGCAAGGAGAAGGGGACGACCGAGGACGAGATGGTTGGACAGTGTTCTCGAAGCTACAAACATGGAGTTTGACCAAACTGCGGGAGGCAGTGGAAGACAGGAGTGCCTGGCGTGCTCTGGTCCATGGGGTCATGAAGAGTCGGACATGACTAAATGACTAAACAACAACAAGCTGGTGGCCACCATCAATACCTCCTGCAGGAGTGAGTTCCAAAGTTTAACTATGTGCTGCATGAAGAAGATCTTCATTTTTCTGGTCCTGAATCTTTCAATATTCAGTTTCATTGGAGGTCCATGAGTTCTGGTGTTATCATCCTGATATCCTCCCCAGGGCCATCTTTAGCAGATGTGGCACTGGGGTGCAAATATCCGCCCAATGCCCCCAAATTACCACGGATAGTGGGGGGTGGGCAAAGCTGTGCACTGCCAGCCATGGGGAGGGGCAACTCTCCCCCATGCTGCTGCGTGACAGCGATCGCCGCAGAGGCTTGGGAGGGAAGCTGCGTGCCTGCCAGCCATATGGTTGGCGGGGCACAGCTTCTATCCCAAGCCTCTGCGGAGATCGCTATCCTCCCACAGAGGCTTGGGAGGGGCGCAACTTCACTCCCAAGCCTCTGCAAGGATCGCTCTCCTCCTGAGGAGGCTTGGGAGGGAAGCCGCATGCCTGCCGGCCTTATGGTTGGTGGGGCACAGCTGGTGGGCGTGCAGGGAAAGGGGAGGCCACTGGCAAAGCCGCGCAGCTCCCCCACTTGCTGGGGCGTCCCTGAGAGGCCGGCACCCTGGCGCGACGCACCACTAAGCCTTATGGGTAAGACGGCTCTGATCCTCCCTTCTCCAGCCCCAAAGCAGGTGGGCTGCCTTGGAGACTGCCCTGAACAGCTGCAGCCACTCAGGCTGATGGTCTACATAAGCTCAGCAGGGCCTAGTCCTGATGAAAATAATGACATCCTCTTAGAGGCAGCTGCTTTTACAAGGACTGAGGGCAGGGGGGCTGATGTTAACCAGTATCTCTCCACACTCCACACGACTGCCTCTTTCCTGCTTCCTCCTGGAAGCACACAAAAACTGAAACAGTCACCGTTCTCCCAATTTTGCAGTGCCATTCTCCAGCTAATGAATGGATACAGAAATGCATATATTCGCGTAGAGTGTGCATGAAAATACAGTATTCACATATTAGTGAAAATGGTGTATAAAATGCATTATACAGTGGTACCTCGGGTTACATACGCTTCAGGTTGCATACGCTTCAGGTTACACACTCTGCTAACCCAGAAATAGTGCTTCAGGTTAAGAACTTTGCTTCAGGATGAGAACAGATATTGGGCTCCGGCGGTGCAGCAGCAGCAGGAGGCCCCATTAGCTAAAGTGGTGCTTCAGGTTAAGAACAGTTTCAGGTTAAGAACGGACCTCTGGAACGAATTAAGTACTTAACCTGAGGTACCACTGTATTAGGGAGCATTGCATTAGAAATGGGTATGTTAGGAGAAAGGCTGATGAATCTTCATGAGGACTTACCGTATTTTTCACTCTATAAGATGCACCTTTTCCCTCCTAAAAATGGGAAATGTGTGTGCGTCTTATGGAGCGAATGCAGGCTGCGCAGCTATCTCAGAAGCCAGAACAGCGAGAGGGATCGTTGCGGAGCTGTTCTAGCTTCTGGCTTAGCCCCTCAGTCCCTTCTCCCACCTCCTGGAAAAGGCCCCAAGAGCCGCACTCCTTTTAAAGAGCCGTGCGGAGCGTGTGTGCAAATAAGATGATGTGCCCACACAGATTAAGGGAATATATATATTGCAATGCTCTCCCCCTGTCAGGGCACAGTGGAAGTGTCTCTCAGTGTTCTCTCTAGCAAATTTACATGCAAACTCTGTGAACTTCAGCTCCTGTCATGTGCCTCTGTGTGGGCTGAACCAGCGTGAGTTGAATCCAAGCAAGGCGAAGAGCTCTTTCTGTGCTGGCTCTTGCTTGGAAAGGGAAGAAAGCTTTTAAGCTCTCTGTCTTGCAAAGCTCACTTAGTGCTCTGGTCCTGGAATGCTTGCACGAAATCAGGGAAGTCAGATGGCCCGGCAAGATCTTGCAGTGGACAACCCGAGCCACCCAGAGCCCACCCGCTCAGTGGGCCTTGCCCGCTAAGCAAGGCAGAGAGCTTAAAAGCTCTCTTCATGGCTTGTGTTATCCAGCACAAAAGAGCTTTTAGGCTCTGTGCCTTGCTTAGCAGGCAAGGGCTACTCAGTTTGTGGGCTCTGGAAGTATGGGGGTGAAATATACTCGGAGTCAAGAGTGGATTTCTTGCTCTTTATTCAGCTCATAGTGGTGAGGAGGAATGAAATTTCCCCACTGCTTTATATACATTATTTACATAATGGGCTGCATGTGATTGGCTAATTCTGGGATTCTCCTGTAGGCCAATCAGGTTGTGGATTCATTTCCACTTGAAGCTGGATTGGGTGGCTCCTGCGGACCAATCACACTGCTGCATTGTTCTAGGACCAATCAGACTGCTGCATTCTGAATCCTCTTGTTCTAGGACCAATCAGACTGCTGCATTCTGAATCCTCTTGTTCTAGGACCAATCAGACTGCTGCATTCTGAATCCTCTTGTTCTGGGACCAATCAGACTGCTGCATTCTGAATCCTCTTGTTCTAGGACCAATCAGACTGCTGTATTCTGAATCCTCTTGTTCTAGGACCAATCAGACTGCTGCATTCTGAATCCTCTTGTTCTAGGACCAATCAGACTGCTGCATTCTGAATCCTCTTGTTATAGGACCAATCAGACTGCTGCATTCTGAATCCTCTTGTTATAGGACCAATCAGACTGCTGCATTCTGAATCCTATTCAACTCAGTACATAACAGGGGGGTTCTCTCTTCCCCCACTCACCTGCTAGCCAAGGAGACGTCTCCAAAGGTTTGAGCAGACATGATTTTCTTGTAAGCACAGAAGCCTTGGAACGGAAGCCCTGTATGAGATGTGATTGAACTGTACTTACAAGACAGATGTACCGCCTTGGACATTTTCCAGTTGCTCAGAGCAGCTCTGGGGCTGCGCAGTAAGCCACAACAACAACAACATCTGTTTAAAATGCTTCTAGGAAGTGACCATATGGTCATAATATGTCGTTTCTTCCTGGGAAATTGTATGGGGGACAGCGGGAATTGCTGCTGTGTCCCCCTCCTCTGCAGTGGGGTGGGGAGACATATTTCCCCCCATTCACTTATTATATAAATACCCCCTGGCCTCTGTTATAAACAAAAATCTGCCCTTTTTTCCTTTATGGGGTATCCAAGAGCCCATAGAGAGTCCTTCCGTAGGTTCCCTATTGGTAGGAGAAAATAACAGAGGCCAACCAGAGAATATTGAGAAGCAAAGCAGCTAGTAAGCCTGATCTTTATTGATCTGTTGCAACAGGGTCCTCACTCACCACACACAGGAGGGAGGAGGAACCCAGAACAAAAGTGTGCCTGCCCTTATATAGATGTTTTAAATTCCCTCCCTGGAGTCCTAGACCACCCCCAGATGTGTCATACCTACATCACATAAAGGGCGGTCTACAGCAGAAATCTGAGTGCTTTGTTTACCTCATGTCTGACAGGTTACCTGTTTAATGGTCACTTGATTGGATTGCCTGGGGAGCCTGGCCAGTCTTTTGTAGTGATAAATACTTAGTTCCTGAGCCAGGTCAGGCTCACACCCTATTCATATTTTAAGTGTGCCCTTAAGACAGGATTTGTGAAGGAAAGGACAATAGGGAGGCTTTTCCATTTTGCTTTGACCTTGCAGAGAAAACATTTGGTCAGTTTGGGAATAAAAAATGGCTTCAGGTCGGTCTTCCTGTGATGATCTATGTATGTGCTTGGTTGGTACAGTTATGAACATATAACATCTAAGACCTCAAAGGGATGCGGATGGCGCTGTGGGTTAAACTACAGAGCCTAGGACTTGCCGATCAGAAGGTCGGTGGTTCGAATCCCCGTGATGGGGTGAGCTCCCGTTGTTCGGTCCCTGCTCCTGCCAACCTAGCAGTTCGAAAGCATGTCAAAGTGCAAGTAGATAAATAGGTACCACTCCGGCGGAAAGGTAAACGGCATTTCCGTGCGCTGCTCTGGTTCGCCAGAAGTGGCTTAGTCATGCTGGCCACATGAACCGGAAGCTGTACGCCGGCTCCCTCGGCCAGTAAAGCGAGATGAGCGCTGCAACCCCAGAGTCGGCCACGACTGGACCTAATGGTCAGGGGTCCCTTTACCTTACCAAGATCTCAAAATTCCTATCACACCACCTCAAAAGTAAAGCAAGCATCTTACCCATGGAAATTTCACCAAATTTCTCTCTCCCCTTTTAAAATTTCCAAATGCAATTTCTGTAGCACCAACATCTGGAGGGCACCAGGTTGGCAAAGACTGGAAGAGGCGCCTGCAATTCCCTCAGTCCTCAGTTCCTAAGCTTTGTGCTCCAAGCCTTGCTCTCTCTCCCTGTCCTTTTTCTGATTTTTTTTTGGGGGGGCGGGGGGCAGGTTTAATGATTTAGACTTGGAATATATTCAGGAAAAATGTTTCTTCAATAGTTTTTTTCAGGTCTGCTGAGTAAAATATGCAGAAGAAACAGGAGGATCCCTGCCTGATTATCACGGTTCTCTCCCCACCACCACCCACCAATATTTTGTCACAGTTTGCTTTGGTGTGAGACAGTGAGGGTCTTTTATGCAGTCGTGAGACTGCAGGGGACCCACCTCTCTCTGCCTTCCCTGTGGTGCCTTTTGAATGGATACAGCCCAGATCATCGTGTTATAAGAATTCTAAGGTCTCAAATGTAAAATAAATGTTGATAAATGTTATAAGAATTTAAGGTCTGAAATATATATATTAAACGTTCATAAATTTACAAGGCAAACACATATATAAGTATATAAACCACGTGTCTGAAATAGTACAGTCATACCTTGGGTTAAAGACGCTTCAGGTTAAATCTTTTCAGGTTGCGTCCCGCGGGAACCTGGAAGTAATGAAATGGGTTACTTTTGGGTTTCGGAGCACGCACATGCGCAGGCACTCAGAAGGACGTCATGCGCATGCGCAGACATGGCGAATCGAGGCCCGCAGACGCGGGTTGCGTTCTGCTCCTGATGTGAACGGGGCTCTGGAACAGATCCTATTTGCATCCAGAGGTACCACTGTACAGGAGAGCAATCCTGAAACCATTTTGACTCTCCCAATTTGACCTCAAATGTTTCTCCAGAAGGAGGAAGGAAACTGGGAAAACCTCTCCACTGTCTTTTGCTTACCTGTCTTTAGGGCATCTGTGTATGAATAGGGTGAGCCTGTGACCTGGATTCAAGAATTAAAGTATTCACCATCACAAAAGAATGGCCGGGCTTTTCCCCTGTTTCTATAGTTAGGGTTGGTACAATACTTCTATTTCCATTCCTTGGATAATTCTACTCATTTTCTGTTCTCTGCAGGAGGAGGAATTTTAGAAAGCAGGAGGGTTGTTTATCCATCTGCTTTACCTCCTGACAAAGGCACTTCCGGCTTGCCCAGGAGGTGGGGTTGCGGGCTTCACACCCACCCCACATGAGCGGGGGCTTGTCGTAGCCCCGCGAAAGCAGGGGAATCCCAGCCGGGCCTGCCCCCCCCAGCCAGCCAATCAGGTGGCTGGGGGGCATGGCCTGTCCTATTTAGGCCCGGCGCAGAGGGGACTCGCCCTCTTTTCGCCGGCTAGCCCTCACGTTTATCCCACCCTCCCTCCCTTTAAGTGGGCTTTCGGTAGGTCTCTGACTTTGCTATGGACTTCAGTCTGTCGCCGCAAGGGGCATGGTAGGAATTTTTCCCAATTGGCAATTTCTAGCCTTTTGGTTTTTCGCCTACCTCGTAGCAACTTGTCACAACTTCTCAGCATTGGCGGTAGGCATTGGTAAGAAGGGGTTAAGAGGATGTGTGTGTGTGTGGGGGGGGAGGAACGCCATCACCTCCCCCCAGTGAGCGAAGGGTGGTCCGTTAAAGGACTCCGGGGGGCGTGGCCCTGTCCGAAGCCTATGGAGGTGAGGGCCAAAGGCACGCCCCAGAGCGGTGACCCGGGGGAGCTCCTAGTCGACGTGCCTCGGCGGGAGACTCCCCCGATATAGTGTTAACCCTTCTCCGTGTCTCCAGCAAATGGGCTGGAGCCGGATAGTCGTTAGGACCAATGCCTAAGCCAATGCCTCTCATTCCTGAATTCAATAAAGTTGTGGCCTAATTCGCCCAATTAACCTTATATTATGGTGTCTCGTGTCTTTATTTATCCTGGTGGTGGGCGGGAACTCGCCACGCAAGCACTTGTTCCTGAATTTGCCATTTGGGTCCTCAGTCGTTCTGTTTTGGAGCCCCCTCCCATCTCCTGTTTCTCTCTTTTCTTCATCTCACACAAAGCCTAAAAGTCCTTCTAGGCGCACAGCTGCTGCTGCAGCACCTCTCTTCACTTGAATGGGGCTCCTCCACCTTTCAACCTTCCTATCTTGAGCTCTTTTCAGCTTTCCCGTCTCTTTTGAGGAGGCTTGAGCAGAGAGAAAACATCTGTTGGCAGCACCAAGGCTGTGTAACCCACATGACAACAGCACACCATGCAACAAATAGAGGGGAGGGAGGAATTTGCCTTCTTCTGAGCTCGTTATGGTGTGTGTCTGTGAACTTACCTGCTAAGCTTGCATTCAACTCCTTCCCCAGCTTTGCTCTTTAGGTGACACCCAGGAAACTCCAGTACCTTCACAAATGGGTTCTCGAGTCCTTTTCAATTCTTGGGATCCTTTATCTGTGGGAACAGAAGATACGAGAGCACATTTGGCCAAACCAGGCCCTTTCTCCAGACGATGGCTTTGGCTGACTAGTTCAGCACCACAATTAGCACGACCAAAGAACTTGCTCTGTGCCATAGAACAAATGGGTGGGCCTTTCCTCTCCACCCTCACCTTGCTGTTACGTAGGAGAACAATGGCCAGTGTCACATGTGTGAGCCAAGATGGAACCCGCTGTATAGGAACATACACAAATGGGGAAAAGAACAGGGGTTCAGGCCAGCATACAAAGACACAAGACATGGCAAGCAAATGTATTTGTCACAATGCACCCGTTATTATGAGGCATAAAGTACATGCAAGCGGTACTCCAGAATCATCAAAATAAATACAATTATTACAATTAACAATAAGTTTTCATTATCTCCAATAATTTTGTATGAGCCAAGATGGAAGCGTACTGGAAGCTGGAGACACAGTTGAATAAACATACACAAAATTATTGGGTTAATATAGTGGATAGATAATATAAGGATGTATACAATTTTACAATATGCAGAGAACAATAGGAGTTGAGAAATCGGAGAGAGAAGCTGAGGGAAGTCCGGGGGGGGGGAGGGGGAGGGTTTGTTGGGGAGGTGGGAGGGGGAAAAGGGGGGGAGAAATAATGAAGATGATTTGTATTCATGATTTGTTATGTTGAAATTGATAATATTTTTTTTTTAAAAAAAAGGAAGCTGGAGACACAGAGACCAGCTTGCTCTGTGCTGGAATCAAGGCTGCGACTAATGGGGAAGCAAGATCTTTTGGGGTGTTGGTGCTATGAGGCTCAGGTTGTATAAATGTGTAAATAAAACCATGTATCCTAAAGACACTGGGATGCGGGTGGCGCTGTGGGTAAAACCTCAGTGCCCAGGACTTGCCGATCGTATGGTCGGCGGTTCGAATCCCCGCGGCGGGGTGAGCTCCCGTCTTTCGGTCCCAGCTCCTGCCCACCTAGCAGTTCGAAAGCACCCCTAAGTGCAAGTAGATAAATAGGTACCGCTTTATAGCGGGAAGGTAAACGGCGTTTCTGTGTGCTGCGCTGGTGCTGGCTCGCCAGAGCAGCTTCGTCACGCTGGCCATGTGACCTGGAAGTGTCTCCGGACAGCGCTGGCCCCTGGCCTCTTAAGTGAGATGGGCGCACAACCCTAGAGTCGGACATGACTGGCCCGTATGGGCAGGGGTACCTTTACCTTTATCCTAAAGACACCAGAGTCTCCACTGACCTTCATTCCAAGGAAAGTGAACCCTAGCAAGTGCCTGGGACCCCTGGATTCTCTCACTGCTCAGACACTGGGGTGGTGTGTGACCACTATTAAACCTTCCTGGCATTCATCATTGTAAATGGGCATCTCCAGCATCCGTTGGTATTTCCTGCTCAAAGTTTCCAAGCCGCCGTTCCAGGGAAGAAGGGTTATCCATCAAGAGAGTGTCCTCCTCCATCACCTTTCTTCAGTGGAAGGGTACACTGCAAGGCCTGTGTCACTGACTCTGAGAAATGCGCTAATCTTGCAGAGACCAAAAATCTATAGTCAGAGAGATGAAGGTCAGGAGAAGACAGAATGAAAACACACCCTGAGTCCTCCTCCTTTCTGTGTGACTGGCCTCCATTCTGAGGAACAGATGACCCCACTGACAGCTCCTTCGAGGTTCTGAACAGACCCTGTATATGCCAAGAACAGCTCATCACTAGTTAGCGCTGGGCTTTGGGAAGGAGGCGTGAAGGCTCTGATAGGGTCCTAGAGTCCTCCCATCTCCTTCCCAAAGCCTAGTTAATGCTTTCCTAGGTTTGGGAAGGAGATAGGAGAGCTCTAGGACCCTGCCAGAGCCTCGCTCCTCCTTCCCAAAGCCCTGTGGCTCCCTTTTTCAGCTTTGGGAATGCACCGGGAGGGCTATGGACATCAAAATTTGGCCTCATACAGGGCACCATATTATCAAGGTTCTCCCCAGGTTGAGATGTTGTGGTGTGAAATTCTCTTCTTCCATGCAACTCTGTGAAAGGGACGTTGCCTTCCCAGATGCCCAGCTTGGTGTCTGCTCACCAAGATTGGAAGGACAAGAATATAAGCCAAGCAGAGTGCAGCCTTGGGTTCATCATCACCATCAGTGCCAGGCCCAAATCTAACCAGCTACTGCCTCTTGATTCTTGCATTGCAAGGGGTTGAACCAGATGACATTTGGGCTCTACTGTTCTCTACTTCTCTGCAGGCCTCCCCATGAGATGTCTCCTTTTTCCACAGGGGGGCAAACCTCACACACTTCAGAGGTTCCAATCTGCTGCAATCTCTGGCACTGCTAATACAGAATTTTATACTGAGGGAAAGAGTCCTCTTCTGGATTTTGGAGGCTGAGACTGTCAGAGATTCAGCACCAACAGCCTATGATTTTCTGGAGGCCGAGGCCCCACCGCCCTGCTTCCAGTAAACATCCTGAGATGTATCTCTGAAGCTTCCTGCAGGCCCAGAGAGCCATGAGGACGTTCACCCAGGGCTAACAGTCTCAAGGCCAGGAGCTGTGCTGTGGATGAAGCACAGCAGTAGGCTCCCTTCGTTCTGGGGCTGCTGGTGGTCAGAAGAGGACACAATCCCAGCTGGGCCATGATGCCTCTATCTGCCCTGTGAAGAAGGGCTGGTTCCTGGAAGATCTCAGGCCATAGGTGGGGCCCTGTTTGGCACCACACCTTCCTCCTCCAATAATACCCCTTCCAATTGTGGCCTCTTCCCCTTCAGTCCATCCTCTTCCTCCTGAAAACCCACCCAGGAGGAAGCTTTATGGAACTGCAGACTGGCAGCAAGCATCACCCATAGGGTTCCCATGAGGTCCACTTGCAGCGCACAGTTTAACTATGGAACTCACTTTCACAGGAGGCAGTGATGGCCACCAACCTAGATGGCTTTTAAAGAGGATGAGCCAAATTCACAAATGAAAGGGCTCTCGATGGCTACTAGCCATGATGGCTCTGCTCTGCTGCCACAGTGGGAGGCAACAATACTTCCAAATACCAGTTGCTGCAAGCCACAGAAGGTGAGAGGACCCTTTTTCTCAGGTCCTGTTTGGAGACTTCCTATTGGGGCATCTGGTTGGACACTGTAAGAAGAGGATCGTTGAATCATAGAACTGTAGATCTGGAGGGGACCACAAGGGCCATCGAGTGCAACCCCCTGCAATTCAGGAATGTTTTGCCCAATGTGGGGCTTGAACCCCTGATATTAAGAGTCTCATGCTCTACTGGTTGAACTATTCCTGCAGTAGATGCTGAAGTATATGGACCACTGACCTCATCCAGCAGGCTCTTCTTACATTCTTAGGATGTTTCGTCCCACAGAACTTTGTTTTCAGGACAGAACTTGTAAACATTGTTTTTATCGTCCTGAAAAACATCTCCCCTTTTGGCCAGTATCTCTTCCTTCTTGCAGAAATCACGTATACATGATTGTCCTCCTCCTCCTTCTTTTTTAAAATAAGTTTTCAACACAACAATTTATCCAACACATATCATCCTCAATTTTTTTATTCTCCCCCTATTTTCCCCTCCCCCCTCCCCAGAAAAAAAGAAATAACCCACCCTCCCTCCCACCCACCCCTCCAGAGACTTCCCTCAGCTCCTCTCCCTGGTTTTTCAGCACATGTTAATCTCTGCATATTATTAAATTGTAAAGATCCTTAGTTTATCTATCTGTATGTTACCCATAATAAATTTGTGTATGTTTATTCAAAACCTGCTAAGGAGTCCAATTCATTTTGTTGTTTCTTTAAGTACTTTATAAAAGGTTCCCATTCTTCTTTAAAGTCACAGTTGTCCTTATCACATAGTTTATGTGTCAGTTTCGCCAATTCTGCATAGTCCATCAGTTTCTCTTGCCACAGTTCTTTGGTCGGGATTTCATCATTCTTCCATCCTTGTGCTATTAAGACTCTTGCCGCTGTTGTCGCGTACATGAAAATGTTTTTCAGTTTCCTTGGCAGGTCTTTTCCTAGAATCCCTAACAAAAATGCTTCAGGCTACAAATGTTAATTGGAACATTTTCTCCAACTCATTGTATATCATTTCCCAGAATTTTTTAATCCCACCACATATGGTAAAAAGCCCCTTCTTTTTCCTTACATTTCCAACATATATTTGAACCGGTTTTATACATTCTTCCTATCTGCACTGGTGTTATATGGCTCTTCTTACATTCTTAGGATGTCCCACAGAACTTTGTTCTCAGGACAGAACTTGTAAACATTGTTTTTATTGTCCTGAAAAACACCTCCCCCTTTGGCCAGTTTCTCATCCTCCTTATACATGATGTTGTTGTTGTTGTTGTTTAGTCGTTTAGTCGTGTCCAACTCTTTGTGACCCCATGGGCCAGAGCATGCCAGGCCCTCCTGTCTTCCACTGCCTCCCGCAGTTTGGTCAAACTCATGCTGGTAGCTTCAAGAACACTGTCCAACCATCTTGTCCTCTGTCGTCCCCTTCTCCTTGTGCCCTCCATCTTTCCCAACATCGTGGTCTTTTCCAGGGAGTCTTCTCTTCTCATGAGGGGGCCAAAGTCTTGGAGCCTCAGCTTCAGGATCTGTCCTTCCAGTGAGCACTCAGGGCTGATTTCCTTCAGAATGGAGAGGTTTGATCTTCTTGCAGCCCATGGGACTCTCAAGAGTCTCCTCCAGCACCAGAATTCAAAAGCATCAATTCTTTGGTGATCAGCCTTCTTTATGGTCCAGCTCTCACTTCCATACACCACTATTGGGAAAACCATAGCTTTAACTATATGGACCTTTGTTGGCCATATAGGTGGTCCTCTATGTGAATAAAGCCAGGAAGAAGAAGAAACAATCAAGGGAGTCAGGCCCATGCAGAGCTTGTCTGAGGCCCCTGGGGTGGGAGTCCTGTTAGAATAACGTTACAAACTCAAAAAAGCAGCTAGTCCCTGGCAGGGCCCCCTAGTCTGGCTTAGCCCTCTGAGACCCATGGCAATTGTATCCAGCCAGCCCCACCTCTGCACGGGGGCAGGGGAGATCGTTCCAGAGAAGCAGCATTGGGGCAGGGAGTAGGGAGATAGGTAAAGGTAAAGGGACCCCTGACCATTAGGTCCAGTCGTGGCCGACTCCGGGGTTGCGGCACTCATCTTGCTTTATAGGCCGAGGGAGCCGGCGTACAGCTTCCGGGTCATGTGGCCAGCATGACTAAGCCGCTTTTGGCGAACCAGAGCAGCGCACGGAAACACCGTTTACCTTCCCGCCAGAGTGGTACCTATTTATCTACTTGCACTTTGATGTGCTTTCAAACTGTTAGATTGGCAGGAGCAGGGACCAAGCAACGGGAGCTCACCCCGTCGCGGGGATTCGAACCACCGACCTTCTGATCTGCAAGTCCTAGGCTCTGTGGTTTAACCCACAGTGCCACCAGTGTTCCTAGGGCTTTTTATGTTAGGGTGTGAAACCTAAGACGCTGGCAAGTTAGCAATGTCTTGTGACTTTAAGTAGTCAAGCTCGTTAAGTTGTTAAGTTGCTCAGTATATAAAGAGTGTTTGTTTTCTCTGCCTTTGGGGCGTGAAGCAAAAATGTCCGAAAGCTCCGGAGGTGTTTCTGTTATCTTTCTGCAATAAACCTGTCTTTGGAAAGACAGGCTTCCCTGTGTCGTTATTTCTTTGCTGCTGAGTCTCTGAAGCTTGTACTGCAACAAGAATCTCTGCACTGGACTTAATTAATACTCTGCAAAGAGAGCTGTTGCTGGTGGCGCAGCGGAAGTGTTTACTGGACCAGTACAAACTCTCTTAGGTTATGGATCCTTCTACGTTTCTACAGCTGTATTGTGTGCAGAGAAAGTGAAAGTTTAAAAGGCTTCAGAGGAGGCTGGAGGCATCTGAAAAGTGAGTAAAACAAATCCCAAGGGGAAAGAGAAGCAAAGGCACACAGAGGGAGTAGCAGCAGACCCCAAGAATGGCCGGGGGAAATTTCCAGGTTCCCTTTACAAAGTTGAACTCTGCTAATTACGTGCAGTGGTCCAAGAGGGCTCAAGTCTGGTTGGAAGCCAAAGAAGTGTGGGCTGACTATGTCCAGAGGCGAAAGCCGTTTGTGGCTGTTGCAGCAGATGCCACAGCAGAGCAACAGGCTGCTGCACATGCTCAGAACAGGGAACATGATAAAATGGACACTAAAGCTAGATGCATGTTGATGGTATCGATAGACGATTCCCAATTACCTCATGTGGAAAATTTAAGGTCTGCATTTGAAATTTGGGAAGCTCTTAGGCGAATTCACCACAGAGCCACGCCCGGAGAGAAGGTGAACATTATACGTGCTTTGTATGAGTTGAAACTGAAGCCAGGGGATAGTGTGGTTGAACACACGTCACAGATGACTGAGTATTTCAACCAACTGTCTTCTTTAGGTGTGAATTTCCCTGAAAATATTAAAGTTTATACTCTGCTTAGCAGCCTGCATGCATTGTTTGAAAACTTAGTACTAACTTTACAAGTTTTGCCAGAGGACCAGCTGAATATGAATTATGTGACTGGTAGATTGTGTGAACAAGAATATCAACATCATCGAAAACGTATTGATAATTCAAATACCCCAAGGGTTGGATGTTCAGATAATTCCCAGCGTGGGGAAACTAGCAGGCAGAGCTGTAAGGAAGCCTCACAAGTGTCTGCTATGGCCAGCAAGTCATGTTTTCGATGTGGCAGCAGGTTTCATTTGATAGCAAAGTGTCCAGAAAAGCAACAGGAATTTCAACAGTCCAAGGCCAGTTTCCGGAGTTACAGGGGAAGACGACGTGAGAACTACAAGAATCAACGATCCAGAGGGGGAGCAGGTGCTGATAAGGGACTATCTGCAATGGCAGCACAACAGAGTCCTAAAAGGAGCCAACAAACCTTGAAGTGGATAATTGACAGTGGAGCAAGTCACAGTTTAGTTCCAGCGACATCTAGGGGCCGCTTGATGAACTGCAAGACATTGCCAGTTGCAAAAACTGTGACTATAGCAGACAATAGTAAACGAGAAATGAACCTTAAAGGCACAATTTATGTTAACTGTTTGCAAACTAACCTTCCTGTTTTTGTTCTTCCAGGAATGAAGAATGGACTTTTGAGTGTGTCATACCTGGTAAAAAGTGGTTTTAAGGTTGAGTTTGAAAATGATGTGTGCACCATTTCGAAACAGGGAAAGGAGCTAGTTAAAATTCCCTGTGAGGATGGGCTTTTTGTTTTGGATGAAGAGCAGTTAGCAGCAGGTAGATGTTCAACAGGTGAAGCGCAAGCTAAGTGTGTAAATAAGGCTCCTCATACAGGTTGTGCACATCTACTACACAGAAGGTTAGCTCATATATGCTTTAAGTATGTAAGCAAGATGCCAGATTTAGCTGAGGAGTGTAACATTAAACCCTGTCCAAATTTTCTGGATTGTTGTGCTTGTAAACATGCTAAGGTTAAGACATGTAACTATCCTAGATCTGATAGAGTAAGCAAGAAACCCTTTGAACTTGTGCACACAGACGTGTGTGGCCCTATGCCAGTCAAATCGCTTGGAGGTGCGAGATTTATGCAAATTTTGGTGGATGACTTTTCAAGGGCTAGTTGGGTTTTCTTTCTGAAAGAAAAATCACAAGCAGCTTCCATCCTGATGGATTGGATTGAAGAAGTCAAATGTAAATTTGACACCAGGGTACGTAAAATACAATCAGATCGTGGTGGGGAATTTGTGAACCACACGCTGGAGACGTGGTTAAAAAGGAAAGGTATAGTTCATAGACTTACCAATCCCTACTCACCACAGGAGAATGCAGTTGCTGAAAGAAAATTTCGAACATTACAGGAAGCCATTGCTGCTTTGCTGTTTGATTCTGGACTTCCACAGCGTTTTTGGGCTGAGGCTGCACTGTATGCGAATTATACTTTTAACAGAGTGTACAATAGCACAGTAGGCAACACTCCTTACTTCATGCTATTTAGAAAAAAACCAAAAATTGATCATCTAAGAGTTTTTGGATGTCGTGCTTATGTGCTGGTGCCTAGGGCACAACGTAGGAAAGGCGATCCTAGGTCTAAAGAAATGTTTTTCTGTGGTTATCAAGCAAACACAAAAGGTTGGAGATTTGTGAATGTAGAAGGCAATCAAACGAAAATCACAATCAGCAGAAGTGCAGAATTTTGTGAACAGGATGGTTGGAATAAAATTCATGGGAATCCTGACATACTATTTGATGTGGTGAACAGTAACAATGAAACTCAGGCCCCAGGGCAGGTATTAGTTCCAGAACAGACTGAGGAATTTGAGTCTGAGGACAAGGGTGAGAAATTGCCTAGTTCACCCACGTCTGTAAAGTCAGAATCTTCTAGCTCTAAAAGTTCACCTGTACAGCAAGAGAGACGTGTAAAGTCAGAATCAGAAAGTTCTTCAACTACTAGTGACAAACAGGTGACGACTAGTGATTCTGGGTCAGAGGGGGAAACTGAAGGAACATCGAAGGAACTGTTAAGGCGTTCTAAGCGTGCCAACAAAGGTAAACCTCCTGAAAGGTACCAAGCTATTAGTGTTTGGGCTGGCTTGGCAAATTGCGAACCTGAAAGTTTTGAGGAGGTTGAGCAATTACCCCAGGAGGAGGCCAGTAGGTGGCGTGAGGCCATGCAAAAGGAGTTGAATTCTATGAAAGAACTGGGTGTGTTTTCCATCACCAAACTGCCAGAAGGTACCAAGGCAGTAAGTTGTAGGTGGGTGTACAGGATAAAGACAACAGCGATGGGGAAACCAGAGTACAAAGCAAGGCTTGTAGCTCGAGGTTTTACGCAAAGAAAGGGGTTACATTATTCCGAAGTCTATGCACCCACTTCAAGGAGTGAAACCCTACGGGCACTATTAGCAGTTGCTGCTCAGAAAGGGTTCAAAGTGAATCAATTTGATGTCTCTACAGCTTATCTTCATTCAGACTTGGCTGAAGAGCTCTATATGGAGCTACCGCCAGGATTGAAAGTTGGTAAATCAAATCAGGTGTGGAAACTACATAAATCTATTTATGGACTCAAGCAATCTGCTCATAATTGGAATGAGTGTTTGAATGACGTTTTGATAGGCATTGGTTTTAGCAGGAGCAAGGCTGACAATTGCTTATATTTCAGAAGTTCAGGAGATGCTCAAGAATCTTTGCTTGTTTATGTAGATGACCTGATATTGCTTATGCTGTTAACTTACTCAGCAGAGAAGCTTCGAAACCTAGTGTAAATGCATGGAAAGGAATTCAAAGAGTGTTAAGATATTTACAATACACCAAAGATTTTTGCCTTGAATTATCTTCGGAAGGACAAGCACAGATTACTTGTTGGGCAGATAGTGATTGGGCAAATTTAAAGGATAGAAAATCAGTGTCTGGCTGTGTAATAAAATTTGGTAACTCTCTGATTGGGTGGAGATCCAAGAAACAGAACCTAATTGCTTTGTCGTCAACAGAAGCTGAGTTCTGTGCCTTATCTGAGTTATGTAGAGATCTAGAATTTTACAAATGCTTGGCACAAGAGATGTATGAAAAGGCCATCACTCCAATCACTGTATGGGGTGATAATCAACCGTGTCTTAAGTTAGCACAAAATGGGCAGTTTAAAGGTCGTACAAAACATTTGGATATCCGCTTTCAAAATGTTTGTCAAACGGTAAAAGCAGGAATTGTTAAATTAAATTACTGTCCCAGTCATGAAAATCAAGCTGATGGTTTTACAAAACCGCTTGGGTTTCAGCGGCATGAAAACTTTTGTGAAGAAATGGGTCTGAAGTAATTTTGTTTTTTGTATTGCCAGCGAGAGGGGGTGTTAGGGTGTGAAACCTAAGACGCTGGCAAGTTAGCAATGTCTTGTGACTTTAAGTAGTCAAGCTCGTTAAGTTGTTAAGTTGCTCAGTATATAAAGAGTGTTTGTTTTCTCTGCCTTTGGGGCGTGAAGCAAAAATGTCCGAAAGCTCCGGAGGTGTTTCTGTTATCTTTCTGCAATAAACCTGTCTTTGGAAAGACAGGCTTCCCTGTGTCGTTATTTCTTTGCTGCTGAGTCTCTGAAGCTTGTACTGCAACAAGAATCTCTGCACTGGACTTAATTAATACTCTGCAAAGAGAGCTGTTGCTGGTGGCGCAGCGGAAGTGTTTACTGGACCAGTACAAACTCTCTTATTTTAAGCATAGGGCTTTTTAAAAGACACAGAAACAGAGAGTGAAGCTCTACACAGTCCAAGTGTTTTCTGAATAGGGATCTCTGCCCCACTGCTCCTAAACCCAAACTGGAGGATATTTGGTCCTGCTCTACTTAGGAGAACATGCTCATAAGAAGCTCTCTTATGCTGAGTTAGGCCCATTGGTCCATATAGCTCACTATTGTCTACTCTGACTGGCAGCTGCTCTCTGGGGTTTCAGGCAGCCCTAACCTGGAGGTGCCAGTGGGGACTGAACTTGGGACTTTTCTTACTCATGCACCCTGTTATGTACTGAAGTTCTCACCCTGGGCCAGCAGGGGGATATTGTAGATAGTTATGCAAATAAGGGATTGAAAGTGACGTTCAGTGATTGGATAGTTTTAGAAAGTTGTTACAGTAACGTTGTACTGGAGCTCTATATAAGCAGGCTGGCTGAGCCCTTCAGTTCAGTTCTGTTCTGGCCTCTGAATAAACAAGAGCTGTTTGAAGAATTGCTGTGTTGTCTGATATGTTCGCCCACAACTTAACATACCCCTTTTCCACAAGACTCAGCTCTGAAATCCAAGAACTGGGTTCAAAACCCATTTGCCATTCTGTGCAGGAAAAGCCCCATGGAAGGATGCCTTGCTTTCCCTAACCAGCCTCTAATAAATTGATCACGATTTCGAAGGGAAAGAAGCTTCCGTTTCCCCCTCCCTAGTCACATCTGCAGGATTTTGATGTGCCTGTTTCCAGGGTAGACCTGACAGGGTGGCAGCCACCTTGAGCAGATTACCCATCCAGCTGTTGGCACAGCAGGACATGGCTTCAGCTGGGATTTGGCTAGGCTGCTTAATCCATGCTGTCAACTGCATTGGTCACATTTTCTGCCAGGCAGTTGTGCGAGGCCAGCCCCGCAGGGGACGGCAGCCTGTCTCCTCTCTCCTGCTGCAAAGGTTGGGCAGTATACCAATGACTGTTCTGCGAGCCCAAGTGCCCCTGCCTTCAGAAGAGTGAAGCCCATTGTATCTTGCCAGAGCAGCCCTTGCGGCGGGCGGTGGAGCCATTTCAGTCCCGTGATCCACAGAGAGGACGAGCTGGAGGAGCAGCCACCGTGTGCAATCATCATCAAGGCTGCGTCCTCCGCGAGCTTCAGCCAGTCCAAAAATAGCCATCGATAAGATGTGCAGCCTCCATGGGAGAGGAGGTGGACAAGGCGTCTGAGCAGATCCAGTGGCTGGACTTGCGGGAGGCCACAACAAATGAACAACAGCAGGAGGAGCGGAATGGATGAATCTGAAGGATCTTCTCCAACTGGAACAATCAAATGCAAGTTTGGATTGACTTCTGCTGCTCTGTGTGTAGGCAGTAGCCTACAAGCCAGGTGTGAGTGATCAGTGCATGGTTAAGAAAACCAGAAGTGCTCTGTGTCCGTACACCCGTTTAAAGCCCATGTTTTCAGCGCCTGCATGGGCTGGGTGTCGGGAGCACCTACCCTGACCCTCTGATCACAGGAACGCAGGAACAGCAGAGCACCGCATTTCTCTGGGACAGGTCCTGGTGCAGTGGACTCATATTTGCTATTGTGAGCACCAATCCCCGCGACGGGGTGAGCTCCCATTGCTCGGTCCCTGCTCCTGCCAACCTAGCAGTTCGAAAGCATGTCAAAGTGCAAGTAGATAAATAGGTACCACTCCGGTGGGAAGGTAAACGACGCTTCCAACAACTGGTATTCAGAAGCATTGATGTATCCAACCATGGAGGCAGAACCTACGTAGTCAATCATGGCTAGGAGCCACCAATAGCCCCCTCCTTCATGAATTTGTCTAATCCTCTTTTAAATCCATCCAGATTGGTAGTCATCGCTGCCTCCTGTGGGAGGGAGTTCCATAGTTTAACTATGAGCTGTGTAAATAATGATTTTCTTTTATCTGTCTTGAATCTTCCTACTTTCAGCTTCACTGGATGTGCACAAGGGTGGGAGGGGGACTTTTCTTTGTCCACTTCCTCCATGTCATACATACGTTATTTTGTCAACATCTATCACAGGGGCCAGCAACCTTTTTCAGCCGTGGGCCGGCCCACCGTCCCTCAGACCTTGTGGGGGGGGGGGCGGACTATATTTTTGGGAAAACAATGAATGAATTCCTATGCCCCACAGATAACCCAGAGATGCATTTAAAATAAAAGCACACATTCTACTCATGTAAAAACACCAGGCAGGTCCCACAAATAACCCAGAGATGCATTTTAAATAAAAGGACACATTCTACTCATGTAAAAACACCAGGCAGGCCCCACAAATAACCCAGAGATGCATTTTAAATAAAAGGACACATTCTACTCATGTAAAAACACGCTGATTCCCAGACCGTCTGCGGGCCAGATTGAGAAGGCGATTGGGCCGCATCTTGCCCCCGGGCCTTAGGTTGCCTACCCCTGATCTATCATGTCACCTCCTCTCTCTCCCTTCCCTTGCCCCACACCCAGCCCCACTCCACTGCCAACTGCAAGAAGAATCGCTGCTCCTGCTGCGAAGCTGAGTCTAGCAATGTGAATGGGAGCTTTTCCCTGATGCAAAACAGGCTGCTGAGGAGAAGGGGGCGGGCGCTGTCAACCTTGCAGCATGAGGCATCAGCTCGAGGAGAGCAATTTCCCTGCAAGTCACAGCTGTGTTATTTACCAGTCAGTGTAAAGATGAGAAAGGAGTCAAAAGGTGAACCCCGTTTCAGGTGCATCTCTGAGTGATCGCGAGTCCGCTGGGGATTTCTGCGAAGTAGGATGTATGGTGAAACATTAATAATTAAGGGTTTTGATGGAGTCAGGGAGATTAATGTTCTTCTGAAAGCTTCAGATCAATGTCAGGGGGCGGGAGGGGGGAAGCAGAAGACATACATAATTAAAAAAACAAAATACAATAACTCTGAAACCTTGCTTGGCACATTTGCCCTGGATCTTTAAACATGATCTCCCAAAATATATTCCACAACAGTGATTCATTTACCATCATTAATAGCTGATTTCTCAAAGTCAGGCAAAACGGAGGACTGCAAAATGGCAATGAACTCATGGCTACATCTGGCCAGGTGTTGGAGGGATGTTCCCCACCTTGTTCTTCCCTGTGCTGCTGAGGGAAAGGCTATCAACAGGTGGCATGATAGAAGTTTATAACCTGAGAGGTTAACACACACAAAAACATGTTCCTCTCAGCGATTACAAGAACTGATGACTTCCTGGAGACACATTTTCAGTTCTACGAATTTATTAATAAAGGGCCTCCTTTGTTTGGGCCTCTGAGGTTACCAAAATCCTCCTTGGGAAATCTCATTGGATGGTGTTTCTGGCAAATTTCTCATGCTGTATACATGAGAGGGAGGTGGAAAGAAGTTATTGAAGCTGCTCTATTATTGCTCTGTGGGATTGAAGTTTTCACAGTGAAACGTTATTTTGTTGAGATGCAGGTTAAGAACATAGCAACAGAAGAGAGCCCTGCTGGGTCAGCCAAAGGGGGACCATCTGGTACAGAATCCTATTCTCATGGAGGTCAGCCAGGTCCTATACAAGCAGGATTTGAGCACCAGAGTAGCCCTCTCCCCTCCTGCAGTTCCCAGCGACGGGAATTAAGAAGCATTGCTGCCACTTGACACTAGAGGAAGAGAAGAGGCAGCATGGCTAGCAGCCTCCAACAGCCCTAGCCTCCTCCATGAATTGGTCTCATCCTCTTTTAACGCCATATTGTGGGATGTGGAACACAGAGCAGTCAAGTACAACACCCCTAGAGTGGACATAAAAAGGGGATGTCTGGACCAGCTAGTCGGAACTTCCTGTTTCCTCCTAGACTGGGACAGACTTCCTCTACATGTGACCAAAGGTGGGTGGCCTCACCTGTGTAGGTAACAAAATTCCTCAGCGGAGGCCGCCATCTCTCTCTCTGACTACATTCGTCGAAGAAGCAACATCTGCTTAGCCTAAGATGCTCTCTTGGCAAGAGAGGACAAAGGAGCTATCTCCTTATGGGATAGATTCCATGTGTATATTACTTTTGTAACTTAAGTCTGCCTTCTGGGATCCATCTGTGAACAGAATGTGAGTGAGTAAACTCTTTTTATTCCTTTATAGAAGACTGTGTCATATCTATCTTTTTATGAGGGACTAAAGGGGAAATTACCAAAGAAACTTATTTTAGAGAGCCTTAGCAAACGCATCCGCTGTGCAACTTTAAAAAGGGGAATGTTACTCTGCTAAATTGTAGAACTTGTTAACACAAGTTGGAAAGGATATAATCAAACAATATATTCTCTCCTGCCTCCCTGAACATTCCCACACATATGGGTTGGTGGCTGCGTGAAGAGGGGCTTTCTTTTATCTGTCATGCATCTCCCCACGCTCAGATTCACGGGATGTGCACAAGTTCTAGTGCTAAGAGAGAGGGAGGAAAACTTTCGTCTGCCGACTTTCTCCATGCCAGAGCTTTCCAAACTGTTTGGGACATGCACCATTTTGCGACACAGTAATTCAGTTTTACTAGCAAACCAGAGGTTAAACTAACCCCTTTCCGGCCCCAGGAAGAGCATAGGAAGTGTTTGTGCAACACACCTACTCCAGGCTTCCTCAACCTCGGCCCTCCAGATGTTTTGAGACTACAATTCCCATCATCTCTGACCACTGGTCCTGCTAGCTAGGGATCATGGGAGTTGTAGGCCAAAAACATCTGGAGGGCCGAGGTTGAGGAAGCCTGACCTACACACTGCAGCCAACACACTTAATGTGTTGTGACACACAGTTTGGAAAGCTCTGTTCTATGCCTTGACTAATTTTATAGCATTTAATTTCATAGCACATAATTTTGCAGTAATTGGTTAAGTATAACAGCATAGGAACGCTTGCAAGATGCAGACGAAACCTTCGCCACATTCTGGTCCATTGGCCCACCTAGGTCAGTTGGGCCTCAGTCCCAGAAGGTCTTCCTTAGCCTTGCTAGTCCTTTGAGCTGGAGTTTTCAGCAGCTGGGTATGGAGCATTCTGCATCCAGAGCATGTGCTCTGGCAGTGAGCTATGAGTTCCCTCTAATTGAGCACCAAATAGGTTTTAGGTTTAAAGTGAGCCAGGAGGAAAAAGAGGCAGGGGAGCATTTTCTGTTGGTCAACTTTGCTGCTATTCATGCATTGATAAATCTATGAGGCTCAGCGCTCAGGAATTCAATACAAGCAAGGTGGGTCTGGCTGCCAGAATACAAAACTGCCGGCTCCTGCTCAGAGAGTAAATTACAAGGAAGAGAAAACAGTTTTATGTGCATGCCGGTACTTTAATTTTCTGGGGGGATCAGACGGGGACATTCCTGACTCCAGACTAATCTCTCCAATAATATTATGCAAATACATGAGTCTGCATTTGGTTTTCTCAGTACTGGTGGTTACGTATGGGAAAGCAATTGATGGAGATATATACTCCGACTATTTGCAGATGAGAAAATAAAGTCGTGTACCACCAGATAACTCTGCTAGCTATTCCCTACTAGCCACAACGACTTGGCTCTGCCCCCACAGCTGGAAGAAGCTATGCCTCTGAATATTAGTTGCTGGAAACTGCAGGAGGGCAGAGTGTTCTGGGCTCATGTCCTGATTGTGGGATTTCCACAGGTTGGTTGGCTTCTGTGAGAACAGGAGGCTGGCTTAGATGGGCCATTGCCTGATCCAGCAGGCTCTTCTAATGTTTCTTACATGCAACAACCTGCCCATCTTTTGCAGCACTGGAGAAACACCTGAACGTAGCTACCTCCATAGGTTGCAAAGGTTAATGTACTGGAGCAAAAGTTCCTCTGTGTCTGCAAGGGAACCAGGTGGATCAGCTGCTTCTAAAGGCAGAGGGGGTGCTTTAGTGAGAGTTTTCTCCTTGAGGAATTCTAAACTATTCTGAAGGAGCGTCTCCACCCCCATCGTTCTACCCAGACACTGAGGTCCAACGCCAAGGGCCTTCTGGCGGTTCCCTCACTGCGAGAAGCCAAGGAACCAGGTTCCCTCACTGCGAGAAGCCAAGGAACACCCTCCCACCAGATGTCAAAGAGAACAACAACTACCAAACTTTTAGAAGACATCTGAAGGCAGCCCTGTTTAGGGAAACTTTTAATGTTTGATGTATTACTGTATTTTAATATTTGGTTGGAAGCCATCCAGAGTGGCTGGGGAAGCCCAGCCAGATGGGAGGGGTATACAACAACAACAACAACAACAACAACAACAACAACATTCAGTCTTAGCCTCCCCTTAGCATTGTTCACCCCCCACTTGTGGGATGTAATCCACTGGGAGCAGTGAAGTACAACATTCCTTGTTTTCCTAGAGTGGACATGCAAGGCGATGTTGGTCCAGCCAGTCGAACTTCCTGTTCCTCCTGGCCTGGAGCGTCCTTCCTTGTATGTGACTAGAGGTGGGCGTGACCTTTCCAGACCTGGTAAAAGGCCAAGGCATGCTGTCACTCTCCCACTTTCTCCATCTTCTTTTCGTCCTGCGAACTTCCTGGACTGAACTGCTGGCTGCCAGCCAAGCAGTCCCCCAGGTCATCTCCCTTATGGGGTAAACCTGTTTTTATACATTTGTAACTTTAAGCCTCAAGCCTTCCTTCAGGGATCACACTGTGCTCTGCCTGACCGTGAGTAAACTGTCTTTTTATTGCTTATGAATAAGACTGTGGTGTCTTTATTCTTTTAGGAGGGATTCGAGTCTTACTAGGAAAATATTAGAACACATTTCAATCTGGCCAAGCCAGACTGAATTGCTTATTGTCTTAAGAAACTCACACGAGTTTCCAACTACAGTCATACCTTGGGTTGAAGTAGCTTCGGGTTAAGCATTTTCGGGTTGCGCTCCGCGGTGACCTGGAAGTAATGGAGTGTGTTACTGTACTTCCGGGTTTCGCTGCTCGTGCATGCACAGATGCTCAAAATGATGTCAAGCGCATGCGCCGAAGTGGCAAATCGCAACCCGCGCAGACGCGTGGATGCAGGTTGCGTTTGCTTCGGGATGCGAACGGAGCTCCGGAACAGATCCTGTTTGCATCCAGAGGTACCACTGTAGTTTTCTGCTGTGTAAAGGGGAATGCACTCTGCTAAGTAAAGGAACTTGCTAGTGCAAGTTAAAGGTAAAGGGACCCCTGACCATTAGGTCCAGTAGTGGCCGACTCTGGGGTTGCGGCGCTCATCTCGCTTTATTGGCCGAGGGAGCCAGCATTTGTCCGCAGACAGCTTCCGGGTCATGTGGTCAGCATGACTAAGCCGCTTCTGGCAAACCAGAGCAGCACACGGAAACACCGTTTACCTTCCCGCCGGAGCGGTACCTATTTATCTACTTGCACTTTGATGTGCTTTCGAACTGCTAGGTGGGCAGGAGCAGGGACCGAGCAACGGGAGCTCATCCTGTCATGGGGATTCGAACCACCGACCTTCAGATCGGCAAGCCCTAGGCTCTGTGGTTTAACCCACAGCACCACCCACGTCCTGTTAGTTAGGAAGGATATTAATAAACAATATATCCTCTCCTGCCACCCTGAACATTCCCACACCACTGGGTGGCAGCAATGCCTCTTGGCAGGGGACGTTCCCAACTCCACCTGGAGATGCCATCAAGGACTGAACCTGGGACCTTCTGCATCCACCCTCCGCCCTTCTCCCCTACCCATTTCCCTCCATCACCAGCCTGCAATGGCCTCTAGGGGGTAGTTTTTCTTTTTTTAACAGCCTGGGCAAAAATGTGTTTCCAAACCTCCCTCCCTGTCATCTGCAAGCTATCAGCTCAGCTGTGTTATGGTGCAACAATCCAAATGATAAGGGATGGAGGGGAGAGAAGGAGCAGGAAGAATTGGGCTGAGCTTCAGGTGGAAGCACCTTGCACGTTGTGCAAGAAGGGGGCCCTCTTCTCCCCCACCAGCTTCACTTCCTCTGGGTGACCCACATGGCTGCTTGTCGCTCGTATTCCTGGTGAGTCTGCTGCAGAGGAGAAAGACTCTCGTTGCTCTTTTAGCCGCCGCCAGACGGATGACAATGAAGCAGCAGCAATCAGGCCACAATTATAACCCCTGGCACAGACTGCAGCCTCTTTGAGGCACGCAGGACGCACGGCAAAAGCTGCCCGCTGGAGCCTCTGATGCTAGCATCCTTCGCCCGGGGCCCAGCAATTTTCCACTTCACTTGCACTAGCCTAATTGCTTGCATTTCCTAATTGTCGAGTAATTGTGAGGATGTTCCTAATTTGCCAAGAGCTCCTTCCGGAGAGATTTCCTCTGTTCTAGCAAGCTCTACGCTGCACCCACCTGGCCTGGCAGTGGCGGTCCAACAAGAGGCTGCTTTTGCAATTAAAAGTTTTCTATTGGCTGGTGGGTGGCTGAAGGTGGGCAGGTGGCAAACAGGGGAAGAGTAGCCTAGGCCAACAGCTGGTGTGTGTGTGTCAGGATGTGCACATCTTTTGTCTTCATTAAAGGTAAAGGGACCCCTGACCATTAGCTCCAGTCGTGGCCGACTCTGGGGTTGCGGCGCTTTACTGGCCGAGGGAGCCGGCGTACAGCTTCTGGGTCATGTGGCCAGCATGAATAAGCCGCTTCTGGAGAGCCAGAGCAGCGCACGGAAACACCGTTTACCTTCCTGCCAGAGTGGTACCTATTTATCTACTTGCACCTTGATGTGCTTTCGAACTGCTAGGTTGGCAGGAGCAGGGACCAAGCAACGGGAGCTCACCCTGTTGCAGGGATTTGAACCGCCGACCTTCTGATCGGCAAGTCCTAGTCTGTGGTTTAACCCACAGAACCACCCGCGTCCCTTTTTGTCTTCATTACATACACACAAACACACACACAAACACTGCTATCAAGCTACCCAATGCCTTAGCTGTGCTAATCAAGTTCACAAGACCCCATTCCTACAGCCTCTGCACACAGGCGAGATCTTAAACAGGCTCAGTGGTAGGTGATTGATTGATGATTGAGTTTACTTATATGAAGAGGTTTTTTTTTTTGGATTTGATATCCCGCCTTTCACTCCCTTTAAGGAGTCTCAAAGCGGCTGACATTCTCCTTTCCCTTCCTCCCCCACAACAAACACTCTGTGAGGTGAGTGGGGCTGAGAGACTTCAAAGAAGTGTGACTGGCCCAAAGTCACCCAGCAGCTGCATGTGGAGGAGCAGGGAAGCGAACCCGGTTCCCCAGATTACGAGTCCACCGCTCTTAACCACTACACCACACTGCCGCTTTCCCACAATGTGCTGTTCCCAAAGCAGCTCACGGCAACCATTCACAAACATCAAAACACTGAAAATGCGAACATACAAAATACAGAACATGTTAGTAAATTCAAATGACAAAAATGAACAATTCAACAAATGCAGAATAAATCAGTATTGCCAATAAAAAGCCTCCCCCCGAACCCTTCCGAATCCATGTTTAAGTACATAAATACAAAGCAAAACAAGAGTTAACCAACAATAATGCTTCTGGCACTGGTCTTGCTGCACTCTGAAGAGAATGGCTTCAATATCGTTTAGAGGGGAGGAGTAGATGACGCACAGATGATCTACTTAGAATATTTTAAAACATGGTCTCACTAACCAGTGGCGTAGCGTGGGAGGTGCAGGGGGGCCGGCTGCACCGGGTGCAACATCTGGGGGTTAGGGTTAGGGGGCGCAAATCCACGGGTTAGGGGGTGCAAATTACTTGCCTTGCCCCGAGTGCTGACAACCCACGCTACGCCACTGTCACTAACACATTGGACTGATTTCATGTTGATTTATTAAAGCAGAAATACACACCCAGTTTCAAATACAAAACTGGTACAAGGCATCTCTTCCTTTTCTGCCTCGTGCTGTTAGTCATAGCATGAAAGGCAAGTCCAGGTTCTTCTCTGTGTTGCCAAAGTAGATGTAGCCATGCTGGAAGCTCAAGTCTTAGGGTTTTGGGAAGGAGGTAGGATGATGAGCTGGAACGTGTGCTGAGGCGGGTGACCAGGATCATTGGCCCTTGGAAGTCCCCTCAAACTCTACAACCCTATGATTGTACGATTCTATATTCTGTTCAAGGATATAACCATTTAAAAAAACAAGCATGATCCCAGAAGTTGGCACTGCAAAGGCAGCTCTCCCTGGCCATCAACCACTCCCTGGCCTTCATTACTGCATCCCTGCCAATGCTAACAGTGAATATGGCCAGTGTTATGTACTGAGCTGAATCCTAGAACAATAGGATCCAGAATGCAGCAGTCTGATTGGTCCGCAGGAGCCACCCAATCCAGCTCCAGGTGGAAGTAAATCAGCGACCTGATTGGCCTGCAGGAGCAGCCAATCAGGCTTCTGGAGGAGGTGAATCCGCAACCTGATTGGCCTACAGGAGCAGCCCGGAATTAGCCAATCACGTGGGGTCCATTGTGTAAATAATGTATATATAGCTAGACGTTTTTGGGAAAGTTTCATTCATTGCTACTATATGACCTGAATAAAGAGCATGAAATTCACACTCTGTGTATGTTTCAGCCTGTGTGAGTGTGGGGTTGTGGTGGTGAGAGGCAACACCAAAGCCAGAAGTTGTGTGACTGAGTGGAGGGGCTCATGGCATTGGGGACTTTGTGTCTCCTTTGCTATCCTTTGGTACTCCTTTGCTACCCCCCAACACACACACACACACACACACACACACACACACACACACACACAACCCCTTGATCAGCATTGTCCCTCCCCTTTGCAGTAGAAGATTTGTAGTCGATTCCGAAAAATGCAGGAAATGTTCTGGTGACTGAGCTCACATGCTGGAGGCCTAACCCAAATCTTCTAATTAATAGTCAGGATTAGCAGCTGCTGCGGCTGGGGCTTAGCTGCTTAATCAGGGTGGCACAGGCACATGGCCCTGGCACCTGGGCGCGCCGATGCCCCCAGCTGATAAACAAGGTGGCACACAGCACAGCAGCAGTGGCAACGTAAAACCTTCCTCTCCGAGTGGGGCCTGAACTTGGCACATGCCGCGGAGAGACGGAGAGAGGTGCAGGGGCAGGTTTACGCCCACACAATGTCAAGCTTGTCTAATCGTAATCCTAATTTAATCAAATCCGCTTAAGAACAAAATTCCTGCTCTCTCCGGAGGGCCCTTTCACACGCCCCCCTCCCATTCCGTGGGCAATAATATTAGCTCAGTTTTGCAAAACGCGAGAGCAGGCAGGAGCACCCAAAGAAAGTACCAAGCCCTCTTGCGAGCCTCGCAGATTGCAACTCAAATATTCCCTTGTTGCTTTGGCCGGGGCCTTTTGTGTTTGTTCATTTCCTAGAGTCCCAAAACAGCAGAGCTGGAGCGGACCCAAAGCGTCATTTAGTTTGAGCCCCGCAATTCAGGAACGCAGGTACAGTGGTACCTCGGGTTAAGTACTTAATTCGTTCCAGAGGTCAGTTCTTAACCTGAAACTGTTCTTAACCTGAAGCACCACGTTAGCTAATGGGGCCTCCCACTGCCACCAGAGCACGATTTCTGTTCTCATCCTGAAGCAAAGTTCTTAACCCGAGGTACTATTTCTGGGTCAGCGGAGTCTGTAACCTGAAGTGTATGTAACCTGAAGTGTATGTAACCCGAGGTACCACTGTATTTTATTTACTGTATTTATAGGCTGCTCAATAACTGAAATTGTCTGGACGGCTTGTGATAAAAATTCAAAGAAGAAGCAAGATCACAAAAGCATGAAAACTAACACAGAAGCAAATCCAGTATGGGTTTAAAAATAACCGCAGCAGGAAATAGAACCAGATTGAGGGGTTGTAGGGTTGGGAAAGCAGAACCAGGAAAACAGAAGGCCACTGTCTGGATCACAATGTGGTTAAGAGACTGCATGAGGCAACTGTACCTGTTGGGCCATCAGCCTGCAAACTCAACAGTGACTCTGCCTACCTGGGACCTTAAGGCAGTGGCATAGGAAGCGGGGTGCGGTGGGTGCAGGCTGCCCTGGGTGTCATTGCTGAGGGTGGTGACAAAATGCCAAAAATATGTGTTTTTAAAATAAACAAAGAAATGGGCTCACGACACTTTTTTGGGGGAAAATAACTCCCGCACCCACCACACACACCTTCCTACGCTACAGGTAGCTAGGCGAAGCGGGGGGCACTGTGTGCCACAACGTGGGGCGTGCCTAAGCCAAATGCCTCTCCTGACGGGGAGGCAGCGGGTGGACTTCTTGCAAGCAAGTGGACTTCTTGCTTTTTTGAGCAGCGTGGGGCTTGTGTCTGTGGGATGTGAAGCACAAGAGCAGTCAAGTACAACATTCCTATAGTGAACATGTTTACACATGGGGAGGAATGTTTGTCCAGCCAGCAGGTAAACTTCCTGTTTCCTTCTGGGCTGGGACGGACTTCCTGTGCATGTGACTAGAGGTGGGCGTGGCCTCACCTGTGCAGGTAACGACAAAAGCACAGGGCAGGGCAGCCATCTCTCTCTTTGACTACATGCATCGAAGAAGCAACATCTGCTTAGCCAAAGGCCAAGAGAGGACAGAGGGGCTGTCTCCTTATGAGATAGTTTCTAGGTATATGTTACTTTTCTAAGCTAAGTCTGCCTTCTGGGATCCTATGTGAACAGAATGATGTGTGAGTAAACCTTTTTACAGTGGTACCTCAGGTTAAGTACTTAATTCATTCCGGAGGTCCGTACTTAACTTGAAACTGTTCTTAACCTGAAGCACCACTTTAGCTAATTGGGCCTCCTGCTGCTGCCGTGCCACCACAGCCCAATTTCTGTTCTTAACCTGAAGCACTATTTCTGGGTTAGCGGAGTCTGTAACCTGAAGCATATGCAACTTGAAGCGTATGTAACCCGAGGTACCACTGTATACTTTTATAGAAGACTGTGTTGTGTCTTATCTTTTATGAGGGAATAAGGGGGAAATGCCAGAACAGTTATTATAGAGGCTTTAGTGAGCCTGAGCAAACGCATCTGCTGCAAGTTTAAAAAGTGGAATGTTACTCTGCTAAACTGTGAACTTGTTAACACAAGTTGGAAAGGCTATAATCAGACAATATATCCTCTCCTGCATCCCTGAACATTCCCACAGTGTCTGCCTGCCCAGCTGCCCTACAGCTGAGGGGGAGACTGCGGAGAAGCTCCACACAGCACACTCTGCCTTGGCTCGCCCTGCCCCCATGGGCAGCTCATCCTGGCTGCAGGACGCATACGCCGCACTGGACACCTGAGCGTCTAGCTACACCGCTGCCTCAAGGGATGTGGTCCAGCCAGCAGTCTAGCTATTTAGCTTCCAGAAAGCCAAGGCCGTGGTACATTTCCACGTTAATCTGCAATTTTCTTTTAAAAAGCAATCTGCATGCAAACCCATACTTAACTATATATTCCATCCCATTGCATGCATTTCTTAATGTATATTATCCTAAAAGACACATTGCTTCTTCTGCTTCTACTTACATATATTCCGGCATGTTGGTTTTGGGGGGGGGGGTTTGAACCCAGAGCAGTATGTGCGAAATCCAAAGCAAAACTCATTTCTGATTGACGGATTAGTCCGGAGGGTGCAAATTAGGACAGTTTGTTTAATAATGCAGACTGAACCAAAGCCTCATCCATTATGACTCAGAATTTTAAAGCACATTAAACGTGGATCGAGCCTATGTTGCCATCCCTGCAGAGAATGAGGGCTAAAGATCTTATTGGCTTAGCATGCGGTGGGAGGGGGGGGGGAGTTTGGCAGACAGCTCAGCTGTAAGTGAGCAAAACATTTATCACATCCAAATGCACTTGGCACTGAAGTTAAAGATGTTTAAAAAAAAGTTTTCTTTTTAGCATTAGAACTTCATTGTTGACGATTTTCTTTAAGAAAGGAAATCCCTTGGATTCAAAGAGGAGGAGGCACACCAGATTTAACTTTTCTGTGTGGTTTTATCAGCGTGGAAGGCGGGCAAAGTCAGACAGGGCCGATTCCACAGTCTTTCCGGGTTCAGCCATGAAGATCTTTGGCTGTCTGGGAGAGAAAGATCAATACCTGAGTCTAACTCACGTCTCAAAATAAGCCGATACAGGTGATGAAAAATTCACTAGACATTTGTAGACTGAAGAGTCCGGAAGATGCACCCCAGCAGCAAACAGTATTTAATATGACATTCATCATTTCCTCCGAAATAACTACCCTTGAATAACTTATCAGTCTGTGTGTGGCTGGATGGAAATCAGGTTCAGCACTTTAGTCAGCCATCAAGATTCTCCTGTGTGGTCTGTTCAGATCTCGTAGAATCATAGGATTGTAGAGCTGGAAAGGGCTCCCTGGGATCATCTAGTCTGACCCCCTGCAATGCAGGAAATCACACCCAAAGAACACCTGATTGGGTGGCCAACTAGACAAATTCATGGAGGAGAGGGATATTGAGGGTGAAACTAACAGCTGTTAAGCCGGAAGATCTAATCCTGCACAGTGCCAGATGCTGCTCCTTCTCCAATGGAATTATGTATGAGGAAGCCATGAAAGAAAGATCTGATCAGACCCCACCTGAAGTCCTGGGTCCAGTTCTGGGCACCACAGCTTAAGGAGGATATTGACAGACAGGAACATGCAGAGGAGGGCAGCCAAGATGATAAAGGGTCTGGAAACCAAGCCTGATGAGGAATGGTTGAGGGAGTTGGGTACGTTGAGTCTGGAGAAAAGAAGACTGAGAGGTGGTGATAGCTCTTTTTGAATATCTGAAGGGTTGTCCCGTGGAAGATGGAGCAAGCTTGTTCTCTCCTGCTCCAGAGGGGAAGACCCAAATCAATGGATTCAAGTGACAAGGAAGGAGATTCCAATGAAACTTTAGGAAGAATGTTCTGTGAGAGCTGTTTGACTGTGGAATGGGCTCCCTTGGAAAGGGATGGAGGTGTTCAAACAGGTTGGAAGGCCATCTGGAAGGGACTTTTAAGCTGTGATTTGCACGGGGTTGGATTAGATGGACAGCATCTTAAAAAGCAGCATCTTAAAAAGCAGAGACATCACCTTGCCAACAAAGGTCCATATAGTTAAAGCTATGGTTTTCCCAATAGTGGTGTATGGAAGTGAGAGCTGGACCATAAAGAAGGCTGATCGCCGAAGAATTGATGCTTTTGAATTATGGTGCTGGAGGAGACTCTTGAGAGTCCCATGGACTGCAGGAAGATCAAACCTCTCCATTCTGAAGGAAATCAGCCCTGAGTGCTCACTGGAAGGACAGATCCTGAAGCTGAGGCTCCAAGACTTTGGCCACCTCATGAGAAGAGAAGACTCCCTGGAAAAGACCCTGATGTTGGGAAAGATGGAGGGCACAAGGAGAAGGAGACGAAAGAGGATGAGATGGTTGGACAGTGTTCTCGAAGCTAGTAACATGAGTTTGACCAAACTGCGGGAGGCGGTGGAAGACAGGAGTGCCTGGCGTGCTCTGGTCCAGGGGGCACGAAGAGTCGGACACGACTAAACAACAACGGATTAGATGACCCATGGGGATTGTATGATTTGTGACCCTGCACAATGCCAGCTGTGGCTTTCCTAGAGTCAGGTAAGGCTTCCTAGTTGCAAGGGGGCCCTCCAATGATGCTGTATATGGCTGGTCTAACGCGCTTCCCTCAGAACAGAGCTGGGTAATTTCAGTCCCAGAAGGCGACTTGTTTCAACAGGGCCACCAGCAGATAGACGTTGGCAGCCTGCTCCTTCCATCTGATCCTTGCGCCTGCTAAGATGTCCCTGCTTCTTGGTCTCCCCCAATCCCCACCCTCTGAAGCAGATGCCAAAAATAAGCCAATTGTGCCTTACAGTTTTCAATTCCGTGGGTTTTTCGCACTGTGCCATCTGTTCCCAAACATTCAGTGCAAATAAAAACTTGCTCTGATAGCTGTAAGTAGGCTAATAAGAAGCAAAACACGGCTGTTCAGAACGAAGGCAAGGAGTGTGCCAGATTGTTTTTTCCCCTTCGACTCTCCTGGAAGCCGACTCGGATTTCTGCTTATTTATTTATGTTTTATTTAATTTATTGCAACCATACCCCACCTTTTCCTCCAAGCAGCTCAGGGTGGCACACACAGTTCACTTCCTCCTCATTTAACCCCCACAACAACCTTGTGAGGTGGGATAGGCTGAGAGGGGGTGACTGGCCCAATGCCACACAGAGTGAACTTCATGGCTGAGCGGGGATTCGAACCCTGGTCTCCCAGGTCCTAGTTCTGCTTGAAGACAGTCTCAGTGGGACTGTGGAGAACCCCTAGGGACTTTACCCTTTGAGAGAGACATCAGACACAACACCCTCTCTCAGCTCCAGGAGTTCACCTTTCTGGTCCCTTTTCCTTCCTGTCTTCTGGAAAATACAACGATGGTACTGGGATTGACTCAGGGTATGCATTCAGTCCGGGTTTACGATGCCACCATTTTACTGGAGTTACTATTTGTGGGAATGTTCAGGGAGGCAGGAGAGGATATATTGTTTATTAATATCCTTCCTAACTTACGTTAGCAAGTTCCTTTACTTAGCAGAGTTTACATTCCCCTTTTACATGCACAGCAGATAGTTGGTTGCAGGCTTGTGTAAGCCTCTCACTATTTTATACAATTCAGTATTGAAGGAGAATTCCCTGGATGCCAAGATCCAAGTTTGGGGGCAAGTACTCTTTGGTGAAAGAACCCCAGCAGAGATTTAAAATCACAAAACATGCAGCAAAGCATGAAGATATAGGCTGTTAGACCTTTAAATATACCTTTGTGAGTTCTAGAACTTCCCTCTTCCCCTGGCATGGGAAAAATATCACGTGTTTGGTAAGTTAAAAAATGGTTTACTTACAAACTCCTCAAAGGTCAGGTTCATGTGCACAGGGAGTAAAACTTGGCTTAGTTGCAAAGTGGTGAAAGTTCCTAAATAATTGGTTTAGGAACTCACGAGAGACTTGTTAGAGCCATGCAACTAAGCTGGAGCGACCAGCTTAGCTTCTTCACACATTGAGCTTCTCGGGTACAAGGGAAGCAAAGGCTTAATTACCTAGTCTCTGCCAAGGTGAGCTAAGCCTGGCAGGACAGCTTGCTCTATGGTCTTAACCCCTTCATGCATTAATTAGACTTAAGCATCCTGGTTATATGAGGCTGGTTATCCCACAATAAGCACTTGTCCTCCTGCTGCTAATGGGGAGCCCCAACTGTATCCCAGGAAACCACTGCATAATTCCCCCTTCTCCAAGACAAATCCCTTGCCAATGGTCCCCCTACAATTTTATTTGCCCACATATGGAGTGGAGAATCTCAAGAGGTCATTTGCTCTCATGTAAACCAGATGCGTGAAAGGTCATGCAGGGCCAGGACTTTTTTCAGCCTGAACTCACCAAAACTCAGTTCTGGCACCTCTCAGGTGTGCGCCACAAAGGAGGCTTTTATGGTGAGTTCCAGCACCTCCTTTTCTGGGAAAATAGCACTGCCCAGGGCAGAAAGGAAGCAGGAGTAGACAGCAGGTTTCCTCTTCTCCTAAGGTAAAGGTAAAGGGACCCCTGACCATTAGGTCCAGTCGTGGCTGACTCTGGGGTTGCGGCGCTCATCTCGCTTTATTGGCTGAGGGAGCTGGCATACAGCTTCTGGGTCATGTGGCCAGCATGACTAAGCCGCTTCTGGCGAACCAGAGCAGTGCATGGAAACAGCGTTTACCTTCCCGCCGGAGTGGTACCTATTTATCTACTTGCACTTGACTTGCTTTCGAACTGCTAGGTGGGCAGGAGCAGGGACCCAACAACAGGAGCTCACCCCGTCACGGGGATTCGAACCGCTGACCTTCTGACCGGCAAGTCCTAGGCTTTTTGGTTTAACCCACAGCACCACCCGCATCCCTCCTCTTCTCCTAACCACTTACAAAAGGCGGAGGTATGGTTGTGGGGGCACAGCGCTGAAGCTCAAGGCAAATGGAACTGGTCCAGTATGAATGTTATAGTGGGTGAGCTACCTGCACCTGCACCTGCTGGGCAGCAACTTTGCACACCTGAGAGCACAGAGGGTGTGGAGCAGCCTGCCAGCTAGCTATCTTTCAGAATAGCCATGAGGGGTTTGGGTTGGAAAATCTTTTAGCTGGAATCTGTTTTAATGCCGATACGTATATATTGGCTGGATTTATAGGCTAGCCTTTTTAGTCAATTTTATATACTTCTAGGTTAGTTGATTAAATTTTCCCGTTGTAAAACAAAAATACAAGCGGGTCGGTAGCCCTGGAGACTGGGATGCCTCCACCCAAACAGAGGGAGGCAGTTCGCACTGATTGTATTTCTACCCCTCCTTTTTCTGCAAGGAGATGGTGGTGGTATGCATTCCCCTTCCTCATTTAATCTCCACAACAGCACTGTGGTGTAGGTTAGACTGAAAGGCTTCATGGCTGAGCGGGGATTTGAACCCAGGTCTCTCCCAGCTCCCAGTTTAATTTACTCTAACCACTATACCCAACTGCTGTTTAAACTCCCTTCATCCCTTTTATGTTTTATTTATTAAATTAAATTTACTGTATTTTTCGCCCTAAGACGCACCAGACCACAGGACGCACCTAGTTTTTGGAGGAGGAAAACAAGAAAAAAAATATTCTGAATCTCAGAAGCCAGAACAGCAAGAGGGATCGCTGCGCAGCGAAAGCAGCGATCCCTCTTGCTGTTCTGGCTTCTGGGATAGCTGTGCAGCCTGCATTCGCTCCATAAGATGCACACACATTTCCACTTACTTTTTAGGAGGGAAAAAGTGAGTCTTATAAAGGAAAAAATACGGTATATACTGCCCTTCTTCCAAAGGTCTCAGGGCAGTTCACAGCGTAAAAATGCACAATGAAAACACAAAATACGTAATAAAAACATGAAGTAAACAAACCAAGAATCTCTTAACTGCTAACTAGGTTAGGTTGAGAGGCATTGACTGGCCCAAGTAGAGACCTGAATCCTCATGTCTCAGGTCCTAATCTGACACTCTAACCACTACACCACACTGTTGCTCAACAGACCAGGTGGGACTGCTGGGGAGTTGTGGAGTTGTGGCCAAAAAGGTTGTGGGGGCAAAGTCCTGCTTTTCTCCCCATCCTCATTAGGAAAACACCAGGGAACTACGTCTTTCCCTCTGAAGCACCCCTCAGGATGATTCATCCCTCTTCCGTCCCGAGTTGCTACTGCAACATATATCTGAAGATACATGCACACACAAACATAGCAGAGTTTAAAGCAGAAGCTGGAATTGAGGTTTAGAATCCTCAGCTAATTTATTATGTACAAGATCAAGTGTTGCAGAACAAAGAAATCATGGCTCCTGTCTCCTTCTCATCCGAGAAAGAACAGAAAATGCAAAAGCATAACATAACGGAACAGTGTAACAGAACTTCCGTTCTCATGACTCTAACACTGCGGAATGTCAACACAGACATGTGATGAAAACAATCACACATCAGCGGTGGGAAGGAATGAAATCCTAACACTTCTCCCACCCTGTGAAAGCATACTGTGTGGACACCCAAGTATTTTTTGTTGTTGTTTAGTCGTTTAATCGTGTCCGACTCTTTGTGACCCCATGGACCAGAGCATGCCAGGCACTCCTGTTCTGGCTTCTGGGATAGCTGCACAGCCTGCATTTGCTCCATAAGAAACACACTTACTTTTTAGGAGGGAAAAAGTGAGTCTTATAGAGCTAAAAATACAGTATGTTTGTTTTCTTTTTTGTAATCTAAGTTGAGAGGTGTATGTATCTATGTATAATAAGTTTGTTTAATGTTCTGGTTTGTGTTTGTAAAGTATTGCATTTATCAATAAAAGTTAAAAAAAAATAAAAATAATCAAGTATTGGATGAAGTCAGGGTTAGTGACGGCTACCAGCCATGAAAGCTATGCTTTGCCATCATGGTTCGAGGCAGCTATGCTCTCAAATACCAGTTGCTGGAAACCACGGGAGAGGAGAGGCATCTGATGGTCAAATCCTGCTTGCTGGTTTCCCACTGAGGCATCTGGTTGGTCCCTGTGAGAACAGGGTGCTAGACTAGATGTGCCCTTGGCCTGATCCAGCAGGCTCTTTTATGCTCTTATTGCTGTTTTATTGGGGCCTAAGTGAGCTTTGGTCTTCTGCTTCTTCTCGCGGGTCCCTTATTCTCGACAGGAAACAGAAACCGAGTTCTTTGCTTGTTCAGCAAAGCCCTCTCAATCCTGTTTAAACACCCTTTCCACCGTGAGTTGCTGGAAACTGACATTTGCCCAGAATTACAAACGGGCTTTGTCGCTCTCAGAGTAAAGTGGTTGGGGGACCAGAGGGATTGGAGGCTGAGCTTTTCATTGACATCGTGGACTCATAGGATCACATTTGATGAAACCAGCTTCCTAGTTGCTATCAAGACTGCGCTAAAGGAACGGGCTGGTTGACCAGAAAGAAAAGGCTGGTTGCCAATTCTGAGTTTAAAATACTGAGTCAAATTACAAGTATATGTAGCAATGCACTTCCATTCTGTAACATGCTGTTGTCTGCTAGGGCTACTCCAGACTTCCGAATTGTTGTTTGTTCCGATTAAAACACAGGGACAAAAAGGGGAAAAAACACACGTTTGGACACAGAGCTACACACACACACACACACACACACACACACACTTTTATTATTTTTTATAATAATAATAATATAATATAATATAATAATAATAATAATAATAATAATAATAATAATAATAATTTTATTAATAATAATTTTTATTAATATCCCGCCCTCCCCAGCCGAAGCCGGGCTCAGAGCGGCTAACAACAGTAAAGTAATACAGCATTCTAAAATCAATTCATTATAAAATCAGTTCATATCATTTCCAACAGTCATGTAACATAACTTCTTATCTTATACAATATTTTAGACTTCTGTCAACAACCTCTGAAGATTTTCCGTTCTTTATCACTTATTCTGCATTTCTTAATTTCTCTATTACTTTTAATTATCATTAACTAATAATTCTCTTCATAGTCTTCCTTGCAATATTTCATATAATCCTCCTTACAGAACTTCTTGCAATCCTACTAGTGTAATCTGTTCATTACAATTGCATTTCAGATAGTTCAGATATTTACTCCAGTCTTCTAAGAATCTCTGGTCCCGCAGGTTTTGAATCCTTCCTGTTAATTTATTTAATTCTGCATAGTCCATTAATTTTATTTGCCATTCTTCTTTCATCGGTAATTCTTCTTGCTTCCATTTTTGTGCCAATAATATTCTTGCTGCCGTTACTGCATATAAGAACAATTTACAATCCTGTCTGTTAATATCCTCCCCTACAATGCCAAGTAAAAATGCTTCTGGGTTTTTTTAGTAAATGTGTATTTCAACATCTTTTTCATCTCATTATATATCATTTCCCAGAAGTTTTTCACTTTCTTACATTCCCACCACATGTGATAAAAAGTTCCTTCTTTTCCTTTTCATTTCCAACATTTATTACTTATTTTATACATTTTAGCTAGTTTCGCAGGGGTGATATACCACCTATACATCATTTTCATGACATGGACACAGAGCTTTAAAGCGTGGACCTGTGTCTAGAAGTTGCAGAGCAAAAGCTAAGCATGGATAAAGCTCTCAGTATTGATAATAGTATAATAGACTTGTGGAATTGGAAAGGACCTCAGGGGCCACCTGGTCCAACTCCCCGCATTGCAGGAATATACAGGTAAAGCATCCCTGACAGATGGCCATCCAACCTCTGTTTAAAAACATCTGAGGAAGGAGAGTCTACCACCTTCCAAGGGAGTCCATTCTGCTGCTGAACGGCTCTTACCATCAGAGTTCTTCCAATTGGAATCTCCTTTCTTGTCCAGTGGTTTGGATCTTCCCCTCTGGAGCAGGAGAAAACAAGCTTGCTCCATCTTCTGTGCAATAGCCCTTGCGATATTTTAAGATAGCCATGATATTCTCTGGCAGAGGAATGGGGGGGGGGGGCAGGGCAGGCAGGGGGAGTGTTATGTACTGAAGTTCTCACCCTGGGCCAGCAGGGGGATACTGTAGATAGTTATGCGAATAAGGGGTCGAAAGTGACGTTCAGTGATTGGATAGTTTTAGAAAACTGTTACAGTTACGTTGTACTGGAGCTCTATATAAGCAGGCTGGCTGAACCCTTCAGTTCAGTTCTGTTGTGGCCTCTGAATAAAGAAGAGCTGTTTGAAGAATCGCTGTGTCGTCTGATATGTTCACCCACAACTTAACAGGGAGCACACCGCCCCTGCCATCATCGGGGAGGGGGGTACATCGCGGCCACCCCCGGACACGTGCCGTGCACACCCCACCGTGCCGGGCGCCACGCCCCCAGGACGCACACCACACCCCTGTGGGCAGCATGCCATGCCCCTGAGACGCACACCATGCCTCTGCGGGTGATGTGCCACACCCCCATGGAGGTGTGCCAACCACGCCCCCACCTGCTCTCTGCCCCTCCCCCCCGGTGCCGGAGCATGCAGCTTCACCATTGATGACATTGTCTCTCAGTTTTCTCTTCTCCAGACTAAACACCCCCAACTCCCTCAACCGCTCCTCCCCATAAGGTTTGTTTTCCTGACTCTCGGTCATTTTAGCTGCCCTCCTCTGCAACATGGAGGGCTGGCCCTCATATTTTGGTGACTGTTGGTTTTTTTGTACAATGGCCCTTGAGCTAGCCACTATTTCCTTGGGAATGTTATAGAGCTGGAGTCTTGCACCACTTTGCGTTCGGTCCCTGTCAAAATCTCTTCTGTGGCTTTCTCCATGATCCATTTCCCCTAGCAGATATTATTTTTTTATATATTTCCCACCCTTCACCCTAAGGTCCTAGGGTGGGCTTCAGCATTAAAACAGAATCTTTGAAACAATTCACAACCATAAAAAATAAGGCGGATCCTAAAAGTGTACACCTCAAGTCTCAAAGGCCAGAGTAGAGAGGTGCATCTTCAGTGTTTTCTGGAAGCTGTGCAGATAAGTTGGGGGGGGGAGTTCCGCAGCTTAGGGGCCACCAAAGAGAAGGCCCTCTCCTCCTGGGCCACCGCACACAAGCCTCTAAAGGTGGAGGAACTACCAAGAGGGCCCTCTCTGCTGATCTCAGCATCCAACAGCCTGGGTAGGCAAACTCAGGCCTGGGGGCCGGATCCAGCCCAACCGCCTTCTAAATCCAGCCTGCAGAGGTTCCGGGAATCAGCGTGTTTTTACATGAGTAGAATGTGTCCTTTGATTTAAAATGCATCTCTGGGTTATTTGTGGGGTATAGGAATTCATTCCCCCCCCCAAATATAATCCGGCCCCCCACAAGGTCTGAGGGACAGTGGACTGGCCCCCTGCTGAAAAAGCTTGTTGACTCCTGCCCAACAGGGACGGAGAGGAAGGAGGTAAGCTTTCAGATATTTGGGGCCTGAGTGGTTTAAGGCTTTTAAACATGAACGCCTTGAATTGGGCCCAAAATAAACTGGCAACCAGTGGAGCTGTTTTAAAGCAGGGGATATATGAGATCTAAATGGAACTCCAACCAATAAACCGACTGCTGTATTTTTTGGAGCTGAAGTTTCTTCGCCATCAAGACTTCCGGGTTGACGCGATCTGGAAATGGCGGATTCCCTCCGAGCTCCGGAGGGAATCGGCTCTACCGAGGATGGGTCTTTGCCGCGCCGGCGACGTGGGGACCCTTAAAAACCGCAGGCGCGGAAGCCTGCGGACTGAAGACTCGGCGGGTGCCTTAAGCGCCCCCCTGATTCGCAAAGAGCCTTTTTAAAGGCTGCGGAGGGGATACGGGGGTGGCGTGGCACTGAGAGTCGATCGCTACCTTGGTAGAGCGAAGCCGCGAGCCATGACCAGAGAGCACTGACTTCTTTCCTTGAAAATTTGGACTGAAAGAATCACCCGTGAGTAAGACGGATTGGGACTTTAAAAAATTTACCTTAAATTGGAGACAACCGGGGGGTGTGCTAAAAGGAAGTCCGCACCCCCCCCTTGCAGACGATCTAAGCAACGACACAAGAGCTAAGCTGGAGAGCCTACCCTTGGCGGGGTGAGTTAAAAAGGACATTAACTTCCAAGATTTAACTAAAGGAAATTTTGGGCTGGAGAGTGGAGTTTTGGAAATCCTCCTTTTGTTTTAAACAACCCCCCCTCCCGGGCTCGGGAACGTCCTGCCTTTGTGCCTGCGTAAGAGCTGCGGAGTTTGACAGCTGTCAAAGCTGCCAAACGGGCGGTTTAAAGTGAGAAATTGTCATTTAAGATCCCTCTGGACTAAGACGAGTTGTAATTGAGCTAAAACTGTTGGAAACAAAGTAATAATAATCAGTTAAAGGATTGTTGGTGAAAGGGCAAATAAGTAACCAGATTCCCCCTAGGGGGAATTCTGTGAAACTACAATGGATACAATGGCTGTGGAAGGAAAGTTACTAGTGGAAATCGAAAGGATGTTTCAATTGGTGGGAATCTTACAAGAGCAGAGTTTGGCCATGAATAAACAACTTGAGACTATGACCTTGGGAACAGGCAACTCTGCTCTTTGTATTGAGGACCTCAATGAGAAAGAATCCACAGCTGATTGGGAAACAATACCTACAGAGCTGGAAGAGACTAAACAACAAGTAAAAGAAGAAGTAATCCTGGGAAGCAACAACCAAAAGTTGACATCTGTGGAATACAAGCAAGGAGCCGCTGGGAACATATCCACCACAAGTCTGCGAAAGACACAGAAGAAGAAGGAGGAGGTCCCAAGACAAAATGGAATACAGGAATTTAAAATAAAGAAATATGATTGGGGCCTCCGTTTGGACTTAGACTTTGAAGAGATGGACTTTGTGGAAATTCCTCAGCAGTCACTTTTGAATCTTCTTGTGGGAAGAGGATACACTTTGATGGTGAAAGAACTTTTCCCAGACCTGACGACTGACATAAAGGACTACCAACAGGACAGGCGGAGAGGGACTGAAAGAGATTTGAAAGCCTCGGACGTGAGGAACCCAGGCTGAGAATCTCGAATTTGGACTTTTATTGGGAAGGGACAAAAACCGGGGATGGGAGGGAGGGAAGAAGAGATTCTTAAAAACTCTTAAGACTTCTAGGTTTGGTTAAGATGACTCTTAATTAAGATAAAATGAAAATCGATGGAAGAGAACTTAAGTCCAACTTATGAAAATCAATTTTTATTATAAAACAAGGTAATGAGATGAATAAGGTTGTTAAGAGGAGAAATACCAACTTGCTGATATAATCTTGAAACTGGGATGCACGAGGGGAGGTGGGGGGAAGTCAGGGAACAAGGTTATGAAACGGGGATTTGCTGATTTTATACATGTTTTTGTCTTTTGTCTTTTCTTTGTGTATGTTTTGTCTTTATAAAAGCAGAAAACCAAATAAAAATTTTATAAAAAAAAAAAAGAAGTTTCTTCGCCATCTTCGAGGGCAGCCCCATGTTGAGGGTATTGCAGTAATCCAGCCTGGAAGCATGGAAATATCCTCGGCTCCTCCCCCCCTTTTTTTACAATAATTTTTATTGAATTTATACAAATTCACACCTACTGTGAAACAAGTAAAACAAAAATAAAAGAAAAACCAATAAAATTAATAAAACAAATTACAACAACAAATATAACAACAAACACTTAAACAACACAAATTGCTTCATTAGTTAAACTTCTAATCTCATAAACATATTATTTGACTTCCTCTAGTCCCTCCCATCTGAATTTCCTTGTATCTGAATGTAGCAGTTTCCAATATCATTATTCAAAAACAATATACCATTTATAATCAGATTTCTTAACTTTTCTTAACGATCTAAATCTCTTTTATTTACCGTATTTTTTGCACCATAACACTCACTTTTTTCCTCCTAGAAAGTAAGGGGAAATGTCTGTGCGTGTTATGGAGGGAATGCCTACGGGTGGCATGCCTACGGATTTTCCTCCTCTAAAAACTACGTGCGTGTTATGGTTGGGTGCGTGTTATAGAGCGAAAAATACGGTAACTATCCACAAATTAGTCCTAGGCATGTTTGGTACTTTCTAGTAACTTCTAGTTTTTAATATTACAATATTTATTCAGATAGTCTATAAATTTCTTCCAATCTTCTTGATATTCCTCTTCTTTTTGGTTGCGGATTCTTCCAGTGAGGTCAGCTAGCTCCATGAAGTCCATCATCTTCATCTGCCATTCTTCCATAGTTGGTAATTCTTGTGTTTTCCATTTTTTGGGCTATTAAAATTCGAGCAGCAGTTCTGGCATACAAAAATACCTTTACATCTTTTTTGGGCAATTCAGAACCTATTATTCCAAGTAGGAAGGCCTCTGGTTTTTTTTATAAATGTATATTTCATCTTTTTTTTAATTCATTATAAATCTTTTCCCAGAAGTCCTTCACCTTGGGACAGGTCCAGCACATGTGATAAAAAGTACCTTCCTTTTCCAACATAGATTATCACAGTTATGGTAAATCTTAGCTAATTTGACAGGGGTCAAGTACCACCTATACATCATTTTCATAATATTTTCCTTTAACATCGTACATGCAGTAAACCTAACCCCTTTCTTCCATAACTTCTCCCAGTCCTCCATCCTTATATTGTGTCCCTCGGCTCCTTCTTCCCTTCCCACTGCACACCTCTCTGCTTTCCAGTGAAGGTGACTGCTGCTGCTACGGCTGTTGCCATGGGTGGGTGGGTGGGTGGTCTTGCTCCTGCTTCTAACTCCCCTCCTCCTGCTGCCATTCCCGCCCCCCCCCCTGCATAAAAGCTGTGCACCCTGTAAGGCTCTGTGATCCAGTTTTCCTGTTTGCAGAACAGCCCACTCAGCCGGCATAGATGTGAGGATAAATGTGCTGCTCAGGAATCACAGCAAACATCTGAGGCAAAGAGACGGAGGAATGTTTGTCCTCCATTTGATCTGGGGATGCAAACACTGAGCTCTCTTCTCTGCGCTGTCACTATCATGCTTTGCGCTGAACGTCAGCACACATGAAACGGAGAGCAGGTTATGTCTGACGCTGCTTGTTCCTCCTCTTCCCTTCCCTCCCTGCCCCATCCGTGTACAGCTGGAGGCTGCAAGAGAGAAAAGCCCTTTTCAGGGGGCGAACGCGGCTCCCTTCTCTTTCCTTGGCACGTTGCAAAAAAGCCTGCTGCATTTTTGAGACAGCAAATAGAGCTAACTGTTGCAAGAGAGACATAAAACCCCGGCGGATTACGTGGTTAAGAAGCTGCTGCAGGTTCAGGATGGAACCCTCCAAACGGCAAAGGATCAGGTATTAAAGCGGAACAATATTTAACCTGACAGCAATTTATGATATACCAAAGGAAGGATTTCAATGAATCGCTGCCTCGGGGCTCTCAGGGAAGAGAAGCACTACGAGGTAGTCTCTAGTTGCTCGGGAATGTCCTTTGAAGCACACTTTGTTGGCGAGGTTTATCAGGGAGGCAGGAGCAGTGAGGATGGCCTGGGTCTGTCAGCCAAGCATTAAGTACAATAATAAGACCCTGCTGAATCTGCCCAATGGCTCATCTTTCTCACAGTGGCCAGCCAGATGCTTCAAAGGAGGGCAACCAAAATGGTCCAAGGCCTGGAAACGATGCCTTATGAGGAACGGCTAAGGGAGCTGGGCATGTTTAGCCTGGAGAAGAGGAGGTTAAGGGGTGATATGATAGCCATGTTCAAATATATAAAAGGATGTCACATAGAGGAGGGAGAAAGGTTGTTTTCTGCTGCTCCAGAGAAGCGGACACGGAGCAATGGATCCAAACTACAAGAAAGAAGATTCCACCTAAACATTAGGAAGAACTTCCTGACAGTAAGAGCTGTTTGACAGTGGAATTTGCTGCCAAGGAGTGTGGTGGAGTCTCCTTCTTTGGAGGTCTTTAAGCAGAGGCTTGACAACCATATGTCAGGAGTGCTCTGATGGTGTTTCCTGCTTGGCAGGGGGTTGGACTCGATGGCCCTTATGGTCTCTTCCAACTCTATGATTCTATGATTCTATGAAAGGAAAACCTGCTAGCAGGATTCAAGCACAAAAACACTCTCTTCTCCTGTGGTTTTCCACAAAGGTAAAGGTAAAGGACCCCTGGATGGTTAAGTCCAGTCAAAGGTGAGGCTTCAGGCCGAGATAGCTTTCCAGGTCATGTGGCCAGGATGACTAAACCGCTTCTGGCGCAACATGACACCGTGACGAGTGACAGAGTGCATGGAAACACCATTTACCTTCCCGCTGCAGCGGTACCTCTTTATCTACTTGTGTCGGTATGCTTTCGAACTGCTAGGTTGGCAGGAGCTGGGACAGAGAAACAGGAGCTCACCCCATCGCAGGGATTCAAACTGCCGACCTTCCGATCGGCAACCTCAAGAGCAGGGGTCGGCAAACTTTTTCAGCAGGGGGCCGGTCCACTGTCCCTCAGACCTTGTGGGGGGCTGGACTATATTTTATGGGGGGGGGAAGGAATGAATTTCTATGCCCCACAAATAACCCAGAGATGCATTTTAAATAAAAGGACACATTCTATTCATGTAAAAACACGCTGATTCCTGGACTGTTTGCGGGCTGGATTTAGAAGGCGATTGTCAGGAGTGTGTGCAGGAGCCAGCCCTGTGACCAGTAGGGTTTCGCAGGACTGGGGCCTTCCTAAGTTTGTTCTGAAGAGGCAAGGCGTGGCCACACAGGTGAGGCCGATTGGTAACTCACTTCACCTGATGGCAAGAGCCGGGAAGGCATATAAGGCTCTTTGCCACAGCAATACATTTCCTGCCTTGCTGCGTTTGGCTTCTTGCTTCTTGATCCTCGGACCCTTGACTTCATGAATCCTTGCTTCTTGACCCTCGGACCCTTGACTTCTGAACTCTCGTTCCTGTTCCCACCTCGCCATGTTGCCCCCTGTCCTGACGTCCTCAGCTGGGACTTTGATCGCCCGTAGACTGGACAGTGACAGTGAATGGGCTGGATCTGGCCCCCGAGCCTTAGTTTGCCTACCCATGCTCAAGAGGCCCAGTAGTTTAGACCACAGCGCTTAGAAGCAATCCTGCCTCTTACTGAGGAGGCTTAGCAAAACCATCCTGGCTAGTAGCCATCAATAGCTCTCTCCTCCATGAATTTGTCTAAAAGGTAAAGGTAAAGGTACCCCTGCCCGTGCGGGCCAGTCGTGACCGACTCTGGGGTTGCGCGCCCATCTCGCTTAAGAGGCCGGGGGCCAGCGCTGTCCAGAGACACTTCCGGGTCACGTGGCCAGCGTGACGAAGCTGCTCTGGCGAGCCAGCACCAGCGCAGCACACGGAAACGCCGTTTACCTTCCCGCTATAAAGTGGTACCTATTTATCTACTTGCACTTAAGGGTGCTTTTGAACTGCTAGGTGGGCAGGAGCTGGGACCGAACGACGGGAGCTCACCCCGCCGCGGGGATTCGAACCGCCGACCATGCGATCGGCAAGTCCTAGGCACTGAGGTTTTACCCACAGCACCCACAGCATTCACCCTTATGAATTTGTCTTTTCCCCCTTTAAAGCCATCTAAGTTGGTGCCAATCACTGCCTCCTCTGGGAGCGAGTTCCATAGTTTAATATGTGCTGCATGAAGAAGTCCTTCCTTTCATCTGTCCTGAATTTCCCAGCACTCACCTCCATTGGATGTCTGAGATTTCTGGTGTTATGAGAGAAGGAGAAAAACATTGGCCTGGTCTAGCCGGCTCTTCTGTTGTTCAGATGTCTATTAATAATAATAATAATAAAAATTATTTATATCCCGCCCTCCCCAGCTGAAGCCGGGCTCAGGGCGGCTAACATCAATAAAATAATACAACATTCTAAAATCATTTCATTATAAAATAATTCAAATCAAATTGAAAACGAAAGCAATAGGGAACAAAAACATCCTGTGAACAGGACACCCACAGACTCTGTGACTCACAGCCTGCTCCCTTTTAAGGTGGAACGGAAATATCCTAACAGGCAACCATTAGGCTAAAGTTCCGCAAAGATTGCCGAGGGAGGGAGTCAGGCTGTGCCCTGACCAAAGGCCTGGTGGAACAGCTCTGTCTTGAAGGCCCTGCGGAAAGATGTCAAGTCCCACAGGGCCCTAGTCTCTTGTGACAGAGAGATCGGAGCCACAGCCAAAAAGCCCTGGCTCTGGTTGAGGCCAGCCTAACCTCTCTGTGGCCTGGGACCTTCAGGATGTTTTTGTTTGAAGACCGTAAGTTCCTCTGTGGGACATACCAGGAGAGGCGGTCCCGTAGGTACGAGGGTCCTAGGCCGTATAGGGCTTTAAAGGTTAAAACCAGCACTTTAAACCCGATCCTGTACTCCACCGGGAGCCAGTGCAGCTGGTATAGCACCGGGTGAATGTGATCCTGCGGTGAGGACCCCGTAAGGAGTCTCGCCGCAGCAATCTGCACCCGCTGGAGTTTCTGGGTCAGCCTCAAGGGCAGCCCCACGTAGAGCGAGTTACAATAATCCAGTTTGGAGGTGACCGTCGTGTGGATCACAGTGGCTAGGTCGGGGCGAGAGAGGTAACCAAAGATCAAGAGGACCAGGGTTTTGGTGGACCTCAGCTTGGCCTGGATGCCCTGTGACTGCAGGGCACAACTGAAACTTCTATGACTGACATGCAGATTTGGGCCCAGGAACAATTTCTGAAATGATGCTAAAAGACTTTCCCCTTTCCTAAGAAATGCAGTGCAGCATCCGAAACAATCAAGGAGGCGTCATTCATCATTCCAAATGCAAGCTGAGGAATGGAGGGCTCGTGTCTTGCTTAATGCTACATGGCAGTTAATTAACTCCCCAGCAACTGCTGGCGTCCTGTCCCGGCGAGGCTGGCTCTGTGCAGGCGCAGGAGTGGGCTTGGAGACTCTGGCTGAGCAGAGTTTCATCTCGCTGCTCTGAGTTATTATTCCAAGGATGTTCCTCTGGAACCAGAAGGGGCAGCTCCAGCTCTTCCCCAGCTGCCAATACGATGCTGCATCACTGAACTATATAATTGCATATTTGTTCCTATTGTGTCTCCAAACATCAGGGGTCTGTGTGCGAATCCAGAGCATCTGGACCAGCTTGCAGAGCGGAGTCCGCTTCCTGAGGGGATTCCCTTGCTGGCAGTTGGCAATTGGTTCTATCAAGCACCCCTTCTTTTTCTCTGCGTTCCTATCTCAGGAATGGAATGGCTCCCCGAAAAGAGTGATTGTCAGCTACCTCTGCTGTGGAAGCAGAGGACAGGGTGCTGTTTCTCGTGCATGAGTGACGTTGTAAGGGCACAAATGAGCAGTTGGTTGGGCGTGAAGACAGGGAGAAGATAGTGTCTTGGGCTTCTCTGGGGAATCTAGACAAAGGCTCACTGTGCAAATGCTGTCTGCAGAGAAAAGAGGCCCCAATACTGTAAAGACCACCATGAACATTAGGAAGAACTTTCTGGAAGTAAGGGCTTGTCCACACTTCCACTGGGTGTGCTCCAAGTGGGAGATCATGGAGAAGGCAACAGAGGGTCCTCCCCTCCAAAGCTGCTCCTTGAAGTATCTTGATTCCTCACTGAGGGACATGGGATAGGCTTGCAGCTGAAGTTGGGGTGCTGTTGGGAAAAGGTGTTTGCAGGATCAGGACCAGGAATCTGCCTGTGGGCCTGGGTATAACTCTTATCCCATACTGCTGGTTTCCAGACAACCTGTTCATTGAGCTTTCATCTTTATGTGTTTTCACAACGCTTGTGTGGAGGTTGGATGGCTTCCCCTGAATCAACCATCATTCTACACCTCCTGGGACATTTTCCTGTCACTTTCCTTACTGCAAAAGGCTGCTCCCCGCGCCCCCCCCAGGTGAATTTCTTGCACCACAGCACTTTAATCCACTCTATTGCACAAACCTAAATTCGCTGGTATGTGATCTGGAAATGCTCTGTGAGAGTGCCTGAAGGATCCCTGGCTCTTAAAAACACAAGATAAGACTGCAGGATCAGGCCAATGGCCATTTAGTCCAGCATCCTCTTCTCACAGTGGCCAGCCAGATGGCCCAATGGGAAACCCCCAAGCAGTATCTAAGCATAAGCACACTCTCTCCTCCTGTGCTTTCCAGCAGCTGGTATTCAGAAGCACAGGCAAAGCGTAGCCAACATGGCTAGGAGCCACCAATAGTCCTCTCATCCATGAAGAACGTGGGCCATCAGCTGGTCTGGAAAGTACACTTTCAAAAGTCCATCAGCTCTGAGGTTACTAGCTTCTATTGGCTATCTGTGGGATGTGAAACACAGAGCTGTCAATAGTAGATAGGTAGCCGTGTTGGTCTGCCATAGTCAAAATAAAAAAATTCCTTCCAGTAGCACCTTAAAGACCAACTAAGTTAGTTCTTGGTATGAGCTTTCGTGTGCATGCACACTTCTTCAGAGCTGTCAAGTACAACATCCCTAGAGTGGACATAAAAAGGGGATGTCTGGACCAGCCAGTCGGAACTTCCTGTTTCCTCCTAGGCTGGGACAGACTTCCTCTACATGTGACCAGAGGTGGGCGTGGCCTCACCTGTGCAGGTAACAAAAGCATAGGACTGGCCGCCATCTCTCTCTCTCTCTCTGACTACATTCGTCGAAGAAGCAACATCTGCTTAGCCTAAGATGCTCTCTTGGCCAAGAGAGGACAAAGGGGCTATCTCTTTATGGGACAGATTCCAGGTATATTACTTTTGTAACTTAAGTCTGCCTTCTGAGATCCATCTGTGAACAGAACGAGTGAGTAAACTCTTTTTATACTTTTATGGAAGACTGTGTTGTGTCTATTTCTTTTATGAGGAGCTAAAGGGGAAATTAGATGCGGTGGCGCTGTGGTCTAAATCACAGAGCCTAGGGTTTGCCGTTTGGAAGGTGGGTGGTTCGAATCCCTGCAACGGGGTAAGTTCCTGTTGCTCGGTCCCTGCTCCTACCAACCTAGCAGTTCAAAAGCATGGCAAAGTGCAAGTAGATAAATAGGTACTGCTCCGGCGGGAAGGTAAACGGTGTTTCCGTCTGCTGCTCTGGTTCGCCAGAAGCGGCTTAGTCATGCTGGCCACATGACCCAGAAGCTGTCTGCGGACAAACGCCGGCTACCTTGGCCTATAGAGTGGGATGAGCGTGCAACCCCAAAGTTGTCCGCGACTGGACCTAATGGTCAGGGGTACCTTTACCTTTAAAGGAGAAATTACCAGGTAAAGCTCTCTTGGCTTTCAAGAGTGTATGTTACTTTTCTAAGCTAAGTCTGCCTTCTGGGATCCGATTGTGAACCGAATGTGAGTAAACTCTTTTTATACTTTTATAGAAGACTGTGTCCTGTCTTATCTTTTATGAGAGAATAAGGGGGAAATACCAGAACAGTTATTATAGAGGCTTTAGCGAGCCTGAGCAAACGCCTCCACTGTGCAAGTCAAAAAGGGGGAATGTTACTCTGCTAAATTGTAGAACTTGTTAACACAAGTTGGAAAGGATATAATCAAACGATATATCCTCTCCTGCATCCCTGAACATTCCCACACTATCTCGTCCCTGACCAACCCCTGCATGTGTGATGCGCTGCAGGGCAGAGCTGCAGGCTGTGCAACGCTTCAGGCTGTTATGCTGCTACTCTGCAGGGAACAGACAAGAGGCAAAGGCTTAAGGCAACTGCAGCCTGTGGGCAAAAACCTTCAAAGGAGGCGAGGACAGAATGTAAAGCGATGCCCAGAGGCTGGAGGAGAGTGGCCCACCTTTGGCTCTCTAGAAATGGAGATAGGATTCTCCGGCTCCTCTTTGGCCATGAAGCTGCTCTTCGGTCAGCATTTTCAAAGCAAAGGATTGAACAGCTCCTTGGCTGATGTGGGGATGGTATGTCCCAGGACAGCATCACCCCTTCAAGATCTGAGTTCTCCTGTGGCTGCTCCTTCCTGCTGCCAGGAACGCCAAAGGACACAAAAGATGGCCTTGTCCAAGCCACTAAACAAAATCTGATTAAGCTGCCAAGCTGGATTTGCAATTGTTACAAAAGCTGGCATGTCAGATGGTAAGATGTTATTAAGGGGTGGGGGGTGGGGAACCCAGAGAATTGTGTGAGCTTTCCTTCCTTCCCGCCACTCTGCAAACACTTCAGATTGCAAGCATAATGTACAAACCTTTTCCTAGCGCGTCTCTCTCGAAAGGTTATTCCCAAGGAGGAAAGTGAGTTATGGCGAAATGTGTGCTATGAAAAAAATGAGAAGTCCTGTGTAAATGAGCTTTGGAGCAAGAAGGACAAGGTGCCACAGTGCCTGCAGAAAGGACTGCGCTTTCTCACAGGGCAGCCTCCTCTGTCCTGGGTGCCCCAAAAAGACAGAATGCCAACACTCAGCTGCAGGTGGGCCCATGAAATGGCAGGTCATCGTTGGGGCAATTTGAAGTTCTCTCTTCCCACCTGAGTCATGGGCCAAACGAGGTGAGAATTATTTAATCATGTCTGGTGGTTGTGTAAGGTGATAAAAGCTTTCTGGGAAATGATATATAATGAGTTAAAAAAATGTTTAAAATAACTTTTGTTAAAAAACCAGAAGCTTTTATTACTAGGAATTCTAGGTACTGAGATTCCAAAGGAACAGAAAAGACGTTTTATGTATGCGACAACAGCTGCACGGATATTATTAGCCCAGAGTTGGAAAGAAGAATGAGTCCCAACCAGAGAGGAATGGCAAACCAAGCTGTTAGACTACGCTGAAACGGCAAAACTGACCAGAAAGCTCTGGAACCAAGAAGACAAAAACTTCAAGAAAGAATGGGGGGAAATTATAATTTATTTAGGAGACCACTGTAAGCAGATAAAAACATTAGCAGGATTTTAATAGCACTTGTTATTATGTATTACGAAATGTAACAAATATTATGGATAATAAGGAGAGTTATAATACATGGACTATGAAATAATATGTAGTTGAAGAGGTTGATATTTCTCCAACTCCTCGAAAGATTCCATCAACGGTGTCTCCAAAAGTTTTTACGCATCACATGGGAAGACAGGTGAACTAATACCAGTGTAGTGGAAGAAGCAAAGATCACCAGTGTTGAAACAATGATTCTTCAACATCAACTTCGTTGGACTGGTCATGTTGTGCGGATGCCTGATGATCGTCTTCCAAAGCACTTACTTTATTCCGAACTTAAAAATGGAAAGCGTGATGCTGGTGGTCTACAAAAGAGGTTTAAAGACTGTCTCAAGGCAAATTTTTTTAAAATGTAGGATAAACACCAACAATTGGGAAACACTTGCCTGCGAGTGCTCCAATGGTGTCATGGGCTTTGAAGACACTTAAACTCAGGACGAAAGGGAGAAATGTGCTAGGAGGAAGGCACGCTTGGCAAATCCACACCATGATCAACTCCCGCCTGGAAACCTATGTCCCCACTGTGGAAGGCGTGTGGATCCAGAATTGGCCTCCACAGTCACTTACGGACTCACTGTTAAAACCGTGTTTATGGAAGACAATCTTACTCGGCTACGAGGGATCGCCAAAGAAGAAGAAGATTTGGACCCACAGACAGGATGGTGGGAAGTCGGGAGATTCAGAGAAATCTCAATAGACAGTTATGTAGTTGGTAGTGTTACAACTTTTTGTTTTGTAAAACCAAATAAAAAATATTTGAAAAAAGAGAAAGGAATCATTTGTTGTTGTTGTTTAGTCGTTTAGTCGTGTCTGACTCTTCGTGACCCCATGGATCAGAGCACTCCAGGCACTCCTGTCTTCCACCGCCTCCCGCAGTTTGGTCAAACTCATGTTACTAGCTTCGAGAACACTGTCCAACTATCTCGTCCTCTGTCGTCCCCTTCTCCTTGTGCCCTCCATCTTTCCCAACATCACAGTCTTTTCCAGGGAGTCTTCTCTTCTCATGAGGTGGCCAAAGTCTTGGAGCCTCAGCTTCAGGATCTGTCCTTCCAGTGAGCACTCAGGGCTGATTTCCTTCAGAATGGATAGGTTTGATCTTCTTGCAGTCCACAGGACTCTCAAGAGTCTCCTCCAGCACCATAATTCAAAAGCATCAATTCTTCGGCGATCAGCCTTCTTGATGGTCCAGCTCTCACTTCCATACATCACTACTGGGAAAACCATAGCTTTAACAATACGGACCTTTGTCGGCAAGGTGATGTCTCTGCTTTTTAAGATGCTGTCTAGGTTTGTCATTGCTTTTCTAAAGGAATCATAGAATTGTGGAGTTGGAATCTACCCCCAAGGATAATCTGTCCCACCCCTTCAATGCAGGAATTACAGATAACAAATGCCTGGCAGATATCCATCCAACCTCTGCTTGAAAACCTCCAAGAAAGGAGAGTCACTACCTTCCGGGTGGAACAGCTCTTACCCTGAGAAGGGTTGTTAAGGGCTTTATAGACTAGTCATGACACTATTACTTTGAGGATCTTCCTTCTGCGTGGGGCTGCCAGGGAAACGGGACTCAGCCTGTGTGTCCATCAAGTCTTGAGTAGCAGAAAGTGATTGCTTTATAATGAAGGTGTTTACCAAGGCAATTATGTCCCATTTATCACAAATGAGAGATGAATCCCCTTTCGTGTCCCCCCCCAGCTCCCTGCACATAATTCATGCATTATTCTTGCCTGGCAGGGGCGGCCCCAGTCAAGCTTCCCGGGGAGAGTTAGCCGCTTGTCATTCAAAAGGGGAGCTTGTCATTCTGCAAGGGAAGAATTAGCAGCATGTGGAGTCCAATGAGGGGGAGTGGGGCGGGGGCAGAGAGAAGGAATAAGGTTATATTTCCTGAGAATCCTCCAGAAAAACAATCTCTCAAAGGACCTGTTGATGGCATTTTACCATTGTATTGTGGAGAGTGTATTAACTTATGGTCTGTGTGTGTGGTTTGGGAGCTGCACGGTCAGGGGGAAAACAATGCTGTCCAGGGTTTAAAGACTGCGGAGAGAATAATTGGGTGCACTCTTCCCACCTTAGATCAAATCTATGCTTCCAGGTGCTATAAGAAAGCTGCAGAGATAGCGCAGGATAGTGCACACCCCAGAAACGATCTCTTTCAGCTTCTGGAAGAAGGTACAGGGTTATAAAGACCAGGACTAGCCGCCTGAGAAACAGTTTCTACCCTAATGCAATTTTGGTTCTAAACGCAGTATAAGGAATCTCTATAGGAGTATATTGTATTTTAAAATGGGGTTTCAGAGTTTTTAGGGGTTTTGAATGTCTTATGTACCGTATTTTTCGCCCTATAAGACACACTTTTTCTCTCCAAAAATGAAGGGGAAATGTGTGTGCGTCCTATGGGGCGAATGCAGGCTTTCGCTGAAGCTTGGAGAGCGAGGGGGGTCGGTGCTCCAGGCTTCAGGAAGCTATCTGCTAGCCGTGGGAGACCCAGCTCTCCCACGGCTAGCGGAGACCTTGCCAGCACCCAGAAGCTTGGGGTGCACTGAGCTCCGCACGCCCCAAGCTTCTGGATTAGCGCAGCGCTCTGCTAGCCCTGGGAGAGCCACGCAAAGTCGCGCGGCTCTCCCACGGCTAGTGGAGACCTTGCCAGCACCCAGAAGCTTGGGGCACGCTGAGCTCCGCATGCCCCAAGCTTTGGGATTAGCGCAGCGCTCCGCTAGCCATGGGAGAGCTAGCAGAGACCTTGCCAGCACCCAGAAGCTTGGGGCGCGCTGAACTCTGCACGCTCCAAGCTTCGGGATTAGCACAGCGCACCTGGGGGGAAAATAAAAATTTCCCCCCTTTATTTCCCCCCCCAAAAAACTAGGTGCGTCCTATGGGCCGGTGCGTCCTATGGGGCGAAAAATACGGTAGATTTTTCAGTTTCATTGTTCTGTATGGGACAATGACAATAAAGATATTGTATTGTATTGTATTGTATTGTATTGTATTGTATTGTATTGTATTGTATTGTATTGTATCGTATCGTATCGTATCGTATCGTATCGTATCGTATCGTATCGTATCGTATCGTATCGTATCGTATCGTATCTTATTTCTAGCCATGTCCCAAGTCCAGAATGCAAGTGAGGAAGCTCTGCTGAGATCAGACAGCTAGAAAAAGCCAGGGATTGACGCTGACCCCACTCAGGGAACCCAGAATCATATTCCTATTTTTGTTGGTGCTAGAAAGAATCTATGGGGTCCCCAATGGACATTCGGAATCACAGTTTCTCCTCCACTATATTTTTTATTTATTTAAATTTCCCCAAAATATTACAGTAACGAAAGGGCTAGCGCTGTGCTGTTTTTATTGTATGTTTTTAAAAATAATCTTTTGTATTTATATACACTTTTAATTCCATTAATGTTTAATTGTTTTTAATTCTTCCCTCCTCTATGCTTTTAGCTGTTCCTATTTTATCTGTTAAGGAAAAAGGTGGGGTATACAGTCAAACCTCTGTTTTCTAAATGCCTCCATTTTGGAATGTTTGGGCTACTGAAAGCCGAAAACCTGGAACTAAGTGTTTGGGTTTTCGAATGTTTTTTGGAAGCCAATCAGAAGCTGTGCCTCAGTTGTTGAACATTTCGGAAGCCGAACTGGCTTCTGGAATGAATTATGTTCTACAGCAGAGGTTTGGCTGTACATAAATACATAAATAAAACAGTGGGTTTTTTGGCAGTACTCACTGGTACGCAGTACCGCCACCCCCCAACAAATCAACAAATCAAAGCAGTAAAACATTATAATCGAAAGCAGAGAATAAAGCAGGAATCTAGTGATGTATATGGTTGCCCTATGTTTGTGCAGAGAGAAGGACACCACATTTATTAGAATTGTATTGTTATGAGTTTTGAGCCGGGGGTTAGTATGGATGAACTCACAGTACCATTCTGTTCTGCCTTGGTCAGACCATAAGTGGAGTACAGAGTACAGTTCTGGACCCCAAAGAAGGATATTAACAAGCTGGAATATGTGCAGAAGAGAGTGGCCGAGATGCTAAAGGGTCTGGAAATCAAATTTAATGAGGAGGAACGGTTGAGGAAGTTGGGTATGCTGAGCCTAGAGGTGACTGAGAGGTCATGAGGTAAAGGTAAAGGGACCCCTGACCATTAGGTCCAGTCGTGGCCGACTCTGGGGTTGCGGCGCTCATCTCGCTTTATTGGCCGAGGGAGCCGGCATACATCTTCCGGGTCATGTGCCCAGCATGACTAAGCCGCTTCTGGCGAACCAGAGCAGTGCATGGAAATGCCGTTTACCTTCCCGCTGGAGCAGTACCTATTTATCTACTTGCACTGCGTGCTTTCAAACTGCTAGGTTGGCAGGAGCAGGGACCGAGCAACGGGAGCTCACCCTGTCGTGGGGATTTGAACCACCAACCTTCTGATCGGCAAGTCCTAGGCTCTGTGGTTTAACCCACAGCGCCACCCGCATCCCTAGAGGTCATGAGAGCCTTCTTCAAATATCTTAAGGGCTGTCTTCACACGGAAGATGGAGGTAGCTTGTTTTCTCCTGCTCTGGAGGAGAAGACCCAAACCAATGGATTCAAATGACAAGAAAGGAGATTTCGACTAAACACTAGGAGTTATTTTCTGACAGTGAGAAATATTTTACATCGCAACGGACACCCTCAGAAGGTGGTGGACTCTCCTTCACTGGAGGTTTTTAAACGGGTTGTCAGGGATTATTGCGTTGTGGTTCCTGCATTGCAGGGGGTTAGACTAGATGACCGCTGTGGTCCCTTTCAACACTACAGTTCTATTATTCTAGGGAGGGGCTGTCTTAATGCCCTTCACAAAAAGCAAAAGGGGTTTGGGGTGAAGCTGCTGCAAGTTCCTGAGGCTGATGTGGTGCATAGCTGTCAACTTACAGATTTGAAAATAAGGGACCAGCAGCCTCGAAAATAAGGGACCAGCTGCCAAAATAAGGGATTTTGCTTAGCTTATACTTAAATTCGCCTCTGATGGAGCCATGCTGCTTTGGCTGCGACTGACTGTGTTTTGCTGGGGTTGGACTAGATGATCCTAAGGGTCTACAACTCCCACCAAAGAAGAGTGGCAGACAAAGCTGATGAACGACGTCGAGATGGCAAAGCGTACAGGCAGAATTAGAAACCAGGAAGAGGACCTCTTTAATAAAGAATGGGAAAGTTTATAATTTATTTGAAAAGCTATTGTAAAGAGTTACATTGGTAGGATTGACAGAAAACTTGTAGTAAAAATTTGAACTATGGTGGGACAAATGATTTATAAAAATAGAGTTATGAAAGGGATGCAGAGGGGGAAATCACTACATTAAGATGCTGCACTGGTTGGAGGGGATGCTAAGCAGCATGTCGGGGCTGCCGTCGTCCTGGTGCAAGGAGTTCCATCGGCCCTTCGCCGCCCGAGAGAGACTCTTGCCCACGCCGCCCGTGAGCCTGGCATGAGGCGGTTGCGGTGCCACAGCGGCCGCTGAAGTGCCACCCTTCTGCGTCCCTCCCCATCCCCTCCTCTTCCTCCTCCCTCAGGCCACCTCCTCAGCCGCCACTGAAGTCTCGCAAGAGAGGGGCTGCCTGCCCGCCCGCCACCACCCGGAGACATGGCAGCTCGTGGTGGAGGACCCCGAGCCGCTGCTTCCCTCCCGAGCTGGGCGAGCATGAAACCCGGGAAATTTAAGGGGCATCATCAATAAGGGACAGCAGCGGGACACGGCGCTGGGATAAGGGAGTTTCCCGCCAAATAAGGGACGGTTGACAGCTATGATGTGGTGTGACTTGGCCTAAGGCAGCTGCAGACATCCTGCTCACGTTAGTCTGACGATGCTGGCCTTGTGGCTGCCCATTCAGCGCTTGCCTGGGCTGTGTTTGGCTCTTTAAACACTTAAACTGATGGATTTGTACCCAATTTCTCTGGATTTTGTTTGGCGTGACGTGGGGAGAGTGGAAACGTGGAAATCGATAGGAGGAAGGCGAGCGGGGGGGAAAAAGCGACGCCGAACGCAGCAGAAGCTGGGATTGCTATGCGGCGCTTCGACGCTCCTTCAAACAAGCCCATTGTCCCTCCTCAGATTTCCTCTTGGACAAGCAATTGTGAAGCCAGCCTGTCCAGAAAAATGAGCTGTCATTCCACACAGTGAACAAACACCATCGATTTTAACGCGTGTGCATTTTGGGGAGGGAGCTGCGGAAAGCGCAAGACAGCACGAGGCCTCTCTCAGCACAAGGCTCAGTCAGCAGGAAATAAATGCCCCGTTTTGTTAAGTCTGCAGGCAAAAACAGCAGTCATAGGAATCCTAGGAGCTCCTGGAAGCATCTTCACAGCACTGCAGAGAGAAAATCCCCTTTTGTCAAGAGCTGGTGAATCTGCTTGCGATGGTTCTGCAGCAAAAGGGTCTCCCCATCTGATGAGGCACTTGAACAGGGTTGGCCCAATACATTTTGCCGCTTGAGGCAAACTGGTGCCTGCTCCACCTGGTATTTGGAGGTAGACTGCCCCTGAACCTGAAGGCTCTATTTATTTTCCCTTGGCTCCCCAAGCTCAAGCAAGTGAGTTGCTTGGCTGTCCAGGTTGATGCTCGTTCACTCTCCCACCTGTCTGCCTCTGTCCATCACAGCTCCCGGAGGCATGGAGAATGTGTTTATGAGCTTAACAATGCTTAGCTTTTCTAGTTAGTTCGCTGTTAACATTGCTAATATGGTTTTATAGACCATAAATACCGTAGGTATTCATTTGTTCATCACATGATATGACTTTTGTTGTAATTGTGATGTTTAGCTTGTTTTTTAGTTGCTCCTTCGTTAATAGTGTTTTATAGTTTGTAATTGTTTAAACGATGATTTGTTAATTATTCCATATGATTTGTGCTGTATGATGCTCTATTATGTTCTGTCATGCTATTGTTTTTTTAATTGTAAGCTGCTTTGAGAGGGACACGGGTGGTGCTGTGGGTTAAACCACAGAGCCTAGGACTTGCTGATCAGATGGTCAGCGGTTCGAATCCCTGCGATGGGGTGAGCTCCCATTGCTCGGTCCCTGCTCCTGCCAACCTAGAAGTTCAAAAGCACATCAAAGTGCTAGCAGATAAATAGGTACTGCTCCGGCGGGAAGGTAAACGGCATTTCCGTGCGCTGCTCTGGTTCGCCAGAAGTGGCTTAGTCATGCTGGCCACATGACCTGGAAGCTGTACGCCGGCTCCCTCGGCCAATAAAGTGAGATGAGCGCCACAATCCCAGAGTCAGCCACAACTGGACCTAATGGTCAGGGGTCCCTTTACCTTTTTAAAGCTACTTTGAGATTCATTCGGATGACAAGCGGGCACAGAAATTGTTGTTGTTTAGTAGTTTAGTCGTGTCCGACTCTTCGTGATCCCCTGGACCAGAGCACGCCAGGCACTCCTGTCTTCCACTGCCTCACGCAGTTTGGTCAAACTCATGCTGGTAGCTTCGAGAACACTGTCCAACCATCTTGTCCTCTGTCATCCCCTTCTCCTTGTGCCCTCCATCTTTCCCAACATCAGGGTCTTTTCCAGGGAGTCTTCTCTTCTCATGAGGTGGCCAAAGTATATTGGAGCCTCAGCTTCAGGATCTGTCCTTCCAGTGAGCACTCAGGGCTGATTTCCTTCAGAATGGATAGGTTTGATCTTCTTGCAGTCCACGGGACTCTAAAGAGTCTCCTCCAGCACCATAATTCAAAAGCATCAATTCTTTGGCAATCAGCCTTCTTTATGGTCCAGCTCTCACTTCCATACATCACTACTGGGAAAACCATAGCTTTAACTATACGGACCTTTGTTGGCAAGGTGATGTCTCTGCTTTTTAAGATGCTGTCTAGGTTTTTCATTGCTTTTCTCCCAAGAAGCAGGCGTCTTTTAATTTAGTTCTACAAATCTACAATTCTATGATTTTACATATAATGGGTCAACTCAGCTGCCTGCAGTTTTGGGCTCACCTTGGGGACTGGCTGTGGGAGCTGTCAGGATGAGCTCCTTCACTTCAAATTTTTACTACTGCGCTGCTCATGCCCAGAATTCCATGAGGCTGGTTTCAGGTCATGCAGACACTCCACAAGTATCAAGAGTTGTCGACTGGTTCAGAGCCCATTTGCCATGGCTTTAACTATACGGACCTTTGTTGGCAAGGTGATGTCTCTGCTTTTTAAGATGCTGTCTAGGTTTGTCATTGCTTTTCTCCCAAGAAGCAGGTGTCTTTTAATTTTGTGGCTGCTGTCCCCATCTGCAGTGATCATGGAGCCCAAGAAAGTAAAATCTCTCACTGCCTCCATTTCTCCCCCTTCTATTTGCCAGGAGGTGATGGGCCCAGTGGCCATGATCATTGTTTTTTTGATGTTGAGCTTCAGACCATATTTTGCGCTCTCCTCTTTCACCCCCATTAAAAGGTTCTTTAATTCCTCCTCACTTTCTGCCATCAATCAAATCCCTTCCTTCCTCCACTAGCCAGACTGCCTTGGAGAGTTTGTACCCTCGCCCAAGTCCTGCACTTCACCTGCCTGCCCACCTGGTTCACTGTGGAGGTCACTGCCTGTCTACATGCCCCTCTAGGCCTGCCTGGGCAACATCTGCACACAAGGTGCACCTTCTCCTGGAGGTGGGCAGCAGAGAAAGCCTTTAAGGAGAGAAGGAGCTGGCTGTCACTTGCTTGAGTCTCCCGGCTGCCTCCCAGTCTATGCCACCTGAGGCAGTTGCCTCACTCTGACAAGTGGCTGGCCCGGCCCAAGGGTCATCAAGTCCAACCCACTGCAAGGCAGGGATCTTTTTGCCCTACATAGGATTTGAACCCACAGCCCTGAGATGTAGAGTCTCATTCTCTACCGAGTGAGCTGTTTTCTAGTTTGTATGTGTGGACTGACACCATCAATTTTCAGGGCTACTTTGGGCTATAAACTGGCCTGCTGAAGAGATTTACGCTCACTTAAGTTTCCTTGATCTATTTTAAGTGAGTTATTTTTAGAGAATTCCTTTGATTCAGGGCTGGTCATTTGTTCTGTATTTTACGACTATATAACGTCATGTCACGTTAATGATTTTATTGTACGCTCCTGTGATATTTCTGATGGCACTTTATAAATGCTCTCAGAAATAACACTAACTGTTGAACTGATAGTATTGGAGCGATATTCTAATTGTTTAGAATGCCCCATTGATTCCCCCCCCCCGCAAAAGTGGTTTTACGTTATTTCATATTTTCTTACAAAGGAATGTGGATTCTGGGCCTCTGATAACAAGTACGCGACTGTGGACAGATACTTAAATCTACAGGATGGATTGTGTTTTGGCTTGTGTTATTTTATTTATATTTATTGATTTTTTATTTAATAAAATTTATTTTAAAAAAACCTGCAAGGTGAGTGCAGGTTCAGTGCTCCCCTGAATTGAAATTTCAGCCTTCATGACATAGGCTTCTGGGTCATGTGGCCAGCATGACTAAGCCGCTTCTGGCGAACCAGAGCAGCGCACGGAAATGCCATTTACCTTCCCGCTGGAGTGGTACCTATTTATCTACTTGCACTTTGACGTGCTTTCGAACTGCTAGGTTGGCAGGAGCAGGGACCGAGCAACGTTGTGGGGATTCGAACCCACAGTGCCACCCACATCCCATTGACCACCCTAGTAGGGCAGTAATTGTTCCTTGATAATTTGTCACCCCCCCTCCATGATGGCCCCTGGGGCGAACCCCCCCCCCTTTCCTACACCCCTGCCAGCAGGGCTGGATTTGTGTTTTTTGCAGTACTGCATTTAAACTGTTTCCTGTAACCCACTTGGCGCACAGGCATCTCTGTGGGAAATACGGTCTCTGAATAAACTGGCAAGGACTCTTCCGCTGGACGCGGCTCCATGGCTCAGGGCCTCCCAAGACCTCTAGCTGAAACAGGCTTGCGGGGCAGAGGGTGGGGGACATCTGAGCCCATGTTCCTGGAGGGCCCCTGCCAGCCATGATGGATGTGCCCAGGTTAGAGGCGCCAGGGGCTCCATTGCTTGCTGCAAGGCTGCTCTGTGTGGTTACATAAGATCCATGTCGCTTGCTTCCCACCGACAACATCAGGTGCTTTCAGACATGCCCCAGGTGAAAGCAATTTGGAGGGGCAACGAGTGAAGCACAACAGAAATCCATCAACACTTGATCCTTTTATTGATCTGAATCTATAAAAGGGAGAAGCAGCTGAGACCGAACCCTCAAGCACAGTCCTCATCATTTGACTCTTGCTGGCGAGATGAGCTTTTTGGGGCTGACAGAGCCAGCCAGCCGTCCATTAGTCATTTTGCCAGCGCAGCAGTTTATCCCTGTCACTTAGGCCATGTGATAATATTTGGTCTATTTTTAAGATCTGATCTCACATTTTTTATTCATAGGGAGTTTAGATTTATATATATTGAAGATCAATACAGCCCCTCTAGGATGGCTGCATTATTAATAAAGGCGATGTTTTCAAGCTGAAGACAGCTACTTAGTAAATGGAATTTTAAGGGAGAGGGGGGCAATATTTTCTTTTGGTTTCCTTTTTGCCCTCAGAGCCCGAGGAAAGCCTGAAACTACCCTGTGATGTCATGGGGTCCAGTTTCTTAGGTTATGAGTAAAAATGGAGATGATTAAGGCAATCTTCTCAAGAATTGTGCGCCGGGGAGAGAAAGGACAGAGAAAAGAAAGGACTTCTTCACTCAGCAGAGAGTTAAACTATGGAACTCACTCCCACTGGAGACAGGGATGACCAGCAACCTAGATAGCTTTAAAAGAGGACTGGACAAATTCATGGAGGAGAAGGCTTGAGGCAGCAATTCTTCTGAATACCAGTAATACCAGTTATCAAAAGATGATTGATAAAACCAACAATGTTTTTTAAAAAGTGCATTAAATGTGCATGACCGCTACAGTGTTGAACTAGGGCTAGGACCAACACCAAGGTTCGAATCCACACCATAAAACTCACTGGGTGACCTTGGACCAGTGGGTTTAACTCAAGTTAAACTACCGCACAAGGTTGTTGTGGGGGTTAAGCGAAGAGGGAGAGAACCATGTAAGCCACTGGGAGCTCCATGGAGAAAAAGACAGGATAGAAATACAATAAATAAATAACAATAAAATTGCAGGTCAGGATAAGGTAAAGGTAAAGGGACCCCTGACCATTAGGTCCAGTCGTGACCGACTGTGGGGTTGTGGCGCTCATCTCACTTTACTGGCCGAGGGAGCCGGCGTACAGCTTCCGGGTCATGTGGCCAGCATGACTACGCCGCTTCTGGCGAACCAGAGCAGCGCACGGAAATGCAGTTTACCTTCCCGCCGGAGTGGTACCTATTTCTCTACTTGCACTTGGACGTGCTTTCGAACTGCTAGGTTGGCAGGAGCAGGGACCGAGCAACGGGAGCTCACCCCGTCGCGGGGATTTGAACTGCTAACCTTCTGATCAGCAAGTCCTAGGCTCTGTGGTTTGACCCACAGCGCCACCCGCGTTCCGCAGGAAATACAATAAATAAATAACAATAAAATTACAGGTCAGGCACCATTAGATGGAGGACTAGTCTGAGTTGGTAGGGTTGCCATGCACCCAGAATTTCCCGGAAATAGCCGGAATACTGCAGTTGGAAGCAGCATCTGGGCAGAAATTGCTAAAATGTCCGGTAAAATCCAGATATATGGCCACCTATGTCAGCAGTGTCATTTTGGGCGATTTACCTGAAAAATAGCTCCAAAACGTCATTTTTAAAACCGATTTTGTCAAAAAAATCTCGATTTTTGTGTCCAGATTTTCACTTTTTTAAACATGGCAACCCTATGAAGGGGGCCATTAGAATATTGTTCTCTATATGTAATGGGTATGAGTTACTTGTGCGTAAACTGGTGCCTTTCTCGGTTAATTTGCCTTGTTAAACCTTTCTGACTGCACAGCCCCTTCTCATGGCGGCTGCCTCAGTCGCTGGCAGAATCCGTCAGTGGGCGGTTCTTGAACCTCTTCCAACATAAAAGTTGTTTGACACCCAGTCTCCTCCTCCTCTCACTGCGCGGGAGTCTTCTGCGCAGGGAAGGCGTGGGTAGCGGAGGACCTGGGCTCTCCTCACTGATGTCCAGTGAAGAGTCCTGGAGCCCTCTCTCCAATTCCCCCATCTGCCCCCCTTTATCCCTGGTGTTGCGCTGATTGGCTTCCCCCTCTACTGAGCTGTTTCTCCCCCTGCTGCTGGGTCCTTCGCCAGCATCATCTGGGAGCCTCCCCTTCGCCTCTCCCTCCGATGTCAGTTCCCTGACACTATGTGATCCCAAAAAATTGTTTAAGGCATTTTCTCCTCTCTCATATGTTATCCCAAAGGGGGGAGGTTTTTCACCAGCCAGAAGAACAAGGTTTTTTCTTGCTTAGATGTTACAGTGAAAATAGGCCTATCTCAGGAATGTCTAGGCCTAGGCGGGTGAAAGATAAGAGCAAGGTTGAATATGTGTTATTCTGGCCCCAGACGGGGGAGAGACTGAAGACAAGGAGGGTAATGCAGGAGACAAAGCCCCATTTTATTGCTATCAGTATAAATCACATGTTTTACATTTGAACACGTGTCGAGGTTCATGGCGTGGAGAGGCTGGTGCAGGAAGAAGGGGGCAAGCAAGCCCATATAAGGACATAGGAAGTTGCTATAATTTACGATTTCCCAGAAATCAGGTGGTATTATTCTGCAAATGTATAAAAAGGGCTGGCAAGCCCAGAGAGGGCGGGCAGACATCGGGCAACACGGGTCTGTACCATTATTTTGTCATGACAAAAATAAAAATGATTTTCATAGAATCATAGAATAGAATCATAGAGTTGGAAGAGACCACAAGGGCCATCGAGTCCAACCCCCTGCCAAGCAGGAAACACTGCTGTCAAATTGACTCTTTGAAGCGAATTCTGATACAGTGGTGCCTCGCAAGACGAAAAGAATCCGTTCTGTGATTCTCTTCGTCTAGCAGTTTTTTTCGTCTTGCGAAGCAAGCCCATTGAAGGATTAGCGGATTAGCGCTATTAGCGCTATTAGCGGCTTTTAGAGGCTTTTAGCGGCTTATCTGCTGATCGGATCAGCTGATAAGCGGCTTAGCGCTGTTAGCGCTATTAGCGGCTTTTAGCGGCTTATCTGCTGATCGGATCAGCTGATAAGCGGCTTAGCGGCTTAGAAAAAGGGGGGGAAGGAAAAAAAACAACCAGCAGGAACTTGCAAGACATTGTCGTCTTGCGAAGCAAGCCCATAGGAGATTCGTTTTGTTTTTTTTTAATAAAATTTTTATTGGTTTTTCACCTTTTATAAAGACAAAATACACACAGAAAAGACAAAAGACAAAAACATGTATAATTTCAGAAAATCCTACTTTCCTAACCTTGTTCCCTGACTTCCCCCCACCCCCTTCATGCATCCCAATTCCCAGAATTATGTCAGCAAATTGGTATTTCTCCTCTTAACCATCTTAATATTACCTCTTTTATAATGAAAAATAAATTTTTTCTAAGTTGGACTCAAATTCCCTTCCATCGATTTCCCATTTTGTTTTAAATAAAGGTCATATTATCTGAACCCAAAGGTCTTGAGTGTTTTTAAAATTCTATTCTTCCCTCCCTCCCATCCCCGGTTTTCGTCCCTTCCCAATACATGTCCAAAATAGCAGTTCTTAGCCAGGGTTCCTCACGTCCGAGGCTTTCAAGTCTCTTTCAGTCCCTCTCCGCCGGTCTTGTTGGTAATCCTTTATGTCGGTCGTCGAATCTCGAAAGAGTTCTATCACCATCCAGCCATATTCTCTTCCCACAAGGACATTTGGAAGCAGCTTCTGGAAAATTTCCACAAGGTCTGCATCTTCAGAGTCAGAGTCAAAGTGGAGGCCCCAATCATATTTCTTTATTTTAAGTTCCTGTATTCTATAAACTCCCGGGGCCTCCTCCTTCGTCTTTTGCATCTTTCGCAGATTTGTGGTAGATGTAATCCAAAAGTCTCCTTGCTTATATTCCACAGGTGCCAGCTTCTGGTTGGTACTTTCCAACTTTACTTTCTCTTTTTCTTGTTTAGTCTCTTCCACTTCTTTAGATATCATTTCCGATTCAGCTGTGGATTCTTTCTCATTCAGGTCCTCAATACATTCAGCAGAGCTGCTTGTTCCAGAAGTCAAGGTCATGAGTTGTTTATTCATAGCCAGACTCTGCTCTTGTAAGATTCCCACCAAATGAAACATTCTTTCAATTTCCACTAGTAACTTTCCATCCACAGCCATTGTAATTTCACAGAGTTCCCCCTAGAGGGAATCTGGTTACTTGGTAATCTTTCTCCAACAATCCTCTAACTTATTGTTGTTACTTTGTTTCCAACGATTTTAGTTCAGTTATAACTCATTTTAGTCCAGAGGGATCCTAAATGACAATTTTTCCGCTCTAAACTGTCCGTTTGACAGCTTTGACAGCTGTCAAACTCCGCACCTCTTCCACAAGCTCAAAAACAGGACGCTCCCGGGCCCGGGAGGGGGGGTTGTTTACAACAAAAAGAAAGCTTCCAAAACTCCACTCTCCAGCTCAAAATTTCTTTTTGCCAAATCTTGGAAGTTAATGTCTTTTTTTTTTTTTTAACTCACCCCACAAAGGGTAGGCTCTCCAGCTTAGTTCTTATATCGTTGCTTTAGATCGTCTGCAAGAGGGGGGGGGGGGACTTCCTTTTAGCACACACCCCGGTCGTCTCAAATTCACGGGATAAAATTCTTAAAGTCCAATTTCGTCTTACTCACGGGTTGTTCTTTTCAGTCCGAATTTCAAGGAAGGGAGTCAGCGCTCTCCGGTCATGGCTCACGGCTTTGCTCAGCTGAGGTAGCGATCGACTCTCAGCGCCACGCCACCCTCCGTATCCTCTCCGCAGCCTTTAAAAAGGCTCTTCGTGGATCGGGGGGCGCTTAAGGCGCCCACCGAGTCTTCAGTCCGCAGGCTTCAGCGCCTGCAGTTTTTAAGGGTCCCCGCGTCGCCGGCGCGGCAAGACCCGTCCTCAATTGAGCCGATTCCCTCCGCAGCTCGGAGGGAATCCGCCATTTCCAGATCGCGTCAACCCGGAAGTCCTCCATAGGAGATTCGTTTTGCGAAGCACCTCCAAAACGGAAAACTCTTTCGTCTAGCGAGTTTTCCGTCTTGCGAGGCATTCGTCTTGCGGGGCACCACTGTACTCCGAAGGGAAGGTCTTTCACCTAGAGTTGAGTAAGGCAGCTTTCTCTGCTCCTACAGAGAAAGGCAAGGCAAGCGGGGTCGTTCGGGGGTCACCCAGGGATCTCAAGGCCAAACTTGGCTTTGATACAGATCTTTCCTGACATAGAGCCCACCGGGCTCTTGGTCACTCTGCCACCTCTTCAAGGTACAGGCTGTGCTTCTAGGAACTCCTTTGTTCCTACTTCCCTCCCATCCTCCCCTCCGGCAAATCCTTAACTTCCCAATTCCAGTCCTAATAGACAGCGATGGCGCTGGGAAAACATGAGCTGGAATGGAACAATCCAATGCCAAGAGTCTGGAGGCCCTCATGGGGTCCCTGCCATGGGAGCTTATTCACCCAGTGCTTTACCGGTTGCACTGGCTCCCGGTGGAGTATAGGGTCAGGTTCAAGGTGCTGGTCTTGACCTTTAAAGCCCTTTGTGGCTTAGGGCCCTCGTATTTATGGGAACGCCTCTCCTGGTATGCCCCGCAGAGGACCTTAAGGTCCATGAATAACCATAGTTTAGAGGTCCCGGGTCCTAAGAAAGTCAGACTATCTTCCACTGGGGCCAGGGCCTTTTCGGTGATGGCTCCAACCTGGTGGAATGCTCTGTCCCATGAGACTAGGGCCCTCCAGGATTTAACCTCCTTCCGTCAGGCCTGTAAGACAGAATTATTCCGCCTGGCCCTTAATTTGAATTCAGCCTGATCTTTTATTCCTCTTCTCTTCCCTCCCCCTCTGAGAACCGCTCTGAGACCCCACAGCTAATTCTCCCCTAGCTGCCTCGCTGGCCCAAGTAGGACCAATTCAGCCAGCTAGCCCTGGGGATTATCTAATGCTTATTTCCCTTAAATTGATTTTTGAATTTTATTGTTGTTCATGTTTTTATACTGCATTTTATGCTGCTTTTACAATTAAGTGTTTTAAATTTGTTGTTAGCCGCCCTGAGCCCGGGTTTTGAACCGAGAAGGGCGGGGTATAAATAAAAATGTGTTTTTCTTCTTCTTATTGGAGTTGTCACCGCAGGTTTTCCTGGCTGCATTGAGGGCTGGGGCTGAAGCAGACTGCCAGCGTGGTGCTCACCTCCCTCAAGGTATGGCAGGAGTCACACTGGCTGCCAGGCTGGCTGGCTGGCTGCTGAGATGACCCAAAGCCTGGCTCTTGAATGGGTTTGCTCCCTGTCAGTCAACAGAAAGGCTTCCAGCTGGATGCCTCTTCCTCCCAGCCATGAGCTTCTACAGATGATCTAATCTGAGCCATGAGCTTTGAAGCAGAATGTGAGTCATGAACCTTCGCAGGCCCCTGTCAGGCTGTGCGTGCAAAAGATGTGCAGAGCTGCTGAATCCTGACAGATTCCAGCCCCCATATAAGCACGCATGCACACACAGCGAGAGAGCACAACCTTCCTTGCCTAAGAAGAGGAGGAGCAGGGCACAACGCATCCTTGAGGCTCCGTAACGACACAGCGGAAGCTCAGCTGGTCCTTTTACGGGCTGAGGATGGGCTGAAGGAGCTGACTGTGGAGGGCACTCTGAAAGCGTTCCTCGCCTGCCCATTCAGAAGTGACACCAAGTGAGGAGAAGGAAATTTGCCGTGAAGGTTTCTACTCTGCACCATGTGAATGATGTGATAGAAACCCAAAAGCAGGGATCAAGAATTGTTGTTTAGTTGTTTAGTCGTGTCCGACTCTTCGTGACCCCCTGGACCAGAGCACGTCAGGCCTTCCAGTCTTCCACTGCCTCCCACAGTTTGGTCAAACTCATGCTGGTAGCTTCGAGAACGCTGTCCAACCATCTCATCCTCTGTCGTCTCCTTCTCCTTATGCCCTCCATCTTTCCCAACATCAGGGTCTTTTCCAGGGAGTCTTCTCTTCTCATGAGGTGGCCAAAGTCTTGGAGCCTCAGCTTCAGGATCTGTCCTTCCAGTGAGCACTCAGGGCTGATTTCCTTCAGAATGGAGAGGTTGGATCAAGAATACATAAGAGCATTCCTGTGGTTTCCAGTAACGGATATTCAGAAGCATTGCTGTCCCCCAACCATGGAGGCAGACCATAGCCATTGTAATGGTTCTAGGGGTTGCTTGTGTGTAAATCAACGCCACCCTTGGCTGGTTGCCTGAATGAACCTTTTCTGTCTGGACAGCCACGCGCCCGTGACTGTCTCAATCGCTGGCAGAATCCGTTAGTGGGCGTTTCTTGAACTTCTTCCAGCAAAGAAGCTCTTTGACGCCTAGTCTCTGCCTACTTTCCCTGTGCGGAAGCCTTCTGTGCAGGGAGGGTGTGGGCAGCGGAGGACCCGTGCTCTCCGCGCTGGTTCCCGGTGAGGAGTCTTGGAGCCACCTCGCCGATTCCCCCATCTGCCCCCCTTCTCCACTGGTGTTACGCTGATTTCCTTCCCCAGAAGATGTGCTGCTTCTCTCCCTCCCAGGACGCTCTCCGGAATCCCTCTGGAGCCCTCCCTCTCCCTCTGGCTCTGATGGCAGTTCCCTGACAACCATCATGGCCAGGAGCCATTGACAACCCTCCCTGCCATGAATTTGTTTAACCCTGAACTATGTAGTATCATCAGCAAACTCGTCCACCTCCTCACTGCTCACTCCTGACTCTAGACGGTTTGCAAAACAAGTTTCAAAGCACAGGTCCCAATGTGGTTCTTGTTATGGTCTGGGTCAAGTTCCACCCTGGATGAAGTGGAGCCCATTTCTTTTGCATAGGCCCTGCTTGCCTCAGAATGTTCCCCAGTGCCTATCAAGTAAAGATCCCAACATCACTGTCTCATCCTCATATTGAGAAGACACAGCTGTGCCCGTCTAGCTGCTCCTGTGTGTGGAACTGGTAGCATTTTATGTGGGATGTGAAACACAAGAGCAGTCAAGTACAACATTCCTAGAGTGAACATGTTTACATATGGGGAGGAATGTTTGTCCAGCCAAACTTCCTGTTTCCTTCTGGGCTGGGACAGACTTCCTCTGCATGTGACTGGAGGTGGGCGTGGCCTCACCTGTGCAGGTAACGACAAAAGCACAGGGCAGGGCAGCCATCCCTCTCTCTTTGACTACATGCATCGAAGAAGCAACATCTGCTTAGCCAAAGATGCCCCCTTGGCTCCAGCCAAGAGAGGACAAAGGGACTGTCTCCTTATGAGATAGTTTCCTGGTGTATGTTACTTTTCTAAGCTAAGTCTGCCTTCTGGGATCCAATTGTGAACAGAATGTGAGTGAGTAAACTCTTTTTATACTTTTATAGAAGACTGTGTCCTGTCTTATCTTTTATGAGAGAATAAAGGGAAAATACAGTGGTACCCCGCAAGACGAATGCCTCGCAAGATGGAAAACCCGCAAGACGAAAGGGTTTTCTGTTTTGGAGGCGCTTCGCAAGACGAATTTCCCTATGGGCTTGCTTCGCAAGACGAAAGCCCGTAGGGAAATCTCCGGGGACCTGTTTTAAATTGCTGGCGGTCGGGAGCAAAGACTTTCGCCCACAGCCGGCCTTCAGAAGAGATCCTGGACCTCTTCTGAAGGCCGGCGGGGGGCAAAAGTCTTTGCTCCCCCCGCCTGCCTTCCCGGGACAGCAGAGACTTCTCCGCTGCCCCGGGCGATCTTAAAATGCTGGCGGGCGGGAGCGAAGCGTTCGCTGCCGACCCCCAGCATTTTAAAATCTCCCCGGGACAGCAGAGAAGCAGCCCCCTGCGACCCTCTCCCGGCTGGAGAGGTGACGTGCGCCTATGGCAGGAGCCTCCATAGGCGCGCGTCACCTCTCCAGCTGGGAGAGCGCGCGCGGGGCTAAAGCAGCCCCCTGCGACCCTCTCCCGGCTGGAGAGGTGACGCGCGCCTATGGCAGGAGCCTCCATAGGCGCGCGTCACCTCTCCAGCTGGGAGAGCGCACGCGGGGCTAATGCAGCCCCCTGCAGCCCTCCCCCGGCTGGAGAGGTGACGCGCGCCTATGGAGGCTCCTGCCATAGGCGCACGTCACCTCTCCAGCCGGGAGAGGGTCGCAGGGGGCTGCTTCTCTGCTCCCGCCCGCCAGCATTTTAAAATCGCCCCGGGACAGCAGGGGCTTTTAAAATGCTGGCGGTCGGCAGCAAAGCCCTCCTGTCCCCAGAGCTTGCGGGGCGGGAGGTGGGAAGAAGGGCTTTTCTTCCCACCACTAGCCTTCAGAACAGCTTTCTGAAGGCTGGGGGTGGGAAGAAAAGCCCTTGTTCCCCCCCCCCTCAGCCTTCAGAAGAGGTTGGGGGACAGACTGTCCCCGGACCAGCTCTGAAGGCGGTTTCCCTAGGAACGTATTAATTGATTTTCAATGCATTCCTATGGGAAACCGTGCATCGCAAGACGAAAAACTCGCAAGAAGAAAAAACTTGCGGAACGAATTAATTTCGTCTTGCGAGGCACCACTGTACTAGAACAGTTATTATAGAGGCTTTAGCGAGCCTGAGCAAACGCATCCGCTGTGAGTTTAAAAGGGGGAATGTTACTCTGCTAAATTGTGATCTTGTTAACACAAGTTGGAAAGGCTATAATCAAACAATATATCCTCTCCTGCATCCCTGAACATCCCCACATTTAAAAGATTATACCTTGGAGGCCCTGGCTTCCAGCATCTGACCTAGTAACCGAAGTTGTGGTTCCAGGACCCCAGAACTACATTTCCACTTTGTCATTGGTGCCAACATGCGCCTCAGCCCCTGACTCCTCCCCAGTGCTATCTACCAGAGACATTTACAGAGCCTCCCAAACTGCTTTTTTCATAGTTCTCCTCCGCCCCTTATAATATAGCTCAACTCTGGATGTCTTCATTTGGCCAGAAGGCTGGACTCTTTCCTTGATTTCCCATGAACAGTAAATTCATTCCTGAATAGGCAAGGGGGTGGGGCGGGCAGATAAAAGAATAACTGAGCGGTCTGTACTAATCTGCCGCAGTTAATAGCCTTGAAGAATCCTAAATTACTGTCCCTTGGGCCTGAAATAAGCTGCATCCCTGATCAGAATGAGATCAGGTATTTAGCAGCATTAAGGACTTTTAAATGCGCAGTTGATGATGCTGCAGCCTGGTATTTGTCACCAGGCTAACTTAGCCAGGAGATGTTTTGGAGCGGAATTTTATTTTACTTTAATGTTTTGTACCCTTGGGAGCTTGTCGTACTTAAGATGGTGTTTCATTACAGTCCAGGTTATCAACTAAATGAGACATGTCTCTCCTACCGTGTGATGCCTTTTGATAATTGAAGGAGGGGGCAGCAGTGCGTTAATGAAGATGCTCTAAATTGGCCAAGAGATACCTAAGCCTCCCACCCCCTTCCTGGAGTCTGTAGCTAACAGTAGATTATTGAGGTGGGTTGTGCTAGTCTGGAACATGCCTTAAGTCCCTTCCAATTCTTTTTTTTTTTTTTTAAGAATAATACTTTATTTAGAATTCAACAATAACAAGGAAAAAACCACATCAATTCATTACAATTAACCATTTTTAACAATATATAAAGGAAAAAAATTACACATCACTTTGAACGTACTGAAGTTTTCATATTACACTTTTATCTCTTTATCTCTTTCTTAAAAGATCAAAGAGAAAGATCAAGAAAGGAGGCACAAAAAAGAAAAAAGAAGAGGAAGAAGAAGGGGGAAGGGGGGAAGGAGGAAAAGGAAACAAAACAAAACAAAACAACAACAACATTATAAATAATAATAATAATAATAATAATAATAATAATAATAATAATAATAATTTATTTGTACCCCGCCCATCTGGCTGGGTTTCCCCAGCCACTCTGGGCGGCTTCCACAGAAACCAAAAATACACTAAAATATCACACATTAAAAACTTCCCTGAAAATAAAAATATTTGACTTTCGATTAGATTCGTTGTGTTATTATTTCTACTGTTTTTTCACACACAGTTCCAAATTATTGTATTGTTTTCTTTGTTTTCGTCAGATATCAAAAAACATTATACAGTGGTACCTCGGGTTAAGTACTTAATTCGTTCCGGAGGTCAGTACTTAACCTGAAACTGTTCTTAACCTGAAGCACCACTTTAGCTAATGGGGCCTCCTGCTGCTGCCGTGCCGCCGGAGCACGATTTCTGTTCTCATCCTGAAGCAAAGTTCTTAACCTGAAGCACTATTTCTGGGTTAGCGGAGTCTGTAACCTGAAGCATATGTAACCTGAAGCGGATGTAATCCGAGGTACCACTGTATTTGTTGTTTTATAAGCATCATTCTATTTCTGCCAGGAGATATTTGTTATTGTAATGTTTTTCCAGATACTCTTTAAAGATTTTCCATTCTTTCTGTACTTTCTGTTTCTGTACCTTCCAATTCTTGGGGTCCTGTAGCTAGTGAAGGCTGGAATCTAACAGAGTATTCTGTTGCTGAACTGGTCAGACAACCTTCTTAGTAAGACAACAACATTGGGTAGCCAAATAAGTGTCCTCATCAACATCCCAAAAGAATGAGCCAGGTTACAAGAGCGACAGCTGAGTGATGGGGCCCTCCAGGCTAATGGGTGGGACTCCACCCTCACCTAGCTGCTAGGTAGGAGAACAAGGCATGGGTGACCTGGGCTGGAAGCAGGTTGGAAGCTGGACGCACAGAGACCAGCTTGCTCTGTGCTGAATCCAAAGCTAGAAGCAAGATCTTTTGAGGTGTCGATACGTGAGCCCCGCCATCTTATGCTCGGGTTTTATAGATGTGTAAACAAAACCCGTCAGGCTTTGGGGAATCAGATCCTTTCCATGGTGGCAGCCAAGAAGCAGAGAAATGATAAAGTTCTTACCAAGCAATTTATTCAACAATTGACAGAGAGCGATGAAGGAATGCAGCCTTCCTTAAATAATGACATTGCTCCAAGTAAGGTCCCACCCTGCTTTGTCCCCCCTATTCTACGTCTGTCGTCCCCTTCTCCTTGTGCCCTCCATCTTTCCCAACATCAAGGTCTTTTCCAGGGAGTCTTCTCTTCTCATGAGGTGGCCAAAGTATTGGAGTCTCAGCTTCAGGATCTGTCCTTCCAGTGAGCACTCAGGGCTGATTTGCTTCAGAATGGAGAGGTTTGATCTTATTGCAGTCCATGGGACTCTCAAGAGTCTCCTCCAGCACCAGAATTCTCCTCCAGCATCAATTCTTCGGCGATCAGCCTTCTTTATGGTCCAGCTCTCACTTTTAAAGTCTCCAAATTCAAGGTAGGGCTGGGAGAGACCCTGGTCTGAAAACCCACAGGACCACTGCCAGTCCTTGCTCCTAAAAATAATATGGGTTTACTCCAGAATTGCCCCACTTGCTTCATTCACTTATTACAGGGCAGATGGATGGGCAGAAAGGAGGAGCAGAGTGGGAGCACAAGGAGTCTTAAATTTTTTTTTTTAAATTCTCTGTGCGTCCACATCTAATCTTCCCTGTTTCTAAAATTTTGCTTTGTTTGATTAAACATTTACAAGTAAGAAAATAAGCTCAAAGGTTAGGTAAGGACAATATGGAATGAAATTGACTGTAAGATGTAAACGTGAAGGAAAATTTGGTATAAAACTGATAAGAAAATAAGAGTATTAAGGTATAAGATTATAAAAATAAGATAATAATTAAGCAGAAGTAGTAAATATTTAAAGAACCAGAAGGGGAAGTTGAGGGAAGTCATGGGGAGGAGTTCTCTCTCTCTCTCTCTCTCTCTCTCTCTCTCTCTCTCTCTCTCTCTCTCTTTTATATATGACAAATGTTATATTGTGTTGTTTGATCATAGCTGTCAACCTTCCCTTTTTTTGCGGGAAATTCCCTTATTCCAGCGCTGTTTCCCGCTGCTTCCCACTGCTATCCCAGATTGTTAGATATCCTGTAGACTGTCCGTGGGACAGGTGAGGCTGCTGATCCCTTATTTTCAAATCTGAAAGTTGACAGCTATGTGTTTGATTGAATATAAATTGTAAAAATGCAATAAAATATTTGAAAAAAAAACCCAAATTCCCCCCCCCATTTTTTTTTATTGGTGTGTGCTTTTCTTTTTGTAAATCTACCAAAGAATAAAATAAAATAGGGATTAAGGGGTTTTCCCGGGTGGTGGAGGGCATGTATGCTGTGTCTTGTATGCAGGGGGTGGGGAGACAAAAATGAGGGGGTCATAGAGGGTCAGTTGCAAGGGAGTGAGAAATGTCCCTATTTTCCCCCTGAGGAATGTTGGAGGTTATGCGCGCCCTACCCTATGCAAAGCATTATGCAGATTAGCGGTTTGCAGGAGGCACGAGGCATGGGTCACCCGGCTGGTTTATGTTCCTTGTTGCCTGTGGCAGCGGAAGGGAAGGGTTAACACCTGCAGATCAGAAGGTGGGCATTTGTATGCGCCAGGCAGCCTAAGAGCAGCCTTTATATCCGCCTCACAAAGGCAATTCTCTGCAGTTGATATAAAAAGGTGTCAGTTCTGGTTTAAGTACTGTATTACCAGCAGAGATTTATCTGCTTCAAAGGAAGGCCTCACACCACCACCCAGGGAACGCAGAGCTCTCCTCCTTATCTCTCTCGCATATACTGGAGTATTTTCTCTGGTGGACTTTTGGGCTTGGAACAGATGCCCCCCCCCTTTCTCTCCAATCGCTGCAATTTAAAACAAAGATAGCACACAAGCTGACCTGGCTTGCCATAGAAATTCCAAATTGCTCGGTTTATCCAAGGACAGGCACAAGTCAGCCCTGGTGCCACACGCCGTGGTCCTCTGTTGCTGGAAACCACAGGAGGGGAGAGGGCTGCTGTGCTTGGATCCTGCCCTTGGGGTTCCCACAGGCATCTGTTTGGCCACCATGAGAACATTGGCCTAATCCAGGAGGGCTGTTCTGAACAGCCTCTCTGTGTGCCAGCATAGTCGATGGATGGGATCCACTCCTGGATGGGGTGGTAAAGGTAAATGTAAAGGGACCCCTGACCATTATGTCCAGTCGTGGCTGACTCTGGGGTTGCGGTGCTCATCTCGCTTTATTGGCCAAGGGAGCCGGCATACAGCTTCCAGGTCATGTGGCCAGGTCATTCTGGCGAACCAGAGCAGCGCACGGAAACGCTATTTACCTTTCCGCCGGAGTGGAATCCTATTTATCTACTTGCACTTTGACGTGCTTTCGAACTGCTAGGTTGGCAGGAGCTGGGACCGAGCAACGGGAGCTCACCCCATCACAGGGATTCGAACCGCCGACCTTCTGATCGGCAAGCCCTAGGCTCTGTGGTTCAACCCACAGCGCCACCCGCGTCCCATGATGGGGTGGTAGTCAGTGTCTTAAATGGCAGCAGGTTGGGATAGACAGACGGGTAGAAGACGCCATGAAGACTATATGGGACTTCTATATCTGCATGCTATTGTCAGGGTTGGAGTCAGGCTTACGTCAGCAACAAAAGCAATAAATCACTTGAGGCAGTGCAGTTAAATCTTTATTCAAGGAAATAAACCACAGCTCATGCCTGTTAGGATTCTTGCTCCACGTTTGCAGTCATGGGATTGTCGTCTATCACATGACGGTGTATGTTTTCATTCCACAGTGTGGGAAGTGACGGAGACAGGATGTTTTGGTATTACTGTGTTTCCGTGATGTGGGACTATTGTCCTTTGTTCTTTCTCTTTGCTGTCTGATGAGAAAGAGGAAGGAGCTAAGTCAGAATGTTCTGAGTGTATTATATGTAAATAAATGTAGTCTAGCCAAATGCTGTGCTACTGAGTTTGTTATGCAAACTGCTAACACTCTGCTGTTCCTAAGCATGCTAAAGTATCAGTTGCTGTGATGTTCAGGCTGAAGAAAGCTTTTGAAGCTCCTGAACGACCGACCAGGAGGGAGAGATCATGCCAGTTGGGCACATGTCTCTGCCAGGGTCCTACACACGAGTAGGACGATCCTAACAATGCCTAGTGGTGTCAGCAACTTTTTCTAGGAGTTCTTGCCTTGCTGAAGCAGTTACGAGGCCTGAAGGTCTCTGCCTTCCCAGTGTCCACTCGGAAGATTTGGAAGAGACCACAAGCCAAGCATCATATAGTCAAACAATATTGTCCTGCGATTCAGGAATCGCAACTAAAGAATCCCTGACTGATGGCCATCCAAACTCTTATTTAAAAACCTCCAGTGAAGGAGAGTCTACCACCTTCTGAGTTGGTCCATTCCATTGCCAAGCAGATCTTACCACCTGCTCTTATGGACCAGGACAGCTACCTGCAATTCTTGTATTTAGTAATTGGGATATTGATGGTGCTGGGTTTTTTTCTGCATCGTGAAATTTATCAGGAGCTGGGGTTTTCTAATATGATTAAATCTTAGAGCTAGCAGACGTATTGCGTTCGTGTTTGTGATGCCAACTTCATTTTTTCGCAGGTTTTGCAGTTTAATATGGAACTAATAAAATGTGAAAAACAGGTCTAATCACTTTGAAAGCAAAATAAGACAGAACAATAACGCAGCCTATATAAATCCAGAAGGGGTGGGTGTGCTAAGTGGGGAGGCGAAAAGAGATGCGACCTCTCTAGGCTCTTTAAGATGCATCAAGAGATGTCTAGTGTCCAGATCAAGGAAAGTAATAGTGCTACTCTATTCTGTCTTGGCCACAGAGCAGGTCCTGGGGAAACACACGAGAACTTGCAGACCTCCAGTGAAGGTGAATGTTGGAAGATTCAGAACAGATAAAAGAAAGGACATCTTTACACTGTGCAGAATTAAACAATGGAACTCCATCCCACTGGAGGCCTTAGTGACTATGTATTTGGATGGCTTTAAAAGAGGATTAGACAAATTCTAGTGGGGTGGGGTGGGGCTAGCCCAACAATAAGTGGGTCCCAAATAGACATAGTCCAGTGGGTAATTTTGTAAAGGGAACTCCTTCGCCTCACTTTTAGATGAAATGTCCCCAGTCATTCCAGCTGCCAGGACCTTGAGCCATGCCTCAGTTTCCCTGTTGTAAGCACAGGCAAATAGATTCTTCAAAAGAATGCTGCTCTTCTTCAATAGAAATAGAATATCCTCCTAAATGTTAATCAAATCCCTAACAGAAGCTGAGTTACGCTGTGTATTTTCCAAATGATGTGAACAGGATGGTGGTTTTATAAATATATATCTCCCATACATTTCTTTCCATGCTTTTCCACCGAGGCACATAAATTTTCTTTGCCTGCACAATGCATTTTATGAAGCGCGTAAAAATACCAGATAGAAATTATCTGTTTTCCCCGTCCAGCATGTCACTTTTTGGCAAATAGATAACAAGAATCCGTTTCATTCTTTCCCTGTTTGCTGCTGAACGGCCCACTATAAATTGAGAAATGGCTGGAAAAATCATTCTCTCTTGGAAAAGCCCTCCCCTCAAGATGCTATTGTGAGCAGCATTAAGTACAAGAGACTCCTCTTATGACTTGCCCAGAAGGCGAACGAATCCGATTTCCTCGCTGATCGGGCTTCCTGCTCTCATTCGGATGGAGAGAACAGCCTGGAACCACGTGAGGGTCTTTCCACTGTGTATTTTCCACATGTGGATATTCAAGAAGAACAATTACACCGGATTTAAAGGAGAGGCCACGAGACAAGTTGGCTGTCTGTGAAAGGGGCTGATTGGCAGCTCCCAATCCCATTCCATCAAACGTGCAGCACAAATACTTTACTTTCTGTCTAATTCAGAATCTGTAGCCATGCCAGGTGATTTAAGGAATTAGCCAAGAAAGGATATTGTAACTAAACATTTTCTGCCAGCAAGAGCCATTAGACAGTGGAACGGACTCACTTAAAAGGAGGTGAGCTTCGTTGGAGGGTTATAAACAGACTGACTAAACCTTAGGAAAAACTTACTGATGGTAAAAAACTGTTTGACAATGTAACAGACAACCTCATCAGAAGTTTTCAGCAGAAGTTGGGGGAGGGCACATGTCTCAGGGATTGTTTAGCTGTGGATCCTACAACCAGATGAGTCTTTCCAACTCTACAATGAATTTATGAAGGGTGTGACGATCGGGGACTAGATGGCCCTTTTGGTCTCTTCCAATCCTACAATTCTAAAATTCTATCTGTGATACAGAACTGAGTGGTTTAGCTGTCATGGCTCCCACAGGGCTGGCCCCGAGAGGGCATGGAGATCTGCACCACACAGATCAGCTAGGAATAAACAGTGTGGCTTTGAGAGACTTGTACAAAGGGGTTTTGCTTGACATGCAGAAGCCCCCTGTTTCTCCAGCATCTCCATTAGTGGCTCGAAAAGACTCGCTTACAGAAACTCCCAGTCAGTGTAGACAATATCTAGAACAATGCAACAAAGGGGGGTGCCATAATGTTGGAAAGAAACAAGGGAAGGCTAAGGGAGAAAGGGAAGAGAGAAGGCAGAATGGCAAAGGTCTGAGGCAGAAAGGGGCTTCCGTGGATGTCAGAAGGTGTAGGGTGGTGTGTGTGGTAATGTTCAAGGATGCAGGAGAGGATATATTGACTGATTATATCCTTATCCAACTTGTGTTAACAAGTTCCCAAAATATCAGCAGAGTAAAACATTCCCCTTTATTTTAAGTTTGCAACGGCAGCGTTTGCTCAGGCTCGCTTAAGCCTCTATAATAACTATTCTGGTAACTTCCCCTTTATTCCCTCTTAAAATAGAAGACACGACACAGTCCTTTACAAAAGTATAAAAAGAGTTTACTCACATTCTGTTCACAATCAGATCCCAGAAGGCAGACTTAGGCTTAATGAAGTAGAATCTGTCTTATAAGAAGATACAGTGGTGCCTTGCAAGACGAAAATAATCCGTTCCGCGAGTCTCTTCGTCTAGCGGTTTTTTCGTCTTGCGAAGCAACCCTATTAGCGGCTTAGCGGATTAGCGCTATTAGCAGTTTAGCGGATTAGCGGCTATTAAAGGCTTAGTGGCTTAGTGGCTAAAAGGCTATTAGCGGCTTAGCGGCTTAGAAAAAGGGGGGAAGCGAAAAAAAATCGGAACACTCGCAAGACGTTTTCGTCTTGCGAAGCAAGCCCATAGGGAAATTCGTCTTGCGAAGCAGCTCAAAAACGGAAAACCCTTTCGTCTAGCGGGTTTTCCGTCTTGCGAGGCATTCGTCTTGCGGAGCACCACTGTAGTCCCTTTCTCCTCTCTTGGCTGGGAGCCAAGAGGGCATCTTTCACTCAGGAGAGATGTTGCTTGTTCAAAGATGAAGATGGCAGAGAGAGATGGCAGCCCCTGCCCTGTGCTTTTATCATTACCTGCATAGGTGAGGCCACACCCACCTCTAGTCACATGCGGAGGAAGTCTGTCCCAGCCCAGAGGGAAACAGGAAGTTTACCTGCTGGCTGGACAAACATCCCTCCCCATGTCTAAACATGTACACTCTAGGAATGTTGTAACTGACTGCTCTTGTGTTTCACATCCCACAGTGTGGTCCCAAATGGGTTCCAAACAACTAATGCCCTTTGACTGTTTCTGGCTTACTGTGGGCTAATGGAACTGGTCTAGTCACATCACTTAGTCATCAGAACCCAAGAAAATAATCTGCTGGACCAACTCCATCAATTCCAGAATTCTGTTCTCACGGTGGCCAACCAGATGCCCCAAAGGGGAAACCTTCATGAAGGACCTAAACACAGGAGCCCTCTCCACTCCTGTGGTTTCCAGCAGCTGGTATATAGAAGAATACCTTTGACCATGGCCATCATGCCTAGTGGTCATTGATAGTCATTTCCTCCAGGAATTTGTCTAAACTGGGGCCCTGCAGGACTTGATCTCCTTCTGCAGGGCCTGTAGGACAGAGCTATTCCACCTGGCCTTCAATTTGAATTAGCCTGATCCTCTATTCCCCTTTCCCTTTCCTTTTCTATGAAGAAACCCTTTCTGGAACCCCACATTTAAATTCTTCCCTGGTCTCCTTGCTGGTCCTAGTAGGACCAACTTGGCCAGTTAGCCCTGGTGATCATTTGATGTCTACTGACTAGGTTCCCCCCCCAAAAAAAACCCCCCGACCCTTGAATTTTAGAATTTTATTGATATTGTTGCTGCATTTTATGTTATATTTTATGCTGTTTTAAAGTCACATTTTAATCAATGTTTTATATTTGCTACTATCTGCCCCGAGCCCGGTTTTTAAACCGGGAAGGGCAGGGTATAAATAAAAATTTATTATTATTATTTATTAGAAACCTCATTTAAAGCCATCCAAGTTGATGTCCATCATGGTCTCCTGTGGGAGCAAGTTCCATAGTTTAACTATCTGCTCTGTGACGAGCAATTTATTTGCCTAATGTGAGAAGCCAATCTTCAAAGAAACATGGATGAACACTATGGAATAGTCTCCGGTCCAAGCCTCCCTTGAAGTCTGTCATGGGAATTGGGGTTGCTTGTGTGTAAACCTTCAGCTGTTCCAAACTGCTTAGGGGTGGTTGTGTCTTTCCCTGACTGAGCAGCCCTTGCCGCTGCTGCTCAGTCGCTAGCAGAATCCGTGAGTGGGCGTCTCCTAAATTTCCTCCAGCATAAGAATTCCTTAACGGACAACCTTCGCCTCGCCTCTCTGCGCGGAAGCCTTCTGCGCAGAGTGGGCGTGCCGAGTGGTGGTCCTCCGCCCTCCTCACTGACTTCACTGGAAGAGTCTCGGAGCCTCACCTCCGAGATGCTCTCTGCCTCTCCCTTCTTCCTGGTGTCACCTGGACTTCCTTCCCCAGGTGACGTTCTCTCTCTTCCCTTACTCGTTCCCTCTCCTGCAGAATCTGGGAGCCTCGCCTCTCCCCTCTGCTCTGATGTCAGTTCCCTGACAAAGTCTGTTTGGGTTCGATCCAGGAGCCCACTCTCAAAACTTGTTTTGAGAAGGCACTGGACTTCCAAGAGATGTTACCAAAGAATGAAGTCCATGACCCTTTACTGCTGGAGAAAATGTGAGGAGCAAGGCTCATTTCTTGCGCGTGTGGTGGGAATGCAAGGTAGTTAACCAATTTTGATCCTGGGTGTTGTCTTTTATATCAAATACCACTCAACAAAACTTGCTTCCTGACCGCTCTTTGGCTTCTCATTCCTTGCCATGGCAGGGATATTTAAATACCACCTGATAAATGCTACTTAGTAAAACAAGATTGTAATTTGGCACACTGTTTTGCTGTTGTTATTTGATTCCACAACTCTGTATTACTTTTCCTCTGTTAAAAGGTAAAGGTAAAGGGACCCCTGACTGTTAAGTCCAGTCGCGAACGACTCTGGGGTTGCGGGGCTCATCTTGCTTTACTGGCCGAGGGAGCTGATCTTTGTCTGCGGACAGTTTTTCTGGGTCATGTGGCCAGGATGACTAAGCCGCTTCTGGCGACCCAGAGCAGTGCACGGAAACGCCGTTTACCTTCCCGCCGGAGCGGTACCTATTTATCTACTTGCACTTTGACATACTTTCGAACTCCTAGGTTGGCAGGAGCAGGGACTGAGCAACGGGAGCTCACCCCGACGTGGGGATTCAAACTGTTGCCCTTCTGATCAGCAAGCCCTAGGCTCTGTGGTTTAGACCACAGGGCCAACCACGTCACTTACCGTAACTGTTTCTTCAGTGTCTACAAGCGCTTGTATAATGATAATACAGTGGTACTCCTGGATGCAAACGGGATCTGTTCTGGAGCCCCGTTCGCATCCTGAAGCGAACGTAAGATGCATCTGCACATGCGCAGGTCGCGTTTCGCCGCTTCTGCGCATGAGTGCGATGTCATTGCGCATCTGTGCATGCGCAAGCAGCGAAACCCAGAAGTAACATGCTCTGTTACTTCTGGGTTGCCGCGGAGCGCAACCCGAAAATATTTAAGCTGAAGCGTATTCATCATGAGGTATGACTGTAATAATAATAGTAGTAGTAGTAGTAGTAGTAGTAGTAGTAGTAGTAGTAGTACAGTGGTACCTCGGGTTAAGAACTTAATTCATTCTGGAGGTCTGTTCTTAACCTGAAACTGTTCTTAACCTGAAGCACCACTTTAGCTAATGGGGCCTCCCGCTGATGCCGTGCCGCCGCTGCACAATTTCTGTTCTCATCCTGAAGCAAAGTTCTTAACCCAAGGTAATATTTCTGGATAAAAAAATTCCTTCCTTCCAGTAGCACCTTAACGACCAACTAAGTTAGTTCTTGTTATGAGCTTTCGTGTGCATGCACACTTCTTCAGATACACCAAGTGTGCATGCACACGAAAACTCATACCAATAACTAACTTAGTTGGTCTTTAAGGTGCTACTGGAAGGAAGGATTTTTTTTTATTTTGACTATGGCAGACCAACACGGCTACCTATCTGTAACTAATATTTCTGGGTTAGCGGAGTCTGTAACTTGAAGTGTATGTAAGCCGAGGTACCACTGTAGTAGTAGTTTTAAAAGGAATAAAACAAAAGGCACTATCCACTTTGTGAAAAAGGACTTTCTTTTATCTGTCCAAGTTTTAGGTGACTCTGGGAAAGTGTGTGCAGGAGTTTGCAGCCAAGAGCAGCTGTCCAGGCCCCTCCGAGTTAACAGAGCCGGCCTCACCAGTGTTCTTCGGTAGTCCCGAATTCCAGAGTTTCCAATCCATCACTGCAGGCAGATTGTAAAGCGTGAGAGAGAGAACCTGGGGAAATGATGGTCTTTTTACGGCTCTGAGCTATAGAAGCAGGTATGCATTTGTACCGAGGGAAAGGAGAGATGGAGGCATTATCTCATCTCTGAGAGGAAGTTGCAAGGAGCGAACTGAACCAGGATGGAGCTGTGCAGTGGAGGGGGGGGGGCAAGGTCTTTGGCTTTCCTTCCCTCCCTTGACAGATCCCTGCTGATGGCAAGCATCAAGATACAGCTGAGGCCAGGAATGTGTGCTTCATTAGGGAGCCTGGGACTCCTTGCGCAGGTGAGTCCGTGCCTGCAGGAAACAAAGCACAAAGAAGAAGATCTGGCCACACCCCTCTCAGAGGACAAGCAGGGTGTGTGTGTGAATGCACCTGGCTTGGTGTCCAGAGACTCATACTGAAGCTTAGAAAAGCCTCCAGCCCTCCTGAGGGCACCAGAGCTCTCCACACCTGCAGAACAGCCCACAGGCGCTGGAGAAGAAGACTTGGGAAGACCATCTTTCTTCCTCAGCTGCGGTGAAAGTTACAAGCAAATATGTTCTGTGCATGGAAATATGGTTGCCATAAAACTTTATGGCCCAGTTTCCCGTGACCCAACCTGGCCATGATCTCATAGTCCATTGAAAACAAGTGCATCATCTGCTCACTGGAAGTCTGGAGAGCTTTTTTTCCTTACTCTGCTGTGCTCCAGGCAGCTCAGATTCTTAGCTCTATGGACCGTGGTCTGATCCTGCTCTGCCAGCTGGGGGTGGTCTGTGGCTATCTCAGTCAGGGAACCCCCATGACTGTGCATGAGTCACCTAGCTCCAAGGGGCAGTTAAGGTGCCCTAAGCCCTTTGGGGCTTCATGGAGGAGGTAAGAATAGATGAAGAGCCTTCTGCATCAGGCCAGTGGTCCATCTGGTCCAACATCCTATTCTCACAGTGGCCAACCAGCCCCTTGTGGGAAACCACCAAACAGGGTTCAAGCACAAGAGCAACTCTCCCCTCCTGCAGTTTCCACCAGCTGGTATTCATAGTCAACATGCCTAATAGACCTCTCCTCCTCCATGAATTTGTCTAATCCTCTTCTAAGTCGGAGGTTCGGTCCAGTATACCTGAAGGAGCGTCTCCACCCCCATCGTTCAGCCCAGACACTGAGGTCCAGCTCCAAGGGCCTTCTGGTGGTTCCCTCGCTGCGAGAAGCTAAGTTACAGGGAAGCAGGCAGAGGGCCTTCTCGGTAGTGGCACCCGCTCTGTGGAACGCCCTCCCACCAGATGTCAAAAAGAAAAATAACTACCAAACTTTTAGAAGACATCTGAAGGCAGCCCTCTTTAGGGAAGCTTTTAATGTTTAATAGGTTATTGTATTTTAGTGTTCTGTTGGAAGCCGCCCAGAGTGGCTGGGGAAACCCAGCCAGATGGGCGGGGTATAAATAATAAATTATTATGATTAGTAGTAGTAGTAGTAGTCACCATGCTAACTATCCAGACTGCGTGGGCCAGAAAAAAGCCAGGGAAGTCCCCAAGTAGGAGTTCCGTCACAGAAAAAAGAAAGAGGGGGAGGGGATCAAGTTCTTAGGTTCTTAGCAGTGGCCCAGGATCAGGCCTCTTCTCTCCACAACGTAGCCAAGCAGCTCAAAATCTCCCCTGGTCATTTTGCTGAGCTTTTCTGCCATCTCGAGCCGAGGCACACTGCAAATCAGCCTTGCTGCCGCTTGCTGTATGTACATATGGAATGAGGTTTATTTATGAGAGGGAAAGAAGCCATAAAGAAGACTTACGATGTCCAAGAGGCCCTGATTTATGGAACTGAAAACTTCAGACTGTTCGTCAGCTGAGGGAATGACAGCTTCTGACAGGTGTCCATGAATAAATCCAAAAGTTTTCCTGCCTGCAGCCGCCAGCGGCCAAATACTTCAGTTGATTTGAAAAGCCTCCACCTGCCACGGTCTTTAATACTTGAAAGAGGGAGGAGCGAGAAGGAGGTTGTGGCATGGAAATGGCTCCTCTCCCTCATAAAATCACAGGATGGCAGAGTTGGAAGGGACCCAACGGGTCATCTAGTCCAACCCCCTGTAGTTCAGGAATCACAAATGAGGAATCCCTGGCTGATGGCCATCCAATCTCTGCTGGAAACTTCTGGTGAAGGGGAGTCCACCCCTTTTGAGGTAGTCCATTACACTGTCAAAAGGTTCTTATGGTCAGGAAGTTTTTCCTCAGGTTTAGTCCAAATCTCCTTTTTTGTCATTTGAATCCATTGGTTTGGGTCCCACCGTCTTGCTCCATCTTCCATGTGACATTCCTTCAGATATTTGAAGGTGGCTCTCCTATCACCTCTCAGTCTTCTCTTTTCCAGGCTAGACATGCCCAACTCCCTCCACCATTCCTCATAAGGTGTGCTGGTGCCATGGGTTATCCGAGAGGCGAGGTCCAAGTCTGGTGCATGGTCAAAGGTGCAATGGGGAGGCAGTCTGTAGTAGCTGAAGCTGTGTGCAGGGCAGGGAGTCGGGTGAAGTCAGGAACAGGCTTGCAAGCAGGGAGCCAGGGCGGGTCAGGAGCTCAGGCAGGAAAGCAGGACAGGGTACAGGCAGGAACTAGCAACCAACATTGTTGCTCCCGCAACTTGGGACTGGGGCTGGCCGGCTTTCATCTGCCCCGAGGCATAGGGCGGCCCCGATCCTCTGGTGACTCGCCTCTCCTGGCCTGGAGGCGAGCACTCCTCCTGCGGGAACTTAGTTCCCTCCGCCTCTCTGCCCTGAGCCTCTGCAGCCCAGGAGAGGCTGGAGGGTTACCGGACCCAGAGGCAACCTCAGCTTCCTCTGACGGGGCTGAGAGTGGAGCACCTGCAGGCAATGGGTCCTCCATCACCTCAGGAGCAGACTCAGCTGGTGCCTGCACCTGAGGACCCAGCACAGGTGAGGACCCTTCGGGCTCATGCCCCAGCCCTGGCTCAGCTGGTTCTGGAGGCGGGGAATCCTGTGCAGGCTGGGATCCCTCAGGTTCAGCATTCGAGTCCGAATCCCAGGCCATCACATAAGGCCTGGTTTCCAGACCCGTGTTCGTCCTGGTTGCCCTTCTCTACGCATGTTCCAGCTTGTCAAGATTCTTCTTATATTATGGTTACCAGACGTCCCCGTTTCCTGGGGACAGTCCCTGGATTTACGAATCTGTCCCCAGACAAAATCCGTCCCCGGATTTCATTTTTTTTTTTTTTTTTAAATTTTAAAAAGTTTTTATTGTAGTCCAACATCTAAAAGACATATACATTATTATACATTATATATACATTATTAATAATAAAGCAAAACATTCACAAAAAAGAGAAAAACAAAGCTAATAAAATAATTCCAAAGTCAATATACAGTGTTTCCGTTCTTTGACTTCCCACCACCACGACGAGACCTCTATCTCAACAGTATTTACAGCAGTATCCTTTACTAACTATCATGTTTTACCTCGCAATTTTTAAATCATACCTACTGTGACTTTGGTACTTCCTAATATCGTCTCCATGTATGAAAAAAATTTATTCCAGTCCTTAATAAATTTAGTATTTCCCTGTTGCCTAATTTTCTGCGTCATTATTGCTAAGTCAATGTATTCGATTAACTTGGTTCGCCAATCCGTGATTGTTGGAATGCTGGGGTTTTTCCATTTCTGTGCTAACAGTACCCTAGCGGCTACTGTCGCATACTGGAATAGGGTTTGGTCGTCCTTGCTGATCTCACTACCCGCCATTCCTAGAAGGAATGCCTCGGGCTTTTTTGGAAAGGTATACTTTAGCATCTTTTTTAATTCATCGTAGACAGAGCCCCAGAACTTCTTTACTACATCACAGGACCACCACATATGGAAGAAATCCGTCCCCGGATTTCATTTAATGTCCCCGGATGCATATTTTAAGTGTTGTAGATTTATTAGTAGGGAATGAATGTTGCGTGATTGGTTCAATGCCACAAGACACATCATATGGGGACTACTGGTGAGGCAAAATGGCGGATGCTACAGCAGCGAGCAGCTCCTGAAGCCAGCCAGAGCCAACTGCTCTACCAGGCTGACTCCAGGCTGCTGAGACTGCTGCCGCCGCTGCCACTGTCAAGGGGGAACCCAGGGACGCCCGGCGCGTCAACTTGGGGAACCACTGACACCCCCCCCCCGCGACCCAAATCGAGCTGGGAGAGAGAGCACCTGGCCACCCAGCTGACTGACCAGCGGCACTCCGGGGCCGACGCAGGGAGAGGGAGAAGAGGAGGAGAAGGAAGAGAGAGGAAGAGGAAGGAGAAAAAAGAGGGGAGCCCCAACCTTGCCGCACCACTGAGGACGAGAGGTAGGAGAGCACTGGGAGAGCAAGGACACGTGGCTGTGCCCAGGCCTGACCTGAGCTTACTCCACAATGGCTAGCGCTCCAAGAGAGCAGCTTGGGGCCAAGAGGAAGGCTGTGCAACAGGGGAGACCACAAAAGAGAAGATATTACAGTGGTACCTCGGGTTAAGTACTTAATTCGTTCTGGAGGTCCGTTCTTAACCTGAAACTGTTCTTAACCTGAAGCACCACTAAGCCACAGCGCAGTTTCTGTTCTCGTCCTGAAGCAAAGTTCTTAACCCGAGGTACTATTTCTGGGTTATCAGAGTCTATAACCTGAAGCGTATGTAACCTGAAGCGTATGTAACCCGAGGTACCACTGTACTTCTTATTTTTTTAAAAAAAACAAACAAAATTTTATAAAACGAAAAAGTGTCCCCGGATTCTTTGAAAAAAATCTGGTAACCTTATCTTATATTGCAGTGCCCAGTAAGATCTGTTTGAGAGTGGAACAGACTCCCTTGGGCGGTGGTGGCCTCTCCTTTCTTGGAGGTTTTTAAGCAGAGGTTGGAGGGTTTACCTGAGATCCCTGCATCGCACGGGGTTGGACTAGATGACCATTGGGTCCCTTTCAACTCTGCAATTCTGTGATTCTATCTGGGCACAGTACTCCAGGCATGGTCTGACCAAGGCAGAACAGAGTGGTACTATTATTTCCCTTAATCTGGACACTAAAGCAGGGGTCAGCAAACTTTTTCAGCAGGGGGCCGGTCCACTGTCCCTCAGACCTTGTGGGGGGCCGGACTATATATTTTTTTGGGGGGGGATGAATGAATTCCTATGCCCCACAAATAACCCAGAGATGCATTTTAAATAAAAGGACACATTCTACTCATGTAAAAACACGCTGATTCTCGGACCATCGACGGGCTGGATTTAGAAGGCGATTGGGCCAGATCCAGCCCTTGGACCTTAGTTTGCCTACCCATGCACTAGAGTTCTGTTGTCGCAACCTAGAGTTGCGTGGCGAGTTCCCGCCCCCCACCAGGATAAATAAAGACACAAGACACCATAATTTAAGGTTAATTGGGCGAATTAGGCCACAACTTTTTTGAATTCAGGAATGAGAGGCATTGGCTTGGTCCTAACGACTATCCGGCTCCAGCCCATTTGCTGGAGACACGGGGAAGGGTTAACCTTATATCGGGGGAGTCTCCTGCCGAGGCACGTCGACTAGGAGCTCCCCCGGGTCACCGCTCTGGGGCGTGCCTATGGCCCTCACCTCCATAGGCTTCGGACAGGGCCACGCCCCCCGGAGTCCTTTAACGGACCACCCTTCGGTCGCTGGGGGGAGGTGATGGCGTTCCTCCCCCCCCCACATCCTCTTAACCCCTTCTTACCAATGCCTACCGCCAATGCCGAGAAGTTGTGACGAGTTGCTACGAGGTATGCGAAAAACCAAAAGGCCAGAAATCGCCAATTGGGAAAAATTCCTACCATGCCCCTTGCGGCGACAGACCGAAGTCCATAGCAAAGTCAATGACCTACCTAAGCCTAGCTAAAGGGAGGGAGGGTGGGAAAACGTGGGGACGAGCCGGTGAAAAGAGGGCGAGCCCCCTCCGTGCCAGCCCTAAATAGGGCAGGCGATGCCCCCCAGCCAGCCAGCTGATTGGCTGGCTGTGGGGGGGCAGACCCGACCGGGATTCCCCTGCTCTCGCGGGGGCTGGGACCAGCCCCCCCCCCCCGCTCACGTGGGGTGGGCGTGGAGCCCGCAACCCCACCTCCTGGGCAGGCCGGAAGTGGCTTTACATTCACTCCCCCCCCCCCCGTTGCTGCTGCATCATATTATTGACCCATGTTAAACTTGTGTTCTACTAAGACCCTAGAACAGATCCTTTCACTAAGAGCATACAGAAAGAATAAAAATATCTAGGGCCCTCCAGATGGAAAACACTTCACAGCGATAAATCAGGATAACCCTCCCTGCCCCACGGACTTTTATCCCACTCTCTGATGGGCACTGGTTTCAGACAGGTCCCTGCCCCCCCCCCCATGCAGACCAAATAAAGGATGCCTTGTGATTCCTGTATTGCCTTTCTATGCTTCTATGTATACTGCACATGAAGGACACAACATCCAGCATGACTCCTCTTGCTGAGTGTCTGCATCCCTAGAACATTTTATCCCTTTCTTGCTTGCCTCCTGTCCAATTAGCCCAGGCTGACAAAGGTCTAACTATGTAATCATGAAACCAGCCTTGCTCAAACAGTGGTGTGTTTATTCATGTGTGTTTCTGAGAACTGACCTTGTTCAGCAGCAACTCCTGTCTTCATTAGCATTTGGCAATAGAAAATACATGGCTTCCTTTGCATACTTGACTTTGTCTTGATAAAAAAACACGCTGCACTTTACAGGAATAATGGTCTCTTTGTTTAGCGATTAGTGCTCAAGTTGTATTTAAATGGCTCCCAGAGAGAGCCCATAATCCTAAAAGGTACAAATCCCAATAGCATCAGTGTAGAACCATAAGCAATGCTAAGTTTTTGTTGTGGGTTTGGAAGGTTAGTCTTTCCCATTTATTTAGGGGGGGGGGCGCTGTACCCGAAGATGGTTAACTCTAACTAGTGGAGATTGCGGAACTGCTTGGGGTTTCTTTGTAAGACAAGGACCTTAGCTGGCCAGTTGAGGGTCCTCATCAGCATCCCAAAAGAATGAGCTAGGTTGTAAGAGCTACAATCAAGTGATGGCATCCTCCAGACCAGGAGTCCCCAAACTAAGGTCCGCGGACCAGATAAGGCCAAAGGGACTTGTTTATCTGGCCCACCGCGACCCACCACCACCTGCTGCTACTGTTGGGATACTGCCAGGGAGATAACGTCCATCTGAGCCCCCAAGCCGGCTGCCGGACGATCCATCGGCCTCCCGTAGTCACGCAGTTACGCAGTATCAGCAATTAGGGGCACAAAGCCTTAGAAATAGATTGCCACATTCCTAGGCTTGGTGCACCCTCTTTCAGCAGAAAAACACAGCCAGAAAGCTTGCACCGCAGAAGAGCATATTCTACAGACTTTATTTAGCGTTGAACAGAACAAAGGAAAACATGACCGTTCTGAGTCAGCGTCTCTGACCGACTGAGAAAACGAAAGGAATAGCAAACATAAACATCCTGTGAACAGGACATGCGCAGACTCTGTGACTCACAAAGCCTGCTCCCACTCTTACCGGCACTGTGCTGTGCAGCTGCCCACTTCCAGGTCGGAGGAGCACCAGAAATAGCTCGTGTGCACGTGCAAGCGTTATTTGCACATGCACAAGCATTATTTCCGGTGCACATCCGGGTCGGAGGAGGCCTGTGCACATGCGCACAAGCTGTTTCGGGTGCTCCTCTGACCCAGAAGTGCGCCAGAAATAGTGTGTGCACACGCGTAGGGGCATATGCTCCCCCCCCGGCCTGCCGCACAATTGATGCTGCATACACCGGCCCGAGGCGTAGTAAGTTTGCTGACCCCTGCTCCAGACAAATGGATGGGTCTTCCCTCCACAAGCACCCATAGCTGCTAGGAAGGAGAACAATAGCCAGGGAGAGTGTGGGTGAGCTGAGCTGGAAGAAGGCTGGCCGCTAGAGACACAGAGACCTGCTAGTTCTGTGCTGAATCCAAAGCTGCAACTAATGGAGAAGAAAGATCTGTTGGGGTGTGAATGCTGTGAGCCCCTCAGTCTTATGCTCAGGTTGTGTGTTGTCAGCATCTGTCTTGAGAGACAATAGAGTGCGCCTCCAGGGATGAAACCCAACTGCTGTGTTAGCAGCACCAAAGTGACCTCCCTGGGGCACAAGCCTCCTGGTCTGCCCAGATGACAAGACCTCACTGACGTGGTCCAAAGGAAAGCAGAGCATTACATTTAGCACCAGCTTGGCTGCAGGAGCTGCTGGAAGAGGTGTACAAGGGCACCATCCAACCACCTTAGGGACTCCACTCTGGATATGTGTATGACTTACACTCCTTAGTGGGCGCTGTGGGTGGCGCTGTGGGTTAAACCACAGAGCCTAGGACTTGCCGATCAGAAGGTTGGCGGTTCAAATCCCCGTGACAGGGTGAGCTCCCGTTGCTTGGTCCCTGCTCCTGCCAACCTAGCAGTTTGAAAGCACGTCAAAGTGCAAGTACATAAATAGGTACCACTCCAGCTCGAAGGTAAACAGCGTTTCCGTGCGCTGCTCTGGTTCGCCAGAAGCGGCTTAGTCATGCTGGCCCCATGATCTGGAAGCTGTACGCTGGCTCCCTCGGCCAATCAAGCGAGATGAGTGCCACAACCCCAGAGTCGGTTATGACTGGACCTAATGGTCAGGCGTCCCTTTACCTTTACCTTACACTCCTTAGCCTTTTCTTATCCCAAAGATATCCCACATGGCAGGGGAGGTTTGGGACCAGTGTTTTCCTTCTCCGCCATTGCACGCTAGCAGCTTCTATGAGCTGTGTAAATAAAACCAGATATCCTAAAGACACCAGTCTCTGTAGGTCTTCATAGTAAGGAAGCCAAAACCTAGATAAGCACCTTGAACCCGAGGAGTGTCTCAGCCCCTCAGAGAATGAGGTGGTGTGTCATGCTATCAGTGGCAGACCTTCAGGTCTCAATTTTCAGTGGTGCCCCCTACCTCTCACCTTCCATTCTACGTCATAGTTGTGACGCCCTCTGCAGCAGTCCACAGCTCTGCACCCAGTGTGACCAAACCGGTTGTGCTTGCCTAAACCTGCCACTGATGCTATTATTGCAATAAAGCAAAGGCCAGCAGGCCAGCATCCTCTTGCCAAAAATGGAAGCTCCCTGTTTTCAGTTGAGCTTTGCTTGAGCAACATGAGCTTCCTGTCCTCTGGAGGGTTCAGACAGCCTTGACCCTGCCTTCTGGCTTGTCCTGTGGCTCTAGCCTTGGCTCACCTCTGACTATCGCTCCTAGCCAAGCCCTGGCATCATGAACATTAGAAACTGCTCCAGATTTGGGCAGCCCAGGGCAGATTCACATCAGCATCACCTCTCTACTGTCTGGAGCAGAGAAGCAACTCTGTGCTGCCTGGGGCTCAGAGAAAGGATGGCAAGTGCATAGAACAGGGGTCAGCAAACTTACCGTGCCTCGAGCCGGTGTCCCCAGCGCCGATTGCGTGGAAGGTCGGGGGTGCGGGAGCGCATGCCCATACGCGTGCGCACATACTATTTCCAGTGCATTTCTGGGTTGGAGGAGCACTGGAAATAGCTTGTGCGCATGTGCACGGGCCTCCTCTGACCTGGATGTGCACTGGAAATACCGTATTTTTCGCTCTATAAGACACACTTTCCCCCTCCTAAAAAGTAAGGGGAAATGTGTGTGCGTCTTATGGAGCGAATGCAGGCGGGAGGCTCTGCTCAGCGCTCCCTTTAAAGAGCCACGTGGTTTTTCCCTGAGGAGGGAGAAGGGCTGCCCTTATCCCTCCTCGGGAAAAGCCCCCAAGAGCCACACACAAACTCTGCACGCTTTTTAAAGGAAGTGCAGCTCTTGGGAGAGCCTTAGCCGTGCGCAGCTTCTCACGGGCAGGGGGTGAAGGCTCCTCTTGCCCGGGAGAGGCTTCGAGCAGCCAAGCAAGAAGCCAGGACAGCCAACGGGATCGCTGCGCAGCGCTCCCTCTAGCTGTTCTAGCTTCTGGCTTAGCCGCGCGAAGCCTCCGCAGGGCAGCGGGGAGCCTTCATCCCACTGCCCTGCGGAAGCTTCACATGGCTATCCCTGGCTTTTGCTCAGTCCCTTTCCCCACCTCACAGAAAAGCCCCAAAGAATTGCACTCCATTTAAAGAGCGCACGGTTCTTGCAGGAGGTGGGGGGAAAGCCAGTAGGCTTGCTTTCACTGAAGCCAGGAGGGCAAGAGGGATCGGTGAGCACCGATCCCGCTTGTTCTCCTGGCTTCAGGGATAGCCCCGCAAGGCCTCCTGAGCGAAGATGGAGGAGCACTTTGTGTTGGTTTCTTATTTATTGTTTTCCTCCCCTAAAAACTAGGTGCGTCCTATAGAGCGAAAAATACGGTGATGCTTGTGCATGCACAGATAACACTTGCGCATGTGCGCAAGCTATTTCCGGTGCTCCTCCGACCTGGACGTGGGCAGCCATGCAGCGCAGCGCCAATAAGAGCGGGCCCACGGACCTTAGTTTGGGGACCCCGGCATAGAATAACAAGGCAACTTGGGAGAGAAACCAGCCAAGATGGGAACTGGCTACCTCCCACTGATCTAGACTAGTGGTTCCCAAAATGAGCACATGTACACAAGAGGAGGGAAGCATGTGGGCATGCGTCCCTGCTTTGATTTTGCGCCTCTTAGCAATGAATTTACAAACCCTTTCAATGCATGAAGCCAACCCTTCCCTCGGGAAAGGCAGGTGGAGGCAGAAGCTTTAGGAAAGGCATCACATCAGCCTGGGTGTGGAGTGGGGTGTTCATGTTTCTCCATCTACATGGATATAGGTGACTCATCTGTTTATCAGACAGCCTTGCCCTTCTCGCTGAATTCGCAAGAGCAGGAGGCTTCTGTGCTCCATTTATGCCACACAGGAGGAATGCTCCATGTGAGTCCTGAAGCCATGTGCCAAGTGGTGCTTGAAGCATCATCATGCCCAGTGCCTCCCCCCCCCATTCACAAATATTGTTTTCATGTGCCTGTGGGAATTATACTGTGGAAGGAAAGGGAAACTCAGTCTCGCACTGATGGGGCTGGATCAACATCATGCGCTCCCATAAGCCCTATTTATTGACTTATTTATGCACCATTTGATATTTATTGTTATTATTTTATATTCTTTATTGGAAGATAATTGCAAGTGCACAGAGTAAAATAAGGCACAAAAAAGAAGGAAAAGAAATAACACCCATGTAGAAAGCAAAACAGAACCAAAAAGCCATTTCTATACATTACAATACACTGGTACCTCGGGTTACATATGCTTCAGGTTACATACGCTTCAGGTTACAGACTCCGTTAAGCCAGAAATAGTACCTCGGGTTAAGAACTTTGCTTCAGGATGAGAACAGAAATCGTGCAGCGGCAGCGCAGCAGCAGCAGGAGGCCCCATTAGCTAAAGTGGTGCTTCAGGTTAAGAACAGTTTCAGGTTAAGAACAGACCTTTGGAACGAATTAAGTACTTAACCCGAGGTACCACTGTAATTACATTATTGTAGTAGCACCTTAAAGACCAACTAAGTTAGTTCTAGGTATGAGCTTTCGTGTGCATGCACACTTCTTCAGATACACACTTCTTCTTGCATGCACACGAAAGCTCATACCTAGAACTAACTTAGTTGGTCTTTAAGGTGCTACTGGAAGGAATTTTTTTTATTTTGACTATGGCAGACCAACACGGCTACCTATCTACTACATTATTGTAGTTAACCAGACCTTAACCTAATAGGGTATTTATAAAAATGAATTTGCCATGGACAAATTTAACAATATTTGGAATTCATTTACAACATTTAATAGTTTAAAAAACCTATCAAAGTGGGAAAAGATAGAACAATAAAGTTATCTAGGAAAAGTTATCAGCAATAATCTAAGACTTTTGAAAAGTTAGAATAACAGTAGACTAAAAACAGATGAAAACTCTTATCGGCTTTCTAAACATCCAGGCAGCAGAGGCAGTTTTAGGGCAGCGTGACTGGTTTGGCTGCACTGGGCACCAGCACTGCAAGGGGCACCCCTACAAGACCCCAAAGATTTGAGAGCCCAAAGTCGGCTGCCACTGCAGGTAGGTTTGTCTACCTAAACAAGAATGCTTTTAACAGGTGCCAGAAAGTGTACAGCAAAGGTGCCTGCCTGATGTCAATAGGCAGGGAGTTCCAAAGTGTAGCGCTGGTTGCCAACTGGGATGGCTTTATAAAAGGATCAGACAAATTCATGGAGGAAGAGAGGGCGATTGATGACTACTAGCCAGGATGGCTGTGCTCTGCCTCTATGGCTGGAGGCAGCGTTGCTCCTGAATACCAGCTTCTGGAAACCACATGATAGAGGACTCTTGCTCTCAAATCCTGTTTGCTGGTTTCCCATTGGGGGATTTGGTTGGTCACCGTGAGAGCAGGATGTTGCGCTAGCCCGATCCAGCAGGCTGTTCGATTCTTCTGTACTTAAAAATAAAGTAGCAATAATTGCCATTCAATCACATAAAAAGTTGTTAGTGCCTTTCTAGAACGGCCACTGTGGTAGTCCGGAAGCCTTTCATTCCTGCTCCTGGGTCATCAAAGCCACACACAAAACCCGGAGCTTTAGAAAATACCGTATTTTTCACTCTATAGGACGCACCTTTTCCCCTCCAAAAATTAAGGGGAAATGTGTGTGCGTCCTATGGAGCGAATGCAGGCTCCTTGGCTTCAGCGATAGCAAAGCGAAGCCTCCGAAGCGCAGAGGGAGCGCTCCCTCCGCGCTCCGGAGGCTTCGCGTTGCTTTTGCTGAAGTCTGGAGAGTGAGAGGCATCAGTGCACACCGACCCCTCTCGCCCTCCAGGCTTCAGGAAGTTATCCGCAAGCCTTGCAAGCCCGGCGGGAGTTCCCGTCGGGCTCCGAAGGCTTGCGGATAGCAGCCAAAAGCCAAAAGCCCGGGGAGCGCAGCGCTGCACTCCCCGGGCTTTGGGCAGCTATCCGCAGTGCTTGCTGCTGCTCCCAGACCTGTTCTGGGGGCTAGGGTCGGGGGAAACTCGGGCTTCCCCCGCCCCAGCCCCGCGGCTAAAAACAAAGCCGTTCGCAGCCTCTCCCGGCTGGAGAGGTTGTGCGTGGCTAAAGAGGAAGCCAAGACAGCCAGAGGGATGGAGTCCGCTGGCTGTCTTGGCTTCTTTGCTCTTTGGGGCTGGGGGGGGGGATAATTTTTTTTCTTTATCCCCCCCCCAAAAAAAAAACTAGGTGCGCCCTATGGTCCGGTGCACCCTATAGAGTGAAAAATACGGTATTGAGTCTTTTGGAAAAGGAAGAGCACTCCTCTTGTGGCAATGACAAGCCCCATCCCCGATGAAACGACTCCTGAAGCACCACAAGGTCCTGAAACGGCCACTCTCAATTTTCCAAATGCGGTGGCGTTTCCTGTCCCTGTTTGACATCCTGCAGGAGACCTGGACTGGGAGAAAAGAGCTTCCGGAGAGTGCCTGTGCTGCTAATTTGCATTAATCATTTGAGTTCTGCTTTGTATTTTTCACTTAGGTTGTGATTTCTGTACGCCAGCATCATCCTCTGAGTCAGGAAAATGACTCAGTGTTATAAATAAGTGAATGAATGAATGAATGAATGAATGAAGGCAGTTCTTGGAAGCAGAAGGACATGATGTCCATTCCAATAGGAAGAATGCCTCTGGGGTGGAGTGGGTGGGGAAGCAGCGTTTGGGAGCAGATGCCCCACCCAGCTGTGTCATAAGGAGAGCTTGGCACATACAGCTGTGTTGCCCAGGCTTCTGCTCAGACAGAGGTTGGGGGGCTATGTAGGGTCTTAAAAGGCAGTGGTTTCCAATGTTTTTTGGGTCCCCATCTCCTTGGTTCCATAAACTCGTCCCCAGTGCCCACTACCCTATAAAAAAAAGGATTATTCAGAATAGTGGTTTTCATTATATGGTAATCCAGCTAGGTACGTCATGACTGCCATGACAACTACGTGGCTCTTGTGGGAATGTTAAGGATAGTAGGAGAGGATATATTGATTAGGACGCTCGTATTTACAGGACCACCTCTCCCGGTATGCCCCGCATAGGACCTTAAGGTCCATGAATAATCATAGTTTAGAGGTCCCGGGCCCTAAGGAAGTCAGATTATCCTCCACTAGGGCCAGGGCCTTCTCAGTGATGGCTCCAACCTGGTGGAATGCTATGTCCCATGAGACCAGGGCCCTGCAGGATTTAACTTCCTTCCACAAGGCCTGTAAGACAGAGCTATTCCGCCTGGCTTTCAATTTGAACTTAGCCTGATATTTTATTCCCCTTCCTTCCCTCCCCCTCCCCTTTTTAGGAAGATTACCCATTCTGGGATCCCACAGCTAATTCTCCCCTGGTCTCCTCGCTGGCCCAAATAGGACTAATTTAGCCAGCTAGCCCTGGTGATCATCTAATGTTTACTGGATGGATTTCCCCCCTAAATTGATTTTTGAATTCTGAACTTATTGTTATTCACGTTTTATACTGTATTTTATGCTGTTATTTGTTGCATCAATTAAGTGTTTTAAATTTGTTGTTAGCTGCTCTGAGCCCGGTTTTCTGAACTGGGAAGGGCGGGGTATTAATAATAATAATAATAATAATAATAATAATAATAATAATAATAAATATTATCCTTCCTTCACTCACGCTAGTGAGTCACATAGCAGCTTAGCAGAGTAGATTCCCCTCAGTACAGCAGATTCGTTTGAATCTCTTTAGTTGAGCAATCCAGTCTGGCTTGATCGTACTGGATTATTCCTGGTTTCCCCTTTGATCCCTCTTAAAAGAATAAAGACACAAGAGTCTTTCCTTAAAAGTAACAAGAAGCTTACTCATATTCAGTTCACAGTATGATCCCTGAAGGCAGACTTTAGCTAGTAGTTACAGAACACAGTGTGAGTTAATCCCTTATGGGGACTGAGCCCATGTGCTGCTGGCTGAGGGCCAGCAGACAGCAAAACTACGTTAAGAGAACAGCATCAAGAGAGAAAGATGGCTGTGTGACTTGGCTCTTTTATGGAGTCGGCCAGGGTCAAGCCCATCTCCCAGGTCACATACAGGGGGAGGACGCTCCAGGCCAGTGGAAAAGGAAGTTATACTGACTGGAGTAACATCCCCCTGCCTGTGCCCACTCTAGAGAAACAAGGAATGTTGTATTTGACTGCTCCAATGAATTACATCCCACAGCTCTCTCAATTTATCATACTTTCAATGCAGGTCTGGTGCTTGTCCTAGGATGGAGGAAGGTTGGGTTTGTTAACAGTCCTGTTGTCATGGCCTATATCAGATTTGAATCAACAATGGCAGTCTGCACCACTCTGCAATGTTTGTTTGGGAACCTATTAGGAGGTTCTGTCCCTGGATGGAATTCAGTACGTTTCTGAGCACAATTCAAAGTGTTGGTGCTGACCTTTAAAGCCCTAAACGGCCTTGGTCCAGTATATCTGAAGGAGCGTCTCCACCCCCATCGTTCTACCCGGACACTGAGGTCCAGCACCGAGGGCCTTCTGGCAGTTCCCTCATTGCGAGAAGCCAAGTTACAGGGAACCAGGCAGAGGGCCTTCTCGGTAGTGGTGCCTTCCCTGTGGAACACCCTCCCACCAGATGTCAAAGAGAACAAAAACTACCAGGCTTTTAGAAGACATCTGAAGGCAGCCCTGTTTCGGGAAGCTTTTAATGTTTGATGTATTATAGTATTTTAATATTCTTTTGGAAGCTGCCCAGAGTGGCTGGGGAAGCCCAGCCAGATGGGCGGGGTATAAATAATAAATTATTATTATTATTATTATTATTATTATTATTATTATTATTATTATTATTCAGGTGCTTCCTGAATGTTCTCTGGATTCGTGGGTTGCCAAGTCCAGCACTTCTGTGAAGGTCCTGGTCTTCCTGTCCAATGCTTCAGATGAGGTCCTGACCATTCCCAAGTGCCATCTCCAACACTGCAGAGGATTTCTTCAGCCTGGAGAAAAGGAGACTGAGAGGTGATAGGAGAGCCACCTTCAAATATCTGAAGAACTGTAACATGGAAGATGATGGAGCAAGCTTGTTTTTTGCTGCTCCGGAAGCGAGGACCTGAATCAGTGGGTTCAAGATCCAAGAAAGGATATTCTAACTAAACGTTAAGAAGAATTTTCTGATGGTAAGGGCGGTTGAACAGCGGAACACACTTCCTTGCAAGGTAGTGGATGGCCCTTCACTGGAGGATGTTAAGCAAAGATTGGGTGCCCATCTGTCAGGCATTCTGTAGCTGTGGCTCCTGCATTGCAGTGGGTTGAACTAGATAACCCTTTGAATCCCCGCCCTACATTTTTATGATTCTGTGATTCCTTTGGAGCCTGTTGCCCCAAGAAATCACACCCCTCCCCTTGTAAAGTGGCTTTGCTCCTCAGTCTGCTACCTGTGGCTCCATTCCCCCCAGTATACTGCTTCTACTTCTTGGGCAAAATGATGGCTTTTGTGACCACCTGAGCCGTTCCTTCCAATTATTCAATTTTTTAAAAAGCAGAAGCAATTTCTTGCTTGCTCACCTAGATACCGCTGCTTCTCCTGCCTTTTCCTGAATACGTCCTGCATAAGACATTCACTTGGCACAATTACCTAATTTTTCTGGAGTTTTAGCGGCGTGCTATTTTTACACGCGCTGTTGCAATTGATTTTGGAGGCTTTGAGAAACAGCCATTTGTTCCCAGGAGGCAGAGTATTTTAGATATGTTGGGGTTTGTGTATAGGTTTCATTTTTAGAAAATCGATGGCTGTCTGCAGGCTTATTTATTCACCTTGAGAAAGTGTGGCATGATCAGAGGAGCACTGCTGGATAAGGAGGGTTCAGTCAGGCTCAGTGATGCAGCCGAAGGAATGCGGACACTCGAAAAACAGAGAAATGGGCCGGATCTCCCTTAAGAGGAGAACTTGCCCTCTGACCTGAAGCAGCAGTGCCTGTTTCTTTAAGATCTAAGGCAGGAATTCAGCCTCCAACTGAGGCCACTATTCTCTCATCTGGTTGGTCAGCTGACTTCATAGAGTCAAAGAATTGCCAAGTTGGCAGAGACTACAAGGATCATCTTGTCCAGCCTTCCTCAAACTTGGCCCTCCAGATGTTTTGAGACTACAATTCCCATCATCCCTGACCACTGGTCCTGCTAGCTAGGGCTCCTGGTGGAGTACAGGATCAGGTTTAAGGTGCTGGTTTTAACCCTTAAAGCCCTATACGGCCTAGGACCCTCGTACCTATGGGACCGCCTCTCCTGGTATGTCCCACGGAGGACCTTATGGTCTTCCAATAAAAACATCTTGGAGATCCCGGGCCACAGGGAAGTTAGGCTGGCCTCAACCAGAGCCAGGGCTTTTTTGGCTGTGGCTCCAATCTGGTGAAACGCACTGTCATGTCACAAGAGACTAGGGCCCTGCCGGACTTGACATCTTTCCGCAGGGCCTGCAAGACAGAGCTGTTCCACCAGGCCTTTGGCCAGGGCACAGCCTGACTCCCTCCTTTGGCAATCTTCACAGAACTCTAGCCCAATGGTTGCCATTAATTTGATTTGAATTAATTCTATAATGAAATGATTTTAGAATGTTGTATTATTTTATTGTTGTTAGCCGCTGCTCTGAGCCCGGCTTCGGCTGGGGAGGGCGGGATATAAATAAAAATTTATTATTATGATGTATTATTCACAGTGCAGGACGTCTCAATTCCATGTCTTACTCAGTCACTAGCAGAATCTGGGAGTGGGCGGTCCTTAAACTTTCCCCAGCAGAGTAGTCTCTTGACCCCCATCCTACGCCTCCCCTCTCTGCCCGTAAAACGACTGCACAGAGAGGGTGTGGGCAAAGGGGGACCTGCATCCTCGCCCCCCCCGCTTTGCTCATGCACGCTGTCTTGGCTCTCTTGCATCCTCCGAGCCCTGCACCCCTCCCCCACTGGAGGCGTGGCTTCCCTCCTCCACGGAGGAAGTGCTGCTTCTCACGATCTTTGGAGGCTCCCTGTAACCCAACTGCCCTCCCGCCTCTCGCCTCTGAGCTGATGGCAGTTCCCTGACATCCAGCATAAGCCAGGATGCTTATTGCTTATGCTCTGTCTCCATGCTTCGAGTCAGCCGTGCTTTTGAGTACCATTTGCTGGAAGCTGCAGGAGGGGAGAGTTCTTGTGGTGGCATCCTGCTTGTAGACTCCCCCTTGGGGCATCGGGCTAGCAACTTTGAAAACTGGTTGCTGCAACAGATGAGTCCCCTTGGCCCAATCCAGCAGGCTCTTCTTATGTTCCTGTCGACTGAGTGAATTTAATCACGCCTTTGTTTTCGCTGTGATCTCTGGTTACAAAACTCTTGCAGGGCGATCCTAGGAATGTATCTTCAGAATCTGAGTTCGGCGTTCCTTAACGGAAGTTGGTTTTGCGTAGGTTGGACCACATTACAGCTTATTTCAGCCTTCGAGAGGGGGTGACAAAACATTCAATCAAGCTCCCAGGCACAATGAATGCATCCCCTGGGATTTTGATGGCCTTTTGGAATTGGTGCTTGGCTAGGCTTCCGCTGTGACGAAAGTGTGATGGGCACACATCCTGCCACACACGCTGCCTGCTCTGCCACTCCACCAGTGATTGATCCCATTCGCCTTAGAGGACAGCTGTGCAGAGTAGATTTTGCAGAGTATTCGACTCAGGCACTGGAATCGCTAATGTCAAAGTACCGTATTTTTTGCTCTATAAGACGCACCTGACCACAAGACGCACCTAGTTTTTGGAGGAGGAAAACAAGAAAGAAAAAAAAATCTGAATCTCAGAAGCCAGAACAGCAAGAGGGATCTCTGCGCAGCGAAAGCAGCAATCCCTCTTGCTGTTCTGGCTTCTGGGACAGCTGCACAGCCTGCATTCACTCCATAAGATGCACACACATTTCCCCTTACTTTTTAGGAGGGAAAAAGTGAGTCTTATAGAGCAAAAAATACAGTATGTGGAAGTGGGCACAGAAGGCTACTGATGCAAACATGCACACATGCAAACATGGGCTTAGCAGTGCATTCCTGTTTCCTGGAGAGCTGCCCTGAGACTGACTTTATTTTGCTTATGCTTATGAATATTTATTTAATACCTGCCCTTCACCTAAGGTCCCAGGGCAGGTAACGACATTAAAACACAATATTAAAAGCAGTTTTCAAAAGGCTACAACTTTATTGGTTTGGCATCAGATTGGATGAATTCATTCATTCTACCCCAGCCCATCTGCTAGGGGTTTATCTAAGGGTAAAGGTAAAGGACCCCTGGACGGTTAAGTTCAGTCAAAGGCGACTATGGGGTGTGGCGCTCATCTCGCCTTCAGACCGAGGGAGCTGGCGTTTGTCCACAGACAGCTTTCCGGGTCATGTGGCCAGCAGGACTAAACCGCTTCTGGTGCAACGGAACACTGTGATGAGTGTCAGAGTGCACAGAAATGTCGTTTACCTTCCCGCCGCAGTGGTACCTATTTATCTACTTGCACTGGATTGCTTTCTTTCTTCTCTTTTTTAAAAAAATAATTTGTATTAAAGATTTTTGGGTTTACAAAAGCACATGCATTGTCTCTTTTTCAAGTTGTCAGGTCTTTTGTACAGATCAGTTACATTTGTTGTGAGACATTCGTGTTGAGTACAGTATAAGGTTGGGGAAGAAAAAGAAAAAGGAGGGAAAAGGGGGAGAGAGGAGGGGTGAAACTTATTTTCTTTTTTATAATGTACGTGTGATGTTTTGTGTCTGTGTCAACTGGATAGCTTCTCTTTCTATTTGTTTGTTACATCTCCTTGGTAAAGGTAAAGGGACCCCTGACCACTAGGTCCAGTCGTGGCCGACTCTGGGGTTGCGGCGCTCATCTCGCTTTATTGGCCGAGGGAGCCGGCGTACAGCTTCCGGGTCATGTGGCCAGCATGACTAAGCCGCTTCTGGCAAACCAGAGCAGCGCACAGAAACGCCATTTACCTTCCCACTGGAACGGGCGTCTGACAGAGACAAGGTTGAAAAATAAGAGGGCCACAAAGGTGTCATCTATTCATTTGTTATTATGACTGAACAAGTTTTGATTCCATTTAAATGGTTAAATCAAAATGCTGGTTTTCAGAAGATCCATGGACTAAGCTCCCCCACCAGCGGGCAAAACCCTTTTAAAATAGGGAATGCATCGGAGCTATAAATTCCTGCCAGCTAGATTGCATAATATATATCCTTTGCTCAATCTTTTATACATTATGCTTCGCCCTGCATTTTAGCAAATGTATTTATGGTGTAAGAAGCTTTCTTGGAAGAGACACAAGTCCTGTGGGTTTGCATCCGAGTCTTGGGAATAGGAGGGATATTGACAAAAGAAAGTGGCTGCTATGATCAATACAGTGTGTGCTGCTAAGGAATCTGGTGCCACTGTGATAAAACAGGATGTTCACAGACATTTCAACTGGTAAAGCTGAATGCGGCAGCAGAATGGAGAAGAGAAGGTGAGAGGTGATATGTGAGCCATCTTCAAATATCTGCAGGGCTGTCTCATGGAAGACAAAGCAATCTTCATTTCTGCTGCTCCAGAGGGGAGGACCAAAACCAATGGATTCAAATTACACGAAAGGGGATTCTGACTAAATATAAGGAATAATTTTTTGACGGTAGGAGCTATTTTGACAGTGGAACAGTCTCCTTCGGAAGGTGGTGGACTTTCCTTCCTTGGAGGTTTCTAAACAGAGGTTGGATGGCCATCTCTCGGGGATTCGCTGTGATTCCTGCTTTTCAGGGGGTTGGGCTGCAATTATATGATTCTGTGATTAGGTAGAGAGAGAAAACATCTCTGTATCAGAATTTTATGCACAACAGTATACATTTCTACCCAGGGGCGAATTTAGGTTTGACGAGGCCCTAAGCTACTGAAGGTAATGGGGCCCTTTATATGTCCAGCTGTGCTTTGTCAACAACGAATTGTCGCTGTTTTTCATGTTGAATATATGCTATATGGTAACTTATGGAGCTAATAGATATCTAAAGGCATTTGCACATGCTGCCATGCAACTAGTCCATGCAGAATGTAGGCACCATGTACAGTGGTACTTCGGGTTACAAACGCTTCAGGTTACAGACTCCACTAACCCAGAAATAGTAACCCAGAAATAGTAGAACTTTGCTTCAGGATGAGAACAGAAATCGTGCGGCGGCAGCGCGGCGGCAGCAGGAGGCCCCATTAGCTAAAGTGGTGCTTCAGGTTAAGAACAGCTTCAGGTTAAGAATGGACCTCCGGAACGAATTAAGTACTTAACCCGAGGTACCCCTATCTGAAGTACCTATCTGAAGAAGTGTGCATGCACACGAAAGCTCATACCAAGAACTAACTTAGTTGGTCTTTAAGGTGCTACTGGAAGGAATTTTTTATTTTGACTATGGCAGACCAACATGGCTACCTATCTGTAACGAGGTACCACTGTATATAGAAATGAGCAAACCAGTGATATTTGAGGGAGCAGGCTAGCAGGCAGGGCCCATTACTCGCATCATAGGAGCCAACACAACACAAAACACTGTTGCTGTATGTAGGTTTTATTTTATTTGTTTTCTATCTTATATTTTGGAAATGTACATCCAGGTTTTGTTTCCTTTAATTTTTTGGGGGGCCCCTAAGAGAGTGGGGCCCTAAGCTATAGCTTTTTTTAGCTCATACGTAAATCCGGCACTGTTTCTACTATTCCACCCCTTACCATCCTTCCCTCTAAACTTGTTGTTGTTGTTGTTTAGTCTTTTAGTCGTGTCCGACTCTTCATGACCCCATGGACCAGAGCACGCCAGGCACTCCTGTCTTCCACTGCCTCCCGCAGTTTGGTCAGACTCATGCTGGTAGCTTTGAGAACACTGTCCCACCATCTCGTCCTCTGTTTTCCCCTTCTCCTTGTGCCCTCCATCTTTCCCAACATCAGGGTCTTTTCCAGGGAGTCTTCTCTTCTCACGAGGTGCCAAAGTATTGGAGTCTCAGCTTCAGGATCTGTCCTTCCAGTGAGCACTCAGGGCTGATTTCCTTCAGAATGGATACGTTTGATCTTCTTGCAATCCATGGGACTCTCAAGAGTCTCCTCCAGCAGCATAATTCAAAAGCATCAATTCTTTGACGATCAGCCTTCTTGATGGTCCAGCTCTCACTTCCATACATCACTACCCTCTAAACTTAAAAGCCCCCAAATGCTAAAGCTTCCCCTTATAGGGGAATTTCTCCAACCCCTTGAACATTTGGCTTGCCCGCCTCTACACCTTTCCCAGCCCTTTTCAGTTGTGGTGTGTATCCAGGACTGGACCTAGACTCCCACCTTTCCCTGAATATTTTTCCTTGTGACTTCCCTGGCTGAAGAAAAGCCTTGCCCCCACCCTCGGAGACCTCCTAGTCTATTATATGTATTTACTCAGAAGCAGCTATTGTGGGCAGGTTGCAGCGGGCGGGGGGAGAGGGGGGGGAGAGAAGGCAGGATCGTTAATCTTGGCCTGCCAGTGCATCCCTCAGAAGCCACTGAAATAAATCAAAGAGCAATCAGAGAGGTTGGATCCCGACATCCCCAGCTGCCTAGGCAAGGTGGAAAGGGATATATAGAGCCTGACTACAGAAGAAAAGGCTGGACTGCTTTGAGCAGAGCCTTTCCTTCTGGAGAGAAGTTTTATCTCGTTAAAAAGAAAGGAACAGCTGCCTGTTGCCTTCAGAGCTGAAGGGACTGTGATGCACGATTAAAATTTTTTTAAAACCCCCCCCCCCCCAAAGCTGTTTACTGCCTCAGCAGATAAGTTTAGCTACTAACAGGAGATGCACTTTTGCAGTTTGTACATTTAATAGACTTTTTTTTGCGCATCTTTGATAACAAATCTCATTGGAAGATTGATGCAGTGACCAAATCAACCCCCACGTGGTGGTGTAACGCTGTCTGAAAGGTGATAGGAAGGCATGAGAAACAAGATAGGCGAGGGAATGTTTGCTCTGTGACTCCAGGAGCCTTTCCTGACAAGTCACTGCCAGCTCAGATCCACCCATCAGTGCATTTGTGAAGTCAGGATTCTTGGCCCTTCATTTATCCAACGAGTCCTGCCCTGCAATCCCAAGTTAATTGTGTGGGTTGTAAACACAGGAGCAGTCAATGACAACATTCCTAGAGTGTACATGTTAGAACATGGGGAGGGATGTCTGTCCAACAAGCAGGTAAACTTCCTGGGGACGGACTTCCTCCGCATGTGACCAGAGGTGGGTGTGGCCTCACCTGTGCAGGTAATGACAAAAGCACAGGGCAGGCAGCCATCTCTCTCTCTCTGCCATTTTCCTTCGATGAGGAAGCATGTAAACTCTTTTATACTTTTATAAAGACTGTGTTGTGTCTTGTATTTTAAGAGGGAACAAAGGGGAAATTACCAGAGTAATTATTATAGAGGTTCTAGCGAACCTGTGCACACGTTACCGTTGCGAACTAAAGGGGAATGTGTATAAACTCTGCTGATATTTTGGGAACTTGTTAGCACAAGTTGGATAAGGATATAATTAGTCAATATATCCTCTCCTGCACCCCAGAACATTCCCACAAATTGCACCCCAGAAGTCTGAACGAAACAGAAACCTAAAGACTGATCTTCAGAACTGGGCAAAATTCTCAGATTATTAAGCTCCATGTCTGTGAGCCCCCGGAAAAGAATGGCTTGATCACTAGGAGCTAGCCTGGGTTTATCAGGAATAACTCATCTCAAGCCAACCTTATCTTGCTTCTTGATAGAATTGCTAGTTCAGTAGAGTTATGCCATGACGAGCTTCCCATTTGGATTTCAGGAAAAGCACAGGGCAACATGTCCCATGATAGTCTTGTTCACAAGGTGATAAAACCTAAGCTGCATGACACGGATGACAGGTGAATCAGAAGCTGCTTGAGCAACCATACCCAGCAAGGGCTCATTAACGGAGCAGAGGGGATGCTGATCACATCTGCAGATGATATGAAGAGAAGCTGGCACAACAGAAGAGAAAACCAGAGTTAGACACAATGTTGAACGTATGTGTTATCTGGAGAAGAGAGGGCTGAGAGGCGATAGAATGTTGTTGTTGTTGTTGTTTAGTCATTTAGTCGTGTCCAACTCTTTGTGGCCCCATGGACCAGAGCATACCAGGCATTCCTGTCTTCCACTTCCCGCAGTTTGGTCAAACTCATGCTGGTAGCTTTGAGAACACTGTCCAACCATCTCGTCCTCTGCCATCTCCTTCTCCTTGTGCCCTCAATCTTTCCCAACATCAGGGTCTTTTCCAGGGAGTCTTCTCTTCTCATGAGGGGGCCAAAGTATTGGAGCCTCAGCTTCAGGATCTGTCCTTCCAGTGAGCACTCAGGTCTGGTTTCCTTCAGAATGGATAGGTTTGATCTTCTTGCAATCCATGGGACTATCAAGAGTCTCCTCCAGCACCATAATTCAAAAGCAGGCGATAGGATAGTCACCTTCAAATATCTGAAGGGCTTCAAGAAAGGGAATTCTGATTGAACCTTAGGAAGAACTTTCTGATTATAAGAGCTGTTTGACATTGCAATGGACCACCTTGGAAGGTGGCGGACTATCTTTCGTTAGAGGCTTTGCAACAGAGTTCAGCTGGTAATCTGTCAGGGATTCTTCAGTTGTGATTCCTGCATTGTAGAGGATTGGACTGCATGATCCTTTGGGTCCCCTCCAACTCTACAATTCTATGATTCAAAATGGTAACAATAATTTGCACAATTATTCAAAATCCCATTAAAACTATTTAGTTTAACGAATTCAACAGAACGGATGAACTTGATTCAGCGATATCAAGTCTGTTAGTCATTTACAACTCCAGCAACCCACTGCCAACTGCTTGCCTCTTTGCACTCTCCTAAGTAAGCTCAAAGGGACGTGAGTGGCGCTGTGGGTTAAACTACAGAGCCTAGGACTTGCCGATCAGAAGGTCGGTGGTTCGAATCCCCGCAACGGGGTGAGCTCCCGTTGCTCAGTCCCTGCTCCTGCCAACCTAGCAGTTCGAAAGCACGTCAAAGTGCAAGTAGATAAATAGGTACCACTCCGGCGGGAAGGTAAACGGTGTTTCCGTGCGCTGCTCTGGTTTGCCAGAAGCGGCTTAGTCATGCTGGCCACATGAAGCTGTATGCCAGCTCCCTCGGCCAATAAAGCGAGATGAGCGCCGCAGCCCCAGAGTCGGCCACGACTGGACCTAACGGTCAGGGGTCCCTTTACCCCTTCACCTTTAAGGAAGCTCAATTCCACCCCCCCAGCAGGTGACACCACCCACTTTTGGAACCATGATTGACATGATCTCTCCCCCCCACTTTCCCAGCCTAGCCCCCCCCCATTCCCTGCAATGTTGACCTATAGAAAATGAGAGGTGGGGAGCTCAAATGACTTTGTAGCTCAGTGCTGGAGCATCTGCTTTGCAAGCGGGGGGGGGGGCAGGTTCAAGCCCCAGTCGTATCTCCAAGAAGGGCTGGGAATGTCTCCTGCCTGTGATCCTAGACAGCCACTGCTGCCAGTCAGTGTATGCAGTACTGACCCAGATGGACCACTGCTCCGACTCAGTAGAAGACAGCTTCCTTTGTGACTATACGGCAGCCAGAATACAATGTTTGCCTTTTGTTTCTCTGCTGGAAACGGATGGAAGAAAGTAAGAATCGTTTGCTTCAGTTTTCCCTCCTTTCTGGAAGGAATCGCCCACCTCGGCCCCTTCCGATTGCACTCAGGCCCCGAAGGCAGCCCGGTGTCAAAGTCCCATTGATAATCGTTGCCTTGTTACATCCTCTCTCTTACGGACATCACACATAAGACTTGCTGCACCCGTGAAGCCGCTCTCATGAAGTCCTGTCGATATCAAGCACTCTCCTTCCTGAAACAGTCAGTAGTACTGAATCAATGGCACTCATTGATCCCTCTCCTGCCGCTTTGAGCCGCTCCATTTGCCTACGTCTTTCTATTTATTTATTTCATTCTTCCTCACTGTCTTTTTCAGTTTTTAATAACACATATCACAAACAATGCCCAAACACCCCCCCACACCACAAGAAACTGGATTACAGTGGTACCTCGGGTTACATACGCTTCAGGTTACATGTGCTTCAGGTTACACACTCCACTAACCCAGAAATAGTGCTTCAGGTTAAGAACTTTGCTTCAGGATAAGAACAGAAAACATGCTCCGGCGGCGCGGCGGCAGCGGGAGGCCCCATTAGCTAAAGTGGTGCTTCAGGTTAAGAACAGTTTCAGGTTAAGAACAGACCTCCGGAATGAATTAAGTACTTAACCAGAGGTACCACTGTACTGTAATGCAGTGTTTCCCAACCGGTGTTCCGCGGCACACTAGTGTGCCGTGAGACACCGGCTGGTGTGCCGTGGGAGGAAGGCGGGCGAGTCGGGCGGTGAGAGGCGGCGGCGGCGGCGAGGATCCGCGTCGAGCCGGGGGCGGCTCCGCGGTGGTGGTGCCGAGCGGCGGGGCAGCGCGCGCAAAAGGGAGGAGCGCGAGACAGCGGAGGAGGAGGAGGCCGGCATGTCCGGGCAGCAGCAGCAACAACAGCAGCAGCAACTCCCGCCGCCGCCCCCTCCTCCGCCCGCTATCGCCGCCGCCGCCTCAGCTGCCCTCGCTCTGCTGCCTCCTCCCACCCCGGCAAGGGGGAGGGAAAAAACTTTCGCTTTTGTGCGTCCCTCCCGGCGTGACGCTGCACGCTGACGTCACGGGGCGGGGCTTTAATGGTGGTGTGCCGCGAGATTTTTTTCCGGCTAACAGGTGTGCCGTTGCCCAAAAACGTTTGGGAAACACTGCTGTAATGCGCTCTGTGTGGGGCTTCCCTTGGTTCTGGTTTGGTAGAGCCAGCTGGTTGCACAATGTGGTGGCCAGGCTGCTAATGGGAACTTCTGGCTAAAAACCTGTGACACCAGGGGCACTGCAACATGTGACACAGCTGAGCCAAGTTCAAGGTCCTTGTATTAATTGACAAAGCCCTGAAGAACCTAGGTCCAAGCTACCTCAGGGAACTCTTGAACCCTCCTGTCCCAGCTCAGTCACTGAGATCATCTGCAGGATCGTCAATGGTCATTCCCTGAGCTGGCACGGCTCATTTGACTGCAACATGGAATCAAGCCTTTAGTGTAATTGGCCCGGTCCTATGGAACACTCTGCCACTAGAAAGTCAGCAGGCACCTTCTGTGCCAACTTTTAAATGCCTTCTGGAAACTTTTCTATTCTGCCAGGCTTATGCAGGTAATTCAGAGCACATCTCCCACAGTGGTTTGTTGATGTTTGGTTTTAACATCTTTGCTCTAACTGGTCAACGTCTAAAAGATATCAAGCATCAGAACAACCTGGCCACTACAGTGGTGCCCCGCAAGACGAATGCCTCGCAAGACGGAAAACCCGCTAGACGAAAGGGTTTTCCTTTTGGAGGTGCTTCGCAAAACAAATTTCCTATGGGCTTGCTTCACAAGACGAAAATGTCTTGCGAGTTCCTGCGGGGTTTTTCCCCTCCCCCCCCTTTTCCCCAAGCCGCTAAGCCGCTTAACAGCTGATCCGCTAAGCCGCTTATCAGCTGATCCGCTAAGCCGCTTAACAGCTGATCCGCTAAGCCGCTTATCAGCTGATCCGCTAAGACCGCTAAGCCGCTAATAGCGCTAATCCGCTAAGCCGCTAATGGGCTTGCTTCTCAAGACGAAAAAACCGCAAGACGAAGAGACTCGTGGAACGGATTCTTTTCATCTTGCGAGGCACCACTGTATAAGGAAATTCTGTCCTTGGTATGCTTATTTTCCACCTCTCCATTTTGATTCTCTGGCCCCATATCTGCACAAACTTATTATCCCAAAATACAGACATGATTTTACACTTGCAAGACTGGATGTTTTGCCATCTGCGGTACTTGAGGGTCGATTCCAAAAGATCCCACCTGAGAAACGTCTTTGCCCCTGTGGAGATGGTAGCACCGAAACAGCGGCACACGTCCTCCTGTCCTGTACTCTCTACAAAGACCTGAGGAACGAGATCACCACCCCACTCGTACTAACCATCCCAGGGCGCTCAACCACTGCCACAATGTCCTTTCTTCTGTCAGATCAAAATGAGCAGATAACAGCAAAGGTTGCTAGGTTCATAGCAGGGGCAATCAGAATAAGGGCCACTAACTGACGGCTGATTCAGGACTTTAAATTGTGCTCTTATATCAAACTTCCTTTTCTGTATAAAACAGGAAATAAGGCCTGCCGGAAATGTAAAATTAAAGAAGGCAATTTCTACCACATGTGGTGGACTTGCAAAGAAATGAAGAAATTTTGGGATCTGATTTATAATGAGTTTTAAAAAATGTTTAAATACACTTTCCCTAAAAGACCAGAGGCCTTCTTATTAGGAATAATTGGGGATGAAATCAAAAAAGAAGATAAGACACTATTCCAATATTCGACAGTAGCGGCTAGAATATTAATTGCACAAAATTGGAAAAGTCCAAATACCCCAACGGTCAGAGATTGGCAAATAAAACTATTTGAATATATTGAACTAGCAAAAATGATGCAAAAAATTAGAAACCAAAAAAATACAAAGTTTATTAGCGATTGGAATAAATTTATGGTATATATTGAAGGAAACTATAGAAACTTAAAAACTATAGCAGGTTTGATATAAACCTTACGATGCGCAAACCATTAATAATTATTAGCTGCAGAAAAAGGAAATAATTTTTATTAAGGAGCCCGAAATTGGGAGGGAAGGAAGTCAATAGGTGTGTAGAGGGAAGATTTAAATATTTAAACATATAAAGATTCAAGGAATAAGACAAGGAACTGTAATGGAAATTGATGTTATTTTTGTGTTATGTATGGATACTATTTCTGGTTTTTTTCTTTTTTCTGAAACTGTTGTTTTGTTTTTTTTCTTTTGGTTACTTAAGTGAAACTCAATAAAAAGAAATTAAAAAACAAAACAAAACAAACTTCCTTTTCTGTGTATACTGTAATGTTTTACTGTTGCTATGGCCATTGGCTAATGCGAATAAAGTTTTTCTTATCTCTCTCTCTCTCTCTCTCTCTCTCTCTCTCTCTCTCTCTCTCATCATCTTTGCTCTTAGTTGTTGTTTTTTTAAATGTAATGCTTTTATTGCATGCATTTAAATGTTGTAAACCGCTTTGATTTGTTTTGTGATTCAGCGGTATATTAATATTTTGTAAATAAATCCATCATAACGAACATTCCATGCCTCTGCAATATGAGTGATTGACTAGGGGAGACTTACAAACAAATAACATGAATTGGGTGGGGTAGAGGGAAAGGAAGAAGGAGACACCCTGATTCCCCCCCCCCCCGGAACTCATCCCAACTGGCAGGGAGAAGATGAGCCAAGGCAGCCTCCTCGCCTCCTCCAATTTGTAGGGGACCCCTCCTTGCCTCTCCATCTCTAACCGCTAGTCATGTGCAGCTAGTGGCCTCGTCATGCTCATTAGGCGACTGAGTTTGTCCCCAAATCATTCCTTGTGTGTGTGTGTGTGTGGCAAACCTCTCTCCATATTCTCTGCGCAGAAAGATTGGCAGTGACCTTTAAATGCCATTTCCAAATGCCACTCTCAGTTAACTGGCAACACAGCCAAGTAGTTCAGCTAGGGTGGAGTCTCCATTTCCTGGTAGGTGGGCCTCAGAGGCTGGATCTGGCCCCTGTGCACGGCCAGGGGGCATGTTCACCCTCCCTCCCTCTCCAAGAGCTTCTTCACAGGCATAATGGCTTTTGCATGGAGATCAAGGGCAGGAGGAAAGAGGCTGCTTCTTGGTGGGTGCATGGCGTGTGCAATTTCAGTTGCATACATGCACGCGGGATATTAGCAATCCCATCAGTCAGCCTGTTAATAATATAATAATAATAATAAAATCTTATTTATATCCTGCCCTCCCCAGCCGAAGCCGGGCTCAGAGCGGCTAACAACAGTAAAAGTAACACAATTTACATAAAATCCCAATCAATTCATTGAAATACATTCTAGAATCAATTCATTCAGAATCAAATTAATGGCAACCATTGGGCTAGAGTTCTGTGAGGATTACCAAAGGATTGCCAAAGGCCTGGTGGAACAGCTCAGTCTTGCAGGCCCTGTGGAAAGATGTCAAGCCCCGCAGGGCCCTAGTCTCTTGTGACATGACAGAACTTTCTACCAGATCGGGGCCACAGCTGAAAAAGCCCTGGCTCTGGTTGAGGCCAGCCTAACGTCCCTGTGGCCCGGGACCTCCAAGATGTTTTTGTTTGAAGAGCATAAGGTCCTCCGTGGGACATACCAGGAGAGACGGTCCCATAGGTACAAGGGTCCTAGGCCATATAGAGCTTTAAAGGTTAAAACCAGCACCTTAAACCTGACCCTGTACTCCACCGGGAACCAGTGCAGCTGGTATAGCACCGGGTGAATGTGATCCCGCAGCAAGGGCCCCGTAAGAAGTCTCACCGCGGCATTCTGCATATGAGCTTTCCATACGGCTGATCAGGAGAGTTCACAGTGAAAGCATGTGGATCCCAGGCCAAGTCAGTGTCAGCATGCTGGGTGAGCTGTTTGCACTTTGAATCGTAGCGCTGTAGAGTTGGAAGGGTCCCAAGGGTCATCTAGTCCAACCCCCAGTGATGCAGGAATTACAGCTAAAGGATTCCTGACAAATGGCCATCCAACCTCTGCTTAACAACTTCCAGTGAAGGAGAGTCCACCGCCTTCTGAGGGACTCTGCTCCACTGCCAACAGTTCTTACTGATGCTAAGTCAGAATCCCCTGACTCTCTGGTGGCAGAATGTTCCAAAGGACTTGGCAGATGAGACTAAACTTTGTATGGTTACCAGATTTTTTTCAATGAATCAGGGGACACTTTTTTGGAGGGAAGCTGTTTAGCAACAGGGAGTCAGTAGTGTGGATGGTGAGGCAAAAGACCCTGGGCCCAAGCACACGTGCATATTGTATAAAGGTGCAAAGCCCTTCTTTCGCACCCTGTGAAACATAAATGCACAGAGTTTTTAAGAAACTGAGCAAAGGTGCTCCTCCTGCCTGTGACTCCTGAGCCTTCCCCGATCTCCTGCCCCCTCTCCCCATTGTTTTGACAGATCAGGGGAGGCTCGGAAGTCATGGAAGGGCAGCTGTTGCCCAGGAGGGGTGCAAGGAATGCAATTTCTCTGCCAGGCAAGGTGCAAAGCCCTTCTTTTGCACCCTATGAAACAAAAATGCACAGAGTTTTTAAAAAACTGGGCAACGGCCACCTGCCCGCAACTCCCGAGTCTCCCCCGATCAGTCAAAACAAAGGGGGAAGGGGGTAGGAGATCTGTACCGCCGGTCGTCCCCGGTTCCCCTTCGGCAGTGGCGGCGGCAGTCAGCAGCCCAGAGTCAGCCTGGTAGCACAGTTGGCACTGGCTGGCTTCAGGAGATGCCCACTGCCATGGTGCCCACCATTTTTCCTTGCCAAGCAGCTCCTGAAGCCAGCCAAAGCCAACTGCACTACAAGGAACATGGCAGAGGGCCTTCTTGGTAGTGGCGCCCGCCCTATGGAACGCCCTCCCATCAGATGTCAAGGAAATAAACAACTATCTGACATTTAGAAGACATCTGAAGGCAGCACTGTTCAGGGAAGTTTTTAATGACTGATGTTTTAATGTATTTTTAATTTTTGTTGGAAGCCGCCCAGAGTGGCTAATATTATTATTAGCCTCATCCATAAGGTTTGCCTTATGTTCTTATGTCCTTACAACCACTGGTAATCTGAGGACCACAGTTCTGGGAATGCCTGCATCCTTGCATTATCCTGACTTTCTAAAGAGGACAGGAGCACTTTAGGAGCACCTTGACCAGTGATGTGGTGCCAGTACTCAGGGCCAGATCACAAAAAAACACAGCAAAATTGGGCCAAACCTTTCCTTTTAGGGGTGCTTAGTCATCACCTTGCCAACAAAGGTCTGTATAGTTAAAGCTATGGTTTTCCAGTAGTGATGTATGAAAGTGAGAGCTGGACCATAAAGAAGGCTGATCACCGAAGAATTGATGCTTTTGAATTCTGGTGCTGGAGGAGACTCTTGAGAGACTGCAAGAAGATCAAACCTATCCATTCTTAAGGAAATTAGGCCTGAGTGCTCACTGGAAGGACAGATCCTGAAGCTGAGGCTCCAGTACTTTGGCCACCTCATGAGAAGAGAAGACTCCCTGGAAAAGACCCTGATGTTGGGAAAGATGGAGGGCACAAGGAGAAGGGGACGATAGAGGATGAGATGGTTGGACAGTGTTCTCGAAGCTACCAGCATGAGTTTGACCAAACTGTGGGAGGCAGTGGAAGACAGGAGTGCCTGGCGTGCTCTGGTCCATGGGGTCACGAAGAGTCGGACACGACTAAACGACTAATCAACAACAACAACAACAAATCTCCAGAAGAACCACCGTGGACATCTCCACCACCATCATCTCCCTCATGCTGCCTGATTTTGGCATCAGCCCTCTCTGAGGCAGTCATTGTCTTTGAAACTGATGCTGGAGCTGTCCAGCGTCTGAGGGCTTCTTGCGAACTTGGGTGGAGAAGAGAGTGGCTCTGGAAAACCGCCAAAGAGAAGGCCCAACTGTTTGGCTTGATTAGAGGGAAAGCAATTGGTCAAGCCTGCCTTCTCTTGATGAAAGCAAAAATCTCTTCCCCCCCCCTTTCCTCCAGCTGATTGGGAATCAAGCTGGAGACTTCAGAATTATCAGGCATACAATAGCTGTCAACCCAGAGGGAGTGAAGTGTGGGCTCTGCAACCTCCATTTCCCCAGGCAGCCGATTAATTAAAACTATCAAGTGTTCCCAGCTTTGTGAAATTAACTTTCAAAGTGTTTGGTATAGAGGCATACGTGGGGTTTTTTCTTAAAAAAAGAAAAAGACCAAAAAATAAATAAATCAGCCTTGTTCTGGGTATACATTTTTCTCCTGGTGGAGGAGGACAGAAACATGTTTATTAGGAGAAATTCACACTCAAATGCTGAATAATTTTCATACGGACTTTTTTAAAAAAATTGCAATCTCCAATTGCTGCAGAGGCAGACAGGACTGTATTTAAGATTAGAAAAAGGAGGCGCTTAGAGAACGAAAATGGGCAGGTTCATCCCTGCCCTTGGCCTGTGTGTCATGAAGTGCTCTGGTCTGGCTAGGTAAAGGTAAAGGGACCCCTGACCATTAGGTCCAGTTGTGGCAGACTCTGGGATTGCGACGCTCATCTCGCTTTATTGGCCGAGGGAGCTGGCGTACAGCTTCCGGGTCATGTGGCCAGCATGACTAAGTCACTTCTGGTGAACCAGAGCAGCGCACGGAAACGCCGTTTACCTTCCCGCCAGAGTGGTACCTCTTTATCTACTTGCACTTTGATGTGCTTTCGAACTGCTAGGTTGGCAGGAGCAGGGACCGAGCAACGGGAGCTCACCCTGTCGCGGGGATTCGAACCGCCGACCTTCTGATCGGCAAGTCCTAGGCTCTGTGGTTTAACCCACACTGCCACCCGCGTCCCTACTCCACCTCAAAAAGGATAGAGCTGGAAAGGGTTCAGAAAATGGTACCCGAAATGATCCAGGGGATGGAGTGACTGTCCTGTGAGGAATGCTGCAGTGTTCGGGACTTTTTAGTTTAAGAGGTGAAATGATAGAAGTTTAGAAAATTATGCCTGGCATGCAGAAAGTCTTTCTCCCTCAGGATTCATCTCAGTTGGCAAAACGTATTGGGGGCTGGCCCTTCCTAGGAGAAACCTCCAACCCCTGGAGAATTTCTGCCTGGGGAGCCATTGTCTGGGGAAAATGAAGTGCTCTCAAAGAGGTGAAAAGAAGCAGAGAGACAGAGCCCAGGAAGCCTCCTCCCGCCTGATTCCACACCGTGATGATATGTGAAACAAAACATTAGCAGAAAAACCTGGCCCTGTGCCTTCTCCCGATTACCGCAGAATTATAATTACACCAGCTCTTAATATCCCCACATCCCAGTAATTACAGCCGGCTTACTGCTTCCAGCCATGATCTGATATTAACTTTTAATCACCTTGCTTTTGTTCTGGGGAAGGAATGGCGCAGGCTCCAGGGAAGTTGCGGGGGGGGAGGGGTTCGCAAATCTGCCAGCTCTGCTTTGCTTCGGCTGTAATCGGCGCTGGATTCTCACAGGCTGGGCTGGGCAAGGCTCGGCTCCTCCGCCCAGAGCTGTCAGCGTTTAAGAACATCTCGCTTCGCTGCAAAGTGCGCAGGGCTTTGGTGCAGCAGGCTGGATGTTGGCACAGGACTGAGCCACATGTCCCTGCAAGTCCACCCCATCATGCCTTGGTCTGATTATCACTGTTGCCAGACCTTTACCAGTCTAAGGCAGTGGTTCCTAAACTTCTTTGGATCACTGTCCCCTTGGTTCCACAAATCCTTCCCTGTACCCCTACCCTATCCTATAAAAAGCATTATTCAGATGAGTGGTTTGCAAGACCTGCTAAGGAAGAAAACACAGTAAAATTCAAAAGAGTAACAATGAAATGCACATTTATACAAAATCCAGTTAAGACTATTAAGACTAATTCAATAGAATTGATGAACTTGATCCAGTGATTAGCTGCTTTCAAAGGCAGATAGTCATTTACACCTCCAATCACCTCCCTCCATCCCCTGCCTTTTAACAACCCCCTATGCAATCATACGGGACATGGGTGGCGCTGTGGGTTAAATCACAGAGCCTAGGACTTGCCGATCAGAAGAGCTTAGTCATGCTTGCCACATGACTTGGAAGCTGTACTCTGACTCCCTCGACCAATAAAGTGAGATGAGCGCTGCAACCCCAGAGTCAGTTACGACTGGACCTAATGGTCAGGGGTCCCTTTACCTTTATGTAATCATACGGGACGTGGGTGGTGCTGTGGGTTAAACCACAGAGCCTAGGACTTGCCAATCAGAAGGTCAGCGGTTCGAATCCCTGCGACGGGGTGAGCTCCTGTTGCTCAGTCCCAGCTCCTGCCAACCTAGCAGTTCAAAAGCACGTCAAAGTGCAAGTAGATAAATAGGTACTGCTCCAGCGGGAAGGTAAAAGGCATTTCCATGCGCTGCTCTGGTTCGCGAGAAGTGGCTTAGTCATGCTGGCCACATGACCCGGAAGCTGTACGCCGGCTCCCTTGGCCAGTAAAGCGAGATGAGCGCCACAACCCCAGAGTCGGCCACGACTGGACCTAATGGCCAGGGGTCCCTTTACCTTTACCTTTATTGATGGCTACTAGCCATGCTGGCTGTGCTCTGCTTCCAGAGCAATGCTTCTGAGTAGCAGCTGAATACAGGAGGGGAGAGTTGCTCTGGTGCTTGGGTGCCGCTGGCAAGTTTCCCACAAACATTTGCTAAGCCACTGTGAGAACAGGACACATGACTAGATGGGCCATTGGCCTGATCCATCAGGCTCTTCTTATGTTCTTAATTGGGTATCTATCTGCCCAGCTGCTTTGACCTACAACTCCCATCAGCTGGGGATTGATGGGAGCTGACACAAAGCAGTGCACTCAAGCTCTTGAGTCCCATGAGATCTTTATGTCGCTGCTGAGAGCAGAAAGGTGAAGAAGGAAGGAATCTCTTCCTCACACCAACCCCTGGTGCTGGTGCTGTTCCATTCCTGTGGCTGCTGCGCTCTATTTGCCAAGGTCTAATCTCTGGTGCAGCCGGGTGTCAGTTCCAGCCATTGCCCCGGAACGCCTCCCTAATTAACACTTGGGGATTGTTAAACAGGAATGAGGCTGTTTAGATTCAGTGCGGTGATTTCAAGCATGTAGAGTAAATAACGGGATGAGCGTGGCCCGCAAAGGAGTCTCTGTGACCGCTCAGCGAATATGTTTGAAATAATCAGCTGCTACTTATGGAACACGCAATTATTCTTCCGCTAAAGCTCAGTGAAAACAAAGCCTGGATAATTTAAAGTGTCTCTGAAAGTGTCCTTCTAGGAAGGAGGCTTCTCGTGATTGCCTGGCCTCCTCTTCCTCCCCTGCCCCGTATTTCATAGAATTGTAGAATTTTATTTATTTCTTCAGATGAGGCAACTAGAACTATGCACAGTTTTCCAAAGCTAGTTGTGTCTTGCAGTCCCTGGAACAGAGGACTCTGCCATATGCTGATTCACACCATTGGTCTGCCTAACTCAATGTTGTCCACACTGACTGGCAGCCATTCTCTAGGGCTGAAGGCAGGGGATGTTGCCAGCACTAGCTGGAGACCCTGAGGGCTGAACCTGAGACCTGCATGCAAAGCAGATGTTCTGCCGCTGTGCCATGATGGCCCTTACCTCCTTCTCTTTACTTGAAATATGGAGTTTGCCAAAACTTCCAAGTTCCCCACTTCTCCTTTGGCGTCTACAATGTCCCTGTTTCGTTTATTTATTTATTTTACAATATCAAAATGACGATCAAACGCATAAAAAAAGAGAGAGAATGCTAATGGCTCAATTTATTACAAGAGAATGAAGTGTCACAAAAATAGCCAGTGTGAAAATTCTTATTCCAAAAGCTTCGTCCTTTTGGAAGCAGAATAACTCATTATTTTCCCTTCTTGCAACTGAATGAAATTGCTGCTTTTCAGAAGCCGCTGCAGCCTCATCCTGTGCCTGTGATACCACTGGGATTTTAGAACTATTATAGTATTTACATATCAGAATCTTTGCTGTAGCTAAACGATTCAGCGCCAGTTCAGAGCCTTCCCTATGAATATCCTGATTTGCATAATTCAGAAGAAAAACCAGGGACATCATATGGAGCACTTCCTGTGAAATGTGTGAGTAGCTTTGCCCAGTAATGTTTGAATTATTTCATGCACAACAAATTGGGCGTCTTGCGGGCGTCCAAGGAGAGGTGCCAAGGAGAAGCACCCATGAGGAAGATCGGGGCAACTGCCTGCAGCGGCTTGGCCCCTCCTACACTGAAAATGACCGCTCCCCACATCAAATGGAGGGCGCCTATTGCGTGGTCACGCGCAGCCCCCCCCCCCAGATCCCAGTGTGGCTCTCGGTAGTACGGGCTGGCTTTGCCCTCCCCAGGCTGCATACCTGGAGGTCTCCACCTACCTTAGCCAATCATCCAATTCCACCTGGGGAGGCATTGCCAGGGGATTGGCCAGGTAGGGGGAGGGACTGCCCTACCCACACAACAGAAGGTGAATCTTACCTGTGAAGCGTCAGTTGGCTCCAGAGCACCTCCCACCCTGCCCTCCCTCAGTTAAGCCTTCTTTTGCAGGTTAACCTCTTCTCCACAGGTACACAGGCGCTGCTATGTCAAGGTCGCTGTTGAAGGGCCGGAAAGGAATTTACCTGCATTGGCAGGTTTTGCCTTTCCCATAGCAAAATGTCACAACTTTGGTGGTTTCAGGCCTTGGGTGGTATCCTTTAGTCTATCTTCCTAAATGGGGGGGGGGGCGTGAAGAAGATACCCACGCCCCCTTTGCAGCAGTTATCCCAAGGTGCCCCTTTAAGGGGGTCTTGAGAGGAGGCATTGGCCATATGCCAAGAGGTTGTCATTGCACGCCCCTGTGACAGCGGCGAAACGGTGGGCAGGCTCTCAGCTTGAACATATGTTCTCCAGAGCCAGCCCAATTCCCACACATTCTGGAGAACCCTGATGTCTCCCAGATCCGGGGCTGGGGACTGGGAAGGATAACTGCCCAACGCCTGAGCCAAGGTCTCCTCACATCTGAAACTTAATAAAGTTGTGGCCAATTTTAATCCCATAGTACAATGTCTTGAGTCATTAATCCACTTGGGGGGTTGTCTGGGGTTGGGGGGACTCTGCCTGTCCACGCAATGCCCACTTCAACATGCTCACATTTAATTGGTTGCCAGGATTGGACACCCATGAACCTGTTCTGTAAGGGAGTAGGGGGTTGGCCGATTGGGGTGCCCTTTTCTGATCTGTGGGAACATAAGAACGCAAAAACAGGGGCGTAGCATGGCTGGGGCGAGGGGCCCCCATTTTGCTGAGTGCAGTTTCTTCAAGGGAACATTTTGCTTCTCACACCACCCCTGCCAGCCCTGTACAGTGGTACCTCGAGTTACAGACGCTTCAGGTTACAGACTCTGCTAACCCAGAAATAGTACCTCAGGTTAAGAACTTTGCTTCAGGATGAGAACAGAAATCGTGCTCCAGCAGCGCGGTGGCAGCGGGAGGCCCATTAGCTAAAGTGGTGCTTCAGGTGAAGATGAAGAAGAAGAAGAAGAAGAAGAAGAAGAGGAGGAGTTTGGATTTGATATCCCGCCTTTCACTCCCTTTAAGGAGTCTCAAAGCGGCTAACAATCTCCTTTCCCTTCCTCCCCCACAACAAACACTCTGTGAGGTGAGCGGGGCTGAGAGACTTCAGAGAAGTGTGACTAGCCCAAGGTCACCCAGCAGCTGCATGTGGAGGAGTGGAGACGCGAACCCGGTTCACCAGATTACGAGTCCACCGCTCTTAACCACTACACCACACTGGCTCTCAAGAACAGTTTCAGGTTAAGAACAGACCTCCGGAACGAATTAAGTTCTTAACCCGAGGTTCCACTGTACTGCTTTGCAAGTCCATCCCATATCCCAGCCTCAGAAAGCAGCATGGGGCTGGCAGGGCAGTGTCCGGAGGATGCAACGGGCGTGCACCCTTCCCATCAGTCCAATCTGGACTGATTGGGAGGGCAAGTGCCTGCCCCACTGTGTGTGTGTGCACCCTGGGGCCCACGAGGACACGCTCTGCCATTGCATAAGAAGGGTCCAGCACCCTGCTCTCACAGATGCCCTAACAGGAAACCTTCAAGCAGGATTGGTGCACATAAGCCCTCTCTAGCCTCCTGTGGATTCCAGCAACTGTTTTCAGAAGCATTGCTGCATCTGACCATGAAACCAGCCACTCTGGCTAACAGCCATCGGTGGCCCTCTTCTCCATAAATTGTTGTTTGTTGTTTAGTCGTGTCCGACTCTTTCGTGACCTGTCAGGGGACTGCCATCGGAACAGGGGAGGGAGGGAGGGGGCCCGTTGGGATACAGAGAGCCTCCAAAACTCCTGAGGAGCAGTTACAGATAGGTAGCCGTGTTGGTCTGCCATAGTCAAAATAAAAAAAAATCTTCCAGTAGCATCTTAAAGACCAACTGAGTTAGTTCTAGGTATGAGCTTTCGTGTGCATGCACGAAAGGTATCTGAAGAAGGTATCTGAAGGTATCTGAAGAAGTGTGCATGCACACGAAAGCTCATACCTAGAACTAACTCAGTTGGTCTTTAAGGTGCTACTGGAAGAATTTTTTTTATCCTGAGGAGCAGTTCCTCTTCCAGCAGTGGGAAAAGCCACACCTCCAGTGGAGAAGAGAGGGAAGGGGCCAGCCAAGAGAGGAAAGGGTTCGGTTCAAGGATGCTGCTGAGAGTCCCAGCGCCTCACCTCGCTGGACTGGGCAGGAGGGACGCACGCCACTTCCATCACCCAGCTTGTGCAGAGGGGTGAAACGCAAGGAGGGAAGGAGGAGGCTTGGGGGCTGAAGTTCTTATGTTGGGGGAGAAACCAGAAGGGGCCACTCCCGGATTCTGCAAGTGACTAAGACGGACATGAACTTTGTAGATCTGCACTGTAAATAGCTTGCACAATAAAACCTGTAAAAGACAGGTCGGAGTCCTGCCTGGTTACTCACCATCAGCATCTGACATGACCCCATGGGCCAGAGCACACCAGGCACTCCTGTCTTCCGCAGTTTGGTCAAACTCATGCTGGTAGCTTCGAGAACACTGTCCAACCATCTCCTCCTCTGTCGTCCCCTTCCTCTTTTAAAGTAATCTAGGTTGGTGGTCCTCACTACCTTCTCTATGGAGGCAAGTTCCACAGTGGAACTATGGGCTGCTTGAAGAAGGACCTACTTTTACCTGCCTTGAATCTTCCAACACTCAGCTTCCATTGGATTTCCATGAGTTGCACTGTTATGAGAGAGAGAGAGAGAGAGAGAGAGAGAGAGAGAGAGAGAGAGAGAGAGAAACTTTCCTCTATCCACTTTCTCCATGCCAGGCATAATTTTAACACACTTCTATTGTGTTGCTTTTTACTTGCCTTTTCTCTTAATAGCTCCACGGTTGTAACTTTTCCTCGGCGGAGGGATGCTCCAGCCTCTCAGTCATTTTGGTTCCCGTCTTCTGAACCTTTTCCAAATCTACAACATCCTTCTTCAGGCAAGGTGAGCAGAACTATGTACAGTGTTCAAAATTCATTTGCACCACAGTTTTGTATAACAGCATTATGATGCCAGCAGCATTATTTTAAATGGTGAACATGTAAACCCTCATGGATTTTGCTTTTTTAAAATAAATTTTATTTTTAATTTTTAACATCGACCATCATACATTCACTTTTTATCCCCTTTCCAATTGATTGACACCCCCCACCCGGGTTTCCCATTTCAGGATCCTTATATATCTTTAGATTTTCCAATTAATTTTCAACTCCATTCCTTAACCCTTATTTTACACGTTACTTCATAAATGCTACATCAAACCTGCTAATATTTTAACATGTTTGCAATGTTCTTTAAAATAATAAAAAAATTATTGTCCATTCTTGATTCAATTTCTCCTCTTCTTCTCTCCTTCAATTCTCCTGTAGGCCAATCAGGTTGCGGATTCACTTCCACCTGGAGCTGGATCGGGTGGCTCCTGTGGACCAATCAGACTGCTGCATTCTGGATCTTATTGTTCTAGGACCAATCAGACTGCTGCATTCTGAATCCTGTTGTTCTAGGACCAATCAGACTGCTGCCTTTTGGATCCTATTCAACTCAGTACATAACAGGAACCAAGACTGGAGCAAAGAGCGGACTAAAATGAACAGATCAAAAAGGAAATAAGGCTTGCTTTCCCTCCACTGTACCTTAAGGAAAAGCTGTCTTTGCTGTGCATATTCATGGACCTAGCAACAAATGAGGGTCCAGGCTCGCCCCCCTCCCCGCCCAATGATTGATAGACACAGGGATTAGTTTAAGCACAGGGAGAAGCTAAGTGGTTGGGCTTGGCCCTTGGCACATTCATCAACTTGACAGGCCTAGCACACCACTGAGTTCTTCAGACTAGCTATCTGCCTCTCTCTCTGATTTCGCTCAACCAGCCCAGTCCTTTAAAAAGGGAGAAGTCTTATTGATCTTGTGAAAGTACACAGATGGAGTGAGATACTGTTAATCCCTCCCAATTTAGGCCAGACCTGACAATCCCGGGGTGGGTCTTCTATGACATTGTTTACTTGCACGCTGCCTTCCCATAGTTAAAACCCTACTCAAGGTGGCTTACAGTGTGAAAAGATTTACACAAACAGAAAAATATAACAAAAGTAGTCACAAGCAACAAATAAAAACATATCAAAATGTACACAGCAAAGTTAAACAATCCCCAGATAAGTCAAAATAAAGATGCAAACTATTAATATCACTCACAGCAGAATGAACTCCCCTTTTTCTCGTTGTCATGACTGGGAAGGGGAGGAGTGGTGGAGGAAGAGGAATCAGGGTCAGGGGAGAAGGCAACAGAAGGGCAATGGCAAAACTGCTCCTTTTCCCCAGGGGGGGTACCCAAGAGCCCATATTGAAGGAATGGGTTTCTGTGCAGTCAGTCTGATACGGGACCCAAAATCCACATTGTTGGATGCATTTCTAAAATGCATTAACTTGAGCTTTTGAGTCAATGTATAAACAGAAACCCAGCTGTATAAATAAGTGCTCAAAGCCCTCTCCTTTATCAGTCCGTGACGGCAATGGATGACCCTGCCAGTTCCGTGGAGCAGGGATGGCACGTCTGGGTCTTATCTTACATCCTGACCACAAAAAGACGCACAGACCTTGTCAAGTCTGACAAGAGACCCAGGAACAGCGCCAGGAGTGTTCTCAGAGCTGGTGACCTCCTGCCCCAAGATAAGAGTATAGGAACAGGAACAACCTTTTATGGTCAAGAGTACTGGAACAGGAATATCTGTTTATGGTCATGGATGTCAACTTGCGTGTATGAGCTGAGGTGGTTGGATTCCTGGGGAAGGGGGGAGAGGGTGCCTGGAGGATATATATACTGCATGAAATTTCTCATTTCTTTGGACTTGCTGTGAACTGACCACTCAAGTGCCTTTCTGCTGGTCCGGAGAGCAGAAATAAAGAACTCTTTCTCTGAACCATCCTCCATGTCTTTTGACTCTTTCTTCCCTCTCCGGGAGCAACGCTCACCCAACCAATCGGTAAAGTCTAATAAGGCTACAATATAGAGTCCTTTTGTAGGTTCTCTATTGGCAGGAGAAAATAACAGAGGCCAACCCGAGCTAGTAAGCTTGATCTTTATTAAAGCTGTTGCAACAGGGTGCTCCCCCCACACACAAGGGGGAGGGGAGGGACCAAGAACAAAGGTGTGCCCACCCTTATATAGACTTTTGCAATTCCCCACCCTGAAGCCCAAGGCCAGGGGTCAGCAACCTTTTTCAGCCGTGGGCCAATCCACCATCCCACAGACCATGTGGTGGGACAGACTATATTTTTGGGGGGGAAATGAATTCCTATGCCCCACAAATAACCCAGAGATGCATTTTAAATAAAAGGACACATTCTACTGTTACGGTAAAATCTGGGTGCGGGGCTACTCTGCCACCCAGCTCGTCGGACTAGGTCCGCAGGTCCCTGCGGAAGAAAATGAGCTCAGCCGGACAGGAGCAAACTGCAGAAGGTCCAAGTTTATTGCGCAGCAGGTTCAAGGCGAGATTGAACACCGAGAAAGGGGTGACATGAACTTTTGAAATTTCCCTCCGTGTCCCAGAATACAGTGCAAAATACATCCCATGAATACATTAAGAAGAGGTTGGGTTACACAGATTACATCACAAATACATTAGGAAGAGGTTGGGTTACACCGGATTAACATATGGAGGGGGGAGGGGGGAATATGCAGAGCTGGAGATATGCGCAGATAAGCACATCCTGAGAAGACAATGGTCCATGTATGCATAGTCTGTCACCTGGCATCGCCCGGAGGGAGGGCTTGGCAGAGCGATTTGACCGGATTAGGGTCTTGACACCTTGCTTGAGGGATTATGGAGGACAGGGGAGGTGTCATGGGGTCCTAGAGAAATTGAGCAAATTGGCACGTTGATTTTCTATGAATTTTATAGATTTTAGTCCCTTTTGACATTGACAATTGGAAATAAATGGATATATTGTAGCGAAGAAGGAGGTGAAGAAGACATGCCCCCCCCTTCCGTATCACTACTCATGTAAAAACACGCTGATTCCTGGACCATCCGTGGGCCGGACTGAGAAGGCGATTGGGCCGCATCTGGCCCCTGGGCCTTACTTTGCCTACCCCTGCCCAAGACCAACCCCCAAGACATCATACAGTGGTACCTTTGGTTACAAATTCTTCTGGTTACGAACGCTTCTGGTTACGAAAGCTTCAGGTTACGAGCTCCACTAACCCGGAAGTTTCAGCTTAAGAACGGACCTCCGGAACGAATTAAGTTTGTAACCAGAGGTACCACTGTACACACATCACTGAAGGGGTGGTCTAGAGCAGAAGGGGCGGCCTACAGTTAAATCCTGTCTGGCAGGAAACCTGTTGATGGGCTTACCTGGAGAGCCTGACTATTCTTTTGTGCTGATAAAGCCACTTCCGGCCTGCCCAGGAGGTGGGGTTGCGGGCTTCATGCCCACCCCCCACGTGAGCGGGGGCTGGTTTCAGCCTCCGCAAGAGCAGGGGAATCCCGGCCGTGTCTGCCCTATTTAGGGCCGGCGCAGAGGGGGCTCACCCTCTTTTCACCAGCTAGCCCCCACGTTTTCCCGCCCTCCCTTTAGGTAGGCTTTAGGTAGGTCTCTGACTTTGCTATGGACTTCGGTCTGTCGCTGCATGGGGCATGGTAGGAATTTTTCCCAATTGGCAATTTACAGCCATTTGGTTTTTCGCCTACCTCGTAGCAACTCGTCACAACTCTTCGGCATTGGCGGTAGGCATTGGTAAGAAGGGGTTAAGAGGATGTGGGGGGGGGGAGAGAAACGCCATCACCTCCCCCCAGGGAGCGAAGGGTGGTCCGTTAAAGGACTCCGGGGGCGTGGCCCTGTCCGAAGCCTATGGAGGTGTGGGCCAAAGGCACGCCCCTGAGCGGTGACCCGGGGGAGCTCCTAGTCGACGTGCCTCGGCGGGAGACTCCCCCGATATAGTGTTAACCCTTCCCCGTGTCTCCAGCAAATGGGCTGGAGCCGGATAGTCGTTAGGACCAATGCCTAAGCCAATGCCTCTCATTCCTGAATTCAATAAAGTTGTGGCCTAATTTGCCCATTTAAACCATGGTGTCTCGTATCTTTATTTATCCTGGTGGGGGGTGGGTACTCGCCATGCAAATACTTAATTCCTGAGTCCAGGTCACAGGCTCACCCTATTCATACCCAAATGTGCCCTTAAGGCAGGGTTTGTGAGCACAGATACAATATTTGAGGTCACTGAAAGCGTCAGAATGCCTTTAGGACTGTTTCCCTGTACTGTTTCCTGCTGGCTGCTGTTTTGCTCCTTTATTCTTGGCTGGTGTCTTTGTCTGACAATCCAAGTGAGCCTGAGGAAATTTCCTATAACAGTATTTTAACAAATCCTTCCTGGAATAACAGTTTAATAGATAAATTGAGGGTTGACACCAGCAGCCTTGCCAAGGAGTTAAGGGATCTCTGCTTCCTGGGATCTCTGAGGGCAAAAACAGGTCAATAAGTCCGGGGGGGGGGGGAATAATAGGACAGTGAGGAGAGTCCAGTGTCTGGGATGTTGACCTCTGCGTATTTCACAATTTCCCGGAATGGTAGGGTTGGAATGGACCTCAAGGGTCATCCAGTCCAATCAGCTGTAATGCAGAAATCACAGCTAAATTATCCCTGACACAGACAGCCATCCAACTTCTGGGCCTTATTTCCAGCACAGATTAGGCAGCTTTCCAGCAAGGCGGGTGGGCGGAAGTTGAGATTGAAACTCACAGAGACAAAGGATGGAGGAGGAAAGCGATTTATGCCCAAGCAGTCCAAGGCTTTTCCCAAAGAAAGTGGCCATGTGACACATTTACTGAGAGATGATACATCCTCTTTTGTAGATTTATAAGGAGAACTTGAAGGGGCATAAAACCGGATCATGGATTTATTGATTTTTTGTGGAAGCCTTTAAACTTTTATATCATGCTATTATGGTAAATGAAGTCCACCCCACCATTTAAATACCCCTTGATTAAATCACCTGGGCCCCCTCCTCTAAACCCTCCTCCTTCTCCTCATGGAAAAGAGGAGATTTCCCTTTACAATTCTGAAGGTGGATCAAGGATATGAGGGGGAGAGTTTGTAAACTCAACTCAGGGGCACGCACAGGGTGTGGGGTGTCATTCAAACGACCCCTGGAGAGCCCAGGGGGCTACCTGAGCCTTGAGGGTCAGGGGCTGCTGGGCTGTTGTGCCAGGATGGCTCTTAGCTGGGATTCCACTAGCACTGACCATTTCCAACTGGTGCTGTACTGGGAAGAAAGCCATGGGGTACCACAGATGGATGGGGTTGACCCACTCTTGACCTTCCTCATTTCTTCAGCTAGACCATGTGAAGGAATTTCTTCGGGGCAAGGCTCACACCATGTCTTTCTATTTTAGTGGTGGGCTGCCTCTGCAGCCGGTAGCACCTACATACAGTAGGCAGCCTGGCCTGGCCAGCATTTTGTACCTCCCCCTGTGGCTCAGGGTCTAGCATCATTCCAGAGCACTGGGAAGAGAAAGAATCACAGAATAATAGAGTTGGGACCTCAACGGTCATCTAGTTCAACCCCCTGCAATGCAGGAATCACGGCTGAAAAATCCCTGACAGACGGCCATCCAGCCTCAGGTCAAAAACCTCCAACAGAATGCCACCTTCGTCAACCAGGGGACTCAAATGACAAGAGAGGTGATTTTAACAAACCGTTAGAAATAACTTTTTGACAGAAAGAGCTGTATGATGGTAGAATGGACTCCCTCGGAAGGTGATGGACTCTCATTTGTTGCATATGATGATAGATAGATATCTGATAGAGATAGATAGATGATAGATAAATACCGTAGAGATAGATAGATAGATAGATAGATAGATAGATAGATAGATAGATGATAGATAGATAGATAGATAGATAGATAGATATAGATAGATAGATAGATAGATAGATAGATAGATAGAGATAGATAGATAGATAGATAGATAGATAGATAGATAGATAGATAGATAGATATAGATAGATGATAGATAGATTAGATAGATAGATAGATAGATAGATAGATAGATAGATAGATAGATAGATGATAGATAGATAGATAGATGATAGATAGATAGATAGATAGATAGATAGATAGATAGATAGAGATAGATAGATAGATAGATAGATAGATAGATAGATAGATAGATATAGATACAGTGGTACCTCGCAAGACGAATGCCTCGCAAGACGAAAAACGCGCAAGATGAAAGAGTTTTCCATTTTTTGAGTCGTTCCGCAAGACGAATTTCCCTATGGGCTTGCTTCGCAAGACGAAACGTCTTGCGAGTTCTTGCGAGTTTGTTGCCTTTTTCTTAAAGCCGCTAAGCCGCTAAGGCGTTAATAGCCGCTAAGCCGCTAAGCCGCTAATAGCCGCTAAGCCGCTAAGCCGCTAATAGCCGTGCTTCGCAAGACAAAAAAACCGCAAGACGAAGAGACTCGCGGAACGGATTAATTTCGTCTTGCGAGGCACCACTGTAGATTATAGATAGATTTCCAATATATAACAATTACCAAAAAAGAGAAAAAGATACAAAAACTAAAATCCTGGGGTGCATTTGTGTGTACAGTGGTACCTCGGGTTACAGACGCTTCAGGTTACAGACTCCGCTAACCCAGAAATAGTACCTCAGGTTAAGAACTTTGCTTCAGGATGAGAACAGAAATCGCACAGCGGCAACATGGCAGCAGCAGGAGTCCCCATTAGTTAAAATGGTGCTTCAGGTTAAGAACAGTTTCAGGTTAAGAACGGACCTCCAGAATGAATTAAGTTCTTAACCCGAGGTGCCACTGTAGTTGGGAACGTCAGAGGTCAGATGTCACCTTAAAGCAAGCCAGATGGCTGGTCCATACTAGCTCACCTTTTGAGCTCCTCCCCTCCTGTCTTCTCTCTGTTCATCAAATACCAACTCACTTAGAGGACCACTCAGCTTGTCTGACCAAGTGGCCTCTGTCTCCTGAATATTTTCTGTAATGATAAATTCACCAGTCTTTAAGGTACTAGCAAAGGTATCTTGCTTGTCTTTGAAAAATGAGAACAGCCGCATCTATTGTTATAAAGTGCTCTGAGACATTAAATATTAAACAAAACCCAGCGCTGGGGCTGTTAAATGTGATTCCCCCTCCTTATTCCATTCCTAAATATATATAAAAAAAGAGTCCTTTTCAGCACCAGGGAGAAGCAAAAGGGACTAAAACGTTTCTCCAGCCTTTAAAAATGCTTTTTCTATTTCTGCTGCGAAGTCAAATAAGTATTCATTCATACCAACACTGATAGAAAACTGGCAAGGCTCAAAAGGCTCGGTGCACAGCTCAGCTCTATATATTAGTAAGGAATAAATATATCGATAGTTCTCCTTAGAAGAGCAGCTATAAATTATAGTTGCCCGAAATGGCTAATACAGTTAGAGATGATGCAATATGCACCACTAAAAGCCTTGCTCCAGGCACTGGAATCTTATTTTTAAACCTCATGGATCATTTTTGCTGCCTTCCCCAAGCTCCAGGTCATCAGGGCTGAAAACCCCCAAAACACCAGCCAGCCTGGCCCTGCCGGAATTGAAAAGGCATCTGGGTGGCTGGAGCAGATGGGAGCCATTTGTTGTGATCTAGCGCTAAAGAGTGGGTTTTCCCTTGGAAGCGAGCGGGGCAAGGGTAAAACTGCTCAGAACCATGTCTAGAAAGCAAGAATGAAGCAGAAACATGTGCTTTCTAGGCACAGGACCAGAGGAAGTGTGGGCGAGCCCTAACAGATCTGAAGTGCCTTTTCAACTAGAAATGTGGATGATGGATATGTCCTCAGCTCTGGGACCAAAACCCAACAATTTCCCTATGGAAGCTTCTCAACAGCAAACTCCCTGGGTGACTGTCAGCAGATAAGAGCTGTTTCTTTGCACATTTCGAAGCCTCGTCTCATTCTTGCAGGCTGTGTTCTAAGGAGGAGATCTGAAGGAAGACAGGGAACTTAAGAACTCAGGAAGAGCTCACTGGATCAGGCCAATGGACCACCTAGTCCAACGTCCTGTTCTCACAGTGGCCAAGCAGATGCCTGTGAGGAACCTAGAAGCAGGATCCAAGCACAGGAGCAACTCTGTGGTTTCCAGCAACTGGCATTCAGAAGCTGCCTCTGACTGTGGAGGCAGAGCGTAGACCTTCCAGCTTGTAGCCATCAATAGCCCTCTCCTCCTTCATGAATTTTTCTAACCCTCTTCTAAAGCCATCTAGGTTGGTGGCCATCACTGCCTCCGTATGAAGACCTCCATGCCTCCCCTCCTTCCAGTGATGTTGATGGACAGCGAGTAACATGGAAGTACCTCCAACTGGAATGACAAGTGGATACCATTTGACACAGTGCACATGTTTGTGTGTGTGTGTGGAAGAAACTATTGGGATGCGTCTGGGGAGATTGGTGGCAATTGGCAGGCCCCCAGCTGGCTCCAGCCCACCGGCCGGCAGCCGGGCAAACTCCAGTTCTCGAAACAGCATCAAAACTGCAACTCAAGCCTCAGAGACCTTTAATAATAATAATAATAATAAATTTTATTTATATCCCGCCCTCCCCAGCCGAAGCCGGGCTCAGGGCGGCTAACAACACTAAAATAGTGCAACATTATAAAAACATCATAAGAATTAATTAAAATCAAATTAGAGACTGAGCACGCAAGCTAGCAGAGATAAGAACTCTTTGCAATAGAAGTAGAGGACAGGCGCATATATAAGCATATTTACAAGCATTTATTCAGCATCAGGACAAAGGAAAAAATATGTCTGCTTCCCTTCGTGTCCAAGCAAAAAGGCACAGGCAAAAGCTGTATACAACGGAAGTTCCCAGAGGACTGTGCTGGAAGTAAACAGACATGTGACATACAACAATTCCACATGCCTGTTCTAAAGGTGGAACGGAACTGTATCCTAACAGAAACAACCTCACTGTGCATTCAGATCGTCGTGAGTGCACAGCTGCAAGAAAGAGCAGGATCCCAGGTGGAGTCACTTCCAAGCCCTACCTGGAGATGCTGTCAGTGCAGATTGAAACTGGGACCTTTCACACGCAAAGCCATGACCTGAAGTAATCATGGTTCTGTGGAGCCCAGAAGTTCCCTGCTTAGCTCCTGCTCCCTTTTAGGGGGTCCCGACCCCCTTGCCAGCCAAAGCCTCCTCAGACACCCAGCCCAATCCTTTCAATCATCCCGCAGCCTGATCAGCATTTACGAGCCTTTAAAATGATAATTGCACAGCCAGGAGTTGAGCACAGTAGGAGACGGATGAATTTGGATGGATGGGATGCGGGGAGGGCAGCCAAGGGCTGGTCTTCAAAGGGAAGCTGGTAGCCCCAGAGCATCTTCTGTGGCAATGGTGTGGCAATGGTTGCCAAAGGGCAACCCTCTGAGCCACCACACCGAGGCACCGGCAGTGGGCTTCTCTAGAACATCTATGCATCACAGTCCTCCTTTGGCTGGATCTCACACACTCTCCCACTTTCATTGTACCAGTGGAGGTGCTTCAAAGGAGCAAGCTTGGATGTAGAGCATATCAATGCCGTTTCAAACTTCAACACCCCTCCCCTACTCTGCAACATAATAATAATAATAATAATAATAATAATAATAATAATAATAATAATAATAATTTATTTATACCCCATCCATCTGGCTGGGTTTCCCCAGCCACTCTGGGCGGCTTCCAACAAAATAGTAAAATACAATAGTCCATCAAACTTTAAAAGCTTCCCTAAACAGGGCTGCCTTCAGATGTCTTCTAAAAGTCAGGTAGTTGTTTTTCTCTTTGACATCTGGAGGGAGGGCATTCCACAGGGTGGGTGCCACTACCAAGAAGGCCCTCTGCCTGGTTCCCTTGGCTTCTCATAGCAAGGGAACCGCCAGAAGGCCCTCAGCACTGGACCTCAGTGTCCGGGCTGAACGAGGGGGGTGGAGACGCTCCTTCAGGTATACTGGACTGAGGCCGTTTATGGCTTTAAAGGTCAGAACTAACACTTTGAATTGTGCCCGGAAACGTACTGGCTTGTTGTGGTGATCTTTTGCTGGTTGCATCTGCAGCCTGAAGCTGAACTCCAGAGACTTATGAGGAGTGTTTGAGTCAGCTGGGCATGTTTAGTTTGGCAGAGACTGAGGGGTGAAATGGGAGCCATCTTCAGATATCTGAAGGGCTGTCACATGAAAGATGGAGCACGCTTGTTTTCTTGCTGCTGCAGAGGACAGGATCCAAACCAATGAATTCAAATATGAAAAAGCAGATTCAAAATAAACATGAAAGTGAACTTTCTGGTGATAAGAGCTGTTCAATAGTGAGATGGGCTCCCTTGGAAGGTGGCAGACTCTCTTTCACTGGAGAACTACATGAATCTTTGGGTCCCTTCCAACTCTTGTTGTTGTTGTTTAGCCGTTTAGTCGTGTCCAACTCTTCGTGTCCTCCTGGACCAGAGCACGCCAGGCACTCCTGTCTTCCACTGCCTCCCGCAGTTTGGTCAAACTCATGCTGGTAGCTTCGAGAACACTGTCCAACCATCTCATCCTCTGTCGTCCCCTTCTCCTTGTGCCCTCCATCTTTCCCAACATCAGGGTCTTTTCCAGGGAGTCTTCTCTTCTCATGAGGTGGCCAAAGTACTGGAGCCTCAGCTTCAGGATCTGTCCTTCCAGTGAGCACTCAGGGCTGGTTTCCTTCAGAATGGATAGTTTTGATCTTCTTGCAGTCCATGGGACTCTCCTCCAGCACCAAAATTCAAAAGCATCAATTCTTTGGCGATCAGCCTTCTTTATGGTCCAGCTCTCACTTCCATACCTCACTACTGGGAAAACCATGGCTTTAACAATTCTACAATTCTACTTCCTTCCTGCTTTCCCCTTTTTATAGTGCAAGCTCTTTAGAGGCAGAGACCTGCCTATATGTTTGCTTATGAAAACTTAGAATCATAGAATCATAGAGTTGGAAGAGACCACAAGGGCCATCGAGTCCAACCCCCTGCCAAGCAGGAAACACCATCAGAGCACTCCTGACATATGGTTGTCAAGCCTCTGCTTAAAGACCTCCAAAGAAGGAGACTCCACCACACTCCTTGGCAGCAAATTCCTCTGTCAAACAGCTCTTACTGTCAGGAAGTTCTTCCTAATGTTTAGGTGGAATCTTCTTTCTCGTAGTTTGGATCCATTGCTCCGTATCCGCTTCTCTGGAGCAGCAGAAAACAACCTTTCTCCCTCCTCTATGTGACATCCTTTTATATATTTGAACATGGCTATCATATCACCCCTTAACCTCCTCTTCTCCAGGCTAAACATGCCCAGCTCTCTTAACCGTTCCTCATAAGGCATCGTTTCCAGGCCTTTGACCATTTTGGTTGCCCTCCTCTGGACACGTTCCAACTTGTACACTAATTGAGGTGTACTATTATTGAAATGATAAATAATATTAAAAGAATGACTTCTGCATCCAGCCATTTCCAGAAACCTCCACTCAGCTCCTTTCAGGAATCCCCCAGTGTGAAAATTCCCCCTTTCATTAGCTGAGCTGTATTTGAATAAGCAAGGCTCCCTCCATCTGCTACTCACTGTTCCAGCCACTTCGTTCTGAAGCAGAGCAGTCTGGTGCATTTCCAAGGGCTGGCTCACTGTGGTCGATGCTGTCCATTTTCTCTTTGATAGATTCCTGAAGTGTTGACAAGCCAATCAATGAGAGGTGGTGTAAATCATGCTAATTAAAGTATCTTTAAAAGGCATTCGTCAACCTTCCAGGCAGGTCGCACTGTGCAAACGTGTCCTTGCTAATCCTATGGCTGTTCAGTAATAGACTCCAGGAAGCCTCTCAGAAGCGTTGGTTTCATGGTCCCTTCATTTGAATTCAGCCTGACCTTTTATTTCCCTTCTCTTCCCTCCCCCTCCCCTTTTATGAAGCTCTGAGACCCCACAGCTAATTCTCCCCTGGCCTCCTTGCTGGCCCAAGTAGGACCAATTCAGCCAGCTAGCCCTGGGGATTATCTAATTGATTTTTGATTTTTATTGTTATTCATGTTTTTATACTGTATTTTACGCTGCTTTTATAATTAAGTGTTTTAAAGTGTTTAAAATTTGTTGCTAGCCACCCTGAGCCCGGTTTTTGAACTGGGAAGGGCAGGGTATAAATAAAAAAAATCATCATCATCATCATCTGGAGGATGCCTGGGCTGGACAGACACAGCATATCTGAGGGGCAGACAGACACCTGCAAGACGTGTGTGTGTGTTACTCCTGCCTCTTTACAGATCTAACTCGAGGTTCTTTGCTCTGGGATAAGCCCAACTTCCGCACCCAAATGATTTGGTTCTGTACTGATCTTAAAGGTAAAGGTAAAGGGACCCCTGATCATTAGGTCCAGTCGTGACCGACTCTGGGGTTGCGGTGCTCATCTCGCTTTACTGGCCGAGGGAGCCAACATACAGCTTCCGGGTCATGTGGCCAGCATGACTAAGCTGCATCTGGCGAACCAGAGCAGTGCACAGAAACACCGTTTACCTTCCCGTTGGAGCGGTACCTATTTATCTACTTGCACTTTGAGGTGCTTTCGAACTGCTAGGTTGGCAGGAGCAGGGACCGAGCAACGGGAGCTCACCCCGTCGCAGGGATTCGAACCGCCAACCTTCTGAGCGGCAAGTCCTAGGCTCTGTGGTTTAACCCACGGGGCCACCCACGTCCCTATAGTGATCTTAGAATCATGGAATTGTAGAGCTGGAAGGGGTCCTAAACAGTCATCTAGTCCAACTCCCCGGAATACAGGAATCACAGCGAAAGAATCCCTGGCAGGTGGCCATCCGGCCTCTGTTTGAAAGTCTCCAATGAAGGAGAGCCCACCACCTTCCAAGGTCATTGATTCACAGAACTGTAGGGGTGGGACTGCAATGGTGATCTCGCCCAACCCCCCTGCCCCACAATGAAGGAATCACAGCTAAACAATCCCTGGCAGATGGCAATCTAATACAGTGGTACCTCGGGTTACATATGCCTTGGGCTACATACTGTTATGTACTGAAGTTCTCACCCTGGGCCAGCAGGGGGATACTGTAGATAGTTATGCAAATGAAGGATTGAAAGTGACGTTCAGTGATTGGATAGTTTTAGAAAGTGCTACAGTAACGTTGTACTGGAGCTCTATATAAGCCGGCTGACTGAGCCCTTCAGTTCAGTTCTGTTGTGGCCTCTGAATAAAGAAGAGCTGTTTGAAGAATCGCTGTGTCGTCTGATATGTTCACCCACAACTTAACACATACGCTTCAGGTTACAGACTCTGCTAACCCAGAAATAGTGCTTCAGGTTAAGAACTTTGCTTCAGGATAAGAACAGAAATCGTGCTCCAGTGGCGCGGCGGCAGCAGGAGGCCCCATTAGCTAAAGTGGTACTTCAGGTTAAGAACAGTTTCAGGTTAAGAACGGACCTCCAGAACGAATTAAGTACTTAACCAGAGGTACAACTGTAATAATAATAATAAATTTTATTTATACCCAGCCCTCCCTGGCCAGAGCCGTGCTCAGGGTGGCTACCAGCAGTAAAATTACAGTAAAAATCTAATAGAAAAAAACCCCAGTTTAAAATACAGGTTAAAATGCAATTTAAAAAGCAGCCTCATTTTAAAAGTAGCTCATAGATCTAAACCGTAAGGGGAGGGAAACATAAGGGTCAGACTGAGTCCAAACCAAAGGCCAGGCGGAACAGCTCTGTCTTGCAGGCCCTGAGGAAAGATGTCAAGTCCTGCAGGGCCCTAGTCTCTTGTGACAGAGCGTTCCACCAAGTCAGAGCCAGTACTGAAAAGGCCCTGGCCTTAGTTGCGACCAATCTAACCACCTTGCGATCTGGGACCTCCAAAATGTTGTCATTTGTGGACCTTAAGGACCTCCGCGGGGCATACCAGGAGAGGCGGTCCTGTAGGTACGAGGGTCCTAGGCCGCATAGGGCTTTAAAGGTCAAAACCAGCACCTTAAACCTGACCCTGTACTCCACCGGGAGCCAGTGCAGCTGGTAAAGCACTGGGTGAATGTGATCCCGTGGCAAGGACCCCGTAGGGAGCCTCGCCGCGGCATTCTGCAATCCAAACCTGCAATGAAGGAGACTACATCATTGCCCAATCGACGAGCAGTGAGAGAATCCAGGGGTTCTAGGTGCTTAACCCAGGCTCAGTGTCCATGGAATGAAGATCAGCAGAGACTGTTGTGCTCTTAGGACATATGGTTTTATTAATGCATCTATACAACCTGAGCATAGGAGGGAGGAGCTCATAGCATTAACACCCCAACAGAGCTTTGATCCAGCCCAGAGCAAGCATGAGTCTGACCAAACTGCGGGGGGCAGTGGAAGACAGGAGTGCCTGGCGTGCTCTGGTCCATGGGGTCACGAAGAGTCGGACACAACTAAACGACTAAACAACAACAAACAACAACAAAGAGCAAGCAGGTCTCTGTGTCTCCAGCTTCCAGCTGCTTCCAGCACAGCTCTCCCTCACGTACCCACTGGATATTTTTCTCTTACCTAGCAGCTAAGTGAGGGGGTGGTGGTGGAGCAAAGACCCACCCCTTAAGAGAGCCAGTGTGGTGTAGTGGTTAAGAGTGGTGGACTCGTAATCTGGTGAACCGGGTTCGATTCCCCGCTCCTCCACATGCAGCTGCTGGGTGACCTTGGGCTTGTCACACGTCTCTGAAGTCCTTCAGCCCCACTCACCTCACAGAGTGTTTGTTGTGGGGAAAGGAGAATGTTAGCCGGTTTCAGACTCCTTCGGGTAGTGATAAAGCGGGGTATCAAATCCAAATTCCTCTTCTTCTGAAACTGGAGGGTCCCATCACTCAGCTGTAGCTCTTGCACCATCGCTAATTCTTTTGGGATGTTGATGAGGAGACTTAAGTGGACAGTTAAGCTCATTGTCTGAATTCTGACTAGTGCAGCAACAGTATTCTCTCTTAGATTCTAACCCTCCCTGGGTACAGGACCCCAAGAACAGGAAGGGACTCCATCCAGACTGACCACTACCTCCAACTCATAACATTTTTCTAGGATGGGCTGTTGGGCTGCACACATGTATGTGAAGCACTGATCTTTCAAGATCAGCTTGTAGCCTGGCTGAGCTTCCTAGGGCGCCCAAGCAACCCTGTAACACTGTGTGAGGAACTGAGGAGATAAGCTGCATTTGCAATGAGCTCTGTTTGCAGAGACATCTTCTTTTCATCCTCACCATCCTTGAATTGCTGGCAATACAGGCAGCCAAAGGCTTGATGCAGCGCTCTCCTCCTGACTACTACTCCACGTCCTCAAAGACTTTCCTCCCCTGTAATCTTCTCCTCAAAAGATCTCTTCCTCTTGGCCAAAGAGGTTCCCATTTCTCTGCCTCATTCATAAGGCGCTTTAGAACTTCTTGCACTTTTCATTCAGTGCTTCGTGGTGGTGATGACAAGAGGAAGCTAACAGCAAATCACACGAAGCAAGCAGAGTCAACTCTTCAGGAGAAAAAAGAAGATATGCACAGGGGTGTCAGGCCTAATGAGCACAGCAACCCATCTCTGGTAGGTCTTGCCCCCATGCGGCAGTTAAGAAAACAACTGCCTAAGTCCCCTCCTCTCTAGGGTTTCCCCCAAGCAATCTGAGACTGTGCCTGTGTGGTGCTAATTGCTCCGCCGCCCTCTTCAGGCTGCTCCTGGTTCTGGGAGTCACAGAAGGAAGGGGAGACACTTGTGCCTCTTCACCAGCATGGCTCATCTCTGCCTCTTGGGCTCCCTCATCCCACTCTCCTGCTTCTGTGAAATAGAGTCGAGAGTGGATTTCATGCTCTATTCAGCTCATAATGGTGAGGAGGAATGGAAGTTCCCCCAGAATGTCTGCTTTATATACAATATTTAAACAATGGGTCCCATGTGATTGGCTAATTCCGGGATTCTCCTGTAGACCAATCAGCTTGAGGATTCCCTTCCACCTGGAGCTGGATTGGGTGGCTCCTGTGAACCAATCAGACTGCTGCATTCTGGGTCCTATTGTTCTAGGACCAATCAGACTGCTGCATTCTGAATTCTATTGTTCTAGGACCAATCAGACTGCTGCATTTTGGATCCTATTCAACTCAGTACATAACATTCTGATTCTGGACTTCTCTTTGCCACAGTCTCTTCCTGCTCGCGAACCCCTGTTACCTGTTCTTCCCCATCTTCTACTTCCTTGTAGTCTCAGCACTGCTCCCTGGCCTCTGAGCCTTCTTTCGTTGAGTTTTCCTCAGCTGGTTCCTCCCACTATTCCTCTGCATCCAAACTGTCCATGACAGGTGATGAGGGTGGAAGATGGTGGCATTTGCTTTTCTTTCCATGAACTATCTCTCCAACTCTCTGGAGGCTCCCTGCCTCCCTGGGCTTTCTGCTCTCTGGAAGAAGAGAAGAAGAAGAAGAGTTTGGATTTGACATCCCACTTTATCACTACCCAAAGGAGTCTCAAAGTGGCTAACATTCTCCTTTCCCTTCCTTCCCCACAACAAACACTCTGTGAGGTGAGTGGGGCTGAGAGACTTCAGAGAAGTGTGACTGGCCCAAGGTCTCCCAGCAGCTGCATGTGGAGGAGCTGGGAAGTGAACCCGGTCCCCCAGATTACGAGTCCACCGCTCTGAACCACTACACCACACTGGCTCTCTCTGGAGTCTTCCTGTAGCATTTCCCCTGAAGTGCAAAACCCCAGGGAGACTGACTTCCATCAACTGATTTGTCATTATTTTCAGTGAAGTCCTTTCTTTTACCTTCTTAATAAAAACCCCCAAAACTTCCTACCAACCATTCATTAAAGACTTCATTAAAAAATAAAATAGCCACAGACAGTTGTGGAATGCACAGCAGTCAGCCTCCCCTGTCTTTTCCTGAGATTATACACTCCACATTTTCAGGAAAGGTTGAGACCCGTTGTCTACATATTTAAAATAAGAGAAGGTTGGTGAAGATGAAGTTCAGGAGAGCCCTGGACCCTCCGCTGCCCAGTCCAGACACAGATCAGTCTCTGAAGTGCAGAAGTCAGATTCTGCCTGGTGCCAAGGGCTCCCTTTGGAGTGTGGAGGCTTTGACCTACATACTGAGAGTTCTGCATCCCTCTTTATGTTTTTGCTTCTTGCAAATGCATATTCATTTCTGAAATCTGCTGGAGGCAGCGAGAAGAAACCCAAGATCAATGTATTCCCAACAGGCTAGTCTGTTAGTATAAATGCATATAAATCAAGCTAATTAAAGAGGAAGGTGTGTTTAATCTCTCTCTCTCTCTCTCTCTCTCTCTCTCTCTCTCTCTCTCTCTCTCTCACACACACACACACACACACAACCCACCCACAATCTGCTCCTTGTCCCTTTATTTTATTTTGCCCCCCCCCCAAAAAAAGTGGAATAACCATGCAAAGAGAAGAAACTGGGAGAGAATGTGGAATTGGTATGCTTTGCAGTCTTGGGGACATCAGGGATTTATTTTAATCCAGTCCATTAATCAATTTCTCTGTTGAAATTGAATTAACTGTCTTTCATCGGAATCACATCCTGGGACTTGAAAACAGTAACCGGCACATCTGAATGCAAATGAAGCAGCTTCTCTTTCTCTCCCTCCCTCCCTCCTCTTTCTCTGCAGAAATGTCCAGCAGGGGAATTCCTGGCTCCCAAAGCTCTTCCTTCTCCTCATCATCACTGGAGTTCCCCAAACTGGGCAGCAAGACCCGGAACGGACTCTGGTTTCTCCCACGATTATTCCTTTCTGCAACACCCAACCAGACACAGTTTCAAAAGGGAGGGGGCCTCATTCCTGGGCACCCTTACTTGGAAGAAAATGGGAGTGAACTCTTGCATGACTTACGGCCAAGGGGATTTTGTTTAGGTTTGTGGTGCCAAAACTAGGTTCACAGACAAAGCCACTTGATGTTTGCAGTCTGCTCACTTCCCCTAAAAAGGTAAAGGTAAAGGTACCCCTGCCCGTACGGGCCAGTCGTGTCCGACTCTAGGGTTGCGTGCTCATCTCGCTCTAGAGGCCGTGAGCCGGCACCGTCCGCGGACACTTCCGGGTCACGTGGCCAGCGTGACGAAGCTGCAGCTGGCGAGCCAGCACCAGCGCAGCACACGGAAACGCCGTTTACCTTCCCGCTATAAAGCAGTACCTATTTATCTACTTGCACTTAAGAGTGCTTTCGAACTGCTAGGTGGGCAGGAGCTGGGACCGAATGACGGGAGCTCACCCCGCCGCGGGGATTTGAACCGCCGACCATGCGATTGGCAAGTCCTAGGCACTGAGGTTTTACCCACAGCACCACCCGCGTCCCTCACTTCCCCTAAAGGCCCCAATTTGTATATATCTGCAGCCGTCTGATTGCTGCTGCCTCGGGTCAGGAATGATTTCAACTCCTGAGCCTATTGTCCTTGCTGCCCCCAACCATGTAAGGTAAAGGTAAAGGGACCCCTGACCATTAGGTCCGGTCATGACTGACTCTGGGGTTGTGGCGCTCATCTCACTTTATTGGCCGAGGGAGCCGGCGTACAGCTTCCGGATCATGTGGCCAGCATGACTAAGCTGCATCTGGCGAACCAGAGCAGTGCACAGAAACGCCGTTTACCTTCCCGCTGGAGCGGTACCTATTTATCTACTTGCACTTTGACGTGCTTTCAAACTGCTAGGTTGGCAGCAGCAGGGACCGAGCAACGGGAGCTCACCCCGTCACGGGGATTCGAATCGCCGACCTCCCGATCGGCAAGTCCTAGGCTCTGTGGTTTAACCTACAGCGCCACCCGCGTCCCACCACTCCAACCATGTAGGGGGATAATAATAACCATCATGGCTTGTAGCTGTTTGCAGGTGGGATAGTCAGGAAAGCCTACCTGATGCCTTTCTAGGTGTATATTGCAACATGCAAGAGCTTCCAGACATGGACAGAACACTGTCGGAGGAAGAGGGGGAGCGCACCGCCGCCAGCATCAGGATCCCGGTGGGGTGCCATCGTGGTTGCCCCCCCGCGCTGGGTGCCACGCCCCAGCAAATGGTGTGCCATGCCCCCAGGACGCATGCCACACCCACGGGATGTGTGCCAGCCATGCCCCCCCACCCTCCACCCCCGGTGCCAATCTCTGCCACTGGGACAGAGTAACTTTTGGATGGGTTTCTGTGCTACAGTTCCCACACTTCCCTGGAAAGAGCGATTGACTACTCTGGGAATAGTAGCAGATGAGGAGGGCGGGGATAGGGAGTCTCCTAACACTGCTCAGCATCCTTAACAGACTACAGCTCCCATAATTCTTTGGGGGCAGCTATGGCTGTTTAAAGTGGTATCACCGTACTTTCATTCTATGGTGAGAATGGGGCCTGAGCCCATTCCTGAACCTGTAAGCTGTCAACTTACAGATTTGAAAATAAGGGACCAGCAGCCTCGAAAATAAGGGATCAGCAGCCAAAAAAAGGGATCAACAATTACTTTGATAAAATACATATTTTGTTACGTGCAAATGGCTTTAGATACCTATTAGGTCCATAAATTACCATATAGCATATATTCAACACAAAAAAACAGCAACAATTTGTTGCTGACAAAGCACAGCTGGACAAAGAAAGGGCCCCATTACCTTCAGTAGCTTATTTAAGGGACATCATCAATAAGGGACAGCAACGGGACATGGCGCTGGGATAAGGGACTGTCCCGCCAAATAAGGGACGCTTGACAGCTATGGGTCAGCATGCTGTAGTGGTTAGAAGACCAGGGTTCTTATCCCCACTCAGCCATGGCCTTGGGGGCCAGTCATTGCCTTTCAGCCTAACCTACCTCACAGGGTTGTTGTGGGGATAAAGCGAGGAGGGGGTAAACCATGTATTCCAGCTTGAGCTCCTTGGAGAAAAAGGTTGTGGGCATTCTGTGGCTGCGTGTTGGGACAGAGCCAGCCTGGGGGAAGTTGCTGCCGCTCCAGGCATGAACAACACACTCAATGTGACAGGCTGTATGTAATTATATGAATTCTTTTCTTAAATTCTTATTTAATTCTTTTTAAAATACAATTCAACATGTCGTATCAGAATATGTGGTTCTGTAGACCAACTTGTCATATAAACAAAACATATTATGAGAAATTAGAGTCCAGCAGATTGACCAGGAAATACAATCTGTTCAGTTAGCATGTTGCTAACATAAGAACTGGATATTGCTAACAAGATTTTTTTTAAAAATGGAATTCATATAATTACATACAGCCCATCACATTGTGTATGATGTTCAGCTTTGCATTTACATGACAAAGGGTTTGATAGTGTTTTGAACGCAGCTCCAGGTATAGCAAGGCCTGGGAGAGGCCTGGGCAGGGGCAGAGGAAGGGTTTTCGGTGGGGGTGGACCGCTCTGGGTGTCTTCGCTGAGGGGGGTGACATTTGGCGCGATGCCTGCCCGCGCCGCCAAAGCCTACTCTGAGCCATCAGGGGAAGGCAGGAACTGCGCCGCTTTGCCAACGGCATTCCTCTCCTTCCCCCTTTGTTTTGAAAGCTTGGGGGAGGCTTGAGAGTCATGGGCGGATGGTGCATCGAATGTCCACCATCAGCGGCTTGCTCTGACCCCGACTGCAGGGTGCACACGCCACTCCATGCACCCGAGTGCCTATCCCGTGCCTGGGAGGGCACCTGTGATGGCCTGGGATTCGGACTCGGATGCTGAACCTGAGGGATCCCAGCCTGCACAGGATTCCCTGCCTCCAGAACCAGCTGAGCCGGGGCTGGGGCATGAGCCTGAAGGGTCCTCACCTGTGCTGGGTCCTCAGGTGCAGGCACCAGCTGAGTCTGCTCTGGCTCCTGAGGTGATGGAGGACCCATTGCCTGCAGGTGCTCCACTCTCAGCCCCGTCAAGGAAGCTGAGGTTGCCTCTGGGTCCGGTAACCCTCCAGCCTCTCCTGCGCCTCAGAGGCTCAGGGCAGAGAGGCAGAGGGAACTAAGTTCCCACAGGAGGAGTGCTTGCCTCCAGGCCAGGAGGCGAGTCACCAGAGGATCGGGGCCGCCCTATGCCTCAGGGCAGATAAAAGCCAGCCAGCCCCAGTCCCAAGTTACGGGAGCAACATTGTTGGTTGCTAGTTCCTGCCTGAACCCTGTCCTGCTCTCCTGCCTGAGCTCCTGACCCGCCCTGGCTCCCTGCTTGCAAGCCTGTTCCTGACTTCACCCGACTCCCTGCCCTGCACCCAGCTTCAGCTACTATGGACTGCCTCCATGTTGCACCTTTGACTATGGACCAGACTTGGACCTCACCATGGGACCAGCACAGCACCATCTGCCCTGGGCACCACTGTCATATGCTCAGCCACTGGTCCTGGGTGGGCCTTAAATGGTTGCAAAAACCAGGAGGCTGGCAAATCAGCCGTGACTTACTGGGCACCTTGCGAGAGGAAAGTGATTAATACATTTAGCAAGTAAATATAATAAATAATGGACGGCTCACCTGAAGCCAATTCTCACGAGGAAGGCTCCATTAGCAAGCCTCTTTGTAAATCTCGGCTGCAGAGGGCAGCTTTGCTGCTCTTGGGAAGTGGGAAAGGGGATTTTAATTTTGCTCATGCCTGCATTGAAGTCAGGTCAGCTGCCGTTAGTTATAGCTCTGTTTTGGACTTGGAGGTATGGAAATTAAGGCATCATGAAGTGAATGCCAGGCCTGGGCACCTGGACGTAATTGAATCCTGCGAGAGGTTTAAAATATGAAGCCTGTTCCTCTCTCCTGGCAGTGCACTGCCCATTTGACAGAGTTTCACAGAATTGTAGGGCTGGAAGGTACACCCAGGGGTCATCTATTCCACCCCCTCCAATGCATGAATCACAGCTAAAGAATCCCTGGCAGATGGCTATCCAACCTCTGCTTAGAAATCTCCAAGCAAGGAGAGTTCACCATCTTCCAAGGGAGACTATCCCACTGTTGAACAGCTCTCATCACCAGAAAGTTCTTTATTGTCACTTGAAGCCATTGGATTGGGTTCTTCCCTCCAGAGCAGCAGAAAACAAGCTTGCTCCATCTTCCTTGCGACAGCCCTTCAGGTAGTCAAGGATGGCTATCCTGTTACCTCTCAGTCTTCTCCTCTCCAGACCCAGCTCCCTCAACCGTTCCTCATAAGGCTTCCCTACGAGATCCTTGATCATCCTGGTTGTGTACACCTTTCAGATAGTCTTGAAGGCAACAGCCTTGAAGGCAGCAATGCTGCTGAAAGCCAGTTCCTGGAAACCACAGGAGGTGAGGGTACTCTTGTGCTCAGACCCTGCTTACTGGCAGGGACGTAGGAAGGGGGGGCGGTGGGGGTGGACTGCCACTGGTGACCTCACTGAGGGGGGTGACATTCGGCACGCCGCCTGCCTGCAGCTTCCAACCCTACCCTGAGCCGTCAAGGTAAGGGGGAGAGCCACGCCACTTTGCCAGCAGCATTCCCCCCCCTTCCCCCTTCGTTTTGACAGCTTGGGGTAGGCTTGGGAGTCGCGGGCAGGTGGCGCGCCGCATGTCCGCCATGGGCAGCTCTCTCCACCCCGTTGGCGGCTTGCTCCGTCCCCCACTGCAGGGTGCACACGCCACTCCGGGCACCCTAGCGGCTACCCTACACCTGGGAGGGCACCCTCTGCGCCACACACCCCTCAGGAGTGCGCCACGCCCCTCCTCGGGAGCATGCCCACCCTGCGATCTTGCCCATCTGTGGCAGCTGAGGTGGGGATGGTGGTGGACCCAATTTGTTTACATTTTGTAAATAATGAAATGGGGGTGCAGTGCTGGCGTAGTGATTGTAGCCAGTGCCACTGGGAGCTGATGGGCCTTTGTCTCGTTCTAACTGTGTGAGCAATTAACAAAAGAATTACCTGGACTCCTATATTCAAAACGTGGGGTTTTGCACACTCTCCATCCAGAAAGAACCCCCAAGAGAGTTTAAAACACCCACAGAATTAAGCAGCAGAATAGTGTGAAGTATAGTTTGTTAAACCCTTTTGCACATCCCTTTTAGTCTGCTTTAAAGCCTTCGCCCTCCTCTCTCTAGTAATACATTCTTAAGTAAGTTTAAAAGTTTTACTTACTAAATTCAAATGTATTCTTCATGCATTGTTTCATGCAGCAGCAAGGAGAACACAGGTAGATTACTATGCAAAGTACGTAATAGAGCTTCAAACTTATGGTCTGAACTTGTTCAGACACTTACATCCTAGTCGGTTACATGGCTGAAAGAAAGTGAGGAATAGGAAGAAGGAGAAGCTTCACTTCCTTCCTCATGGAGAAGAGGGGCTGTGACCTAGCTGAGTCTGGGAACAGAACTCTGTGGTCTTAACCCCTTCACACACTAACTAGCACTCATGCGTAGTTATGTTTGACTGCAATTTCCCACACTCACACAGAATTCCCATCCCTGGAGAAGCACTACAGTGGAAAGTCAGCAGGAACTGCATCTGTAATGGTGTCTGTGCAATTCTGAACTTTTTAGGTGGTTTGTTACTGTAGATCATGGCATGGCAGTACAGTTGGTATCATTCAGTATAGAATATACTGTATTTTTTGCACCATAACACTCACTTTTTTCCTCCTAGAAAGTAAGGGGAAATGTCTGTGCGTGTTATGGAGCGAATGCCTGCAGCTGGCGGGGGGGGGGGGATCTGCTGCAGTCGTGAGCAGAGGATCCATGGTTCCCCTTCCTTCTCTCCTCCGTGGTTACAAAGCATGGATCCACGTGGATCCTCAGGATTTTTGCATTGGGCTACTCCAAACTCACTATCAGATCACATGTCTGTGGCCACAGCATGAACCACAAAAATCATATATCCACTATTTCGTTTAGAATATTTTTTTTCTTGTTTTCCTCCTCTAAAAACTACGTGCGTGTTATGGTCTGGTGCGTGTTATAGAGCGAAAAATATGGTACTCCTCAATGAACTTTCTTGATCCTGGGACAAGTCCTCATCTTGAATATGTCCTGGAAGGTTTCCTAATATTTTAAAAACTTTAGGTAGATTATCAGCAAGTAACCTACTTATCAGCAAAAATTCATTTCCAGGCATAGGACAAGTGGAAATGTGGACGAGCCCTCAGTTCCTTTTGGCTTTTGGGAATACAGTGGTAACTTGGTTGTCGAACGGCTTGGATCCCAAACAAATCAGCACCCGAACGCCGCAAACCCGGAACTGAGTGCTCCGGTTTGCAAACGTTTTTCGCAAGTCGAACATCTGACGCGGCTTCCAAGGCTTCCGATTGAGTGCAGGAAGATCCTGCAGCCAATTGGAAACCGTGCCTTGGTTTTTGAATGGTTCCGGGAGTCGAATGGATTAAGTTCGAGAACTAAGGTACCACTGCTGTCTGCTTATATTGCAGCTTTGCTGTCTGAAGCGGCACACATGCATCCTGCCACTTTCATTTCATGTAATCAGCCAAACGTTCTTTGTTCCTCTTGTGCAATAACTTCTTGTGGGCATAAGGTAAGTGCATATTCATAACAAATGCAACTCTAGCAAAAATATCTTGCAACCCTCTCAGCTTGATATTGGGAGTGTTTGTAGGAACGCACATAAGTGCTACACATTCAGACGCACACCTTGTAACACAGCCCCAACAACCCATGAATGTTTGACCTTTGGAGTTTCTCCCAAGGCAACCAACGCCAGCAATCTGCTGGAGCGGGGCAGAGACCCTATGCCCTTGCTTGCTATGAGCGGGTGAGAATGTCTGACAGGGGAACCTCTAGTGTAGGAATTGTGCAACAGTTAAGGGCTCCTCTCTGTTGCCTTGTCTCCCAAAACACCTCCCAATACAAGATGCAGGGACACGGGTGGCGCTGTGGGTTAAACCACAGAACCTAGGACTTGCCAATCAGAAGGTCAGCGGTTCGAATCCCTGAGATGGGGTGAGCTTCCATTGCTTGGTCCCTGCTCCTGCCAACCTGGCAGTTTGAAAGCACATCAAAGTGCAAGTAGATAAATAGATACCGCTCTGGCAGGAAGGTAAACGGCGTTTCCGTGCTTCTCTGGTTCGCCAGAAGCAGCTTAGTCATGCTGGCCACATGACCTGGAAGCTGTACGCCGGCTCCCTCGGCCAGTAAAGCGAGATGAGCGCCGCAACCCCAGAGTCTGTCACAACTGGACCTAATGGTCAGGGGTCCCTTTACCTTTACCTTTACCTAAGGGCTCCTCTCTGTTGCGTTGTCTCCCAAAACACCTCCCAATACAAGACGCAGCTGGTCAAGTGCACAGGACAAGGATTAGCTGCTCTTTTGACCACCAGAGCTCCACATGCCAGCCCCCTCCTCTTACAATGAATGCCAGCAAATTAATTAAGCAGAGGATTAGCACTTCATCATAAAGTGCTTTGAAGGTGGAAGGCACAATAGTGGTGGTAATTATGTAAATAATAACAGTGAGGAACTCTTTGATGTGTCCAGGAAAAGCGGCAGTGAGATTGCGGGGGTGCTGGGAGCCTAAGAGATGAAGCAGGATTTGTGAGCTGTAGAATCTCAGTGAGACTGGGCAAAGTGTTGCAAATTTAGTGGAGACTCTCCTATGGAGGGAACTGCAAATGGGTGGCCCGGGGCAGGGGCGGTGGAGAGGTCCCAGCTGGAATGTCATAGACTGGTTAGATGCTGAGGAATTAAGTTGTGGGTGAACATATCAAACGACACAGCGATTCTTCAAACAGCTCTTGTTTATTCACAGGCCAGAACAGAACTGAACTGAAGGGTTCAGCCAGCCTGCTTATATAGAGCTCCACTACAACGCAACAGTAACCACTTTCTGTAACTATCCAATCACTGAATGTCACTTTCAACCCCTTATTTGCATATGTGGACCTGAGTGAAAACTATCTACAGTATCCCCCTGCTGGCCCAGGGTGAGAACTTCAGTACATAACAGGAATGGTGGGAGGAACCAGCTGGGGAGCACGCAAGAGAAGAAGGCTCAGAGGCTAGGGAGTGCTGGTGGGATGATGATGAGTGTTCAGAGGGAGAAGACTGGGAGAAGGAGGTGTCAGAAGCTGAAGTGGTAATGGGGGCTAGTGAACTTGGAGAGTCTGTGCACTGAGAAGTCCAGAATCAGAGGTAGAAGCTGAATCAGGAGGGTGGCAGGAGTGAGGCTGTGCTGGTCCCGTGGGTTACCCGAGAGGTGAGGTCCAAGTCCTGTCTGTAGTCAAAGGTGCAACATGGAGGCAGTCCATAGTAGCTGAAGCTGGGTGCAGGGCAGGGAGTCGGGTGAAGTCAAGGAAAGGTTTGCAAGCAGGGAGCTAGGGCGGGTCAGGAGCTCAGGCAGGAAAGCAGGACAGGGTTCAGGCGGGAACTAGCAACCAACAATGTTGCTCCCGCAACCTGGGACTGGGGCTGGCCGGCTTTTATCTACCCCAAGGCATAGGGCGGCCCCGATCCTCTGGTGACTCACCCCTCCTGGCCTGGGGGCAAGCACTCCTCCTGCGGGAACTTAGTTCCCTCCGCCTCTCTGCCCTGAGCCTCTGCAGCTCAGGAGAGGCTGGAGGGTTACCGGACCCAGAGGCAACCTCAGCTTCCTCTGAAGGGGCTGAGAGTGGAGTACCTGTGGGCAATGGGTCCTCCCTCACCTCAGGAGCCAGAGCAGACTCAGCTGGTGCCTGCACCTGAGGACCCAGCACAGGTGAGGACCCTTCAGGCTCAGGCCCCAGCCCCGGCTCAGCTGGTTCTGGAGGCAGGGAATCCTGTGCAGGCTGGGATCCCTCAGGTTCAGCATCTGAGTCCGAATCCCAGGCCATCACAGAGGCGAAGAAGCAGAGATGAGTCAGGCTGATGTCTTCCCCTCCTTCTGGGACAAGCTCCCCTCCCTGATGGCCTCTCAGAACCAAGAGAGGCGTGGAAAGGTGGAGGAGAGGTTGGCTGCACACAGGCGCGGTCTCCGATTGCTTGGAGGAAACCCTGGAGAGGCGGAGACACAGATGGCTGCAAGGAGGCTGGGACCTTTATTCTTGGCAACTGACCCATGGAGGCAAGACCTATGGGATGGGGGTGGGGAGTTCCTGTGCTCATTAGGTCTGACATTCTGCCGAATCTGTGCAGACCCTGTTCTTGCTAATGTAGTTAACTCTGATGTTCATGGTGTGATTTACTACTGGCTGGCTCCTGTCAAAGCATAACAGAGGGCCTTCTTGGTAGTGGCGCCCACCCTGTGGAATGCCCTCCTATCAGATATCAAAGAAATAAACAATTATATGACATTTAGAAGACATCTGAAGGCAGCCCTGTTTAGGGAAGTTTTTAATGACCGATGTTTTAATGTACCATATTTTTCGCTCTATAACACGCACCCGACCATAACATGCACGTAGCTGTTAGAGGAGGAAAATCCGTAGGCATGCCATCCGTAGGCATTCCCTCCATAACACGCACAGACATTTCCCCTTACTTTTTAGGAGGAAAAAAGTGAGTGTTATGGTGCAAAAAATACGGTATTTTTAATCTTTTGCTGGAAGCCGCCCAGAGTGGCTGGGGAAACCCAGCCAGATGGGCAGGGTAGAAATAATAATAAATTATTATTATTATTATTATTATTATTATTATTATTATTATTATTATTATGAAAAGAAACAAAGAAGAAAAAATGTAGACCGTAAAGTATCACAGCCAGGAAGGACCAAAATACAAAGTTCTAGTGCAGTTTGGGGGCAAAAAAACACCACCCATCCCCTTCACAGATAATAAAGATTTATTTTTAAAAAAGTATTTTCCATCTGTGAGTTCCATAGATATTGACAATAAAAGTTCTATATGGTTTTAAAGAGTTGTCTGTGACTGGACCTAACGGTTAGGGGTCCCTTTACCTTTACCTTATGGTTTTAAATGAGCCAGATATTTGCATTTACTTGGTGGCACTGAGAAACCACGGGCCTCACGGGCGTATTTGTATAAGAAATAAAAGCACGCCTGAGCTCTACCCTTTAGATACTTTTAGTTTATGAGATATGTTTTCGAGAAGGGCATTTTACCAAACACAACTGTCTGCCTGCATCGCCAAACCTCCTTCCTCGCAGTGCATTTTCTCCAACCTCCACTGTTGGATACGGAGGGAACCAGTGGCCCAGCCAGGCTCCATTTTACTGGGTGATCAATAAACTGTTAATTTAAAAATATCCTTAGAAAACAGCTTCTGGTCTGAGGTCTCCGAATGTGCAGCTGGGAAACAGATTGCAAAGGCGGCAAGAAATGCTATTAACAAGACTCCAGTGTTCCAGGAGATATTAATATTAATGGTGATATTAATGCCAACGAGCGTCAGCTCCAATATTTTGAGGCATCTTCTAAGCGCTGCTAATGGGTAATGACAACCAGGCAGTTTCTGGGGGGAATAGAATTGTCTCTGCTTAACGTGACGGGGCAGGAGCCAGGCTGGGGCTGCTTCCATAGCTGGTACTGTGATGGATCGGGGTGGTGGTGTCCCGTTTTGTGCCAGGGCCTGATTCCCCCCCCCCCCAAAAATGGCTGCCACTGGATATAAGTCTCTAGGAAGTTCAGCTTTTCAGAGGAGGGGGTCCTAAACCGCACAGACAAGGTCTCCTTCCTCCCTCCAGAAGAGACAGAGAGAGAGAGAGAGAGAGAGAGAGAGAGAGAGAGAGAGAGAGAGAGATTCTATATTCCTATAGTCCAGAGGACCCAGCTTTGGAACAAAAAGGGCAGTGGACTCCCCTTCATTGGGGGGCTTTTAAACAGAAGCTAGATGGTCAAGAATGGGAAATTGATGATGAAGAGTGAAATATACTCTGAGTCGAGTGTGGATTTCATGCTCTTTATTCAGCTCATAGTGGCGAGGAGGAATGGAAGTTCCCCCGAAATGTCTGCTTTATATACATTATTTACACAATGGGCCCCACGTGATTGGCTAATTCCGGGATTCTCCTGTAGGCCAATCAGGTTGCGGATTCACTTCCACCTAGAGTTGGATTGGGTGGCTCCTGTGGACCAATCAGACTGCTGCATTCTGAATCCTATTGCTCTAGGACCAATCAGACTCCTGCAATTTGGATCCTATCCAACATAACAAAGAGGTTAAACGTGTTATGATTAAATGGGCACAAGATTTAGGACATAATATTCAAATGAAAGACTGGGGGAAATTATGGAAAATAGTTTTAAAATTTACTGCTTGTACAACTTTGAAAGAGAACTATATGAAAATGATGTATCGATGGCATTTAACTCCTGCTGAACTTGCAAAAATGTATAGAACTAGTTCCAATAAGTGCTGGAAGTGTAAAGAAAAAGAAGGTACGTTTTATCATATGTGGTGGGATTGTAAAGCAATCAAAAACTTTTGGGAAATGATATATAATGAATTGAAGAAGATGTTTAAAATAACTTTTGTTAAAAAAACCAGAAGCATTTCTGTTAGGTGTACAATCATATGGAACAGTGGTACCTCGGGTTAAGTACTTAATTCGTTCCGGAGGTCCATTCTTAACCTGAAACTGTTCTTAACCTGAAGCACCACTTTAGCTAATGGGGCCTCCCGCTGCTGCAGCGCCGCCAGAGCACGATTTCTGTTCTCATCCTGAGGCAAAGTTCTTAACCTGAGGTAATATTTCTGGGTTAGTGGAGTCTGTAACCTCAAGCGTATGTAACCCGAGGTACCACACTATGGGGAAAGTTTCATTCATTGCTACCATGAGCTGAATAAACAGCATGAAATTCACACTCGATTCTGAGTATATTTCACCACCCCTCTGTTTTCAAAAGAGTTTCCTTTGCACATCAGGCTTCACTACCCACAACACACTCTTGCTGCACTCATTTCAACTCCTTCATGGAATCCCTCCAAATGATGCTCAAACACACATGCGACTGTGTCTCTTAACTACACACACACACACACACACACACACACACACACACTGTGTTTAGCACTGCCATTTCTAAGTGGTGTACAATGAGCTTTGAAAAGCGCTACAATAGAGATGCAATCAGTTGCAATTAACCACAGAATCAGGAAAACATACTGAAAATGCCTGCTGGGAAAATAAATAAATTCAAAAGGGGACAGATGTTCAACAAGAAGGGGGCCTTCCTCATCTCAGATGGGAGTGAGATCCACAGAATTTGAATACATGGATGCTGGGAATTAGGAGCTGTGTGCCTGAGCGACGGGGAACCACAAAATACTGACTCCCTTGACAACCTCAGTGGGTGGATACGAATGTAAGGTATCAGGTGGTCTCTCCCGTATCCTGGACCCAAATAATGTAGGCGATTGGACCTGGCTCAGTGGCATGTGAGTGGCTGGTGCATTGCAGGAGGTTAGACTAGACGTCCCTTGGGGACCCCCCTCCCAGCTCTGCAATTCTATGCTTCTCTGAGTTATCTTTGGCCGGGAGCCCCTCCCTCCCGCTTCCATTCCCTTTGACTCATTCTGCTTCTCCAGCATGTTTATGGACATAATTACGGTGCGCTATTGATTTCCTGACAGCCAGCCTGATGTAGCTCAGTTACAGAGTCAAGCTAATTTCATACTTGGAGGTTTTTATGGCCCTTCGCAGCCTGCGGTGGCCAGCAGCTGTGCCCAAGCCATGCTGCCCTCCTCTTCGTGGCCAGAGATGGCGTCTCTGGGGGGGTTACACTGACTCAGACCATTGGTCCATGTAGCTCAGTATTGTCTACACTGACTGACAGCAGCTCTATGGGATTTTACACAAGAAGCTCTGTCTCTGAGCTATGGTCCTTGCTAACAACACACACAGAGAGGATCTTCTGTCCAAACCAACAGACGTCAAGGGACGAGCTGCTCCATCTCACAGGAAACAAAAACAAACCTCTGTGTTGCAATATGAACAATCACAACAATACAAACACAATATGTAGGCTCCCGGTGGAGTACAGGGTCAGGTTTAAGGTGCTGGTTTGGACCTTTAAAGCCCTATGCGGCCTAGGACCCACGTACCTATGGGACTGCCTCTCCTGGTATGCCCCACGGAGGACCTTAAGGTCCACAAATGACAACACTTTGGAGGTCCCAGGTCGCAAGGTGGTTAGATTGGTCTCAACTAGGGCCAGGGCCTTTTCAGCACTGGCCCCGACTTGGTGGAATGCCTGTCACAAGAGACTAGGGCCCTGCGGGACTTGACATCTTTCCACAGGGCCTGCAAGACAGAGCTGTTCTGCCTGGCCTTTGGTTTGGACTCAATCTGACCCGTATGTTTCCCTCCCCTTACGGTTTTGATGACGCTGCATTTTAAATTGCATTTTAACCTGTATTTTAAATTGGGTTTTTTTCCTATTATGTTTTAACGGTAATTTTACTGGTGTTACTCGCCATGCTCCAGAGAAGCGGACACGGAGCAATGGTTCCAAACTACAAGAAAGAAGATTCCACCTAAACATTAGGAAGAACTTCCTGACAGTAAGAGCTGTTCGACAGTGGGATTTGCTGCCAAGGAGTGTGGTGGAGTCTCCTTCTTCGGAGATCTTTAAGCAGAGCCGTGACAACCATATGTCAGGAGTGCTCTGATGGTGTTTCCTGCTTGGCAGGGGGTTGGACTCGATGGCCCTTGTGGTCTCTTCCAACTCTATGATTCTATGATTCTATGAGCTCTGGCTGGGGAGAGCGGGGTATAAATAAAAATTATTATTATTATTATTATTATTATTATTATTATTAGTTAGTAGAAAATATATAATAGAATAATGATATCATTCAAATTGTAGGCGTAAGCCAATCAAAATTCATATGTACAATATAACAGAGTGGTAGTGAGGACCATCAAGCCTTGTGTTCAAAACAGATGTATAAGGACAGTCCCACAATAGTCTTTCAAAAGTTTCAACAGAAGACGTCTCAAAAGTTTCAAAAGGACAGTGTCTCCGGAATAATACTACTGTTTCGTAATAGTCTTCATCAGCTTCATCTCACAGGAGGCACCATGAATGGAATCAAGCCTCAGTCCCTTTGTGGCGTGGGACCGGTGAAGACTTTTTCTTTTCTTTTTGTTTCATATTGCAAACTGAAACATGGACTCCCTTGTTGAACCTCCCTTGAACAAACCTCAAAAGCATCTTACAAGAAAACAGCAGCAGCGGCATTATCAAGAAGAACGAATAACAATACAGTGGTACCTCGGGTTACATACAATTCAGGTTACATACGCTTGAGGTTACAGACTCTGCTAACCCAGAAATAGTGCTTCAGGTTAAGAACTTTGCTTCAGGATGAGAACAGAAATTGTGCTCCGGCAGCGGCTAAAGTGGTGCTTCAGGTTAAGAACAGTTTCAGGGTAAGAACAGACCTCCAGAATGAATTAAGTACTTAACCCAAGGTACCACTGTACTTTTAAGACTTTTGAAAAGTTAAAACAGCAGCGTCCTAAAAATGGATTAAAACTCGTCTCAGCTTTCACAAGATTTACCCACACTGGAAGAATGGCAGATGAAGGTGATGGACTACATGGAACTGGCAGAAATGACTGGCAGAATCCGAGATCAGGGAGAAGAGGTGGTGGAAGAAGACTGGAAGAAATTCAAAGACTACTTGCAGAAATACTGTAAAATTAATGAATGTTAAAGGGATGTTGGATTGAAAATAAGCGGTTTTGGTAAAAAGATTAACAAGAATATGTAAATACGGATTGACAATGGATGGAAATATATAGTTATAATAGGTTAAGATATTAAGTAAAGATAAATGATAGAGGGTAAGGATTTGCTGAATTAACCATGTGAACTGGAATACAAAAAAGGGGTGTGTGAGGAGGTCAGGAAACAAGTAAATGAAATATAAGACATGAAAATATGGATTTCTTTTTAACCTTTTTTTCTTACTTTTGATGTATTTTGTCTTTGTATTTTTGTATTTCTTTTTCTTTTATTATTGTTATTCTTTTTTATTTTTTTTATTTCCTACTTTTAATTTTGTAACTTTTTATTGTCTGTAAAATTTCAATAAATATCTTTTAAAAAAACAAAAAAACAAACTCGTCTCAGCTTTCAATACATCCGGGTAGGCTTGTCTAAGCAAAAACGTTTTTAGCAGGTGCCCAAAAGAGGAGAGCGAAGGAACCTGCCTGATATCAATAGGCAGGGAGTTCCAAAGGATAGGTGCAGCAGTAAAAGGTCAAGTTCTTACAAGGCCGGGATGTGTATTATGTGGCACCCTCAGTAGTGCTGGTCAGTGGCGTAGCGTGGGGGATGCTAGGGGTGCCGGCCGCACCGGGCGCAACATCTGGGGGCCCCCGGATCTGGAGCTCCACCTACAGCCCAAGGAGAGGAGGAGGCGCCCGAGGGGAGGGGGCTTCGGCTGCCTCGGCCCGTGGGGGCTCCGCAAATAATAAATTTAATAAATTCCTGCTGGTCCTTGGCTCCTTCGCTCGCCCCCAGCCCCAGTTGCGTAGCGTAGGGGGGCAGGGGGGCCGGGCGCAACATCTGGGGGGGCGCGCTCGCACTCGAGTGCTAAAATCCACGGGTTAGGGGGCGCAAATTACTTGCCTTGCCCCGGGTGCTGACAACCCACGCTACACCACTGGTGCTGGTTCCGCCAATCGAAGCATTTGAGTGGGCGTATATTGGATAAGGTTGTCTCCTAGGTCCCAAGTTGTTAAGGGCTTTATATACCAACAGTAACACCTGGAATGTGTCCTGGTAGCAAATCAGCAACCAGTGCAGGTATTGTACGCCAACAAGGTATTCCTTGCTCCTGCCAGTAATCGTGCTGGAGGATTGGAGATGCTCCTTTAGGTATATACTGGGCAGAGGCCATTTAGGGCTTTAAAGTCAGCACCAAGACTTTGAATTATGCTCAGAAACGTACCGGGAGCCCATGTTCAATTCCTGTCTCCATCCATTCTTTGTCCCCGCTGGGCCATCCTGCCTTATTTGCCGTGTGAAAGTTGCCCTCCTGGCCCGGGTCCTGGTGACACGATAAAACAATTGTTCAAATTAAACAGGCTCCTTGCTTGTCACCCAGACGAGTAATAGAGTGGTCCTGATGCAATTATGTATCGATTGGCATCGTTACAGCCACTCCTGATTGCTTCTTATTGATATACCTCCAAGGCAGCCGTTGCAGCCTGAGCCAAGGCTCTGGGCACGGAGAAAGCAGAGCAGCGCTTTCCAAAGGCTGGGTGTGCAGGCAGCTGGCCTCCAATAGCCCCTTTGATAACTGAGTGGGGGGGGGGAGCAACTGAAATCTATCAGGACAGTGCAGGCAGGAAGCAAGGCAGAGTTTCAGGAGCAGGTAAAGAGCCCCAGTTAGATGAAGCTAGCCTAGCATCTTATCCAGGGCCCTGGGGCCAGTCAGAAGCCCACAAGCAGAGTGGCAAGAAGGCCAGAGTCTTTGGTTTGAAGTTGACTGACTCTTCTGAGACAAGTGATATAGGGAGGGCTCCTAGGAACGCAGGTAGCGCTGTGGCTTAAACCACAGAGCCTAGGACTTGCCGATCAGAAGGTCAGCGGTTCGAATCCCTGCGACAGGGTGAGCTCCCGTTGCTCGGTCCCTGCTCCTGCCAACCTAGCAGTTCGAAAGCATGTCAAAGTGCAAGTAGATAAATAGGTACCGCTCCGGGGGGAAGGTAAACGGCGTTTCCGTGCGCTGCTCTGGTTCGCCAGAAGCAGCTTACTCATGCTGGCCACATGACTTGGAAGCTGTACGCCGGCTCCCTTGGCCAATAAAGCAAGATGAGCGCCGCAACCCCAGAGTCGGTCACGTCTGGATCTAATGGTCAGGGGTCCGTTTGTCTTTGCCTTTGCCTGTTATGTACTAAGCTTGGATCCTAGAACAATAGGCAAGTAGGATCCTAGAATGAAACAACTGATTGACTTTCAGGAAAAGACCAATCAGGCTCCAGGAGGAAGTTAATCAGCCTTTAGGCTGGTTGGACCGTAGAATGCAACAACTGCAGGAGAAGACCAATCAGGCTCCAGGAGGGAAGCAGAACCAGCCAATCAGACGGGAATCATTGTGTAAATAATGTATATAAAAGCCTGAGGTTTGGGGGGCAATTCAATCACTGTTTTACTAGCTGCAATAAAGGGGATGAAATCACTACAGGAGTATATTTCAGTTCCTTCTCCAGAGTCTTCATATGTGTGGTCTTTGTAGCTAAGTAGATATTGTTCTTCTTGTTGGTTGGCTTTAGATGAGGAGGAGAGGCTATTTTATTAATTAATTATCCTTCCTCTTTTCCTCGCTTGTGTGAGAATGTAAATATCTGTTTCAGCAGAGTTAATATCACCACCCATGCGCAGCTTAGCTCTAGAAGCTATTAGGACAAGGTTGCGCGACCTTCTAGGACAATTACAATATGCAAGGATGCGATAGGCAGTCTTGGATTATCTCCTCACTTTTTATGTTTTCCTCTCAACAAAGAAATCACTCTCAGGCTGTTGAGCAAACAGGAAAAATGCAAGGTTTACTCACTGATCAACGTCTTGCCAGGATTCTACAGTTGCAGGGATGAAGATCAGGCAGGCAATGATCCTTTAAAGGACCTACCCAAGTCCATAAAAGGTAAAGGACCCCTGACAGTTAAGTCCAGTCGCGAACGACTCTGGGTTTGCGGTGCTCATCTCACTTTAACTCATTGCCTTTTCCCCACCACCAGGTTTTAGGGGTATGAAGTCATAGAGTTCCCTCTGTCAGCGGTGTAGCGTGGGTTGTCAGCACCCGGGGCAAGGCAAGTAATTTGCGCCCCCTAACCCCTAACCTGCCGCCGCTGCCAGCTTCTTCTTGCTGCTGCCTGGGCTGGGCTGGTGTGGTTCTCTCCCGCGCTCAGCGCTGCACTGGGCGGCCACTGCACTGTCCCTCCCCCAGATAGTTCCTCGCTCTCTCTCCGCACCGCACGCCTGGCACCCACCCCCTCCACAGTGGGCGGCCACCCGGCGGCTCGGATCGGATTCGCACAGCCAGCACTGCAGTGAGAGAGAGTGAGTGAGCCAGGTAGGGGCAGAGAGCTGCGAGTGCGAGCGCCCCCCCCCCAGATGTTGCGCCCGGTGCGGCTGGCCCCCCCTGCACCCCCCACACTACGCCACTGCCCTCTGTGCAGGTTCTGAAGCTCTATAGGTGCCATTGCCCCTATTTTTGTCTAGCCATCATGCATTTGTGATGCCGGCTGCACATCCTCCCACATTTCCTTCTTGCAATTAAGAGTTATTTATTTTTTCATAAAATTTATACACTGTCTCAGGGAGGGAGACTCGGGGCAGTTGGGAGGTGAGGCAGACCAAGGTCCATGAGAAATCCACTGGTCACCCCCCCTCCTCTTCCCCCCACCTCCACCACCAATGACAGCTCTTCCCTGCTTGGCGCCACCAACTCGTCCCCCCTGCCCTCCTCCCTTTTGGCCTCCTTTCCCTCCCACATTCCATGGTATTTTTTTGATTTTGCCTCAAACATGCTGGGCTGGCCCTGGTTGATGGCAAAAAAGTCAAACTGATTACAGTAGTACCTCATGTTAAGAACTTAATTCATTCCGGAGGTCCGTTCTTAACCTGAAACTGTTCTTAACCCGAAGCACCACTTTAGCTAATGCGGCCTCCTGCTGCTGCCGCGCTGCCGGAGCACGATTTTTGTTCTCATCCTGAAGCAAAGTTCTTAACCCGAGGTAATATTTCTGGGTTAGCGGAGTCTGCAACCTGAAGCGTCTGTAACTCGAGGTACCACTGTAATAGGAATGCAATAGATGCTGCTTTAAAGTACTTGATATTCTCTTCTATATAACATTGACATTATTAATATATATTTTACATTCTATTGCACACTGTTACGTAAAAGTAGATGGGCTGTTGGCCTCATTCTTATGGCCTTATGCATTTTGGTTAAATTTTATTAAAAGAAGATGTGTGATGCAGCTGTATCCTGGCCTCCAGAGTTGCTTTTCCCAACCCCTCCAAACAACTTTGTCATTGTTTTGCTTTAACCAGAGCCTGCGGAATCCTTATCCAAATGAATCTCAAAAGAGCGTTTCCATTGGGCCTGCAACGTGGTCTTCACATCATCGACAAATAATATGCTCACATCTCTGTTTTGATATAGAGGCCTTTGTCACACATTTCTTTCCTGTGCTTTCCCCAGGTACAGTCCATGATTTAAAGCTCCGTGTTTGAGCATGGACTCTGTTTGGTTTTTTTTTGCTTCAGAGCTTTCCCACGAAGCCTCACTATTTAAAGCTGAATTGGAGCAAACAGCAACCCACAGGAAATCTGAACTGATGTTTTCTCTGATTGAGCACCAAAGAACAGGTTTTCACAGGTAAAGGTTTGGGGGGGGGAGGGTTTGTGCGCACACATGGAGTTTTAGAGTGTGGACCTGTCCCTAGAAAGAGCAAGGCAAAAGGTAAAGGGACCCCTGACAATTAGGTCCAGTCGTGACCAACTCTGGGGTTGCGGTGTTCATTTCGCTTTATTGGCCGAGGGAGCCGGCGTACAGCTTCCGAGTCATGTGGCCAGCATGACTGAGCCACTTCTGGTGAACCAGAGCAGCGCACGGAAATGCCGTTACCTTCCCGCCAGAGCGGTACCTATTTATCTACTTGCACTTTGACATGCTTTCAAACTGCTAGGTTGGCAGGAGCAGGGACCGAGCAACAGGAGCTCACCCCGTCGCGGGGATTCGAACCGCCAACCTTCTGATCGGCAAATCCTAGGCTCTGTGGTTTAACCCACAGCGCCACCTGCGCCCCTAAGGCAAAAGGTAGGCATGGTTAAACCCTTAATTTTCTTCCAAACTGTAGCAGCCTTGTCTGCATGGCCAAATGAGACATTCCCTCCTGCTGGGGTTGAGCTGTGGCCCCTGGGCACTTTTGACCACATGGATACCTCCTACTCCTGCATAACTTTGCTGCTCTCCTTGAGCTCAAGTTTTCCCTCCAGGGCGAGTGATGGAAGGAAAGGTCCCAGCGCTCGATTGTGGCTCTGGGCACGTTCATTTCAGGCTGCATCTCATTCACAATCTCCCAGCTCTAATGTTGCATCATCCTCAAAACACAACATATGCTGCAGAAATAAATTACAAATTCCATCTGGGGCGGAGTGATGAATTGGAGCACTTGCAAAGTTGCCTTATCGCCGCCATGCATATGGGCACCATTGTGTGTGCGCGCGTGCGTGTGTTGTGCGTTTGAGGGAGAAGGAGGGGGCGTGGGAGGGGTGGAATGAGGAGACAGTTTCCCCTCCCTCCCCCTTTTCTTCCCCCTCCTCTTTTCCCCTTGCTTGCAAGCCCTGTGCCACAAGGCTGCTTTTGCCTTCCTTGCAAAGCGAAATCGAGGCATCCTTTCCTAAGCTGCCTCTCTCAGTTCCATGTTTCCCTTTAATTCCTGCAAAGGAAGGGTGCAAACGGCCAGATTCTTCAGCACATGTCAACCTCTCGCAGCTTCAAATTCCTAGTTCTCCCCAGGCCTTTCCCCCAGACGGTTGCCTCTTGACAGGTCAGTGCTGCTGACCATTTCTCTTTACTGATAGGAAACTGTGAACGAGCAACTTTGGCCGGAGTTGGGCTTTCTCTCCCGAGGCACTTTGAGGTTATTTGAAACCACAATAATAGAGGTTCCACTTTATGTATTTCTAAGAGTGTTTGCATACTACCATCTCATAGATAGACCATCTGGGTGGTGAGCAGCAATATGCACACAATAAGGCATCACCATTAAAAACAGCAAAATATTAGAAACAAAATAATTGTTGCAGTGGCTGGCTAATCAAGACAGATTTAAACAGCTGCACAGGCCTGTTGGCACAAATCCAGCCTTCAAACGACCTGAAAATCAAACATGAGGATGCCTGATGAATCTCTGCTGGAAGAGAGTCTTCCCTGCAGCAGGGAGGCAGCCACATGCAATGCCCAAGTATGGGGGACCAATTTAGAAATAAACACGAATAAACTGTGTGTCTCGTGAGACAGACAGATGCCAGCAACAATGCGCAGCAGCAGCAGCAAAAGAAAAAGGAAAGCTACTGCAATTCTAGGCTGCACCAACAGAAGCAGAGTGTCCAGATCAAGGGAAGTTTTTTTGCATTGGTCTGTGTCCAGTTCTGGGCACCCCAGTTTAAGAAGGGTATTGAGAAACTGGAAAATGTGCAGAGGAAAGAGACCAACAGAGGATCAAAGGTCTGGAAACCAAGCCTTATGAGGAACGGTTGAGGAAGTCAGGTATATTTACTCTGGAAAAGAGAAGGCCGGGAGGTGATGGGATAGCCACCATCAAATATCTGAGGGGCTATCAGATGGAGCAAGCTTGTCTTCTGCGGCTCCAGAGGGGAGAAGCAATGGATCCAAATGGCAAGGAAGGTGATTCTGACTAAACCTTGGGAAGAACTTTCTGATGGTAAGTGTCAGGAGTGCGAGCAGGAGCCAGGCCCTGGGACCAATAGGACTCTGCAGGACTGGTGCCTTCCTAAGTTTGTTCTGAAGAGGCAAGGCACGGCCGCACAGGTGAGGCCGATTGGTAACTCACAGCACCTGGTGGAAAGAGCCGGGAAGGGATATAAGGTCAGCATTTCCCTTTGGCTGGTTGCCACAGCAACACGTTTCCTGCCTTGCTGCGTTTGGCTCCTTGCTTCTTGATCCTAGGACCCCTGACTTCGTGACTCCTTGCTTCCTGACCCTCGGACCCTTGACTTCATGACTCCTTGCTTCTTGATCCTCGGGCCCTTGACTTCGTGACTCCTTGCTTCTTGATCCTCGGGCCCTTGACTTCGTGACTCCTTGCTTCTTGATCCTCGGACCCCTGACTTCGTGACTCCTTGCTTCTTGATCCTCGGACCCCTGACTTCGTGACTCCTTGCTTCCTGACCCTCGGATGCTGACTTCGTGACTCCTTGCTTCCTGACCCTCGGACCCTTGACTTCATGACTCCTTGCTTCTTGAACCTCGGACCCCTGACTTCGTGACTCCTTGCTTCCTGACCCTCGGGCCCTTGACTTCGTGACTCCTTGCTTCCTGACCCTCGGACCCTTGACTTCATGACTCCTTGCTTCTTGAACCTCGGACCCTTGACTTCATGACTCCTTGCTTCTTGATCCTCGGGCCCTTGACTTCGTGACTCCTTGCTTCTTGGCCCCTTGACTTCGTGACTCCTTGCTTCTTGATCCTCGGGCCCTTGACTTCGTGACTCCTTGCTTCTTGATCCTCGGACCCCTGACTTCATGACTCCTTGCTTCTTGATCCTCGGACCCCTGACTTCGTGACTCCTTGCTTCCTGACCCTCGGATGCTGACTTCGTGACTCCTTGCTTCCTGACCCTCGGACCCTTGACTTCATGACTCCTTGCTTCTTGAACCTCGGGCCCTTGACTTCGTGACTCCTTGCTTCTTGGCCCCTTGACTTTGTGACTCCTTGCTTCCTGACCCTCGGACTCTTGGCTTTCTGACTCCTGGCCTCCCGTTCCTGCTTCCACCCCGCCATCTTGCCCCCGGTCCTGACATCCCCAGTTGGGACTTGCCCGTGAACCGAACCGTGGCAGTAAGAGCTGTTTGACAGTGGAGAGGACTCCCTCAGAATGTGGTGGGCTCTCCTTCACTGGAGGTTTTGAAGCAGAGCTTGGATGGCCACCTGCCAGGGATTCTTGGGCTGTGATTGCCGCATTGCAGAGGGTTGAATGACCCTCAGGGTCCCTTCCAACTGTACGATTCTATGATTCTGTGGCATCGCTGTCAGTTTACGTCTGCATCAGCCATGGAATCAGAGGCTTCCCTTTCAACCCTTCCTGGCCGGCCGACTGTGTGGGCCAGCTTCCTCCCACGGAAGGACACCCCCCACCGCCAGCACAAGGCTTTGGCTCAGAACATCTAAGCCTCTGCCTGTGAAATTGACACAGTGGTTGAAACGACACCAGGATGTTGGGTGTTGGAGGGGGAACAAAGAGCAGCCTTGACGGCCATTTAGGCCAGCAGGAAGAGGGAGGCTGGCAGGAAGGAGCCTTTGCCCCGGGGGCCCAACAGAAGGTCAAACTTAAATGTTTTAGGCATCTTTTGTCATTCAACCCTTGACTTCAAAACTCTCTGTGACACTCTTCCGATGCCTTTGTGACACAGCGACTGCCAGATTCGAGTTTATGAATAGGAGAGGTCAAAGGGAAGTCCAGCGGCTAGGACCTTCTCAGGCAGACACTGACCCCAAGTAGGGTAGGGTGCTGCTGGTGGCGAGAAGAAAGGAGCCCTTAACAGAGCCCTCTGTCTCCTGCTGTTTGTAGAGAAACTCACTACAAGCTGTGTTAAACGTATGGAATCATACCGAATTGTAAATCTGGAAGGGACTCCATGGGTTCTCTAGCCCAGTGTTTTTCAACCTTTTTTGGGCAAAGGCACACTTGTTTCATGAAAAAAATCACGAGGCACACCACCATTAGAAAATGTTAAAAAATTTAACTCTGTGCCTATATTGACTATATATAAAGTAATTCTCTTGAATAGGAATCAAATAAACACAGAGAAAGTATTTTATAATTACTTTATTATGAAATAGTAAGTAAACAGAAATATGAAAAATTATAAAATACTTTATTCAGTGCGCAACCTGGGCCTGTTTGGCTGAACACAAAGCTGATATTCTGGCTGGAATCAAACGTTGCGGACCGTTCTCTGCTCAGCGGGGATCGATCCGCTGATCCCCGCTGAGCCGGCGGATGACAGCTCCGTCTCCACACTGTGTGCGGAGAGGGAGATGTCAGAGCCCCGCTGCTCTCTATGGGGAATCGGATGAGAGCGGACCGCCTTTCCGCTCTCATCCGATCCCATCCGATCTGATCCCCACCCAGGACGGATGGAAAATAGGGTGGACACAGTCCGGCGCCCGCCTAGTGGGCAAAAATTTGACATATATTTTTTTTAAAAAATCTTTCGAATTTTTCAATTTTTCCCACGGCACACTAGGCAACATCTCGCGGCACACTAGTGTGCCATGGAACAGTGGTTGAAAAACACTGCTCTAGTCCACCCTTCTAGCTCTAAAATCCTGATTTTTCATCCTGGTCACACCTTAGACTCAGCCCTCCAGCTACTTGATTGTAAGAAAACAACCTCCCGGCAAAATAATCACAATAATCATAATAAATTTTATTTATATCCCGCCCTCCCCAGCCGAAGCCGGGCTCAGGGCGGCTAACAATAAAAGAATACAACATTCTAAAACCATTTCATTATAAAATTAAAATTAGATAAATCAACAAATTTTTTCAATGCAATTTGTGGGAATGTTAAGGACTATAGGAAAGGATATAGAGTGGTATCTCGGGTTAAGAACTTAATTCGTTCTGGAGGTCCGTTCTTAACCTGAGGTAACACTTTAGCTAATGGGGCCTCCCACTGCCGCCACGCCGGCGGCGGGCAATTTCTGTTCTCATCCTGAGGTAAAGTTCTTAACCTGAGGTACTACTTCCGGGTTAGCAGAGTCTGTAACCTGAAGCGTCTGTAACCTGAAGCGTCTGTAACCCAAGGTACCACTGTATTGAATAAGCATTATCTTTCCTTCACTCATGCTAGTGAGTGATGTAGCAGAGCAAATTCCCCTCAATATAGCTGGAAGCTTGTTTGCAGATTTGTTTGAATCTCTGAGTTAAGATTATTCCTGGTGTCCCCTTTTGATCCCTCTTAAAAGAATAAAGACACAAGAGTCTGAGTAAAGTAACAAAAAGTGTACTCACATTTCAGTTCACGATTTGATCCCTGAAAGGCGGGCTTTGCTTGGTAGTTGCGCAAAGAAACGGTGAGTTCATCTGATATGGAGACTGAACTCATGTGCAGCTGGCTGAGAGCCAGCAGACAGCAAAATTACATTAAGAGAATACAAAATGGCTGCAGGAGAGCAGCATGGCAGCAAAAGAACAGTATCAAGGCAAACAAGAATCAAGACAACTTCTGAGGCAAAACAACAAGAAGAGTGGACTGCGCCTGAAAAAATGGCTGCATGACTTGGCTCTTTTATGGAGTCGGTCAGGGCCACGCCTTTCGAAAAAGTTACGATAACAGTGGACTAAAATAGATTAAAAACGCACACCAAGTTTCTAAACAACTGTGAATAGGCTTGTTTAATCAGAAATATTTTCAAGGAGGTGACAAAATGAGAGCAGTGAAGGCCTGATATTAACAGGCGGGGAGTTCCAAAGTATAATGCTTACATTTGAACCCCTGGTAGTGTAACAAATGCAACAGGGAAAACAAGCTTTGCAGCAGTTAAAGAAGATACTGTATTTTTCACTCTATAGGACGCACCAGACGGTAGGATGCACCTAGTTTGGGGGGGGGGGGGAGGAAACAAGAAAAAAAAAATCTGAATCCCAGAAGCCAGAACAGCAAGAGGGATCTGGCTTCTGGGATAGCCTCTTGCTGTTCTGGTTTCTGGGATAGCCGCTGGGATAGCTGGTCTAGCTTTGCGTGACGCCTCCACAGGGCACGGGGAGCCTTCATCCCCATGCCCTGTGGAGGCTTTGGGGGCCATCCAAAAGCCAGTATTGCTCTCCCGGCTTCAGCAAAAGGAACCTGAAGCCTTTGGAGCGCAGCACGAGGTCCTGCTGCGCTCCAAAGGCTTCAGGCGGCTATCCCTAAAGCCTGGAGAGCAAGAGGGGTTGGTGTGCACCGACCCCTCTCGCTCTCCAGGCTTCAGCGAAAGCAACGCGTAGCCTCTGGAGCGCGGAGGGAACACTCCCTCTGTGCTTTGGAGGCTTCGCATTGCTTTCACTGAAGCCAAGGAGCCTGCATTCGCTCCATAGGATGCACACACATTTCCCCTTAATTTTTGGAGGGGGAATAAGTGTGTCCTATAGAGTGAAAAATACGGTACATATAGGACAGCGACTAAACCAAGGATGAAACTGGCCAGATCCGTGATGGGTAGCATGAACCTGAGCAAGGGTTCCAATCCTGTGGACCCTTGAAAGCTCATAAATAGAAGGAAGGAACCCCAAGGGTCATCTAGTCCAACCCCTGCAACTGTTAGCCACCAAGCTGCAGAGAGAAGCATCACAGCAACCCAGTGAGAGAGTTCAGCCCAGAGTGAGGTGCTTTAGCTAGAGGCCCTGGAAGGCAGAGGTGGAGGGGCACAAGACTGGTATTTGCAGCCTGGGTCTGCTTGCCTCATCGACCACCACATGGGGGCGCCCTGCCCTCCCACTCTCTTGCTGGACCCCCAGCCAGTGGGGACCTGGTTCCAGGCAGGGTCTCAGAGCTGCACAAATACTGTAATTGCCGGGGTTCTGAGCTAGGAAGAGCAATCAGACTAATTAGCCACCATGCAAATGAAAATAAGCAAAGGGGAGAAACAGCAAAGCCAGTAATTGAAGCCCAATAATGAATATTTAACTCTCATAAGTAAAGTTTAATTAAGTTCCCTATGGCTGAGGCTTTCTGCAGCATCACTGTGGCTTTTGAGCACATTAAGGCGAGCTGGAAATAACCTGAGCAGAGAGAGAGAGAGACGGGGCCTGCCTGTCTCTCTCCTTCCCTCTCCCTCTCTGAGGAGTTGTTTTCCTGCACCGCACTTTAGCCTGTAGGTTTCATTAACAATAAAGTGGAATTAATTTAGAGGCTGAGTCCCCTGCCTCCACCCTCTCCCAAAATGAATAACAAACAGTTTAGTTCCATTAGAATTAATTAGGGACAGATTCTGACAAAATAGGTCATCTTCGTAAGAGTCCTGGACTTAGGGGTAGGTGCTCCTGGGTCTATTCTGGCAGCAGGAGACACCAAGGAGCCTCCAAGCAAGGATGGGTGAGGAAGGCTTTGATAGAGTGGGCATCATGGAGACCTGGTGGAGCGAAGGGAACCAGTGAAACACAGTTATCTCTGGATAGAAGCTTTTTAGGAAGGACAGGAAAGGATGTACCAGAAAGGAGATTCAAACTAAACACTGGGAAGGAACTTTCTGATGGTGAGAGCTCTTCAACAGTGGGACAGACAACCTTCGAAGGTAATGGACTCCCCTTCATTGGAGTTTTTTAAATGGAGGTCAGTTAGGGATCTTGTATGTGTGATTCCTGCATTGCACAGGTTTGGACTAGATCAGAGGTGTCCAAACTTTTTTCAAAGAGGGCCAGATTTGAGGAAGTGAAGGGCCGACCAGAGTTGTTGACCTTTTTATAGGGTTGAAGTTGTTGACTTTTTAATGATTTTACCTCAAAGTTGTTGGGATTTTCAAAGGATTGAAGTTGTTGAGCTTATTTTAGGATTGAAGTTGAGGTTTTTGAGGATTCACCCCAGGAAATTGCCACAGGGGCCGGATTAAACTAACCAGCAGACTGGATTAGGGCCCCGCAAATGGGCTTTGGACATGCCTGGACTAGATGATCTTTGGGGATCAGAAATCCCAAAAGGGACAGAATTGTTATGGATGTTGATACGGGGTGCCAGAGGGAGCATGAAACAGGGTGTGTGTCATTTTCTCTCTGATCAAAACTCTCAGGGAGATCTTCTGATGAAGAATCAGATCAAGGAAAAGAGTCCAAAAGAGGAGATGTTGTACTTGTTAGAATTCCTGCTCCATGGTTTCAGTCATGAGATTGTTGTCTATTACATGACAGTATATGTTTTGACTCCACAGAGTGGGACATGACGGAGACAGGATGTTGGTGTTACTGTGTTCCGTGAAGTGGGACTATTGTCCTTTGTTTTTTCTCTTGGCTGTCTGATGCTAGAGAGAGAGGGAACCATGTTACAGTGCTCCGTGTGTGTTTATATGTAAATAAAGTAGATTAGCCAAAATGCTGAGTTGCTGAGGTCTGTCACGCAAGTTGCACAAACTCTGTGGATCCCTAAGTGTGTCGATATCTGTTGGCATCGGTTGCTGTGATGTTTGGGATGAAGAAAGCTTATGAAGCTCCCGAACGAACAACCAGGAGGGAGAGAACATGCCAATCGGGCATGTGTCTCTACCAGGGTCCTACTCGAGTGTCGGCTGAACTCCTGACAGTACTAAGGGTTACTTCAACTTCCCTGAGAACCTAAAAAGAGCCTGCTGCATCAGGCCAAAGAGGTCCACCTAGTCCAGCATCCCGTGGCCAACCAGATGCCCCAAAAGGGAAAACCAACAAGCAGGATTTGAACACTAAAGACACCCCTCCCCTCCTATGAGGTAAAGGTAAAGGGACCCCTGACCACTAGGTCCAGTCGTGACCGACTCTGGGGTTGCGGCGCTCATCTCGCTTTACTGGCTGAGGGAGCCGGCGTTTGTCTGCAGACAGTTTTTCCGGGTCATGTGGCCAGCATGACTAAGCCGCTTCTGGCGAACCAGAGCAGCGCACGGAAACGCCGTTTACCTTCCCCCCTGAGCGGTACCTATTTATCTACTTGCACTTTGATGTGCTTTCGAACTGCTAGGTTGGCAGGAGCAGGGACCGAGCAACGGGAGCTCACCCCGTCACAGGGATTCGAACCGCCGACCTTCTGATCAGCAAGTCCTAGGCTCTGTGGTTTAATCCACAGCGCCACCCGTGTCCCTCCTCCCCTCCTATAGTTTCCAGCAATTGGTGTTCAGAAGCATTGTTGCCTTCAACCGTGGAGGCAGAGCCGAGCCATCACGGCTAGTAGCCATCAATAGCCCTCTCTTCCTTGCAGGGGTGCCAACTTGAATAACATATTGGGGGGGGGGGGTTGTAAGCTTTGTCCTGCATAATCAATCACGTGACACAGTGCATGCGCCCCGTTTGAATGGCAATGCCCATCAACTTGGAATGCCCCCCTCAAATATTTTATGGGTCCAGCAAGGTCCCCTTGGCCCCTAGGAGTTGGCTTCTATGCTTTCATGCATTTGTCTAATCCTCTTTTGAAGCCAGCTAAGTTGGTGGCCGTCCCTGCCTCCTGGAGCAGTGAGTTCCATAGTTCAACTCTGCGCTGTCTATAGAATGACTTTCTTTTCCCTGTCCTGAACCTTCCAGCTTCGCTGAGTGTCCAGGAGTTTTAGCATTATGAGAGAGGGAGAAAAACTTTTCCTTTATCCTCTCTCTCCACCCTAGGTATCATTTTATAAACTTCTCTCTTGGCGCCTCTTACCTGCCTTTTCTCTAAACGAGAAATTGCTAAATTCTGTTCCCTTTCCTCATAAGGGAGCAGTTCCACCCCCTCGATCATCTGGGTTGCCTTTTCTTGAAGTTTGTCCAATCTCTACAATATCCATTTCAAGGTGAGGCGACCAGAACGGCCTCCGTTCCAGAGCCCCGTTTGCATCTAGAGATAAATGTAGCTTGTGACGGCACGTCTGCACATGCGTGTGTCGCTTTTCCCCGCTTCTGCGCATGTGCGTGACGTCATTTTGAGCGTCTGCGCATGCGCAAGTGGCGAAACCCGGAAGTAACACGCTCCGTTACTTCCGGGTTGCCGAGGAGCGCAACTCGAACGCGCTCAACTCGAAGCATATTTAACCCGAGGTATGACTGTACAGTGTTCTAAAGGTGGTCACACCATAGATTTGTATTATATTGCCTTATTGTATCAGCAGTTTTGTTTCCGAATTCTTTCCGAATGATTCCTAGCATGAAATTTGCCTTTTTCACAACTGTTGCACGCTGGGTCACATAGACTGGCTACATACATGTTCCAGTCATGACAAAGAGGTCCAATTGTTCCATGGTTCTGTTGTTGTGCCATTTGGCATCCATTCATGGCATTCAAATCAGTTGTCTCTTCGGGGAAGATGAGGCCGGGGACAGGGGCCTAGGGTAGTGTCGCACAGTGGTCAGAGTGCTGGACCAGGGATGAGAGACCTGACTTCAAATCCCCACTCACCATCCATCTCACCTGGTGGCCTTAACAGAATTGCTTACTCAGCCATGCCTACGTCTCAGGCTTGTTTTGAGGATGAAAAGAGGGAGAACGTACCTTGCCCACTTGGAAGAAGGGCAGTAAAGACATTATCAGGCCACTGAACTTCCTCTTTGAGATTCTTTTTGGATCAGACCTACATAACTCCCTGGGGTGGCTGGTTCAACTCCCCCAGTGTTTGAAGAAGAAGAGGAGGAGGAGTTTGGATTTGATATCCTGCTTTATCACTACCCTAAGGAGTCTCAAAGCAGCTAACATTCTCCTTTCCCTTCCTCCCCCACAACAAACCCTCTGTGAGTGGGGCTGAGAGACTTCAGAGAAGTGTGACTGGCCCAAGGTCACCCAGCAGCTGCATGTGGAACAGCGGGGAATCGAACCCAGTTCACCAGATTACGAGTCTACCACTCTTAACCACTACACCACACTGGCTCTCTACAACTCCCATCAGGCTCAGTGTTACCTGGCCAGGGACCTGTACCAGAATGAAACCAGCAGCGGGTAACAACATCAACTTCTGCCTCCTGTGTTGTTTTTGCAGCATTAGTCGCACCAACATGACCTCTCCAGGGTGCAAGCCTGGACATTGTACATGGAGATCCTGGCCTGGCTAGATGGCAAGACCTGCCCCCCTCTTGATGGGGTCCAAAGCAAAGCAGAGCATTATTATTATTATTATTATTTATTATAAATTTGGAACCAACTCGGCTGCAGGAGTTGCTGGAAGGACCCCCACAAATACAAAATCCCAAGAACTGGAAGGTACTCAGGGCATCATCCAGACTGACCCCCCAAACCCACAATATGAATTTTCTTGCACACCAATATGTGTGTTTTTGTACTTATATTTTGCCTGGAGCTGGACTATGCAGAATTAGATAAATTAACAGGAAGGATTCGAAACCTGCGGGACCAGAGATTCTTAGAACGCTGGAGTAAATAGATGAACTATTTGATGAGTAAGAGTAATGAACAGATTATGTTTGTAGGATTGCAAGAAGTTTTGTAAGGAGGACTGTTTGAAATATTACAAGTAAGACTATGAGGAGAATTACCGTATTTTTCGTCCCATAGGACGCTCCGTCCCATAGGACGCACCTAGTTTTTTGGGGGGGAAATAAAGGAAAAATTTTTCCCCTTTATTTCCCCCCCAAAAGCAGGTCGGGGAAACAGAACCAGGTCGAGGAACAGTGGGATGGCAGCGCTGCGCCTCCCTGCTGTCCCCCGAGCTTGTGGGGCTGGCCGATGTCTGTCCCGCACGAGGGGCGCTCTGCATCAGGGCGCCCCCCTCTGCGGGGCGGCAAGCTGCTATCCGCAGCGTGGGGAGCCCTGCGGGGAACTCCTGCAAGGCTCCCCACGCTGCGGATGTCTGCCTGGCGCGGGGGGCGCTCTGCTTCAGGGCGCCCCGCCCGCCGGGCGGCAGGCTGCTATCCGCAGTGTGGGGAGCCTTGTGGGGAACTCCTGCAAGGCTCCCCACGCTGCGGATGTCTGCCTGGCGCGGATGTGTTCCTGAAGCCTGGAGAGCGAGAGGGGTCGGTGCGCAAAAAGCATGCATTCGCCCCATAGGACGCACCCAGATTTCCCCTTCATTTTTGGAGGGGGAAAAGTGCATCCTATAGGGCGAAAAATACGGTATTAGTTTAGGATAATTAAGAGTAATAGAGAAATTAAGAAATGCAGAATAAGTGATAAAGAACGGAAAATCATCAGAGGTGTTGACGGAAGTCAAAAATATTGTGTAAGATAAGAAGTTATGTTGGAAATGATATGTTAAAAAACTTATAATGTATAAAATATAGTTTGCCTGGAGAATTGCATTATAAAAGTCAGGGGCGTGAGAATTTCAAAGGCGAGCTGCCTTTCAGTTCATGTATAGCTTTGGGAAAGTACAAATTAAGTAGGTTAACATTCAAAGTTGGAGATGAGTGGACCCCCTACCCCTGCCAGGGACCCTGGGCAGCAGCTGCCTAAGCCTGCAGCGCTCCCCAGGCGTTCCAGCAGGAGAGGGCTGGGATCAGCGGCTGATCACTCTTTTAACTCCAGCCAATTTCATTAGCACACACTCTGCCATCTCTCCTGGGTTTGCTTTTATGAACTTGCAGAGCTCCCCCCCCCCCCCCCAAAGCTGTGTGCTGAGTTCCTGGGATGATGCCTGGATAGAGCTGCCTATTGATTTCAGTGTCAACCTGTTAATTGCAGAGTCTCCATCTAAATCCTCTCTTCGTGAATGAGCATTTGGATGTATGAGTGCCACTCATCAGCTTCCATCGCAGATGTGGGGCAGAGGCAGAGAGAAGAGCTTGCCAGCAGCCAATCCTTGCTTGCAGCCTAAGAATGTCAGGGATTCTTTCCTTGTGTTTCCTGCATTGTGTGTGTGTGTGTGTGTGTGTGTGAGGGGGGGGGTTGAGCTAGATGACCCTTGGGTGTACTTTTGAAAAAAAATTATAATTCTATTAATGGAGTGGAGTGGTAGGCAAGGACCACAGAGCTCCTCTCAGTTAACTGCTGGTCCCCACAGATGGCAAGCCAAACAGGGAAAGCTACAAAATCCAGTACTGATGCCAGGACTCATTTATATATATTTTTAAAAGAGTTAGTCTTTTCTGAGCCTAATGCTAATAGGATAGTTGGAGGAGCAAGCTATTAAGACATTACCTCTGATCCTCCTGGTATGCCCCGCAGAGGACCTTAAGGTCCACAAATGACAACATTTTGGAGGTCCCGAGCCGCAGTGTGGTTAGGTTGGTCTCAACTAGGGCCAGGGCCTTTTCAGTACTGGCCCCGACTTGGTGGAACGCTCTGTCACAAGAGACTAGGGCCCTGCGGGACTTGACATCTTTCCGCAGGGCCTGCAAGACAGAGCTGTTCCGCCTGGCCTTTGGTTTGGGCTCAGTCTGACCCTTATGTTTCCCTCCCCTTATGGTTTTGACTTTTAAAATGAGGCTGCATTTTAAATTGCATTTTAATCTGTATTTTAAATTGTTTTTTCCTTTTCCTTTTTTTCTTATTATGTTTTTACTGAAATGTTATTGATGTTAGCTGCCCTGAGCCTGGCTCTGGCCAGGGAGGGCGGGGTATAAATAATTTTTTATTATTATCATCATCATCATCATCATCATCATCATCATTATCATAGAATCATAGAATCATAGAGTTGGAAGACACCACAAGGGCCATCGAGTCCAACCCCCTGCCAAGCAGGAAACACCATCAGAGCACTCCTGACATATGGTTGTCAAGCCTCTGCTTAAAGACCTCCAAAGGAGGAGACTCCACCACACTCCTTGGCAGCAAATTCCACTGTCGAACAGCTCTTACTGTCAGGAAGTTCTTCCTAAGGTTTAGGTGGAATCTTCTTTCTTGTAGTTTGGATCCATTGCTCCGTGTCCGCTTCTCTGGAGCAGCAGAAAACAACCTTTCTCCCTCCTCTATATGACATCCTTTTATATATTTGAACATGGCTATCATATCACCCCTTAACCTCCTCTTCTCCAGGCTAAACATGCCCAGCTCCCTTAGCCCTTCCTCATAAGGCATCGTTTCCAGGCCTTTGACCATTTTGGTTGCCCTCCTCTGGACACGTTCCAGTTTGTCAGTGTCCTTCTTGAACTGTGGTGCCCCGAACTGGACACAGTACTCCAGGTGAGGTCTGACCAGAGCAGAATACAGTGGCACTATTACTTCCCTTGATCTAGATGCTATACTCCTATTGATGCGGCCCAGAATTGCATTGGCTTTTTTAGCTGCCGCGTCACACTGTTGGCTAATGTCAAGTTTGTGGTCAACCAAGACTCCTAGATCCTTTTCATCCTGGGTAACCTCTATTATCAGAAGCCATATGTCCCCTTCACTTAGGTTCTGCTTCTGTGCTTCCCATTAGGACATCAGAACATAAGAAGAGCCTTCTGGATCCGACCAAAGGGAGCCATCCAGCCCAGCACCCTGTTCTCACAGTGGCCAACCAGACACCTGTGGGAAACCAGCAAGCAGGATTTGTGCACAAGAGCTCTGTTCCCTCCTGTGTGGTTTCCAGTAACTGGTGCACTCAGAAGCATTGCTTGCCTCCAACCGTGATGGAAGAGCACAGCACATTTTGGCCCCCGGGGCAAAGCGCAAAATGCCAGGGAACAAGGCAGGGAGTGAAGAGCAACATTGAGAACAAAGCAGGGAATCCAAGCCACCTAATCTGATGGTTGGAGTGAGGATCAAAGGCCAGGGGGGTAGGGGTGGGGGGGAAGGAGCCTTCGCTGAGTCATGCTGGGTGGGTGCAGAATCTAGGAGACCTCAGAACGTAGCCCCTGACCATTTCCTCCCTAGGGGTGGGAGGGAGACATGACCCCAGGGTTGGGAAGAGATGATTTGCTGAGAGGCTGCTGTAGAGGCAGTGTGTGTGTGTGTGTGTGTGTGCGCGCGCGCACTGCTGATGTGGTGGGAGACCTGGCCTCCAAGGAGCATGTTGCTGCTGCTGCTGCTACCACCATGAAGGAGTTGCCAAGGCATTTCTTGGAGGCCAGATCAGCTGCCTCTATGGATTCCGCCACCTGAGGCAGTCGCCTCACCTTGCCTCACGGGTGGGCCAGCCCTGTGGCAGATAGTCCTCTCCCTGTGAAATTTGTCTTATTTCCTTCCAAAGCCATTCTTATGTACTAAGCTTGGATCCTAGAATGCAACAACAGATTGGCTTGCAGGAAAAATCACTACAGGACTCCGAGTATATTTCAGCCATCCAAGTTGGTGGCCATCACTGCCTTCCGCAGGGGCAAGTGCCACAGTTTCACTATGCGCTGCATGAAGAAGTACTCTCTTTTATGCTTCCTGAATCTTCCAACACCTGGCCGGCCACTATGAGAACAGAATGCCAGACAAGGGCAGACCCCCTTCGCCCAGACCCAGCTACTGCTGCCGGGCTCTTCTTGTGATGGCACTGGGGGATCTGCCTGTCAGGAGTGTGTGCAGGAGCCAGGCCCTGTGACCAATAGGACTCTGCAGGACTGGGGCCTTCCTAAGTTTGTTCTGAAGAGGCAAGGCGTGGCTGCACAGGTGAGGCCGATTGGTACCTTGCAGCACCTGGTGGCAAGAGCTGGGAAGGGATATAAGGTCAGCACTGTCTACTTTCGAAATCACTGCCCTTGAGGATGGAGCTGTGTGCTTTGAAATGGGCTACACAGAAGGCTGTCTTGAGCTTTCGTGATTCCAGCAAAACATCCAAAGAAGGAAGCAGGCATCTCTTCCCCGAGGAAGATTTGGTTGCCATGTGCCTGCAGGAGGTATGGTTGCTGCTGATTCTGTGCCCATTTAGTGCTCTCCAGATGTTTTGCCCCATCACCAGGGGCTGTCCTGGTAGAAGTCCAAAACAGCTGGAGGACACCTGGTTGGCAATGGAGGCTCTGGGGTAGATGTTCAGAGATCCTTCCTTCCTTCCTTCCTATGGCATGCACGGTTTCCCTTCTCATTTAATCCCTGCAACCCTAATGTAGAGAGCCAGTGTGGTGTAGTGGTTCAGAGCGGTGGACTCGTAATCTGGTGAACTGGGTTCGATTCCCTGCTCCTCCACATGCAGCTGCTGGGTGACCTTGGGCTAGTCACACTTCTCTGAAGTCTCTCAGCCCCACTCACCTCACAGAGTGTGTGTTGTGGGGGAGGAAGGGAAAGGAGAATGTTAGCCGCTTTGAGACTCCTGAAGGGGAGTGATAAAGCGGGATATCAAATCCAAACTCCTCTTCTTCTGTGAGGTAGGTGAGGCTGAGGGGCAGTGACCACCTAGTGAGCTTCATGGCTGACTGGGAGGATTTGAACCTTGGTCTCTTCAGGGTCCAAGTCTGACCTTCTTACTACACCACAATACATGTCAACACCGGGGTGGCAATCAAGGGCACCATTTCAGGGGACAATAAATTAAGTAGGATATATAGCAGAGCCTTCTCGTGAGTACATTCAGGACCAAACTCCAAAAAGGTCGTTTGTTGTAAAAGCAATTTGTGTTGGATTTGTTTTAGGAACTACAGCAGCGTTGTCAACTCAGATGAAACAAACATCCGATAACATTTGCTCTTAGCCAAAAGAGTTGGCATTTTTGGCACGCAAACTTAATGGGCGGTTGGGAGGCAGGTGGAATTGCTTGGAACGACAGCCGCCTCCTTCGGTAAAGATGGCCAAAGCCATTTGGGCACAGCCCTGCGGAATAACAACAACTTGTGGCCTGGAAAACCTGGAGCTGCTGGTGGCTGAGTGTGGGGAGATGTGCCCCTTGACCTCGCCAGAAGAGGGAAGCATCTTTCAGCCTGTTCCTCCGTAAGTGGAGAGCCTGCTAGCAGAGTCAGGAGGATTGTTCGCTCCGCTTTCTCTCCCTAATCTGCATGTGCTCATCAAGCACTCTAAACAAACCACCAAAAATAAAACAAAATTGTCTCTTCTGCTAAACGGCAATCATTCCCCGGCGGCCTCTTTTCCAAAACGCCTTCAATGACAATGAGTGATTTGTAACAACATCCAATCGGGTGCACCTCACCCTAACCCATAATTGCCTGCTTTTCCGTGGCGCTTAAAAGCTTTCCAGGTTACAGGAACAGAAGCTTCTTGTCAGAACACCAGGCTATTATACAGATGAAAGGAGCCGGCGTTTTCCCCGCTGCCCGTTTTGTGATGGCCTGCCCCTCCTCTCCCTCCCCTCTCTCTTGAGCTATAATGGGAGCGTTTGACTTCGGGACATTGCCAAGATGATAAAAAGAATTGGAGTCAGGCAGGCAAAGGCTCTCTAGCTAAGCGTGACTCCACAGAGACTGGACATCGCCACCTAGCCTCGCCGAATCATGATGTTGGAAGGGACCCCCCGGGTCATCTAGCCCAACCCCCTACAAAATCACAAAGAAGTCCCAAAATATGGCCATCGGAACTCTGTTTAGAAACCTTCAGCAGTCTGTTACCTTCCGAGGGAGTCTGTTCCACACTCAAATACCTCTTGCTGTCAGAAAGTTCTTTCTAATGTCTAGTCAGAATCACCTGTCATGCAATGTGAATCCATTGGTTCAGCGGCAAAAAAGCTTGCTACGTCTTCCAACTACTTAGCTCATTTGATTAGAGTGTGATGCTGATACTACCCCACCCTCACCTAGCTGCTAGAGCCCGGGTGGTGCGTGTGTGAGCTGAGCTGGGATCAGTCTGGAAAGCGGAGATACAGAGACCTGCTTGCTTTGTGCCGGCTCCAAAGCTGTGCCTAACGGAGAAGCGAAATCTGTTACTGCTGTGAGCCCTTCCATCCTATGCTGAAGTTGTAGCTGTATGTAATTAAAACCATATATCCTAAAGACACCACAGTCTCTGCTGACGTTCATTCTAAGGAAACCAAGTCTGGTAAATGCATGGAACCCCTGGAGTCTCTCACCACTCGCAGATTGGGGGAGCTTGCAACAATATTTCCCCCTGCTTAAAAACTAGAACTGTACCTCAAAATGAGCTCACCTCTTCTCCCCCACTCCAACTACCAATGAAAGTGTTTCCCTTATAATCAGCCTGGTTTCACTTTTAAGAACAAAAATGCGAAGGATTTATTTATTTTTTTGTGGGGGGAACTGAGTCAACAGAACAACTGGAGGCTTTTAGGGGGCAGGGGTGGCACTTCAACTTGGGGAGGGGCCTTGTTAGTATCACTATCCTAATGGGGTAAACTTTAAAAAGGACACCCCAAGGACACAATCATTTCAGTTGCGGATTTCATAAAGTTAATTTCATACAGAACTGATTTGTTGTTGTTTAGTTGTTTAGTCATGTCTGACTCTTCGTGACCCCATGGACCAAAGCACGCCAGCCACTCCTGTCTTCCACTGCCTCCCGCAGTTTGGTCAAACTCATGTTCGTAGCTTCAAGAACACTGTCCAACCATCTCATCCTCTGCCGTCCCCTTCTCCTTGTGCCCTCCATCTTTCCCAACATCAGGGTCTTTTCCCTGGGAGTCTTCTCATGAGGTGGCCAAAGTATTGGAGCCTCAGCTTCAGGATCTGTCCTTCCAGTGAGCACTCAGGGCTGATTTCCTTCAGGATGGAGAGGTTTGGTCTTCTTGCAGTCCATGGGACTCTCAAGAATCTCCCCCAGCACCATAATTCAAAAGCATCAATTCTTTGGCGATCAGCCTTCTTTATGGTCCAGCTCTCACTTCCATACATCACTACTGGGTAAACCATAGCTTTAACTATACGGACCTTTGTTGGCAAGGTGATGTCTCTGGTTTTTGCGCCCAAAAATACATCCGTCTAAAAAGATACATCTGTCTAAAATGTAGTCATCCTCATCTTGCAATCTCCAGGCCACGTTGCAACGTAAGTAGGGTTACACTCCATCCCAATATGTGAGCAGCGAGAGAATCCAGTGGTGCAGTTTAATTTCCTTGGGATGAAGGTCAATGGAGCCTGTGGTATATTTTAGGATATGTGGTTTTATTTAGACATGCACACAACCTGAGCATAAGATGGAGCAACTCACAGCGTTAAAACCCCAGCAGATCTTGCATCTCCTTCAGTCACAGTTTTGGGTCCAGCACAGAGGAAGCAGGTCTCTGTGTCTCCAGCTTCCCCCCTGCTTCCAGCTCAACTCTCACACGCCACTCTGGCTCTTGTTCTCCTACCTAACCCCTCAGGTGAGGAGGGTGGAGGGCAGGCCCACCCATTAGCCTGGAGGGCCCCATCACTTAGTGTTAGCTCTTGCAACCTGGGTCATTCTTTGGGGATGCTGTTGAGGACATTGAAGTGGCCAGCTAAGCTTATCGTTTTACAAAGAAACTTGCCTGTCTAGTTTAGAAATAGAGATCCTAACCCTTCCTTGGGCACAAGACCCCTAGAATTAGAAGGGACCCAAGGACAACACCCCCAAAACTCGTAACAACCTGTTTGCCTGTGAACTTTCCTGAATAGAGATATGGGTGATATACAGCTTAGAACAATCAACACAACCTCGCCTGGGGTGGGGGTGTCTGCTCCCCCAGGTATCACGGAATAACACCACCACTTGGCCTTCCATCATACATGTCATCTCTTTCATCTGTACCACACCGACTTGCATTTATTCGTGCAAGGTTCAATGTCCTTCCATCGAACCTGCTGAGCCATAGATTTTCCAGGGGTTTGGTGTCTCCGCTATGCGTGTGTGACGGGAAAACTGTTGAATCTCTTCCTCATATAATGTTCAACTGTCCCCTACATAGCATAGCCAGGACTAAATTCCTGGGTCCTGCTTTATTGCACTTGGTTGGCAGGCCTGTTGAGTCACATGCCACACTACTTTTGCAGGATACAGATCCTTCTGTAACTCTGCAGGTGGCGAGATTCCTGAAGGCGGTTATCTCACACACAAAAACCACCAAAAAACAACAACAACACCAAAACTAATCGGACAGTTATGATGAGAGTGCATGTCGGATCTCGTCTTCAGTTTTCCTTTTTCTGCGATCCGTCCCGTGAAGCTCTCCGGGCCCCAAGCTGTTATTTGGCTCTGCTCAATGACCCACCCTTGCATTGTGGTGTTCACCTTCTGGTGTCGAATATATCGGTCTTTATGCCTCTGTGCTTTTATGTTTGTACATATTTTATGGGCTAATAGCCATAAATAAATAAAATACAGCTTAGAACACAACTTAAGATCTCTATCACTACAGGAAAAGGTAAGAAGGTGCACAGAGTTGGGTATAATTTCCAAAAGCTCTTTGCAATAGCTTTGATGACTCCTGGATCTACCTGCATCATGTGGAGAAGATCCTTCTGGATGTTCAGAAAGCAGATCCCATCAGTCGCAGACAACACAGTCAGATGACAGTGGGACTGGTGGGAGTTTGGGTACAAACATCTGGAAGACCACCAGGGTGTTGAAAGTTGCTGGGGTATAGCATGAAAGAAGCAGCCCCCTTTCGCCCACGTTTTAATCTGGAACCCAACAATGTTCTTGCCTGATAAGGGAGTCTCCATTCATCTGATTCCCCTTCCTCTTTGAAGTGCGAGAGCAACATCAAAACAAATCCACAGAGGGGGATGTCAAACAGCTGGCTGCCAATTTCCAAGAGATCAAACTCCTGTCCCAGAATAGCGCGGCTGATTGCCATGTCATCATTTGCAATTTTCTAGCAATTAATTCTGCTCCTGGTGACATCCGGTCACTTTTATACACAAGGGGCTTCTTGCTGATCCTCCTTGAACAAACAGTCAAACATTTCATGGCAAAGCAGAAGCCGAGAGGATGTCGGATCCCAGTCATGTGCCCCCGACAAGATATATGACCCCCCATCCCAGTTCAAGGGACCACTCCATGACCCCAGGGGTCACCGATGCTAGTCCTGAATCACTTCCTGTTCTGATGCTCTGACGGCGAACCATTGGTCTTAGAAAAATATCCTCTGGGAGCAGATTGAGTATGTTGATGGGGGGGGGCAGGTGGCGTTTAATTCCCAAAGATCAAACTCCTACCCCAGAAAAGCTCCCATCTCTGGGCTAAGGTTACCAGATTTTTTTCAAAGAATCCGGGGACATTTTTTTTAAAAGAGAGAAAAAGTTCTATTTTAAAAATCATTTTTTATAAAATTTAAGAAGTAATATCTTCTCTTCTGGGTCTCCTCTATTGTGCAGCCTTTCTCTGGGCTCCAGCCTGCTCTCTTGGAGCGCTATCTGCCGTGGAGTAGACTTGGGTCGGGCCTGGGCTTGGCCATGTGTTCTTGCCCTCCCAGTGCTCTCCTACCTCTCTTCCTCAGCGGCAGTGGTGTGGCAAGGTCAGGGCTCCCCTCTTTTTTCTCCTTCCTCTTTCTCTTCTTCCTCCTTCTCCCTGCATTGGCTCCAGGGTTTTTACTGGCCCTGGAGCGCCGCTGGGCAGTCGGGCAGGTGGCTGGATACTGTCACTCCTGGCTCAATTTGGCCCTGGAGCGCCGCTGGGCAGTTGGCCAGGTGGCTGGATACTGTCACTCCTGGCTCAATTTGGGTCAGCGGCTCCCCCAGTTGACACGCTAGGCGTCCCCAGTTCCTCCTTGGCAGTGGCTCTGGCTGGCTTCAGGAGCTGCCCGCTGCCGTGGCATCCGCCATTTTGCCTCACCGGAAGTCCCCATATGATGTGTCTTGTGCCGTTGAACCAATCACGCAACATTCATTCTCTACTAATAAATCTACAACACTTAAAATATACATCGGGTGACATTAAATGAAATCCGGGGACATTCCGGGGACAGATTTTGTCCAGGGACAGATTTGTAAATCCGGGGACTGTCCCCGGGAAATGGGGACGTCTGGTAACCATACTCTGGGCAACAGATTAGATTGGAAACAACTGTGGTCTGTTCCATTTCCCTGACCAGAAGCTCATTTACCATCGTGGTTCAAAAACTTCTTTAGGCCCCCACTTGCTTGGTCCCATAAATTCACCCCCAGTGCCCCCCACTCTACCCTATCAAAAGCATTATTCAGAATAGCAGTTTACAAAGCCCAGGAAGGAAAATAATTGTTGTTGCTGGCATGTCTTGGGAGACAATTGACGAGTGTGCTTTTGGGGTTAAAGTCAAACTATTGGAAAGTTACAGCGTCTGCTTTGGCTGTAGAGATGGATGCAGGAGAGATGTGTTTTATTGCAAGTGGGGCTATCGTTCTGCCCGGACACTGAGGTCCATCTCCGAGGGCCTTCTGGCAGTTCCCTCACTGCAAGAAGCCAAGTTACAGGGAACCAGGCAGAGGGCCTTCTCGGTAGTGGCACCCGCCCTGTGGAACGCCCTCCCACCAGATGTCAAAGAGAAAAATAACTACCAGACTTTTAGAAGACATCTGAAGGCAGCCCTGTTCAGGGAAACTTTTAATGTTTGGTGGACTGTTGTATTTTAATATTCTGTTGGAAGCTGCCCAGAGTGGCTGGGGAAACCTAGCCAGATGGGCGGGGTATAAATAATAAATTCTTATTATAATTATAATGAAGACGTGTGGTTGCATTGCTGCAGATACACCATGGCGTTTCTTCTCTCTGCACTCCTCCCAATAAATAAAATTGGGAAATAATAACACAATAAAATTCAGAACAGTAACAATTAATTGCACATTTATTAAAAAAATATATCAATATATGCCAAAAACATATGCAAAAATGAATAAACACAAAAATGAATATATGATCTGCTCTAATCTTGTAGCTAAAAGAAAAAAGAAAGAAAACCTACTGAATTATTGCCTGTTGTGCAATTGCAAAGGGTTTTGTGGGACAGTTTAAAAACCTTCCCTCAAATTCCAAAATATTTCCATCATTAGAACGAAAGCTTTGTGGGATGAGGCATCAGACCACGCAAGGAGGAAAATGGAACCAAAGTGGGAGAAGGACAAAAGAAGTTCTTCCTGATCTGCTCTGGTCAGACCTCACCTGGAGTACTGTGTCCAGTTCTGGGCACCACAATTCAAGAAGGACACTGACAAACTGGAACGTGTCCAGAGGAGGGCAACCAAAATGGTCAAAGGCCTGGAAACGATGCCTTATGAGGAACGGCTAAGGGAGCTGGGCATGTTTAGCCTGGAGAAGAGGAGGTTAAGGGGTGATATGATAGCCATGTTCAAATATATAAAAGGATGTCACATAGAGGAGGAAGAAAGGTTGTTTTCTGCTGCTCCAGAGAAGCGGACACGGAGCAATGGATCCAAACTACAAGAAAGAAGATTCCACCTAAACCTTAGGAAGAACTTCCTGACAGTAAGAGCTGTTTGACAGTGGAATTTGCTGCCAAGGAGTGTGGTGGAGTCTCCTACTTTGGAGGTCTTTAAGCAGAGGCTTGACAACCATATGTCAGGAGTGCTCTGATGGTGTTTCCTGCTTGGCAGGGGGTTGGACTCGATGGCCCTTGTGGTCTCTTCCAACTCTATGATTCTATGATTCTAAGTGTTTGCTGGATCAGAACAATGGCCCGTCTAGCCCAGCATCCTGTTTGCACAATGGTCAGGCAGAGGTCCCAGTGGGAAACCAGCAAGCAGGATTCAAGCCCAAGAGCAGCCTCTCCCACCACCTGGCATTCAGAAGTATAATACAGGCAGGCAGCTCTGGCAAAAAGGCTCAGCAGTCTTTATTTCATTATGGACAATATATCTACATATACATACAATTTCATTTTTAAAAAAAAATCAGAGCAGTGAAAACAAATAGGACAACCACCTATACCACCTTGAGCTCCTTGGATGAAAAAGGTGGTATAAAAAATGTAATAAATAAAATAAATATAAATGCAAGAAAAAAGGACATAACTAGTCAAAAATCACAGCTCATTTGCTAACTGTAGAAGAAGAAACATTTTTTTTAAAAAAATTGTCTGCATCAGTCTGTGTGGGAATGTTTAGGGAGGCAGGAGAGGATATATTGTTTAATGATATCCTTCTGAACTTGCATTAGCAAGTTCTATGTCTTAGCAGAGTTTAAACATTCCCCTTTAAACGCACAGTGGTTCGCTCGCTGCAGGTTCGTCTGAACCTCTCTCTCTAAGATTCCTGGTAAGATCCCCTCTTGCCCCTCTTAAAAAGAATATACACGACAATCTTATTAAAGTGAATATAAAAGTAGTTTACTCACATTCATTCTGTTCACAGTTAGATCCCTGAAGGCAGACTTAGGTTACAAAAGTATATATACATGTGGGACTATCCTGTAAGGGAGTTAGTCCCAGGTGACGGTAGACAGGCAGTCTGCTCACACATAGAGAAAAACAAAAATGGAGAAGCGAGGAGCAAAAGAATATGTTGTGCTCTTCTGCCCCAGATTAGGCCACACACACAACCTCTAGTCACATGCAGAAGAAGTTTGTCCCAGCTCAAGAGGAAACAGGAAGTTTTCTCCTGGCTAGTACAAAGCATCCCCTAGCATGTCCATTCTAGGAATGTTGTACTTGACTGCTGTGTGTTTCACATCCCACAGTCTGGTGGTAGAGAAAATACGAATGTCAGATGAGTGCAGTACAGTGGAGATCACTGGAGGCCTGGACACACTGCGAGTGGAGAGTGCTGCAAATTATTTGGAAGCATAATGCTCTTCCTACGTCTATGAAGCTAAGGTATCTCTTGTAAGCCACCGTGGGTTCTATTGTTTTGATTTTCGGAGCAGAGCCAGAGGCTGGGGGGAGGCTGAAGAGGGAGGATGCCTTTAGGTTATGGCTACCAGATTATTATTATTATTATTATTATTATTATTATTATTTTGAAGCTGAGTAGCAACAGGGAGTCAGTAGTGAGGATGGCAAGGCAAAAGACCCTGGTCCCAAGTACACATGCATATTGTATAAATGTGCAAAGCCCTCCTTTCGCACCCTGTAAAACATAAATGTGCAGTTTTTTTAAAAACTGGGCAATGGCGTTCCACCTGCCTGTGACTCCCAAGCCTTCCCTGATCTCCTGCCCCCTTCCCCCTTTGTTTTGACAGATCGGGGGAGGCTTGGGAGTTGTGGGCGGCTGGCCATTGCCGTTTTTTAAAAACTCTGCGCATTTATGTTTCGCAGAGTGCAAAAGAAGGGCTTTGTACATTTATACAATATGCATGTGTACTTGGGCTCAGGGTCCTGGCAGGGTAACCGTGTGCCTTGCCTGGGCAACAGCCGCCTGCCTGCAGTTCCTAAGCCTCCCCCGATCTGTCAAAACAAAGGGGGGAAGGGGGCAGGAGATCTGAACCGCTGGACGTCCCCGGTTCACCTTCAGCAGTGGCAGTGAGCAGCTCCTGAAGCCAGCCAGAGCCAACTGCGCTACCAGGGTGCCTCTGGGCTGCTGAGGCTGCCGCTGCCACGTTTCCCGGGGGCAGATTTGCAAATCTGGGGACATTCTGGGGATGGAATTTGTGCGGGGACAAATTTGCAAATCCGGGGACTGTCCCCAGGAACTAGGGACGTCTGGTAACCCTACTTTAGGTCCCTCTATGTGTCACTCCCTGGACACATAGACTCCCCGGAAAAGAACCTGATATTGGGAAAGATGGAGGGCATAAGGAGAAGGGGACGACAGAGGACGAGATGGTGGGACAATGTTCTCGAAGCTACCAGCATGAGTTTGACCAAACTGCGGGAGGCAGTGGAAGACAGGAGTGCCTGGCGTGCTCTGGTCCATGGGGTCATGAAGAGTCGGACATGACTAAACGACTAAACAACAACAACAATGTGTCACCTTTCACCTTAAGCCCCAAATTCTTAAGAAACCAGAGAGGATAGGGAAAGGTTTTGTGCTCTCTGTCATTGCACTAAAACTCGTGGTCATCCAAGGAAGCTGGATGTTGGGAGATTCAGGACAGATAAAAGAAAACACTTCTTCGTGCAGCACATAATCTGTGGAACTCCCTCCCACAGGAAGCAGCGATGTACAACAATTTAGGTAAAGGTAAAGGGACCCCTGACCATGAGGTCCAGTCGTGACCGACTCTGGGGTTGTGGCGCTCATCTCGCTTTACTGGCTGAGGGAGCCGGCGTACAGCTTCTGGGTCATGTGGCCAGCATGACTAAGCTGCTTCTGGCGAACCAGAGCAGCGCACGGAAACGCTGTTTATCTTCCCGCCAGAGCGGTACCTATTTATCTACTTGCGCTTTGAGGTGCTTTTGAACTGCTAGGTTGGCAGGAGCAGGGACCGAGCAACGGGAGCTCACCCCGTCATGGGGATTCAAACCGCTGACCTTCTGATCGGCAAGTCCTAGGCTCTGTGGTTTAACCCACAGCGTCACCCGCGTACAACAACTTAGGGGGCGTTAAAAGTGGATTGGACAAATTCATGGAGAAGACTAAGGCTATCAATGGGTACTAGCCAGGATGGTCATACTCTGTCTCCAAGGTGAATACCAGTTGCTGGAAACCTCAGAAGAAGAGAGGGCTCCTGTGTTCGAATCCTGCTTGCTGGCTGTGCACTGTGAGAACAGGATGCTGGACTCGATGGGCTCCCACTGGGCTGATGCAGCCGGCTCTTCTTATGGTCTTTTGGAATCAGAGCAAGTGAGGGCAGACCTTGAGCTGTCCATGTCCTCCTCTACACAGAAGACTTTGAAAGGTGCAGCCCTTAGTGTGTAGAAAAATATTATATGTCGCTGTTGTGTGTTATATGAGAATGAAGCTGGACTATCTGCCAAGCTGTGCTGATTAGGTGACAGCGAGGCCAAACTCAGAGGTCTCAAATGACTTTTCTTTCATTCTGCGGCAGCCACGTAAATCCTGAGACTTGGATCTGGAAACTGGGATTAGACATTGTTTATTAAACTCCTGTTCACAGATGCTGCCAGCAAAGAAAAGATTGTTGCCATTATGGATTGAGTATGTAGGGGAACGGAAAGGGGGGGAATCACGACTGCCTTGTTTACTCAATTCTCTTTCTTCCTTTTAAACTGGACTGTGAATCTAAGAAAGCACCTCTATCCCGCCCCCCACCCACAGAGAGAGAGGGACACACACACACACAGAGAGAGAGATCCCTTCTATGTGTGCTCATTGGGAGTGCTCATTGGAGTACAGGCAGTAGTAGCACTGGTAAAGCAGAGTGCCTGCTGTTCACCAGGAAACGCATCCCTATCCATCAGATGGGAAGGAAGGCTTCTGGCAACCGGGCTTGCCCAAACACTATACAGTAGTACCGTGGGTTAAGAACTTAATTCGTTCCGGAGGTCCGTTCTTAACCTGAAACTGTTCTTAACCTGAAGCACCACTTTAGCTAATGGGGCCTACTGCTGCCACTGTGCCGCCGGAGCACGATTTCTGTTCTCATCCTGAAGCAAAGTTCTTAACCCAAGGTAATATTTCTGGGTTAGCGGAGTCTGTAACCTGAAGCGTCTGTAACCTGAAGTGTCTGTAACCCGAGATACCACTGTATAACAAGAGTAGGCATCCTAAGGCCGGGGGGGCCAGATGCGGCCCAATCGCCTTCTCAATCCTGCCCACAGATGGTCCAGGAATCAGCATGTTTTTACATGAGTAGAATGTGTGCTTTTATTTAAAATGCATCTCTGGGTTATTTGTGGGGCATAGGAATTCATTCATGCCCCCCTCCAAATATAGTCGGCCCCCCACAAGGTCTGAGGGACAGTGGACCGGCCCCCTGCTGAAAAAAATTGCTGACCCCTGCTATATACAAACATCCGTGTTAGGGTCTTAAACTTGTTGCCATCACTAAAATGTTGTGGGATGAGACTCCTCATCATTTCCAGCTATTTCTTTGCCCTGAGTGTTCCTGTATATATTTGGCACCTGTAAGGAGAAGAAGGGAGTGGAACTCCCTGCAACCTGCACACTCCCTGCTTCGGGTGATGCCACCTGCGATTGCATTGGCCTTTTCAAAAGCAGCCCTGCTGGCTCAACATTTGGCTTTTGATCCTTCCTTCATGCCCTGCTGCCAAGTCAGGTCTCTGCCATCCTATGCCATGCCTTTGATTTTCCTTCTTTGCCACCCAAAGGCAGGCACTGACTTTGATCTCTGTGGATTTGATCTTGTTTCCACTGGTCAAGATGATTTTTCACCTCTCTTTAAGGGCATTAGCTCTTCTTCACGGCCTCACCCGATTCACGGATCAAACTGCTGCATAGGGCATCCTTGGCAGGGGCCTCTGACACCCCACTGGAGACCCCCCTCCAGCCCCAAAGGAGCACACAGCTGAGTCTGGTTGCTTGACCAGCTGTAGCTCCAATCAGTGGCGGAGGAACCCTCACTGGCACCCAGGGTGGCGCAGCCCGTACAGACTGCGCATGTGCGGCATCCCATATGGTTTGTCTAATCCTCTCTTTTTTATCATTCAAAGTTATAACAAGACATATTATCCAAAAACATATCATCCTTGTTCCCCCCCATTTTTCCTCCCTCCCCCCCCACAACCCCCCCACCCCCACCCCACCCCCCAACTTCCCTCAGTTCCAGTCTTTGGTTTCTCTAAGAATGCTGTTTTCTGCATGTTACAAAGTTGTATGGATCCTCAAACTATTTAGCTGATTATTATCAATAAAAAGTTTGTGAATGTTTATTCAAAACTTGCCAAGGAGTCCAGTTCACTTTGTTGCGTCTTCAGATACTTTGTAAAGGGTTCCCATTCATCCTTAAAGTCACAGTTATCCTTGTCCCGTAGCTTAGATGTCAGTTTTGCCAGTTCTGCATAATCCATCAATTTTTCTTGCCATGATTCTTTAGTTGGGATTTCTTCAGTATTCCATCCTTGTGCTACCAGAACTCTTGCGGCCGTTGTCACATACATGAAGATGTTTTTCACCTTTTTTGGCAGGTCTTTCCCTACAATCCCCAACAAAAATGCCTCGGGTTTTTTAACAAATGTTAAATGGAACATTTTCTTCAATTCGTTGTAAATCATTTCCCAAATTTTTAAAATTACCTTACAATCCCACCACATATGATAAAATGTCCCCTCCTTTTCCTTACACTTCCAACATATATTTGAACTAGTTTTGTACATTTTCCCTAACTGCACTGGTGTTGTGTACCACATGTACATCATCTTCATGTAATTCTCCTTCAATAGGGAACAATCTGTAAATTTTAAGTCAGTTTTCCATAATTTAACCCAGTCTTCCATCATAATGTTGTGCCCTACATCTTGTGCCCATCTAATCATAACTGATTTTACCTCTTCATCTTTCGTCTCCCATTCTAATAGTATGCTGTATGTGGCCTTCAGTAGTTTCACTTCCCTTCAATTACTCTTCTAATCCCCTTTTAAAGCTATCCAAGTTGGTAGCTATTCCTGCCTCCCATGGAAGGGAGTTCTATAGTTTAACTCTGTGCTGCGTAAAGAAGAAACTTCCAATACTCAACTTCATTGGATTTTGACACGTTCTAAAGTTATGAGAGGGGGAGAAAAACTTTTCTCTACCTACTTTTTACGATGCCACGATCCACAGATCCATAGGTGTAATAGGTATGAGTTACTCGTGCGTAAACTGGTGCCTTTCTCGGTTAATTTGCCTTGTTAAACCTTTCTGACTGCACAGCCCCTTCTCATCGTGGCTGCCTCAGTCACTGGCAGAATCCGTCAGTGGGCGTTTCTTGAACCTCTTCCAACATAAAAGTTGTTTGACACCCAGTCTCCTCCTCCTCTCATTGCGCGGGAGTCTTCTGCGCAGGGAAGGCGTGGGTAGCGGAGGACCTGGGCTCTCCTCACTGATGTCCAGTGAAGAGTCCTGGAGCCCTCTCTCCAATTCCCCCGTCTGCCCCCCTTTATCCCTGGTGTTGTGCTGATTAGCTTCCCCCTCTACTGAGCTGTTTCTCCCCCTGGTGCTGGGTCCTTCGCCAGCATCATCTGGGAGCCTCCCCTTCGCCTCTCGCTCCGATGTCAGTTCCCTGACAATAGGCATGGGCTTGCGCCTGTGTATCCACAAGGGTGTTCAGGCCTGTTTCCACGGCCGGAGGTGGTGATATGATAGCCTCACTGGGCCCCTGTTGTGTCTGATGGTTTCCCAGCTGGCTTCTCAGAAATTCAAGGTGACACCCTTAATTTAAACCTCAATACAGCTAACCGTTTGACTCTGTTATGTGTTAGACCTGAGGGGAGGGATTGGGGGAAACTCCGTTTTCACGCCAACTGAGATCATTTGTGCTTCTTAACTCTGTGAACTGAGGCAGAGCTTGCTTTTGAAATTCACACTTCTCTGAATTTTGTGATGCCTCCGATAAAAAATAAACGCATACAGATGTGTGCATATTTGGGTAAAGTGTGTAATGACTGTGAGGTTGATAATGTAATAGAAATGTACAGAGTCAAGTAAAATGAAGTACAAAAATGTTCTGCGTTAGGAGCAATGCAAATGGAAATGATGATGAATTTTCACCAGGATTATTTTTTAAAAATTGCAAACGGTTGCTCAAATGTGTCAAAACAGCCTTAAAGCTAGGGGGAAATGATAAATGAGAATGGACAGATTTGTCCTATTCTAGAGCCGAGTGCTAAGGATGCTAAGGTCTGTTTGTGGGGAAAGGTACAAAGTCCTGTCTGTTGTGGAGGATAATTCAAAGATATGAGCAGCCCCACATGGCCAGACACCTGCCTTTCTGCTGATACTATTTTAGGCTGCATCAACAGAAGTTGATTGTCCAGATCAACAGAAGTAATAGGACCATTCTGTTCTGCCTTGGGAGAAAAGCAATGACAAACCTAGACAGCATCTTAAAAAGCAGAGACATCACCTTGCCAACAAAGGTCCGTATAGTTAAAGCTATGGTTTTCCCAGTATTAATGTATGGAAGTGAGATCTGGACCATCAAGAAGGCTGATCGCCAAAGAATTGATGCTTTTGAATTCTGGTGCTGGAGGAGACTCTTGAGAGTCCCATGGACTGCAAGAAGATCAAACCTCTCCATTCTGAAGGAAATCAGCCCTGAGTGCTCACTGGAGGACAGATCCTGAAGTTGAGGCTCCAATACTTTGGCCATCTCCCTGGAAAGACTCTCTGGAAAAGACCCTGATGTTGGGAAAGATGGAGGGCACAAGGAGAAGGGGACGACAGAGGTCGAGATGGTTGGACAGTGTTCTTGAAGCTACCAGCATGAGTTTGACCAAACTTTGGGAGAGTGCTCTGGTCCATGGGGCCATGAAGAGTTGGACATGACTAAATGACTAAACAACAACAACATTCTGCCTTAGTCAGACCCCACCTGCCGTCTTGTGTCCAGTTCTGGGAGCCACAATTAAAGAAGGATATTGGCAAGCTGGAAGGCTGTAGAGGAGGGTGACCAAGAAGATCAAGGGTCTGCAAACCAAGCCTGATGAGGAACGGTTGAAGGAGCTGGGTATGTTTAGCCTGGAGAAGAGAAGACTGAAAGGGGATATGAGAGTCATCTTCAACTACCTGAAGGGCTGTCACGCGCACGATGGAGCAATCTTGTTTCCTGTTAGCTGCTCCAGAGCAGAAGACCAACAGATTCAAATACCACTAAAGGAGATTCTGACTAAACATTAGGAAGAACTTTCTGAGTGTGAGAGCCATTCAACAATGGAACAAACACATTCAGAAGGCGGTGGACCCTGCTTTGTTGGAGGTATGTAAGCAGAGTTTGGATGGCCTTCTGTTACGGATTCTTCAGCCCTGTTTCCTGCATTGCAAGGAGTTGGACTAGATCATGGGTAGGCAACCTAAGGCCCGTGGGCCGGATGCGGCCCAATCACCTTCTCAATCCAGCCCACAGAAGGTGCGGGAATCATCCTGTTTGTACATGAGTAGAATGTGTCCTTTTATTTAAAATGCATCTCTGGGTTATTTGTGGGGAATAGAAATTTGTTCATTTTCCCCCCTTCAAAATATAGTCCGGCCCCCCACAAGGTCTGAGGGACAGTGGACCGGCCCCCTGCTGAAAAAGTTCGCTGGCCCCTGGACTAGATGATACAGTGGTACCTCAGGTTAAGAACTTAATTCGTTCCGGAGGTCCGTTCTTAACCTGAAACTGTTCTTAACCTGAGATACCACTTTAGCTAATGGGGCCTCCCACTGCCGCTGTGTTGCCGATGCGCGATTTCTGTTCTCATCCTGAAGCAAAGTTCTTAACCCGAGGTACTATTTCTGGGTTAGTGGAGTCTGTAACCTGAAGCGTCTGTAACCCAAGGTACCACTGTACTTTTGAGTCCCTTTCAACTGTACAATTCTTTCAATTCTTTCTTTCCCACCAGGCAGGGGGACCCTCTCCCATCTCTGGTCATAACCAAAAGAGCAGCTGAAGGTGACCCTTTCAAGATCAGGACCTTGCCTTTGTGGCTCCCTCTCGATTTGCAAGGTCTCTATCCAAACCCTTCCAAGTTTCCTCTGCGCCCCAGGCAGTTTGCAGATCAGCAAATTTTTTCTCGGCAAACCTCTCTATCCCTAGAGCTCCACCAGTCAGCCCCTCTCCCTCTCCGCCTTGTCCTTCCGAAGCTCTGGTTGCTGTTGTTCCCCACCCATCCCCATCCCCCAAGAAGCTCTTGAACAATTTCAGACAGTCAGAGTCGTGAGTGATTGTGTCCAAGGATGGCATTTAGATGCACGGCGCAGCAGGCACGGAAATGGCCAGCACTCAGCTTGGCTGCAATGCTAAATTTAACCGGAGAAGAAGCAGGGGCTGTTTTGCAGGCACAAAGCTTGGGATCCACACCTCCCACCCACCCGCCCACCGCAAAATGCCCACACTGGGAATTAACAGAGTTTCAATCAAACGTCCATTCATCTTTCTCCCCTGGCTGTGTTGTTCCTTTGAAAGCCACTAATCACTTCTCTTATCTTTGAGGTTGGAAAAGCTTTTGGTTAAGGATCAGTGTCAACCTTTGCAGATTTTCAGAGAAGGCTGCGGAGGAAATAGAAGGGAGCAGTTGGGGAGGGGCAGAGGAGGAGGGGGGGCTTATGCTTGCTGGTGACAGGGGGGGCTCCAAATTGTTTGATGCTTTCCCACTGAAATGTTGCCCAAAGCAACTCACAATGCAAGGGCAAAATACATATCATAGAACTGCAGAGTTGGGAGGGAACCCAAGAGTCCAAGGCAGGAATCCCGGCTAAAGAATCCTGAGAGATCTCTGCTTACAAACTTCCTTTGAAGGAGAGCCCCCCCCCCACCTTCTGAGGGAGTCCATTCTCCACTGTCAAACAGCTCTTACCATCAGAAAGTTCTTCCTAAAGTTTAGTCAGATTCATCTGGCATAACTTGTTTTTGAGAAACCCATACTGGTTCTTACTAGTCACAACATCCTTTTCTAAGTGCTCCCAGTTCCTTCCAGTCTGCAGGGAACTCACATGTTGTCCAGGAATCTCAAAGATTATAGACAGAGGCTGTGAGATTATATCCGAAGGCAGCCCTGTTTAGGGAAGTTTTTAATGTTTGATGTTTTATCGCATTATTATTATTATTATTATTATTATTCTGTTGAGAGCCGCCCAGAGTGGCTGGGTGAATAATCGGTGAATTTATTATCGGTGAATAATAAATCATCATCATCATCATCATCTGCAAGCTCCATAGTAGCCTTGAGTGTAGCTCACCAGGCCCTGAAGATCTGAATTCATTCAAAGTAGCTAGCTGTTCCCTTATCACCCCCTTTCCTATCTTGGGCTGCAGCTCCTTCTCTGCATCGTTTAGTCCAGGGGTCAGCAACCTTTTTCAGCCATGGGCCGGTCCACTGTCCCTCAGACCATGTAGTGGGCCAGACTATATTTTTTTTCCAGGGGGAGAATGAACAAATTCCTATGCCCCACAAATAACCCAGAGATGTATTTTAAATAAAATGACACATTCTACTCATGTAAAAAACACCAGGCAGGCCCCACAAATAACCCAGAGGTACATTTCAAATAAAAGGACACATTCTACTCATGTAAAAACACGCCGATTCCTGGACCGTCTGTGAGCCGGATTGAGAAGGCAATTGGGCTGCATCTGGCCCACGGGCCTTAGGTTGCCTACCCCTGATTTAGTGTGTTCTCACCAGGCTGGGTATTGTTCATCTGGCAACTTTTCTTGAATCCTGTCGTATCAAATCCATTCATATTCTGAAACAGTGGTGGGGACCCTCCAGTCCACAGGCCAAACCTGAGCCACTAGAGAGTCCAGTTGTACCCACTGGACCATTCCTCCCCCCCAAAAAAAACCCCCCATGCCCACCTGTCAATCAGTTGCTGTCACTCAGTTCTGCAGCCCTAGCCTACAGGTGCCCCTTAAGAGCTAAGCCCACACTAGGGAGAGACAGAAAGAGACACAGCTCCCTTCTAAGTCCTGGTCCTGACCCAGATGGCAGCATCTCCTTTTGCGGAATAAAAGACCACCAGCAGCACTCAGCGAAAACAAGACACGAAGTTGTTGTTGTTTAGTTGTTTAGTCATGTCCGACTCTTCGTGACCCCATGGACCAGAGCACGCCAGGCACTCCTGTCTTCCATTGCCTCCCGCAATTTGGTCAAACTCATGTTTGTAGCTTCGAGAACACTGTCCAACCACCTCATCCTCTGTCGTCCCCTTCTCCTTGTGCCCTCCATCTTTCCCAACATCAGGGTCTTTTCCAGGGAGTCTTCTCTTCTCATGAGGTGGCCAATGGAGCCTCAGCTTCAGGATCTGTCCTTCCAGTGAGCACTCAGGGCTGATTTCCTTCAGAATGGAGAGGTTTGATCTTCTTGCAGTCCATGGGACTCTCAAGAGTCTCCTCCAGCACCATAATTCAGAAGCATCAATTCTTTGGCGATCAGCCTTCTTGATGGTCCAGCTCTCACTTCCATACATCACGACTGGGAAAACCATGGCTTTGTGATGGCCTGGGATTCCGATTCGGAGGATGAAACAGAGGAATCCCAGCCTGCACAGGAGTCCCCGCCTCCAGGGCCGGCTGAACTGGGGCAAGGCCTAGATGCTGAGGAGCCTGCACCTGTGGCAGTGCATCAGGAGCTGGCCCCAGGTGAAGCCCTTCTGGCCCCAGAGGGGCTTGATGACTCAGTGGCCACAGGTGAGCCTCCTCCAGGGCCCAGTAACCCTTCGGCCTCTCCTGATCTGCAGAGGCTTAGGGCAGAGAGGCGAAGGGAACTGGTTGCCCCCAGGAGGAGTGCTCGCCTTAAGGCCAGAGGAGGCGGGGCTCCTGGGGGTCGGGACCACCCCTGACCTTAGAAGAGGATAAAAGCCCAGTCAGGCCGGCCCCAGGTTGCGGGAGCAACGTCGTTGTTGGCTACGGACCTTCCTGTGTTCCTGTTCCCTGCTCGGCTTCCTGTTCCTGACTATCCAGTACTCCTGTTCCCTGCTCGGCCTCCTGTTCCCGTCCAGCCGGCGTTCCTGTTACCTGCTCAGCCTCCTGTTCCAGCGTTCCTGTTCCCCGCCCGGCTCTCTGCATCGGACCTCGCCCCTCTTCGTGTGGACTCTGCTACACTCACGGTACCTTACCCCCGGGACCAGCACAGGCTTTAACTATACGGACCTTTCTTGGCAAGGCACGAAGTAGGACTGCTCTTTTTTTCTGAGGGTACCCAGGACCTGCCTAGTTCCACAGGATCCTCAGCTGCACTTCTCTTGAGTAGCAGCTGCTACACCTCCTGCTCCCTTGCCTGGCTGGATGAAGGAGCCGGCCCTTTGAAAGCCTTTGGCAGGCCAAAATGTTTGGCTCCACCACACAGGCCTCTTCAGCTCCCATTAGGGAAGGTGCCAGCTGCTGCCTTGCAGTGGGCACCACGTCCACCTGGCAGCACTCCAGCAGGCAGCTTTATCCAGAGTTGCAGGTCTGAGAACAAAGGAACGTGCTTGTCCTAGAGTTTGGACTCCCACGGGTGCCATGGAATGCAGGAATCACATCTAAATAACCCCTGACAGCCAAGCTCTGCTTAGAACCCTCCGTTGACTCATAGAATTGTACAGCCGGAAGGGACTCCCTAGGGGTGGAGGAAGGGGGGTGCAGTGGGGGCAGGCTGCCCTGGGTGTCACCACTGGGGGGGGTGACACAATGCCAGGCGGCACTCACTGCGGGGCTTGCAGTGCACCTAAGCCACGCATCTCTCCTGGGAGTGACACACTGGCTTGGGCACTGCAGGCTCCGTGTGTGATGGCCTGGGATTCGGACTCTGATGCTGAACCTGAGGGATCCCAGCCTCCACAGGATTCCCCGCCTCCAGAACCAGCTGAGCCGGGGCTGGGGCATGAGCCTGAAGGGTCCTCACCTGTGCTGGGTCCTCAGGTGCAGGCATCAGCTGAGTCTGCTCTGGCTCCTGAGGTGATGGAGGACTCATTGCCTGCTCCACTCTCAGCCCCGTCAGAGGAAGCTGAGGTTGCCTCTGGGTCCGGTAACCCTCCAGCCTCTCCTGAGCTGCAGAGGCTCAGGGCAGAGAGGCGGAGGGAACTAAGTTCCCGCAGGAGGAGTGCTCGCCTCCAGACCAGGAGGCGCGAGTCACCAGAGGATAGGGGCCGCCCTATGCCAGATAAAAGCCGCCCAGCCCCAGTCCCAAGTTGTGGGAGCAACAATGTTGGTTGCTAGTTCCTGCCTGAACCCTGTCCTGCTTTCCTGCCTGAGCTCCTGACCCGCCCTGGCTCCCTGCTTGCAAGCCTGCTCCTGACTTCACCCGGCTCCCTGCCCTGCACCCAACTTAAGCTACTATGGACTGCCTGCGTGTGATGCCACACATGCGCTGTACATGGCGGTTTGCCGCCCACACCGGGATCCTCAGCTCAAGGCTGCAGCCACGAATGGCGGATCGTCTGCATGCGGCTGCGGCGACATGATGGCTGCTTGCGCCCCCGCAAGGTGCCTTCTTGTCACCCCCCCCATCATGGCACCCAGGGTGTGTGGGAATGTTCTGGGGTGCAGGAGAGGATATATTGACTAATTATATCCTTATCCAACTTGTCCTAACAAGTTCCCAAAATATCAGCAGAGTTTATAGACATTCCCCTTTAAGTTCGCAACGGTAACGTGTGCACAGGTTCGCTAGAACCTCTATAATAATTACTCTGGTAATTTCCCCTTTGTTCCCTCTTAAAATACAAGACACAACACAGTCTTTATAAAAGTATAAAAGAGTTTACTCACGTTCTGTTCACAACATGATCCCAGACGGCAGACAGGCTTAAAAAGTTACATATACTTAGAATCTATCTTATTGCAAGATAGACCTTATCTCCTCTCTTGGCTGAGAGCCAAGAGGGCATATTTACATGCTTCCTCATCGAAGGAAAATGGCAGAGAGAGAGAGATGGCTGCCTGCCCTGTGCTTTTGTCATTACCTGCACAGGTGAGGCCACACCCACCTCTGGTCACATGTGGAGGAAGTCCGTCCCCAGGAAGTTTACCTGCTTGCTGGACAGACATCCCTCCCCATGTTGTAACATGTACTCTCTAGGAATGTTGTCATTGACTGCTCCTGTGTTTACATCCCACAGGGTGCACTGCCCTCCCATTGTGACGCCACTGTTCCCCTCCCCAGTGATTTCCCTGTGAAAACTCGCTCTTTACCGCTGAATCGGAGCAAATGGCAGTCTGCAAAAAACTCAAATTGCCTTTTGTTCCGATTCCGTATCAAAGAGCAGGTTATCGCGAGGCGAAAAAAAAGTGCTCAGCCATAGCCTAGAAAGCACAGGGCAAACGTTAAGTGTGGGTGATCCCTAGAATCGATGGGCAGAGAGTTCAGGGAAGCTGATTTGGGAGAAAGATGTCCTGAAAGTAAGAGCAGTTCAGCAGCAGGACAGGCTTCCTTGGGCATTCTTAAGATTTAAGGGTGACTGTAAGGCTGAAATTGCATTGAGAAGAGGATGCGAAGGGGGGGCACGGAGTGGCTCCCTTATGAAGAAAGTTTGCAGTTTGGGGGGATTTTTAGTTTAGAGAAAAGATGAGTAACAGGTGACATGATAGACGTTTATAAATTGATGCATGGCATGAAGAACGTGGATGGAGAAAATCATTTCTCCCTCTGTCATTACACCAGACCTCATCCAAGAAAGCTGAATGTTGGTAGAATCAGGCGGTATGTAAAACTTAGACCTAGATGGCCTTTGGTCTGATCCAGACAGCTCCTCTTATGTGAACCCAGTGGTTCGTGGGTGGCGCTGTGGGTTAAACCACAGAGCTTGGATTTGCCAATCAGAAAGTCGGCAGTTCGAATCCCCGTGACGGAGTGAGCTCCCATTGCTCGGTCCCTGCTCCTGCCCACCTAGCAGTTTTAAAACACGTCAAAGTGCAAGTAGATAAATAGGTACTGCTCCGGCGGGAAGGTAAACGGCATTTCCATGCGCTGCTCTGGTTTGCCAGAAGTGGCTTAGTCATGCTGGCCACATTACCCGGAAGCTGCATGCCAGCTCCCTCAGCCAATAAAGCGAGATAAGCACCGCAACCCCAGAGTCGGCCACGACTGGACCTAATGGTCAGGGGTCTAAAAATAAATAAATCAACCCAGTCCCTCTCCCAGCTCTGTGATTCAGCTTGCTGCCTATCAGTTCCAAATGTAGGTGATGCTTCTTGGAGGAGAACATGCAGTGGGAGACAGGATACTGGAGACACAAGCCTCATCTTCAGGTTGTCCTCCCTTCTGCTGACTCCCCAGCTAGCTCTCCTGGCCCACTTGTGCCGCAGTTCAGCATATTTCCTGTGCGAAATAAACATTACTTTCTTGCCCACCTAAGTCCAATTCATCTTCCTGTCAAGGAGATCACACAGAGAGGGAAGGAGGCAGCAAAAGGCCACTTATTGCTTACGTATGGCAAAAGGAACGGCGTGCTTGTCCACCAGACCCTCTTGGTGTTAGACTTTTTCTCTCATTCTCTCTCTCTCCCCCCCCCCCTCTTCCAGTTTCCTTGTTTAATCAAATTGAAGCAGGGATTATACGAGCCTGAAAAAGAGCCACCTTGTTCGTTGCAACGGTATCTTTGTTCTATCCAGGACTATAAAACCCTTTGCGATTATTATCTTTTTCATAAACTTTTATTGAATCCGGTGTTACGAGGGCCGTCGAAGGCGGTGCAATTAAACTTCCCCAGTCATCTCATTCTGAACTCCGGCAAGCTACACTGATGGGGAGATTAAAAACTAATACAGATGACAAATGCAGGCAGACAAGCCCAGCCAAGGAGTCTGGAATGGAGGGGGCAGGCGGGCAGGCAAGAGACTCAGGATGGCTGAGCTGAGAGTAGGCATTCCAGACTCAACCTTTCCATTTCCCTTTGGCTGCAGGTTGTCTACTCCACAGGCTCACTTGGGATCAGCTATACAGCTGCAAATAAAACGTTTTAAGTGTGTTTTAAAATGCAACATACAAATGTGACACTAGATGGCGGTGGTGAGCTATGGCAAATTCAATATTTTTTTTTTCCAAAACGCTTTTTTTGAAAAGCATTTTCACAGTGGTTTTTATATGTTTGTAGATTCTACCTTGGACCTCCCAGAAAGACCTAAGGGATACTGCCATCTTTCTGGGTCACCTTGCCGTGACCTGGACTCACTGAGGTTTTGCTGTAATGCGAGTCTGGGGTCTGCTTGGCAAGAAAGAACAAAGCTGTCCTGGTTTCCATGTTTAGCCCTTCCGTTAACTTCACATGCAGAGATTGGAAGACAGGAACTGTTCTTCTCCCAGGCAAAAAGCTTTTCCAGTGACCTGGTCTGGAAAGCAAGTCTTAGAGGACAAACAGTTGAGGGAGCTGGGTCTGTTTAGCCTGGAGAAGGAAAGACGGACAGGAGAGATGAGAGCCATCTTCAAGTATCCTGGTTTGAGAGCAGTACATGTGAAAAGGATCTAGGAGTCTTGGTTGACCACAAACTTGACATGAGCCAACAGTGTGACGCGGCAGCTAAAAAAGCCAATGCAATTCTGGGCTGCATCAATAGGAGTATAGCATCTAGATCAAGGGAAGTAATAGTGCCACTGTATTCTGCTCTGGTCAGACCTCACCTGGAGTACTGTGTCCAGTTCTGGGCACCACAATTCAAGAAGGACACTGACAAACTGGAACGTGTCCAGAGGAGGGCAACCAAAATGGTCAAAGGCCTGGAAACGATGCCTTATGAGGAACGGCTAAGGGAGCTGGGCATGTTTAGCCTGGAGAAGAGGAGGTTAAGGAGTGATATGATAGCCATGTTCAAATATATAAAAGGATGTCACATAGAGGAGGGAGAAAGGTTGTTTTCTGCTGCTCCAGAGAAGCGGACACGGAGCAATGGATCCAAACTACAAGAAAGAAGATTCCACCTAAACATTAGGAAGAACTTCCTGACAGTAAGAGCTGTTTGACAGTGGAATTTGCTGCCAAGGAGTGTGGTGGAGTCTCCTACTTTGGAGGTCTTTAAGCAGAGGCTTGGCAACCATATGTCAGGAGTGCTCTGATGGTGTTTCCTGCTTGGCAGGGGGTTGGACTCGATGGCCCTTGTGGTCTCTTCCAACTCTATGATTCTATGATTCTAAGTATTTGAAGCGCTGTCCCATGGAAGATGGAGCAAACTGCTGCTCCAGAGGGTGGGACCGAACTAATAGAGTCACTGCTAGCACATTTGAAAAGCCAAGCAGTTTCAAATTGGATGGGGGGAATGTTCAGATTTCTGCATTGCAGGGGATTGGACTAAATGACTCTTGGAGTCCCTCTTAACTCCGTGATTCTGTGATTCTATCCATTCCTGAGCATTTGCTGGGACTGGGCACAGGCCTGCTCTAAACATGATTCCCTGGACCCGCAAAATGCTTTTCTCTTCTATTACCATTCCTATGGCCTTAGATTTTGAGAAAGCCTGAGAAACGAGACTGCAAAGGATCTAATGTGACAGAAGGAAGCTTCTTAACACTTTCTTTCTATAAAACATAATTCATTCAGACTCTTTTATTTTCTAGAAGGATGAACATCATGCCGCCTTAAAAACTAACAATTTTATTATGGCATGAGCTTGTGTGGGGGCTACAAGCCTCTTCGTCAGATGTGTGAAATGTTAGCCTGAGTTACAGGTACATATACTCATAACAGTGTTAGAATTCCTGCTCCATGATTGCAGTCATGGGATTGTTGTCTATCATATGATGGTGTATGTTTTCATTCCGCAGAGTGGGAAGTGACGGAGACAGGATGTTTGTGTTACTGTGTTCCGTGAAGTGGGACTATTGTCCTTTGTCCTTTCTCTTTGCTGTCTGATGCTAGAGAGAGAGGGAGCCACATTGCAGTGCTCTGTGTGTGTTTATATGTAAATAAAGTAGATTAGCCAAAATGCTGAGTTGCTGACGTCTGTTACTTGTCGAGTGCCAGCTCGACATCTGAAGAAATCAGTCTCGCACCAAGATAGGTTGAAGAAATATGGCTGCTCTGGCTCCTTAGAGCTACTGCAGCACAGCCTTTATTGTGTGAAATCAGAAAGATACAAAATACAAGCAAAGCAATTTGTTCTCAGCCAGCAGATAAGGGCCATCGCACTAGACCACGCGAGCATCAGGCCATGCTAGTTGACCAATCATTTGGGACAGCACGAGCTATTCACGCGCTGTTCATGCTCCAAGGATGCTTTTAGCTATGAAATCACCCTGCAATAGTAAGAACTTTGCTCATGCTCTTATGTACAAGCAATCATTTTCCCACATGCCCTCTTTTCTTGTTTATATTATAAGAGGAAAAGAGGGACCATTAATCAGAATCGCAATCCCATTACCTAAGCATTTATATTTTGCAAGATAAATTCCCCTTGTAATCCCTGTGGTGGGCCTTGGTCGGTACCACCATGCAGTACATTGGGAAATCAAAGAAAGCAAGCATTGAATACATAATAAAACCAACAATACATGCAATTACAATCAATAATAAATTTCTTAACCATAATCCATTAAGTAACCAAGAAAATAACCAATCCCATGGATCAAAACCTTCAGGTGGATTCAAAGGATTATGGGCTATCATTTGTTCCATATAATCAATAATAGCAGAGATATTGGTCGATTGATCAGTTATATACATACAACAATGAGAATGAATTAAGGCATAAATTCCACTTTTAGAGACAAGGATTACATTTAAAGCATAAAAAGTTTATAAAACAACTTCTCTTATTTCTGACATTTCTGTGTTAATCATTTTTAAAGCCAAGATAGCAGAATTAAACAAGGCTTCAGTCAAATTTGCCAATCTATGCAAATCACGGTAATTCATCCCTACACCTAAAAAGGGAAAAAGGGATCTAGAGATGGCTGTTCCTGTATAATGAGAAATAGGTGATTATACTTCCCTTCTGTTACGCAAACGAACCTCTGGGAGCTTATCTATTTTATATATCAGGGGTATCAGTATTCCTAGAGTGTAGGTTCCAGAAAAGGCCAAGGGGATTTCTTTGTAGGCCCTTGTGCCACAAAATAACCATAAATCAGATTGAAGCAAACATGTAGATTTACTGCTCTTTCTCATCCAGTCCAACCAAACATAAAAATCTCTACACGCAGCTTGTTGTTCATAGGTCATATAGGTTGTGACATTATTAACTGAGACTTTCGGTCTATCACTCATAGTGGTAATATTAAAAAAAAACAAGAAGATCCATTAACATACTCATAGGTCCAATTACAATATGGATAATGACCTAAAAATTTTTTTTTGCTATTATGATTAAAACGAAAACAATAAGACACTATTTCAATCAACAAAACACAGGCGATAAACTTATACGATTGTCCTTCATATTATTGCTAAACTTATATGAAGCATTTACTGGAATGCTAGCATACCACCACCAAAAAAAGCTCAAAGCTTTGAGAAGCTTTTAAAAATCATTTTTCTCAGCAGCTAAAAGGCACTAGCCAAGCATATTCCGCTTGATGTAACTAAAAAGATTGCAACAAGGTCGAGAACAGAGCCCATTGTCTTCGCAGGCCATGTTAAAGAACCATATTGCAACTTTCTTTCTGTCCGGGAACCATGCCAAAGCACAAAAATGAAACAACTGGAACACACTGAAATCCTTTCACCCCCTCCCTTGCCAAGAGTCCACAATAGTTCCAAGACAGCCCTTTGTACATGCTCAGGGGAACACATCATAGGGCAGGACTCCTGAGGGAGGAGAAAAAAAGAGATCTGGGGGGTAAAATCCAAGCGATGCCAATCCGGCGAGGGCATCCCACAAAGAACAAAAATCAGAAAAGGCCTGAGAAATATACGCAGGGCCATTGTCAGTTTTTAAGGTATGGGGTTTTCCCATAACAGCAAAACAGCGCATCAAATGTTGAATAACATGTCGAGTGGTCTCTCCTTTAAGAGGAGTGGCCCAAATAAAGCCAGAGGCAGTGTCCACAGTGAGGTGTACCTTAGAAAATGGAGCCAAAGAAGGCGTGTGGGTGACATCCATTTGCCAAATTGCCAGGGGATGCAGGCCTCTAGGGTTGACTGCATCAAAAGGAATGACTGTGGGAGATTTAGCGCATACTGTGACCCAATGTCTCGAGCTTGAGAAATGGGCAACGAAAAAAAAATTTCGCCAGAACTTTAGCATTTTGATGAAATACAGAATGACTTTCAAATGGGTCTGAAAACAATGAAAAAATACCATTCTTCAAAGCATGGTCTGCCTGGGCATTAGCTTCTGCCAAATACCCAGGGTGGCCAGTGTGAGATCTGAGATGGGCAACATAAAACTGACAAGTTCTAGCTTGTACCAAGTTCTGCAAAGTGGAAAACAATGTAAACAAATTTTGATCAATAGCAGGAGTGATATAAGACAATGGTAAGACATTCAAAAGATTATATACATACTGAGAATCCACAATGAGATTGAAAGGGATATTAGCAAACTGTTGAAATGCCAAAATTACAGCTGCCAATTCAGCACGTTGTGCTGAGGACTGCTCAGTAGTATACAAACTTTTCCATTCCCCCTCCTCTTCCCACACCACCACCCCTCTGGATTTGGTACCATCAGTGAACACAGTAAGGGCGGAGGGTAAGGGTAGGAGGGACAAAGCAGTTTGCAAGACATAACGTAGCCCTGTAAGAAAAGACAAACGAGGGTCTCTAGGAGGATTGTGAATGATATTTCCCAAGAAATCAGCAAAAGCTATTTGAGTAGAAACGGCTGTCATCATCAGATGCTTAAATTCTTCCTGGGAGAAGGGCAGGCACACTGACTGTAAGTCCATTCCAGAAAGGGCAAGGGCTCGATGTCGGCCCTTAGCAACAAGGTCCATGACGCTGTTGGGTGTAGCATACACGTTACGCGGGGGAGTATGAGGCAAGTGAAGCCACTCCACAATAGACACAGTCCCAGGCTTCTGGCCTGTGGTGTACAATATAGCTGTTGGAAGGAGCGGGGTGGCAAATACTGCAAGTGATAATTGTGCCATGGAAAGAGAAGGAATCCTGTCCACCATACATCTGCGGAGATGGTTGTTCACAGTGGTTAGAGCCTCTTTCATTGCAGAGGTGACTGTGATCTTGTCTGCTGGATCCTTATGTCCTTTAAGGGTAGAAAATAGTGGAGACAAAGTGGAGGTGGGCAGGTCCAAATAACTCTTTATCCAATTCAGCTGTCCAAGAATTTGTTGTAAATCCACCAGTTTAAGATGATCAGGAAACTGTAGTTGAGGCGTGACTGGAATGGCAGCAGATGCTGTCAGCTTGTGTCCCAGGCACGTAATGGGTAAAGTCCGCTGGATTTTTTCCTTAGCCACTGTCAATCCAACAGGTTTTATCCTTAGCAGGATTTTGGGACACGGTGGAGGACAGGACCATGGCTAGCAGGCCGTGGCTAGCAGTGCCCACTGACTGGCAGGCTTTAAGCATATCAGCAATGGCTATATTTGATGTTGCCATTAGAAGGCGCAGCGCTTGCTTACAGTCCTCATTTGCATTAGCAAACGCAAGCTGGTGTACAATCAGTTCTTGTGCTGCCAGGTCCTGAACTTGCCACTTGAAGGTATTATACAAGCGATCAACAAATTGTCCATAGGGCTTTGCAGGGCCCTGTCTGACGTTTCCCCATCGGCCATCTCGCTCATTCCTGTCATCAGGAACAGAGGCCAGAGCCTCTTGGGCTGAGGCTGTGGTGGCTGCCCAATACATAGGATCAAGGGCCAACTGTTGGGCAATAGGAAGAAAATTGCCTCCTCCCGTCAGCCCATCGAGAACATCGGTTTGGGTCAGCATAATGGGGGCTGGGGGTGCAGGAGCAATCACAGGAAAGTGATTTGGAGTATCAGAATCAAAAGGCAACAACGGAGCAGCAGTACAAAGAGTCTCTTCTTGGAGAGGAGTGGTAGAAGCGGTGCCAGATGCCTTTTCCCACAGTTACTCATGATGCGCAAACTCTGCGGATCCCTAAGTGTGCCGGTGTCGGTTGGCATCGGTCACTGTGATGTTCGGGCAGAAGAAAGCTTTTGAAGCTCCCGAACGATCAACATGGAGGGAGGGAACATGCCAGTTGGGCATGTGTCTCTGCCAGGGTGCTACTCGAGTGTAGGCTGAGCTCCTGACAAGCAGACCCTCCAACATTCCTCAGATGGAAATTGTGACATTTCTCACTCTCCCGCAACTGACCCTTCTTGACCCCCCCTCATTTCCTATCAGAAGACGGGCGAGGGCCACCACCACGACACCAGCAGGACCTCCACCGCCCCAAGAAAATCCCTTAATCTCTATTTTATTTTCTTCTTTGGTAGAGTTACAAAAAGAAAACCACACACCAGTAAACAAATTTTAGAAAGGGGCAATATTAGATGTGACACACAGAGTATTGTTTTGTATATTTAAAAAAAAAACAGGACTCCTTGCGCTCCGCTCTGCTCCTCCTTTCTTCCCTCCCAGGGCACCCCTGCTCTCTGCTTGCCCCTCAGAGCCGTCCGGCGGCAGCCCTTCCTTCTCCTTGCCCAACCTGCAGCAGCCACTGTGTGCTGCCCACAGGAGGCTGGCAGCAGCTGCCATGGACAGTGCCAGATTTACGCATAAGCTAAACAAGCTATAGCCCTACTCTTTGGGAGGGCCCCCCAAAAAATTAAGGGGGGAAAACTGGGTGTACATTTCCAAAATATAAGATCAAAAACAAATAAAATAAAACCTACATACAGCAACAGTGTTTGGTGTTGTGTAGGCTCCTATGATGTAAGTAATGGGCCCCGCCTGCTAGCCTGCTCCCTCAAATATCACTGGTTTGCTCATTTCTATATACAGTGGTACCTCGGGTTACAGACGCTTCAGGTTACGCGTTTTGAGCTAATGGATGCACCAAAACCCGGAAGTACCAGAACGGGTTACTTCCAGGTTTCGGCGCTCGCGCATGCGCAGTAACACTAAATCGTGCTTTGCACATGTGCATAAGTGACAAAACGCATCATGCACATGCACAGACGCAGCGCTGCGGGTTGCAAACATGCCTCCTGCACGGATCACGTTCGCAACCCGAGGTTCCACTGTATAGGGTGCCTACATTCTGCATGGACTGGCTGCATGGCAACAGGTAGCAGGCAGCTTCAGTCTGCAGCGCAGCACAGTTGAATGTAGGTCAAGCTGTTGTACCTGTTGTGTAATATTAGAGAGTGCTTGTAGACTGGTGATCAGGCAGCATGGGCTAAGGGTATGAGTCTTATGCCTACTGATTGATTTCATGTAATACGTAATTTATTTACTTTGATCCCGTTATAAAATTACTTTAGAAAAATATCCATCTTTATTATTTAGTAGGCCTATATTTAGCATATTTAGTAGGGCCCCATTACCTTCAGTAGGTTAGGGCCTCATCAAACCTAAATCTGGCCCTGGCCATGGAGAGGCAATGAAATGTTCTCTTGCCACAGCCCCCAACATCTGTGAGAAACACTGGCTCATTCTCTACTGGCGGAGGAAATAGGGGCATTCTGGGATCAAATCAGAAGCATAGCTGTCAAGTGCCCCTTATTTGAAGGGACAGTCCCTTATTCCAGCACCATGTCCCGCTGCTGTCCCTTATTGATAGATGTCCCTTAAATGTTCCTTAAATGATGTCCCTTAAATTTCAAAGGAAGCAGGTCCTCTCCCTCCCTCCCTGCCGGCCAGGGAGGAGGGAGGCTCCAACTGTGTTGCTTGGCTGCGTTGCTCACCCAATAAGGAGTCTAAGAACGACTGGGGGGTGGAGCTTGCATGCCTTGTGTGTGGCTAGTTAATGCAAGCTGAGGGGTTTTTTGAATGCTGGACGCCATTTTGTTGCACGTGCTGCTGCAAACTTTGCAGTGCAAAGCCAGGCCGGGGAGCCATCTTAAATTGAGGCTGCATAGGCCTTGTGGTGCATGTGATTCAGATTCTATTCAGATGAACCTCTGGTTACAAGGTTGGCTGGACAGTGTTCTCGAAGCTACCAGCATGAGTTTGACTAGACTGCAGGAGGACAAGAAGACTGGAGTACCTGGAACAGGTGAGACTGCAGGTCCCTTATTTTGGCTGCTGGTCCCTTATTTTCAAGGCTGCTGGTCCCTTATTTTCAAATCTGTAAGTTGACAGCTATGATCAGAAGCCGGGATGGCTTTTGTAATTCCAGGATTGTCCCTGGAAGGAACTAAAGACTACATTGCAAAGTTGGTTACATCATAGACAATTGAATGAACTGTTTAAGGAAGACAAGAAGAAAAGTTTCAGCTACACAGTGTCAAACTTTCAAAAAGAGGTAATTGAGAGTGATACGAAATTACTTTTTAAAAATGTATACAGTGGTACCTTGGGTTAAGAACTTAATTCGTTCCGGAGGTCCGTTCTTAACCTGAAACTGTTCTTAACCTGAAGCACCACTTTAGCTAATGGGGCCTCCTGCTGCTGCCACACCGCCAGAGCACGATTTCTGTTCTTATCCTGAAGCAAAGTTCTTAACCTGAAGCACTATTTCTGGGTTAGTGGAGTCTGTATCCTGAAGTGTATGTAACCTGAAGCGTATGTAACCTGAGGTACCACTGTAGTCACTTCTAGGATGCCCTGGGAGGTTGAAAGGTTTGAAACCTCCACTGGTTTCTAGATATATTGTCATTTCAGATGTCAGATTTGTGTTCGTTTTTTCTTCTCCCTGAGGACTGGCTTTTTTGCCCTTTGCAGAATGCAGAAGGGCTTTGTTCGCAGATGGTGGTAGGTGATGCCACTGGAAGAAGCAGGTGGATGAATTTCTCCTCTCTTCTTCCTCATTTTCCTTTCTAGATTGTAGGCTAGAGGGCTGTTTTGTCTTTTTTAACTTTTCCTTTTCTTTTGAGTGATTTGAAAGCTGAGCTGGGGGCTCTTTTTTTGGCTGAAGAGCAGCATTTTTTAAAAAAATAAAAGAAATCCCTTTATCCCTTGATGTTGTGGGGGATGTTATTGGGACCTATAATGGTGTTGCCCTAGTAGAATATAGGGGCAGATTTGACCCCTGCCTTTTTCTTATAGGGTCTGGTCCACAATTTTCTGTTGCTGTCTTTAAGAAAGCGCAGAACTGCCAACCAAGGTCAGCGGGAGGAAGGTCTGTCATTGTCCAAGATTGGGCTGTTGATCATTACTGACACATTTGAGTGGTTTCAGCTGGGAACTATCAACAGCACTTTCTCTTCCAGCTCTGCCTTTATGATAGATCATTCCTAGGTACCAGTCTGGCCTTGTTGAGCTGTTTCCCCCTCCACCATTTCATTTTGTTGGATGGGTATTGCAGTTTGAGGAATGCTTGATGTAAATTCTTAAAACGCAGAGTCTCTGCCTGATGGGTCTCAAGAAAAGTGGTAGTATCTTTAAGCTTGGTTGTGGATCTTGTTCTGGGTGTAACCTGGAAGTATATAAATCTGAGCAGCAGTCAGTGGATCTCCTGTGTAAGGCGGTGCCCTTATGTAGCTGCCAGGTCCGTCCAGAAAGGGAACCTCTTCTGTGGACTGGTCTAGGCTCAGGCTGATGATGGGGTGCAAGTTTGTTCGCCTGGAAGTTCTGGTGAAGCTGTACAGGTGCCTCCTGATCATGAGTCCAGATTATGAAGATGTTGTCCATGTATCTCAGGTAGAGACAAGACTTTTTACTTCTAGCACCTCTCTGTTTGTCAGGAATGAGCCAGCTCCAAGTGAAGGTTTGCAGCCAACTGCAGAAAGCAGCCAGGAACAGAGAGGCTTAGATGTTAGTCAGGCAGGAGAGAGCCTGCAGCTGCAGACTTCGGCTCTTCCTGAGCTTGATGGGTCGGCTGATAAGGCAGTTGCTGAGAGCAGGCTAGAACACAGTCAAAGCTTGCAGGAAGCACAAATAGGAGAGAACAGATTCAGAGACAGCCTCTCAGACCAGGAAGAGGTTTGAGCTGATCCACTAAGTCCAAAGAGTGGGTGAATGGGAGGGTTGCTAGACAGGAAGCAAAACAAGAGACGAAGGGGTCATAAGTTCAATATCTTCTGTCAACGCTGGAAACAGTCTTCAGAAGGGTCAACTTCAGTAATGATGCCGGAGGCTTTGACAGAGCCGTCCAGAGCTATCTGTTTGTTTTTGCAATAAGTCCTCCTTTTTAATTACCTACACTTACTGTGTTATCAAGCTGGCAACCTGGACTCCTGACACTGTTGGTGCCATTGCCATTCTAAGAGAACGATGGAGGTGTTCATGGTGAGTTCTGGCACCTCTTTTTCTAGAAAAATAGCACTGGGTAGAGGAGAGGTTTTTGGAGGCTGGAGTGGAGAAGGCTTGTTCTGTGTCAACCATTAAATGTTTGTTTAATTTTGGAGCCAGGCAAGTGACCATGGCAATGCCACTGATCTGAAGACATGTTCTCCACAAGGCTGAAGTAACTGTGGAGTACAAAGTGGCAGAATTTAATAGCAAGGTGTGCTGGAGCCTGTCAACAATGGGATCTCTGATAGCTTGCATCCCATCTCTGAGGGTGGTGTGAAGAACATAAGAAAATAAGAGGAGTCTGCTGGATCAAGCCAATTGCTCATCCAGTCTAGCATCCTGTTCTTACAGTGGCTGACCAGGTGCCCCAATGGGAAACCTGCAAGCAGGATCCAAGCCTAAGAGCTTGCGGTTTCCAGGAACTGGTATTCAGAAGCATTTCTGCCTCTGACTATGGAGGTAGAGCGCAGCCATCATGGCTAGGAGCCATTGACAGCCCTCTCACCTATGAATTTGTCTAATCCTGGTGAGAGCTGGACCATCAAGAAGGCTGATCGCCGAAGAATTGATGCTTTTGAATTCTGGTGCTGGAGGAGACTCTTGAGAGTCCCACGGACTGCAAGAAGATCTAATCTCTCCATTCTTAAGGAAATCAGCCCTGCTTGCTCACTGGAAGGACAGATCGTGAAGCTGAGGCTCCAATACTTTGGCCACCTCATGAGAAGAGAAGACTCCCTGGAAAAGACCCTGATGTTGGGAAAGATGGAGGGCACAAGGAGAAGGGGGCGACAGAGGATGAGGTGGTTGGACAGTGTTCTCAAAGCTACCAGCATGAGTTTGACCAAACTGCAGGAGGCAGTGGAAGACAGGAGGGCCTGGAGTGCTCTGGTCCATGGGGTCACGAAGAGTCGGACACGACTAAACAACTAAACAACAACAACAAGTTGGTGGCCATCAATACATTCCAGAGGAGTGAGTTCCATAAGTTAACTGCCGTATTTCCGCTGCATAAGACGCACCTTTTTTCTTCCTAAAAAGTAAGGTGAAATGTCTGTGCATCTTATGGAGTGAGTGTTTGGTCCCTGGAGCCAAATTGCCCAAGGGCAAAAAGCAGATCATGCTTTTTTTTTTTTTTTTTTGAAAGAGGGAAGTGGGTGTTGAAACAAAGCCGCTAATCTGCAAGCGATTGGGGAGGGAGATAAGGGACTCTACAAATAAAGGAGGCTGCTTGGGAGGGGGGAGGTAAAAGTACATGGATCCTCAGGATTTTTGCATTGGGTCATCCCAAATTCACCATCAGATCACATAGCATGTCCATGGCTACAGCCTGCACACACACACACACACACAAAAATCATGCACCCACTGTTTCGTGGGGCTGCAATGGTGCAAAAACGTGGTTACAAAGCACGGATCCACATGGATTCTCAGGATTTTTGCATTGGGCTACCCCAAACTTACCGTAAAATCACATGTCTGTGGCCGCAGCATGAACCACAAAAATTATACATCTACTGTTTTGTTCAGAATATTTTTTTTCTTGTTTTCCTCCTCTAAAAACTAGGTGCGTCTTATGGTCAGGTGTGTCTTATGGAGCGAAAAATACGGTATCTGGGAGGCTGGGGAACCAGGTGCAGCGGAACTGCTCAGGAGCTGCAAGCGACTGGCCACAAGGACCAGCTCCTGTTTCTGGCAGATCTGGAATTTAATTTTCAGCAAAGAAAAGCGACCGCTGACTCTGCAGGCTGTGAAGAAACTGCTCCTTTAAAAAAATTATTGTCTATAGGGAATTAACTCAAAAGGGCACCATTCAAAGCGGAACTTTTAACCTTCTGCAAAAATGCAGACCGATACTATGATCTGTGTATTTTTACATTAAGTGTGATCTAAAGAAAGATCGCATTATGCACTTTGTATGTCAAAGGAAATGGACATTTTTTGCCACCTGTATTTCCAGCAGTGGGTGCTTATTATTCCCTTTCTTCAACAGTGACTTTATTCTCCCTTCAACCTTCACAGCTTTAGGAAGGCGAGGTTTAAGCTGTGTTTTCAAAAACATCTGCCGCAGCCCCTCCACTACAAGCAGTTAGAACAATCCTATTCCCTTTGAACCGTTTGTTTCCTCTATACATATCTCTTCAATGCAGTTTAAAGGCAACATACACACCTTTATTTCCTATTCTCGACAGCTTCTAACGATTCTGGACTTTTTTTATATAAAAAACCCAAGCACCTCCCATCCAAGCCTTATGCCTTGAAACTGACAAGCTCCCATTTCACTGATTCTCTCTCTTTTACAGGGCAGGTTTTGAAATATGTTCCTTTTGATGTTTGTCGTTCTTTGATGATTGTAATTTTTGTTGGAAGCGGGGAGGAGTTTTGATCAAGTGTCCTCTGCTTTGTTTAGAGGTGTATGATAGAGAGACGTCTTTCTCTCAAAACACAGCTGGACCAACAGCAGTGGCTGAAAAGGGCATGGCAAAAACGCTTCCTGATTTCAGGCATTTGCATCAGGGCTTTGCACTTCCAGACACTTTGAGCATTTGGCCTTGTGGGATATAATCCTCTGGAGCAGTCAAGTACAACATTTCCTGTTTGCCTAGAGTGAACATGCAGGGGAATGTTGGTTCAGCCATAGCTGTCAACTTTCAGATTTGAAAATAAGGGATCAGCAGCCTCACCTGTCCCAGGCACTCCTGTCTTCCACTGCCTCCCGCAGTTTGGTCAAACTCATGCTGGTAGCTTCGAGAACACTGTCCAACCAGCTCATCCTCAGTCGTCCCCTTCTCCTTGTGCCCTCCATCTTTCCCAACATCAGAGTCTTTTCCAGAGAGTTTTCTCTTCTCATGAGGTGGCCAAAGTATTGGAGTCTCAGCTTCACGATCAGTCCTTCCAGTGAGCACTCAGGGCTGATTTCCTTAGGAATGGAGAGGTTTGATCTTCTTGCAGTCCATGGGACTCTCAAGAGTCTTCTCCAGCACCATAATTCTAAAGGATCAATTCTTCAGCGATCAGCCTTCTTTATGGTCCAGCTTTCACTTCCATACATCACTACTGGGAAAATCATAGCTTTTACTATACGGACCTTTGTTGGCAAGGTGATGTCTCTACTTTTTAAGATTTTAAGATGCTGTCTAGGTTCAATGTTACTAGTGAGCACAGTTACCCAGTCAGGATTTGAATCTTGGTCCTAACTTTTGGGGTTAAGTTTCTATTTAGCTGTCCATTAATACTGACAAACCGTATCTCCTATTCATCTCTCAGATTCCCTTGTAAATCTCAAGTACTGACCTCACCACATCCTGCGGTAAAAAAATTCCCCCAGTTAATTACACATTGTGTGAAGGTAAGTGTGTGAAGCTACAGCATTCCTACTATGAGCTTAAGTGACACATTCTCTCTCTCTCTCTCTCTCTCTCTCTCTCTCTCTCTCTCTCTCTCTCACACACACACACACACACACACACACACACACACACAGTAGAGCCCCTCCAAGCCAAAGGCACAAAGGCAGAAAGCCAGCAGCCAAACGAAGCCTCAAGCGGTGGTTCCCACAGCGCAGCAACCCGGCAAAGGGGATGCAGCAGCAAGGAAAACCACACTGTCACCTCTCCGCTGGGAAGCGCTGAAGCAAAGGCAAGTCCCCAGGCAACGTGGCCAATTTGATTGGCACAAGGCAGGTAAACTCCACCCCCCAGTCATTTTCAGACTCCTTATTGGTGAGCAACGCAGCCGAGCAATGCAGTTGAGGAGCCTCCCTGGCCGGCAGGGAGGGAGAGGAGCTGCTTCCTTTGAAATCTGGGAAATTTACGGGATATCAACAATCCGGGATAGCAGTGGGAAACGGCGCTGGAATAAGGGAGTTTCCTGCCAAATAAGGGAAAGTTGACAGCTATGTGAACTTCCTGTTACACCTGGTCTGGAGCATCTTTCCTTTTGCATGTGACCAGGTAGGTGGGCATGACCCTTCCAGACCCCACAAAAGGTCCAGACACGCGGCCATCTCCCTCTTTTTGACTCTTTTGCCTCCTGGACTGCTGGGGTATACCCATATGGACTAAATCCACTCCTCTACTTATTTGCAACTTCAAGCCTAAAGCTTGCCTTCAGGGACCACACTGTGCTCTGATCATGAGCAAACTTCTTTTTGTTACTTATGAAAAAGACTGTTGTGTCTTTATTCCTTTTTAGGAGGGATAAAAGGGGTCTTACCAGGAATATACTCCAATCTGAATGAAGCCAGATTGGATTGCTTAATAATAATAATAATAATAATAATAATAATAATAATAATTTATTTATACCCCGCTTATCTGCCTGGGTTTCACATATAATATAAATGTGCTCCAGTCCTTTTGAAACAGTTCGTCGTGCTGATTCCGGATCTTCCCCATCAGCTTTGCTAACTCTGCGTATTCCACCATCTTACTCAGCCATTCTTCCAATGTTGGAAGTTCCTGCTGCTTCCATTTCTGAGCCAGAAGTATCCGTGCAGCCGTTATGGCATACATAAACAAGTTTACATCTTTTTTTGGAATTTCATCTCCAATTAAACCTAACAAGAACACCTCCGGTTTTTTACTAAAATTATATTTAAACACCTTTTAAAATTAATTATAGATTATGTCCCAGTAAGCTTGCACCTTAGTACATGTCCAGTCTTCCAGCATTCAGTTTCATTGGATATCCATGACTTGGAGTGTTATGAGAGAGGGAGGAATACCGTATTTTTCGCTCTATAGCACGCACCCGACCATAACACACACGTAGTTTTTAGAGGAGGAAAATCCGTAGGCATGCCACCCGTAGGCATTCCCTCCATAACACGCACAGACATTTTCCCTTACTTTTTAGGAGGAAAAAAGTGAGTGTTATGGTGCAAAAAAGACAGTACTTTTATCAGTCCATTTTCCCCCACACATATGCATGGCATTTTATAAACTTCTGTCGTGTCGTCTTTCTACTTGACTTTTCTCTAAACTAAAGTCCCCAATACCTTTCCTTAATAGGGAAGCTGCTCCAGCCTCTTGATCAAACTGACCTCAGATGGAAATTGAGTCATTCCTGCCTCTCACAGAGAAGGAGAGGAGGCTGTGAGCTGCTTGCTTGTATGCCGATTGGCAAGTTCAGGATGTTTCCTCAATATAAAATTGTCTTGGGCTCCATGATCACCGCAGATGGTGACAGCAGCCACGAAATTAAGATGCCTGCTTCTTGGGAGAAAAGCAATGACAAACCTAGACAGCATCTTAAAAAGTAGAGACATCACCTTGCCAACATATAGTAAAAGCTATGGTTTACCCAGTAGTAATGTATGGAAGTGAGAGCTGGATCATAAAGAAGGCTGATCTCTGAAGAATGGGTGCTTTTGAATTCTGGTGCTGGAGGAGACTCTTGAGAGTCCCATGGACTGCAAGAAGATCAAACCTATCCATTCCTAAGGAAATCAGCCCTGAGTGCTCATTGGAAGGACAGATTCTGAAGCTGAGACTCCAAGACTTTGGCCACCTCATGAGAAGAGAAGACTCCCTGGAAAAGACCCTGATGTTGGGAAAGATGGAGGGCACAAGGAGAAGGGGATGACAGAGGACGAGATGGTTGGATGGATGGTTCTCGAAGCTACCAGCATGGGTTTGACCAAACTGTGGGAGGCAGTGGAAGACAGAAGTGCCTGGTGTGCTCTGGTCCATGGGGTCACGAAGAGTCGGGCACGACTAAATGACTAAACAACAACAACAAGGTGCATAGGTACCAGTCCCTGTCTCTATCACGACTTCAGATAATACTGGTTCTGCCCAAGTTCCACATCTTCTGTAATCAATGGTGAAGAATCCAAAGTCTGTTCCTACTAAGATACCAGCTCCTCTGCTCCATCACATAAGCAAATACAGTGGCTTTTTCCTAAATAACTCAAAGGAACCAATAATGAAGTGGAATTGCATAAGCAAGAGGTTCCTGAAGGCAGAAGAGAAATGGTCCTTAAGATCTATTTATTTCTAGAACTTCTTATGTGACAATTACTCCCTTCAATGGAGTTGCTCTCAGGCTTTGCTTTCAAACCATCAAGAGTTTTCCAAGAGTGGTACTAATAGAAAGAGAGAAATGATTTGAGTTGAATCTTGGGGCAAAAGGAAAGAAGCTCCGTTTTCACTCAGATTCTCAAAATATTCTGCCAATAGTAGACTCAGCTCAGTCAAGTCCCACTTCTCTCCAGGTCTCAGGGACGTTTTTTTTCTAAGTTGAAAAGTCCGGAATGTTGTATAAGCTTTCCTGGAAGGGAGATTGCTCCATCCCTTCAATCATTCAGCTCCAAGTCTCAGGAAGGCCGATTCAAGGTAAGACATGGGGAGTCATGAATCACAACTGAGTCAACGGCAGACTTCAGAAAGATTGCTGCCGCTCTCTGATTCTGGGAGTGCTGCAAAGCTCTCCTTCAACAGGACCTACTGTACACATCACAAAGAAGAGAATAAGATCAGGTAGTCGACTGCTTGAAATCCAGTGCCAGATTTACCTATAAGCTAAGCAAGCTATAGCTTAGGGCCCCACTCTCTTGGGGGGGGGGGGCAAAAAATTTAAAGGAAACCTGGATGTACATTTCCAAAATATAAGATCAAAAACAAATACAAGAAAACCTATGTACAGCAACAGTGTTTTGTGTTGTGTAGGCTCCTATGATGTAAGCAATGGGCCCTGCCTGCTAGCCTGCTCCCTCAAATATCACTGGTTTGCTCATTTCTATATACAGTGGTACCTCGGGTTACAGACGCTTCAGGTTACGCGTTTTCAGGTTACGGACGCACCAAAACCCGGAAGTACCGGAAAGGGGTTGCTTCCGGGTTTCGGAGCTTGCGCATGTGCAGAAGCACTAAATCGTACTTTGCACATGCTCAGAAGCGCCAAATCGCATCATGCGCGTGCGCAGATGCAGCACTGCAGATTGCGAACATACCTCCTGCACGGATCACGTTCACAACCCGAGGTTCCACTGTATAGGGTGCCTACCTTCTGCATGGCCCATTACTTACATCATTGTTTTGGATTTTTGGGGCGGGCCCCAAGAGAGTGGGGCCCTAAGCTATAGCTTGTTTAGCTTATAGGTAAATCCATGGAGTGAGCTTCCAAAGGGCTACTGTCCCTCCCTCAGCTCCCCAGCCCAAATTCTGCCAAGCAGACCCAGGAATGTGCTTGGCAGGGAAGCCTTACAGATCACAGCAGCGGCTCCCTGGAGGCCAACAGTGACACTGGTGAGAAGCATGCAGGTGAAAATGCCTGCAGAGCTCCCAGAGTGGCAAGTCAGCCCCAAAGGTGATGAGTGGTGCCTTCTGCAAGGTTTTAAGTGAGGAAGGGAATCTCACCAGGCTGCAAGCCTTCCTGAAAGTTGCCAGCTCTGTAGCCTTTGAGGAATCTATGGAAGCAGCAAAGTGGTGGATTGAAGTGAGGGCCTTCTGGCAGTTCCCTCACTGCGAGAAGCCAAGTTACAGGGAACCAGGCAGAGGGCCTTCTCAGTAGTGGCGCCTTCCCTGTGGAACGCCCTCCCACCAGATGTCAAAGAGAACAACAACTACCAGGCTTTTAGAAGACATCTGAAGGCAGCCCTGTTTAGGGAAGTTTTTAATGTTTGATGTATTATAGTATTTTAATATTCTTTTGGAAGCCGCCCAGAGTGGCTGGGGAAGCCCAGCCAGATGGGTGGGGTATAAATAATAAATTATTATTATTATTATTATTATTATTAGGGGGGAACCACCCCCACAACATGCTCCGTCTGCCCCCAGGCATCAGCGTGAGGGAGTGGGCCTGAAATATTGTGGTCCTTCATCACTGGGTCTCACAATATTTCCTCAGTGGGCATTTTACTGCTTCCCACTTTGAGGGGTTCATTCCATCTTCAAGACAGAAAACCAGGTGAGAGGTTGCACACTTAAACAAACACTATTTTTAAAATGTTAAATTCCGCCTCAGGGCAGGGGCAGGGGCAATCCCAACAATTCAGCTTCCGTTCACCTATGAATTGTGGGAATGCTCAGGGATGCAGGAGAGGATATATTGTCTGCTTATATCCTTTTCCAACTTGTGTTAACAAGTTCCACAATTTAGCAGAGTAACATTCCCCTTTTTTAAACTTGGAGCAGATGCGTTTGCTCAGGCTCGCTAAAGCCTCTATAATAACTGTTCTGGTATTTTCCCCTTATTCCCTCATAAAAGATAAGACACAACACAGTCTTCTACAAAAGTATAAAAAGAGTTCACTCACATTCTGTTCACAATCAGATCCCAGAAGGCAGACTTAGCTTAGAAAAGTAACATACACTTGGAATCTATCTCATAGGAAGACAGTCCCTTTGTCCTTTCTTGGCTGGAAGCCAAGAGGGCATCTTTGGCTTAGTAGATGTTGCTTCTTCGATGCATGTGGTGAAAGAGAGAGAGATGGCTGCCCTGCCCTGTGCTTTTGTCGTTACCTGCACAGGTGAGGCCACGCCCACCTCTAGTCACATGCAGAGGAAGTCTGTCCCAGCCCAGAAGGAAACAGGAAGTTTACCTGCTGGCTGGACAAACATTCCTCCCCATGTGTAAACATGTTCACTCTAGGAATGTTGTACTTGACTGCTCTTGTGTTTCACATCCTACACGAATTCAGCAAGTGTGTTCGAAGTTGACGAGAGAGAGGAAACTTCCACATAAGAAGACGTGAGAAGCTGTCTTTCCCTTTGACTCTGATCCAGCAAGATGCCTTCCAGACTGAGGAAGACCAGGAAACTGAGGGGTCATGCTAGCCATGGCCACGGCCGTATTGGCAAACACAGGAAGCATCCTGGAGGCTGTGGTAAAGTTGGGGGTTTGCACCACCACAGAATTAATTTTGACAAATATCCTGGTGTTGTTTTTTTTGGAAAAGGTGGTATGAGACATTACCACTTGAAGAAAAACCAGTACTTCTGCCCTGCAGTGAATCTGGATAAACTCTGGACGCTTGTTAGTGAGCAGACAAGACTCAACGATGCCAAAAATCCAGCAGGATTAGCTCCAGTTATTGACGTAGTACGCTCGGGCTACTGCAAAGTCCTGGGCAAGGGACAACTGCCCAAACAGCCTGTAATCGTGAAAGCAAAATTCTTCAGCAAGAAAGGCAGAAGAGAAAATCGAAGAAGTTGGTGATGCCTGTGTGTTAGTGGCATAAAGGATTTTTCTATGTATCCAGGCTTCAATAAACACGATTTCAGCTGTGTATTCATAAAAGAAGAAGAAGACATGAGCAGAATATAAGAAGAACCTAATGGATCAGGCCAATGGCCTATCTGGTCCAGCATCCTGTCTCACAACGGCCAGATAGATATGATACGATAATATTTAATGTCATTGTCCCATACAGAACAACGAAACTGAAAAAATCTACATCAGACATTCAAAAACCAACAAGCCTGCTTTCCCAGCTATACCAGCCTGGTTAGCTCCCTAAAAACTCTGATACCCCATAATTAAATACAATATACTCCCATATATAGAGAGCCAGTGTGGTGTAGTGGTTAAGAGAGGTAGACTCGTAATCTGGTGAACCCGGTTCGATTCCCCGCTCCTCCACATGCAGCTGCTGGGTGACCCTGGGCCAGTCACACTTCTCTGAAGTCTCTCAGCCCCACTCACCTCACAGAGGGTTTGTTGTGGGGCAGGAAGGGAAAGGAGATTGCTTTGAGACTCCTTAAGGGGAGTGATAAAGCGGAATATGGGCTACCTTACAATGCGTTTAAAACCAAAATCGCATTTGAATAGAAACTGTTTCTCAGGTGGCTAGTCCTAGTCTTTATAACCCTGTACCTTCTTCCAGAGGCTCCAATACTTTGGCCACCTCATGAGAAGAGAAGACTCCCTGGAAAAGACCCTGATGTTGGGAAAGATGGAGGGCACAAGGAGAAGGGGACGACAGAGGACGAGATGGTTGGACAGTGTTCTCAAAGGTACCAGCATGAGTTTGACCAAACTGCGGGAGGCAGTGGAAGACAGGAGTGCCGGGCGTGCTCTGGTCCATGGGGTCATGAAGAGTCGGACACGACTAAATGACTAAACAACGACAACCTTCTTCCAGAAGGCAGAAGCTGAAAGAGATCATTTCCAGGGTGTGCACTGTCCTGCACTATCTCTGCAGCTTTCTTATGGCACCTGGAAGCATAGATTTGATCCAAGGTGGGAAGAGTGCACCCAATTATTCTCTCCGCAGTCTTTACAACCCTGGATGTCCCAAAGGGAAAACAGCAAGCAGGATCTGGGCGCAAGAGCCCTCTCTCCTCATGTGGTTACCAGGAACTGGTATCTAACTGGCTCTAACTATGGAGGGTTGAGAATAGCCATTGTGGCTAGTAGCCATCAACAGCCCTCTCCTCCGTGAATTTGTCTCACCCTCTTTTAAAGCTATCTAGATGGGTGGCGATCATTGCCTCCCGTGGGAGCGAGTTCCAAAGTTTAACTATGCACTGGGTTAAAAAAGGACTTTCGTTCATCTGCCCTGAATCTTTCACAGGGCTGACAATGCAGAGGGAATGAAGTTTCATATAGACACAGCACACACCAGCTCATTAGGAACCCTCCTAAAAATTTAAAACAAGACAAATCACCTTTCATGGGTAGTACATGGAGATTCAGTGCTATTAGTACTATTAATATGGAGCTGTGAGTGAAGGATGGAAAGGGGGAAGGGTCCTTTTTGGAGCGAGCGATTAGTCCAAACAAGCAGGCATCACCAATATGCAAGGGGAGAAGGGGGAGAAGGAATGTGCAAAAACCCAAAGACCTGAACCCTGGAAGCTGACTCATAAAAGGAATGGGGGAAATGGAAGAGGTCCAGTACCCCCCCCCTCCAAGACGCAAAAATAGGGTGGAACAGGTTACAGTGGTACCTCAGGTTACATACGCTTCAGGTTACAGACTCCGCTAACCCAGGAATAGTACCACAGGTTAAGAACTTTGCTTCAGGATGAGAACAGAAATCACGGGGCGGCAGCAGGAGGCCCCATTAGCTAAAATGGTACCTCAGGTTAAGAACAGTTTCAGGGTAAGAATGGACCTCCAGAATGAATTAAGTTCTTAACCCGAGGTACCACTGTACTGTTTTGGAGGGACAGGGGGTGGGCGGGTGTGCGGGACTCCCTGGTCCTGAATGGAGTAAGTGTGCCCCTGAAGAACCAGGGGCACAGCCTGGGAGTCATTTTGGACTCACAACTGTCTATAGAGTCACAGGTTAATTCTGTGTCCAAGGCAGCTGTCTACCAGCTCCATCTGGTGCACAGGCTGAGACCCCACCTGTCTGCAGACTGTCTCGCCAGAGTTGTGCATGCTCTAGTTATCTCTCGCTTGGACTACTGCAATGCGCTCTACGTGTGGTTACCTTTGAAGGTGACCCGGAGACTATAACTAATCCAGAAGACAGCAGCTAGACTGGTGACTGGGAGTGGCCACCGAGACCACATAACACTGGTCTGGAAAGACCTGCATTAGCTCCCAGTACATTTCCGAGCACATTTCAAAGTGCTGGTGCTGACCTTTAAAGCCCTAAACGGCTTTGGTCCTGTATACCTGAAAGAGCATCTCCATCCCCATCATTCTGCCCGGACACTGAGGTCCAGCACCGAGGGCCTTCAGGCGGTTCCCTCCCTGCGAGAAGCCAAGTTACAGGGAACCAGGCAGAGGGCCTTCTCGGTGGTGGCGCCCGCCCTGTGGAACACCCTCCCATCAGATGTCAAAGAGATAAACAACTACCTGACATTTAGAAGACATCTGAAGGCAGCCCTGTTTAGGGAAGTTTTTAATGTCTGATATTTTATTGTGCTTTTAATTCTGCTGGGATCCACCCAGAGTGGCTGGGGAAACCCAGCCAGATGGGCAGAGTATAAATAATAAATTATTATTATTATTATTATTATTATTATTATTAGTTGGCTTTCAGCTGCTTATGGTTGATACCGTGCAATTAAATTGCACATAAGATGTGAACGTACTGTACAAATATAAAATCAAACCAAAATCAACCAGTTAAGCCAGAGGGAACCAGGAAGAGGGCCTTCTCGGTAGTGGCGCCTTCCCTTTGGAACACCCACCTTAAACACCCACCTTAGGAGAACACTTCAATCTCCCAGGACATTCTATACAAGATCTCAAAGTAGCTGTTTTACTACAAAGGAATTTCAGAAATAGACTGGAAAGAGAAGCTGCTGAACTACAACTCATTGCCAAACTTAAAACCATGGACAGACCTGGTCTGAACAGAGACATTGGATTCTTATCTCATTATACATGACTAAGCCATTTTTCACCTTCTCACCCCTTGCCTTTTCCTGTAAGACCTATTGCAGTCGTTAAGAGTCGTCAACAGGCTCATCTCAGCTATCTGCCAATCTCCCATTCCCACCACCCTTCTGAGTAATACCCCTCCCCACCTTCTCACTATATAGAAGGATCTGGCAACTTCTGTTTCAGTGTATCTGAAGAAGTGTGCATGCACACGAAAGCTCATACCAAGAACTAACTTAGTTGGTCTTTAAGGTGCTACTGGAAGGAATTTTTTTATTTTGACTATGGCAGACCAACACGGCTACCTATCTGCACCTTAATTCAGTCACTGCCAGCTGATGGGTTCTCTGATCTGCCTCTCCTTTGAGTTTCCTATAAGAGCCATGCAGATCCTCCAGAGGCAAAACCCACCTATCTGAGATACAGATTGTAGCAGTTCAAAGCCTCAGACTTCTTCCTCTCTGTTTTGCATTACTCACTCACTCACTCACTGAGAGGTCACTCTCCAAAGAAGGAGATATGTAATTACCCTTGATTGTGTGAGGCTTCTCCTAATTCCCTCCCCCACTGACTCATGCATGCTAAACTCCCCATCTCTAAATGCTTGTTGAATGGAACTCCAATTCAACAAAGCTGTTTTGATGCACTAAATAAATATCAATTGACTACTTTTTAAAAAATAAAATAAAAAGGAGCTTATTTGAGAGGCTTAGTGAGTATGAGGCAGCTGTAGGTTTGCAGGCTTGGCTTTGAAACACAGGCCTTGTTCTAGCAGCTGTCTGCTAAAACCAGGCATTTGAGAGTCACTCTGGTCATTAGGAATGCCACACACAAGAGCTCTCTTTTGCAGGCATGAACTAAGCCCCAAAACATCCTATTTGTCCAACAAGGGCTTGACAGAGGCAGATGGGGAGGAGGGGAGCTGCAGCAGCAGCAGGTCTAGGAGTCAAAAGAGTCTTCCTGAGCAAGCTTTTGATGACCTCTGCAAATAGGAGCCAATAGGATTCCCACTGGGGTAGCCATATGAGTCTATTGCAGCAAAAAGAATGCTTCATGTGCCGCAATATCGTGGCACGTGGCCACAATCTCAGAGTGATGAGAGACCTCAGGATTCCAGGTGTTTACTTAGGGCAGGGGTCAGCAAACTTTTTCAGCAGGGGGCCAGTCCACTGTCCCTCAGACCTTGTGGGGGGCAGGTCCATGTGTCTCACCCCTGAGAGAAAGAGACGAGCTGCTTTGTCTGGCCAGTCACATGGCCCATGGGCAGCCTTGCCCTTCTGCAATGCTTCCATGTCCACTTCAGTAACCAACTGGCATGGTACAGAACTGTGGCTCAGTGGTTAGAGCATCTGCCTTGAAACCAGGTTCACTCCCCAGTGGCACCTCCAGGGCTGGAAGGGACTCCTGCCTGAAACCCCAGGTTGCTGCTGCTGGGCAGTGTAGACCAGGGATAGGCAACCTAAGGCCTGGGGGCCAGATGCAGCCCAATCGCCTTCGGCCCATGGACGGACCGGGAATCAGCATGTTTTTGCATGAGTAGAATGTGTGCTTTTATTTAAAATGCATCTCTGGGTTATTTGTGGGGCATAGGAATTCGTTCATTTTCCACCGCAAAATATAGTCTGGCCCACCACATGGTCTGAGGGACAGTGGACCGACCCCCTGCTGAAAAAGTTTGCTGACCCCTGGTGTAGACAATAGATCAGGGGTCAGCAACTTTTTCAGCAGGGGGCCGGTCCACTGTCCCTCAGACCTTGTGATGGGCTGGACTTTATTTGGGGGGGGGGGGAGAGAATGAATTCCTATGCCCCACAAATAACCCAGAGATGCATTTTAAATAAAAGGACACATTCTACTCATGTAAAAACACGCTAATTCCCAGACTGTCCGTGGGCCAGATTTAGAAGGGGACTGGGCCAGATCCGACCCCCAGGCCTTAGTTTGCTTACCCGTGACTTAGGGTTTGATTTCTAGGTTTATCTAGGTTTGGTTCCTTTTCAACGAAGGTCAGCAGAGACTCTGGAGTCTTTAGGATATATGGTTTTATTTACACACCTATAGAACGTGAACATAGGATGGTGGGGCTCACGGCATTAATACCCCAGCAGATTTTGCTTCTCCATCAGTCACAGCTTTGGATCCAGGACAGAGCAAGCAGGTCTCTGTGTATCCAGCTCCCACCCTCCTCCCAGCTCAGCTCTCACATACCTCTCTGGCAATTGTTCTTTTACCCAGCAGTTAGGTTGGGATAGGAGGCCTACCCATTCATTCTATGGCACAGAGCAACTCCTATGGTGCTTGACTAGTCAGCCAAAGCCATTGTCTGGAGAACGGGACTGGTTTGGCAAGCTTGCTCTCATACCTTCTACCCCCCAGAGATGCAGGAGCCCAAAATTGGAAGTCACTCAGGGCATCATCAAGACTGCCCCCCCCAAAAAAAACCCTCATAACAAGGGAAGGTTTGCCAGACAAATGTCATGAGGCAAGTGGGATCTGCCTTGCCTCTCCTTGAACTGAAGAATGAGCTCATTTTGCACAGAAAGTATCCCAGAGAGGGCAGTTCAAGTTCACGCTGATGGCAAAAGTTCCTGGGAACACAACACACAAACCCTTAGGAAGTCATTTGGCTGGAAGAGTTGAACACATGCCGGGCTGAATGGTGCCAGAACAAGCACCAGGCACGGCAAAGTTGGGCTGCCTTTGACCAAGGGGTCAGCGCTGAAACCCTGGAAATTGGGGAGATGGAATGCCACACAGTGTGATCAATCTGAGAAGAGAGACTGATCCTGCTCCTGCTGCAGAATTCAAAAGGCTGTTTCTTTTTTAAAGCTGCCTGTGTAAATAGCTTCTCTGTGTCCAGGAGAAAAGGGAGAAGGCAGGAGAGGAAGAGGCTTGACAAAACCCAGCCTTGAGCCCAGAGTCAGGCACTAGGAGGCATCCAAAGGGTTTTGATGAGGGCAGGAGGCTGGTCACTGGATATAAAGTGCCCCAGCCAGTGGAGAGGAGAGGAGCTGTCCCTAAATGCAACTTCAATCCTGAAATGAAGAGTGGAATAGGGGAGTCTCCCCAAAAATTCCCACCAACTGTTCCAGAGTTTATGACCATATTTTTCGCTCTATAGGACGCACCCAACCATAAGACGCACCTAGTTTTAGAGGGGGAGGACAAGAAAAACAATTCTCTCCCTCTCTGTGCAGCGCCCCTTCAGCGAAGCGGCAGGAGAAACGGAGCCCCTTCCATTTCTCCTCCCGTTTCGCACAGAGGGGGAAAGCTGCGCAGCGCCTCTCCAGCGAAGCGAAGCCAGGAGAGCAAGAGGGATTGGTGCACACCAACCCCCCTCGCTCTCCTGGCTTCAGGGATAGCCGCCCAAAGCCTCCGGAGCGCAGCAGGAGTGCCCCCTCTGCGCTTTGGAGGCTTCGCGTTGCTTTTGCTGAAGCCATGGAGCCTGCATTCGCTCCATAAGACGCACACACATTTCCCCTTAATTTTTGGAGGGGGAAAAGTGTGTCTTATAGAGTGAAAAATACTGTATTTTGGGATGAATTGCTGCTGATCTCCTGGCCTCAGAATCATGGACTCCCCAAGACATGAAGGGGTTTGGGGTGAAATCCAGAATCAACAGGTTGCCAAAAAACAACAACAACAACAACAACAGTGGAGGAAAGACATGTGTAAGAGAGGACATGACAGAGAAGTACAAAGCTATGCATGGTGTAGAGAAAGTAGATAGAGAGAAGTTTTCTCCCTCATCATCCCAGAACTGGCTTGTGCCATACAGTACTTGTGCCATTCCCATCTGCTTAGCCACAATCTGAAATGGAAGTTTGGATCAGATGGGCTTTTGGTCTTATCCTGCTGCAGGCAGTGGTGCAGGGATATGGGAGAAGCATAGAGGCAGCATTTTTGCCTGTGCTGGGCCAGGCTCAGAGGTTGGGGTGTGCCTAACAGTAATGATAGTACCTCGACACAGCAGCCTGCATATTTGGACTCTATGCGTTCTTTAAGGTTGCATCATTGGAACAGTACTTCCAAACTTTTCACCACTGGCTGCTGAATAATGAAAGAATATTGCTGTGTGTTTTAGGGGGGTCAGTCTGGATGACACCCTGAGTCCCTTCAAATTCTTGGGTTCCTGTTTCTGTGGCGGCAGAAGGTATGAGAGCAAGTGTGCCAAACCAGCTCCTTTGTCTAGGCAATGGCTTTGGCTCAGTAGTCAAGTGCCATGATGAGCATAACCAAAGGAGCTGCTCTGTTTCATTGAATGAATGGATGGGTCTTCCCTGCCTCGCTCACTTAGCTGCTAGGTAGGAGAAGGAAAGCCAGAGGGTTGTGGACTGGGCTGTACTGTTCTATAGGTGTGTAAATAAAACCATATATCCTAAGGACACCAGAGTCTCTGCTGACCTTCATTGCAAGGAAACCAAACCTGGATAAAGACCTGGAACCCCTGGATTCCCTCACTCCTTGGAGATTGTGGTGTGGCGTGTCTCACCCTCCAATGCCAAAGTTTGGGTTCCTGTATGACAGAATGCAAAGGGGCTGCCGTAATCCCGGGGAGTCCAGATGGCTGCTCTTGGTGGAATGATTGCCAGTTCCACACAACCGGTGCCAATGGAAATGTTCTCTCCAGAGCAAATATCTCTCTCAGGATCACCACAGGGGAGAAAATAATTTCATCCGTCCAACAAAATTTATGCCATTTTGAGTACAGATGTGCATCTATCATGCTTAAAACTATGCTAACCGACAACAGTTTGTTTCTCCAGTGCACATCTGGTGGGGAGGCAGAGAAAGTTCACACCTTATGGTACAAAAGCAGCAGGAACACGCTAATCCTTTGCAAATTGTGCCACAAATTGTTTGCCAAATAGAACCACGTTGCTGCTGCCAAATTTGGAGGCTGGAATTGTTCTGCTGGCTTGCTCTGCTGTGTGCTGTTATTGGTATGGCAATGGAGGAAGAGGACCCCTTTTCAAGGGTCTTCTGAGAAGTAGATCAAGGCAGGGTGGGAAAGAAGGATGCTCTGATTTAGGAGCTGTCCCTCCCCATCCAGCCCTCCCCTCCCACTAGACATGGACCATTCCTCAGTCCTTATCAGCCCTGCTGTTTCAACCCAAGCCCTCAGTTTAATCAGAGGGGGTTGTGTGCATTGCCTCCTTCTCTGCAGCTGCTCACAGCTGGGATTTTGAGAATCTCGAGTGAGAAGGTTAACCAAGCTGTCAGAGTAGATTCCCCCCCCCCAAAAAAAAGATGGCAAAACAGTGACACGTGTTTAGTTTGGGGTTGGGAAACTAATGGGAAATAGATATTCCGGCTGTGCAATGTGCTAACTGCCTTTGACATGAATGATGGACCTTTGCTTGGAACAAATTCATCCAGTGCCTAAACACATTATTTCGAGTGCTGATGGCACCGTGTTGCAAATATTCTAATGCTGGTGCTGCCTGCATTTGCTCTGCTGCGTATCCAGCACATCTCATTTGGTGAGGCCAGGGGGAATAAGGCGGATCTGTTGTAGAGTTTGCAAATGGCTCCTTCTTCCTCCTCGCCACATCTCACCTTTGCATAAAAGGTAAAGGGACCCCTGACCATTAGGTCCAGTCATGACCAACTCTGGGGTTGCTTCACTCACCTTGCTTTATTGGCTGAGGGAGCCGGCGTACAGCTTCCAGGTCATGTGGCCAGCAGGACTAAGCCACTTCTGGCAAAGCAGAGCAGCTCACGGAAACACTGTTTACCTTCCCGCCAGAGTGGTACCTATTTATCTACTTGCACTTTGGTGTGCTTTTGAACTGCTGGGTTGGCAGGAGCAGGGACTGAGCAATGGGAGCTCAACCCGTCGCGGGCTTCGAATCGCTGACCTTCTGATTGGCAAGTCCTAGGCTCTGTGGTTTAACCCACAGCGTCACCACAATCTAGAACCCCCTCAATACAACAGCCTTCTCTTCCAATAGATTATTAACAGATGGATTATCACAGGGTGATGCGTCAGCAAAAAACAAACAAAACACCTCTCCATGGAATTCTAAGCTGCATCAACAGTTGTTCTACTCTGTTCTGCCTTGGTCAGACCCCACCTGGAGTTCTGTGACCAGAAAGTTGAAACCAAGCCTTACGAGAAATGGTTTCGGTTACGCTTCCTCAAACTTGGCCCTCCAGATGTTTTGAGACTACAGTTCCCATCATCCCTGACCACTGGTCCTGCTAGCTAGGGATCATGGGAGTTGTAGGCCAAAAACATCTGGAGGACTGAGTTTGAGGAAGCCTGGTTTAGGGAGTCGGAGATGTTTAGCCTGGAGAAGAGAAGTCTGAGAGGTGATCTGAAGGGCTGTCCCATGGCTTTGCCCAGAAGGTTAGTTCCTCTTCTCAAGGTATTGATCACCACAGTATGAAAGATTGCTATGCACCAAAGGCCTTGATTTACAATGAAACAGTCCCCAAAGGTGGCTCAAAGCTTCCATATGAGGATGTTTGTAAATGTGACTTAAGTGACTTTGACATCATTGAGTGGGAAGCTCTGGCATGCGTGAGGAACATCTGGTGTCTCAGACTCTGGGCTGGTGCACACAAATGTGCCAAGAAATGTCTCCTGCAGGCCAGTAGAAGCGCATAAGCAAAATGAAGAGTAAGGAGGGAGGAGACGAGAGTTGAAAATGGGCTCATGCACGCAGCTTGAGGTTGATCAAGATTGGTCTACCTAAGCATTTGTATGCAGACATGTGTGGGCTACTTTAGGAAATCTACATTATATGGTATGCATATGATGTTATATGTATAATTACACTTGACTTGATCTTAGCCCAAAGGCCGAGAAGCCTTTTGACTTGCGATTTCGATCACACACAGTCTGTAGTCCGCTGGCAGTAGGAGTACAATATGGGCATGTCTTTAAGTTAACATCTTACATTAAAAACCTGACAGTACCAAACTATCGAAGGCTTTTCACCAAAGCCAGACTAAACGTCTTTCCTTCTGCAGTGTTGGATGGCAGGTTGAGAGGAGTTCCCTACCAGGACAGACTTTGCTCGTGTGCTCAAGACATCGATTCCATAAAACATATTTTGTTGCACTGTGCAAAATATGAGCAAGCCAGGGCTGAACTGATACTACCCTTGCTGGTACCTTTCCCAGGAAAACCAGAGGCTCACTATGTCAGGTTCCTATTGGAAGACCGGACATATGCTAGAACATTAGCAGTGGCAAAGTTTTTATCGGTGGTTGCAAGAACCAATGATCCCTATATTCTGAACAAAATGCTTGTTTAACCTGGAAGTAGGCTGTGTGAATTGTGTATTGTTTTGTAATGATTTGTTGGGTCTCTGGACTATAATAAAGATTGGTGATAATAATTTGTATAATAATGCATCTATCTTCATCATCATCATCATCATCATCATCACCATCATCATCTTTGTGGTATTGTAACTTTAGGAAAAAGACAATAGCCTAAGTCCCAAACATAAACTGTGTGTTTCCAGAGGATTGGAGAATCCAGATCCTGGTAGGACTTTATTTCCACTGCTTCAGTCTTTGATGCTCAACATTCACCATTCACACCAGCTCAAGAAATGTGGGTGCCTTGATTTATATCAGTACTTCTCCATTTCTTGATTGATTGATTGATTGATTGATTGCTTTGTATGTAGCATGATGTAATGACCTGCTACTACACTTTTGGATTATTAAGTAATGGCAATAAAGGAAGTTCTTTTTAAATTTATTTTTATGATTAGTAGTAGTAGTATACGGATTCACAAACTGCATCACAGCAGAAATCCATAGAAGAGGGTGCACAAGATGAAACAGAGTAAAGGCAAGCTCCAAGTTGAGTAAAAGCAATTCTGCAAACTCTAAAACAATAAAAACCATCTCTTAAAAACAACATAACCCTTTCATCAGAGATGCAGTTTTCAAATCGAATCAAATACCTTTATTGGCATCACAGTATAAATTAACATTTCAAGTCCCTGGGATAATTAAAAGGACAAGGGTGAAGCTGTTGAGGGTAGAAAGGTCACACTGCGATTGTGTGCACTTAGATATTCTGCTTTGCCCTGTCTGCTCCCCAAAAGGATGGTTCGTTGGGAACCCTTTCGGGTAAAATTGTGGCTAAAAAGGAAGCTGCTAAAGCAGTGATCTGCCAGGAGAAACCTTATTTGACTTCTTCATGGAGTTATAAGCCAGAGGTCCAACATTTTGCTCAGCATCAGTTGGCGAGGTCTACTGTGTAGAGAGCAATCTAAGAGAATGCGGTCCATTGAATCGGGTACTTCTTGGTTGCAGACACACAGACGGGCTTTGATATGGGGTATGTGAGAATCTACTTTGGTCACTGCAGAGGGGAAGACATTTAATCTCACAAGCATAAAGGCTTTTCGATGGGATAGATCCTTCAGAGATGCAGTTGATCGTCCATAAACGACCAGGTAACACCCCAAGGAAAGCCTTCCAAAACAAAAAAACATCTTCAATTGCTGCCTAAACATAATGGCACTAGACACCAGTCCGATTTCAGCTTGGAACTGGTTCCAGGGGGCTGGCGGTGCAACACTAAAAGCCCAGTTTCTAGCACAGGCTGAGCGCACCTCTGGGGCATACGGTACTCTCAGCAAATTCCCCAACAGAGGAGCACAATTGCCGGGCAGGGGTAGATTGGGCAAGGAAGTACCTTAGATATCCTGATCCCAAGTTCTTTAGGACTTTAAATGCAATTCACAAAGGAGCAGATACCCACACTGCATTTAGGCACTTTGCTGGTGCATATCTCCTGGCCCATGTTAAAACAGGGTTTTTAAAGCCCCCCCCCAAAAAAAAAACCTAGTGAGGGTTGGGCTAGATGACCTTGGGGGCATCTTCCAACTGCAGGATTCTAGGATTCTGTGCTCACTAGTGGAGCAGACTAGGGGGTTGGACTAGATGGTTTCCAAGGACCCAGCCAGCTCTGTGATTCTATTATCCTATCCTGGCTCTTTTTCTCTCGGTGGGTCTTTCAGTGCCAGCATCTCTAGTGGGGGCTCCTCGCAGGAGAGGGATCGAGGGGCGGCTTAGCACATTACCTGCTTTGTCTTGCAGGGCTTAACACTGCGCTGGAAAGAATATCTTTATTCCTAAACCCTTCAGTCCCAGTAGGGACAGCTTGCCTGGCAGAACTGTGCAGGGAGGGCTCCTCTCTCTCCGTGATATTACTCAAAGGAATGAGCAGCTATTATGAAATCATTAAATTAATAACTTGGTAATATAGGCAGATATATAAAGCAATCTGTTCACAGAACAAAAGAAATTACCACCTCCCAAACATTCATAATTTAATTTAGCAATGAATTATTAGTAGCATGGAGGATTTCAGCCTCAAAATGTCAATAGAATCATGTAAATATAACTTTGCATTCCTAATGCTCAGTGTGTCGACAGAAGGGGGTAGGGAGAGCTGGGCATTGTGTGGGTACCATTTTGAAGATTCCTGTTGTGGGTCGGGGGCACTGCTTCTCTTTTAGCCCCCGAACCCAACAGACAGAAATACACAAGATGTCTGGCTTTTAATTAAGAGTTTATTAAACGCTCAAAGCTCTCTGAAGGAAAATGAAAACATGGGCGAGAGCTGGGATTTACTCTGTTTGTAGGATTTAAAAGAAAGACTCGACCCAGCGATATTTGAAGAGCCCAGGAGTTTCAGGCAGCTGAGAGAGTTTGTGGGTTTATTGTGGGAAAACTAGAGGGAGCCCATTTGGAAGAGCGAGCAGCGGAAACAAAATCTGTTCAGCAAACTGTGAAGCTCCAACATTGGCTCAGATATCTAAATGGCCATCTAGGCACCAACCCGTAACAAACTACAGTTCCCATTATGCTTTGGGAGAACTCATGATTGTTAAAGTGGAATAAGAGTGCTTTTATGGTGTAGATGTGACCAAGGTCACACCAGTCCAGGAAGAGATGGGGGACTTGTGGTCCTATTTCATGCCAGAGGTGCAGGAAGCAATTCCAGGGGCAAGAAATGCTGAGCAGTAGTGGGGTCCATTGGGCCACCCCATATGACTCCCTGTTGGCTCTTGGGTACAGTCCAAGGACCCCACCAGCCAATGGAGGGTGGGAGAAGGAACCTGGCAATTCCAAACACAAGTGAACATACTCAAGAAGGATATTGACAAGCTGCCCTCCATCTTTCCCAACATCAGGGTCTTTACCAGGGAGTCTTCTCTTCTCATAAGGCGGCCAAAGTCTTGGAGCCTCAGCTTCAGGATCTGCCCTTCCAGTGAGCACTCAGGGCTGTTTTCCTTCAGAATGGAAAGGTTTGATCTTCTTGCAGTCCATAGGATATGATAAAAGGTAAAGGGACCCCTGACCATTAGGTCCAGTCGTGACTGACTCTGGGGTTGCGGCGCTCATCTCACTTTATTGGCCGAGGGAGCCAGTGTACAGCTTCCGGGTCTTGTGCCCAGCATGACTAAGCCGCTTCTGGCAAACCAGAGCAGCGCACGGAAATGCTGTTTACCTTCCTGATGGACCTATTTATCTACTTGCACTTTTATGAGCTTTCAAACTGCTAGGTTGACAGGAGCAGGGACCAAGCAACGGGAGCTCACCCCGTCGCGGGGATTCGAACCGCCGACCTTCTGTTCGGCAAGTCCTAGGCTCTGTGGTTTAACCCACAGCGCCACCCACGTCCCTTATGGGATATGATAGTTGTCTCCAAATATCTGAAGGGTTGTCACAAGGACGATGGAGCAAGCTTGTTTACTGCTGCTCCAGAGTGGGGGACCCAGACCAATGGATTCCAACGACAAGTAAGAACGCTCTGATGGTAAGAGCACTTTGACAGTGGAACAGAGGCTCCCTCGGATGGAGGAATTCAATCCTTGGAGCGATTGAAGCACAAGTTGAGGGGCCACCTTCCAGGGATTCTTTATCTGTGATTCCTTTGTTTTATGGGTGGTTGGACCAGATAGCTCTTGGTATCCATTCGAGATCCACAATTCTATTTTTCTAAGACCAAAGGAAGAATGCACATTCAAGCCCCATGCAGAAACTCCATCCACAGTGGCTGGTTCAGGATCTCTTCTGGCGACAGCCTGAAATGGAATGAAGTCTCTGCGCTGCCATGGCTGCACCTCCATCATCTTCCCTCCTGCTGCAGAAACTCACCAGAGCTCAGAGCAGCCCCCACTGCCCCGCTAATTCCAATCCCAAAGCGCACCGGAGAAATCTGTGCCCGACGCCTGCCTCTGCCTCGTGGTCTGCCTCAGACTTTCCGCCCGTGTCTTTTTTCCATCCGAGCAACCCAATAGTTTCTCTTTTGGTTGGAAATTAATTTGTTATAATATATGTGTGCATACGTTGATTGCTTTTGATTAAGTTTAACAAGCTGCAAAAAAAATCTGCTGAATTGAACACCAGAGTAAACAAACCCATTTTCGAGGTCTGCTTGTGTATAATTAATACACGCTGTCATTTTGGGTGCAGTGAATATATCTATTATGTTACAATAAAATATGTGTTGTGGTAATTACTACATGCAGCCCAAATATGCACTGAATAAGTTTGCAACCATCTCCAGACACAAGTTGCATGCCAGGCATTTCCCTTATTGCTTGTAACTGAAAGACATCTGTGATTGTGAAGGGGGGGAAGAGAGGTTAGCAATTAGAGATGGCGCCAAAGCGGGGGGTGGGGGGTGGGAGTGTTCAGAAATGAACTTCTCCAGTTCATAAAGCTTGAAGTACTTACGGGGGGAGCCCAGCCCCCTCCTGTATTGTCTGTTGAACTTTAGCTAACAGATTCAGGCTCCACACAGGTGTTGGTGAATAGTAGATTTGCTTTACCGGATCATAATTACAGAGCACTTTTGCAGGGCTCTAAAGCACATTCCCACAGCAGAGTTCCTCTTAGACTGTGGAGAAAGACAGAAGGGAGCCAGAGGGACTGCATGCTTCTACTTGAGGATAACTTGAAGGACTCTGCTGATAGGGTCCCTGTCACCTCAATGCTTTTGCTCAAATGTGCATTGCAGGAGAGGAGGGAGACAGGCAGCAGAGAAGGATCGTGGCAGAGTAGGGGGTGGGTGGGCAGTTCTCACAATGGAGGGATGCAAGAAGACTCAGAAGGGACCCCAAGGGCCATCTAGTCCAACCCCTGCAATATAGGAGCCACAGCTAAAGAATCCCCAACAGATGGCCTGTCGACCTCTGCTTAAATACCTCCCTTCCGACATCATCACCCCAGTTATTTGATGAGTAAGCAGGCAGAAATAACTCCCACCCCCTACACACACATTCAGCTGAGCTACATGGGAGAGAGTGGGTGCATCCGCTACTGGGGGGTGGTGGTCCCAAAATGTTAGCACCCCCTCATTGTACATGCTCAAAGACACCATCTTTATTGTTCCTTCACATCTTTCGTATCCGAGATAGGAGCCATTTCAGTGTCTATTTAGGACACTGGAATGTTTTAGCTCAGGCATAGGCAAACTCGGCCCTCCAGATGTTTTGGGACTACAACTCCCATCATCCCCGACCACTGGTCCTGTTAGCTAGGGATGATGGGATTTGTAGTCCCAAAACATCTGGAGGGCTGAGTTTGCCTATGCCTGTTTTAGCTCAAACTCTGCAATGCCCCAGCCTGGGGAAGCCTAATGAAGAGACGATCAGGAGGCCCTGTCTTTCTACAAAGCCCCATCAGGGATCCTGTGACATGGCCAACGAAGGACTCTCCACATGCAGGGTGAGTTCTGTGGGAGATATTACAGCTGAATCTAACAATGAATACCTATGCTACTTCTGACTGTCTCGCCAGAGTGGTGCATGCTCTGGTTATCTCCCGCTTGGACTACTCCAATGCGCTCTACGTGGGGCTACCTTTGAAGGTGACCCAGAAACTACAACTAATCCAGAATGCGGCAGCTAGACTGGTGACTGGGGGCGGCCGCCAAGACCACATAACACCGGTCTTGAAAGACCAACATTGGCTCCCAGTACATTCCCAAGCACAATTCAAAGTGTTGGTGCTGACCTTTAAAGCCCTAAACGGCCTCAGTCCAGTATATCTGAAGGAGCGTCTCCACCCCCATCGTTCTGCCCGGACGCTGAGGTCCAGCGCTGAGGGCCTTCTGGTGGTTCCCTCATTGTGAGAAGCAAAGCTACAGGGAACCAGACAGAGGGCCTTCTCGGTAGTGGCGCCCGCCCTGTGGAACGCCCTCCCATCAGATGTCAAAGCGATAAACAACTACCTGACATTCAGAAGACATCTTAAGGCAGCCCTGTTCAGGGAAGTTTTTAATGTATGATTTTAGTGTATTTTGGGTTTCTGTGGAAGCCGCCCAGAGTGGCTGGGGAAACCCAGCCAGATGGGCGGGGTACAAATAATAAATTAGTAGTAGTAGTAGTAGTAGTAGTAGTAGTAGTAAATGAAGGAGTTAAGGACCACAGAGATGTGAATTTCTAGAGAAGGCACGGCTAGATCATGCCCTCTCACCTTCACGGAAGGAGAAAGTAAGGCTTGCTTCGTGTTCCTTTCTCTCTCTCTCTCTCTCTCTCTCTCTCTCTCTCTCTCTCTCTCTCCTCTTTGAATCCTGCAACTGAGTAGACATCTGAGGCTGGGGCTCTAGACTCAGACTGCGTGTTTGAGACCAACTTCTGCATTTCGTAACCAAGGATACCTTACCTGTGTTGTTTCTGCTGTGCCATCGAACAATGCATGAGTGAGACCTCTGATTACTATAAGTAAAGCATTTAAGCTTACTTAAGGTTGTGGTCTATTCACTCCAGGAAGGGTAGAGGCCAGAGAACACAATTGTAAGCACTTAATACTGGAACATTTAAAGACCCGACAACCTATATTTCCTGCTGTTTTAAACACTGCTGGGGCGTTTTTGGCTAGAGAGTGAGTCCAGCCCCATGTCCTTTTTGAAGCCAGGCAGTCAAACTGGTTTTTCTTTTGCAGTTTCCCCACACATTGGGATGAATTGGTATTCCCCAGTTGTTCCCAACAAATTCAGCCTCTGACCAAACAGATCCCAAGCCAGAGGAAGAGACGGTGGCTTACAGGCCAGATGGAAGTCCAGCCCATATACAGGCAAGGACTCCTCTGGAGCGATGTCTCCTTGGGAGTGAGGCCCTTCTCTCAAGGAGACCTCTGGAGAGAAGGGAGTTGAGAGGAGTCAGCTCAGGCTGGGGTGTTGTTCCAGCAGCTCCAGCTCAAAAAAACCTAATGTTGGCCTGGAACAACATCCACGCACCAACTCTGTGCTCCTCTGCTTGTTATCAGATCACCTGCCTAAGCCAAACCTGACCACAAGGATGTTCTGATCCTTTGTAGTGCCTTCTGCTTGCTTAGACTCTGACCATGGACCAACTTGCTCCTCCCTGTTTTCCTGCCAGTTCATGACCTTTAGACAAATTCATGGAGGAGAGGGGTGTTGATGGCTGCTAGCCATGATGGTTCCTTTCTGCCTCCACGATCCGAGGCAGCAATGCTTCTGAATAACAGCTGCTGGAAACAGCAGGAAGGGAGAATGCTCTTGTGTTCGAATCCTGGGTTTTCGATTCAGTAGGGTCGCCATATTTAAGAAGTAAAAATCCAGACACCTAGCTCTTTCTTTCTTTCTTTCTTTCTTTCTTTCTTTCTTTCTTTCTTTCTTTCTTTCTTCCTTCCTTCCTTCCTTCCTTCCTTCCTTCCTTCCTTCCTCCCTCCCTCCCTCCCTCCCTCCCTCCCTTCCTTCCTTCCTTCCTTCCTTCTTTCTTTCTTTCTAACCCAAAAGCTGCTGAGTGTTTTACAAAACCCCCCCAAAATCCCCAGTTTACTTGCTGAAGATCCAGGACAAACCACCACCTTCCAGAAATCCCTCCTGGACGTCACGTCCGCCTTTGAAACCCTAGTAATGTCCGGGAAATCTCAGATGAATGGCAACCCTATATTAGGGCATCTGGTTGGCCACTGTGAGAACAGAACGCTGGACAAGATGGCCCCCCTTTGGTCTGATCCAGAAGACTTGTCTTACAGTGTTGCACGGGTACATGTCAGAGACAGAATGGAATCCAGACTGGAGACAGACCAAACTGAAGACAGCAGGTGAGAGCAACTTTAGAATGAAAATCCATAGCAACTGGGGCCAGCCCCCTTAGCCAAGCAAGAGGTTTAGATCAGGATTTAGGAGGACGAAATGGGCTTCCTGGTGTCCACGTCAGGACTGGCTGATGACCGAAATTTCATTCTGCTTAAAGGAGGGACACTGTAGAAGAGTGTGCTGTGTTTTATTAAGGCATATTCTCTTTTCCCCTCCCAAACTTCACACCATCATCTCAGTTTCCTCCCCATTCCATTGTTCTGACAATATTTTGGATCTGATACTCATCAGCCATCAGAGCAGATTCCCCAAGCTCCTCAAATGTTGCCTCCCCTTCTTTCTGAGTCTGTCACCATATTTCAGAGTCATTTTGTTTCAACTGAAATGATCAAGGAGATGGAACAACTCCCCTCGGGGGGAAAGGTTGCAGCGTTTGGGACTTTTTCATTTAGAGAAAAGGCAAGCGAGAGGTGACAAGATAGAACTATATAAAACTATGCCTAGAAAGTGGATAGAGAGCAGGTTTTTCTCCCTCTCTCATAACGCTAGAACTGACGGACATCAGTTTCAGATTCAGATGACAGGAAGTTCCTTCTCCATACAACACAGAGTTAAACTGTGGAACTCCCTCCCACTGGAGACAATGGTAGCCACCAACTTAAAGGTAAAGGGACCCCTGATCATTAGGTCCAGTCATGGCCGACTCTGGGGTTGTGGCGCTCATCTTGCTTTACTGGCCGAGGGAGCCGGCGTACAGCTTCCGGGTCATGTGGCCAGCATGACTAAGCTGCTTCTGGCAAACCAGAGCAGTGCATGGAAACGCAGTTTGCCTTCCCGCTGGAGCGGTACCTATTTATCTACTTGCACTTTGACGGGCTTTCGAACTGCTAGGTTGGCAGGAGCAGGGACCGAGCAACGGGAGCTCAGCCCATCGTGGGGATTCGAACCGCCGACCTTCTGATCGGCAAGTCCTAGGCTCTGTGGTTTAACCCACAGCTCCACGTGCGTTCCAGCCACCAACTTAGATGGCTTTAAAAGAGGATTAGACAGATTTATGGAGGAGAGGGCCACCGATGGCTACTAGCCAGGATGGCTATGCTCTGCCTCCAGAGTTTGAGGCAGCAGTGCTTCTGAATAGCAGTTGCTGGAAGCCCCAGGAAGGAAGAGCGCAGCTTTGGAGCATCTGTTTGGCCATTGTGATAAGAGGATGCTGGATTTGACAGCCCCCTTGGGCCTGATCCAGCAGGCTCTTCTTATGTTCTTACTTTAGCTAGGAGAAGGAACAGAAATCTACATGATGATGATGATGATGATGATGATGATAATAATAAAATTTATTTATATCCCGCCTTCCCCAGCCAAAGCCAGGCTCAGAACGGCTAACAACAATAAAAGTAACACAGTCTACATAAAATCCCAATCAATTAATTGAAAGGCATTCTAAAATCAACTCATTCTAAAATCAATTCAGAATCAAATTAATGGCGACCATTGGGCTAGAGTTCTAGGAGGGGGTCAGACTGTGCCTTGGCCAAAGGCCTGGTGGAACAGCTCCGTCTTGCAGGCCCTGTGGAAAGATGTCAAGTCCTGCAGGGCCCTGGTCTCTTGTGACAGAGCGTTCCACCACATCGGGGCCACGGCCGAAAAAGCCCTGGCTCTGGTGGAGGCCAGCCTAACCTCCCTGTGGCCCGGAACCTCCAAGATGTTTTTGTTTGAAGAGCATACGGTCCTCCGTGGGACATACCAGGAGAGGTGGTCCCATAGATCCAAGGGACCTAGGCCGTATAGGGCTTTAAAGGTTAAAACCAGCACCTTCAACCTGACCCTGTACTCCACCGGGAGCCAGTGCAGCTGGTATAGCACCGAGTGAATGTGATCCAACTGCGAGGACCCCGTAAGGAGTCTTGCCGCGGCATTCTGCACCCACTGGAGTTTCTGGGTCAGTCTCAAGGGCAGCCCCACGTAGAACGTGTTACAATAATCAAGTCTGGAGGTGACCGTCGCGTGGATCACAGTGGCTAGGTCAGGGCGAGACAATCGCAAGCAGACAATCACTGTGTGTGTGTGTGTGTTGATAATTTTTACGATGCCCATTCCCTCTCCCGGCCCGGTCATCAACTGTCCTCCTCAACAGCTTCTGTTTGCATTTAACATCCCATAAACGTGGATCTCAAGCAGAAGGTCACCTTTGGCAGTCACACATACTATTTAGGAGTTTCTTCGTTTATGGCATTTACCGTATTTTTCGCTCTATAACACGCACCCGACCATAACACGCACGTAGTTTTTAGAGGAGGAAAATCCGTAGGCATGCCACCCGTAGGCATTCCCTCCATAACACGCGCAGACATTTCCCCTTACTTTCTAGGAGGAAAAAAGTGAGTGTTATGGTGCAAAAAATACGGTATATCCCACCCTTTTCTCCGAGGAGCTCAATGTGGCATTCCTAGGACTACCCCTCCTCATTTAACCCCCACAACAACCCTGTGATGTAGGCTAGGCAAAGCGGCATTGACTGAGGTCACACCCATGGCTGAGTTCCCCTTACCGGGTCCAGGTGAATCTCTTCTCATGTAACAAAGGACCAGATCATAGCTCTGTAGCCAGAGAGGGTTTCAAAGGCTGCTTTCCGCTTTGAAGAGAGGGCAGAACCGATGGAAATGAGGTAGGGCGCATTTATTTTTCATTATAATCCCAGGTGATACCGCCATGTAGCTGACGTTTTCCTATTCAAAAGGAGTCGAACGTTTGAATTTTGGCAGCCAAGGCCATTACAAATTTTTTTTAAATCCCTTTCGCCTACAGTTAGCAACATTTGTTGTATTTGGGTTAAAGGAAGTGTATCATTTTAGAAGCTACTTGGCCAATTATTACCTTTTCTTCCTTAGCAAGCCCCCCCCCCCCACCGCCACCCATGTACCGTCTAATGATAGTAATTGCAGGCAGCTTCAGAGAACAGGGAAATTAATGACTAAGAATGAAGGCAGTTAGCAGCCAAAGGAACCGGGGCACTTGGTGCAACGCCATTGTTGCTGGCATTTAATATTTATGGCTGGTGGTGTCAAATAAGCTGTAAATTGAATGAGGTTGTTTGCAAGGTAATTAAAAAGAGGCAAGGCAGGAGATGGAAAGTCTCCTTTATGGGGAGTTATAAAGCGGATGTAATTGGGGATTTGGGTGTTCAGCAGGGAGGGAGCAGCCTATGGGCTCACGGAGAAAGGGGGCACCCCACTCGTGGGACGGGGAGGGAGGGCAGGCTGAAGGCAAAGGGCCTCATTGGAGCGGAAAGTCTGGCAGGTGGGCCTCCCGCTGCAGAGAAGCACCTTCTGTTCGCCGGGGCCGATTAGAAGACAGGCATATCTAAACATGTCAGGCTAATTACAGAGTTGTTTAGACAGCAGCCGTGCTTCTGCTTCTCGTAGGGGCTGCGTAATGATGGGTGGAAGCTGCTGCAAATAGCTCTGCTCATTCCCAGAAATAGGTCAGGCCACGAGTGGAGGGGGCTCGTGGCAGCGGAGCTGCTCTGTACAACGGCTGCCGGCCCCATCGGCAATGGCAGGCAGCAAAGTGCTTTGGAAGAGGGGTTTTGCTCAAACGGGCGTGGTAGAGAACTAGGCATTTCTGAATGCAGGAGCACAGCATAGCAATTCAAAGCACCGCAAGTCAAAATGCAAGTCTTGAAGAAAGAGGCAGTGTCAGGGGCTCAGGGACAGAGGCACAGGGGAGAGAGGAAATGGAGAGCGAAGGGGAAGAATCTGAGGGCAGCGTAGGGGAGTATGACATTGACCTGAGAGATTCCATGAGCTTCTCCAGCGAATCAGGAGATTCCCAGAAGGAGGCGCCGATGGTCAGGGCAAGGGGGGTCCCAGGGGGGACACACCAGAAACAAGGGGCCAGCGGAAACTCCCAAAGCAGCAGCGGGAGATCAGGACCAGCTTCCCCACCAGAGCGTAGTGGGGGGGAAGGGTCCCATGTGTCAGGGCCAGCGTCTCCTCCAGCAAGGGGAGAAGATGAGTCAGGGCTGACCACGCCTCTATCGGAGAGTGGGGGAACGGAGGGGAGGTCAGGTCCAGCTAGCCCCCCCGAAGGGGGAAGCAGTGACAGGAGCAGTGTAACGAACGGTCAGGAGGAAGGTTGCCGGCTGGGCGCGCGCGCCAAGTTCGAATGTACAGGCGTGTGGGACAGCAGAAACCCCGGATTGGGAACCAGGTCCTAAAGCCCGCTGGAGGCAGGGGGAAGACTCAGGGGACTCAACGTCAGAAGAGTCTAGGAAGGGCGAGACCCCAGCGGACAGGCGGAACCAGAGGAGGAAAGAGCAAAGGAAGAGGTGGAGCAAGGCTAGAGTCTTAAACTGGTGTCTGGGGGGAGGAGATTCAGACGGAGCTTCAGCGGTCTAGAGTTTCAGACGTAGAGCTGCACGCTGCGGTTGTGAAAGCGAAACTGAACTTCAATAAAGACTTTTGTATATAACAACGAACTGGCGTTGGTCCTTTGTGAGCTGGGACCTCGGGCAGCTCTGACAGGCAGTATAAAAGTGTTTATACACCGATGCTGGAAGCCTCCAAGCCAAGGTGGGTGAACTCTACAGGAAGGACAGAGAAGGACGTGGTGTTACTCTGTCAATGTCTGCTGTATAAACCACCACGGACCTCCTTCCCTCTTTGTCGTGCCACTCCTTGCTCGCCCTGGGTGGGGTCCTGGGGGAAAGGGGTGCCTCCTCCTCCAAGCAAACGCCTCGCTCCCCTTGTTTAATGGAGCAACCAGCCTCCGGATCGCTTTCCATGAGAACCTTTCTCCAGCACAGCCGAAAATCCTTGGCTTCCCACTCCTCAGCAAGACTCCGACTCAGACTATTATTAATGTCAGCTTTGATGCAACCCTATTCCTGCTCCAGTTAATTCTGGAGGCAAGCCTGCGACAAACACACGCAAAGAGCACAATGGCTTGGCCGCGGTGCCATTCGCAGTCTCATTTCCAAGCCAATCTCTTCCCGAGCTTGCAATACACAAAAAAAGTGGCAGGGTGGAAGAGCTCTAATGCAGCTGTGGGACGAGGGGCAGAAAGAAGGACTTGCGTGCGCATGTAAAGGTAAAGGGACCCCTGACCATTAGGTCCAGTCGTGGCTGATTCTGGGGTTGTGGCGCTCATCTCGCTTTCTTGGCTGAGGAAGCCGGCGTACAGCTTCCGGGTCATGTGGCCAGCATGACTAAGCCGCTTCTTGCGAACCAGAGCAAAGTACAGAAATGCCGTTTACCTTCCCGCCAGAGCAGTACCTATTTATTTACCTGCACTTTGACGTGCTTTTGAACTGCTAGGTTGGCAGGAGCTGGGACCGAGCAACGGGAGCTCACCCCGTCGCGAGGATTCGAACCGCCAACCTTCTGATCGGCAAGTCCTAGGCTCTGTGGTTTAACCCACAGCGCCACCCGCGTCCCTGATACAGTAGATAGATAGATATAATTCAGTTGTACCTTGGGTTAAGAACTTAATTCGTTCTGGAGGTCTGTTCTTAACTTGAAACTGTTCTTAACCTGAAGCACCACTTTAGCTAATGGGGCCTCCCACTGCTGCTGCGCTGCCGGAGCACAATTTCTGTTCTCATCCTGAAGCAAAGTTCTTAACCCGAGGTACTATTTCTGGGTTAGTGGAGTCTGTAACCTGAAGCGTATGTAACCTGAAGCGTATGTAACCCGAGGTACCACTGTATAGTGTTAAAAGTAAAGTCGACAGGAATTTTAATTTGCTGCAGCTGTGAGGTGATTAATTGTTTTATGATCATTCTGTAGTTTCTAGTTTTGTTTGATGGTTACTGTATATTGATAAATGGCAGCCCACTGATGGCAGCAGGCCAGTCGTGTTGTGCAGTGGGGCATGGGAAACCAGAGGGTGGTGACTGCAATATCACCATATTTTCTCATTAGGGAGTAAACCTCATTTATTTCAAGAGAGGTATTTCTGAAACGGGACGCTGGTGGCACTGTGAGTTAAACCACAGAGCCTAGGACTTGCCAATCAGAAGGTCGGTGGTTCGAATCCCTGTGACAGGGTGAGCTCCTGCCAATCTAGCAGTTCGAAAGCACGTCAAAGTGCAAGTAGATAAATAGGTGGGAAGGTAAATGTCATTTCCGTGTGCTGCTCTGGTTCACCAGAAGCAGCTTAGTCATGCTGGCCAGCTGTACGCTGGCTCCCTCAGCCAATAAAGCGAGATGAGCACCACAACCCCAGAGTCGGCCACGACTGGACCTAATGGTCAGGGGTCCCTTTACCTTTTACTTCTGAATAAAGCATACCAAAACCAACCAGTTGTATTTTATTCTGAAAGGCAGCACACTTGGGGGGGGGTGTGTGTGAATGAAATACTTTATATGTCCAGCTTCCTTTTGTCAACAACAAAGTGTTGCTGGTTTTGTGTTGAATTTATGCTATATATATATATATATCCAACCTAGATAGATAGATAAACAGGTGGTAGATAGATACAGTAGATAAATAGATGAAATACAGTGGTACCTCAGGTTAAGTTCTTAATTTGTTCCAGAGGTCTGTACTTAACCTGAAACTGTTCTTAACCTGAAGCACCACTTTAGCTAACGGGGCCTCCTGCTGCCGTCGTGCCGCTGGAGCACGATATCTGTTCTCATCCTGAAGCAAAGTTCTTAACCCGAAGCACTATTTCTGGGTTAGTGGAGTCTGTAACCTGAAGCGTATGTAACCTGAGGTACCACTGTAATGTGGACAGGAGGAAAGTACTAAAGCAAACGTACCCTGGTAACTTCTCCTATCCAGCTTCTCCTGCTACTCTGGAAGGGTCCTATCCTGAGTCCCAGGAGGTGGGGGTTAGCATTTTTTCTGTTGCTTGCTTTGCAGCAGTGATTAAGCATCCTTTGACTGCCAAGTGCCAAAGCATTAGAGATCCCTCCACATTTTCTGCTCAAAGTTTCTTCAGAAATGTCAGAAAGAAGGAGAGAGAGAGAGAGAGAGGGAGGGAGAGAAAGAGGAAGAAAGAAAGAGAGAGGGGGGGGCCCTGTTGGCATGGGGCCTGGTACAATTGTACCCCTATAGCCCCCTAGGAGTGGCCTCGTTTCCTGACATCTGGGAGCTTGAATGAACATGGAAAGTGCTTAACACAACATGTTAATCCGAAAAGGATTTTATTGAACGGATTGGATTAGAAGCAGAGTTCAGTCCTGAAAGGCCCGTTCCATCTCCTGCTTCTGAATCGTTCCCAGCTGGTCATAAGAAGAGCAACTTTCTTTTTTCTTTCTTTCTTTCTTTCTTTCTTTTATTTATTTAACTTTTACACTTTTATTTGATTTCTTTTTTTAAATAATTTTTTATTAAAGTTTCACAAATTTTTATAAACATATAACACAAACAGAGACAAACAAAATAAACAAGTATAACTTGAAAGCCATATTTTCATATACCTTAATTCACCGACTTCCCCGTACCTCCCCTTTCTACATTCCAATTTCAAAATTTAATTCAACAAATCCTTATTCTTAATTTTATCTAGTTTATAACCCTTCTTCTTCTTTAACTTAACCCTCACAGCTGTAAACCACACTTTTTAGAACCAACGTCATTCTAGCATTCATAAATTTTACAGTATTTCTTAAGATAGTCCTCAAATTTCTTCCAATCTTCTTCCGCCGTCTCTCTTCCCTGGTCTCAGATTCTGCCAGTCATTTCCGCCAGTCCCATAAAGTCCATCACCTTCATCTGCCATTCTTCCAAGGTGGGTAGATCTTGTGTCTTCCAATACTTTGCAATGAGTATTCTTGCTGCTGTTGTAGCATACATAAAGAATGTTCTGTCTTTCTTTGGCACCAATTGGCCGACAATGCCCAGGAGAAAGGCCTCTGGTTTCTAGAAGAGCAACTTTCTAACTTCAATAGCATTCCCTCCCTGTCCCTTTGTGTGTTGTGCCTCTTAGATTCTAAACCTTCCAAGCAGGGACTGGCCTTGTTTGAATTGCTTGTATTTAAGCCACCCTGGGAGTCCTTCTTGGCCCAAGAGGGGCGTCCAAATGCTCTGAGGATGCCTCTGGACTCTCTCTCTATAATTTGGCCCCATGGGTGATATTTAGCAAGTATGAAATGGACTGATATAGTGATTTCTTTTTCAATGAGAACTTCAGAGAGCTTTATTGTTTTTCTATTATTATTATTATTATTATTATTATTATTATTATTATTATTTGCAGTATTATTACAATCTGTATCATGGTTTGTTAATTTTTATTTGTCCTTTCAGTGCCCCGGGGAAGGCTGTTACCACCACCCAACCCCTAACCTTAGATCATCTAGTGAGCTTTGTGACTGGATACTGGATTTGAAGCTGAATATTCGTGGTCCTGCTTCATGAATCACATTTCAGACTATTGACAGGCATGACATAGTAGGGTGGGCTGTCTAGGGCTCAGCTATACAGCTGCAACTAAAATGCTTTAAATGTGTTGCAAAGTGCAATATACAAATGTGACACTAGATGGCGAGAGTGAGCTATGCAAAATTCAAAGTATTTTTCAAAACTTCTTTTAATCATTTTCACAGTGTGGTTTTTTTTTTAAAAAAGTGTGTGTGTAGATTCCACCTCTATCTGTGTGTGCAGGCACACCTGTCTGTGTGCACCATGGCTCCACAGGTGTGCAAAAGAAACAGAGCTGGTGCTTTTCGGATAGTATTCATTTTCTTGGGTAGCTTATTGCTTAAAAATGGGTAGGATTTTACTTAAGGTGGGAGAGAAATTTCCAGAAAAGGGTGGGGCGGTGGCTAAACCAACCTCTCAGCAGTGGAAGGGGCTTATTTATTTGTTTATTTATTTATTTATGAAATACTTTATTGTCCCTTGTACAACTTGTATACAGTGAGATTACATGAGCACCCCCCACTCAGCTCTCTTAGTCTTAATTCCCCTTGTTTACTGATGCACACCCACCAAACCCGAAAGTCTGTTGCCCTGTTGTTATCTTTTCATTCACCAGCCTAACAGCCCATGGATAGAAGCTATTCTTTACCCTGTTGGTGCGACTAATCATGCTTCTATATCTTCTGCCTGAGGGCAAGAAAGTGCCGGCCAGGGTGTGAATCATCCCTGAGAATTTTCCTCACTCTCCTGAGGCAACGTTCTTTTGCGATGTCATCCAGTGGATTCATGGGACAGCCCATAAATCTTGTGCTGTATTCACCACCCTCTGTAGCCACTTCCTATCAGTTGATGTCAAACCAGCATACCACACCGTGATGCAGTATGAAAGGACACTTTCTATTGTGGACCGATAGAAGGAGATCATCAAATGTTGATTGACATCGTTCTTTCACAATACTCTGAGGAGATGGAGTCTCTGTTGGGCTTTCTTAGCCACCCGGGTTGTATCGAGAGCTTCCTGGCATCCAAAACCAGAATGGTGCCAAGTGGCTTTGACTGCAGAAAACAGCAGGAACTGGGCCCATTTACCCCCAGTCCATAGCTGTCAACCGTCCCTTATTTGGCGGGAAAGTCCCTTATCCCAGCGCCATGTCCCGCTGCTTTCCCTTATTGATGATGTCCCATAAGCCAGGGAGGAGGCCAGGGAGGAGGGAGGCTCCACCTGTGTTGCTTGGCTGCATTGCTCACCCAATAAGGAGTCTAAGAATGACTGGGGGGCGGAGCTTGCATGCCTTGTGTTGATCCAATCGGCCGCGTTGCCTGGGGACTCGCCTTTGCTCAGCGCTTCCCAGCAGAGAGGTGACGGTGGTTTTCCTTGCTGCATCCCCTTTGCCGGGTTGCTGCGCTGTGGGAACCACCGCTTGAGGCTTCGTTTGGCTGCTGGCTGGGCTTTCTGCCTTTGGCTTGGAGGGGCTCAGAAGTTGAACATACCTGCGCTTGGAAAATCCCTTATTTTGGCTGCTGATCCCCTATTTTTGAGGCTGCTGGTCCCTTATTTTCAAATCTGTAAGTTGACAGCTATGCCCCAGTCGGCAAAGTCTGTCCAGGTTGCAGAATCTTGATAGGCTAGTTGTGCAGAATAGCAGGGAATGTGCTGCAGGAGAAGGATATAAACAAACAGCTGCCCCCGCCCATAAGCCATCAGCAAAGGCTTCAAAACAAATTAAAGTTGTTATAGCAACTGGAATGTGAGGGCAGCAACTCGTGCGGCCCAAATTAACACACAGGCTGCCTCTTGCTGCTAATTAAACGATCCCTTCCGTATCCCAGCCCAGGGAGTGAATTGTAAATCCGATCTTGCCTGGAACAGGCAGAGTGTTTACATCAGCATGACGAAAGGGTGGGATGCGGCTGTTTTATATGAGCATTAGCATGTTTTTCTACTCCTCCCTTCATGCTTCTGTATTTCCTATGTGTGGGTGTGTTGCAATTGTCTTAGCTGATGCCCTGCTCTGCTTTGTTGCTCTTCATTTGGGAGGGTGGGGAATTCAAAAAAAGCTTTCTGACAGCAAGAGCTGTTCGGAAGAGGTTTTCAAGCGGAGGTTGGATGGTCATCTGTCATGAATGCTTTAGCTGAGATTCTTGCATTGTGTGGGGGGTTGGACTAGATGACCCTTTGGTCCCTTCCAGCTCTAGGATTCTAGGATTCTATGATCAGCCAAGAATCTATAGTTAGAACTGGATATGGAACAACTGATTGGTTCAAAATCGGGAAAGGTGTACAACAAGGCTGTATATTGTCTCCCTGCTTATTTAACTTATATGCAGAATTCCTCATGGGAAAGGCTGGACTGGATGAATCCCAAACCGGAATTAAGATTGCCAGAAGAAATATGAACACCCTCAGATATGCAGATGACACAACTTTGATGACAGAAAGTGAGGAGGAATTAAACACCCTCTTAATGAGGATGAAAGAGGAGAGTGCAAAATATGGTCTGAAGCTCAACATCAAAAAAACGAAGATCATGGCCACTGGTCCCATCACCTCCTGACAAATAGAAGGGGAAGAAATGGAGACAGTGAGAGTTTTACTTTCTTGGGCTCCATGATCACGGCAGATGGTAACAGCAGTCATGAAATTAAAAGACGCCTGCTTCTTGGGAGAAAAGCGATGACAAACATAGACAGCATCTTAAAAAGCAGAGATAACCCCTTGCCGACAAAGGTCCGTATAGTTAAAGCCATGGTTTTCCCAGCAGTGGTGTATGGAAGTGAGAGCTGGACCATAAAGAAGACTGATCACCAAAGAATTGATGCTTTTGAATTATAGTGCTGGAGGAGACTCTTGAGAGTCCCATGGACTGCAAGAAGATCAAACCTCTCCATTCTGAAGGAAATCAGCCCTGAGTGCTCACTGGAAGGACAGATCCTGAAGCTGAGGCTCCAGAACTTTGGCCACCTCATAAGAAGAGAAGACTCCCTGGAAAAGACCCTGATGTTGGGAAAGATGGAGGGCAGAAGGAGAAGGGGACGACAGAGGACGAGATGGTTGGACAGTTTTCTCGAAGCTACCAGCATGAATTTGACCAAACTGCGGGAGGCAGTGGAAGACAGGAGTGCCTGGCATGCTCTGGTCCATGGGGTCACGAAGAGTCAGACACGACTAAATGACTAAACAACAACAACATGATCAGCCTGTTGGAACTGTGGGCCTTGGGGTTCCTTCCAACTTTGCAGGTCTATAATTCAAGGAAATCATGTGTGCACACACACACACATAGACATGCCCCAGCTGGGAGATTTTGAGGCTGCTGTCATTTGTGCAACAAATAAACTGCTCTCCTGTGTTTCTGCCTTTCTCTTCAACCTGTCTGCAAGCTGCATTGTGTCTATTTTTAAGTCAAGGTGCATCAAGGCCAGTAATTGCAAAGTGGGGACGCCTTGCCATTATGTTAATGACAAAAGGAAGACCATGATTCTCCACTCTGACTCCCCCAAAGGCCATCTATTTGAGGAAGGAAAGGAGGAAGGGAGGGATAGCCCTCCTTGCTGCAGCTTTTCAGTCCAGCACATTCAGATCTTGTCTCCAGCGCACCTATGTACACAGCAATGTTCACTGGCTGATCTCTCTGGCAAGCTTCCAGGGCATCCCTAGGTGTGGGCGGCCACAGGCAGGAATGCTTCTGAACACCACTTGCTAGAATCCACAGGGAAGCACTCGGGTCGTGCTTGCAGATTTCCCTTGGGGACATCCAATTGGCCATTGAGAATAGGAGGCTGGACTAGATGGACCATTGGCCTGATCCAGGTGGGATGATCAGAAACGGATAACCCCGTTTTCAGGCCATGGGCCATGTGCCAGCTTCCCCTTGTCCTGTGCCGTTTTCCGTTCTGAATTGTTTCCCCACAAAGCCCAACCATGAATGGTGTCAGGTGTGCATGCAGGAGCCAGGCCCTGCAACCAATAAGACTTTGCAGGACCGGGGCCCTCCTAAGTTTGTTCTGAAGAGGCAAGGTAACTCACAGCACCTGGTGGCAAGAGCTGGGAAGGGATATAAGGTCAGCATTTCCCTTCGGTTCTTTGCCACAGCAACACGTTCCCTGCCTTGCTTCTTGATCCTCAGACCCCTGACCTCCTGACTCCTTGCTTCTTGACCCTTGGACCCTTGACTTTGTGACTCCTTGCTTCTCGACCCTCGGACCCTTGACTTCGTGACTCCTTGCTACTTGATCCTCAGACCCCTGACTTCGTGACTCCTTGCTTCTTGATCCTCGGACCCTTGACTTTGTGACTCCTTGCTTCTCGACCCTCGGACCCTTGACTTCATGACTCCTTGCTACTTGATCCTCAGACCCTTGACTTCGTGACTCCTTGCTTCTTGATCCTCAGACCCCTGACTTTGTGACTCCTTGCTTCTTGATCCTCGGACCCCTGACTTCGTGACTCCTTGCTTCCTGACCCTCAGACCCTTGGCTTCTTGACTCCCGGCTTCTGGACTCCCGTTCCTGCTCCCACCCTGCCATCTTGCCCCCGGTCCTGACATCCCCAGCTGGGACTTTGATCGCCCGTGAACCGGACCGTGATAAATGGTCTTGCTCACAACAGCTCCCACTGCATCATCCTCTTGCCTTCCTTCGCCCTCCCCTGCCCACCCCTTACTGGGTCCATGTTTGGGAGACATGTGGGGGCAATCAATCTCCAGCTCCCCTCCCCCTGGTCTTCCACGAGCTGCAATTCCTTTGGGTTTTAAAAGCTTTGTCAAGAATGGGTGGGAATTTTCACACCGCCAATTTCCCTGCCAGATGATATGATCCCCCTGCAAGATTCCCCTGGAAAATGTCAATTAGGATGAAATGTTTCAGTTTAGAGTGCAGAGGAAAATGAAGCTGCAAAGGGTGTGTTTCACCAGATTAAATCATTGCGATTCGATTGAAAAGCCAGCGGAAATACACAAAGCCTTGTTGGCTTTTAACGTTCTGTGAAATTCCCTGACATTTGGGCTTCTGATGGGATGTGAAATGTTTTTAAGGGCTGGCTGAATTCCGCCCCCCTCCCCAATCAGTCAGAAAATAATATGGGCAGTGCTGATGAAAGCAAAATGTTTTGTGGGGTGGGGGTTGTGGTGGAAGAATTCTGAAAACAGCTGCACCGTTTTTTTAAAAAATGTGTATTTAATTCTGAATATTGCATTTTACATTTTCCTCTGAGGTTAGAATCCCCTTTCCCGTCTTCTAGATTGGGGTACCCAGGAGCCAAATATGGCTGTCCAAGGCTCTGTCTGGCCCGCTGGACTCCCCAAGACAGAACAGAAGGCTACTATTACTGAACACTAGACTTCTGTTGGTGTAGCCTAGAATTGCATTAGCTTGTTTTTGCTGCTGCATCACACTGTTGACTCATGCTCAGCTCTTGTTCTCCTAAGGCTCCCAGATCCCGTTCACATCTGATAATCACAAAACAATTATTAATAGACACAATCGTAAGTTCCCAGGAAAGTCATCTTAGTGAGAATCACGCAGTAACGCAAGGCTGAGCATTATCCTGGGGGTTTGTGTAGCTAGTGGCTCCAGGCCTGTTCACAACTGAGTTGAATTTTTTTATTTGATTGATTGATTCCCTTTGTATTCCAACTTTATCCCCATGGAGCTCATGCAATCCCTCACTTCCTGGCCAAGTGAGGTTTTCAACCCTGGTCACTCCCAGGCCCTTGTATGACCCTCTAGCCACAACACCAGACTGACTGTCAAAGGCAGTTGAACTTGTATTTGAAGCTCTTCCACATGACATCTCCCTCAAACTGCTCCTAAAAGGTAAAGGGACCCCTGACCATTAGGTCCAGTCATGACTGACTCTGGGGTTGCAGCGCTCATCTCGCTTTATTGGCCGAGGGAGCCGGCGTACAGCTTCTAGGTCATGTGGCCAGCATGACTAAGCCGCTTCTGGCAAACCAGAGCAGTGCACAGAAACGCCGTTTACCTTCCTGCTGGAGCGGTACCTATTTATCTACTTGCACTTTGATGTGCTTTTGAAATGCTAGGTTGGCAGGAGCAGGGACCAAGCAACGGGAGCTCACCCCGTCACAGGGATTCGAACCGCTGACTTTCTGATCGGCAAGCCCAAGAGGCTCAGTGGTTTAACCCACAGCGCCACCCGTGTGCTTAACCTCCAAGAATTAGAACATAAGGAAAGCCTGCTGGATCAGGCTAATGGCCCATCTAGTCCAGTATCCTGTTCTCTTGCCGTTTACCTTCTTTATCTTCTTTCTACAAGAAAGAAGATTCCACCTAAACATTAGGAAGAACTTCCTGACAGTAAGAGCTGTTCGACAGTGGAATTTGCTGCCAAGGAGTGTGGTGGAGTCTCCTTCTTTGGAGGTCTTTAAGCAGAGGCTTGACAACCATATGTCAGGAGTGCTCTGATGGTGTTTCCTGCTTGGCAGGGGGTTGGACTCGATGGCCCTTGTGGTCTCTTCCAACTCTATGATTCTATGATTCTATGATTCTACCTTCCCACCGGAGCGGTACCTATTTATCTACTTGCACTTTGATGTGCTTTCAAACTGCTAGGTTGGCAGGAGCAACTGCTCCTACCCACTTGGTTTTCCCTTATAAATTTGGGTTTCTCTGATCCAGGGATCATCCAGTAAGTTTTGAAAAATGCAACTCCAAACTGCTCCTTTTGAGACAGCAGAGGCATTTCCCCTTGTGTGTGTGTGTGTGTGTGTGTGTGTGTGTGTGTATACAGTGGTACCTCGGGTTAAGAACTTAATTCGTTCTGGAGGTCCATTCTTAACCTGAAACTGTTCTGAACCCGAGGTACCACTTTAGCTAATGGGACCTCCCGCTGCCGCTGCGTGATTTCTCTTCTCATCCTGAAGCAAAGTTCTTAACCCAAGGTACTATTTCTGGGTTAGCGGAGTCTGTAACCTGAAGCATCTGTAACCTGAGGTACCACTGTATCGAGCATCCATAAGCAGGCTGGGAGCTGGAGAGACAGAGACTTGCTTGCTCTGTGCTGGATCCATAGCTGTGACTAAGGGAGAAGCAATATCTGTTGGGGTGCCAATGCCTCCTATGCTCAGCATCTATAGATGTGTAAATGGAATCATATTTCCTAAAGACACCACAGTCTCCACTGACCTTCATTCCAAGGAAACCAAACCCTAGACAAATGCTTGGAACCCCTGGAGTCTCTCACTTCTCAGAGATTAGGGTGCAATGTAATGGTATCAAACAGCCATTTTCCCGTCTTGAAATGGGAAATCCCATTTTTGTTTTTTGGTGTTTTTTTAATTGTTTTTATTGATTTTCCATTAAAAAACATCCAATTAAATATCCAATCATAATACTTCAATTAAAAAAAAACTAAAATAAAAAAGATCAAATTATAGTCCAAATTGTATTTATTAATTTCTTGGGGCTCCCCACGGTCTGGATCTCTGGAACATATCTCCACATCTTAATCCTGCTTCTCATTGTTGGGGAAATCCCATTTCTGGATTGTGTATAAAACAGTCTGTGCAGGTAAGTTTGCATTGCATGGGGAGGGGAGGGGAAATACAATCCTATTCTGCAATTCGGGAGGGACGGTTTGCAAGCACTGCTCAGCTGATTCCTGTGTGCATGCCCTGTTTCTGCACAATTAATACATTTGAATAAAAAAAGATGGAAGGCACAGACAAAAAAGGAAACACTTCTTGTTATGGGTTGGAAAAAGCAGGCTTGACCTTCAGCTTCAACTGTAAATGCATCTCTGCGTGTGTGAACTAATAAGGTCAAACGGGAAGGGAGACAATGTGGATTCCAAGTGAGATCCAGCTCCCAGGTATGATCAAGGCCCCAGCCCAGCTATTAATTTGTTAGATGCCCATCTGTCATTGCTTTTGATAGTTAGCAAGCTTTGTTGGACAGGCTCTCTCCCAGGTGCTGTCATACCTTTGTGGTCTGTCGAACGATTTACAGGATTTAGAGTTAGTGGCAATCACCTGCCTAACATCTGTTAGCAGGGTTTTTGTAAGCTTGCAGCTTTGTTCAAAGTTCCTTCCAGGTAAGCCAGGAGGGTTCTGTTCGGCATCCTGAGAATGGCATATCACCTGCATTACGTCCTTTATTAAATCGAGCATTTCTTGCCAGAAGGTTAATGTTTGAGGACTTGAGCATCATAAATGTAGGTCAGTGGTGTGTAGTGTTTGAGACCTCCAGCCCCTGCCCACCTGGGGGGTTTGTGTTCTTCAGAAGACCAGGAACCATATGGCACCTGTAACTCAATTGCAACTTGAATGGATTCAGTGTCAAATTTATCTGAAACATCTCACTCCTAATCACTCCTCTGCTTTGCTGCCTTCCTACACTCCCACCCCATGCGGGGGAAATATACTTTGATCTCTTGAGAAATCCAGCAGCGCCCTTCTCTGTTTCCTAGACACTCACTGCATGGCCAGGCAGAAGAAGAAGAAGAGTTTGAATTTCATATCCTGCTTTATCACTCCCCTTCAGGAGTCTCAAAGCGGCTCACATTCTCCTTTCCCTTCCTCCCCCACGACAAACACTGTGAGGTGAGTGGGGCTGAGAGACTTCAGAGAAGTGTGACTAGCCCAAGGTCACCCAGCAGCTGCATGTGGAGGAGCAGAGACGCAGACCCGGTTCACCAGATCACGAGTCCACCTCTCTAACCACTACACCACACTGGAGAACAATCCCCACCACCAACTCCACACTTTTCAGAAGGAGAACTTTCCTGCAAGGGCAACCGGTACAGTTTTAGGGGGGGGGGTCTAATAAAAAGGATTTGCTTAATCTCCCATAGTGTTTTATGTTCAGCTGGTTTGGAAATAGCAGGCATGAAACAGGTGGCCTGCTAAAAAAAAAACCTGTCAAAGTGAAGATAGATAGGTCCAGGGGCTTTAATGCCAGGCCCCTTTGAAGTTGTTTTGGGGGTAAAGGTAAAGGGACCCCTGACCAGGGGTAGGTCCAGTCATGGCCGACTCTGGGGTTGTGGCGCTCATCTCGCTTTAATGGCCAAGGGAGCCGGCGTACAGCTTCCGGGTCATGTGGCCAGCATGACTAAGCTGCTTCTGGCGAACCAGAGCGGGTGGCCAGGACATGATACTGTAGCACCCCACTTGTCACTTTTTTCCAGGATGACAAGGAACCATTAATGAGTACTTTTGGGGTTCAGACAGTCAACCAGCTACAAATCCACCTAACAGTTACCTTATCCAGCCCACATTTTAACAGCTTCTTTGCAAGAATATCATGCAGGACTTTGCCAAAACCCTTACTGAAATCAAGATACATTACATCCATAGAATTCATTCCCCTGATCCACCAAGCTTGTAACTCCATCAAAAAATGAAAAAGAAATGAGTTTTGACTTGCATGACTCGTTTTTGGGGAAACCCTTGCTGGGTCTTGGTAATCACAGCATCCTTTTCTAAGTGCTCATAGAAGAACTGTTTAAATATGTGTTCTTAGACCAGGGGACAGCAACTATTTTCAGCCGTGGGCTGGTCCACTGTCCCTCAGACTATGTGGTGGGCTGGACTATACAGTGGTACCTTGGGTTACATACACTTCAGGTTACAGACACTTCAGGTTACAGACTCCGCTAACCCAGAAATAGTACCTTGGTGTCATAAACGTGGGGGTTGCTCGTGTGCAAGTTGGTGCCACTCCTGGCTAAGTTGCCTTGTTAAACCTTTTCTGTCTGGACAGCCCTACATTTCGTGGCTGTTCAGTCGCTAGCAGAATCCGTCAGTGGGCGTTTCTTAAACCTTTTCCAGCATAAAAGCTGTTTGACGCCAAGTCTCCTCCTACTCTCCCTGCGCGGAAGTCTTCTGCGCAGGGTGGGCGTGGGTAGCGGAGGACCCGTGCTCTCCCCGCTGGTGTCTGGTGAAGAGTCCTGGAGCCCTCTCGCGGATTCCCCCATCTGCCCCCCTTTATCCCTGGTGTTACGCTGATTTCCTTCCCCAGGTGATGAGCTGCCTCTCTCCCTGCTGGGCCCTTCTCCAGCATCACTTGGGAGCCTTCCCTCCGCCTCTGGCTCCGATGTCAGTTCCCTGACACTTGGGTTAAGAACTTTGCTTCAGGATGAGAACAGAAATTGCGCAGGAGCAGTGGGAGGCCCCATTAGCTAAAGTGGTACCTCAGGTTAAGAACAGTTTCAGGTTAAGAACGGACCTCCAAAATGAATTAAGTTCTTAACCCGAGGTACCACTGTATTTCGGGGGGGGGGGGAAATGAATGAATTCCTATGCCCCACAAATAACCCAGAGATGCATTTTAAATAAAAGGACACATTCTACTCATGTAAAAACACGCTGGTTCCCTGACCGTCCACGGGCCAGACTGAGAAGGTGATTGGGCCGCATCCGGCCCCCAGGCCTTAGGTTGCCTACCACTGTCTTAGACCCTTCTTTTAAAATAATGATGTTCGTTGGCCACTTAAATGTTCTCATCAGCATTCCAAAAGAATGAGCAAAGTTCCAAGAATTCCAGCCAAGTGGGCCTCACCTAGCTGCTAGGTTGAAGAACAATAGCCAAGGTAGTGTGTGAGAGCTGAGCTGAACTCAGGCTGGAAGATGGAGACACACAGACCTGCCTGCTCTGTGCTGGATCCAAATTTGCCACCAATGGCGAAGTAGGATCTGTTTGGATGTTAATGCCATGGGCCCCTCCATCGTATGTTTTGGTTGCATCCATGTGGAAATAAACCATATATCCTAATGACGCCATAGTCTCTTCTGAGTTTTATTCCTAGGAAACCAAAACCCGAGGAAGTAGCTGGAACCTCTGATGCCTCTCACTGCTTGGTGATTGGGGTGGTGTGAAAACAGGCATTCACAGCTGGTACTTCCAAGGAAGACTGGGAGGAGATTAGAATCAAAAAATTTAATAAGCAAATCTTTCCGGGGTTTGTTTTTTTTCTACTAAAGCAAATAAAAGTAAATATTAACTGCATATCATCAATCATTTTGCAAGTACAGCTATTAGGCAACAGCAAAACCCTCTTTTCCCCCCGGTATAGCAGAACAATTGCAGAGTTAAAATGAAACATAAGCATCTATGGTGTTTGAATTATTTAGCAGACAGTATCCCTTACATCCCTGGACTTCTCTTTTGTACCAACCATGTGCAGCTTAAAGTAATTCTGCATGCAATGATAACATTTTTCATCCCTATAATTAATTTACTGGAAATAAGTTAGGGAAACCACCACTGCCTTTCTCTTTTGATAGAACGCATGGATCTGTGATAAATTAACGAGGTATTCTTGCTCCCAAGCACGAAAACAATACAGAGGAAAGAAGGGGCGGAGAGAGAGAGAACCCAGCAAATAGCATATTGAAATTATTGAGATGAACGCTTCTACAGTGGCTGCTTTTACCACAAAGCATATATTTCATTGTGCATCTCAGCTGCAATCTTGTGTGCTGCTAAGGGTGACAAAACAAAAACGAGGCAGTGGAACTTAGTGCAAAATGACTGCACTCTTTCCATGCTCTTGTGCAGGGCCGTCTTAAGCATACCTGGCGCAGTGGTGCAAAGATCCCTCTGGCGTCCCGCCCCCCCCCTTTCCCAGAGTTGTTGATCCTTTTTTTAGGACTGGAGGAGGTGCACAGTGGCTGGAGGGCGCCTCCTCCGGCGGAGAAGAGGCGGAAGCTGAACGTGGCGCCTCCTGGTTCAACTAGCCGCTTTGTGCCACAATGGCCACAGCAGGCAACACACTGAGCGAGTGGGCCTGCACCAAGCAAGCGAGGGCGTGTGTGCCGCTCCTGCCATGCATCGGCTCAGTTTTGTCCCTTTTAGCCTTCTGGCACCCTGCAGAATTCGGCGCCTGCAGGCTAAAAGGGAAAAAACCAAGCTGATGCTCAGCAGGAGTTGCTCACTCAGCATGCTCGTTCGGTGTTCCCCGGACTCTAGCCTGGCGCCCTCCAGAACTTGGCACCCTGGCGCCCCCCGCCACTAGCATCTATGGATAAGACGGGCCCGCTCTTGTGCAGCATCCATTTTCACAAGGAACACTTCAGCTGGAGTGAGCCGGTGTCACAGAATCACAGAACTGTTCCACTGTTGAATAGCTCTCACCGTCAGGAAGTTATTCCTAAGGTTTAGTCAGACTCTCTTTCCATAGCTTATCAAATTGTAGAGCTGTAAGGGACCCCAGTGGTCATCTAGTTCAGCCTGCTGCAGTGCAGGAATCACTCAGTGAGACTTGTTGTTGTTTAGTCGTGTCCGACTCTTCGTGACCCCCTGGACCAGAGCACGCCAGGCACTCCTGTCTTCCACTGCCTCCCGCAGTTTGGTCAAACTCATGCTGGCAGCTTCGAGAACACTGTCCAACCATCTCGTCCTCTGTTGTCCCCTTCTCCTTGTGCCCTCCATATTTCCCAACATCAGGGTCTTTTCCAGGGAGTCTTCTCTTCTCCTGAGGTGGCCAAAGTCTTGGAGCCTCAGCTTCAGGATCTGTCCTTCCAGTGAGTGCTCAGGGCTGATTTCCTTCAGAATGGAGAGGTTTGATCTTCTTGCAGTCCATGGGACTCTCAAGAGTCTCCTCCAGCACCAGAATTCAAAAGCATCAATTTTTCGGCGATCAGCCTTCTTTATGGTCCAGCTCTCATTAGTTCTGAGTAAAAATGCATAGGATTGCAATGTAAAGCTACATGGTCTCTCCCTAGTAACCTGAGAGAAAGCTCTCTTGAATACAGTGGGACTTACTTCTGAGAAGACATGTAAAGGCTTGCAGCTCCATTTCCAGTAAAGGAAGCAACACTCCCTGTGTTTCCTTAAAAAATGGCTGGCTGGTGAAGCATTTCAGTTAAAGCATTTAAAGTGGATTGGTGACATTTTCCTTCAAAAGTATAGGAAGGGCTTCGTATGCCAGTTTCCCTATTTCCTTCATTTGGTTCAAGCATTTTATTTTCCATATAAACAGGACTCCGTTTTTGCACCTACGCCCACACACAGCACTTTTAATTGTCCTCTGAGATGTGGAGGAGAGGAAAACTGGGACATTCTAGGAACAAACCAGAAACTGGGATGGTGACTGTAATTCCAGGACTGTCCCTGGAAAATCGGGACACTCAGAAGGTATGCAACCAAATATGCATTTGTTAGGTTTGGCTGCTAATCTCCTGCACAACCTGGTTTGAAAACCCGAGGGAGTCCGTTCTCCTGTCGAACAGCTCTCCTCACCAGAAAGTTATTCCTAAGAACTTGGTTTGGTTGGGTTCTCCCTTCTTGTCATGTGAATCCATCAGAGCAGTCGCATGTCCCTCCATCTCTGTAGCAAGTCTGTGCCCTACACAAAGGAGGCTGGCAAGGCTGCCCTTTGCAAGAGGATGCCTGGGTCAGCCATGTCCGGTCCTGCCCCTTTGTGTTCAGCTAACTGGTTGATCACCGAAGAATTGATGCTTTTGAATTATGGTGCTGGAGGAGACTCTTGAGAGTCCCATGGACCGCAAGAAGATCAAACCTCTCCATTCTGAAGGAAATCAGCCCTGAGTGCTCACTGGAAGGAGAGATCCTGAAGCTGAGGCTCCAATGCTTTGGCCACCTCGTGAGAAGAGAAGACTCCCTGGAAAAGACCCTGATGTTGGGAAAGATGGAGGGCACAAGGAGAAGGAGATGACAGAGGACGAGATGGTTGGATAGTGTTCACGAAGCTACCAGCATGAGTTTGACCAAACTGCGGGAAGCAGTGGAAGACAGAAGTGCCAGGCGTGCTCTGGTCCATAGGGTCACGAAGAGTCGGACACAACTAAACAACTAAACAACAACAACAACAAAACTGGTTGACAATAGCCGCATGGCTGCCTTCTCTCGCTCAGAGGATTGTGGAGCCACGTCCATGAAATCACATGCTAGTAAAGCAACAACAACACTGCAGGTGAACATGACCCACGTCAAGTCCTTTGCAAACCACCACCACCCTTTTCATTTTGAGCAACCAGCTTTGTTTATGAGTCTCTAACATATTTGAGTGCCGGCTGAGGAGGTTTTTCTCCCCGACACTCCAGCAGGCGAGTAATTCCCTTTGCACAAACATGTGAGCGGAATGCCAGCCAGACAATTAGTGCGGCTTTTATTTTGCCTGCTTGCCATCCTTGCTAAGCTGAAGGAAATTTGATTTATTCCAGTAATAGGGAGGCAAATGCACTGCTCCTTCTAAGTTCACCCTCTCGTGTGCCTCACCATATACATCGCTGAGTGCGGAGAAGGCAGGGAACAAACCGTGTCAACACCCTGTGCTCAGCTGGAACAAGACCTGACGGCCACAACGTTCTTAGCTCAATGCAATGCATGAGTTTGGCAAGGGGAAAGAAAGGAGAAAGGTTATATCTGGCCCAAGAGCTGGACATTCTGATAGACTTACTCCCTTATTAGGGAAGGTTGCTGCATTTGGGACTTTTCAGTTTAGTGAAAAGGCAAGTAGAAGTTTATACATTATGCTATGATAGAAGTTTATAAAATTATGCCTGGCATGCAGAGGGTGGATGGAGAAATTGTAGGATGTGAAACACAAGACCAGTCAAGTACAACATTCCTAGAGTGAACATGTTTGCACATGGGGAGGAATGTTTGTCCAGCCAACAGGTAAACTTCCCGTTTCCTTCTGGGCTGGGACAGACTTCCTCTGCATGTGACTAGAGGTGGGTGTGGCCTCACCTGTGCAGGTAACAACAAAAGCACAGGGCAGGGCAGCCATCTCTTTTTGACTACATGCATCGAAGAAGCAACATCGGCTTAGCCAAAGATGCTCTCTTGACTTCCAGCCAAGAGAGGACAAAGGGACTGTCTTCTTATGAGATAGTTTCCAGGTGTATGTAACTTTTCTAAGCTAAGTCTGCCTTCTGGGATCCAATTGTGAACAGAATGTGAGTGAGTAAACTCTTTTAATACTTTTATAGAAGACTGTGTCCTGTCTTATCTTTTATGAGAGAATAAGGGGGAAATACTAGAACAGTTATTATAGAGGCTTTAGCGGGCCTGAGCAAACGCATCCGCTGTGCAAGTTTAAAAAGGGGGATGTTACTCTGCTAAATTGTGAACTTGTTTACACAAGTTGGAAAGGCTATAATCAAACAATATATCCTCTCCTGCATCCCTGAACATCCCCACAGAAATGTTGCCCCCCACCGCCCCTCCGAACACTAGAACCTGTGGACATCCATTGAAGCTGGATGTTGAAAGATTTAAGACAGATAAAAGGAAGTCCTTCTTCCTGCAGCACATCGTTAAACTATGGAACTCCCACCCACATGAGGCAGTGATGGCCAAAAACTTGGATGGCTTTAAAAGGGGATTGGACAAATTCATAGAGGAGACATGGTTAAGTCTGGGGGGGGGGGGGACAGGAACATGATGTGAGGGGCAGGCAGGACTCCAAAGAGTGTGGGATGGAGGCAGGGGACCAGGAGAGTGACCCAGGAGAGGGGACAAGTGATTGATGGGGCTTGGTGTTGCCTGTAAGTAGCCAGGGGAAGCGGGAGAGTCGGGGCAGTCTGCGTGGAGAAAGGCATGCCAGATGTAGAAGGCAAGGCTGTTCAGCCAGCAGATGGGTCTGCAGGCTCCCCACCTTCTCCTGCCCTGCTGTCTTCTAGATTCTGGAGGGCCACAAGGCAGCAAGAGCTGTGATGACTGCCGCGCAAGAGAAGTCTCAGGTTCTGTATGTGCAACCCACGAGGGGAGGGCATATAAACCAGAACACTGGTGTGTGTGTGTGTGTGTTTGCTTTCTATTGCCATAACTGCTCCATAGGGCCCCAGACCAGTGGACAGCTGCTTAGAGGCTAGAAACATGTTTACGTGTATGTTTCTCTTGCAAAGAGAGAGTTAACTGTCATATGTGTGCCTTCCTTATCTGTGACGGGACAGGACACATAAGAATTATCCCCTGGTCTCCATGCTGGCCCAAATAGGACTAATTTAGCCAGCTAGCCCTGGTGATCATCTAATGTTTATTGGATGGTTTCCCCCCCCCCCAAATTGATTTTTTAATTCTGAAATTATCATTATTCATGTTTTATACTATATTTTATGCTGTTTTTTGTTGCATCAATTAAGTGCTTTAAATTTGTTCTTAGCCGCCCTGAGCCTGGTTTTTGAACTGCGAAGGGTGGGGTATAAATAAAAAATTTATTATTATTATTATTATTATTATTATTATTATTATTATTAACCCCAACAACCATGCTCTGCCTCAACAGTTGGAGGCAGCAATGCTTCTGAATACCAGTTGCTGGAAAGAACAGGAGGGGAGAGGGGTCTTGTGTTTGAATCCTGCATGAAGGTTTCCGATTAGGGCATTGTGTTAGCCACTTAGAGAAGAGGATACTGGACTAGATGGGCCATTAGCCTGATCCAGCAGGCTTTCCTTATGTTCTAATTCTTGGAGGTTAAGCACACGGGTGGCGCTGTGGGTTAAACCACTGAGCCTCTTGGGCTTGCCGATCAGAAGGTCAGCGCTTCAAATCTCTGTGACGGGGTGAGCTCCCGTTGCTCGGTCCCTGCTCCTGCCAACCTAGCAGTTCAAAAGCACATCAAAGTCCAAGTAAATATATAGGTACTGCTCTGGCAGGAAGGTAAACGGCGTTTCCGTGCGCTGCTCTGGTTTGCCAGAAGCGGCTTAATCATGCTGACCACATGACCCGGAAGCTGTACGCCGGCTCCCTCGGCCAATAAAGCGAGATGAGCGCTGCAACCCCAGAGTCAGCCACGACTGGACCTAACGGTCAGAGGTCTCTTTACCTTTAAGCACATCTTTTAGATTTTAATTTTCCTTTTTCAGAGCCAGCAACTCCCAATTCCCCATGGCTGCCAATGCAAAATGATCACAGACCACATCTAGATGTTAAGTCTGTATTTGGAGTACAGTGGTGCCCCGCAAGACGAATGCCTCGCAAGACGAAAAACTCGCTAGACGAAAGGGTTTTCCATTTTTGAGCTGCTTCGCAAGACGAATTTCCCTATGGGCTTGCGAGTGTTCCGATTTTTTTCCGCTCCCCCCCTTTTTCTAAGCCGCTAAGCCGCTAATATTCTTTTAGCCGCTAAGCCGCTAAGCCTTTAATAGCCGCTAATCCGCTAAGCTGCTAATAGGGTTGCTTCACAAGACGAAAAAACCGCTAGACGAAGAGACTCGCAGAACGGATTATTTTCGTCTTGCGAGGCACCACTGTATTTATACCACACCTCTTAACAAAGGCCTGCTCATTGAGGAGCTTCCAGCAACTGCAGGAATCATTGCTGCTGAAAGGGTCTTAGGGGTCATCTTGTCGAACCCTGGTCAGCAATCCCCACCATCCACCATCATGCTTTATTAGCTGTCGTCATGACTATAGACTTCCTGAATTCAGAATGCGGAGGGGGGGGGGAGAGAAAGCAGAGCCCACACTTTGCCAGCGCTCTCCCGCAGGAGCACTGCATAGCTTGGGAAATGCGCGGCCGCACCATTTAGTCAATTGATCGGTTGCATTTCTCTCTTAAAAAGAGCTCCCCTGCTAAATCAAGCGGCAGCGTTCAAAATACTTTTGCATCGCTGTTTATAGGAAGTCCTGTTTTATAAGAAGATTGGCACCATCGTAGATCGAAGAGGCACTGGCAAATACCTGATATGGCTGTCGGGAGTTCAGCTTACACTCGAGTCGGACCCTGGCAGAGACACATGCCCCACTGGCATGTTCCTTCCTTCCTGGTCAATCGTTTGGAAGCTTCATAAGCTTTCTTCTGCCCGAACATCACAGCGACCGATGCCAACCAACACCAGCACACTTAGGGATCCGCAGAGTTTGCGCATCATGCGTGACAGACCTCAGCAACTCAGCATTTTGGCTAATCTACTTTATTTATATACAAACACACACGGAGCACTGCAACATGGCTCCCTCTCTCTCTAGCGGCAGGCGGCATCTGAAAAGCACCACTTTAGCTAATGGGGCCTCCTGCTGCCGCCGCACCGCCGGAGCACGATTTCTGTTCTCATCCTGAAGCAAAGTTCTTAACCCGAGGTACTATTTCTGGGTTAGCGGAGTCTGTAACCTGAACCGTATGTAACCTGAAGCGTCTGTAACCCAAGGTACCACTGTACTCCTGAGCCAGGTTCAAGATCTTTGCATTAATTCACAAAGTGCTGAACAACTTAGGTCCAGGGGACCTCCTGAACCCTTCCATCCCAGCTTAGTCACTGAGATCAACTGCAAGAGCATTGTTGCTCATCCCCCAAGTTCTGACGTTCATCTGACAGCTTCGAGAAACAGTGCCGTTTTCTGACATTGGCCCAGTCCTGTGGAACTCTCTGCTACTGGAGATTTAGCAAATAAAAAAATTGTCCAGTAGCACCTTAGAGACCAACTAAGTTCGTTCTTGGTGTAAGCTTTCGTGTGCATGCACACTTCTTCAGATACTTAGTTGGTCTCTAAGGTGCTACTGGACTATATATATATATATATATATATATATATGCAGGTTTTGGTGTCCTCGGGTGTCTTCCCGTGTAAAAGTTGGGGTGTCTAGGCGACGTTTCGACGAGGTCTCACTCGTCATCTTCAGGCTGGTGCTTTCGGCTTCTTGTTACTTCTTGTTCCAGTAACAAGAAGCCGAAAGCACCAGCCTGAAGATGACGAGTGAGACCTCGTCGAAACGTCGCCTAGACACCCCAACTTTTACACGGGAAGACACCCGAGGACACCAAAACCTGCATTCCTGTACCCGTGAAAATCTACGAAAACATATATATATATATATATATATATACTGCATCAGATATTTCGACTGCATCAGACCAACACAGCTACCTACCTGAATCTGGAGATTTAGCAGTCACTTTCTCTGCCAATTTTTAAATGCCTGCAGGCAATGAAGAATGCATCCTTCCCTAATGGTTAATGGAGGTCTGTTTCAAACTTTTAAAATAGTTTTTATGGCTGTAAAGCACTTCAGCATTTCCCCCACACAAACAAACGAACAAATAAATAAATGTGGAAGTGGCATATTTTACTCTTGGTGGGCAAGTCCATGTGTCTCGCCCCCTGAGATAAATAGAAGAGCTGCTTTGTCTGGCCAGTCACATGGCATGTCCACTTCAATAACCAACAGGCATGGTACAGAACTGTGGCTCAGTAGTTTGAGCTTGAAAGCAGATTGGGCCAGGTTCACTCCCCAGTGGCACCTCCAGGGCTGGAAGGGACTCCTGCTGGAAACCCCAGGTTGCTGCTGCTGGTCAGTGTAGACCAGGGGTAGGTAAACTAAGGCCCGGGAGCCAGATGTGGCCCAATCGCCTTCTAAATCTGGCCCGCGGACGGTCCGGGAATCAGCATGTTTTTACATGAGTAGAATGTAATTATTTAAAATTCATCTCTGGGTTATTTGTGGGGCCTGCCTGGTGTTTTTACATGAGTAGAATGTGTGCTTTTATTTAAAATGCATCTCTGGGTTATTTGTGGGGCATAGAAATTTGTTCTTTTTTTCCCTTCAAAATATAGTCCGCCCCGACCCCGCAAGGTCTGAGGGACAGTGGACCGGTCCATGGCTGAAAAAGGTTGTTGACCCTTGGTGTAGACAATAGATCAGGGTCAGCAAACTTTTACAGCAGGGGGTCGGTCCACTGTCCCTCAGACCTTGTGGGGGGCCGGACTATATTTTGGAAAAAAAATAAATGAATGAATTCCTATGCCCCACAAATAACCCAGAGATGCAATTCAAATAAAAGCACGCATTCTACTCATGTAAAAACACGCTGATTCCCGGACTGTCCGTGGGCCGGATTTAGAAGGTGATTGGGCCGAATCCAGACCCCGGGCCTCAGTTTGCCTACCCATGCAATAGGTGAACCAATGGTATGAGCCAGAATCACAGAATTGTAGAGTTGGGAGGGACCCTGCAGCTGTCCCGTACAGGGATCGAACCTGCAACCTTGGTGTCACCAGCATCATGCTCTAACCAATCGAACTCGTCAAGCTCCTTGTGTCACTAATGAGCTATGGCTCATATTTAAAGGCAATTGTGCGGTCTGTGGATAAGTGCGCCCTTCTCATTTTGTCACCACTGTACAATGGTACCTCGGGTTACATATTCTTCAGGTTACATATGCTTCAGGTTACAGACTCCACTAACCCAGAAATAGTGCTTCAGGTTAAGAACTTTGCTTCAGGATGAGAATAGAAATCGTGTTCCAGCGGCGCAGCAGCAGCAGAAGGCCCCATTGGCTAAAGTGGTGCTTCAGGTTAAGAACAGTTTCAGGTTAAGTACGGACCTCCGGAATGAATTAAGTACTTAACCCAAGGTACCACTGTAATTTGCTCACCAGCAATTCCCCAAGGACAAAAACAACAACAAAAACAGCCTGGGGGGGGGAGGCGCAGAACCCCAGCAATTGACTTCCCTCCACCGAAGGCAGTCTTGCAGCTGATGGGCAATTTCAAGCCACGGCCATCACCGTGGCTTCTGGCCTGGCTCCCTTCAGCCCAGAAGCGATTTCCTTTGCCTTGGAATACCTTGCAAAGATGCGTTCCCTCCCGCTCCCCACCCCTTTTCCCCAATCTCCACCTGCAGGTAGAACAGGTGGAAGGCAATTATCATAAAGGCAGCGGCAATAGGCAATTTCGTGGAGTTCTGTTTGCTTGCGAGGCACATCAGAATCTTTCAATTTCATTGCCCTCCGGAGATTGTATCTATTTTCTTCCCCATTTGGAGAGGCGGCTGTTGAGAGCATATATAATGGGCCCGGGTATTTCTGAGAAGAGCTCTGGTTCTTCCACCGAGCTTCTTTCCGATCAGTCACCTGAACAAGCGGCCGTTTGCCTCTTAGCAAATGAGGCCATTCAGACCCACCCTCTCTTGCCTCTGGCCACATTTGAGCCATGCAGCCACAAAAATATTAGGAGGTTGCTGGATCAAGCCAGCGGTCCATCTAGTCGAGCACTCTGTTCTCACAGCAGCCAACCAGATGCCCCAAAGGGAAACCAGCAGGCTGTACCCAAAAAACAGGTGACCTCTCCTCTCCTGGGGTTTCCACCAACTGGTATTCAGAAGCATTGCAGCTTCCAGCTGTGAAGGCAGAGCATAACCATCATGGTAGTTGAGCATCCAGTAATGTCTCCAGGTATGGCTGGAAGTGAGGGGTGCGGGAGGCGCTGTGGGTTAAACCACAGAACCTAGGGCTTGCTGATCAGGAGGTTGGCAGCTCGAATCCCCACAACGAGGTGAGCTTCCGTTGCTCGGTCCCTGCTCCTGCCAACCTAGCAGTTCGAAAGCACACCAGTGCAAGTAGATAAATTGGTATCACTCCGGTGGGAAGGTAAACGGCGTTTCCACGCGCTGCTCTGGTTTGCCAGAACTTAGTCATGCTGGCCACATGACCTGGAAGCTGTACGCTGGCTCCCTTGGCCAGTAAAGTGAGATGAGCGCCGCAACTGCAGAGTCGGCCACAACTGGACCTAACGGTCAGGGGTCCCTTTAAATTTATATAGAACTAGGGATGCAGGTGGTGCTGTGGTCTAAACCACTGAGCCTCTTAGGCTTGCTGATCAGAAGGTTGGCAGTTCGAATCCCCGCGACGGGGTGAACTCCCGTTGTTCGGTCCCAGGTCCTGCCAACCTAGCAGTTCGAATGCACGTCAAAGTGCAAGTAGATAAATAGGTACCACTCCGGCGGGAAGGTAAACGGCGTTTCCATGCACTGCTCTGGTTCGCCAGATGCAGCTTAGTCATGCTGGCCACATGACTGTACGCCGGCTCCCTCGGCCAATAAAGCGAGATGAGCGCAGCAACCCCAGAATCGGCCACAACTGGACCTAATAGTCAGGGGTCCCTTTACCTTTTTACTCATGACCATCTTAAAACACAGCAAGGCTGCCCCACCCACCCACTTTGTTTCAAATGTCATGTGTGTGTCATTAAGGTCCGTTTCCACATTGCCACCTGCCTGTCCACACAAGTGGGTGGAGAGGGGGCACAGGTGCCTTCATGTGGCTTATGTATATTCCTGCATTGCAGAGGGTTGGGCAATATTCCCCTCAGGGCCCCTTCCAACTTTGCGATTCTATGATTCCAAATCAGGTCAAAGCTTGTTTGCGGGAATGCAGGAATCACGGCTGAAAAATCCCAGACAGAGGACCACCCAACCTCAGTTGAAAACAGTGTTTTCCAAACTTGGGTCTCCAACCGTTCTTGGACTACAACTCCCATCATCCCAGTGGTCAGGGATGATGGGAATTGTAGTCCAAAAAGAGCTGGGAAACACAGGTTCAAAGCCTCCAATGAAGGAGAGTCCACCATCTTCTGAGGGAGTCTGTTCCACTGGCAAATACCTCTTACCGTCAGAAAGTTCTTCCTAATGTTTAGTCAGAATCTCCTGTCTTACCATTTGAATCCATTGGTTTAGGTCCTCCTCTTTGGAGCAGCAGAAAACAAGCTTGCTCCATCTTCCATGTGAACAGTTGAGGGAGTTGGAGGGTGTTTAGCCTTGAGAGAAGATGGGTAGCTATCTTCAACTTTCTATCTTCATCTTTCTTCTCCTGTCAAGGATAAACTCCCTCCAACTCCCTCAACTGTTCATCGAAGGCTTGGTCCATTAAATGATTGAAAAAAAATTTATGTTAACCATTTAGAGGTTTGTTTTTTTTATTAGGTTAAGCACATGGGACGCGGGTGGCGCTGTGGATTAAACCACAGACCCCAGGACTTGCCGATCAGAAGGCCAGGGTTCGAATCCCCGCGACGGGGTGAGCTCCCATTGCTCGGTCCCTGCTACTGCCAACCTAGCAGTTCAAAAGCACATCAAAGTAGATAAATAGGTACCGCTGAATTGGGAAGGTAAACGGTGTTTCCATGCGTTGCTCTGGTTCGCCAGAAGCGGCTTAGTCATGCTGGCCACATGACCCGGAAGCTGTACGCCGGCTCCCTCGGCCAGTAAAGCGAGATGAGCGCCGCAACCCCAGAGTCGTCCACAACTGGACCTAATGGTCAGGGGTCCCTTTACCTTTTAAGCATATAGTTTTTAAAAAATATAAATGAAATAGGCACAGACCAGAAATATGGTGGTTTGACCATTTCCAGCTGTATTCACCTACAGAAAGGCAAGTTGAGGCAGCTGCTCTGAGCTTGACCCTCACCTTCCTCAAGCAGGATGGGGAAGTAGGATTGTGGGGGGACGGCCAGTGACTCAAACAGCACACACTTTGCTTCTTGGTATGTTTATTTTAGATATTGGTTAAGCACTCCCAACCGCTCTCCTCTTGCCAATGCCCCCACCAGCCCCAGGGCTCTGGAGGAGGTCATCTTGAACATGGAGGGCAGAGATATTTTGTTCCCTGTTGTAGACATTGGTTAAATAATAATTAAAAAAAAACTTTACAATAATACATTTTTGTTGTGGTTTTGATCCTTAAAAAAGAAGACAGGAAAGCTAAAGGAACCCTATCCAGGTTATGTGTTTGGTTACGTATATCCATATGTACCGTATTTTTCACTCTATAAGACGCACCTAGTTTTTGGAGGAGGAAAACAAGAAAAAAATATTCTGAATCTCAGAAGCCAGAACAGCAAGAGGGATCGCTGAGCAGTGAAAGCAGCAATCCCTTTTGCTGTTCTGGCTTCTGGGATAGCTGCGCAGCCTGCATTCGCTCCATAAAATGCACACACATTTCCCCTTACTTTTTAGGAGGGAAAAAGTGAGTCTTATAGAGCAAAAAATACGGTATATAAAGAAGCAGGTCTCTCTTGATATACATATGCTAGATATGCCTAGGATCAAAGGAGAGTAATGAATGCTGGTTGCCAGCTATGGCTGCTTCCATCCATCAGGAACCCAAAGTGACATTGGGGCAACCTTGAGAAGAGGAGACGTTTCACCTCTGGGACAGCAAAAATCCTAGAAAAGAGAGAGGAAGGGAATCAGAAGAAACAGCAGAACGGGGTATCTCCTCTGAACCTGTCCGATACGCTTCTTGTTCCACCACGAGACTTGACTGGGTTTGCTATCAGGAAGGCTGTCCTGAAGGCCTAGAAAATCATGGGGTGTTGCTGCTCATCTCACAGTGCTCCTTGCACTCCTGGAGGGACCCCCTTGCCCCCCGCCAGCTGCACAAACCTCTTCTCCACCTTCTGCTTCGAGAGGAGAAAGTTAAGACACTTCTGTGGGTGACGGAAGCTAAGCTTGGCTGAGGGGAGGAGACAGTTGTGTGTTTGTTTGTTTTCCAAGCAGCAAAAAGGAATGGTATGGAGACTGGGGGGGACAGGGGGAAAGGGGTATAGCTGTCTCTTGCCCTGCAAAGCAGTTTGGCAAACTAAGGCGCATCAGCCACAACTGGCTAAGTCTCTCCGTCCAGAGTCAGCCTCCGCGAGATTCTCCAACCGCTTGCAAAAGCAGGCGCGCTTCTTTGAAACGCCATTTGCGAACCCTTTCAAACATGGATGTATTTGGACACAATGGGAGACTCTCGGACTCTTGCTCTAGACACTTCAAACCAAAAGGAAACAGAAAGCGGAAAAAACCCCTTCTTTTAGTATGCAGAATTCCCGGCGTTTAAGTGCTCCCTCAGCACAGATTTCCTGGGGGAAATTGTCCTGTCAAAGCTCCTGCAACTTGCCACCGCGCCTTTTCGAAAGCAGAGACTCCGGAAGGCCCAAAGGCCGAAGGAAACGTTTTCAAGGTGTCTTTGTCCATCTCTTCATGCGCAAAAGTTTGGGCTGCGCCTTCCCCCACCCCCTCAGAGCACTCATCCCTCTTTTCTTCTATAATGCCACTTTCAAAAGGAGGAGAGGGAGAGCAAAGAGGGTCCCTGGGACAGAAGGCCGGATGCCAGATCCATTTGTGTCCACAAACGTCTTCTGTTCGGGGATCATGTCTGTGGTCAGCGACTTCTGCAGGGAGAAAGGAGGAGGGGGGGGGAGAGAGGGGGGAAAAGAAAGGAGGGTCAGTTCAACAGAGCGGCAGCCACCCCAGGGCACTGGAGTTTTCCTTGAAAGAGCTGCTTCTCTCCTTCCAAGCCAAGGAGAGCCAGAACTCTTGGTTTCGAGAGAGGATATTGGCAAGTGTCGTTGTGGGCATGCAAAGCAATACAGCTCTCCTGGGGAGATTAGTAAAAACCTAGGCAGTGACTGCAGGAATCTCTGCATCAAAATAATAATACAGTGGTGCCTCGCAAGACGAAAAGATACCATTCTGTGATTCTCTTCGTCTAGCGATTTTTTTCGTCTTGCGAAGCAAGCCCATTGCAGGATTAGCGGATTAGCGCTATTAGCGGCTTTTAGAGGCTTTTAGCGGCTTATCTGCTGATCGGATCAGCTGATAAGCGGCTTAGCAGCTTAGAAAAAGGGGGGAGGGGGAAAAAACCAGCAGGAACTCGCAAGACATTGTCGTCTTGCGAAGCAAGCCCATAGGAGATTCGTTTTGCGAAGCACCTCCAAAACGGAAAACTCTTTCGTCTAGCAAGTTTTCCGTCTTGCGAGGCATTCGTCTAGCGGGGCACCACTGTAATAATAATAATAATAATAATAATAATAATAATAATAATAATAATAATATATTACTTTTACCCCAACCACCTGGCCACACACCCCCAGCCACTCTGGGCAGCTTCCAACAGAATATTAAAAACATGACAAAACATCAAACATTAAAAACTTCCCTAAACTGGGCTGCCTTCAGATGTTCTCTAAAATTCAGGTAGTTGTTTATTTCCTTGACACCTGATGGGAGGGTACTGTTGTTGTTGTTGTTGTTGTTTCTTTATATCCCTCCCATTACCCTGCCCAAGACTCAAGACTGAATACCCCAATCAAAGCAACACAGATAAAATGCAAAAAGCTACAAATGTTTAAAAGTCATTAAACTCCAATAGAATTAAAACCGTCTAAAGAACAGATCTATTAAAATGCAGATGGTGAAAGACAATAAAAGCAGGACAGCACTCCTTAAAAGCCCTTTCCTTAAAATACAACAGTCATTTCCCAAAGGCCTGTAGGGATAATACCATCTTCACTTGCTGTCAGAAGGACAACAAGGAGGGAGCCAGTCTAACTTCTCTAGGGAGGGAGTTCCAAAGCCTGGGAGCAGCCACCGAGAAGGCCCTATCCTGCATCCCCACCAAGCAGGCTGTGATGGAGGCAGGACTGAGAGAAGGGTCTTCCCTCAAGATTTCAGAACCCAGGCCGGTTTGATGGGAGGATATAGTCCCTCAAATAGGGTGAGGTAAAGGGACCCCTGACCATTAGGTCCAGTCGTGGCCCACTCTGGAGTTGTGGCACTCATCTCACTTTTATGGCTGAGGGAGCTGGCGTACAGCTTCCGGGTCATGTGGCCAGCATGACTAAGCCGCTTCTGGCGAACCAGAGCAGCGCACGGAAACACTGTTTACCTTCCCGCCACAGTGGTACCTATTTATCTACTTGCACTTTGACGTGCTTTCGAACTGCTAGGTTGGCAGGAGCAGGGACCAAGCAATGGGAGCTCACCCCATCGTGGGGATTCGAACCGCCGACCTTCTGCTCAGCAACTCCTAGGCTCTGTGGTTTAACCCACAGCGCCACCCACATCTCACAGTCCCTCAAATAGCTTGGGTTAAAGCCATGAACTCATGGACAGACCTTAGACGAGCCACTGTTCTACACACACACACACACACACACACCATGTACCCCTACCCACTATTATCACATCTGCTTCACATACTGACGGTCCTGAGTTCAAGTCTCTCTGCAGCCTCCTGGGGAAGGCTCACCACTCACTGGCAGCAAAGCTTACCCTTGACATGCAGAAGGACCCAGGTTTAAACCCCGGCAGTAAACAATCTCAGCCAGGAGATGGTAGGAAAGGTCTCTTTTCTCTCTGCAAGGCAACCCCTTGCTAGTCTGTGAAGCCAATGGGCTCATCCACAAGTCTGCTTGCCCCGCTGCCTTCCCCTGGGAAAACCCACGGCTTAGCTCTGAATTGGAGCAAACGGCAATCAGGTTTTGCACAGATTGCTGTTTGTTCTGATTTATCGCTAAAGAGCATGTTTTCTGGGGGCACAAAGGCAAAATCACTCGGACCCGTGCCTAGAAAGCAGAAAACCACTTGAACCTGCACTTCCTAGGCATAAGGCAAGCAAAAGTGTGGACCAGCCATACGTACAGATACTTTCAATTGACGTTTCTGACTGCGGATTCCTTTAATTGTCGGCTTTTAACAGATCGTGGTTTCAATGTGCTGTGTACACCGACTGGGATTGTTACGATTCTTTTATAATGAATGGTTGTTTATAGATATTTAATAAAATATATAGAATCAATTTACTACGCTAAAGAGGCCAACAGTCTGGACTGGGCTGGGAAAGGGAGCTTCCTCACTTCTCCTGATCACCATCTCCTAATAATTCCAGTCTACCTTTGCAGGTGTTGTGAGGATTACTGAGCTGGAGCACATCTGCTTTAAGTACTTGAAATGTGCTCCACTGGTATCATCATCATCATCAGTCATCAGTTACAGATAGGTAGCCGTGTTGGTCTGCCATAGTCAAAATAAAAAAATTCCTTCCAGTAGCACCTTAAAGACCAACTAAGTTAGTTCTTGGTATGAGATTTCGTGTGCATGCACACTTCTTCAGATACACTGAAACAGAGGTTGCCAGATCCTTCTATATAGTGAGAAGGTGGGGAGGGGTATTACTCAGAAGGGTGGTGGGAATAGGAGATTGGCAGATAGCTGAGATGAGCCTGTTGACGACTCTTAACGACTGCAATAGGTCTTACAGGAAAAGGCAAGGGGTGAGAAGGTGAAAAATGGCTTAGTCATCACAAAACAGAGAAACCAGTAGGAGAACACTTTAATCTCCCAGGACATTCTATACAAGATCTCAAAGTAGCTGTTTAACTACAAAGGAATTTCAGAAATAGATTGGAAAGAGAAGCTGCTGAATTGCAACTCATTACCAAACTTAAAACCATGGAGAGACCTGGTCTGAACAAAGATATTGGATTCTTATCACATTATACATGACTAAGCCATTTCACCTTCTCACCCCTTGCCTTTTCCTGTAAGACCTATTGCAGTCATTAAGAGTCGTCAACAGGCTCATCTCAACTATATTATGGAAATCTGTTCATGCTAATGTCTTTGATATGTTAGGATACAATATACCCCTTGGAACCTTAAATAGTTCTGCTTGGTTATCTAAAAGCTGCAATTCCACAAAATAATCAAGAAATAGTGTTCAAACTTATAACATCTGTTAAGATTGCAATATCAAATAATTAGGAGGTGGGGGAATCAAATCTCCTGCTATATCTGAATGGACTGAAGAAAATTTGGTTTGATTAAGCTAACTTATTAACAAAACAATACATAGAAACCAGCCTAACAGGTTTGTGGAGGGGGGTATATTTTATCATCTTTTGGAACAACAAGTTCAATGATAATGTCCAACCTTTTGCTGCTTTGAACCTGCTGTGGCAGCACAGCACAGTATGCTCTTTGTCTTTGGCTTATTTTCTTTACTTTTTTAAAGAAATTAAGACCCCAAAGTAATTACAACTTGATAGAATGGCCCCACTCTTTAAAATGAGTACATAGTAAACGGGTCCCTCGAATCTGCACCCCGGCACCTCTTTTGATCCCCGAATGAGAGATTCTTTCTGGGAAATGGGGCCTAAATAGATGTCAAAGGGGACTTCTCTGTATTTGTCCCCTCCAGTTGAAATCTCTTGAGCCTGGGAAGAACGACGACGTGAGCTTTGAAGAGGCTCCTCTCGGGGATGAGCAAGAAAGGACCAAAGAGCCCCTAATGTTTCAAAACCAGGAGCTAGTAGAGGAATCAGAGCAGCATCCTTTGGCATGAAACCATCAAAGACGCACGTCTCTTTCCCTTCATGAACTTGAGAGAGATAACTTCAGCTGCAAAAAAAAAAGACCTCATTAAATTCCACAAGATGGATTTCCTTCAGGAGCTCCTCAAGCCACAGAGAACAAGCAAATTACCTTGTTTATGAGATGCTGCTGTACATATAAAAACCATCTCTGAATTGATGGAGTGCAATTTGACCTGGGCGACAGGGGGAAGGCAGTTATACCAGAATGCCCAGTAGAGAGAGGTGGAAGCAGCAGAGGACGGGTGGCCTTCATTCACGATTTACTATGTATTATTATTTATTGGTTACATTTTTATCCCACTTTTTTCCCTCCAAGGAGCTTGAAGGGGCATACAGTGGTGCCCCGCAAGACGAATGCCTCGCAAGACGGAAAACTCGCTAGACGAAAGAGTTTTCCGTTTTGGAGGTGCTTCGCTAGATGAATTTCCTATGGGCTTGCTTCGCAAGACGACAATGTCTTGCGAGTTCCTGCTGGGTTTTTTTCCTCCCCTCCCCTTTTTCTAAGCCGCTAAGCCGCTTATCAGCTGATCCGATCAGCAGATAAGCCGCTAAAAGCACTAATAGCGCTAATCCTTTAATCCGTCAATGGGCTTGCTTTGCAAGAGGAACAAACCGCTAGACAAGAGAATCACAGAACGGATTCTTTTCGTCTTGCGAGGCACCACTGTACATGGTTCTTCCGCCCCCTCCTCCTTTAATCCCCATGACAACCCTAGGAGGGAGGTCAGGCTGAGAGGCAGTGAATGCCTCAAGGTCACCCAGTGGGTGTCACGATGGCCAAGTGGGGATGTTAGCCCTGTGAGGGAGGTTCGGCCAAGAGTCAGTGACTGGCCCAAGCTCACCCAGGGAACTTCATGGTGAGTGAGCAACATCATCGGATGGGTTTTCCCAGGACCAAGGTGAAACTGCCAAGCTCCCGCAGCAAGAATACTCATCGCAAAGTATTGGAAGACACAAGATTTACCCACTCTGGAAGAAGGGCAGATGAAAGTGATGGACTACATGGAATTGGCGGAAATGACTGGTAGAATCCGAGACCAGGGAGAAGAGTTGGTGGAAGAAGATTGGAAGAAATTTAAAGACTATCTGCAGAAATACTGTAAAATTAATGAATCTTAAAATGATGTTGGACTGAAAAGAAGTGGTTTTGGTAATAAGGTTAATAAGAATAGGTAAATATAGATAGTTATACGGAGGAAAATATATTGTTATAATAGGTTAAGTTATAGAGCAAAGATAAATGAAAGAGGGTAAGGATTTGCTGAAAATACTTGGAAAACGGGGATACAAAAGGGGAGGTGTGAGGAGGTCAAGGAAATAAGCAAATGAGCTCAAAGATGCTGAAAAATGGATTTATTCTTTTTTAAAATATTTTTTTTCTTTTTCCTATTTCTTAGTTATCTGTTTTTTGTATTTTGTATCATTTTCTTTCCCCCCCCTTCTTTCTAGGTTGCTTTTTTTGTTAACTTTCTTGCTAGCTTGTGTTTGTTAGTTTTTTTCCCCCCTATGTGTAATTTTTTGCATAATCTCAATAAATATTCTATTAAAAAAAAAAAGAAACTGCCAAGCTCCCAACTTAGTTTTGCTGTTGGATTTTGTTAACATACTCATAGAATTGTAGAGTTGGAGTGGATCCCAGAGGGTCATCTAGTCCAGCCCCCTGCAATGCAGGAATCTCAACGAAAACACCCACGACAGGTGGCAATCTCTGATCTTGTTACATTTATAGTACTGAAATGTTAGGAAAACGTTTTTGCACTCTTTGGTTTTGAAATGCCTTCTTGCTTGTAAGCTACTTTGGCCTGATTTTTTGAGTGGAAAAGTGGCATACAAATAAAATTACGAATGAATGATGAGCGAATGATGGCCAAGTGGGGATTTGAACCCTGGTCCCAGAGGGATGCGGGTGGCACTGTGGGTTAAACCACGGAGCCTAGGACTTGCCGATCAGAAGGCGGTTCGAATCCCCGCGACGGGGTGAGCTTCCGTTGCTCGGTCCCTGCTCCTGCCAACCTAGCAATTTGAAAGCACACCAGTGCAAGTAGATAAATAGGTACCGCTCTGGCGGGAAGGTAAACAGCGTTTCCATGCATTGCTCTGGTTCGCCAGAAGCGGCTTAGTCATGCTGGCCACATGACCCGGAAGCTGTATGCCAGCTCCCTCGGCCAATAAAGCGAGATGAGCACTGCAACCCCAGAGTCAGCCACGACTGGACCTAAGGGTCAGGGGTCCCTTTACCTTTACTACCCAGAATTCCCAGTATGCAGAGCCAGGGGGGATACCTGTCTATCTCTAATGTGGGATGTAATCCTCTGGAGCAGTCAAGAACAACATTCCCTGTTTGCCTAGAGTGAACATGCAGGGGAATGTTGGTCCAGCCAATTGAACTTCCTGTTACACCTGGTCTGGAGCATCTTTCCTTTTGCATGTGACCAGGTAGGTGGGCATGACCCTTCCAGACCTAACAAAAGGTCCAGTCACTCAGCCATCTCCCTCTTTTTGCCTAACGCCCACCTTCAGGGACCACACTGTGCTCTGATCGTGAGTAAGCTTCTTATTGTTACTTATGAACAAGACTGTTGTGTCTTTATTCTTTTATGAGGATTCAAAGGGATCTTAACCAGGAATAATAGAACTTATGAGACTCTAACGGATCTGCAACTAGTCTCCTGCTGTGTAAAAGGGGGGATGTACTCTGCTGTATGAATAAACTCACTAGCATGAGTTAGGAAGGATAATATTTACAGTAGACACTCGGGTTGCAAACATGATCCGTGCGGGAAGCATGTTCGCAACCCGCAATGTTTGCAACCTGCAGCACCGCATCTGCGCATGGGCGGATCGCGATTCGGCACTTATGCACACACACAAAGCGTGATTTAGCGCATCTGTGCATGTGCAAGCACCCAAACCCATAAGTAACCCGTTCCGCTACTTGTGGGTTCTGCGTGGTGCGCAACCCGAAATTGCGCAACCTGAAGCGTCTGTAACCCGAGGTATGACTGTAATCAATGTATCCTCACAACATTCCCACATCTAACACATCTGGATTCCCAAAGACCATTCCTTTCTCAAAGGTCTGCAATGGTGCTCTTCCATGGGTGCCCTGCCTGCAGGCTCAGCTTGCCCCCTCACCCTCACAGGGGCCACCCTGTGACACCCATGCCTGGCCCCCCTGGATCCATGCGCGCTGAACTCCGGGGCTTGATGTCCTTGTGAAGCAGCGGCCCAAGGGCAATGGACAAATTCTCATGCTCATCACAAGCTGGCAATTACTCAGCTGGAGAGGCGGGAGGCTTGGATACTATCTGTTTGCTTAAATATTTCGCCTCTTTACATGCATTTCTTGACACTCCGACTGCCAGAAGAGATTTGGAGAGGGAAAAAGAAGGGCCCCCACATTTAGCTCCCTGGGAGGCTCCCGCCCTTTCCTTTTTTTAATGAGGGAGGAGAGAAGAGAATAAGAGAAGAGATTTCATTGCACCAACATTGCTGCTTCTTCATGAATGTCTAGATCTTGGACAGCGGTTCTGCTACACGGCGTGCCAAGCCGAAGGGGTGCAAAATTGAGAAGATCCATCACTGAGAAGGTCCATTTGGGGGTGTCAAATTTTGGCCTTGCAAGGGCGCCATATTACAAAAGATTACCCAAGTCTGCCTGTATCTTGGGAGTGGGAAGCTGGTATTAGGATAGAATAAAAAGACTATGAGCAAATCATCTAGCTGATGAAGGGCCCCCATGCTTAATATTATTGATTTGCTTATTTAGCATATTGTTTGTCTCCTAATGTTTATACACCGCTGGTTTGTAAAAATAAAATAAAACAAAAATCTCAAAGCAGTCTGCCGAAAAGATGCCACACTCAAAGAGCGAGTTCGATTCCTGAATTGCAGAGGGTTGGACTAGATTGCTCTCATGGTCCCCTCTAACGCTACAATTCTGATTCTAATCTTATGCGACACCTGTAATGATGGCATTTCCACCGACAGAAGCAGCCAAGTGGGTGCATATGGGCAAGGTGACCTCGCAGGTAGACTGGTCCCAAGTTATTAAGGGCTTTGGATACTAATCGAACACCTTGAACTTGACCCAGTAGCATTTGAAATTTTCAATTATTCTTGTAATTTTTCTTAGTGATAATTTTTTTGCTTTATCTTTTTTTGTACACCATTTTGAGGTGTGTGGTTTTTTTATTTTCTTTTAACAATTAGGCAGTGCATAATTTTTTTGAAATAAATATTCACAGTTTTTGGAAGAGAAGGGATGGAAACTGGTGCGCTGATATACTGATAAACAGAGGATATCTATATTGGTGTACAAAGGCTTCTAAGTGTTGTGTACTGAGTTGAATAGGATCCAAAATGCAGCAGTCTGATTGGTCCTAGAACAATATGATCCAGAATTCAGCAGTCTGATTGGTCCACAGGAGCCACCCAATCCAGCTCCAGGTGGAAGTGAATCCACAACCTGATTGGCCTACAGGAGAATCCCGGAATTAGCCAATCACGTAGGGCCCATTATGTAAATAATGTATATAAAGCAGACTTTCTGGGGGAACTTCCATTCCTCCTCACCACTATGAGCTGAATAAAGAACATGAAATCCACTCTCGGCTCTGAGGATATTTCACTAAGCCACCCCAAAAAGGGCACCTGCATCCAGCACTGAGTGCATATTATGGGGTATATGCCCTAGAACCTTAGAATTGTTATCCCTGAGATTAAGAGTCTCATGCTCTACTGACTGAGCCACCAAGTCTAAACCTCCAGACAAATTCTGGAATAGGGCACTTTAGGTCTTTTTTTGTGGGGGGGAGGGGGTTGTACAGTTTGGAGCTGGTCCTTGTCAACTACAGCATCAAAAGACTTTTTTTTTTTTTGCCTGTGCAAAATGTAACAAAGGTTGTCCAGGTTTGACCCCAGGCTTGGCTAATGAATGTCCCTTGTTCCAGGGCAGGCAGTGAATCAGTCAATGGGGCCGAGGATGTGCTAATGGAGAGGAAAACGTTCTGTCCTATCCCCCTCTTGCCGTGGGTGGGGGGGGGGGAGAGGTTCTGTCGCGAGTAGAGGTGCCCGCGAACAGAGCACCGGGCCTCTGATGCGATGCAACTCTAGCATGAAATTGAGCCGCTGATTGTCTCATGCGGCGGTAACGAGAAGCATAAGATGTAATTTCTCAGGCATGCCGGATCTAATTAGAGGCTGCCCAAGGGTGACATTGCTGCCTTTTGCATCTGCTCGCCGAGCTGAGGAGGGGATCCAAATGGCCAACAAGACCCCCGGGAGAGGAGGAAGGGCTTCAGCAGAGAGTTGTCTCGCAGGTGGGCTGGGGGGTGCAAGCAGGCATTGTGTCTCCACGCACATGGGAATGCGCCCCGTGGTGAGGGGCTCACTGAAATGGTCATGTGCTCCTGCTGCTCCCTCGAGTCTTGTCCAAGCGTGGCTTAAATCACAGAATCAGAACTGTCATGTAGGAAGGGAGCTCAAGGGCCATGTAGTCTAGCCCTTTGCAAGGCAGAAATCAGAGGTAAAGACACTCTGACCGATTCCCACCCAGTCTCTGTTTAGAAACCTCCAATGAAGGAGAGTCCATCACCTTCCCAGGTCATATACTGTATAGACTTGAGTATGTTGTTGTTTAGTCATTTAGTCGTGTCCAACTCTTCGTGACCCCCTGGACCAGAGCACGCCAAGTACTCCTGTCTTCCACTGCCTCCCGCAGTTTGGTCAAACTCATGTTCGTAGCTTCGAGAACACTGTCCAACCATCTCGTCCTCTGTCGTCCCCTTCTCCTTGTGCCCTCCATCTTTCCCAACATCAGGGTCTTTTCCAGGGAGTCTTCTCTTCTCATGAGGTGGCCAAAGTATTGGAGCCTCAGCTTCAGGACCTGTCCTTCCAATGAGCACTCAGGGCTGATTTCCTGAAGAATGGAGAGGTTTGATCTTCTTGCGGTCCATGGGACTCTCAAGAGTCTCCTCCAGCACCATAATTCAAAAGCATCAATTCTTCGGCGATCAGCCTTCTTTATGATCCAGCTCTCACTTCCATACATCACTACTGGGAAACCATGGCTTTAACTATACGGACCTTTGTTGGCAAGGTCATGTCTCTGCTTTTTAAGATGCTGTCTAGGCTTGTCATTGCTTTTCTCCCAAGATACTTAAGTATAAGCCAACCTAAATATAAGCCGAGGCACTTAATTTTAGCGCAAAAAACTGGGAAAACTTATTGACTTGAGTATAAGCCGGTTCACCACACCACAAACCTGGTGGTGGCGGCAGTGGCGGAGGAGGAACGAGCAGCCCAAAATCAGCCCTTTGGGGCTGCTCGTACCTGCCTCACTTGAGTATAAGCCAAGGGGGGCTTTTTCAGCATAAAAAAATGTCTTGAAAAAGTCGGCTTATACTCGAGTATATATGGTAATTATAAACTTGTAGAGTTGGAGGGGACCCAAAGGTCATCAAGTCCAGCTCCCAGCAATGCAGGAATCTCAACTAAAGCATCCATGACAGATGGCCATCCAACCTCAACTTAACCTGCCCCCCAATGAAGATCATTTTTTAACAAAAACAAAACCTCCATTGAAGGAGAATCCACTACTTTCTGATGGCGTCAGTTCTACAGTTGAACAGCTCTTACCCTCAGAAAACTCTTCCTAATGTTTAGTTAGAACCTCTTGTCATTTGAATCCATTGGTTTGGCTCCTAGGCTCTTGAGCAGGAGAAAACAAGCTTGCTCCATGTGGCAGCCCTTTAGATATTTGAAGGTGGCTGTCATCTCATCTCTCAGTCTTCTCTTCTCCAGGTTAAATATCTCCAAGTCCTTCAGCTGCTCAAATGACCCCTCATTGGAGGCAGACTGACCATCAGTGTGTCTGCTCTGCCTCCCTGTGTCCCCCCGTCACCCTCTGTGAGCTGACCCCACTCATCAGCTGCTCTTTGGAGCTAAAACTTACACAAGCAACAAGAACATGAATGGAAAGTGGAGTTGGTGGGACTGGCCTATGCCCCATCCTCTAAGGAAGGAAGGCTGGGCCTTTCAGACTCCACACTGTGACTTGCTGTGATGGCCTGGGATTCGGACTCGGATGCTGAACCTGAGGGATCCCAGCCTGCACAGGATTCTCCGCCTCCAGGACCAGCTGAGCCGGGGCTGGGGCATGAGCCTGAAGGGTCCTCACCTGTGCTGGGTCCTCAGGTGCAGGCATCAGCTAAGTTTGCTCTGGCTCCTGAGGTGATGGAGGACCCATTGCCTGCAGATGCTCCACTCTCAGCCCCGCCAGAGGAAGCTGAGGTTGCCTCTGGGTCCGGTAACCCTCCAGCCTCTCCTGAGCTGCAGAGGCTCAGGGCAGAGAGGCGGAGGGAACTAAGTTCCCGCAGGAGGAGTGCTCGCCTCCAGGCCAGGAGAGACGAGTCACCAGAGGATCGGGGCCGCCCTATGACTCAGGGCAGATAAAAGCCGGCCAGCCCCAGTCCCAAGTTGTGGGAGCAACATAGTTGGTTGCTAGTTCCTGCCTGAACCCTGTCCTGCTTTCCTGCCAGAGCTCCTGACCCGCCCTGGCTCCCTGCTTGCAAGCCTGTTCCTGACTTCACCCGACTCCCTGCCCTGCACCCAGCTTCAGCTACTATGGACTGCCTCCACGTGCACCTTTGACCTCGGACCGGACTTGGACCTCGCCTCTCAGGTTACCCACAGGACCAGCACACCTGCTAAGCAAACCAGTGCTCTTGAGTCGCCATGAAGGGATACAGGGATGCCTTCTCATAGGACTTACCTGGATGGAGGCCGAAGTGGTGGTCACACCTGTGTCATAGATGGTGTTGCTGTCATTGGCGTCGTATGTTGATGTCTCCATCTTGGGCGGCAAGGTGATGTGTTGAATCGGCGGGAGAGGCCGGTCCGTGCCGTTGCCAAAAGCCTGGATGGCATTTCCTGGAGAGGGAAACAGACAGCTTTACTGAAGGAACAACGAAAGCTCCTCCTCGACATCACCTCCATGCCCTTTCCTATCAGGCTTCCCGGTTAGGGACCCACCCCTCTCTGACCTGCCCATTGCTTCCTGAAAGTGCTCTGCAGCCCCACATGAATCCGATATAATGACTGTAACCACAGGAGACGGTAATGGCAACCAACTGAATGGCAAATTCATGGAGGAGGGGGCTAGTGAGGGCTACTAGCCAGGCATGAAGGCTAAGCTCTGCCTCCACAGTTGGAAGCTGCAAGGCTTCTGAATTCCAGTTGCTGGAAACTCTTGTGCTCAGATCCTGCTTGCGAGTTTCTCGAAAGTGGCACTTGGTATGTAATGGTGGAGAGGGCTATTGATGACTACTAACCATAACGTGATCAGGCCAGTGGCCCATCAGGTCCAGCATCCTGCTCTCAAGGTGGACTCGATGGGCCATTGGCCTGATCACATTATGGTTAGTAGCCATCAATAGCCCTCTCCACCATTACATGTGGTGCGCTCTCTCTCTCTCTCTCTCTCTCTCTCTCTCTCTCTCACGCACACACACACACACGAGGCTTCACGGTGTTTGAGAACAGCCCTAACCTCCCTCTGGCCAACTTCTACTCTGGGGACCATAGAATGACTTACGCAGGCAGGGGTTTTCCATGAAGTCCTTCAGGAACTTCTCACACTCTTCCTCCATGTTGCCACTGCCCCGGCAGGAGCACGACGGGGACACAACGAGGTTGGCAGTGCTGGAGTCGACATAGTTGGGTGTCATGTCTAACCCTGTCCAAGAAGGGAGAGGGTAAAGGTTAAGGGACCCCTGACCATTAGGTCCAGTCGTGGCTGACTCTGGGATTGCGGCGCTCATCTTGCTTTATTGGCCGAGGGAGCTGACGTACAGCTTCAGGGTCATGTGGCCAGAATGACTAAGCCACTTCTGGTGAACCAGAGCAGCACACGGAAATGCATTCCCGTCAGAATGGTACCTATTTATCTGCTTGCACTTTGACGTGCTTTCGAAATGCTAGGTTGGCAGGAGCAGGGACCGAGCAACGGGAGCTCACCCCATTGCAGGGATTTGAACCGCTGACTTTCTGATCGGCAAGCCCTAGGCTCAGTGGTTTAACGCACAGCACCACCCGTGTCCCCCCTACACACAGAGGGATGGGCAAATGCCACCGTCTTTGTAATTCCTTTCTCAAAACCCTGCTCCATTTGTCTAGCACACATCAGGTACTGGACCCCCAGGGTTCAATTTAAGCAATTTAAGCATCATTGTGTATCTCACAGACCCAGCTCTGGGCTGCCCCATGATATTGTGGGAGACTGCAGTCAAACAGAACTACGCACGACTCCTAGTTAGTACATGAAGGGGTTAAGGACTATATTGTATTGCTAGATAGACTCAGTTAAGTCATGCTCCTCCTCTCCAAAGAGGAAACAAGGACTGTTTCCTCCTCCTTTCTGCCATGTGCTTAAGTCTACACTTAGACCACTTGTCTGACTCTGGCTGTATTTTCTACCCAAGACTATTTTGCCGGTATTATCCCTGCATGGAACAATGCATGACTGAGACCTTGCATCTGCAAGCAGAGCATCTTAAACTTACTTAACATAGAATCGTGGAGCTGGAAGGGACCCCAAGGGTCATCTAGTCCAACCCCCTGCAATGCAGGAACTTCAACTAAAGCATCCTCAACAGATGGTCATCCAGGCTTTGCTTTAAAATGCCCAATGAAGAAGATTCCACCATCTCCTGATGGAATCCATTCCACTGGTAAACAGCTCCTACTGTCAGAAAGTTCTTCCTGAGGATCAGTCAAAATCTCCCTTCTTGTAACTTGAATCCATCAGTTCGTGTCCTACCCTCCAGAGCAGGAGAAAACAAGTTTGCTCCATCTTCCATGCGACAAGCCTTGAAATATTTGAAGATGGCTATCACATCCCATCAGATGGTCTTTTCATTGCAAGAGGGGCAGAAAGAGGTCAGCTGCTGTGTGCAGCTAATTGGGATAAGAAAGGTCCATGAACCTACATTCCTAATGTTGTTCTGCTGCACAAGCTGTGACTTGATAGCCTCAGGTAGGAGCAGAGGAGGGAGGTGGATGGAAGCCTTTCTGTTTTGCCTCAAGTGACAAAATTCACAATGGGGTAACATGCAATTCTATATTGGATTGTCTTCCTGTATCAGATTATACATGGCTAAGTAAAATCTGATTTTGGGGGTGGGGTGGGGTGGGGAGAGTACAAACCACTATTTTAATGAGGAATCCAGCTGTAGACTTGGAATGTGTGGGAATGTTCAGGGAGGCAGGAGAGGATATATTGTTTAATAATATCCTTCCTAACTTGCACTAGCAAGTTCTGTAACTTAGCAGAGTTTTACATTCCCCTTTTAAACACACAGCGGTTAGCTTGTTGCAAGCTTGTTTAAGCTTCTCAATATAAGATTCCTGGTAATTTCCCTTATATTCCTCTTAAAAAGAATAGACATGACACAACCTTGTGTAAACTATATAAAAGAAGTTTACTCACACATTCAGTTCACAGATGGATCCCTGAAGGCAAACTTAGTTACAGAGTATATACATGTGGAACTATCCCATATGGAGATAGTCTCTTTGTTTGCTAAAAGCCAACAGAACATTTCTAGCTAAAAAAACTGCTGGTCTTGCGACGGAGAAGGCAAAGAGAAGAAAGAAGGGGGGCTGCATGTCCTATGCTTTTGTTACCTGCACAGGTAAGGTCATGCCTACCTCTAGTCACAGGCTAAAGGAAGTTTGTCCCAGCCCAGGAGGAAACAGGAAGTTCCAACTGGCTGAACCACTCTAGGAAAACTAGGAATGTTGTACTTGACTGCTATCTATGTATCACAAAAGGGATGTCATGTGGACACTGCCAAAAATAAAAATACAAGACACAACAAGCAGTTTCAACACAGCATTGGCTTCAGTGTGGATGAGCCCATTAATGCTACTCACCTATTAGGCCTGCGTAGGAACCAAGACAAGCCTGGTAATTGTCCCCAGGGCAGCTGGTCAGTGAATGGAAAGAGGCTTGGCAATTCGTGTGGAAATCTGCCAGTCTTGACCTGGTGACAAAGACAAGGGAGGAAAGGGGAAGGAAAGTTTAAATACTGCCCTGCTCAAGAAGTAGCAAGTTGTTTATGAGAGTCAGGGTGAAGGGAAGAGAGAGGAGATGAAGGGAAGCATGGTATTGCCAAATCCTGGAAGACCTTTAATCTTAGTGCCATGGTACCTTGGTTGTCAAACTTAATCCGTTCCGGAAGTCCGTTCCAAAACCATAGAAAGTAGCGTAAAATGGATTAATCCGTTCCAGACTTTTAAAAACAACCCCTAAAAGAGCCATTTAACATGAGTTTTACTATCTAATGCAGGGGTCAATTTTACTATCTAATGCAGCAAACTTATCCAGCAGGCGGCCGGTACACTGTCTCTCAGACCTTGTGGGGGGCCGGACTGTATTTTTTTTGGGGGGGGAATGAACAAATTCCTATGCCCCACAAATAACCCAGAGATGCATTTTAAATAATAGCACACATTCTACTCATGTAAAAACACCAGGCAGGCCCCACAAATAACCCAGAGATGCATTTTAAATAATAGCACACATTCTACTCATGTAAAAACATGCTGATTCCTGGACCATCCGCAGGCCGGATTTAGAAGGCGATTGGGCCGGATCCAGCCCCCGAGCCTTAGTTTGCCTACCCATGATCTAACAAGACCACTGATCCATAAAATGAAAGCAATAAACAACATGCTGCAGTCACACAATCAATCAGTCAGTAGCAGAACCGTGTTCCACACAGTCACAAAAACAAAAGAGCCGCAAAAACAAAAAGCAAAAACAGACAGACCTCAGCGTAACACTCAAAACGGGGCACGTTTGGCTCCTGAAAAAGGTTCGCAAACCAGAACACTTACTTCCGGGTTTGCAGTGTTTGGGTTCCAAGTTGTTTGAGTACCAAGGCGTTTGAGAACCAAGACACCACTGTAATTTGGATTGCTGGTATTCAAGGATTTGCAAATGGTCCTTCTTGAAAAGGTATCTCATAAACAAAATATCTAAAGGGCAGGGTTCGACTGGCCTTTTTTTTGCTATATATAATAGAATTATAGAATTGCAGATTTGAAGGGGACCCCAAATATTGTCTAGCCCTATTCCCTGCAATGCAGGAATCAGAGATAAGCATCCCTGACAGATGTCCAACCACTGATTAAAAACCTGAAATGAAGGAGAGTTCACCACCTTCCAAGGGAGTCCATTCCACTTTCGAACAGCTCTTACCTTAAGAAAGTTCGTTCATATGGCATGATTTTATTTCTTATACAAATATGGAGGCACATGGTCACTCAGCCACCAGCAAATGTCTGACTCATTTAAGCATATACAAAACTTTGGACACATCTACGCAGCTGCAAATAAAACATTAAAAATGTGTTGTAAAGCGCAATGTACAAATGTGACACTAGGTGGCGATTTTCAAAACCTTTTTTAGAAAAAGCATGATCACAGTTTATTCTTAGTAATGATGGAACTCACAGATGAAGAATAATTTTTATGAATCTTTTTGTCTTTTAAAAAAAGGAGTATTTTTGTGAGTTAATACTTTACTATGCCTTTGGAGCTATGTTGCATCTTTAACTATGATTCCTGCTTTGTAAGGTTCAAATTAGATGGCTCTTTGGGTCCCTTTCCATCTCTATGATTTTATTATCTTTGTACTTTTGTCCTCCCAGGCTTTACGGTTTACATTTCTGACTCTCTCTTTTTGCCCTTTTTGTTACGTTTGCACTTTTGGCTGTAGTCCGCAAATCAATAAAATAGAATAAAGAATAAAGGCAGTCAAGGGTCTGGACGGCTGCAGGAGGTGGTCATCATGTCACAAGTCATATTCGCAACCCTTTTGTGGCTCTTCCTGGACCTCACACCGTGAGCGAGAGGAGGCAGAGAAAGCTGCCAAGAAGATCTATGTCCGAGATGACCACGGAGGCGTGAAGACCATCACCCAGGGAAGCGCAGAAACTAGAGCGGGGCTGAAATGACTCACAGCTTTTCATAAATTTTTCTGGCAGTGCAAAAAAAGGAAAAAAAGCCACTCTTAGCATTTGGTCCCCACGTCCTTCTTGTGAAATTATGCACTTCCTTCGTTGACAACTGGCTGTCTTTTCTCTCAGTTAACCCTCAGTGACATCTTCACGCGGCCAAATTGAATTGGCTTTGCAGCGTTGTGGCATCTCGTTCGCTGCATAGAATCATAGAACTGAATCATAGAACTGCAAGGTTTGGAGGGGACCCCACAGGCCATCTAGCCCAACCCCCTGCGGTGCAGGAATCACAGCTAAGGAATCCCTGACAGATGGCCGGCCAACCTATCTTTAAAAACCTCCAACGAAGGAGATGATGCCGTCTCGCGAGTGAGTCCACTGCAGAACAGCTCTTACCATCAGGAAGTTCTTCATAATAATAATAATAATAATAATAGTAATAATAATAATAATAATAATAATAATAATAATAATAATAATAATAATACTGTAATAATAATTTATTATTTGTACCATGCCCATCTGGCTGGGCCTCCCCAGCCACTCTGGGCAGTTTCCAACAAAGATTAAAAATACATTAAAATGTCACACATTAAAAACTTCCCTAAACAGGACTGCCTTTAGGTGTCTTCTAAAAGTCAGATAGTTGCTTATTGCCTTGACATTTGCTGGGAGGGCATTCCACAGGGTGGGTGCCACTACCGAAAAGGCCCTCTGCCTGGTTCCCTGTAACCTCACTTCTTGCAGTGAGGGAACCGTCAGAAGGCCCTCGGAGCTGGACCTCAGTGTCCGGGCTGAACGATGGGGGTGGAGACGCTCCTTCACGTATACTGGGCCGAGGCCATTTAGGGCTTTAAAGGTCAGCATCAACACTTTGAATTGTGCTCAGAAACTTAGACACAGTCACCTATATCCTTTTCACAGGTACTGCTGTCAAACCAGGTGTCTCCCCTCCCTACATTCTCTATTTGGGGATCTCACTATTCCTGCCTAAGTGGAGAACTTTACGTTCAAAACCTAGTGGTTTTGAAGCAATAAATAACCTTTCATAATTCAACACACCTGCCTGGAGGAAGCCTTTTAATCTGTGCCTCTGGGAGGTTATGTGTGTTTCATTTCACTGGCTTTGACCTCACAGCTCTCTCTTCCTCCATCCCATCAAGAAAGAAACTTGCACCCCTATTTAATCCAGATAACACTGAGCTCCCTTTTAATGTGTCCAGTAAATGTAATGGCACGTATTGTGGAGTGACCAGTTTAACTATGTGGTTTGGTGAAGATGCACCTCCTTCTGCCCAAATCTTCCAGCAATTCAGCCTGTTGGCATTTCATAGGCATTTCATCGTCTTCGCGGCAATACAGGGCAGGCTTGCAATGCTAAAATCCTGGCATGCGCAGCTGAGTTTGACATGTTCTCTCTGCCTCTCGCTGGAGCCTGGGCGCGCTGGTGTCTTCAGGCATCTCCTGCTGGAAAGCTGGCTTGTTCTGGGCAGGTAATGACGCAATAGAATCGATGGGTTTTCACCCTTCTTCACTTTGAGGGAGGCTCCAGGGTGGGGGCAGGGAAGGTGCTGTGGCCGCAGTAGGAGAAAGGGGGCCATTTAAAAAGCAGAGACATCACCTTGACAACAAAGGTCCGTATAGTTAAAGCTATGGTTTTCCCAGTAGTGATGTATGGAAGTGAGAGCTGGACCATCAAGAAGGCTGATCGCTGAAGAATTGATGCTTTTGAATTATGGTGCTGGAGGAGACTCTTGAGAGTCCCATGGACTGCAAGAAGATCAAACCTCTCCATTCTGAAGGAAATCAGCCCTGAGCGCTCACTGGAAGGACAGATCCTGAAGCTGAGGCTCCACTGCTTTGGCCACCTCACGAGAAGAGAAGACTCCCTGGAAAAGACCCTGATGTTGGGAAAGATGGAGGACACAAGGAGAAGGGGACGACAGAGGATGAGGTGGTTGGACAGTGTTCTCGAAGCTACCAGCATGAGTTTGACCAAACTGCGGGAGGCATTGGAAGACAGGAGTGCCTGGTGTGCTCTGGTCCATGGGGTCACGAAGAATCGGACACAACTAAATGACTAAACAATAACAACAACATTTCATTTGCAGCCCCTTCGCAGGGCCGGACTGGGCACCAGCAAGACACTGGGAACACTGCTTACCTTTCTTAGTGGGTTGTGAAAACTACTATTCCGGATAACCCTTTTTAGAGTGTAGGGGCAGTAGGGGTGAGTTTATGGAAATAAAATGCTTGGGAACCACTGAGAGGTAAATATCAGCCTGTAACTTGAGTCTACCACATACAGTTGGTATAAGGATTTCTGGCATCACGCTTGTGAGAGATGTTCAGCACCTGCATAGGACAAGGCCACCTAAACACTAAGGAAGCTTCTTCTTATTTTGCTCCTCGCCTGAGACCTGCTTTGTCCAGGTAGGCAGGTAGAATTATGAATAGTTATTTCTTTGTTTAACCACGGGCTAAAGGAAGCACGGGACGCAGGTGGTGCTGTGGGTTAAACCACAGAGCCTAGGACTTGCCGATCAGAAGGTCGGCGGTTCAAATCCCCACAACGGGGTGAGCTCCCATTGCTCAGTCCCTGCTCCTGCCAACCTAGCAGTTTGAAAGCACATCAAAGTGCAAGTAGATAAATAGGTACCGCTCCGGCGGGAAGGTAAACGGCGTTTCGGTGCGCTGCTCTGGTTTGCCAGAAGCGGCTTAGTCTTGCTGGCCATATGACCTGGAAGCTGTGCGCTGGCTCCCTCAGCCAATAAAGCGAAATGAGCGCCGCAACCCCAGAGTCGGTCATGACTGGACCTAATAGTCAGGGGTCCCTTTCTTTACCTTTACCTTTACCTTTACCTATTTTGATCTATAAGCAGCCTTGAGGTCCGTGTCAAGGGAAAAGGTGGGGTAGAATCAATCAATCAATCAATCAATCAACCCTTTGGTATAAATCTGGAGAAATAGTACATGTTGCATTTTCACAGATTTATTCCCTAGGTGGGTATCTCAATGCTCAGGTTCTGCTGCGTCCCTGATCCCAGGTTCAGAGTCGGTCACATCAATTGCCCCAGGAAGCATCACAAGCTCGTTGCCAACAAGGAGAGAAATTTGTCACACACACACACACACCCCACCGGCTCCTGCTCCTGGCTTGTAGCATCCTCCAAGGCAAATGTTATTCTTTGCACAATACATGACAGGCCAGCTGGTAATCTTTCCGTAATATCCAAGCCAGATGTCGCTCTTTCCATTAGGCACAATGAATTCACAGTTATTGGATGAGATTTTAACTGCCAGGAATAAACCTTCCTGGAGCCATTCCAGGTCTTCTCAGGTTTCCGTCTTTCAAGTGCCTCGGTCGGGAGCCCTGGGCCAAGTCCCTGGGTGTGGTGGCATGGAGAAGTCAAGCCAAGCTGCCACTGAAGCACTCCTGGGGCAGGCAGGTGGTCCCGTCCAGGCTTCAAAGCTGAAGGGGGACCTGGCTGAGGTTCTGGAAAACGGGATTAATGCTGAAGGGAGGCCAGGAGGCCCGGAGAAGAGTCCAAGAACTTGGTTGGGTTCCTTTCCTGACATACTTTTGAGAAAGGTATAAAGGAAAACAGATGAAAAACTCAGGCTGCCTTCCAAAGGCTCCATTTCAAAATTAAATCTCCCAGTTGTTCCTCTTTGAGGAACTCATTACATGAATGTACTTTCCTTCTGGAACCATTTGACTTGGCCGGGACTCGCTGAGAATGTCTCCTTGGCAAACAAAGAGCACACATCGCTCAAAGTGGCTGCATCCCCGGGCCTCTGTCATGGGACAGGGCCATGATCAAGCACTGGCCTAAGCTGCAGAACCCCCTGAGCTTCGCATGGCATTTATTTTTATTTATTTATTGCATTTCTGTCCCACCTTCTTTGCCAAGAAGCTGAAGATGGCCCACATGGAGCCAGTGTGGTGTAGTGGTTAAGATCGGTAGTCTCGTAATCTGGTGAACTGGGTTCGCGTCTCCACTCCTCCACATGCAGCTGCTGGGTGACCTTGGGCTAGTCACACTTCTCTGAAGTCTCTCAGCCCCACTCACCTCACAGAGTGTTTGTTGTGGGGGAGGAAGGGAAAGGAGAATGTTAGCTGCTTTGAGACTCCTTAAAGATAAAGGGACCCCTGACCATTAGGTCCAGTCGTGACCGACTCTGGAGTTGTGGTGCTCATCTCGCTTTATTGGCCGAGGGAGCTGGCATACAGCTTCCGGGTCATGTGGCCAGCATGACTAAGCCGCTTCTGGCGAACCAGAGCAGCGCATTGAAATGCCGTTTACCTTCCCGCCGGAGTGGTACCTATTTATCTACTTGCACTTGATGTGCTTTCAAACTGCTGGTTGGCAGGAGCAGGGACCGAGCAACAGGCACTCACCCCGTTGCGGGGATTCGAACCGCTGACCTTCTGATCCACAACTCTGTGGTTTAACCCACAGCACCACCCGTATCCCTTTGAGACTCCTTAGGGTAGTGATAAAGCGGGATATCAGATCCAAACTCTTCTTCTTTTCTTCTCTCCCTCCACATTTTATCCCCCAGACAGCCCTGTGAAGTAGGCTAGGCTGAGAGGCACTGACTGGCCCAAGGCCACCCAGTGAGTTTCATGGCTGAATGGGGACATCGGAACCCTGGTCTCTCCCTAGTCCAACCACTACACAACACTGGCTCTCAACCATGGAGCCACACAGGAGTTGAAGCTACAATCTCCTTGTCCACAGTCAGATGTGTTATCCCTTACACCACTGGTCCAGCTCTTGTAAAACCAGCCCAGGCCTGGATTTCAAAGCATGTCTGGATTTGAAGTGCTCTGTGCATACGCTGATATGCAGATGTGCAAGTGCACAGTAAAAACAATGAGCTAGGTATTTGTAATCAAATAATGGAAAAGCAAGTCTAGAGCGGAGGTGTCAAGGGGGAGGAGATCTGGAGAAATAAGCAGCAGGTGCATTAAATGAGGATGGAGAGGACCATGTATGCCACCTTGAGCTCCTCAGAGAAAAAGGTGGGCCATTAATGAAATCAATCAATCAGTAATACTGGGGATCACAGTGCTGGCTATTTACCACTTAACACCTAACCATAATCGGAGGAGTAAATGGCTTGTGGGCATCCAATGAAGCCGAGTGTCAGAACATTCAGGACAGATGAAAAAGTCCGTCACGTAGCATGTCAATAAACCCTGGAACTCCCTCCCACAGGAGGCAGTGATGGTCACCAACCTAGATGGCTTTAAGAGAGGTTAGACAAAAATTAATGGAGCCAGGCCACGAGCCAGGGTGGCCACACTCTGCCTCCACAACTGGAGGCAGCAATGCTTCAACTGCGGGAAACTAAAGGAGGGGAGAAGGCTCTTGTGCATGAATCCTGATTGCAGGTTTCCCAGAAGAGGCATCTGCTTGGCCACTGTGAGAACAGGAGGCTGGACTAGATGGGCCATTGGCCGGATCCAGCAGGCTCTCCTTATGTCCTTATGCTTAAGAGTTCTTATGCTTCTCCAAGGCCTGCAAGTATCTGCAGAGTCCCCAGAGGCCCCGTAAGTAAAGGGCTGAGGGGAGCTGGGTGTCTGGAAGGAGAGGACAATTACAGAATGGCTTTCATTTGGCAAATTTGGGCTAAGGAAACTGCAGGTTGACTTGGAGAGATTCTATCTTCCAGAAGTATTGGCTCAGTGGAGACCAACATTTGGAGTAGCCCTGGTCTTAAGGTTCTGTGTACAGTGGTACCTCAGCTTACAGATGCTTCAGGTTACAGACTCCACTAACCCAGAAATATTACCTTGGGTTAAGAACTTTGCTTCAGGATGAGAACAGAAATTGCGCAGGAGGCCCCATTAGCTAAAGTGGTGCTTCAGGTTAGGAACAGCTTCAGGTTAAGAACAGACCTCCAGAATGAATTAAAATAAAAGAATTCCTTCCAGTAGCACCTTAAAGACCAACTAAGTTAGTTCTTGGTATGAGCTTTCGTGTGCATGCACACTTCTTCAGATACACCTTAAGTTCTTAACCTGAGGTACCACTGTAGTTGTTAATCAATTGATATTAATTTTTGTATCTTTATTTTAGATCTTACTGTGATTTATGTGGGAATTGTTCAAACTGGTTGTGTATTTTTTGATGTTTGATTGTTTATGACTACTTTGTTACGTTGTAATTATGTACTTTTCCATGTTGTAAGCCACCTTGAACGTGGTTTAAACCAGGCATGGCCAAACTTGGCCCGCCAGATGTTTTTTGGGACTACAATTCCCAACATGCCTGACCACTGGTCCTGTTAGCTAGGGATGATGGGAGTTGTAGCCCCAAAACATCTGAAGGGCCAAGTTTGGCCATGCCTGGTTTAAACCATGTTCAAGGTGGCTTACAAATAAAATTATGTATGCATGCATGTGTTAAAACGCACACACTCAAAATGTATGCATTAAAATGCACACCTTTAGGTGGGATCATCTGGACTGTTCCCATGCAAGTCCACGAACCACACGTGTGGATTTCTTTCCGTCACAAATGGCAAATAGAATTGAGAATGGCAGCCCATAAAAAAACAACTATAAAATCTACAAGGAACATTAAGTGAGTTTCTTATTTTATACAGAGGAAGGTAATTGAGCCAACTGTTCAAACGGATGTTTTGGGAGCCTCCAAAACAGAGAGAGAGAGAGAGAGAGAGAGAGAGAGAGAGAGAGAGAGAGAGAGAGAGAGAGAGAGAGACTGGCACAATTGCTTTGGTCTTTTGCTTCCCTCCTCCACCAAAAAGCTCCTGCCAAAAAAGAGCTCCTTTCTAGTCACCTTGTTCTATATCTTGCTAAGAAAAAGACTTTCCTTTGGGGAATGTAGGCCATGAAGAAGTGTAACCTTTCTCAGAGATGTCATCTGTGTAGCCCTCTGCTCACTACAGTGTCTCTCTTAGTGCCCTGACCTTTGAAAGACATGTACCTATTTTGTCTGTTTATCCTTGTAGTAAACTGCATCCAAGGCCCTTAGACTATAGTTTTAGCTCTTTGGCTTTTTGCTCATCTCTCTTCTGGAAGCCTAATTCCCCTCTGGTCCCCTGAAACTTTGGATTCGCCTGCATCTTTTGGAAGTGTGTGCCTGCAGCAGCAAATGCAAAGCGTATGTGGTTCCAGATCCACCTTCCTCAACCTGGTGCCCTCTGGGTGTTGTGGACCGCAGGCTGATGGGAGTGATAATCTAATAGAGGTGAAGACTACAAAGCTGAACCAGGCTGCACTCTGTGAACCAGTCTTGGTCTAGTCCAGCACAGGTAGATGTGTTTATCTTTTAAAAACATGACCACCTGTGCTGGATCAGACCACAGTGGGGCCATAGAGTGCAGGTGGAGATTTGTGGGTGTCTATCTCACTTAGGGCGCTGTGGGTTAAACCACAGAGCCTAGGACTTGCCGATCAGAAAGTCGGCAGTTCGAATCCCCATGACAGGGTGAGCTCCCGTTGCTCGGTCCCTGCTCCTGCCAACCTAGCAGTTCAAAAGCACGTCAAAGTGCAAGTAGATAAATAGGTACAGCTCCGGCGGGAAGGTAAACGGCATTTCCGTGCGCTGCTCTGGTTCACCAGAAGCGGCTTAGTCATGCTGGCCTCATGACCCGGAAGCTGTACGCCGGCTCCCTTGGCCAATAAAGCGAGCTGAGCGCTGCAACCCCAGAGTCATCCATGACTGGACCTAATGGTCAGGGGTCCCTTTACCTTTACCTACCTCACTTAGGAGGCCAGCCAGGGCTGGGTCAGAGAAACCAGCAGCCAGCCAGCCCCAGAGAACATCTCCTTGCATGGTGAGACTTGTTGAAGTCAATGGGAGGTCCCTGACAGCATCTTCCATCACTCTGGTACATTTCAATGCACCTACCAGGGGGATTGTGCTCAAAGGCTTATGTTCCACTAGCAAAACTTCCTTTTCAAATCCCACCTCGGTATTTGCCAGTGTGATGTTGTTTCCACTTAAGAGCCCGTGTTTTCTTTTTAATTCACAGCGGTTAAATGCAACTTGAAGAGGAGTCCCCTCCCCGTGGCATCCCCTCACCTGTGCTCAGAGGCCATGATTACCTAGCGAGGGAAGGGAAGAATTAAGGGCATGCATCATTTGATTTTAATTGAAGGAAGGTTCTATCCCATTGAACTGCTAACTAAGCCGAACACAGGATTGTGTTTACATAAGCAAGCCCCGAGTCGATATAGACTTGCTGTCACGTTAAGTCAATACTTATGAAAGTTCTCTGTTTAATTATTCAGTGAGGATTGACTTATTATTGTGTTAAGATGGTGGTTAGCCTTGAGCAAAGGGAGCCGCAGAACTGAAAAGGCTTCTTTCGGCTTTCCCCGGAATCGGCTGGGGCTCAGAGATAGAGAGAGAGATAGACGGTCTCTCACATCTTCACCATCGTCAGAAGCTCCTTCGATTGGGGGGGACGACACAGCTGGGGATGGGGAGAAGGAGGCAGCTTTCCATTTTATTATCTTTCCATTCATACATTCCCGAATCAAAGCACGACCCCAGCAAGCCTTGGAGCTGAATATCAGCCAGCTGAGATCAATGATTCCCTAAGAAAAAGTCACCAGCCTTATTTCACTTTCAGAGCTAATCGAAGAGCCTCAATTCCCCCAGATGTATTGTTCCACGCTGCCCCAGTCTCTGAGCGATGAGAGACTCCAGGGCTCTTGCATGCTTAGCCAGGGTTCAGATTCCCTGGAATGAAGGTCAGTACAGCCTGTTGCATCTTTAGGGTATGTGGTTTTGTTTACACCGACATACTGAGCATAAGATGAAGGGGTTCACAGCATCAGTACCCCAGCAGATCTTTCTTCTCCATTAATCACAGCTTTGGCTCCAGCACAGAGCAAGCAGGTCTCTGTGTATCCTGATTCTAGCCTGCGTCCAAAAGCTCAGCTCCCACAAACTACTCTGGCTATTTGTTCTCCTGCCTAGCAGCTAGGTGAGGAGTGACCCATCCCTTAGCTTTGAAGGGTCCCATCACTTAGTTGTAGCTCTTGCAACCTGGCTCACTCTTTTGGGATGCTGATGAGGACACTTAAATGGCCAGCCTAAGGTCTATGTCATATCAAGAAACTTATCTATTTCAACAATAGAATCCTTTATTAGATTCTGACCCTTGCTGCCCCCAAGAATTGGAGGGTCTAAACTTAGGCATCATCCTGACTGACCTTCACGCCCCCCCAAACCCCACAACAATATGCTTGCAGGGATGAACATGTTCCCACCCCCTTGAAGAACAAAGCTCAGGTCAGGGGGAGGTATATATGGATGTCATAAGAACATGTCCAATCAGAGGGAGGCTCAGGGTCACCTCCCCCTTGTGGAGCACTTTCCATTCGGCACAGCCCCTCCCCTCCATTCTTCCCTGATGGGGACCAAGGAGAGCTGACATTTCCCCATCTAACTACATGGACAGTATTTATATAATTACAGGGGAGGTTGTGGTCCTGTATGAAGGGTGAGTCAGCTGAATGTCATTCTGTCATGAGAGAAATGGGTGTGGGTGTGTCATTTCTATGACATACAGTACCAACATAATGCTAAGCCTAAATTCAAGCTTTGTTTTCCCATGAGAGCAAAGCATCCAATGTAAGCCATTAACCATGGATCCCTGTGGCACGTGAACAGGTGTTACCTGCCACGGTTTATTGATCCAGCCAACCATTTAGGTAAAGGTAAAGGGACCCCTGATCATTAGGTCCAGTCGTGGCCAACTCTGGGGTTGTGGCGCTCATCTCGCTTTATTGGCCAAGGGAGCCAGCGTACAGCTTCCGTGTCATGTTGCCAGCATGACTATGCCACTTCTGGCAAACCAGAGCAGCGCATGGAAACGCCGTTTACCTTCCCGCCGGAGCGGTACCTATTTATCTACTTGCACTTTGGTGTGCTTTTGAACTGTTAGGTTGGCAGGAGCAGGGACCGAGCAACGGGAGCTCACCCCGTCATGGGGATTCGAACCGCCGACCTTCTGATCAGCAAGTCCTAGGCTCTGTGGTTTAGCCCACAGTGCCACCCGCATCCCTGACAACCATTTTACCAAGCAGTAAAGGCGGGGGAAGCCTTACGACTGGATGAAACCCCCAACCTTGGTTATACACGAGAAAACATAACAGGGAAAGAATTGTATTGCATTGCTAGACACGCTAGAAAATCTGGCCAGTCACATTGGGCTTAACTCCCACAAAGAGAAGTGACTGTTGAGCTACGGAACTCCAGATGATGAGCTCAACACTACAAATATATGGCTCTTTCCCTAAGAAGGATTTCTGAACCCCTCCTTTCCACAGATTAATAGGCAATTCTGATTCCTCTCCTGCCCTGCCTATTCTCTGGCTAAAACCTGGACCTGTGAACAGCTGCTCCAAGCCCTTCTCATTATGTAGTGTAATGAGAAGGCCGAATTGCTCTGGTTGTTGGTTTTTTCCAAAGATGTACTGTATTACCAAATGACATTTTGCCCATTGCTGCAGAGGGTGTGAAGCTCTTTGGGTCCAGGTAAAATAATAATAATAATAATAAGCAAGCGTCCCACTTGGAACACGGATGCTCTCAGAGTCAGGTCATTTAATGAGCATCTTCTCCTCTTTCGAGGTTTTCCGTTGGAGGGTGTGGAAAAGAGAGTCGGAATTGAAGGAAGAACCCCAATGAAAAATGAAGGTCTCTCCTTGCCTCTGGAGACGGTGGAAACACAGCCTTTGTAGAAGATGGGAAATTCTTCCGAGGCAGCACTCAGTGAAGCATGTTAAGACCAGATTATTTGTGGTCCTGATTTGCTGATGCAAGATGAAAAAATACAGCAAACTGCAGCTGCTGAAATCAGCTCTTTTCATCCTTTCCCCTCCTCTTTCCCCTTAGCTGAGGTTATGGTTTTGAAAAAGGTTTTATATTCTGAAGCTAAAACCTGTCCGGTACAATCAGCGCCGCGGTGCAAAGTGTCTGTCAGAAATCCCCGCAGCTGCGGGGAAGACAAGAAAAGCCACACAGAGGGGAACGAGGGTGCCAGCAGAGGGAGGGGGTGCTGCTCCTTTTTTCCAGCCACCTTTTTCCATTCCAAGGGGATAGGGAGCCGGATCCAGGCACCCTGGGGTGGGGCTGGGGGCTTTTCCCACTCTCAGCCAAGGTCCCAAGGGGTGGCAAACAGCACGTGACATACAAATGCATGGGGGGGCGGTTTACTGGCTGCTGCTTTAATGAAAAGCGGGTCATTGGGAGGCTGAATCATGGAATTGTGGAGTGGCAAGGTACCCCCAAAGGTCATCTAGTCCAACCCCTCGCAATGCATGAATCCCAATAAAGAATCCTTGTCGGGTGGCCATCCAACCTACTGCCTCTTTTTTAAAACAACAACAACACCCAGTGAAGATTTGTACAAGGGAGGGGCGGTGTTGTTAGCCTTTCCCCTGCTAGCCACGTTTCCATTCTTCATTTCTGCCCCCCCTGGTTGCATTAGCAGTTTGACCCCAGTCCTATAAGGGGCAACCTACTCCCTGCCTCCTTTCCTCTGATGTCCTCCTGCACTTGAGATAACAGTTAAGGGGGAGGGGGGAAAAACAACTCTCTTTAAAGGCTCTCCAATTACAGCTCATCTTTTTGCCTATTAGCTCCTGGGTTGGAGGTTTAATTACCTGCTGTCCTCCTAGCACAGAAACCTTATCTTGTCTCTAGGTTGTTATTGGGGTGGTAAGTGCGTAAGTGCGGTGTTCTTGGTTGTGACTGGAGTCCCATCACTTTGTTGTTGTTTAGTCGTTTAGTCGTGTCTGACTCTTTGTGACCCCCTGGACCAGAGCACGCCAGGCACTCCTGTCTTCCACTGCCTCCCACAGTTTGGTCAAACTCATGCTGGTAGCTTCGAGAACACTATCCCACCATCTCGTCCTCTGTTGTCCCCTTCTCCTTGTGCCTTCCATCATTCCCAACATCAGGGTCTTTTCCAGGGAGTCTTCTGTTTTCATGAGGTGGCCAAAGTACTAGAGCCTCAGCTTCAGGATCTGTCCTTCCAGTGAGCACTCAGGGCTGATTTCCTTAAGAATGGAGAGGTTTGATCTTCTTGCAGTCCATGGGACTCTCAAAAGTCTCCTCCAGCACCAGCACAGCACCCATCACTTAAAGGTAAAGGGACCCCTGACCATTAGGTCCAGTTGCGAATGACTCTGGGGTTGCGGCGCTCATCTCGCTTTACTGGCCAAGGGAGCCAGCGTACAGCTTCCGGGTCAGGTGGCCAGTAGGACTAAGCTGCTTCTGGTGAACCAGAGCAATGCACGGAAACGCGGTTTACCTTCCCGCCATTATTTATCTACTTGCACTTTGATGTGCTTTTGAACTGCTAGGTTGACAGGAGCAGGGACCGAGCAACGGGAGCTCACCCAGTTGCGGGGATTCGAACCACCAACCTTCTGAAAGGCAAGTCCTAGGCTCTGTGGTTTAGACTAGAGCGCCACCCGAAAGCCGAAGGAATGAGCATCCTTTTTCCCAAGAACAGCCAAGCAACGCCTTCCACGTGGTCTCTTGCACCTGGCACTGCATGTTTCATGAGAAAATAAGAAGAGCACCTGCTGGGTCTGGCCAATGGCCAGCATCCTGCTTCTCACAGTGGCCAACCAAATGCCTTTGGGAACTCCACAAGCAGGATTCAAGCACAAGAGCCCTCTCCCCTCCTGCGGTTTCCAGCAACAGGTATTCAGAAGCATTGCTGCCTCCGACTGTGGAGGAACACTATAGCTATCCTGGCTAGTAGCCATTGGTGGCCCTCTTCTCCACGAATTTGTCCAAATCCTCTTTAAAAGCCATCTAGATTGGTGGCCATCATTAGCTCCTGTGGGAAAGAGTTCCACAGGTTCAGTATGTGCTTTGTGAAGAAGGACTTTCTTTGCCCCCAGTCCAGCTAGAGCTGCTACTTCAGGTCAAGGTGCACACAGTGACCATCTGTCCATTATTTAGAGGCCATGATGGCTTCTGTAGAATCCACTCCTAATGCTTTTTGACTTCCGACCTGTGTGCTTTTCTCCAATGCCTTCAGCCACCCAATTTCCCTTTCCCCTTGCTGCCCTCTTGGGCTTGCAATGCTCCCCCTTTATACATCTATGCCCCTCCCCTTTCCCACCAAGCCTTCGGGTTCGGTCCCCTTGTGCCCTGACCCTCCTGACAGTCACCTCTGCCAATCACAGAAAACAATGGCCCATTCGAAAATACCAAGAAGCCCACCCGATTTGCTCTCTTTTACACTTTCCTCCACTTCCGCTGTCATCTTTTCTGGGCTGATTTATATACATACATATTCTCCTTCATTCCTTATCTCGCTGCTCCTCATGTAGAGCCCAGAGTAGCTACCAATGTATAAAATATAGCAATAAATGACTCCTGAAAGCACAGTCTAAAAATACAGCCATAAAAATGCCATTAAGCAGCCTATCACAATCCGAAGTGCTGCAGGCATCCTGTCCCAATGGCCTGCCAGAACATAAATGTTCTTTGCTGGCATCTGAATAAAGTTGGGGTGGGGAGGAGCCAACCTGACCTGCAGAGAGAATAAATTCCACAAACAGGATGCCGCCACCAAGAAGCCCCCGCCCTCAGACCATCCTCAATGGGGGGGCACCAGCAGAACCTCCCCCCCCCCCCGGACCTCCTAACGCCCAAGCTGGTCAGCACTGGGCAAGACGCTCCATTGAGTACTGGGCTCTTAGTCATTCGGGGATTTGTACATTAGTATCAACCCTCTGAAACTGGGCCAGATCATTTCGTCTTGCCATTCTAGATAATAAATGGGCAGTAGCATTCTGTACCAGCTTCAGCTTCCCAAAGCACTTGGGCAAGAGGATCCCAATGTGCCAGGACCTCTCCAGCCACAGAAGCCAAGCTGCCCTCTTCGGAATCCAGCTCAGAAGCCCCAGCGAAACCATCGTCTCTCCTGCTCTGCTCAACAACTGCTAAAGCCAGCTAGGCTGCTGTAACTGAAGAAGTTTCTGCCACCAAAGACAGAGAAAGCCACTGAGAGAGAGCTGCAGCTCTTATTCAGGACTCAGCCTTGGAGCGCAGAGGCTGAAACAACACCTAGGTTTTTATGGAGCCTGCAGCCAGAGGCCTGCATGGAACTGTCCAAGGTGCCAAGGAAGGCTCTCCCTCAAAGCAGAAGAGACTCAGAAAAGTCCAGGTAGCCCCCTGCCCACTTCCTGACACGCGGCAAACTATCCTGTACTGGAGCAGAATATTCTGCAGGATCAGGCCAATGGGGGCCCACCTGGTCCAGCACCCTGTTTTCACAGTGGCCCACCAGATGCCAGGGGAAACCCTTCTGAAGTCATTCCACATGGGACAATGAAAGTACCTTTGAGGGGCCCCATCCGCAGAAACCTTGTGCAAAGGCTGTTAATGGAGGAACAAAGTGAAAGGTGCCTTAATATCAATGCTGGATGTTCCATAAACAAATTTCCCTTTAGAATGGCCTGGTTGGTTCCTAATCTATTTCGGTGGTCCCCTTTGCCACCCAGAATTCACTGCTCCCAGTTCCACAGCAGAGCTAACCTCGAGAGCCAGTGTGGTGTAGTGGTTAAGAGCGGTGGACTCGTAATCTGGTGAACCGGGTTCGCGTCTCCGCTCCTCCACAAGCAGCTGCTGGGTGACCTTGGGCCAGTCACACTTCCTTGAAGTCTCTCAGCCTCACTCACCTCACAGAGTGTTTGTTGTGGGGGAGGAAGGGAAAGGAGCATGTTAGCCGCTTTGAGACTCCTTAGGGTAGTGATAAAGCGGAACATCAAGTCCAAACTCTTCTTCTTCTTCTTCTAATGTATAGAAAGATACTAACAGGACAATGCAGTGGTACCTCGGGTTAAGAACTTAATTCATTCTGGAGGTCCGTTCTTAACCTGAAACTGTTCTTAACCTGAAGCACCACTTTAGCTAATGGGGCCTCCGCTCCTGTCATGCCACCGCTGTGCGATTTCTGTTCTCATCCTGAAGCAAAGTTCTTAACCCGAGGTACTATTTCTGGGTTAGCGGAGTCTGTAACCTGAAGCGTTTGTAACCTGAAGTGTCTGTAACCCGAGGTACCAGTGTAGTTGCTTGATTAGCCGAGCATCCACCTAAGAGTGTGCAGAGGAGGCCTAAAACACCAAGCAACAGATGCTGGCAATGCCCAGGGAGTCTTTCTTGGGCAGCAGGAGGGTGAGGTGGCTGCCCAACATTCCTACTGAGCAGGCAGGGCCAAGCTGGGGCAAGTTTCCCATAGGCTTGTGGGTCTCCCTTTGGGGCATCTGGGTTTCCACTACAGGAACAGGATGCTGGACCAGATAGGCCATTGGCCCGATCCTGCAGTCCCTTCTGGTGTTCTTACGCTCTTGCACTCATGCAGGATTCCCACAGGGATTTGGCTGGCCACCTTGAGTACAGGAATCGTCCCCATTCCAGGGTGAGGCTTTGCCAGGGATTCCCCATTCCTGGGCACTTGTTGGGCCCGGGCCCAGTTCTACTCCAAACACCATTTCCCAGGCCCACAAAAGGCCTTTCTCTGATATTATCATTAGGTAAAGGGACCTCTGACCATTAGGTCCAGTCGTGGCCAGCTCTGGGGTTGCGGCACTCATCTCACTTTATTGGCAGAGGGAGCCGGCGTACAGCTTCCGGGTCATGTGGCCAGCATGACTAAGCCGCTTCTGGTGAACCAGAGCAGCGCACGGAAACGCCGTTTACCTTCCCGCCGGAGCGGTACCTATTTATCTACTTGCACTTTAACGTGCTTTTGAACTGCTAGGTTGGCAGGAGCTGGGACCGAGCAACGGGAGCTCACCCCATCGTGGGGATTCGAACCGCCGACCTTCTGATCAGCAAGTCCTAGGCTCTGTGATTCAACTCACAGCGCCACCCGCGTCCCTTTTATCTATTATCTTTATGATGGCCTTAATTCATGGGAGAGCCTGAGAAATAAGATGACCTTTTCCGTTTAGAAAAGAGTAGAGCAAGAGGGAGGGAGGGACATTGCAGTGCCTGGGACTTTTTAATTTAGTTTAGGAGAGTAAAAGGTGACATGGTAGAAGTTTATAAAATTATGCATGACTTGGAGAAAGTGAATAATGTTTTCTCCCTCTCTCATAACCCTAGAACTCACAGACTTCAATTGAAGCTGAATGTTGGAAGGTTCAATGCAGATGTTTAAAAAGGACTTATGTATGCAGTGCAGAGTTAAACTGTGGAACTCACTCTTGCAGGAGGCAGCGATGGCCACCAATCTGGATGGCTTCAAACGAGGTTTGGACAAATTCATGGAGGAGAGGGCTATCGATGGCTACTATAGTTCTGAATATCAGTTTCTGGAAGCCACTAGAGGGGGAAGGGCTCTTGTGCTCAGGTCTTGCTTGTGGGCTTCCCAGTGAAGCATCTGGTTGCTCTCTGGGAGAACAGCTGGACTAGATGAGCCCGGCTGGCTTGATCCAGCAGGGCTCTTGGATGTTCCTATGTGCTGTAGTTCATCCACTAGCCATTCCAGCAGCTCAGAGTTTCTTCCCCCCGCCTCCTGCCTTTGTACCCAGCATTTAGCAAGGGGCAAGGGGAGGCACACAAGGATCGGCAGTGCCCATTGGCCCTTGGAAGAGAATATTGCCCTGGCAGCTGATTAGACTGCCGGGGGAGTTCTGGCAGCTGGAGAGACAGAGAGACAAAACCAGAGAGACAGGGCAGAGCAAGAGACCGAAATTCAGGGAGACAAGTCTAGCACTAATGATGTTTCCCCCTTGGCCAGCACTTTGACACCTCCTTTTTCAACATCACTTGCAATTTCTTTCTCCCTGATCTCCTGAGACACATCCCTGCCCCTGTGTCCAGCCCTAGCAGAGCGTCACGTGCCCTCCCACCCCCACAAACACGCAGACACATGCGCCTAGACCAGCTCCCTTCCCCTGCCTTCCTAAGCAGGCCTGTCTTCTTGGCAAAGTCAGCTCCAGGTTGCCTGGTCCATTGGGGCCAGATGATTGGCAGGATCCCCATCCTGTCTCACAGTGGCAGACATGAGGGATGAACCAGCATGGCCAGCACTGTCGCCATCCCCAACAGCACCCCATCTGCGTTAGAGTACTAGAATTGTTGAGCTGGAAGGAACCAAAAGAGCCATGTAGTGCAACTCCCGGCAAGGCAAGAATCACAGCTAAACTATCCCTGACCTCTGTTCAAAAAATTCTAAGAAAGAAGAGCACAACATCTTTCAAGGAAGTCCATTCCCTTGTCAAACAGCTCTTACTGTCAGAAATTTCTTCCTGACGTTTAGTCAGAATCTCCTTTCTTGTAACTTGAATCCTTTCATTTGGCTCCTACCCTCAGAAGCAGCACAAAACAAGCTTGTCCGTCTTCCCCATGACAGCCCTTCAGATATTTGAAGACGGTTGTCCAATCGCCTCTCAGTTTTCTCTTCTCCAGGCTAAACATTGCCAGCTCCCTCCACTGTTCCTCACAATTCTTGCTTCCAGACCCTTGATCACCTTGGTACCCCTCCTTTCCACACTTTCCAGCTTGTCAATCACAGGACTCCAGGTGGGGTTGGACCAAGACAGAATAGAGTGGTACTATTACTATTACTTTAAAAAGAGGGAAAGTTGACGGCTATGGTTTCCCCAAGAACACTCGCAGCATGCACCCAAATCACTGCGTCAAAGCAATCCATCATCAGAGATGCTGGAGACTCCATCAAAAACCACACACACCCAAAACTCAGAGCCACAAATGGACCACAATGACAATGTTTCATTGGTGAGCCCAGGATGATGAGCCTGTTTTCCTTAGTGACCTTCCTTTGGAAATAAACTCCAGGGCTCAAGGCCTTCCTTCCTAGGTATCTTCTCCCACGTTTGAAAACTCTGCTCATAACAAAACCCAAATTTCACAAACCATTCATGAGCCCCAGAGGCTTTGCCATTAGGAAACCTGGCTTTGAAGGAATGGGTTTCTGTGCAGTCAGTTTGAAACTGACCCAAAATCCGCATTTTTCCTTCTCCAAGGGAGCATTTCTAAAATGCATTAACTTGAGCTGTTGAGCAAATGCATAACAGAAACCCAGCTGTATAAACAAGTGCTCAAAGCCCTCTCCCTTATCAGTCCGTGACGGCAATGTATGGCCTTGACTGTTCCAGTGGAGCAGGGATGGCGCATCTGGGTCTTATCTTATGTCCTGACCACACTCTGACGCACAGGTCTAGTCTGGGAACAGCGCCAGGAGAGTTGGTGACCTTCTTACCCCAAGATAAGAGTGCTGGAACAGGAATACCCTTATATGGTCAAGAGTACAGGAAGAGGAACACCCTTTTATGGTTAAAAGTACCGGAGCAGGAACATCTGTGATGTCAACCTGCGTGTATAAGCTGACGTGGCTGGATTCCTGGGGAAGGGGGGAGAGGGTGCCTGGACGATATATATATACTGCATGAAATTTTTCATTTCTTTGGACCTGCTGTGAGCTGACCACGCAAGTACCTTCTGCTATACGGAGAGCAGAATAAACTCTTTCTCTGAACCAACCCTCGGTGTCATTTGACTTCCTTCCTCCCATCCAGGAGCAATGCTCACCATACCAATTGGTAAAGTCCAATAAGGCTACAGCTTCACAGTGAGGCAGTCCTTACCGGCAGAGGGGGTCCGACCTGCACAGGCTGCGGAGCTCCAGGCAGTTGGGCTTCTCCTTGTCCTCGTAGGAGCAATGGGGGACGATGGTCTGTCGGCGTCGCTCGGCGCACGCCTGGTCCCTGCAGGAGCAGAAGAGCAGCCGGTAGGTGTACTCGTGGGGCACGCGGTCGAAGAACTGGCGCAGGGCTTTGTGGCACTTGCGGCGGTTGCAGCGCTCCGTGGATGAGATCTCCTTGTTGCAGATGGAGATGTAGCTCGAGCGGAGGCGCTTGCAATTGTCGTTCAGGTTGCAGGCTTTGGCCGCATCGAGGCAGTGGTTGCTTTTGGCGTTGGCAGTCGAATCCATCCCTGTCCCGGAAGAAGAGAAGAAGGGGTTACTGTGCATAAGTGTTGGTGTTGACCTTTAAAGCCCTAAACGGCCTCGGTCCAGTATATCTGAAGGAGCGTCTCCACCCCCATCGTTCTACCCGGACACTGAGGTCCAGCTCCAAGGGCCTTCTGGCGGTTCCCTCACTGCGAGAAGCCAAGTTACAGGGAACCAGGCAGAGGGCCTTCTCGGTGGTGGCGCCTTCCCTGTGGAACACCCTCCCACCAGATGTCAAAGAGAACAACAACTACCAGACTTTTAGAAGACATCTGAAGGCAGCCCTGTTTCGGGAAGCTTTTAATGTTTGATGTATTATAGTATTTTAATATTCTTTTGGAGTGGCCGGGGAAGCCCAGCCAGATGGGCGGGGTATAAATAATAAATTATTATTATTATTATTATTATTATTATTATTATTATTATTACCCCGCCCTCCCCGGCCAGAGCCGGGCTCAGGTCAGCTAACACCAATAAAATCACAGTAAAAACATAATGGGGGGGGGTGTCAATTTAAAATACAATTTAAAATGCAGCCTCATTTTAAAAGTAGCCAATAGATCAAGACCATAAGGGGAGTGAAACATAAGGGTCAGACTGAGTCCAAACCAAAGGCCAGGTGGAACAGCTCTGTCTTGCAGGCCCTGCGGAAAGGTGTTAAGTCCCGCAGGGCCCTAGTCTCTTGTGACAGAGCGTTCCACCAAGTCGGGGCCAGTACTGAAAAGGCTCTGGCCCTAGTTGAGACCAATCTAACCACCTTGCGGCTCAAGACCTCCAAAGTGTTGTTATTTGTGGACCTTAAGGTCCTCCGTGGGGCATACCAGGAGAGGCGGTCCCATAGGTACGTGGGTCCTATGCTGCATAGGGCTTTAAAGGTCAAAACCAGCACCTTAAACCTGACCCTGTACTCCACCGGGAGCCAGTGCAGTTGGTAAAGCACTGGATGAATGTGATCCTGTGGCAAGGACCCCGTAAGGAGCCTCACTGCGGCATTCTGCAACAGCTGGAGTTTCTGGGTCAGCTTCAAGGGCAGCCCTGCATAGAGCGAGTTACAATAATCAAGCCTGAAGGTGACCATCGCATGGCCAGATCAGGGCAAGAAAGGTAAGGGACCAGCTGCTTGATACGGCGGAGATGGGAAAATGCCACCTTTGCTGTGGCTGCAACCTGTGCCTCCATGGAAAGAGAGGAGTTGAATGTTACACCCAAGCTCTTGACAGAAGGCAGTAAAGGTAAAGACCATTAGGTCCAGTCGTGGCCGACTCTGGGGTTGCGGTGCTCATCTCGCTTTATTGGCTGAGGAAGCCAGCATACAGCTTCCGGGTCATGTGCCCAGCATGACTAAGCCGCTTTTGGCAAACCAGAGCAGTGCACGGAAACGCCGTTTACATTCCCGCCAGAGCGGTACCTAGTTATCTACTTGCACTTTGACATGCTTTTAAACTGCTAGGTGGGCAGGAGCAGCGACAGAGCAACGGGAGCTCACCCTGTCACGGGGATTTGAACCACCGACCTTCTGATTGGCAAGTCCTAGGCTCAGTGGTTTAACCCAAAAAGCGCCACCCGCGTCACGACAGAAGGCGGTAGGAGCCCCCAGTAGCCCTCTCCTTTATGAATCTGTCTAATCCTCTTTTAAAGCCATGCAAGTTGGCGGCCATCACTTCCCCCAGTGGCAAGGAGTTCCATAGTTTGCCTATGGACTGTCTGAAGAAGACCTTTCTTTTATCTGTCCTAGATCTTCCATCATGCACCACAGGGTTCTCTGGGCGCTTCCAGACGGGTCCTTTATAATGTGCACTTTGTGTGATCTGTGCCCTTGGTGCTTTGAGGTGTGCGAGAGAGACATGCACCCCTCCTCTAGCTGCTCTCTGGGGTCCTTTTGCAGCAGGTGGGATTCTTATCTATGCTCTGGGAACAGCAGGTTGCTGCCATTTGAGAAGGAGAACTCCCAAGCATGGCATCTGGGTCCAAGATTACATGCATCTCTGATCCAATTTGAAGGATGTGCACCTGGGAGATTTGGCATAGGTACCTCTAAAATGCTCAGAAGGGGCAATCAAGCGAGAGAGAAGGGACTGACACAGAAGCATCGTTGTGGGGCTTGCCCCCCCCATCCCTTTCCTTCCACTCCATCCAGCTGTTCCCTCTCACCAAACCACAGAAGCACTGACCCACTAACTCTGTGGCTCCCAAAAAAACATTGTTCAGAACATCACTTTGCACAACCCGTAACGGAAGGTAATATCACAATAAAATTCAAAACAGTAACAATTAATTGCAGCTATTCAAAAGCCAATTAAAAGTATTTCATTTAATGGATTCAACAAAACTGATCCAGCGAGACCAGCTATTCAAAGTCTGATAGTCATTTACACCTTCCACCCCTCCCCTGCAATCCCCTTGCCTCTTAGCACCCCCTGCCCACTTTGGGTAACACTGAGACCCTCAAGGGCTGACACCAGCAGAGCATTCTGGAGCCCTAACCTGGAGTCAAAAGATTTTTAGGGTGCCCATCAGTGAAACTTGCAGGCCAGCATAAGGGTAAAGGGACGCCTGACCATTAGGTCCAGTTGTGGCCGACTCTGGGGTTGGGGCACTCATCTGGCTTTATTGGCCAAGGGAGCAGGGGTACAGCTGGTCATGTGGCGACCCTTTTTCTGGTTTACAGTGGTTAGGTAAACGTAAAGGGACCCTGACCATTAGGTCCAGTCATGGCTGACTCTGGGGTTGCGGCGCTCATCTCACTTTATTGGCCTAGGGAGCCGGCGTACAGCTTCTGGCTCATGTGGCCAGCATGACTAAGCCGCTTCTGCAGAACCAGAGCAGCGCACGCAAACGCCGTTTACCTTCCCGCTGGAGCGGTACCTATTGATCTACCTGCACTTTGGCGTGCTTTCGAACTGCTAGGTTGGCAGGAGCGGAGACCAAGCAACAGGAGCTCACCCCGTCGCGGGGATTCGAACCGCCGACCTTCTGATTGGCAAGTCCTAGGCTCTGTGGTTTAACCCACAGCGCCACCCGCGTCCCGCAGGCCAACATACAACAAGAGTAACAGAGCATCATTTAAAAGGAAAGGTGGGAAATCACAATTGAAAATGCAGAACTGGACAAAAGTAGAAAATGCAGCAGAGCTGAATGAAAGCCTCTTCCAGCTCGCAGTCATCGCTGGAGGGGCTCCTCTGCTCATTTTCTCAAGGGTTTTCTTGGAAACTGCAGCTGAAATTGGACAGAGGTGGGCAGCAGGGAGACTCCACATGCCGCCAGTGGCCCGCCTTGCTCCACCAGAAGCACCAGAAGAAAGGAACAAGGCATGTCTGAAGCTGCCATTAACCCTGAAGCACTGAGCTGGGCTGGGTCATGTATCTGTTCTATAGTGGAGAAATATGACCCACCCACCCAAAGTGAAAATCCTCTCCTGCCAACTGCAGTTGGATTCTCAGCATCTGCCCTGCATCACCAAATATTGGCATAAAAAGAGGAGGAAGGAAGGAAAAATGAAAGCTGGGATTTCTGTCTGAAAGAAGCATTGGTCCCCCCCACCAGAAGAAGAAGAAGAAGAGTTTGGTTTTGATATCCTGCTTTATCACTACCCTAAGGAGTCTCAAAGCGGCTAACATTCTCCTTTCCCTTCCTCCCCCACAACAAACACTCTGTGAGGTGAGTGGGGCTGAGAGACTTCAGAGAAGTGTGACTGGTCCAAGGTCACCCAGCAGCTGCATGTGGAGGAGCGGGGAAGCGAACCCGGTTCACCAGATTACGAGACTACCGCTCTTAACCACTACACCACACTGGCTCTCCAGCTCCCTGAGTCTGCTCCATAGCCACCCAGAACCTCAGCCATCATGTCATTCATACCTCATGGACCTATTAGAACCTCTAGGAGTTCTTTGTCAAGGAGCAGATAGAAAGAGGTGATCTGGTTAACAGGCTGGACTTGTGGTTTGGGGGGGGGAAGCGTCAGAAAAAGGCAACTAAAAGGATCAAGGGGTTGGAGCAACAGGTTGTAGAATGGATTTCTCTTTCCACAACATACTCATTTTTCAACAAAGGTCAGTGAAGCACATAATCTGAATGAGAGTTGTGCAAGCAACTTTTGGGGCCACACCATTCCTCTGGCCACACATCAACAACAAGAGGTCCACAGCTACATTCAGAGACAGCATGCACCCATCCTGGCCCCAGGATGTGCTGCCTCCGGTGGTGATCAGCAAGCTGGCTTGAGGTACAAGGCCTCCCTGAGCAACAGCCTCACTCCAGTGCACAAATCTCTGACCTCAGAGATCCTTTCCAGATGTTCATGGGGGAAGTTGATTTGGTCTGCTACAAGCTGGCCTGAGTCTTCAAAGCATCTTCCTTGCCTTTGTCAACCAGGATGGTCAAGGGGCCAGAGTGACTCCCCTGTAAAGAAAAGTTGCAGCTTTGGGGGAATTTCAGTTTGGAGAAAAGCCAAGGAAGAGGTGACTTGACAGAAGTTTATAAAATGATTTCTGGGATGGAGAAAGTGGATAGAGAAACATTTTTCTCCCTCTCTCATAAAACTAGAACTCGCAGTCATCCGGTGAAACAGAACTTTGGAAGAATCAGGACAGAAAAAATACCGTATTTTTCCGTGTATAACACGACCCCATGTATAAGACAACTCCTATTTTTGGGAGCCCTCAAGTTTCTTTTGTAAGTTTGCCGAGCTGTTGAGCAGCTGTTCCACGATCCCCCGCTCTGGTTGACCGAACTGGTGCCGTAATACACCGCATTCTGACACTCACCAAATTCTCTTCCTAAGCCGGGGAGAGCAGGTAAGCAGCCTCCTCTCTGACATTTCCCTGCTACCACTGCAGCACCAATCTTCGCTTACTTAGCATATTAAACTGTGTATAAGACGACCCTCAATTTATCAAAAAAAAAAAAAAGTACAGTGGTACCTTGGGTTACAAACGCTTCAGGTTACAGACGCTTCAGGTTACAGAGTCCGCTAACCCAGAAATAGTACCTCGGGTTAAGAACTTTGCTTCAGGATGAGAATAGAAATCGTGTGGTGGCAGCGGGAGGCCCCATTAGCTAAAGTGGTGCTTCAGGTTAAGAACAGTTTGAGGTTAAGTATGGACCTCCGGAACAAAGAAAGTACTTAACCAGAGGTACCACCGTAAACCGAGGGACATGGGTGGCACTGTGGGTTAAACCACAGAGCCTAGGACTTGCCGATCAGAAGGTCGGTGGTTCGAATCCCCGCAATGGGGTGAGCTCCCGTTGCTCGGTCCCTGCTCCTGCCAACCTAGCAGTTCGGAAGCATGTCAAAGCGCAAGTAGATAAATAGGTACCACTCTGGCGGGAAGGTAAATGGCGTTTCGGTGTGCTGCTCTGGTTCGCCAGAAGTGCTGGCCACATGACCCAGAAGCTGTACGCCGGCTCCCTCGGCCAGTAAAGTGAGATGAGCACCGCAACCCCAGAGTCGGCCACGACTGGACCTAATGGTCAGGGGTCCCTTTACCTTTACCTTACCACTGTAAACCAGAAAAAGGGTCATCTTATACATGGAAAAATACAGTAGTCCTTCTTCATGCATTACAAAGTTCAACTATGGAACCCGCTCCCAAAGGAGGCAGTGATGGCTACCAACCTTGACGGCTTTAAAAGAGGTTTAAACAAATTCACGGCGGAAAAGGTTCTGCTCTGCCTCCACAGCTGGATGTAGCAATGTTTCTTAATCCTAGTGGCTGGAAGGAGAGCTGCTCTTGTGATCAATTCCTGCATGCAGGTTTCTCAAGGACATCTGGTTGGCCACTGTGAGAACAGGAGGCTGGGCTAGTTGGGCCACTGGCCTGATCCAGCACATACTCTTCATATGTTCTTATGGTAGGAGCACATTCATCATTAGTCTTTTATATATACCAGTATATATATATACATTCTTGTTGATTTTTTTAACAGATTGGTTCCAACAGTCATACAACACAACTTCTCATCTTATACAATATTTTAGACTTCCATCAACCCCTCTGATGATTTCCCATTCTTTATCACTTATTCTGCATTTCTGCATTTCTTAATTACATTTAATTGTCCTTAACTAATAATTCTCTTCATATTCTTTCTTGCAATATTTCAAATAAGCCACCTTACAAAACTTCTTGCAGTTCTACTAGCATAATCTGTTCATCACAATTACTTTTCAAATAGTTCATATATTTACTCCAGTCTTCTAAGAATCTCTGATCCCGCAGGTTTCAAATCCTTCCTGTTAATTTATCTAATTCTGCATAGTCGCTCAACTTCATCCTCCATTCTTCTTTCGTCGGTAGTTCTTCTTGCTTCCATTCACATTCATCATTAGTCATTCCATGCCAGTCTTATTATGGTGCCTGGGCCCTCCCCACCCTAAGCCACTGAGCCTAATGGGAAGATAGCTTACTGGGAAGTACTGGTGCCCCCAGTTCCCTTCTCCTGCAATAGCCAGTTTCCTTCACTGCACAGAGCCAGTTAGCTGCTTTCCTGATAGAGTTTAAGCAACACGATAACCATATACATACGTAATAGACAATCTTTATAGAATACCTTCAAACCATAAAGAGTTCAAAATGAAATCTTCAGTCTCAAAGTCTCTGAAAATTTTTAAATGAAGTGAGCTACCAAGCTTTGTACGATGAAAGACAAGCTGTGAAGCTTTGTGTATTCAGCCAATATGATGTCCAACGCTGAACAGTGATTCCGGATATTGACTACTGTTTTGCAGAACTCTTCATCAGTGTGGTGGGTGGATATAGAATGCTTCATAAACCCATCTTATTTCGAATGACCACATTATTACATGAGAACTGTTCCACAGCATTTGATATTTTCATTTACACACATTCATTCGAAATAAGATGGGTTTTTGAAGCATTCTATATCCACCCACTCTTTAGGGTTTGAAGGAATTCTATAAAGATTGTCTATTACGTATGTGTATGGTCATCGTGTTGCCTAGACATTGTTGACGTTCTCTTTGCAACACATGGGTTTGTTTGGAGACTTCATGACAGAGTTAACATGTGTCAGGTGCCAAGTTCTAATACAGCGTAAAATTAAAGTCAGACCAGGGAAAGCATGAGACGACACGCAAGTGAAAGGGGCGCCCCTCCCACGTGCCTGCCTTGAACTCAAGCCTGTCCTCATCCGCCATCTGCTCTTGATTCAAACCAGCTTTCTCTGCGAGGGGAGTAATGTTTCGGTTCCTTTTGCTGAAGCTGATCCTGGCCCTGCCACCAGCCCTCTATGGCTGGGGGATGCAGAGCTCCTAAAGCCACAACAGAAAGTCCTTCTCCATGCAGCGTATAGTTAAACTGTGGAACTCCCTTCCACAAGAGGCAGTGGTGGCCACCAACCGGGATGGCTTTAATAGAGGATTAGGCAAATTCATGGAGGAGAGGCTATCGATGGCTCCTAGCCACAAAGGCTCTGCTCTGTCTCCACAGTTAGAGGCAGCTATGCCTGGAAACCGCAGGATGGGAGAGGGCTCTTGTGTGCCAATCCTGCTTGTAGGTTTCCCTTTGGGGCATCTGGTTGACCACTGTAAGAAGAGGGTGCCAGATTAGATGGGTGCCCATTGGCCTGAACTGGCAGACTCTTCTGTCGGATGTTGCAAGAGGGAGAAGGTGGCAAGTCACACCAGCACTGGCCCACCCATGAGGCAAAGCGATGCAAGAATGTACCTCTTGCTGCAGCAGGTGATCTGTGGTGCACTTGCTGTAAGAGTTTTATAAAGGTCATATATATATATATATATATATATATATATATATATATATATATATACACACCGTATTTTTCGCCCTATAGGACGCACTTTTTCCCCTCCAAAAATGAAGGGGAAATGTGTGTGCATCCTATGGGGCGAATGCAGGCTTTCGCTGAAGCACCGACCCCTCTCGCTCTCCAGGCTTCAGGAAGCTCTGCGCAACCCTCGGGAGACGGGCTCCGAGGGTTGCGCAGAGCTGCCTGCAGTCCCGGGATCAGCGCAGCTAAGTCCCGCCCCGCTCCGGATGGCGGCGCAGAGCTGCGTGGAGTCCCGGGATCAGCGCAGCTCTGCGCGGCCACCGGGAGCGGGGCGGGACTTAGCGCCCCGCTCCGGATGGCGGCGCAGAACTGCCTGCGGTCCCGGGATAAGCGCACTTCTCCCCATCGCCAGCCCCAGAAGCTCGGGGGACAGCGGGGAGGCAGAGCGTGCCTTCCCACTGTTCCCCGACCTGGTTCTTCCAGCCCTGCACCTGGGGGGGAAATAAAAAAATATTCTTTATTCCCCCCCCCCAAAAAAAAAAACTAGGTGCGTCCTATGGGCCGGAGCGTCCTATGGGGCGCAAAATACGGTGTATATATATATATATATATTAGATGTTCATAAATGTACCAAGCAAACACATACAAATATAATAAATAAAAATTCCTTCCAGCAGCACCTTAGAGACCAACTAAGTTTGTTATTGGTACGAGCTTTTGTGTGCATGCACACTTCTTCAGATATCTGAAGAACATGAAACATGTGAAACACAAGAGCAATCAAGTACAACATTCCTAGAGTGAACATGTTTACACATGGGGAGGAATGTTTGTCCAGCCAGCAGGTAAACTTCCTGTTTCCTTCTGGACTGGGACAGACTTCCTCTGCATGTGACTAGAGGTGGGCGTGGCCTCACCTGTGCAGGTAATGACAAAAGCACAGGGTAGGGCAACCACCTCTCTCTTTGACTACATGCATCAAAGAAGCAACATCTGCTTCGCCAAAGATGCTCTCTTGGCCAGCCAAGAGAGGACAGAGGGGCTGTCTCCTTATGAGATAGTTTCCAGGTATATGTTACTTTTCTAAGCTAAGTCTGCCTTCTGGGATCAGATTGTGAACAGAATGTGAGTAAACTCTTTTAATACTTTTATAGAAGACTGTGTCGTGTCTTAGCTTTTATGAGGGAATAAGGGGGAAATACCAGAACAGTTATTATAGAGGCTTTAGCGGGCCTGAGCAAACGCATCCGCTGCAAGTTTAAAATGAAGAACGTTACTCTGCTAAATTGTGGAACTTGTTTACACAAGTTGGAAAGGCTATAATCAAACAATATATCCTCTCCTGCATCCCTGAGCATCCCCACAGAAATGTGGCCCCCCACCGCCCCTCCGAACACCAGAACCTGTGGAACTTCACTCCTTCTTTCCTGGTGAGGGACACCATTTGTTAGTTTGCCTCAGGTGCTAAAATGTCTTGGACCAACCCTGGGCCACACACCCCTCCCCATCTCCCTATCCTTAACCTGGCACAGGAGAAAGGAACAGCAGGGAACGCATCTCCCCTCCTCCTCCAGCTTTTGAGCCTGAATCCAAGCTGCCCTTTTGCAAGAGCATCAGTGCAGGGATCTATGTAAAGCAGGCTTGATTGGCTAATCCTCCCGAGTCCCCCCTGCTCTTGCCCTGCCTGAGACCGGCAGGGACCTGGATGCATTTTAATAGATCTAGAGCTTGCAGGAGTCTTGCTTTCTGGGGAGCTCATTAATGAGGTACAAGCATTAAACTTTCATGAAGAAGAAGAAAGGGAGGCTGGAGCCGGGCCTTTCGGAGGGGGAGCTGAGCATCGCTGACCCCATTTGTTCTCGGGGGCCAAAGAGACATCCGCTGCCTCTCCTGCCTCAAAGGCCTCAAATACCCAAGATCCTTTATTCCACACTCAGAAAGGAAAGGCATGTTTTCCCTTTGCCCTCCTGCATCTCCAGGGCTCGCCAGAAAACATAGCTGTCAACCATCCCTTATTTGGTGGGAAAGTCCCTTATCCCAGCGCCGTGTCCCGCTGCTGTCCCTTATTGATGATGTCCCTTAAATTTCCCGGGTTTCAAAGGAAGCAGCTCCTCTCCCTGCCTACCAGCCAGCCAGGGAGGAGGGAGCCTCCAACTGTGCTTCTTGGCTGCGATGCTCACCCAATAAAGAGTCTAAGAACGACTGGGGGCGGAGCTTGCATGCCTTGTGTTGATCCAATCGGCCGCGTTGCCTGGGGACTCGCCTTTGCTCAGCGCTTCCCAGCGGAGAGGTGACGATGATTTTCCTCGCTGCATCCTCTTTGCCGGGTTGCTGCACTGTGGGAACCACCGCTTGAGGCTTCGTTTGCCTGCTGGCTGGGCTTTCTGCCTTTGGCTCGGAGGGGCTCAGAGGTTGAACATACCTGTGTTCGGAAAATCCCTTATTTTGGCTGCTGATCCCTTATTTTCGAGGCTGCTGGTCTCTTATTTTCAAATCTGTAAGTTGACAGCTATGCCAGAAAACACTTGGGACAAATAAAGTTCAGAACCTAAGGAGATCCTGCCCATCTAGTCCAGCATCTCACAGTGGCCGACCAGATGACCATTCAGGGAAACCCCAAAACAGAAACCAGGTACAAGAGCCCTCTCTGGACTAGTGGGCCTTAGTCTCGGTTGCAGGGGAGGTTGTAGCCTCTGCCTGCCCCTTCATGGAAAAAGATATCCCAATAATGGGATCTGCGAGGAGTCGCATCTGTCCAGGTACCCAGGTGGGTGCTTGGGCCAGAGCACTCCTCGATGGGGACCCCTCTGGGGGTACCCCTATTTGATGAAGGTCATAGGACTCCCCAGTTGTGTCTGCCCTGGGAACACTCCAAGAGGAAGGGCTGGAGTGTGAAAAGGTATATCCAGTGCCTATGCCACACCTTTCACATCCGTAATCAATAAAGTTGTGGCCTATTTGACGCAGGTGGCGCTGTGGGTTAAACCACAGAGCCTAGGACTTGCCAATCAGAAGGTTGGCGGTTCAAATCTCCGTGATGGAGTGAGCTTTCGTTGCTCGGTCCCTGCTCCTGCCAACCTAGCTGTTCAAAAGCACGTCAAAGTGCAAGTAGATAAACAGGTATCACTCCGGCGGGAATGTAAACGGCATTTCCATGTGCTGCTCTGGTTGTCCAGAAGTGGCTTAGTTATGCTGGCCACTAGACTTGGAAGCTGTACGCCGGCTCCCTCGGCCAATAAAGCAAGATGAGCGCCGCAACCCCAGAGTCGTCCATGACTGGACCTAATGGTCAGCAGTCCCTTTACCTTTACATTCTTTGTCCTTTGTGGGGGGGCCGGACTATATTTTGCGGGGGGGGGGGGGATGAATGAATTCCTATGCCCCACAAATATCCCAGAGATGCATTTTAAATAAAAGCACACATTCTACTCATGTAAAAACACACTGATTCCCAGACCGTCCATGGGCCGGATTTAGAAGGTGATTGGGCCAGATCCGGCCCCCGGTCCTTAGTTTGCCTACCCATGGTCTTGAGCCTTAATCTGGGGAAAAGGCAGGATATAAATAAATTGTCGTCGTTATTTGGATGCTTCGACATACCATGCTTTGCAGATGATGCTGCAGTCATTCCTGGGCTCCCAGGCACTTGACCTATGCTCAGCAGGTAAGGGGGCCTTGTGGCCCTGCCCATAGAACATGCCATGCCCCCCCCCCAGGGACAGCATCTGAAGACACCCCAGTTTCCGACCTGCCTGTCCACCTGCCATCCCCAGCATGTCCCAAGGGGCTCCTTGGTTTTGCAAAAGAAAGCTTTGAAAAGCTGAGCTCCATTGCTAACCTGCTTTGTGGTGAGACTTAGCAGGTTTGACAGCCGCTGGGCGAGGAGGTGGGAGGTTTTGAAATTTAAATAGCATGTTTTCCACATCTGCCTTTGGATCCAACCTGAGGGTAATCGTTTTACATCCCCGTGCAGCTGGAAAAGTGACGCTACCCAACGTTTAGCTCCTTTCCTTGTGCAAGGACAACCCCCCCCCCAGCTCTCAGCCCCCCACCCACCCACACGCATACACGCTTCCTGAAAATATTTTCGGCGATGAGATCCAGAATAAATACATCCAAGCGCTAATGCTTCTTGAAGCCAAACACGGCCCATTCCTTATTTTCCACCAGCTAAATAGTTTATTGATGGGGATTTGCTTCAGAGCGGAAAAAAAGAAAAGTATTGTCGACTGGAATCTAAGCGCTGCATTTCTTGGAAGGGAGTTTTGCAGATTTCCTTCTGAATGTCAATTCATATTTCCTGCCCATGGAATTAGGAGGGGAAGGGAGGACCAAAGCGGCCGGCAGCCCTTCGGGGCAGCTCTGTGTATGGGGCATTGTCTGAGCACATCCAGTTCTCACTGCCCAACACAACATGCACACGCACACAGCAGGTTCCTTGGCTGCCCCCAACCCCAGCCCCTCCAGGAAAGAGAGGAAAGACCCACACAAACCACAGGGCAATCAATGGGGCTGCACGGCTGCTCTCCTGAGCCACAGCTTTCTTGAAGGAATTTCCCCAAGGTCTGCTTGGACATGCATACAATTATACATGGCATGGAGGAAGCGGGCAGGGAAAATTTTTGTCTCCCTCTCTCATAAGAAGAAGAGTTTGGATTTGATATCCCGCTTTATCACTACCCCAAGGAGTCTCAAAGCAGCTAACATTCTCCTTTCCCTTCCTCCCCCACAACAAACACTCTGTGAGGTGAGTGGGGCTGAGAGACTTCAAAGAAGTGTGACTGGCCCAAGGTCACCCAGCAGCTGCATGTGGAGGAGTGGGGAAGCGAACCCGGTTCACCAGATTACGAGTCTACCACTCTTAACCACTACACCACACTAGAACCCAAGGTCATCCAGCGAAGCTGATTGCTGGAAGATTTGGGACAGATAAAATAAAGTTCTTCATGCACCGTGCAGTTAAACCAGGGGTCAGCAAACTTACTGTGCCTCGGGCTGGTGTCTCCAGCACCAATCGCACAGACGAGCACATGCCCAAACGCGTGTGCACACGCTATTTCCGGCACACTTCCGGGTTGGAGGAGCACCAGAAATAGCTTGTGCGCATGTGCACGGGCCTCCTCCGACCCGGATGTGCACCAGAAATAAACGCTTGCACATGCACAAATAACACATGCACATGCTCACAAGCTATTTCCGGTGCTCCTCCGACCCGAAAGTGGGCAGCGGTGCAGCGCAGCACCAGTAAGAGCGGGCGGTGGCAGCGGGCAGCGGGGGTCGCCGCGGGCCGGATAAACGAGTCTCTCGGGCCTTATCCAGCCCACGGGCCTTAGTTTGGGGACCCCTGAGTTAAACTATGGAACCCAGTTCCACAGGAGTCAGGAATGGCCACCAACCTGGATGGCTTTAGAAGAGGATTGGACAAAGGCATTGAGATCTTAAAGACTGTTGTAAGATTGAGGACTGCTGAGATGTTACGGTGATAAGAAATAGAGAATTGCAGCTGTAAATCATAACTTTAAGGAATGTATAAAGAAAATGAGGGAATGAATTGAATGGAGGGTTGCTGAGAAAGGTTAAACATAAGGATGTAGAAAAAGGGAGGTATGGAGAAGTCCGGGAAATAAGGTGTATGAAAATATGTTTAAGAAATTATACATGTTTATTTGTTTGTATGTTTTGTTCTGTTTTGTTTTATTATATGTTTGGAAAATTAATAAAAATTATTTTTTTAAAAAAAGGACAAAGGCATTGAGAAGAGGGCTTTCGATGGCTACCAAGCCATGGTGACTCTGCTCTGCCTCCACAGACAGAGGCAGCAATACTTCTGAATACCAGTCACAGGAAGCCCCAAGAAGGGAGAGGGCTCTCGTTCTTGAATTCTGCTTGTGGGTTTCTCACAGGGGATCTAGTTGGTCACTTTGAAAGCAGGATGCTGGACTAGATAAGCCCCCGGCCTGATCTAGCAGGCTCTTCTTATGACATTAAAATGCCACGAGCATGCACCCACGTGACGATGGAAACTGACTTTCCCTCTAAGATCAAGTATTAGTCATTGGCTATATTTATTATTATGCCTCTCTGGGTTGCCATCAGCTGCTGTCAGCTCATAATCTTTGCAACCGCGTTTACAGAATCAAGTTCAGCATTTATTTATTGCTTTGAAGCATTTATCTGCTACTGTTCAGCCAAAACGTCCACAATATCGCCCAAATTTAAAGCAAGCAACTAGCAGAAGCATTAATAAAATAATTTGGCAACGGAAAAAAGGGATAAACAGCACTGCAACATTGCCACCAAAAGCAGAATCGACCCACAAGGATGCTGTGGGACTACAATTCCCATTACCCCTGACAATTGGTCAGGATGGCTGCTGGGAATTTATTTGAGGCTATTCTTCTCTCAAATATTTACATGACTTTATTGCTGCCGTTTCTGAATATTCTGTTTCCATGTCAAATGTAAGCCTCTGCTCTAAACATTCCACATATCATAATTAAAAACAGCTTCTGTATTTACCCAGGCTACTTAGTATCATGACAGGACGATCAAAGGAAAGACTGCCTCCATCAATGCCTAGAGTGAGTAGGACTTAGATGCACCTGGTGAGAGAAGGAGGGTGGATTTCACCACTCCACTAGGAGACAAATCCCCCCCCCTTCCAGGCCTACCAGAAAAATGCAAATGAAGCCAGCTGGATGCCACCCTGCCTCCTTGGAAGGGGAGGGGCAAAGTCCTCTTTCTGGCATCCTTCCTGGCCAAGACCACTGAATGCTGAGTCAGTGGCTTGAAGTTGAGTCTGAGAAGCAAAGAATCTGCTCCTGAACTGGGGTGGGGTGGAGGAAGGGTTGTTTTGCCCCACTTTGCTGACACAAGGTGCCTTTTGCCTGCTCTCGATTCCTGGAGAGGGATGACCAGACCACCGAGGGATCCATGCTCTAGTTAGGTCCAGGCTGCGTTGTCGTGGTGGGTAATATAGGAAGTGGTCCAGAACATAGCTGTCAACTTACAGATTTGAAAATAAGGGACCAGCAGCCTCGAAAATAAGGGATCAGTAGCCAAAATAAGGGATTTTAGTCAACCAGCAGCCAAACGAAGCCCCAAGCGGGGGTTCCCACAGCGCAGCAATCCGGCAAAGGGGATGCAGCAAGGGAAACCACCATCACCTCTCCGCTGGGAAGCGCTGAGCAAAGGCGAGTCCTCAGGCAATGCGGCCAATTTGATCAGCACAAGGCATGCAAGCTCCACCACCCAGTCGTTCTTAGACTCCTTATTGGATGAGCAACACAGCCAAGCAACACGGTTGGAGCTTCCCTCCTCCCTGGCCGGCAGGGAGGGAGGGAGAGGAGCTGCTTCCTTTGAAACCCAGGAAATTTAAGGGATATCATCAATAAGGGACAGCAGCAGGACACGGCGCTGGGATAGGGGACTTTCCCGCCAAATAAGGGACGGTTGACAGCTATGGTCCAGAGGTTGATGCAGAAGATGGCTGCAAGAGCCTTAAGTGGAGTACAGGGTCAGATTTAAGGTGCTGGTTTTGACCTTTAAAGCCCTTCACAGCCTAGGACCCTCATACCTACGGGACCGCCTCTCCCGGTATGCCCCGCGGAGGACCATAAGGTCCATAAATAGCAACACCCTAGAGGTCCTGGGCCCTAAGGAAGTCAGATTAGCCTCAACCAGAGCCAGGGCCTTTTCAACACTGGTTCCGGCCTGGTGGAACGCTCTGTCTCGTGAGACCAGGGCCCTGCAGGATCTGATTTCTTTCCGCAGGGCCTGTTAGACAGAGTTGTTCCGCCTGCCCTTTGGCTTGGAATCAGCCTGATCCCCTCCCCCTCTTTCCTTTTCCTTCTGTGATGGAACTCCTACTTGGGGACTTCCCTGGCTTTTTTCTGGCCCACGTAGGACCAGTATGGATAGTTACCCTTGGTGAAGACTTGACGTTTTCATCCCCCAAAAAGTTTTCGATTTGAGCTTTACTGAAAGGAGGCTGTATTTTAATGTTGTATTTTAATCTTGTTTTTTTAAAGTTGTATTTCAATCAATTGTTTTTGTATCTGGTGTTAGCTGCCCTGAGCCCGGTCTTGGCTGGGGAGGGCGGGGTATAAATAAAACTTTTTATTCTTATTCTTCTTATTAAGCAGGATCAGGTGTTAACAGATGTATAATGTCAATGGTCACCCATCCAACAAACTTGTTTTGGGGGACAACTGGATGTCACAAGAGGAAGACCAGGGCAGGTCACACACATTAGAAGAGGCGGCTGGATCAGGCCAATGGCCAGTCTAGCCCTGCATCTTCTTGTTGCAGTGGACAACCAGATGCCTATGGGAAACCTACAAGCAGCACCTGAGCCCAAGAGCCCTCTCCCCTCCTGGGGTTTCCAGCAACTGAGATTCAGAAGCACTGCTGCCTCCAACTGCGATGGCAGAGCTGAGCCATGGTGTCTAATCTATGGTTACCAGACATCCCCGTTTCCCGGGGACAGTCCCCAGATTTTCATATCTGTCCCTGGAATTTCCCCGGATTTATATTTTAAGTGTTGTAGATTTATTAGGTAAAGGTAAAGGGACCCCTGACCATTAGGTCCAGTTGCGGACGACTCTGGGGTTGCGGCGCTCATCTCGCTTTATTGGCCAAGGGAGCCGATGTACAGCTTCCGGGGCATGTGGCCAGCAGGACTAAGCCGCTTCTGGTGAACAAGAGCAGCACACGGAAATGCTGTTTACCTTCCTGCTGAAGCGGTACCTATTTATCTACCTGCACTTTGACGTGCTTTCGAACTGCTAGGTTGGCAGGAGCAGGGACCAAGCAACAGGAGCTCACCCCGTCATGGGGATTCAAACCACCGACCTTCTAATCGGCAAGTCCAAGGCTCTGTGGTTTAACCCACAGCGCCACCCGCATCCCTTGTAGATTTATTGGTAGGGAATGAATGTTGCGTGATTGGTTCAACGGCACAAGACATATATCATATGGGGACTTCCGGCGAGGCAATATGGCGGGCGCCACGGCAGCAAGCAGCTCCTGAAGCCAGCCAGAGCCAACTGCGCTACCAGGCTGGCTCCAGGCTGCTGAGACTGCCACTGCCGAGGGGGAACCGGGGACACGCAGTGCGTCAACTGGGGGAACTGCTGACCAACCCCTGCAACCCAAATCGAGCTGGAAGTGATAGCGCCTGGCTGACTGCCCAGTGGTGCTCCGGGGCCAGGAAAACCCCGGAGCTGATGCAGGGAGAAGGAGGAGAGGAGAAGGAGGAGAGAGAAAGAGGAAGGGGGGAAAAGAGGGGAGCCCCGACCTTACCGGGCCGTTGCCACTGAGGAGGAGACATAGGAGAGCACCGGGAGGACAAGGACACGTGGCCGAGCCCAGGCCCGACCTGAGCCTACTCCATGGCGGCTAGCACTCCAAGAGCCCAGAGGAAGGCCGCGCAACAGAGGAGACCACAGAAGAGAAGATATTACTTCTTTTTTTTTTAAAAAAAAAACCTATTTTTTTCTCTTTTCAAAAAAAAAGTGTCCCCGAACTCTTTGAAAAAAATCTGGTAACCTTAGTCTAATCCCCATTGATGGCCCTCTCCTCCGCCTGGAATATGTCCAACCGTCTTTCAAAGCCATCCAAGTTGGTGGCCATCACTGCCTCCTGTGGCAGTGAGTTCCATAGTTTATCTATGTGTTACATGAAGAAGGACTTCCTTTTATCTGTCCAGAATCTTCCAACAGTCAGCGTCATTGGATGTCCAAGAGTTGTAGTGTTACAAGAGAGGGAGTAAAAACCTTTCTCAAGGGAGTTTGTGAGACAACCCACCAGTCAATCATGCAGCTTGGCCCAAAAGGCCTATCCTGGTCAAAAACTGGCCCGCAGAGCTAAAGGCATACCCCATGCCCTGCTCTGTCCCAGGCACACAGTATATTCAAACGTTGCACACATCCGATTTCTCTTGTGAGCGTTTGCTGACGCACGACGCTCTCCGTTGAACATCTCCATGTTTCTTAGGATGAGATTTCTTTGCACTGCCTGTGGGTCTCCCCACCTGCCCTGAGTTTTGGAAACTCAAGGTCCACTGTGCACCCAGCTAATTTCTAAATCATTTTCAAGGTACAAGTTTCCAATATACCAGACATGCACAAAACAGTGGTTAAGGAAAAGACATTTTGCTGCCTGAGGCGAAAAACAAGATGGCACCCTCCTCCAAGGCTCGTCCTGAAGCCAACTGGACTGGTAGTTGAATCCTACTTTAATACAGTGGTACCTCAGGTTACATACACTTCAGGTTACATACGCTTCAGGTTACAGACTCCGCTAACCCAGAAATAGTGCTTCAGGTTAAGAACTTTGCTTCAGGATGAGAACAGAAATCATGCTCCGGCGACGCGGCAGCAGCGGGAGGCCCCATTGGCCAAAGTGGTGCTTCAGGTTAAGAACAGTTTCAGGTTAAGTACAGACCTCCGGAACGAATTAAGTACTTAACCCGAGGTACCACGGTACTGGTGAAACGACTACCCTCAAGGGCAAAAGGCTAGCCTAGGGGCTACAGGGCAGGTCATATGACACTCACAGCTCTGTTCGCTCACTGCCCCACCTCAGCATCCACCGCCTGAGGCAGCTGCTTCATTCTACCTCATTGTAGGGCTGGCCCTGATGGGATGAACCAGATCCGCTTTAAAGTGCCATGTGTCCATACACAGACAGCCCTGAACTCCCAGGAGAGAGGAGCAAGACGATGTTGGTTCTCCTGGAGTTCTGCAGTCAAGTCACCTGATGGAAAACAGCAAACAGAAATGGCCAGGAAGCCTTTTTCCCTTGGCCTCTCTTACCTGAGACAATTGAAGCAAGTCTGAATATATCAGTGAGACGAGAGGTGACTGGTTCGTAGGGGGAAGCTTCATAAAACTCTTCTCCTGGAATGAGAAGGAGGAGAAAGAGAGACTCTTAGAAACTCATCATGTCCTTTTGCTTTTGCACGGGGCGGGGGCAGAGAGCCACAGATCCCTGGATCCCTGTTAATCTGCGATTTGTTTCTTGTGAAAACAAACTCAGAGCAGTTGACCAAAAACCTAAATCAATAGCATTGTTAATCAGAAAAATTAACAACAACAATTTAAGGCTTTGGAGAATTTAAAATGACAATAGACTAAGCACAGATTAAAACTCACACCAACTTTCTAAAGATCTGGGCAGGCTTGTTTTTAACAGGCAGCAAAAAGAGGACAGTGAAGACGTCTGTCTGATGTCAGTAGGCAGGGAGTTCCAGAGTGTAGGTTCCACCACACTAATATACTAACTTCTTGCAAATGTGGAATGAGTATTATTTGGCACCTATAACAGCACCACCTCCACTGATTGGATAAGAGGGTGATGTGGCTCAGCAGCTATCATGGGTTGGCCTTAGCTGATCTGTGAAATCAGATTCAGCTCACAAACACTTTTCTCCAGATAAAGCTCTCTTCCCCCCTTTTTCTTGATATCTGACCTATGAAACAGGACTGACAGCCTCACAGGGTTGTTGCAAGCATGAAAGAGGCAAAGGCTATTGTAATAGGTATGAGTTACTCGTGCGTAAGCTGGTGCCTTTCTCGGTTAATTTGCCTTGTTAAACCTTTCTGACTGCACAGCCCCTTCTCATGGCGGCTGCCTCAGTCACTGGCAGAATCCGTCAGTGGGCATTTCTTGAACCTCTTCCAACATAAAAGTTGTTTGACACCCAGTCTCCTCCTCCTCTCACTGCGTGGGAGTCTTCTGCGCAGGGAAGGCGTGGGTAGCGGAGGACCTGGGCTCTCCTCACTGATGTCCAGTGAAGAGTCCTGGAGCCCTCTCTCCAATTCCCCCGTCTGCCCCCCTTTATCCCTGGTGTTGCGCTGATTGGCTTCCCCCTCTACTGAGCTGCTTCTCCCCCTGGTGCTGGGTCCTTCGCCAGCATCATCTGGGAGCCTCCCCTTCGCCTCTCGCTCCGATGTCAGTTCCCTGACATCCATTTTAACACGGACAGTTCTAAGCATCAAGAGCCTAAGTAGTTTGATTGAACGGCCCCTGAAGCTGCTCAGGCAAGGCATTTCAGATGCATCCGGGAGCCCTTGCATTCCCAATTCACCCCTGAAGCCCTGGTGTGACCGTGATTCACACACCAGACCAGAGGGGCACGGAAGCAATCCAGAAGAGGGAGGGCCCCAGTTTAAACCATGGATTTCAGCAGCTCTTAGTCCCAACGCCACTTTAAACCACAGAATTTTAGAGTTGGAAGGAACCCCAAAGGCCATCTAGTCCAATCCTCTGCAATGCAGGAATCAAAGCTAAAGAATCCCTGGCCATCCACCGTCTGTTTAAAAACCTCCTACAAAAGAGGGTCTTCTCTGTATCGTTCCAATTTTAGTATAAAGGTAAAGCGACCCCTGACCATTAGGTCCAGTCATGGATGACTCTAGAGTTGTGGCGCTCATCTCGCTTTCTTGGCCGAGGGAGCCAGCGTACAGCTTCCGGGTCATGTGGCCAGCATGACTGAACCACTTCTGGTGAACCAGAGCAGCGCACAGAAACTCTGTTTACCTTCCCGCCGGAGCGGTACCTATTTATCTACTTGCACTTGATGTGCTTTCGAACTGCTAGGTTGGCAGGAGCTGGGACCGAGCAACGGGAGCTCACCCCGTCGCAGAGATTCGAACCGGCGACCTTCTGATCGGCAAGTCCTAGGCTCTGTGGTTTAACCCACAGTATATGTGCTACCGAAGCGAGTACCCTACAACAGAGAGCCTGCCACCTTCTGAAGTAGCCTGTTCCACAGGCAAACAGCTCTTGCCACCAAAAATCTCTTCCTATTGTTTAGTCGGAATCTCCTTCCCTTAAATTGGATCCATTGGTTCAGGTCCTGCCCTCTGGAGCAGCAGAAAACAAGCTTACTGCATCCTGCATATGACAGCCCTTCAGGTATCTGGAGATGGCTATCATGTCACCTGTCAGCCTTCCCTTCTCCAGGCTAAATAACTCCAATAATAATAATAATAATAATAATAATAATAATAATAATAATTCATTATTTATACCCCACCTATCTGGCTGGGTTTCCCCAGCCACTCTGGCCGGCTTCCAACAAAATATTAAAATACAGTAATGCATCAAGCATTAAAAGCTTCCCGAAACAGGGCTGCCTTCAGATGTCTTCTAAACGTCTGGTGGTTGTTTTTCTCTTTGACATCTGATGGGAGGGCGTTCCACAGGGCGGGCACCACTACCGAGAAGGCCCTCTGCCTGGTTCCCTGTAACTTGGCTTCTCACAGTGAGGGAACCGCCAGAAGGCCCTCAGTGCTGGACCTCAGTGTCAACTGGTCCTCCTCCTAAGGCTTCATTTCCGGACCCTTGACCATTTACTTCAGGGGTCGGCAAGGTTTACCTCGCCTGGGCCGGTTCACTCCAGCAGAGATCCCTCTGTAGGTTGTATTGTGTGTGTGAGAGAGAGAGTGCATGCGCACGCAGATGCAATTTCCAGCAACGCAGAAGCGAGTCCCCATGCCGCGCCGGTTTAGTGCAGCACACGGGGACTCACCGAGCGGGCGGCTCGGGGGCCAGTTAAATGATCCCTGTGGGCCGCTTGTGGCCCATGGGCCTTAGGTTGCCAACCCCTGATTTACTTGTTCCACCCTTTGTGATCAGGAGTTGCAAAACAAGCTCAAAGAATGGAAAGACTCTGGTGGAGGAGGAGGAGGAGAAGACTTCCCTCCCAGGTTCCTCCTGGGCTGCTTACTCACAGAAGATATTCTCAGCCTGCAGGAGGAGGAGGAGGAGGAGGAGGTGATGGTGGCAGCTGCCCCCCTCCTCTCTTGTAATTAAGAAGCTCAGCTGCTCAAACACAAGGTTATTAGCAAGCCAGGAGCACTCCAGGAAGGGTCAGCCCCCACCACAGGAGCTCCTCGCTGGACAGTTACAAATGCATTTCATTACAGTACTGGGGATTGTTCCCCATTGCCAGGCGAGCTCAGCTGCCCCCGTGCACAGAGGCTGCTTTTCAAGGGCACGCTTCTCACACAGGCTGCTTCTCTCCTTTCTCAATAGGGAACGGGAGCCCGGGAAGGGAAAGACAGAGCTTTAAGGGGAGGTTCACATGGAAATCATAGAGTTGTAGAGGCGTCATCCCCCTGCAATCCGACTTGAAATGCAGCAAGGTCGTTTCCCAGCCACCCACAGAGTTCCAAGATGCATTTACAGAGGATCGTTCCCATCAGGAAGTGGGATGCCTGAACCCGACACGCAGGATGGTTGACAGATTCTGTGTACAGATCTGTAGGCACAGAACACCCCCCGACCCAAACTAGTTCGTTAAGAAAATCCCCATACAGTGGTGCCCCGCAAGACGAATGCCTCGCAAGACGGAAAACCCGCTAGACGAAAGGGTTTTCCGTTTTTGAGCTGCTTCGCAAGACGAATTTCCCTATGGGCTTGCTTTGCAAGATGAAAACGTCTTGCGAGTGTTCCATTTTTTTTTCACTCCCCCCCCCCCTTTTTCTAAGCCGCTAAGCCGCTAATAGCCTTTTAGCCGCTAAGCCGCTAAGCCTTTAATAGCCGCTAATCCGCTAAACCGCTAATAGCGCTAAGCCACTAAGCCGCTAATAGGGTTGCTTCGCAAGACGAAAAAACCGCTAGACAAAGAGACTCGTGGAACGGATTATTTTCGTCTTGCGAGGCACCACTGTACTTGGTTCCATGGGTGACTCTGGGTCAACTCTCTGCAGCAGCTTATCTTAAAGTTTTAAGTATCTATAGGCTTATCCCATTTATAATTTTTAAATTTATTGTTGTACATTGTTTTAAATGTTTGTTTTCCTTCTGGGATTGTACCCCCAAGTGTGTTTTACAAGCTGGTCTCTACCTGTAATAAATTATCTATCTATCATCTATCTATCACAGGACCTTTTCAGTTTCCCACCCTGACAATTACTATTTACGAAGCTGTTGTCTGCGCACACGTGATGGCCAGACATTTGCGCGGCCGCTGACTCTGCACCCAGTTTCCTAATCAGATTGAAGCTGGTTTCAGAAACGGCAGCATTTGTCAAGGAACAGCAGGACCGAAACGGATCGTGGCTAACATCGTGTGAACGCGGCTTCTAAATTTAGCAGTGGGAGTGCACTGGATGCAGAGGAAGCGGTCATTTGAACGTGCCCAAAGAGGCTCTGGGGACACAGGTGGCACTGTGGACTAAACCACTGAGCCTAGGGCTTGCCAATCAGAAGGTTGGTGGTTCGAATCCCTGCGACGGGGTGAGCTCCCATTGCTCAGTCCCTGCTCCTGCCGACCTAGCAGTTCGAAAGCACGTCAAAGTGCAAGTAGCTAAATAGGTACTGCTCTGACGGGAAGGTAAACGGCATTTCCGTGCGCTGCTCTGGTTCGCCAGAAGCAGCTTAGTCATGCTGGCCACATGACCAGGAAGCTGTACGCCGGCTCCCTCGGCCAATAAAGCAAGATGAGCGCTGCAACCCCATAATCATCCGTGACTGGACCTAATGGTCAGGGGTCCCTTTACCTTTAAAGAGGCTCTGACTTCCATCTAAGTGTGCAAAGGGGGAGTAAGTGAGGAAAGTCCTGGTGTCTGTCAGCCATAGCTCAGTGGCAGAGCAGCTGCCTTGCATGTAGAAGGTCCCAGGTTCAATCCCTGGAATGCCCAGGAAGGGTTGGGAGAGACCTCCTCCCCGAAATCCTGGAGCGCTGCTGCCGGTCAGGGCTTGTCCACATCCCTGTTTGTCCCGTGCTTAAAAAAGCTCAGGTCTGAGTGGTTTTCCACTTCTCCCATGCTTTCTAGGCACAGGTCCAAACGGTTTTGCATTTGCCCCACAGCTCCCCTGGAAAAATGCTCTTTACTGTTGAATTGGAACAAACAGCAATCCATGGAAAACTCAGTTGCTGTTTGGTCTGATTCAGTGGTAAGAGCCGTTCAGCAGTGGAACAGACTCCCACGAGATATGACAGACTCTCCTTCCTTGGAGGTTTTTAAGCCGAGGTTGGATAGCCATCTGCCAGGGAAACTTTAAATGAGATTCCTGGACCTCAGGGGGGTTGGGCTGGATGACCCTTAGGGTCCCTTCCAACTCAGCAATTCTATGAAATCGATTAAGTGGCTAGCCTTGCTTCTGCCTCCATGAAGCTGGAGAATTGCTGGCGTGGAATCAAAGCTTTGTCTCTCCATGGGCAGCTCTGACAGGCCACAGCTTTGCATTTCCCCCTCGCTGGGCTTGCAATGACAAATCACACATTCGCAATTCAGGTGCCTCAGCTGCTTCTTTTTCTATATCGCCTCGCCAGGGCCATAAGTAATTAGGTATCTGAAAAACTTTGCCCCTCGCTAGGAAAATTGCCGTGCATCAAAAGGGCAATGGACTTCCCCTGAGCTGGAGGAGGCAGAAATAGCCTCTGGGGGAAGCACCAAGATGGAACGGGAGCTGCCTTGTGGGTGGGTGGGGAGCTCAGCTGGGCTCCTTCCAGAAGGAAATAGGGCCTTTGGGCAGTTGCTCAGGGGCAACATCTTGGGCAGGTGGGCAGATCTTGCCGTTTGCAAACTATCCTTTGCCTGTAGGTGCAGAGAAATATGCCCAGAGACTTGCATTTGCAGGAAACAGGAAACTGTGCCACGGATCTTATATGTGTAAAATGGGGTGCATCCATCAACAGAGCACCCCCCTTTTCACCAATGCTTTCCTCCCTCCTCCTGCCAGTTTACTTATAGCTGCTGCACCTTCCTAGGCTAGTTTGTTTCTGACAGATTAACATAGAAAAACTGAGATAATGAGGTACCGGTAAATGGCACACAGAGGCTGGGTACTGCCTTCTTTTTCATTGACAGGGTCCCTACTTCATGCTAAAAATTGAAATGGTAACACTTAGAATCACAGAATTGTAAAAGCCGGAAGGTACCCCCTCTCCCCGGATCATCTGATCCAACCCACTCCAGGGCAGAAATCTTTGCAAGATTCTTTGCATTTCCAGTGAAAGGCAAAAGGCTGCATTTCAGCTGGCTGGAGATCTTTTGTGAAATCTCGATGCGTTTTGCACATTGAACCTCTGCAATCAGGAATAATATATGATGATGATGATGATGATGATGATGATGATGATGATGATGATAATAATAATAATAATAATAATAATAATAATAATAATAATAATAATAATAATAATAATATATTATTATTATTATTTATACCCCGCCCATCTGGCTGAGTTTCCCCAGCCACTCTGGGCGGCTTCCAATCGAGTGTTAAAAACAATACAGCATTAAATATTAAAAACTTCCCTAAACAGGGCTGCCTTCAGATGTCTTTTAAAGAGAAGATAGCTGCTTATTTCCTTCACATCTGAAGGGAGGGCGTTCCACAGGGTGGGCGCCACTACCGAGAAGGCCCTCTGTCTGGTTCCCTGTAACTGCACAGAGTTCCATGGATCCTACCCCCACTTAGATTGCTGGTATGTGTGCATTGTAATGGATCAACACCATTACCTGCATTCCTGGACACGCTGTGGGGAGGAGGGCCATGTGGGACTCTCCTGATGAGCTGCTGCACTTCAGAATTTGCCATGGCACTGCAAGTCTGGATTGCAGGTAGTGCCAAGGGGGACACGTACCTTGGGCAGCCCGTTAGAGGGACAGCAAACCATATTTTGTCCCCTTCCTTTTTCATACCCCTCGCTGCCTGCAGCAACGCAGAAGCAAGCCCCTTTCAATTTGGTTTCTTTGCAGGGTTTGTTCTCCACTGGGTGGGGAAGGGGAAGAGGTGTAGCCAGGGAAAGAAGGCATGGGAAAGGGAGCACACCTGGTCTGCAAGAGCAGCAGCTTCAAAAGAGCAGCCAGCAAGGTCATGTGGCTTGGAAGATGTGCTTGAAAAGCCTACAATCTTAACCAAGTCCATACAGCAGTAAACCTTATCCAGCCTCTCTTCAAAGAAAGCTTGGTCTAGGCTTCCCTGGGATTCTCCCATCGAAGAATGAGATGCAGACTTGCACAACCGGCACTGGTACAGGTGCCATGTAATACCCGTTATCCATTTATAAGAACTCAAATCGTTTGGTTCTTTGGAACTCCCCGCCTCATGAAATCAGGCCGGCGTCTTCACTGTACTTTTCACAATGCCAGTGCTGCCAATTGAAGCAATCATGTCGGCAGACATGGGTGAGGCGATCTCGCAAGTAAACCGGTCCCAAGTTGTTAAGGGCTTTATATACTAATAGCAACACCTTGAACTTGGCCCAGTAGCAAGCTGGCAACCAGTACAGATCTCTGAGCAAAGGTGTTCTGTGCTGACAAGGCCTCACTCCCGTCAGCAATCGTGCTGCAGCATTCTGCACTAACTGCAGCTTCCAGATCAAGCGCAATGGAAGCCCCACATAGAGTGCAATGCGGTCTCATCCATGAAATAACTGGTGCATGAACTACTGTGGCTAAGCTGTCCGTAACTGTTTGAAACTGTTCTCCCTGAATTATTCCTCCACCTGCTTACAAGGAGAGGCTTACTAGCCATTTTAGGCACTGATTTCTTTCTGTTTTGTTTTTTAAAAAATGATCTCTTAAAGCAAAAGGTAATTATTTTTTCATGTCCTGTGTACAGTCATACCTTGGGTTGAATGTGCTTCAGGATGAGCATGTTCGAGTTGCGCTCTGCGGCAACCCGGAAGTAATGGAGCGTGTTACTTCTGGGTTTCGCCGCTTGCGCATGTGCAGACGCTCAAAATGACATCATGCGCAGAAGCGCCGAAACGTGACCCGCGCACACGCAGACGCGAGGACACGGGTTACGTTTGCTTCTAGATGCGAACGGGGCTCCGGAACGGATCCCGTTCACATCTAGAGGTACCACTGTATTCCATCTGGTGAAGGGCTTCACTCCCGCCAGCAGTCATGTGCAGCATCTAGATCAGGCACCCCCAAACTCAGCCCTCTAGATGTTTTGGGACTACAAATCCCATCATCCCTGACACCCTGGTCCTGTTAGCTAGGGATGATGGGAGTTGTAGTCCCAAAACATAAACATCTGGAAGGCCAAGTTTGGGGGTGCCTGCTCTAGATGAAGCACAAGGGCGGCCTCACGTAGAGCGCATTGCAGCAATCCAGCCCAGTTCTCAAAGATCAACTCAGTTTCACACATGGACACCCCTGCTAGCCAGGAAGGTACTTACCCCCTGTCAAGCCAAGGTGGATACTCCAGTAGATCTGAAGGCACAGGAGCTCCTTCTTCATCCCGCGCTTGCAGTGGCAGTCGTAGAGGGGGCTTTCCTGTAGCACCTCCAGTGCTGCCTGGCACTCCTTGTTGGCCAGCATGGTGTTGCGGTCACGCCCGGCCACACACTGGCGCAGCGTGCGGTAACGGGAGCTGCAGCTGGGCTCGGCCGCACACAGCTCGTTGGCGCGGACACAGTCCACAGGGATCCGCCAGGTGTGGAAGTCCTGGGTGGTCAGCGAGGAAGAAGCAGCCCAGGTGTGCAACATCTTGTCTGCAGGCAAGGAGGAAAACAGAGAGAAGTGGCTCAGAGAGGAAGAGAGCAGAGACACAGGGTACCACGTCCCCAAAGCCTGGGTAAGCAGGGTTAGAAACTCAGATATATAAGCAAGGCACCAAACGGCTCCTTAAACCAAATTTGCAGTCACCAAAACGGAATGTCTAGGAGGCAAGACGGCTCTAGAGTCTTTGTTCCCCAAATGATGGACTGACCGTGATTGATTCTCAGTTAAACATCTCGCTAGTTCAGAGCACAACCTTGAGCTAGGTTAAGAGCATTGAGAACTCAAAGAAGAAAAGTCACTTGAGCCAAGGACAGTCCAACAGGCCTGTTCTGACCTCTTTCTCTTAATCATGAATCACGCTGCACAGAAAAAGCATTTGGGCTGCAGAAATTCATTCCAACTGGGCAGATAAAATATAATTGATAGAATTCTGCAGGATTAGGCTGTGAAAACTGGGCTGATCCAACGGTCCCCAGATGGTGGAGATTCCAGGTGTCATCCTGACCCCCAGGCATCTTCACTTGGTTGCAAGTGATTGAAAGCCACATGCTAATTTCGAACACTGTGGGTAAGGGGTGGCATGAAAAAAGTTTAGGAATTCATGCCTGACATGGATAAAGTAGACCGAGAAAAGTTATTCTCCATCTCTCATAACACGAAGAACTGCTTGTGGGTATCTAGTGGGGCCCCTGGTATAATAATAATAATAATAATAATAATAATAATAATAATAATTTATTAATTGTACCCCGCCCATCTGGCTGGGCTTCCCATCTGGGCGGCTTCCAACAAAGATTAAAAATACATTAAAATGTCACACATTAAAAACTTCGCTGAACATGGCTGCCTTCAGATGTCTTCTAAATGTCAGGTAGTTGTTTATCTCTTTGACATCTGATGGGAGGGCATTCCACAGGGCGGGCGCCACCACCGAGAAGGCCCTCTGCCTGCTTCCCTGTAACCTCACTTCTCACAGTGAGGGAACTGCCAGAAGGCCCTTGGCACTGGACCTCAGTGTCCGGGCTGAACAATGGGGGTGGAGACGCTCCTTCAGGTATACAGGACCGAGGCCGTTTAGGGCTTTATAGGTCAACACCAACACTTTGAATTGTGCTCGGAAACGTACTGGGAGCCAATGTAGGACTTTCAAGGCCAGTGTTACGTGGTCTTGGCGGCCGCCCCCAGTCACCAGTCTAGCTGCCACATTCTGGATTAGTTGTAGTTTCCGGGTCACCTTTAAAGGTAGCCCCACGTAGAGCGCATTGCAGTAGTCCAAGTGAAAGATAACTAGAGCGTGCACCACTCTGGCGAGACAGGAAAGGTCTCAGCCTGCGTACCAGATGGAGCTGGTAGACAGCTGCCCTGGATACAGAATTGACCTGTGCCTCCATGGACAGCTGTGAGTCCAAAATGACTCCCAGGCTGTGCACCTGGTCCCCTTCAGGGGCACAGTTACCCTACTCAGAACCAGGGAGTCCTCCACACCGCCCCCCAAGAACAGAACCAAAATGTTATTTGGTTCTGATGTTTTAATGTTTCTGTGTTACCAGGAATGGCAATGAGAAGATCTAAGTATTAAAATAGTAGCCCCAAGCTCCTCCTGCCCCACCTGAAAGGCTGCCTCTCCTTCAACTCAGCAGGATCACCAGGCCTTCAGGGCCTCACAGCTGGTGAGTGTTAGCACAAGGAAGCCACCCACCATCCTTTCCCAGACCAGCCCCAGGAGAAGTGGAGAGCACACCACCCAGAACCTGCCATCGCGCAACACCCAAGGGTGCTTTCCTGAATACTTCATATATTTGCTGGAAACTGCCTTAAAGCATTTGTTCAGGCAAAAGGCAGAGAAGGCATCTAGCAATCAAATGCATGGACCACACATGGACCAAGAGCCACGAGAAAATGCAAGCTTCTTGTTTCTCATCATCTGCTGAGAGAAACCAGGTGTGCTTCTTCCAGCTAGGAGTCGACAACCTATGAGGGACCAGGTGCACATCTGGAGATCTGAAGAAACACCCTGGGAAAAACAGGGGGGTACTCAAGAACCTCCTTGCCCACACGCAACAGGAAAGGCACACAGAGAGAGAGAATATTTAGAACAGATAGAAGCACGTTTTTCTTCACATTAAACTAGGGCACTAAATTATGTCTAAATTATTTGTATAGAAACATAAAAGTGGCTTGCTTAAGCCATGCAGTCCAAGTATCTAACTTAGGCCTCCTTACAGGTAGGGTTGGGGCGCGGGTGGCGCTGTGGGTTAAACCACAGAGCCTAGGACTTTCTGATCAGAAGGTTGGTGGTTCGAATCCCCGTGACGGAGTGAGCTCCCATTCTTCGGTCCCTGCTCCTGCCAACCTAGCAGTTCAAAAGCACGTCAAAGTGCAAGTAGATAAATAGGTACCGCTCCAGTGGGAAGGTAAACAGCGTTTCCGTGCGCTGCTCTGGTTTGCCAGAAGTGGCTTAGTCATGCTGGCCACATGACCCTAAAGCTGTGCGCTGGCTCCCTCGGCCAATAAAGCGAGATGAGCACCGCAACCCCAGAGTCGGCCACGACTGGACCTAATGGTCAAGGGTCCCTTTACCTTTACCTGTACAGATAGGGTTCACATGGTGGGAGTGAGAAAACAAAGCATTTGCTAACCTTCCTCTCAAGGTGAAGGGGTGTGACCTATCTAAGTCTGGCAGAACAGCTTACTCTATGGTCTTAACCCCTTCGTGCATTAATTAGGGTTAAGCATGTTGGTTATTTATCCCACATCGCCAGCCCTGGCAGATGGCAACTCCTGTCTCAGCAGCAGTAGAAGCACCTGGGCAGCTCTTTTGCAGGTAAAGCGCTTTCTTCTCTTTCTTTTTGTCACTTTAAAACACCCAGCTGCCAGCATGTCTTTGGCAGGAAGGTCACAACTGAATGTCAAATGAAAGTGTTACTGGAACATCAGTTCTGGGGGCACAGTGGGGAGGCGGACTGCCCAGCACTGCCAAGCCTCACTTTTTATTTTTAATGTATCACAACTCTCCTAACTGCTCAAGCTGGGTGGAGCCAAGAGGAGCAATAAGGGTACAGCAAGCTCAGTGTTGTTCATTGAAGGACAACTTCCAAACACCACTTTTAGAGAGAAAGGCGGGGAGAGAGAGACCTGCTGTTTCTTCTCCAAAGCCAAGAATATCCCATTGAAATGCTGGGGCTTTAGTCATTCTTGGGATTTGAAGAACCCATCTCCTGCACAGCTGTCCTACAAAGTCAGCCTTTTCTAAAGAATCTGGTTGCCTTTTTATTTTCAGGCACCAAAGAAACATCCCAGCAGACTCCGAGAGCCTCCTAAAACATCCATCAAACCTTACTGCAAGACAAGAGGAGGACAATGGTGATTCTTTCATGTGCTGCAGAAGACGGAGGAATCAGAAGTAGCTTAGAAGCAAGAGGAGTCAGGGGTTGTGCTGCGCAAAGGCCTTGCCACCGTCTTGCAGGAGGGATATGCTTGGCAGAATCCCAGACTGCATCCCTTAACCAAATACCGTACATGAAGATGATCTGTACTCTGCAACACTTAAAAAGTACATGCCCAACATCCAGACTGCAATGTGTTGCCTGTTTTGTAGTCCAGTCAAATGAAGAAACTGTGCTGTCATCACTTACATTCCTGGCTTTGAATCTTGGATCCGACAGATTTTCAGGAGCATGAATCGGATGGAAATAAAATTATGTTGCTTTGTTCTTTCTCCCAAGCCCAGTCCTTTGAGGTTTCATCTAGAAGGCAGAAAGAGATCCACAACTATGCCAAGAAAAGGAAGACTACAAACAAAGAAAGCATTGAATCCTTCTTCCTTCCCTTGTCACAATGGCAAGGACCCCCAAGAGGCAGAAATGTATCTCACGCTTGCATTTGAGCTGTATGCTCAGGGCTTGTTTGTCCCTGGGGTACAGGAATTGTAGTGATCCAGTACATAGCTAAAGGTAAAGGGACCCCTGACCATTAGGTCCAGTCATGACCGACTCTGAGGTTGCGGCGCTCATCTTGCTTTATTAGCCGAGGGAGCTGGCGTACAGCTTCCAGGTCATGGGGCCAGCATGACTAAGCCGCTTCTGGAGAACCAGAGCAGCGCAAGGAAACGCCATTTACCTTCCCGCCGGAGCGGTACCTATTTATCTACTTGCACCAGTGTGCTTTCAAACTGCTAGGTTGGCAGGAGCAGGGAGCGAGCAATGGGAGCTCACCCCATCGCGGGGATTTGTACTGCCGACCTTCTGATTGGCAAGCCCTAGGCTCTGTGGTTTAACCCACAGCACCACCCACATCCCTAATACAGTACATGGTCTTACACAAATGTGTTACTGTTACACAGTTTTAGAAATCATTTGGAGGGCATAAATACATGAAAACTTGGTCTTAAACATTTTGTTCATCATTCTAAAAGAAAATATTTCTTAATCTAAAAACCTTTCAAAATGTCCATGGGGGGGGGGATCAGGAAGGACAGAATGGGACAAAAAGGGCTTTGAGGAAATGGGGAAATACCTGTTTTCTCCCCTTTTTCCAGTCCACCCCCATCCAGCCTTCAAAGCTCTACATTTGGGCAAAAATTCCTAACTTAACATATATTCTAAGAGGGTTCAAATTGGCAGGACTGACTAGGAACAAGGTTTTGGGGCAAAGGTGGATTCAATGAAGACATTGACCCAGTGCGTGGCAGCCTTGAAAAAAGTGAATTCCGTGCTAGGGATCATTAGGAAAGGAAACTGAAAATATTATTTACCACTGAATTGGAGCAAACATCAGTCTGCAGAAAACCTGAATCAGGCATCTCCCAAACTCAGCCCTCCAGGTGTTCTGGGACTACACTTCCCATCATCCCTGACCACTGGTCCTGTTAGCTGGGGATGATGGGAGTTGTAGTCCCAAAACATCTAGAGGGCTGAGTTTGGGGGTGCCTGACCTGAATTGTTGTTTGCTCCAATTCAGCAGCAAAGAGCAGGTTTTCGGTGGGGAAGGGGAGGGAAGCAACACTTGGGCACAGACCAGGAAAGTGCCAACTTGTGCCTAGAAAGTGCAGGGTGTGGATGAGCCCTGAATGTTGGACAATTTTGGACAGACACATGTCTTCACGTAGTTCAGCTATGGAACACACTCGCACAGGAGGCTGTGACCGTCACCAACTTGTATGGCTTTAAAGGAGGATTAGACATATGGATGGAGAACAAGGCTATGGATGGCTGCTAGGGCACCATGTTGGCAGTCCACTGTCCCCAGCCTGGGGGTCTTCTGCATTTCACTGGCCCTCCAGTCATGCAGTCTCAGGAGGGTCCTGTGAGAAAGTGGAGAGGGAATTGCTGCTTCCTCTTCTAAGTTGCCATCTGTGAAATGACCTCGGTCTCAGGCTGCTGTCTGCAGGAATTAGATGCTGAAAGTCTGGAAAGCCCTGAAGGGGTTATCCCAGCAGCCTTGAAGCAGAGCATCCCCTCTTCCAAATGCAAAGGGGTTGGGCTCCATCACGTGTCAGACATGCGGGTGCTGCGCGGAGGTTGGCGCAAGGTGACACGAGAGCCACAGTCCACGCATTCCTTTGAATTCAGCACCCTCTCAGGGTTCACCTAAGTTCACCCAGTTCCATGCCTGGGACATGTTGTTTTCATTAAAACTGCATGATGCGCTGAGAGAGAAAGCATGACAAGATTTGATGCCTTCATCTGCTTTACAGGATTAAAGTCACGCAGACTCAGGAGAGGAGGGAATTTGGGAGCGGTGAATAAGTTGGTGTGTTCTGATTTCATAGGCTTGTAGATCTGGAAGGGACCCCAAAAGTCACCTGGCCCAATGCCCCACAGTGCAGGAATCACAGCTGAAGAATTCTTGACGGATAGCCATCAACCTTCTGTTTAAAAACCTCCAGTGAAGGAAAGCCCACCATCTTCTCAGGTAATCCGTTCAACTTCCTGATGTTGAGCCAGAAACTCCTTTATTGTCACTGGAATCCATTGGTTTGGGTCCTCCCCTTTGAATCAGCAGAAAACAAGCTTGTTCCATTTTCCATGGGTCATCCCTTTAGATATCTGAAGATGGCTATTGTGTCACCTCTCAGTCGTCTCTTCTCCAGGTTAAATGTACCCAACTCTCTCCACCATTTCTCATAATTCTTGATCAGTTTGGCCACCCTGTTTTCCACACCTTCAGCTTGTCAATCTCCTCCTTAAACTGTGTTGACCAGAACTGGTCACAAGACTCCAAGTGGAGTCGGACCAAGGCAGAACAGAACAGAACAGTACTATACTTCCCTTGATTTAGCTTCCTGGGAAGCTCCAACAAGAGCCAACAAAGGCTGCATCTTGGGCTGCTCAATCCTGACTTGGCCAAAGCTGGCCAAAGCTGTGGTTGCTCAGCTTTGGCCATCTGCTCTGAGTGTCATATGAGCCACAGAGACCAGCACTGCACAGAATGAGGCAGAATGGGTTGTCCAAGGTAAGGCCAAGAGTTGCAGGCAACCTAGGAAGCTGGTGGCCAAAGTGGTGTCAACCCTTTGAGTCAAAGCCAAGAACAAGGCTAAAGGAAAAGGAGGGAGGGGGAGGGGAGGGGGAGGGCTGTCAATGGCAGCACAAGAAGATACAATGGAAACTTGAAATGACCAGCTGCCTAAAGTAATTTGACACAGGCAAACAAGCAACAGGAAAGTTTGGGAAGCCAGGAAGCTGGTTCATCCAGCATCAGACCATTGGTCCATATAGCTCAGCACTGTCAACAGGGGCTGACAGGGGCACTCTGGGATTTGGGGCATGCTCTCTCCACCACCACCACCCCCCAATCCAGAGGGAGAAGCAGGCCTGGGTGGGAGCCATGGCAGGACAACCCTTTAGCAGCAGGTGAGAAGAAACTGCTAAGAAACCCGAGGAACAGGATCCAGCAGAGATCAAAACTTGAGCCTTCAAAGGGCATCTTCTCCCAAGACTTTGTTCCTGGCCCAGTTGCTCTTTGAAGTGCGTCAGTAAAGTTTTAAGGCTTTGTAGATCCCAGCTCAGGGAAAGGATGGCCTGCCCTGGGGGGTTTATTAGAGCATTGCTGGGTGCATGGCATTTTCCCACCCCCATATGGTCTGGACTACATTTCCCATCAGCCCCAGACAGCATTGCAATGCTGAACTTTTAAGACTGCACTGGCTGGGGCTGATGGAAATTGTACTCCGAAGCTTTGAAAAAGGATTGGACCACCATGGGATGAGGATACAGCTATCAGTGGTTGCTAGCCAAGATGCCTCAGAAAAGCAGCTGCCAGGAACTGCAAGTGGGCAGAGTGCTCATGTGCTCATGTCCAGCTTGCAAGCTCCCCAGTGTGAGAACAGGATGAGGGCTGAGATGGTCCATTTGCCTGACCCAGCAGGCTGCTGCTCTTATGTTGGAAGGGAGGCAGAGAAGGTTCTGCCCCACATCCATGGAGCCCAGCAGGCCAGCAGACACAATCACCTCCTCTCTTCGCAAGAGTGAGTCTCTCTGTCTCTCCCCATCTTCCTTCTCCTCCACACCCCCATCCTAAACCCATCCACTTAAGCTCAGCATTTCAGGGCTGCAGCTCTCCACCCTGCTCCCCCAGGAGGGAACTTCACTTCTTTTGTACTTTGTTTGACTTGGTCTGGCAGGAACTGTCCCATTGAATGGGAAAACTCAGCTTTCCCCCTGCTTGGTTCAGGCAACGCCCCCCCCCCCCTCCTGCCACCCACTTGACTAAGGAGGGAAGGCTGGGAAGGCTTCCCAACAGCTTCTTGGCTGAAAGACAGTGGGGAGGGGGATCAAAAGGGCTGCCTCTCCAAGGCCCCCTGCCTCCAAGCACACACAGCCTGGCCCTGGCTTGTAATCTGGGGCCATACAGCCTTTGCCTGCCCCACCCCACTGATGCCACCACCATACACAGAAAAGGCACCAGGCAGAACCCCTAGGAAGTGAGGCAGCAGCGACACCTACAGGCAGGTGGGGCCTCTGCCCATTCAGTGCTTCCCAAGGCAACACACAGATGGGGCAGTTCGAAGGGTTGCTCCTCCAGATACTTTCCAGCATCATGTTCCAGCTGAAGCCTGCCTGCTCCGTTGCAAGGCCCTCTGAAGGCCAGCGCCTGGTCCCTGGCAGTAGCCAGCACACAGTCTCTCCATCCCAGAGGCTTATTGGAGACCCTGGACACTGGCCTTGAAGCCTTGCATGGTGACCCCCACCTGAAAGGGAGGTGGAGCTGCCTCAGAGAGGCCTTCTGATCAAGGCCCCAGCTCCTCATGACCTGGCTCTACAGCACACAGAGGCTCAGGGGGACCAGGGTGGAGCTGCCTGGGCAGAGGCAGGAGGGTCAAACAGCTGGGGCCTGAAGGAGGCCAAAAGCGGAGCGCTCTGAGAGGTAGGCAATAAGGAAAGTTGAATGGTTGTTCATGTGGCACCTGTCACATCCTGGCCTATCCTTTCTCAGAGAAGAGTTTGGAGTTGATATCCCGCTTTATCACTCCCCGAAGGAGTCTCAAAGCAGCTAACATTCTCCTTTCCCTTCCTCCCCCACAACAAAGACTCTGCGAGGTGAGTGGGGCTGAGAGACTTCAGAGAAGTGTGACTAGCCCAAGGTCACCCAGCAGCTGCATGTGGAGGAGCAGAGACGTGAACCCGGTTCACCAGATCACGAGTCCACCTCTCTAACCACTACACCACACTGGAGAACAATCCCCACCACCAACTCCACATTTTTCAGAAGGAGAATTTTCCTGCAGGAGCGGGGAATCGAACCCGGTTCACCAGATTACGAGTCTACCACTCTAAACCACTACATCATACTGGCTCTCAGGAAATGAGACAAAGTTGGAGCAGTTGAAATAACGTATGAAGGGTCTGGATCAGGCGAAAAGGGGTTTCATTTAGCCCAGTATCCCGTTTTCACAGTGGCCAAAGGCTCCTAAGAACTTAAGATTCTGGACAGACTGCCTGTGGACCTGGAGGTTCCACAAGAATATAAGATCCTGATGGACCAGGTCAATGGCCCGGCTAGTCCAACATCCTGTTCTTAAATTGCTCAACCAGATGCCCTAAAGGGAATGTTGCAAGAAGGAGCTGAACATAACAGCAACTCGCTCCCCACTTGCAATTCTGAACAACTGGAGGATTATTCTTACTTAAATCCCCACCCCCACCCCTATTTCCAGGCAGAGGTCTGTGTCAGAGCAGGGTTTGTTTGTTTTTGCCCCAAACTTTCCCTGCAAATACCCATTCTTTAAAGCTGAATCGGAGAAAACATCAATTTGGCTTTTCAGCGGATTGACGCTTGCTCTGAATGAGATTTAAAGGGTGGGTGTTCGCGGGGAAAGCTCTAGAGCAAAAAGAGGGTGGGCACTCAGACACAGAGCTTTAAATCGCAGGCTGTGCCTGTTGATAAGGGAAAATAGAAGGTGTTGCAATTCCCCCCCCCTTGGTTTTAACACTGGAAAGAGGGGAGGAAAGGTAAGCCCTGAGAGTCAGAAGCGTGACCGCATAGCTATCATGGCCAGCACCCCTTGATAGGTCTCTCCTCCATGAATTTGTCCAATTCTCTCTTAAACCACCACTGGCGCCTGCAGTGCCATTGGCCTATGACAGCGGTCACTCCTAAGTTCAGTGACTTGAGTCTCAGAGCATTTCCAGACAGAAAAAATAAGTCCTTTCCCACCTCTAGAGGGGAGGGGGCAGCCTTTCTGTTTGGGGGGGGGAGCAGGGCAGGAAGAGCAGAAGTATTAACATTTTTCCTGTGCTCAAACAACCGTTCCTGGCAAAATTCACCACTGCAGAACTACTCCATCAGTATCTCGGTCCTGAAGGAAGGAGAGCTCTCACGTTCCAGCTGTTCCCCTCCCACACACCCTGTGGCTTTATTGCATCATTTTAATTGGTGCTTGTTGTTTTAATATTTTTTGTGCACACCACTTTGTGGTGTGCATGCAGTAAATACGTTGTGTAAACAAAAAAACCCGTTGCAAAGAAGCAGAGTTCTGCTTCAACACTGGACAGAGCGGGGGAGGGGGCGGTGTACACTGAGATACAGTGTGGTGTACTGGTTAGAGTGTTAGACTAGGACAGGCATAGGCAAACTTGGCCCTCCAGAAGTTTTGAGACTACAGTTCCCATCATCCCTGACCACTGGTCCTGTTACCTAGGGATGATGGGAGTTGTAGTCCCAAAACATCTGGAGGGCTGAGTTTGCCTATGCCTGGACTAGGACCTGGGAAAGCAGGATTTGAATCCCCACTCAGCCATGAAGTTCACTGGATGACCTTTGGGGAGAGCCATCTATGTCACCTTGATCTCCTTGCAGAAAAAGGTGGGATATGAATTCAATAAAATATTGGAAAGATTTGTGAAATGATTTTGTGTGGACAACAGTCATTGGACAGGGTGTTGGGTGGGAAGCTCTACATTGGGGAATTGGGGTGCTCAGTTTTAAACAGTTTTATTTCAGGAAAGAGTCCCAAAATTGGCTGCACATTGTTTCTGCAAGAGGAGCTTGAGAGCTTTGACCTCGCTGCCTCCATGACCGCCAATCAACAGCCCACCACTGGCACTTCTATACCACCAGGTAGAGTCACCTGGTACAGTAAGATCATAAGCACATAAGAAGAGTTTGCTGGATCAGGCCTATAGGGGCCTATCTAGGGCAGCATTCTGTTCCCACAGTGCTTGACCAGATGCCTCAAAGGGAAAGCCACAAGCAGGATTGAGCACACAAGTACAGTGGTACCTCGGGTTACAGACGCTCCAGGTTACAGACGCTTCAGGTTACAGACTCTGCTAACCCAGAAATAGTAGAAGAAGAAGAAGAAGAGTTTGGATTTGATATCCCGCCTTTCACTCCCTTTAAGGAGTCTCAAAGCGGCTAACATTCTCCTTTCCCTTCCTCCCCCACAACAAACACTCTGTGAGGTGAGTGGGGCTGAGAGACTTCAAAGAAGTGTGACTGGCCCAAGGTCACCCAGCAGCTGCATGTGGAGGAACGGAGACGCGAACCTGATTCCTCAGATTACGAGACTACCACTCTTAACCACTACACCACACTGGCTCTCAGGTTAAGAACTTTGCTTCAGGATGAGAACAGAAATCATGTGGCGGCAGCGGGAGGCCCCATTAGCTAAAGTGATACCTCAGGTTAAGAACAGTTTCAGGTTAAGAACGGACCTCCAGAACGAATTAAGTTCTTAACCCGAGGTACCACTGTACTCTCCCCTCCAGTGGTTTCCAGCAACTGGTATTCAGAAGCCTTGCTGCCTCCACAGCATAGCCATTGTGGCTAGGAGCCTTCTTTGCCATGAAGTTGACTAATCCTCTTTTAAACCCATCCAAGGTGGAGGCCATCACTGCCTCCTGTTCTGTGGGAGGGAGTTCTGTAGTTTAGCCATGTGCTGCGTGAAGAAGTGGCTGTTGCCATTCATTTTTGTTGTGTGCAGGAGAAATGTGATTCCCCCTGCTCCTTCCTCCCCTGCCCCCCCCCCAACAACACACACACACAAGCACTTGGAAGAGAGCCATTATCTGAATGGTGTTCAGCAATGGTCTTCCCTCCCCCTTTAGGCAACTTTGGTACCCTTGTCTAGCGCAGCTCATCCCTCATCTGGAAAAGCCCCCCCCCCCCTTGAGCATGGCAGACTTGCATAACCAGACAATGCATCTCTGATCAAATTGCTGGAAAGGAGTGGAGCCCAGCGCCCAGGGAACACGTGCTGAGAGACAATTTCATCCCGTGTACTACCTGTTCCTTTCCTTGTGTGACTGTCAGCGGAAGGCCAAGACAGAATTCAGAAGCCACTTCAGCCCTAGAGACCAACATGTCAGCACTGTGTGCTTGTCAAGCTATGAGGTTATGCAGTTTTTCACCAGACACTTATGCAAGGCAGCATAGAAAAGTTGCAATGGCAAATGGTGGCAGAATATTATTTGTTTGTTTGTTTGTTGCACTGATATCCCACTTTTTCCTCCAAGAGCTCTGTGAGGCAGGTTAGGTTGAGAGTGAACGACTGGCCCAAGATCACCCAGGAAGCTTCATATCTGAGTCGGGATTTGAACCCTGATCTCCCAGGCCCGGGTCCAACACTCTAACCACTACACCACACTGGTTGCTTTGACTTTATCACCACCAAACAACACTCTTAGAAGGAGCAGACACCAAGCACAGTAAGGAAACAAAGCAGTCCTCCTCTAGGCTTGGGATCCACAAAGCAAGGAAGCAGCTTCAGCAAGCAGCAGCAACCTTGATGGTTAACAGAATCATCCATGAGAGGGATGGGAAAAGTCACCCACCCAGGATGGTCACCCACCAAACTGCCACAGGTCCCACTCACGATAATCCAGCCCAGATGAGACCACTATATCCCAAGGTATCAAGAGAGAACTAAATCTAGCAACAAAACAGCAGGAACCGTATTTACTCTACTGCAACTGCAATCAAGAGCGCCCAACTCAAGATACTCCGCTTGGTTAAGACTCGGTGATCCATCTGTCCTGTTTCAGTTTCTCTGTTTCCAGAATATGCTTCCATTCAGGGATAATTTTATCCAAGCCATGGACACAAAGCTCACAGTGCTATAGGAATCCCCAAAGGGTTGTTTCCAGGAGACCTAGCCCCTAAATCCCATGCCCTACAAAAAGGACATGGGCCTGAAAACCACACACCCCCCAACCAGGAAGAGAAGGGCAACTTCCCCATTTCCGCTGGGATCTCTCCCCTTTCACATGATGCCGGAGCCCATCCCACTTTAAAAAGATCAGCTTCTTCCTCGTTTTGTGACCCTGTTCAGAAGCCAGCCTAAGGACATCCGTGGCATTGATGTCCTGTCAGTTCACAACGAGACACTCTCCATGGATTTTGGACCTGCTCTGCATTGGTGATCCAGGACCTGGTTTGTGCGAAAAGCAAAAAACCAATGCCTTTGCCTGCCAAATCTTCTGGACACCCAAGTTATCCCAGGCACCTATTGATGTCTGTGGTCAGCCAGCAAACGGAAAGCAGATCTGGAAATCTAATCATGCAGTTTGTCTGGGTGCCAAACTCCTGTTCCAAAGGTTGCATTTGTAATTGGTTTGCCCCCTGCCTGGATCACCTGTCCTAGTGCCAGCCCACACTTTGCTGCCGTATCAAGAGAAGAAGAAATCCCACACACGCCTCCAGAAGACAGAATATCCCCCCCCGCCCCCAACAAAGAAAGCCAGAAATGCTCGCTGCCAGCTAGTCAAGGTTGTACGCTCTCCCCCAAACCCACCACACATTCATAAACATGTACGCTCTTTTTCTTTAAAAGTCATATGTGAGGCAACACACACACAGAGGACAGCAGATTTGTGGAGCTGGTCTGTTGGTTCTGCTGACCAGTTCCAGCTTTCCTTATCATACAATAAGGAAATGGTTTCAGTTGCACGCCACTCTTGAAAGGTAGGGCGAGCCAGCTGCGGCTTTGCAACTCAACTTCAGCTCCCAGAATCAGCACCACACAAGAGCAGCTTTAGTCACCAACCTGGCTGACACCTTCCAGATGTTTTGGACTACAACTCTCACCACCACCACCACCACCCCAGCCAGCGCAGTGACTCTCCCATTCGTTGAAGCATCACACAGCTGTAGGTTTGTTAGGACACCAAGGGAAGTTGCATAGGAACACAGAAAGCTGCCTTATAGTGAGTCAGACCATTGGTCCATTTTGCTCAGTATTGTCTACACCAACTGGCAGCTGCTCTCCAGGATTTCCAGCAGGGGATCTCTCCCAGCCCCTTCTGGGGATGCTGGCAAGGATTGAGCCCGGGCCCTTCCACATGCAAGGCAGATGTTCTACCACTGAGCTACAGCCCTTCCCCAACACAGCAGGAGGTTGTTGGAGAGTATTCCAGGTGAAAGGAAGGAGGTGGGCAGTCTAGATCCAGCTGGGTGGGTCCAGTGGACCCTGGACCTCATCATCAGCCCTGCTGCTCATTGCTGTTGCCAACGGCCCAATCCTGGCCACCATCTCCTTACACTGTGCTGTTTGCATACACACACATTTGTGCAGAGAAAGACAACATGACGACTGGGGTCAGCCTCAGCCTCCGAAAGCATTGCATTTCGCAAGGGCAGTGGAAAGAGAAGAGGCAGAGGTGGGGAAAGGCTGGGGGGCTCAGCAGGCCCGAAATGAGTATCACGCACCCTTCCTCCATTGAGAATTGAGGCTCTCTCTGTGACAGCACCAGTCACTAGCCCAAGCGGGAAATGGGGAGTGGCCAGGTTTTGGCAGGAGGGCAGTCGTGAGCTGCATCCCCCAGTGTGGCGAGGACTGCTCTCTCATGCCCAGTTACAGCCAGGATGCCCAGAGAGGGCAAAGATTGGTCAGTGGGCTCCTGGGGTCTCTGCGCCTGTTCCAGCTGGTCTTCCTGCCACGGACCTTTGCGAGGCTGGACCTTCTCTTGAGGAAGACCCTTCCTTTCCCTTCCCCTCTCTCTGGTTCTGTACAGACATCTGGCATTCTGGGGGTGGGCAAGTGCTTAGCTCCCACTGAGGTCATTTTCTAGTCTAGCAAAGCACTTAAGGCGGTCTCTTCTCGAGGCGCTGGCCGTCCGCAGCCTGGTGTCAGCATTTGGGGAGAGATGGAGGTGATACAGTTTCTCTCCCCTCATATATATGGGTGGGTGGGCAGGAGAGACCCCCCCTCTCTCCATCGCCCTGGCCTATTTCTCCAACTCGCCCTTCAGGACACCCCCCGCCCGGCCATCCGCCCCTCAACCTAGGACTCGACCTGGGGCAACCCCAGGAGACTGGCCTCTCAGTACCCTCCAGCAGGCGGGCGAGGCGCACTTTTATGCCCCCCCCCCCAGCTCGTAAGCCAGGGAGGTTGATTCCTCAGGACAAAAAGAGAGGACGCCCCCCGCCAACCAAATACACCACCACCCCCACAGCTCCGGTTGGCCTGGAAAGACAAAGATGACAATGTCGTCCGCACCCCCGCGCTCTCCTTCTTTCAACTAAACTTTCGGCGGGGGCTCTCCAAGCCGACCTTGGCGGCGGGGAAGCAGCTCCGATCAGAAGCGCTGCGGTGAAGCAGCCGACCCCCCCCCCCCATCCTTCCCCCGCCAGCCATGTCCCGTTTCCTGCCGCGCTCCCAGCTGGCAAAGGCAGCGCTGCCCCCACCAGCTGAGACGCCCCCTGCCAGGCAGATGCGCCCCTCCAACACACACCCGTCCTCCCTTCACACAAGAAGACCCACCAGCGCGCCCCCGTTCCAGTCTTCCCCCACCCCGCTCTCAGCCCAGACTGGGCGCCCCTCCGCTTCGCCGTCCAGGGTCCAACCTTCCCCGGCGCACCTGCTCGGTCACTCACCCAGGCAGAGGAAGAGGCAGAGCACGCCGGCGGCGATCATGGCAGGCAAATCGTCCCCGGGACCGGCGGCGGCTCCGCCAAGGCAGCAGCAGCTCCCGCGCTCCGTGCGCTCTCACGGCTCCGTCCGCCCGTCCTGCCGCCGCCGCCGCCGCCCTGCTCCTCAGTCCCCGCGAGGCGGAGGCGCCGTCCGCCGCTCCGCCGGCAGCATCTTGCCTGCCTGTCTCTTCCACGACGACGGAGCGGAGCTCAGAGCGGAGGCTCCATGCCGCGCCGCCTCTCCGCGCTCTCCGCCTGCCCGACGACGACAACGAGGACGGCGCTCGGCTCGCTCTGGCGGCCGCGGGAAGCAGCCGCAAAAGTGGCCGGCAGGAGGCGGAGGAGGCGGAGCTGTCCGCGGTGCTTCGCCCGGCCTCCGCGCCCGCTCCTCGGCAGCCTCTCCGCAGCCCGCCGGAGCCCAGACGTGCCGAGCTCTCCCCCGGCGGAGGCGCGGGCGGGCGGGGACCTTTTGAGGCGGAGGGGAGGCCCTTGGTGGCTCCGCCAGGGAGGGAGCGAGGGCGGGGCACAGCCTCGCCCGGGCGCGCCGTCCAACTTGGCCCTGAAGACGCGCCGCCCGGGATGCCGCTACCTTCTGCCCCAGCAGCAGCGGCGATGCCTCCCCTCCGAGTAGCGGCACAAGGGAGGCGGCGAGGCGGGTGCAGCGCGGCGAGGAGGAGTCGGATCGCGCGCCGTCGAGCCTCGCTCTCGCAGGACTTACCTGATCTTCCCCCCCCCCCGCCTCCCCGGGACGTCTCCGGGGACGTGGAGCTGCCTCCCCAAACCGAGATCGTGCCTGGCGGTGGCGTCCTGCCGCTCCGGCGCCAAACGGCCCCGAGGGCATCTCTCTGAGGTGCATACAAGCAAAGGAACGCCCAAAGACCTCTGTGTGCGTGCAGAGCGCGTTTCCCTGCCAGCTGATTTCACGCAGCCTGCTCTCTAAACCCTCTCCACGTTCATTTTTAGGAATGCTATCTTTGCATTCATATCCCACCCTTTCCTCCATGGAGTTCAGTTTGGTGCACCCGGTTCTCCTCTGCCTCCCCGTTTTATCCTCACAACAACCCTGTGAGGTAGGTTAGGCCGAAGCTCAGTGACTGGCCTGAACCCTGGTCTCTCCTAAGTCCTAGTCCACCACTCTAACCACTAGGCTGCACTGACTCTTAGTTTCTGGTTTTCTACCTTCCTTCCAGGCAGCACTGAGCTCCCTCCCCCACCCCTGGGAAGCAGCTGGGGGAGACACTACTGACCCAGGCAAAGAGGCACTTAAGAGTCTTGGACTTAGCTTAGACCTTGGAGGTCATCTCAGCGCAGGATCTCACAACTGCAGCCTCCACCAGCTCATAAGGAACTCTGGCCTCTCCCATCAGTTCAACAACCTTCCTGTTGGGAAGTTTGCCCCAGGTAGAGGATCTTGTCTTTTGTAGATCTGACCTGTTGCCTCACTCCCTTGCCCATTCTCTCTAAAGAGAAGGGTGTCTGCGTGGAGAGGGGGAGAGAGTGCAGATTTGGGAAGAAGTGGGCCTACTGGTAGGGAGGTGGTTCTGAGAGAGGCCTTTTCAGCCTCCTCTGTATCACCTGCCACCCCTAGCTGAGAAATCTGGATATCCCTACAGATGCATGAGTGTCTCCCAGCAGACTGGTGAGCAGCTGCTAATGGGCACAGGCTGCTCTGGGGGCTCTCAGGTGGCCAGGCAGCCTCCGCTGAGACAGGGCCATGATTCTGCCCAGCCTGCAAAGAGGTGGGGTGGGGGGAGATTAATTATTGTTGTTGTTGTTTGTTTGCTTGCTTGCTTGCTTGCTTGTTTATACCCCGCCCATCTGGCTGGGTTTCCCCAGCCACTCTAGGCGGCTCCCAACAGAACATTAAAAGCACGATAAAACATCAAACATTTAAAACTTCCATAAACAGGATTGCCTTTAGATGTCTCCTAAAAGTCAGATAGTTTATTTCCTTGACATCTGATGGGAGGATGTTCCACAGGACGGGCGCCACTACCGAGAAGGCCCTCTGCCTGGTTCCATGTAACCTCACATCTCGCAATGAGGGAACCACCAGAAGGCCCCCAGAGCTGGATCTCAGTGTCCGGGCTGAACGATGGGGGTGGAGACGCTCCTTCAGGTATACAAGACTGAGGCCGTTTAGGGCTTTAAAGGTCAGCACCAACACTTGGAATTGTGCTTGGAAACATACTGGGAGCCAATACCGTGGTACCTCGGGTTACAGACGCTTCAGCTTACAGACCCCGCTAACCCAGAAATAGTACTTTGGGTTAAGAACTTTGCTTCAGGATGAGAACAGAAATCGCACAGCGGTGGTGCGGCAGCAGTGGGAAGCCCTATTAGCTAAAGTGGTGCTTCAGGTTAACAACAGTTTCAGGTTAAGAACAGACCTCCGGAACGAATTAAGTTCTTAACCTGAGGTACCACTGTATAGGTCTTTCAGGATCGGTGTTATATGGTCCCGGCGGCTACTCCCAGTCACCAGTCTTGCTGCCGCATTCTGGATTAATTGCAGTTTCCGGTCACCTTCAAAGGTAGCCCCACATAGAGCATGTTGCAGTAGTCCAAGCGGGAGATAACTAGAGCATGCACCACTCTGGAGAGACAGTCTGCTGGCAGGTAGGGTCTCAGCCTGCGTACCAGATGGAGCTGGTAGACAGCTGCCCTGGATACAAAGTCAGGAGTCAGGAGTGTGGGAGGAAAGGAATCAATGGTACAAAGGCTTGGCTGAAAGGGATAGAGGGAGGGCAGAACTGGAACACCCTTAAAATTAGCCCTGCTCAAAGTAAGTCAGCCCCACATGACCAAGCAGGAAAGCTGAAATAGTGGAATGAGACACTCATGTCCCCAAGGGAATTCCCAGCAGGGTGAAATTTCTTGACTGTCATGGAGGTAGCATGATGGTGGATACTTCTTAAAGCACACAACACAGTTTTGCAAAAACTTAAGTCAAACAAAACTTTGATCTTTCATGCAAGGCTTTCTTTCTTTTGCAGCCTCATGGAGTGATGGAGCTTTGTTCTTTCTCTCTCTGCTTTGCAGGGGAAATATAACTAAAGGTTCAGAATCCGTTTTTGTTTTCTTTTGTTTAATTTTCATCAACTGGTGAACAAAATAAAGTGCGGAGATAACAAAAAGAAAGAAAACAAAGAATGAAAAGGCTGCGGTGTTCGGGACATGAAATATACTCGGAGTCGAGAGTGGATTTCATGCTCTTTATTCAGCTCATAGTGGTGAGGAGGAATGGAAGTTCCCCCAGAATGTCTGCTTTATATACATTATTTACACAATGGGCCCCACGTGATTGGCTAATTCCGGGATTCTCCTGTAGGCCAATCGGGTTGCAGATTCACTTCCACCTGGAGCTGGATTGGGTGGCTCCTGTGGACCTATCAGACTGCTGCATTCTGGGTCCTATTGTTCTAGGACCAATCAGACTGCTGCATTCTGAATGCTATTGTTCTAGGACCAATCAGACTGCTGCATTTTGGATCCTATTGTTCTAGGACCAATCTGGCTGCTGCATTCTGAATGCTATTGTTCTAGGACCAATCAGACTGCTGCATTCTGAATCCTATTGTCCTGGGACCAATCAGACTGCTGCATTTTGGATCCTATTCAACAAAGTACATAACAGGACAGTTTAGAGAAAAAAGCAATACTGGTAAGAGGTGACATGATAGAAGTTTATAAAAGCATGCCCAACATGGAGAAAGTGGATAGAAAAAAGTTTTCTTCCATCTCTCAAAACACTAGAACGCATGGACCTCCAATGAAGCTGAAGGTGGGAAGATTCAGGACAGATAATAGAAAGTCTATTTTCATGCAACACATAAACTATGGAACTTGCCACCAGTGATGGCAGCATGCGGCCAAATCTTGGTGGTCACAGTGAGAACAGGATGTTGGTCTGATCCAGCAGGATCATCTTATGTTCTTAGGTTCTTGTTTGCTACTTTTGTTCCACCCCATCTGGGGAACATTACCCTTTGCAGGAAAAAAGCAACCTGTGTCAAACTGCGTGCCTGCTTTTCCTCACTGATGCTTTGTCAGCTGATAAGCCATTTGCCTCTTTGACCCTTTCCATAAGGCAGCACGCTCCTCTCCTCCAAGGACAAAAATGCACATTTCCCCCATTGCAGGGTTTCTTCCACTGCTTAAAACATTGCGAACAGACTTCCCTCCTCACGATTCCAGAACCACACACAGCAGGGTTGCATGTCGAGGCAAGAGATCAACGCTGCCTCCCACCGCCGTGCCGGATTAGGTCAACTGCAAGGGAAGCACTAAAAATAAATGTGGTGTTTGTTTTCCTTTCCATCTTTCCAATTAGGAAAGGTCCTAATTTGGCAGCAGCTGCTTCTGCTGTGGTTCCCCTGGCCCTGGCCTTCATGGAAAGAAAGAGAGCTTGGAAGAGGCCCCTTCAGGCTGGAGCTTTTAACTGGTGTGGGCTAAGCCATTGCTGCTGCTTTTGGGCCAGAGCTCCCTTTGAAAGCCTGCTGAGATGTCCTTCTTTACGCAGAGAAGTTCTAGAACAGGGCGGTCCAACTTTTCATACCAAGTGTGCCGAAAGAACACTCGGACACAGAACCCAAAGGTTGCACACTGCCTGGCAGTGGGGTGGAGAGCGAGGCCGACATTTGATGCCCCACCCCCAGCCTTCATTCTGCCTCCCCAAAGCTTCCCTCCCACATCCTTCCCAAAGCTAAAAGGTAAAGGGACCCCTGACCGTTAGGTCCAGTCGCAGACGACTCTGGGATTGCACGCTCATCTCGCTCTATAAGCCAAGGGAGCCGGCATTTGTCTGCAGACAGCTTCCGGGTCATGTGGCCAGTATGACTAAGCCACTTCTGGAGAACCAGAGCAGCACACGGAAACACCGTTTACCTTCCTGCTGGAGCGGTACCTATTTATCTACTTGCACTTTGATGTGCTTTCGAACTGCTGGGTTGGCAGAAGCAAGGACCGAACAATGGGAGCTCACCCCATCGCAGGGATTTGAACCGCCAACCTTCTGATCGGCAAGTCCTAGGTTCTGTGGTTTAGACCACAGCGCCACCCGCGTCACCACATCCTTCCCTCACACATCCTTCCCAAAGCTAGGAAAGCACTAACTAGGCCATGGGTAGGCAAACTAAGGCCCGGGGGCCAGATCCAGCCCAGTCGCCTTCTCAATCTGGCCTGCGGACGGTCTGGGAATCAGCGTGTTTTTACATGAGTAGAATGTGTCCTTTTATTTAAAATGCATCTCTGGGTTATTTGTGGGGCATAGGAATTCGTTCTTTTTTCCCCTTCAAAATATAGTCTGGTCCTCCACAAGGTCTGAGGGACAGTGAACCGGCCCCTTGCTGAAAAAGTTTGCTGACCCCTGAACTAGGCTTTGGGAAGGAGGTGGGAGGACTCTAGGACCCTATCAGTGCCTTGTGTCTCCTTCCCAAAGCCCAGCTCCTCGCTTACCTCACTTTGGGAAGGCAGCGCAAGGGTTGCCTGGTGTGCGGGGTGCATCAAAAGTTGCTGAGGACCACAAAAAAGGCCTCGGGGGCCACATCCGGCCCTTGGGCCACGTATTGAACCACCCTGATTCAGAAGAAAGTTGCACATGGAGAGGTCCCGGTATTCCTGTGTTGCAGGACAAGGAAATGCTTCCTGCCTGAAGCCCCAAAGGCCCATCACCAGAATAAAAAATGCTGAGCTGGGCAGATCAATGGCCTGACTCAGGACAAAGCAGCTCCCTCTCTTTGCAGCACAGAGTGGTTGGTTTCTGGATATTCCGGGGCGACTGTATGAGTCGTCAATTCAATGCTATTCCATACTTGGCTATGTACACATTAGTGGCTGAAAACGCAGCAAGTCCTTTCCTGGGCTTCAAGTTGTGTTTTCATGTCGCTGTACACATCAGAGAGAGGAGTCTCCACCCAATGCTCACAACCTTTCTGTATTCTGTATTCCCTGCCTACACATTACTCACCCCCAGCTCTGTCATTTGCACATGTTCAATGGCCGTCTCAAATGTACACACCTCACCTTAACTGCAAAGTGAATGTGGCTCAAGTTTTCCTTTTGGCATGAAGTTGGTTGGAGGGCAAAAAACCAATTGGAAGCATTTCTCAAGAAACAACAGGATAGCTCTTATATGTGAAAATGGGGGGGAGGGGTTGCCAAATTTTGTCCTTACTCAGGGTGCCATATTGCCAGAGTTAAACCCTGCACATTTGGCCTAATAATAATAATAATAATAATAATAATAATAATAATAATAATAATTTATTATTTGTACCCCACCCATCTGGCTGGGTTTCCCCAGCCACTCTGGGCGGCTTCCATAGAAACAAAAAATACAGTAAAATATCACAGATTAAAAGCTTCCCTGAACAGGGCTGCCTTAAGATGTCTTCTAAATGTCAGGTAGTTATTCATCGCTTTGACATCTGATGGGAGGGCATTCCACAGGGCGGGCGCCACTACCGAGAAGGCCCTCTGCCTGGTTCCCTGTAGCTTTGCTTCTCGCAATGAGGGAACCACCAGAAGGCCCTCAGCGCTGGACCTCAGCGTCCGGGCAGAACGATGGGGGTGGAGACGCTCCTTCAGGTATACTGGGCCGAGGCCATTTAGGGCTTTAAAGGTCAACACCAGCACTTTGAATTGTGCTCGGAAACGTACTGGGAGCCAATGCAGGTCTTTCAAGACCGGTGTTATGTGGTCTCGGCGGCTGCCCCCAGTCACCAGTCTAGCTGCCGCATTCTGGATTAATTGTAGTTTCCGGGTCACCTTCAAAGGTAGCCCCACGTAGAGCGCATTGCAGTAGTCCAAGCGGGAGATAACTAGAGCATGCACCACTCTGGCGAGACAGTCCGCGGGCAGGTAGGGTCTCAGCCTGCGTACCAGGTGGAGTTGGTAGACAGCTGCCCTGGATACAGAATTGACCTGCGCCTCCATGGACAGCTGTGAGTCCAAAATGACTCCCAGGCTGCGCACCTGGTCCTTCAGGGGCACAGTTACCCTATTCAGGACCAGGGAGTCCTCCACACCAGCCCGCCCCCTGTCCCTCAAAAATAATAACCCCAGTCGTCAGGGGTTAGGTCCAGTCGTGGCCAACTCTGGGGTTGCGGTGCTCATCTCGCTTTACTGGCCGAGGGAGCCAGCCTACAGCTTCCTGGTCGTGTGGCCAGCAGGACTAAGCAACTTCTGTCGAACCAGAGCAGCGCACGGAAACTCCGTTTACCTTCCCGGCGGAGCGGTACCTATTTACCGTATTTTTCGCTCTATAAGATGCACCAGACCACAAGACGCACCTAGTTTTTGGAGGAGGAAAACAAGAAAAAAAATATTCTGAATCTCAGAAGCCAGAACAGCAAGAGGGATCGCTGCGCAGTGAAAGCAGCAATCCCTCTTGCTGTTCTGGCTTCTGGGATAGCTGTGCAGCCTGCATTCGCTCCATAAGACACACACACATTTCCTCTTACTTTTTAGGAGGGAAAAAGTGAGTCTTATAGAGCAAAAAATACGGTATCTACTTGCACTTTGATGTGCTTTCGAACTGCTAGGTTGGCAGGAGCAGGGACCGAGCAACGGGAGCTCACCCTGTCATGGGGATTCGAACCGCTGACATTCTGATCTGCAAGCCCTAGGCTCTCTGGTTTTACCCACAGCACCACCCACGTCCCTTTTTTTTCATGTACTTACAAGGAATCAAAAGCCAAGGAGTGGAAGCATGCTGGAGTCATGTGTACACAGCCCACATCTCAACTCTTTTCCTGGATCTCCTCCACAAAGCTTCCAGGCAGTATTTTTACCTTTCCTTCCAGCTGGGAGGCAACAGAAGCTCCAGGGGGCAGAGAGATCCATTATTCATTATTATAACAAAATCCTTGGACTGATTTCTTTCCTCCACTAACACAGACAAAAATGTTCAAAATCTATTATCACAGAGTCTGCTCTGGTGGGTCGCTTTGGCCTGATAAAGACATCACTTTAATAAGGATTTTGGTTTGTTTTTTCCCCCTTGTGGGCCAACATAACTATTTTTAGTTTATGTGTGACCGGAAAACATTGTGTCTGAGATTTATTCTGAAGCAAAGTATGTTTGAATCTGGCCAGAGTGGAAGGACCAAGTTTTCCCATTTGGCAGTGGAAATTTCCAAGGAACACAAGATCCCTTCCTTTACCACTTCAGACTCCAGAAAGGATGGGCAATGAGTTTTGAGTACAAATGCAAGAGGGAGAAAAGAGATGGTCACCTCCCTGGGGTGGAGGCATACATGAGATTAAATAAATGATTGAAGAACAAAGTTATCAGCCTTGCTCTGGCTGGGATAACTCTTGGATCCTACCTCCACTGCTGAAGGCAGAGTGCCTTTGAATCTCAGTTCCTCGGCACCATGTACTGTTAGATTGGGACCTGCTTGTGGGCATCTCCACTTCATGGAGAAGATGCTGGACTAGATGGGCCAACTTTGGTCTGATCCAGCAACCAGGTTCTTCACATAACACTGGAATTTGTGGACATGCAATGAAGCTGGAAGTGAGAGCTGGATCATAAAGAAGGCTGATCGCCGAAGAACTGGTGCTTTTGAATTATGGTGCTGGAGGAGACTCTTGAGAGTCCCATGGACTGCAAGAAGATCAAACCTATCCATTCTGAAGGAAATCAGCCCTGAGTGCTCACTGGAAGGACAGATCCTGAAGCTGAGGCTCCAATATTTTGGCCACCTCATAAGAAGAGACGACTCCCTGGAAAAGACCCTGATGTTGGGAAAGATGGAGGGCACAAGAAGAAGGGGACAACAGAGGACGAGATGGCGGGACAGTGTTCTCGAAGCTACCAGCATGAGTTTGACCAAACTGAGGGAGGCAGTGGCAGACAGGAGTGCCTGGCATGCTCTGGTCCATGGGGTCACAAACGAAGAGTCGGACACAACTAAACAACTAAACAACAACAACAAATGAAGCTGGATGTTGGACTATTCAGGAGAGCTAAAATAAAGTCCTTCTTCATGAAGCACAGAGTTAAACTATGGAACTCACTGCCACAGGAGAGACTGATGGCCACCAACTTGGATGGCTTTAAAAGACAGTTGGACATATTTATGGAGGAGAGGGCCATCAATGGTCATTAATGTGGGAGCAGTCAATGACAACATTCCTAGAGTGTACATGTTAGAACATGGGGAGGGATGTCTGTCCAGCAAGCAGGTAAACTTCCTGGGGATGGACTTCCTCTGCATGTGACCAGAGGTGGGTGTGGCCTCACCTGTGCAGGTAAATGATAAAATCACAGGGCAGGCAGCCATTCTCTCTCTTACCTCTCTTGCCTCTCTCTGCCATCTTCCTTCGATGAAGCTACATCTAAGAATGCCCTCTTGGCTCTCAGCCAAGAGAGGATGGGACTATCTTGCTATAAGATAGATTCTGAATGTATGTAACCTTTTTAAAGCTGTCTGCCTTCTGGGATCATATTGTGAACAGAACGTGAGTAAACTCTTTTATACTTTTATAAAGACTGTGTCGTGTCTTGTATTTTAAGAGGGAACAAAGGGGAAATTACCAGAGTAATTACCGTATTTTTCGCTCTATAACACGCACCAGACAATAACACGCACGTAGTTTTTAGAGGAGGAAAACAAGAAAAAAAATATTCTAAACGAAATTGTGGATATATGATTTTTGTGGTTCATGCTGTGGCCACAGACATGTGATCTGACATTGAGTTTGGAGTAGCCCAATGAAAAAATCCTGAGGATCCATGTGGACCCATGCTTTGTAACCATGGAGGAGGGAAGGAAGGGGTTACGACTGCAGCAAACACCCCCCCCCCGCCGCCACCCGCAGGCATTCACTCCATAACACGCACAGACATTTCCCCTTACTTTCTAGGAGGAAAAAAGTGAGTGTTATGGTGCAAAAAAATACGGTATTATAGAGGTTCTAGCGAACCTGTGCAAGCGTTACCGTTGCGAACTTTAAAGGGGAATGTCATAAACTCTGCTGATATTTTGGGAACTTGTTAGCGCAAGTTGGATTAGGCTATAATCTCACAATATATCCTCTCCTGCACCCCTGAACATTCCCGCAATTAAGCCATGGTGGCTATGTTCTGCCTCCACAGTTGGAAGCAGCAAAGCCAGTTGCTGGAAGCCGCAGGAGGAGAGGGGAGTCTTCTTGTGCTTGAATCCTGCTTGTGGGTTTCCAACTGGGTCGTCTGCTTGGCCACTGTGAGAACAGGAAGCTGGACTAGATGGGCCATTGGCCGGATCCAGCAGGTGCTCTCCTTATGTCCTCATGTCATTATGTCTGGCAGGGAGCTGCTGCAAACACAGTGAAGCACCACATGTGGACTACAATTCCTGAAGGACGACAGGGCGGCTGGGAGTTATAGCGGAGGGCACCTGGTTGACAAAGACTGAACTAGGAGGATCTTGCTCTGATCTAGCAGGGAGGCTCTCATTTGGAGGGCTTTTCCTTCTTTCTTTTGAATGTTACACCTGGCTGGCTGCCCCAGAGCAGCGGTTCTCAACCTGTGGGTCCCCAGTTGTTGTTGGACTACAACTCCCATCATCCCTGACCACTGGTCATGCTGGCTAGGAATGATGGGAGTTGTAGTCCAGCAACATCTGGGGACCCACAGGTTGAGAAACACTGCCCCAGAGCATCACTTGGCTCATCCCACACCTTCCCACCTCCTGCTCCCATGGAGCTCAGGGTGCCGTGTGTGGGTGATCCCACCTTATTTTCACAGCCACCCTTTGAGGTAGCTGAGGCTGACAAAGAGCAGCCGGTTCAAAGCTACACAGAGAATATAAAGCATGGGCAGGGAGTTGGACCCGGGTCTGCCTAGCCTATGCCTCAAAGCTCTAGTCATTCCACCAGAAGCCTTTAACAAGTAATAATCAGATGATACTTCAGAGGTTTCGTGGCTGCATCACCATCAAAGTCTAAATTGCCTCCTGAAGTTACCCGCAATATCTGCATAAATCTCACAGCATGCCTGGGTTTAGGCTGACTGTGCTATTGTGCAAGGCATTTGCACCTCACAGTGCAAAACCTCGTAGCTGTCTGCTTCTAAAAATATCTCTGTTTGTACCTCAGGAGATCCTCCTTGTTCTCAGCATCCTGACATCTTGGTCAATGGTGGGGAGGGCAGGTCTGGTGGAGAAACACCATTGGAGGGATCCAGCATCAGTTGTTAGACCCGTGAGGAGGAAGCAAGTGTCAACGCATGGCGGGGCAGGCGCTTGCATGGGGGGAGAGCAGGGACAGAATTAAGGGTGAGAGGCAGGGGTGTGTGCTTGGAACACGCCAGGCTTTTGGCTGGGGTGGCTGGATCTTTCTTCTTTTAGCTGTGTCCCATCCCTGTGATTTTGTTGTTGTTTAGTCGTTTAGTCGTGTCCAACTCTTCGTGACCCCATGGACCAGAGCACGCCAGGCACTCCTGTCTTCCACTGCCTCCCGCAGTTTGGTCAAACTCATGCTGGTAGCTTTGAGAACACTGTCCAACCATCTCGTCCTCTGTTGTCCCCTTCTCCTTGTGCCCTCAATCAGTGGCATAGCGTGGGTTGTCAGCACCCAGGGCAAGGCAAGTAACTTGCGCTCCCTAACCCATGGATTTGCGCCCCCTAACCAGTGGATTTGCGCCCCCTAACCCTAACCCCCAGATGTTGCGCCTGGTGCAGCCGGCCCCCCCTGCACCCCCCATGCTACGCCACTGCCCTCAATCTTTCCCAACATCAGGGTCTTTTCCAGGGAGTCTTCTCTTCTCATGAGGTGGCCAAAGTATTGAAGCCTCAGCTTCCGGATCTGTCCTTCCAGTGAACACTCAAGGCTGATTTCCCTAAGAATGGATAGGTTGATCTTCTTGGGACTCTCAAGAGTCTCCTCCAGCACCATAATTCAAAAGCATCAATTCTTTGGCGATCAGCCTTCTTTATGGTCCAGCTCTCACTTCCATACATCACTACTGGGAAAACCATAGCTTGAACTATATGGACCTTTGTTTGCAAGGTGATGTCTCTGCTTTTTAAGTTGCTGTCTAGGTTTGTCATTGCTTTTCTCCCAAGAAGCAGGCGTCTTTTAATTTTGTGACTGCTGTGATTAGAGATGGAATTATGGTGGTGGGGAGGTGAGTGAGGCTGCCATCTCTGTAGTGGTAAGCAGAGCGCTGGAAGGGGGATAGTTACATCAAAGCTCTTGCCCCTTCTTCTCCCCCCACTCTATTTGGGGAGCTGACCTCCTGTTCTGATGCTGTGGGTGCCAAATGTCAAGCTTGCTGAGCAAGGATAGAGGAAGGGGGGTGCGGTGGGGGCGGGTCGCCCAGGGTGTCACCACTGAGGGGGGTGACAAAATGCTAGGTGGCACTCACCACGGGGCCTGCAGCGCACCTGAGCCACACCCCTCTCCTGGGAGTGACGCGGTGGCTTGTGCACCCGCAGGCTCCGCGCTGTCCCAAATGGTCCACCTGGCTGAGTGGGAGGAGGCAGGCAATGTGATGGCCTGGGATTCGGATTCAGATGCTGAACCTGAGGGATCCCAGCCTGCACAGGATTCCCTGCCTCCAGAACCAGCTGAGCTGGGGCCTGAGCCTGAAGGGTCCTCACCTGTGCTGGGTCCTCAGGTGCAGGCATCAGCTGAGTCTGCTCTGGCTCCTGAGGTGATAGAGGACCCATTGCCTGCAGGTGCTCCACTCTCAGCCCCATCAGGGGAAGCTGAGGTTGCCTCTGGGTCCGGTAACCCTCCAGCCTCTCCTGAGCTGCAGAGGCTCAGGGCAGAGAGGCGGAGGGAACTAAGTTCCCGCAGGAGGAGTGCTCGCCTCCAGGCCAGGAGAGGCGAGTCACCAGAGGATCGGGGCCGCCCTATGCCTCGGGGCAGATAAAAGCCGGCCAGCCCCAGTCCCAAGTTGCGGGAGCAACATTGTTGGTTGCTAGTTCTTGCCTAACCCTGTCCTGCTTTCCTGCCTGAGCTCCTGACCTGACCTGGCTCCCTGCTTGCAAGCCTGTTCCTGACTTCACCCGGCTCCCTGACCTGCACCCAGCTTCAGCTACTATGGACTGCCTCCCCGTTGCACCTTTGACCACGGACTGGACTTGGACCTTGCCTCTCGGGTAACCCACAGGACCAGCACAGGCAGACTCCTAGGAGACCCCACGGAGCGTCCTGCCCCGGTTCGCCCTGCCCCCCTGGGCACAGGGCACACGCGCCGCCCCAGGCGCCCAATCAGCTTGCTCCACCGCTGGGGGGTGGGTGCGAGGGGAAACTCTGTTCTTCCGTGCATGCATTTATTTATTTACAATTTCAAATCCTGCTTTTCCTCACCAAAACAGCTTGCAATCTCCAATAAAAGCAACTCCACCTGACAATAAACCATAAGAATGAAAAATGCCGTACAACTGAACAATAAACCAGCGTGAAAAGAGAAGCAGAGAAATGCAATATAAAGCATAATGCAGATCACACAAACAGTGATCCTGTAAACAGCATCAAGACAGAGAAACCAGCAGAAATTAAGGGCTGCAGGATTGGGCCCGTGCATCTGATCGAACACTGGGGGGGGGGCATCATCGTGGAGGGTTTGTATTTACCAATACATAACTGAATGTTAGTGAGAAAAGCCAGGATGAGAGAAAAAAGACAGGAAAATGTGAAAGTGCAGAGGAATCAATAACAGACTTGCACTCAGTGCTAGTGCTCACTTTTTCTTTGCTTAATTTTATTTTTACTTCACACCAAGTTTTGCTAATAGAGCCGTGTTTGCTCTGAGGCCTTTTCGCCTTCTCTCTGCAAGGAGAAGAGATTCCTTGCTTTGAACGTCTCTCTCCTTCTGGCTATTTTATCTGAATCAGCCCTTCTAAGCCTGGATACTTGGCTCATGAATAGTTTTTATGAGATGCAATTTTTATGGGGCTTTGTTTTCCCTAAGATCCTTCGTATTTTGATTTGTTTGTTCCGTTTGTTAACTGCTGAGACTCAGACTGCATTATTCCGATTTTAAATATTTTTCTTGAACTTACTTCCCACCTGGACCATACTGGATTTTGGATTCCTCTTTCTCAACTTTCCCTTGGAGCCCACAGAAGCCAGTTTCACGGATTCCTCGTGCTGAGATTGATAGTATAATTCTGCACACACACACACATTTAATCTTCAGGCTAAACTAATGTAAGGCTGGGAATCTAGTAAGCTTTTTAACTAGTTTTGACTGGGGGAGGTTTGAGGAAGATGCAGCCCAGAGCTTAGCAATATGCCTGCTTTCATGGTAGCTGTTTGGCAAATAAAAATGATTAAACATTCTCATCCCGTTTTCCATTAATGCATAAATTAATTCATATATTCTCTTTATTCTTATCTTTCCGTTATTGCTGAGTCTGTCCTTTTTCATTCAAATCTTCCCCATTTATGTTATTTTGGTCTGACTGTGGTCCCTTTCTCATTACCACCGCAAGCTCACTGGAGCAAAAATTAAGAGCCTCTTTTTCACGTGGAGCTTTCCTCTCTCTCTCTCCCCCCCCCCCCTTTAATTTTTTATTTATGCACTTCCCAAAATTCATCTTTCAATTCTCTTCATTTGTCTCATTTATCCAGACTTCCCCATCCACCCACTCATTTCAGCTTTGTTCCTTGTTTTGCTGTTTATCCATTTATATCACCCATTTTGATTCTATGCAATATCTCCAGTGTTATTAACTGCTGCTCACGTATCTATCCTTACTTTGAAATTTATCTGGTTGTTGTACTCCCCCTCCCTTTTTTATTCACACAACAACCCTGTGAGGGTGGTTAGGCTGAGAGAAGTTGACTCCTAAGATCACCCAGTGATCTTCTTGGGGATCTGAAGCCCAGCCTCTCAGGAATGAGATCCAAATTGTAGCCAGTCCCTCACACTGGTTACCAACCCTGTGCTGAAAACGTTTGCTGGCCGCTGGTGTAGAGCATGTGGCCTGTTGGTATCATGGGGGTGGCTGTTAAGTTGTAGGTGAACATATCAGACGACACAGTGATTCTTCAAACAGCTCTTGTTTATTCAGAGGCCAGAACAGAACTGAATTGAAGGGCTCAGTCAGCCTGCTTATATAGAGCTCTAGTACAACATTACTGTAGCAACTTTCTAAAACTATCCAATCACTGAACGTCACTTTCGATCCTTCATTTGCATAACTATCTACGATATCCCCTGCTGGCCCAGGGTGAGAACTTCAGTACATAACAGTGGCAGCACTCACTCTTCTTCTGATGGGAAATAGAGGACTTGAGGAGGGTCAGTTGGTGAGGGAGTGAGAAATGTCCCTGTTTTCATCTGTGGAATGTTGGGGGGTATGAGGTCATTGTCTTACATTGTCTTACAAAGAAATTTGTCCGACCGCAATAGAATCTTGTATTAGATGCCAACCTTCACTGGATAAAGGTAAAGGGGCCCCTGACCATTAGGTCCAGTCGTGGCCAACTCTGGGGTTGCAGCGCTCATCTCGCTTTATTGGCCGAGGGAGCCGGCGTACAGCGCCAATGTTTGTCCGCAGACAGCTTACGGGTCATCTGGCCAGCATGACTAAGCCGCTTCTGGCGAACCAGAGCAGTGCACGGAAACGCCATTTACCTTCCCGCCGGAGCGGTACCTATTTATCTACTTGCACTTTGATGAGCTTTCAAACTGCTAGGTTGGCAGGAGCAGGGACAGAACAACGGGAGCTCACCCTGTTGCGGGGATTCAAACCGCCGACCTTCAGATCTGCAAGTCCTAAGCTTTGTGGTTTAACCCACAGCATACAGGACCCCAAAAAGTTGAAGGGACATCCAGAATGACCCCCCACAAACCCACCTCATATTTTAATATTTTGTGATTGTAGTTATTTTGCTGGTGTTTTGAGATACCATTTTAAATATATGTATATATTGTAAACCACCAAGGGTTTCGATAATGAAGGGTGGTATATAAATATTCTAAATAAATAGAAACCTCTCGTTTTCCTGTGAGGTTTTAGGCATCAAGGTAAAGGGCCCCTATCCAAGAGTGTGGTGCCATTTTTGAATTTTCCACACTGAGCTCCTCTGTACACAGCCAATCCCAGAGCAAGAAAAAAAAACACACACACACCGGGCACCACAGCACCGGGTCAGAACAGAGTTGTCTTCATTATCTGCACGGAATTGATAATTATGACGAAAGGATTTTCCTTTCCATTTAAGCTTCATTAGGATAAGCTGGATCTTCTCCCACTTTCTGAATCTAATTCGGAAAGAATTACCACATTAACCAGCGTCAAGGTTGTTAAAGTGATGGATAACTCATTAAGGCGCGATTCCCAAGAGGGAAATCCTGTCTGGACACCAGAAAGTGGGCTCTGTCTGCCTTTGCAGGAGTCATTTGGGGCACAGGGAGACAGAAGCATACACCCCTTCACACGCAAACACACTCCATCACTTTTCTTCCTTGTGCACAGGGTGTGATTTGTGTGTCTGACGGCTGCCTGAAGCAACTAACCAGCTTGGCCCCTGTGAGAGCGGGATGTTGGGTTAGATGGGTCACTGGCCTGATCCAGCAGGCTTTTCGGATGTGCTTATGTTCCCAAAGGAAATCCAGGGCCTCCTAGTTTTGGCTTTGTCACTGGAGTGTGCTGGGCCTGGGGGTAACCTGTGAAACGCGGTTCAGAACCGGTCCAGAATCCGAAGGTTCCACTGGGAGTCAGTCCGACAAGGCCAAGGCAGGACATGAGGCAGGAAACCAGGCAAGGACAGGTGCAGGATCTCAGGCAGGATCTAGCATATAGCAATGTTGCTCCCACAACCTGGGGCGGGGTCCAACAGCCTTTTATCTTTGCCAGGGTAACGGCCGGTCCTGATCCCCCGGTGACTCACCTCCCTGTTTCACCTGGAGGCGAGCACTCCTCCTGCAAGTACTCAGGTCTCTCCTTCTCTCAGACCTCAGTCTCTGCAGCTCGGGAGACATCGGTGGGTTACTAGACCCAGAGGCCGCCTCAGCCTCTCCTGACCCAACTGGTAGTGGAGCAGCTGTAAGTGATGGCCCAGCTGAAGGCAACGAGGTAATCCCCACACCTGGAGCGAGGGCAGGCTCAGGCCCCTGACTCGGCCCAGCTGGTGTTTGTTGCAGGGGAACCTGTACAGACTGGGACTCTTCAGGGTCAGGCCCCAGACTTGGTTCAGATGACGCCTGAGGCAAAGAATTTGGTGCAGACTGAGATTCCTCTGGTTCCGAGTCCAAGCCTGAGTCCCAGGCCATCACACTGAGCTGTCAAGAAAGCGGCGGGGAGAGCACCCAAGGGACCAGGAGAATCACAGTAGGGCAGCCAGCACAACTCACATATCATAGAGCCCACATCACAGAGCGGCATTATCACCACAGAGCTCCCTTCAAAACTTGTGTCTATGGACTTCTTGGGCCTTGCAGAGAGGGCTAAGGAGGAAGGCAAACCAATGCAGTTTTTCTCAGGGAGGACTGACTGGTGGGTTAGGAGCCTTGTTATGTACTGAGCTGAATCCTAGAACAATAGGACTCAGAATGCAGCAGTCTGATTGGTCTGCAGGAGCCACCCAATCCAGCTCCAGGTGGAAGTGAATCAATGACCTGATTGGCCTGCAGGAGCAGCCAATCAGGCTCCTGGATGAAGTGAATCAGCAACCTGATTGGCCTACAGGAGCAGCCCGGAATTAGCCAATCACGCGGGGCCCATTGTGTAAATAATGTATATATAGCTAGATGTTTTGGGGAAAGTTTCATTCATTGCTACTATGAGCTGAATAAAGAGCATGAAATTCACACTCGACTCCGAGTATATTTCAAGCCTGGAAGGGCAGAAGACCAGATTCCCCACTCTCAAAATCCTGGGCATGCCTTGCCTGGGTGATAACTTGTTCATTGGCCATCTAATTAATTGTGTGCTAATCGCTAATGTGCAATTAGCCAGCATTCTCCATCTGTCTCAAATATTAGTGCAGTTTCAAAGTTCAGGCAGTAGCAAGACTCAGCATGTGGAAATCAAGAGGAAAAGTCCATCCTCTGAAGGCGGTGGGCTCTCCTTCATTGGAAGTTTTTAAACAGAGGGTGGCTGGCCCACCTGTCAGTGATTCCTTAGCTGTCATTCCTGCATTGTCGGGGGTTGGACTAAACGATCCTTGTGGGTCCCTGTCACCCCTACAATTCTATGATCCAGCAATGACAAACCTAGACAGCATCATAAACAGCAGAGACATCACCTTGCCAACAAAGGTCCATATAGTTCAAGCTATGGTTTTCCCAGTAGTGATGTATGGAAGTGAGAGCTGGACTATAAAGAAGGCTGATCGCCAAAGAATGGATGCTTTTGAATTATGGTGCTGGAGGAGACTCTTGAGAGTCCCATGGACTGCAAGAAGATCAAACCTCTCCATTCCAAAGGAAATCAGCCCTGAGTGCTCACTGGATGGACAGATCGTGAAGCTGAGGCACCAATATTTTCGCCACCTCATGAGAAGAGAAGACTCCCTGGAAAAGACCCTGATGTTGGGAAAGCTGGAGGGCAGAAGGAGAAGGGGATGACAGAGGATGAGATGGTTGGACAGTGTTCTTGAAGCTACAAACATGAGTTTGACCAAGCTGCGGGAGGCAGTGGAAGACAGGAGTGCCTGGCGTGCTCTGGTCCATGGGGTCATGAAGAGTCAGACACAAGTAAACGAATAAACAACAACAACAACATGATCCAGAAGTCCCAGCAAGGCCCGGGAAGCTCCAGTATCTGAGCTGGAACCTCAATGCTCAGAATTGGGAAAGGAGCAAGCTGCATTTATGGTGATTAGTTTGGACGTCAGATTAGGAAGGGAAAGGTAGACCAGACTGCTTTGTGTGGGGCATTTGTGTGTCTGATTCACAACCACAGGATCTTGGTAAGAAAAGGGCCTGAAGAGTTGTGCATTTCATAGCTTTCCCATAGCTTGTCTTTGAAGAAGAAGAAGCGTTTGGATTTGATATCCCGCTTTATCATTACCCTAAGTAAAGGTACAGAGACCCCTGACCATTAGGTCCTGTCGTGGCCGACTCTGGGGTTGCGGCGCTCATCTCGCTTTACTGGACGAGGGAGCCGGCGTACAGCTTCCGGGTCATGTGGCCAGCATGATTAGGCCACTTCTGGCGAACCAGAGCAGTGTATGGAAACGCCGTTTACCTTCCCGCCAGAGCAGTAACTATTTATCAACTTGCACTTTGACGTGCTTTCGAACTGCTAGGTTGGCAGGAGCAGGAACCGAGCAATGGGAGCTCACCCCGTTTCCGGAATTCGAACTGCCAACCTTCTGATCGGCAAGTCCTAGGCTCTGTGGTTTAACCCACAGCGGCACCCGCGTCCTCATCACTACGCTAAGGAGTCTCAAACTGGCTAACAATCTCCTTTCCCTTCCTCCCCCACAACAAACACTCTGTGAGGTGAGTGGGGCTGAAAGACTTCAGAGAAGTGTGACTGGCCCAAGGTCACCCCGCAGCTGCATGTGGAGGAGCGGAGACACGAACCCGGTTCACCAGATCACGAGTCCACCGCTCTTAACCACTACACCACACTGGCTCTTTGAGGTCTTAAGGAACCTGCTGGATCAGGCAAATGGGGGCCGCATCCTGTTCTGGAAGCATTCATGCAAGCACAAGAGCCCTCTTCCCTCCTGTGGTTTCCAGCCTCCAACAGTGAAGGCAAAGCATAGCCATCATGGCTAGTAGCCTCCTCTTCCTCCATGGATTTGTCTAATCCTCTTTTAGAGCCCTCCAAATTTGTGGGCATCACAGCCTCCTGTTGGGAAGGTTGTGGTCTCCCCACTTACCAGAGAATTGCACTGGTTTGCCATGAATATGATTCATATTAAACAATTAGCCCTGCTGAGAAACATTTCTGAATCTTTGCGAGGCAGATGTTTTGAGTTTTCTGTATCTGAATTTGTTGAGGGGAGGCTTGAATGTTATCTTCTACAATCAAAATACCATTAAAGTGAATAAATGCAGATTATACAAAAGCCTGCATTAAAGCAATAGGTTTAGTGAAGGTGACCTGGAGATGTGTGGGTGGATTTGATTCATCATCCGTGTTTCCCCCCCTCCCCCACCGGATGGACTGTGGACGGCAAATGGAGTGGTGCTACACCTCAGTGGCAAAGCGAAGGCTTGCTGTGCCCAGAACTACAGGATCAAGCCCCAGCATGTCCCATTAAAAGGAGCGGGGAAGTGATGATGAAAACAGCCCCTTTGCCCCCACCATAGGAGACCCTGGAGAGCTGCTGCTGTCTGAGCAGAGAATTTGGGGCGAGATGCCTTAGGGCTCTGACTCATCCATCCTTGGTCAGTTTCATCCATGCAGTGCTGGGGAAGAGAATTGGTGCCTTCGCACTCCCAGCCCTTAGCACAAAGCTGTGCATGGATTTTAGCAGTGAAAAAGCATGCCTTTCGGGAGACAAAATACACACACTTCAACATTCCTCTGATGAAAATAGGAACGTCCTATTCAATTATTAAGGGACGCGGGTGGCGCTGTGGGTTAAACCACAGAGCCTAGGACTTGCCGATCAGAAAGTCAGCGGTTCGAATCCCCGCGACGGGGTGAGCTCCCGTTGCTCAGTCCCTGCTCCTGCCAACCTAGCAGTTCGAAAGCATGTCAAAGTGCAAGTAGATAAATAGGTACCACTCCAGCAGGAAGGTAAACGGCGTTTCCATGCGCTGCTCTGGTTTGCCAGAAGCGGCTTAGTCATGCCGGCCACATGACCCAGAAGCTGTACGCTGGCTCCCTTGGCCAATAAAGCGAGATGAGCGCCAGAACCCCAGAGTCGGTCATGACTGGACCTAATGGTCAGGGGTCCCTTTACCTTTATTCTATTATTATTATTATTATTATTATTATTATTATTATTATTATTATTATTACAGTATTATTATTATTTTACTGATTATACCCCACCCATCTAACTAGGTTGCCCCAGCTGCTTTTGGCAGCTTCCAACATATATAGAAACATAATAAAACATAAAACATAAAAAAACCTTCCCTATACAGGGCTGTCTTCAGAAGGCTCCAGGGTCAGATAACTCCATACCCTCCAACATTTCTCCGATGAAAATGGGGGCATCCTAAGGAAAAGTGGGACGTTCCCGGATCCAATCAGAAACCAGGAAGGCTTCTGTAAATCTGGAAAATAGGGTCACTTGGAGGATCTTAAAATATTCAGGGCCAGCCAGGAGGTGATGGCACCAGGAACGCCCATGGCTATGGGACTCTGGCCTGCTTCTTCAGCCCACAGCTCAGCCACCAGCTTCAGAAGGTGTGCTTGGTCTGCCTCTGTCATGCAGGGCCTTGCTGGACCTTAGACTGACCCCCAGGTGCCACATTTCTTGGCCTCCTCAAATTTGGCCTTCCTGACCCCTGCAAACCGTTGTGCTGTGCACTGACCCCAAATACCGAGAGAGCATTTGGCGCCTTGTATCCAACAGCCTCTGCACAATCTTGCAACAGTTGAGAAACACTTTGGTCAATGACACATCCCTCCCACCCACCCCCCTTCGATATGCCAGGATGACACATGCATTCAGACCCAGCCAGCTACATTCCCTACTCCAGGCCGCTTTCTATCTTCCCCCGCTCCTTAAGGCAGCCTTCCCCAACCTGATGCACAACTCTCAGTGTGCCAGAGACCCAGTGTGGTGTAGTGGTTAAGAGCAGGAGACTTGTGATCTGGTGAACCGGGTTTGCTTCCCCGCTCCTCCACATGCAGCTGCTGGGTGACCTGGGCCAGTCACACTTCTCTGAAGTCTCTCAGCCCCACTCACCTCACAGAGTGTTTGTTGTGGGGGAGGAAGGGAAAGGAGAATGTTAGCCGCTTTGAGACTCCTTAGGGTAGTGATAAAGCGGGATATCAAATCCAAACTCTTCTTCCCATCAACCCCAGCCTACATGGTTCTGCGCCCAACACACACACCCTGCAAGACAGACCCATACTGGTTGAGGCTGAGGGGATTTGCAGCCCAAACCTTTGGGAGGTTGCCAGGCTGCTGAAGTCTACCATAGCTGCGATTCATATATTGCGCAGACGCCCCTGCAATTATTCTATTATTTCCAGGCATTCTACAGGATAGGGAATATTATGTTACTCTGTTGTTGCTGCTGCTGCCACCACCTCCTCTGGCTTTAGGACCAGCCCTGTAGGTTGTTTTTCTGCATTCGAACTCACAGATATCCAATGAAGCTGAACACTTGAAGATTCAGGCAGAGCCGGCCCACCTATGAGGCAAGGTGGGGAGACATCCTTGGATGGCAGGATGCACAGGAACAGCAGATCTGGACGTTCCTCTTAATTCCTCCCTTGTTCCTGATGTAGACCTTAACTCACAAGTTCTTCCCTGGCAGGGAGGGGGCGCCGTTTGGTCATTTGCCTCAGGCGTCAAAATTTCTTGGGCCAGCCCTGGATTCAGGACAGACAAAAGAAAGGACTACTTCATGCAGCACATAAAGTATGGAACTTTCTCCCACAGGTGGCAGATATGGCCACCAGCCTAGATGGCTTTAGAAGAGGAATACCGTAGACAAAATCATGGGAAAGGATGGTGCTATTGATGGCTATTAGCCAGGATCGCTCTTTTCTGCCTCCACAACTGGAAGCAGCAATGCTTCTGAGTACCAGTTGTTGGAAACCACCAGAGGGTAGAGGGCTCTTGTGCTCAGATCCTACCTTGCAGTTTCCCATAACAGGCATAAGATCAGGATGTGGGACCAGATATGCCCTGGTTGGCCTGATCCAGCAGGCCCTTCTCAAATCCTTGCATTTGTTTGCTCTTGTGATGGGCTGGAACTCAGTCTCGGACTCGGAACCGGAGGAGTCTCAGTCCGCACCAGATCCTTTGCTTCAGGTGGCATCTGAACCGAGTCTGGGGCCTGATTCTGAAGAGCCCCAGTCTGCACAGGTTCCCCAGCAACAAGCACCACCTGGGCCGAGACAGGGGCCTGAGCCTGCCCTGGCTCCAGATGTGGGGATTACCTTGTTGCCTCCAGCTGGGCCATCACTTACAGCTGCTCCACTACCGGTTTGGTCAGGGGAGGCTGAGGCAGCCTCTGGGTCTAGTAACCCACTGACGTCTCCCAAGATGCAGAGACTAAGGTCTGAGAGAAGGAGACACCTGAGTACTCGCAGGAGGAGTGCTCATCTTCGGGCGAGACAGGGAGGTGAGTTGCTGGGGGATCAAGACCGGCCATTACCCCGTCAGAGATAATAGGCTGCCGGACCCTGCCCCAGGTTGCGGGAGCAACATTGCCGCTTGCTGGTATCTGCCTGTTACCCTGTGCCTGACCTAGCCTGGTTTCCTGCCTCAGCCCTGTTGGACTGACTCCTTGTGGAATCCTTGGATTTGGGTCCGGACCTGGACCGTGTTGCTCAGGTTAACCCCCGGGCCCAACACAGCTCTGATCCCACTTGCAGGCTTCCCACTGGGGCATATGGGTGGCACTGGTGGAGAAAGGGGGGTGGGGGGAGCGCACCGCCCTGGCAGCGTGATCCCGGTGGGGTGCCATCATGGCTGTCCCCCGCCCACGCTGGCCACCATGCCCCTGCAGGTGGCACATCATGCCCCTAGGACAAATGCCCCTAGGACAAACGCCAGCCACACCCCCACCTGCTCTCTGCCCCCCGGTGCCGGAGCGTATGGTCACTGTGAAAACAGGATGCTGGACTGGACAAGTGTTTGGCTTGATGCAGCAGAGCTCTTGAGAGCTTACCTGGGAAAGGGGGCATTTCTCTTCCACCCATTTTGTTGGCAATGCAGGGTTTTATTTTATTGTTTGAGTCCAGGGCAGAGAAAAGTTCCCACCTGGGGAAATTAGATCACCCAGCGGGGACCCTGGTTGGCACAGTATTCATCCTCCTGATTAATCCTGATGTGAGCCTGATGAAGGCCTAGAGGCTGATTGCCAGGGTCTCCCCCCTGTGTCACCTTGCTCAGGAAGCCACAACCACCTCCAGCTGATTGAAGCTTCTCGCAGGCTCACGGATTGTTGCTGTCAGAGAAGCTGCCTTGTTGTGATTACAGAAGTGAAGGCGAGCCGTCGGCCTGGCAGAAAGAGAGTCTCCTGACAGCCGTGACCCCTCTGAATAAATACACCTCTGTTTGTCAAGCCAGAGAGCTTCCTTTGGGTGGAACGCGGTGCGCAAGTTCAGCAGCGCCCTTGCCTGGGGAATTTGCTCACGGACGCATCTGACCGGGACAAGTCCCCATTAAGAGAGCGCTGCTGCTTTGCGTCCTCTCGGGAAGATGGCAATTAAAGCCAGGCAGCGCCTCTGCAATGCAATGCAGGAACCTGTCACTTGCTCACTGTCGAGGCAGGAGGCGTCACTCACCGAAGGTCACCCTCCTCTTCTCTCCATAGCTCCACTGTCTTTCCTCTCCCAGTGCTTGTGGGAGAGAACCACAGGAGAGGAATCTGGCTGGGGTGCAGGTGACATAAGTGGGGAAGCATGGGCAGAAGCAATAAGGCCTTGGCCCAGTATACCTGAAGAAGTGTCTCCATCCCCATCGTTCTGCCCAGACACTGAGGTCCAGTGCCCAGGGCCTTCTGGCGGTTCCCTCATTGCGAGAAGTGGGGTTACAGGGAACCAGGCAGAGGGCCTTCTCTGTAGTGGCCCCCCACTACACCACACTTGACTCTTTCTGGACAGGTATCTCACGTTTCCCAGGTAGTACCCTTTTTGCTTATGAAGAGGACTGGCAGGGGATGCCAGCTCAGGGTCCTTCTTCGCACCATCAGCCTCCAATGCTGGACCCAGATGCCTGGAATTCATCCTGCTTGAAGCATAGGATCTGCGCTGTAAGAGACCAGCATGCTCTTCTGAGATCTGGGAGAGACCCAGGGAGTGTGGATCGCCTTTACCCTCTGAGTAACTGACAAGATTGCCATGGGTCTCAGAGTTCCTGGGTTTTAGGAAGCTGAGAGGGCTTTGCCAGGGAAAGGCACGAGCTGCTTAGATCTTGGACTGGCATAAGGCAGCTGGAAGCTTTCCCCCAGCTATTTGCGTGTGGGTTGGACCAAGGAGTGCTGGGCACCCATCTGAGGATCCCAGCAGAGGTGGATTTAGGGGAGAGTGACCAGTTTGGTTGCACTGGGTGTGGTGCCTCTGGAGCACTGCAGGGGGCGCTGCAACTATGATGTAGAAGGCTAGAGATGCCCATAGGTAAAGGGACCCCTGACCATTAGATCCAGTAGTGGCCGACTCTGGGGTTGCAGCGCTCATCTCGCTTTATTGGCCGAGGGAGCCGGCGTACAGCTTCCGGGTCATGTGGCCAGCATGACTAAGCCGTTTCTGGCAAACTAGAGCAGCGCATGGAAATGCCATCTACCTTCCCGCCAGAGTGGTACCTATTTATCTACTTGCACTTTGACGTGCTTTCGAACTGCTAGGTGGGCAGGAGCAGGGACCGAGCAACGGGAGCTCACCCCGTCGCGGGGATTCGACCTTCTGATTAGCAAGTCTGATTGGTTTAACCCACAGCGCCACCCGCTTCCCCCAGAGATGCCCATGGCACATGTAAAAAGGACTCTTTCCGGAACCTGGAGCCATCCAACATGCCTGCAAGCCGAAGAGTCCGCTGGGCTGATCAGAACTGCGCAAAGCTGCCCCTTCCTTTCTTTTGCATTTCTGATGCAAGCCCACCTGTGTGAGCTGCTCTCCCCAAACCCCTCGGTTGAACGAGGGGCCAATTAGCTCCCAAATGCTCTGCATTAGGTCCGCGCAGGGGAAAGATGTCAGGCGTCCTGGTCATGGCCACATCAGCTTCCACAGCCCCAAATTATATTTGACATTTAATTAAGCCCCCTCAGGCACCTAAGCAAAGAGTGCTGGCTTCGGAAGCAAGATGACTGGGGATTTTCTTCCTAAGGAGCAGATTTGTTTGACTCCGGTCCCTGCTTATCATTTTGATCAGCGGCAATCCAGCAGCTTCAGGAGGCGTTAGGGAGACTTGCTTAATGAGAAAGGGAGATGGGGGCAAAGTGCGGAGAGGGAAGGACAACCAAATCCGGGATTGCCTCTGAAATTGAGCAAAGCTCTTCATTCGCTGTTCTCTGGGGCTCCCATCACCTTCTCCCCCAGAGGCTGCCTGCCTCCCCCTCCTTGGGTTGTAGGGCAGGGGAAGGTGGCTCGTAGACCCAGAGCTTGTGGCTCAGGCTGCCTGAGCATAAGCAGAGCCTGCTGGATCAGGCCAATGGCCCATCTGATCCAGCCTCCCGTTCTCATAGTGGCCCACTAGATGCCCATGATGGGAGACCCAGAAGCAGGAGCCGACCACAAGACCCCTCTTATCAGGTGTGTGTGTGCAGGAGCCAGGCCCTGTGACCAGTAGGACTTTGCAGGACCTGGGCCTTCCTAAGTTTGTTCTGGAGAGGCAAGGTGCGGCCGCACAGGTGAGGCCGATTGGTAACTCACAGCACCTGGTGGCAAGAGCCGGGAAGGGATATAAGGTCAGCATTTCCCTTCGGCTCTTTGCCACAGCAACACACATCCTTTGACTTCTTGCTTCCTGATCCTTGAACCTTGGCTTCTTGATTCCTTGCTTTGTGATCCTCAGAACCCTGACTTCGTGATTCCTTGCATCCCGACCCTCGGACCCTTGGTTTCTTGACTCCCGGCTCTCTGACCCTCGGACTCTTGGCTGCTGACTCCTGGCTCCTGGACTTCCGTTCCTGCTCCCACACCACCATCTCACCATCTTGCCCCTAGTCCTGACGTCCCTGCCAGGACTTTGATCACCCATGAACTGGACCGTGACACCTCTGCCCTCCTGGGCTTTCCATTATAAGAATTTTAAGGTCATATATATAAAATGTTCATAACAGTATAAATAAACCACATATCTGAAACCCCAGAGAAAAAGTCCTGAACAAATTGACCTCAAATATTTCTCTGCAAGGTCGAAGTGGGAAACCTCCCCATTGTCTCTTTCCTCACAAATCCTGCCTTAAGGGCACATTCAAGATATGAACAGGGTGTGAGCCTTTGACCTGCGACCTAAATTCAGGAATTAAGTAGTTATAATAACAAAAGAGTGGCCAAAACCCAGATAATGCAATCAGGTAACTTGCCAGACAGGAGATAAAACAATGCACTCAGATTTCTGTTGAAGACCACCTTTTCTGTGATGTGTGAATGATATTTCTGGGGGTGGTCTTGGACTCTAGGATGGGCAATTTAAAATGTCTATATAGGGGCTTGCATGCATGGTTCTGGGTCCTCCTCCTTTCCTGTGTGTAAGGGGAGCACCCTGTTGCAACAGTTCAATAAAGATCAGGCTTACTAGCTGCTTTGCTTCTCAATATTCTCTGGTTGGCCTCTGTTATTTTCTCCTACCGATAGAGAACCTACAAAAGGACTCTATATGGGCTCTTGGGTACCCCGTAAGGGAAAAGGAGCAGTTTTTTTACTTATATCAATTGGCGAGCTTTACTTATATCACCATAAAGGACGTAAGAGCCTGCTAGTGGATCACGCCAAGGGCTCATGTTCTTACATTCCTCTTCATAACAAAGCCATAGCTGCTCTTTCTGGTTTGTTTTCCTGCAAAACATCTTCCCATTATCATGTCTCGCTGCTGCTCTTCCTTTCTCTCTTTCAAAAATGCTCCCATTTGTTGTTGCATAATTAGGCACCAAGTGTTTGCTGGCGCACTGAAGCAAGGCCACGGGGGGGGGGAGTCGTAGTTACAGAAGAATCCAGGTACTGTTTTCCTCCCCCACCCCCAATAAAGCTCAGATTTTTGAAAGCACAGCCAGGGGGTGCGGGGTGGAGGCTTGCTTATTTATTATTTATTTTATTTAAATACCTCCCTATACCAGCCTAGCAGTTCGAAAGCACGTCAAAGTGCAAGTAGATAAATAGGTACCACTCCTGCGGGAAGGTAAATGGCGTTTCCGTGCACTGCTCTGGTTCGCCAGAAGCGGCTTAGTCATGCTGGCCACGTGACCCGGAAAAACTCTCTGCGGACAGACGTCTGTTCCCTCGGCCAATAAAGCAAGATGAGCGCCGCAACCCCAGAGTCGTCCGCAACTGGACTTAATGGTCAGGGGTCCCTTTACCTTTACCTACACCCACAGCTCTTAGGGCAGTCCACAAGATTTCCCTTTGCGATCCTCTATAAAAAATATGCCCCTCACACTCTAAGACAGTTCAGGAAATGTGTTTGTTTGTCTATATTCAGTGAGCTTCGTGTCCGAGTGGAGATTTGAACCCTGGTCTCCCAGGCCTTAAAAGGTAAAGGGACCTCTAACCATTAGGTCCAGTCGTGACCGACTCTGGGGTTGCGGCGCTCATCTCGCTTTATTGGCGGAGGAAGCCGGTATACAGCTTCCGGGTCATGTGGCCAGCATGACTAAGCCGCTTCTGGCGAACCAGAGCAGCGCACGGAAACACCATTTACCTTCCCGCCCGCACTTTGGCATGCTTTTGAACTGCTAGGTTGGCAGGAGCAGGGACTGAGCAATGGGAGCTCACCCCGTCGTGGGGATTCAAACCGTCGACCTTCCGATCAGCAAGTCCTAGACTCTGTGGTTTAACCCACAGCGCCACCCACATCCCTCCTCCCAGGCCGTAGTCCTCATTTAATCTTCACAGCAACGCTGAGAGGTAGGTTAGGCTGAGAGACAGTGACTGGCCCAAGGCCATCCAGTGAGCTGCATGCCCGACAAGAACCCCAGTCTCCCAGGTCTCAGACTCTAACCACTACACCACACTGCCTCACTCTGGTGGCAGGGAGTTCCCCAGCTCTTCCTTCCTTATCTCATATAAAGTCCCTCAAACCCTTCTTTGCTTCTGAGCATCCTCTTCCCCAACCTGGTACCCTGCAGTAGCCCAAAACAGCTGGAGAGGGCACAGCTGGTTGGCAAAGGCTTGCTTTGAGGATGAGCAAGGAAACTCTGCCTCTGCCCCCCTCCCACTCCAAGTGGGGAAGTGTGGGGGTATCTGATGGATTCTTTGGAGAGCCGCTCCTGTGGAAATGGCTTTGGGGAATGGAGCAAGCAAGGTGCTGATCTGGGCCAGCTCTGCTTTCATCCACTCAGCCTTGCTCAGGCCAGGCAGCAAATTGAGTTTCGCTAAAAGCCTGGGAGGCCTGCCTCCGATCCTGCCCGGGCGGCCGAGGGGAATGAGTGCGCCATCCATTAGGGGGATGTAATCAAGAAGGTTCCAACTGGGAGCAGAGACAATGTAAGTGGATTAGGAGTTCCCTTTGTTGAAAAAGGATGGGCAGACTTGGGCTTAGTGTCAGAAAACAATGTTAAATCTTCCCCGGTCAACATTTCTTTACTCTGGCCAAAGGGCTTTGGAGCTGGTGGAGGGAGGGGCGGAGAATCACCTGATCCTGGAGCAGAGAGGCAGAGCAGAGGGACTAGCGCCCCATCACTTAGTTGTAGCTCTCACAAGGCCTCTCCTCCTCCCAGAGGGGAGAGGTTGTGAGCGGGAGCACCTTCCCGCAGGTGCAGGGAGGCGTATTCAGCTCCTGCTCCTGATTGCTTCTGCTGCCGAGGCCAAGCCTTCCAGCCGACCAATAAGGCCAGGTGGTGGGCGGGGCTAGATGCATTTAAACAGCCGCAGCAGCGCTCAGCTCCCAGTCTGTTCCTGCTTTCTTCAGATCTCCTGCCCTCCCTCCCTCTTGGTATTGACCTTGGTATTGACCTTTTTGCGTATTGACCTTGCCATGGACTTCGGTTGGTTGCCTTGGTTGCCCAAGGGGCCTGGTAGGACTTTTTTATCCATTTGGCAAATTGGCACCAGCCTCTTGGTTTTTTCGCCTGCCTCGTAGCAATTCATCACAACTTTCTGGTATTGGCGGTTAGGCATTGGAATGTGTGTGCTGTGTTGGAGGATTGGGTATGCGCCATCATCTACCCCTCCTCTTTTGGGTATTCCGATAAAGGAATCCGGTGGTCGTGGATCCTCTCCGATGCCCTGCTGGTGGCTAGGGCCATGGCACGACCCCTGGTGACATCATGGGGGAGCTTCCAGTTGTATTTGCATCAACAAGCTCCTCCCATTGGTTGTTAACCCTGATATGACTCCCGTGGAGTCTTGTATTGCTGTTTCATCCAGTGTCTAAGCCAATACTACTCACATGCTGTAACCAATAAAAGTTGTGGCCGAATTTTGCCCATTAACCTAAAATAATGTGTCTGTGTGTCTTATTATAATTCTATGCGGGTGGCGGGTCCTCGACTCACAACCGAGCACATTCTTTTGAGATGCTGATGAGGACACTCAACGGGCTGGCCGAGCTCATTGTCTTACAAAGAAACTTGCATGGCTAGTTCAGCAATATAATCCTCTCTTTGATTCTAACCCGCACTGGGAACAGGACCCCAAGAAGAGACTCAGGGCTGACTGCCCCCAACCCACAACTACTGGTTACAAAATGGGAGATTTTAGTCTTCTACTAGATGACTCAGTTTAGCAGGTAGGTGAACATCTGGGCCATCCATCACATCTGGGCTTTGCCACAGCCACGTCCTCCCTACCCACTGGTCTTTGCTTGTTGCCTTTTTATCCCACCTTTTCCTTCAATGAGCTCAAAATGGTGTGCATTATTTTCCTGCTTCTTATTTAATCACCACCACAACCCTGTGAGGCAAATGAGGCTGAGAGGCAGCAACTGGTCCAGGGTCCCCCAGTGAGTTTCATAGCTGAGCAGGGATTTGAATCCTGGTCTCGCAGGTCCTCATCTGACATTCTTCTTTTTTCTTTTGAAAAAAAATTGTTAGGAATTTCAACATAACAATTTATCAAAAACACATCATCCTCATTCCCCTCCCATCCCCCCCCAAAGAAAAACCCACCCTCCCACCCACCCACCCCCCGGACCTCCCTCATCTCCCCTCTTTGGTTTTTCAGCACATGTTATTCTCTGCATATTATAAAATTGTAAAGATCCTTAATTTATCTATCTATATGTTACCAATAAAAGGTTTGTGAATGCTTATTCAAAACCTGCCAAGGAGTCCAATTCATTTTGTTGTTTCTTTAAGTACTTTGTAAAAGGTCCCCATTCTTCTTTAAAGTCACAGTTGTCCTTATCATGTAGTTTATGTGTCAGTTTCGCCAGTTCCGCATAGTCCATCAGTTTCTCTTGCCACAGTTCTTTGGTCAGGATTTCTCCGTTCTTCCATCCTTGTGCTATTAAGACTCTTGCCGCCGTTGTCGCGTACATAAATATGTTTTTCAGTTTCCTTGGCAGGTCTTTCCCTGACATTCTAACCACTATGCCACACTGCTTCTTATACCCCGTGGCAAATAGCGTACAAATACGGGCTGCCCAAGGGCTTGATGAGCTGAAATTTCCAGGGCTTTAAGGCAATCTGGCAGCACAGAGCAAAACATTCACTTGGAATAAAATGAGCATTTACCAAACTGCTGAGAGCTCAGGTCTGCTGTTTTTATTAATTAGACTTGGAGACACATTTCACTTACACCTGAAAACGTTTATGAAAGTGTGTTTCTTAAGGTGCCCCAGTGGGCGAGGTGTGTGTGTGAGAGAGAGAGAGAGAGAGAGCGAGAGAGAGAGAGAGAGAGAGAGCGCAAAACCTGGGAGGCAACAATTAGCTTGGAAAAATTTATTCTGCATACACCAGCAGAAGACCACTGAATTATTTCAGTTTATAATAACAGTAATATCAGAGACACAAACAGCACATTATATATAAATAAATCTCAGAGAAGAGAGGAATATAATGAACAGTGTAGATAAGTCATGATTACATGGAAAACAAAACAGAATATGAATATGCAATTTAACTTTTAAACATAACTCTACGCACAACAACATGCAACTTAACTATTGCAAACAATAATTTGGGCATATGAAACTAGTAATTTAAACAATTGCTCAGTATTTATTTATTCCTTTAAGCTTCCAAACCAGCTGAAAGGCTTGGCAACGTTGCAGCTATAGAGGAGCGTATCCTAAATATTAAGAAAAGAGAGAAAGGGAGGCAGTGATAGCAGAGATGCAAAGGAAATGGTTTCTGAGCGCTCAGGGAAGAGATGAATGGGTAAGGGGAGAAGAAAAGGTTGGGGGAATAAAATGGGGAAGCAAAAACCTCAGCTGGGAATAAGCCAAAATATTAAAACACAAACAGGTGCATAAGAACTACAAAAGCTAAATCTCTTCAAAGTTGTTTACGAGCCAAAAGCCCAGCTCCAAAGGGCTGGTTTGGAGGAAAGGGCCAGGGAAAGCTTCAAAAAGTGAAGGAGGGACAGGTTCAAAGCAAGGTCTCAGTGCTTCTCTCAGCTGCAAACTGAGCTGCAAAGGGCGCAGCACAAGCAAAAAAAGAAGGATCAGAAAAAACTTGGAGCTAAGCACAGATCAAATTAAGCAAAGAAGCAGTGAGCTGTAAGCTGACCAGTTCAGCAGGGATCAGGGAGACTCAGGAAGGTCAACCAGCCCAGAGCGGCGAATCTTGTACCTTAGTCACATTGATACACTTTGGAACTCCCTGCCTATGGATATCAGGCAGGAACCTTCACTGTACTTTTGTTGGTGCCTGCTAAAAACATTTTTGTTTAGGAAACCCACCTCAGATATTTAGAAAACTGATGTGAGCTTTAATCTGTTATTAGTCTATTGTTAACTTACATTTTCAAACTTCTTAAATTATTGTTTTGAATTGTTTTACTGTTTCATCTTCTTTTATAAACCATCTTGAGGTCATTTTATACACAAGCAGTGTATAAAAAGGTAAAGGGACACCTGACCATTAGGTCCAGTCGTGGCTGACTCCAATAAACCTCACTTTATTGGCCGAGGGAGCCGACGTACAGCTTCCGGGTCATGTGGCCAGCATGACTAAGCCACTTCTGGCAAACCAGAGCAGCGCACGGAAATGCTGTTTACCTTCCCACTGGAGTGGTACCTATTTATCTACTTGCACTTTTTGGCATGCTTTTGAACTGCTAGGTTGGCAGGAGCAGGGACCGAGCAAGTGGAGCTCACCCCATCACGGGGATTCGAACCGCCGACCTTCTGATCGGCAAGTCCTAGGCTCTGTGGTTTAACCCACAGCACCACCCGCGTTCCAAGCAGTGTATATATTTTATGAAATAAATGCAGAAATGCATATGTCCAAAATGTGAACTTTCAAGGAAATGTGATTTTTTTAAAAGGACTTTTTTTTTTAATTCTCAAACAGAAATGTGGAAAAGTGAAGTTAAGTGAAGGTAAGACTAGGGGGAAAGAATGTGGACAGATTAAGCCCCACAACAACCCTGTGAGGTAGGTTAGGCTGAGACGCAGTGGCCATGACCCAAGGGCACCCGGTGAGTTTTGTGGTCAGGTGGTTTCAACCCTGGTCTCTCCCAAGTACTGGCCTGACACCTGAAAACTGGAAGAGGGTACAGGGGGAGGGGGAGAGGGTTAACCCCTTGAATTACCAACCAAACCTTAATTATTAAAAGAGACCTTGTGTATACTGCCTTGCTTTCAGAAAAGGAAGAGGGGGGCAAAGAGGCAACGAAACTGGACTCTGGTCTCCTGGTTCCCAGACTCTTCGAGCTTTTCTGAGAGCAATCGATATTACAGGATTCTGTATCCGGCATATGAATGAAATCACGTTCTCCCCCAACTACTTCTCCTAGCAAAGCCCAACACATTCTGCTGCGTCTTTCTTAGACCGTAGCCATCCGTGATCAAAGAGACTGCGATATCTTTCTCCTAGCCAACTTCAGCCTCATTGCTCAGGTTCCCCGATATCGTGCAGAAGACGTGACGAATCAAAGGAAGAGTCTGCTGCAGCTGTGAGTGTGTGTGTGTGTGTGTGTGTGTGTGTGTGTGTGCCTAAAACAGCGGCCTGTTTATCCTCCTGCAAATGCCTCACTGATACGATCCATCACAAAGTTAGTGATCTTTATATGGGAGCAGCGAGACAGGGAGAAGAAAAGCTCTTAGAAAGTTTACATGGCTAGACAAAGATGATTATCTTAACAGCCACTTTTGAACTTATCTGACTTGGCGGGAAGAGTAATTATGGGATATAGATGATACATACATAGATAGATGGTAGATAGATAGATAGATAGATAGATGATAGATAGATGATAGATATAGATAGATAGATAGATAGATAGATAGATAGATAGATAGATAGATAGATGGTAGATAGATGATAGATAGATAGATAGATAGATAGATAGATAGATAGATAGATAGATCTAAATTACAGAGCCTAGGGCTTGCTGATCAGAAGGTTGGCGGTTCGAATCCCCGCGACGGGGTGAGCTCCCATTGCTCGGTCCCTGCTCCTGCCCACCTAGCAGTTTGAAAGCACATCAAAGTGCAAGTAGATAAATAGGTACCGCTCCGGCGGTGTTTCCATGTGCTGCTCTGGTTCGCCAGAAGCGGCTTAGTCATGCTGGCCACATGACCCGGAAGCTGTACGCCGGCTCCCTCGGCCAATAAAGCGAGATGAATGCCGCAACCCCAGAGTCGTCCACGACTGGACCTAATGGTCAGGGGTCCCTTTACCTTTTTACATCCTGAGCATAAGATAGAGGGCCTCAGAACTAACAGCCCAACGGATCTCACTTTTCCATGAGTCACAGCTTTGGATCCAGCACAGAGCAAGCAGAGCTCTGGGTCTCCAACTTCCAGGCTGCCTCCAGCTCAGCTCTCACACATACTCTCTGACTATTGATCTTCTACCTAGCAGCTAGAAGAGGAGGATGGAGGAAAAGCCCACCCATTAGCCTAGAGGCCCCTCATCATTTGGTTGCGATTCTTTTGGGATGCCAATGAGGACACTTAAGTGGCCAGCTGAGGCCATTGTCTTACAAAGAAACTTGTCTGCCCATTTCAGCAAACTCCCCTGCTAGATTCTAACCCTCTCTGGGTACAGGACCCCAATACAGTGGTACCTCGGGTTACATATGCTTCAGGTTACATACGCTTCAGGTTACAGGCTCCGCTAACCCAGAAATAGTACCTCGGGTTAAGAACTTTGCTTCAGGGTGAGAACAGAAATCGTGCAACGGCAGCGGGGAGGCCCCATTAGCTAAAGTGGTGCTTCAGGTTAAGAACAGTTTCAGGTTAAGAATGGACCTCCGGAACGAATTAAGTACGTAACCAGAGGTACCACTGTAAAGGAAAGGCACTTGGGGCATGATCCAAACTGACCCCACAAACCCACAACAATATATATTATATCACTGGGGTATATGAAGGATCTCACAGAGGAAGGGGGTGCTAAACTTTTGTTTTGTTTTCTTTTGTTTAAATAAATAAAAAAAACTTGCAAAAACAGAGATACCAAAAATATAGAAAACACCAGATGTCCCAGCAAAAATATAAATTCTGTGGAGAGCATGTATTGTACACTCATTAATAAAGCTAACAAGCTGGATTTGGGCCAGAAGTGGAAGGAGATTAATGATTTTAAAATAAAATAAGAACAATTCCTCATTTTCTGCTATCAATACAGAATATCAGCCTTGAATTTCATTATCTCTCTGCAGAAAAATAATGTGTATCTGTTTGAATTCTTTATCGTGTGCTGTATTTTATCATTCTGGTGTTGACTGCCAGAAAATTGACCAGTGTACTCTTTTCATTTAAAAAGTGACACAAATGTCATTATACAAAACTATGGGGCAACCCCCCCTTGAAATACTACATCGCCTCACTGCAAAAGCGATATTATGCAGTTGGGAAAGATTCAGAAAAGGGCAACCAAAATGATCAAGGGGGTGGAAAAGTTGCAACAACTGAGCTTTTTAATTTAGAAAAAAGTCAAGTGGGATCCCTCTCTTACCGTATTAGGACCCAGTGGAACCACTCAGTGAAGCTGATTGCTGAAAGCTTTTGGAGAGGCAAAAGATAGTCCTTTCTTGCACAGAGAATAGTAGAAATGCTCTCTCAAAAGATGTAGAAGAAGAAGAGGAAGAGTTTGGATTTGATATCCCGCTTTATCACTACCCTAAGGAGTCTCAAAGCGGCTAACATTCTCCTTTCCCTTCCTCCCCCACAACAAATACTCTGTGAGGTGAGTGGGGCTGAGAGACTTCAGAGAAGTGTGACTGGCCCAAGGTCACCCAGCAGCTGCATGTGGAGGAGCGGGGAAGTGAACCCAGTTCCCCAGATTGTGAGTCTATCGCTCTTAACCACTACACCACACTGGCCACCAACATTAAAAGAGGGTGAGTCAAATTCATGGAGGCTGGCTATGAATACCAGGTGCTGATAATCACATGTGGGCAGAGTGCTGTTGCCCTTCCAAGTGGCGTCTGGTTGGGCACTCTGAGATGCTGGTAGAGATGAGCCTGATCGAGAAGTACTCTTCTTATGTTTCTGTTTTCTTTGAGACAGTCATGTCCACAATGGAAGGGACTCAATATCCCCTTAACCCAGCTGTGGGAATGTTCAGGGAGGCAGGAGAGGATATATTGTGTATTAATATCCTTCCTAACTTGCGCTAGCAAGTTCCTTTACTTAGCAGAGTTTTACATTCCAGATAGCTAGTTGCAGGCTTGTATAAGCCTCTCACTATTAGGTTCCTGGTAAGTTCCCTTATATCCCTCTTCAAAGAGTAAACACGCCACAATCTTGTTTAAAGTCAATAAAAGAAGTTTACTCACATCATCAGTTCACAGTTGAATCCCTGAAGGCAGGCTTAGTTACAAAGTATATACATGTGGATCTATCCCATATGGGGATAATCCCAGTGTCTGAAAGCCAACAGAGCATTTCTAGCTAAAAAGCTGCTCCAACGATGGAGGAAGTCAAAGAGAGAGGGTATGGCAGCATGCCTTGTCCTTTTGTTACCTGAACAGGTAAGGTCATACCCACCTCTAGTCATATGCAAAGGAAGTTTGTGTCAGGAAAAAGCAGCAATGCAAGAGCGAGCTGCAAGTTGCTGGAATGCAAAACAGGATGTTGATGTTTGGGACTGTACTATTGGAACAAAGGGGCAGTCTATTCACTGTACTGAGCACCGGATGTTAGCTCAGAGTGTCATCTCTCTCTACTGTTGGAGTCTGGAGAGTGCAGACATGTTTCTCTGTACTGCTGGAATGACAGAAATAAAAACAAGTAAATAGATTTCTGTCTGTCTCTTTCCCCTCCCTGAGGGAAGCAGGGAGGAGGGAGGAGAGGTGTGTCCCTCTCACGCTGAGTGGGATCGCCGATAGTGACCTTGCCTGTATCCTGCCGGGAGACGTAGACGGGGAGGTCAACAAGGATCTCAAGCCGAATGCCTGGAGTGTGGCCAGTTACCTCTGACTGCGGCCTGAGAATCTGACAGTTTGCTCCAGTCCAGGAGGAACAAGGAAGTTTCGACTGGCTGAACCAAACATCCCCTTGCATGTCCACTCTAGGAAAATAAAGGAATGTTGTATTTGACTGCTACTTATGTAACACATCCCACACCAGCTACCTAGCCTGAAATGAGGGCTGAAGACTGTGCAGATCCGCTTAGATGCCAGAGGTAGCTCAGTGAAGAAGCACATCCTTCAAGAGCAGGAGAAGCCCTCAAGGGGGTGCTTCTTTCACCTTTGGCAGGTGTCCAGAGGCTTAAGGTCCTGTGTGACCAAATGCTTGCCAGTGCCAGCACCTTGCTATCTGCTTTCTCATGCACAGTGGTGGACCTACATTTGAACTGTCATGGGGGCACAACCAGCAACAAGGGTAACCCCTGTTTTCTTCTTCCATGGGGTTTTTCCATGACAGATCACCATGCCTTTAAATGTCTATGCAACTGACTCTCAAACTTTGGGGTTGTTGAAACACAGACAACAACAAAAATCAATCCATTTGATGGTAGGTTCCAGTGGCAGGGCAGCTGGGGTGCCACCTCAGACGCTTCTGATGCCTAAGGCGGCTGCTTCACCCAGTCTCATGGGTGGGCCGGCCCTGCGCATCAGTGGCCACTAGCCATGATGGCTATGCTGTGCCTCCATGCTCGGAGGCAGTAAACACTTCTGAATACCATTTTCTGGAAATGCAGGAGGGGAGTGTGGTGTAGTGGTTAAGAGTGGTAGACTCGTGATCTGGTGAACCAGGTTCGATTCCTCGCTCCTCCACATGCAGCTCCACCTTGGGCTAGTCACACTTCTCTGAAGTCTCTCAGCCCCACTCACCTCACAGAGTGTTTGTTGTGGGGGAGGAAGGGAAAGGAGAATGTTGGCCGCTTTGAGACTCCTTAGGGTAGTGATAAAGCGGGATATCAAATCCAAACTACTCCTCCTCCTCCTCCTCTTCTTCTTCTTCTTCTTCTTCTTCTCAAATCCCGATTGCTGTTTTCCCACAGGCTTCTGCTTGGCCCCTATGGGAAGAAGATGATAGGCTAGATGGGCCGCTGGGCTGATCCAACAGGCTCTTCTTATGTTCTTCGGTTGCTATGTGGACCCAGCCCCTTTGCAACACGTTTCCCTTTAGCCTGATCTGCCACTTTGGCTAGTCATCGGCAGCAGCTGACTGTCTTGGCTGCTCTTCCAGACAGACAGATGGCCCTGTGTCATCTGAAGCGTGGAGTCGCGCGGCTCAGCCCAGCCAAGTCCAGCCAGCACTGGGCAGGTGTAACAGCTTTTTGTCACGCACCCATCCGCAAAGCCCCCAAAGTGATTTCCGCCTTGGGAGGCTGATGGAGTGAGAAGGCAAGTGGCCGGTTCCTCCAGAAAGCCTCCTTCTCATCACCCAGCGTCCACCGAGGCTGATCCCTCCGGCCCGCCCGGCCAAAGCAATATCAAGGACTCTGGGCTTTGGGTTCACCTTCACAGGCAGCCAGCCTCCCTCCCAATGCCTTTTGCTCTTATGCCAAGAACCATAATGTTGCACTGAGAGGGCCAGTTCCCCAGGCCTCCCGTGCCACCTGCTCAGGATGAAGTCTGGACGGGAAAGGGCATAGAAGCCAAAGGCAAATGGAGATAGATCTGTTGTTGATGGGAGCAGAAGGGGAGAAAGGATGGCAGCAGGCAAAGGGTGGGGAGAGGTCCAAGCAACAGGAAAGAGAAATTTTCTGGCATCAGCGCTGGAGAACCCCCTTTTTTAAGGCAATAAACGCACAGCTGTTTCACTTCCTTTCTGCTGTATTTTTCCTACCCCTCACGCCACGATGTTCTGTCATTGCAGGGGAAAAGCCATTTTCTCCACATCACCTGTTCTTTGCTTTTGATGGAAAGGTTGTGCAGAATGTGGTGGTGTGTGGGGTCAAGGGTGCCAGCCGGCTAATGCCCATCAGACAGTACAAGTGATGAGTAACCGCCAGGCGTCTAAGCCAGGCACGGAGCGCCTGGTGACCCTTTAAAAAGAATTATGTCTCATCTCCAGGCTTCCACAGGGACTGAGCAGCTTCCTCTTCTACCACTTGAGCACACCCAGACCTTCAAAATACGTCTGGAAAGGGCAGCTCTTCCCTGCGTTCAAATTGAAGTTTGTATTTCATTTCTCTTTGAAGGATATATGTTCCTTGCTTTCCAGTGCTGAAGGATTCAAGCAGACCGTGGCCACTGCCAATCTCTGCAGCATGGAAAGCTACCCTCCAACTAGCAGGACACAACCTGGGACCCTCCAGATGTTTTGGAACACAAATGCCATCAGTCCCAGCATGCTGCGGCTTTGCTCCCATCATGCAGCTGCGCTGGCTGGGGGCTGATGGGACTTGTAGTTCAAACTGTTTGGGGATGATATACACAAATTATCAAATGTGGTGACAGTAATAATAATACAACAAAACAACAACACCACAAACTGGCTTATAAGTATAAAACCAAATTTACTAGAATAATAGCTAGAATAGAGATAGACTTGTAACCATTCAAACAAGAAACATACTCATGTGCCATGTGCAAGACAAAGGCTGGATATACTGTAAACATGGAGTGGATAAATGTACAACTCTATCTTAGCAAATTACATGTGCAGTAAACATTATACAGACTGGATAAATGAACCGTTCTATAAGTAGCGTAAGTCCAATCACAGAACGCCAACCCCGAGCCACCACAACGGCAAGGGTAGCAGACTGGAGAATATGAAAAAGTTTTTCAAAGATTGAATATGAAAAGCTGTTTTTCAAAGATTGAACTGGATGCGATGTTCTTCAATGGGTCTTGAGATGGAAACACAAAGCCGTATGCATGGATCAATCACAGGAAGGCAAATCAAAGCCACCACCCTGGTGAGAATAACGCAAGTGGGAAAAAGGAGACCTGTTCTCCGGATATATTACAGGTTTCGCTACGCACTTCATCAGTCCAAAAAGCCAGTCATACAAATTGGTTTGCTCAGGATAAAGAAAGTATTCACAGGCACAGCTTTGTGTTTCCAACTCAAGATTGGACTTACACTACTTGTTGAACGGTTCATTTATCCAGTCTGTATAACGTTTACCAGTTTGGGGATGGCTGATGTAACAGGCTGTTGCACACCGACCCATCTCTGAGAGGTGAGAGACTCCAGGCTCTTAGTCAGGGTTCTGTTTCCTTGGAATGATGGTCCTTGGATATCTGGTTATATTTACACAGAGATACAACCTGAGCAGAAAATGGAGAGGCTCATGGCAATAACACGCCAACAGATCTTGCTTCTCCATTAGTCGCAGCCTTGGATCCAGCACAGAGCAAGCAGGTCTCTGCGTCTCCAGCTTCCAGCCTGCTTTAAGTTCAGCTCACACAAACCACACTGGCTATTGTCCTATGCCAGGGCCCCAACTCCAGAGAACTGACCACCAAAAGCTAAGTTTAGGAACAGAATCCAGGATGTGCAACTGTCTCACTTTAATGCCAACCCCATTCCTCCCACAGGAACCATTAGTGTACATTACAGAGTCAAAAGAGAACCCCTAAACCTAGGTCTGGTCACCTCTTTCTCCAAATGAGCAGGCAGTCATAGGGCAAAGTGGCAACCAAAAGATTGGGGGCAGAGCAAAGACAGCAGCTGGGAGCAATTGACTGTGGAGAGAGGATGTATGCCGGCTGGTCCCATCTGATGTCCTCTCCCAAACTTCTGCTTTCTGGAGGGAGATCTTAGCTGTGATTCCTGCATTGCACTGGCACACCCCAGGGATGTGTGCGAAGTCCCTACCTGTATTCATTGTATACATACGATTGTGTATCATCTGACCTGTCTACTGCAATTATTAAGTTTGCAGATGACACCACCATAATGGGTTTAATAACAGGTGGAAACGAATCAGCGTATAGAGGGGAGGTCCAAAAAATATCTACATGGTGCCTAGGGAACAACTTGCACCTTAATATCAGCAAGACAAAGGAGATGGTGTTGGACTTTCTGAGGAGGAGAGGAGAACTAGCCCCGCTGTACATCGGGGAGGGCTGTGTGGAGAGAGTCTCTTCCTTTAAATTCCTAGGAGTTTATCTCAGTGAAGACCTTACTTGGAAAATCAATACAACCCAGGTGGTTAAGAAAGCCCAACAGAGACTCCATCTCCTCAGAATATTGCAAAAGAACGATGTCAATTGACATTTGATGATCTCCTTCTACCACTGCAATTTCAATTTCAATTGCAGGTGGTTGGACTAGATGACCCTTGGGGTCCCTTCCAGCTCTACATTTCTATGATTCTATGGTCTCAGTTCTTCTCAGGGGAAAGGGACGGCTTAGCCATGAGCCATCAAGCTTTTCATCCGCATTTTCCATTAATTGAAGGCGAAGTATTAATGACAAGTGAGATCAACTGCAATTGACAGTGGAGAAGAAGGAATATTCATGGCACGGCTCTTGCATTTGCATTCTTACTCAGCTTGCATGAATGCAAAAAAAAGTGCGCCCCACTCCTGTCCCCAAATAGACATGAGCCACACGAATGCCCCCCGCTTTGGCTTCTGGTTTCCTTTCCTTCTTTCATCCTTTCACCTCGCTTTGGAAATGTTGCCAAGCACTGAACCGTCTGTCTGTCACAGCTGGTCAAACATGATGCTACCAGCAGAGGCTTCCAGGAGGCAAAGATAAACATGAGCATAAGGGGGTTTAGAAGAGAACAAGAGGGTAATCAAAGAGGGAGGGTAAACAAGAGGGAGGACAATTTAATTTCCTTATAATTGGAAAAGAAAGTCTCGCTCTTTGAACAGCTGTGTCCTCCTACAGGCTCCAAGATGCTTAGGAGATGGGCAGAGCATTTATGCAGATCAATAAGTGTCACCTGTATGTTCTAGTACTGCCAGTACCAGCCTTCAACCAACCTGATGTTCTCAAGATGTTTGGGACTAAGAACTCCCACCAGTGGCAGCTGTTATAAGAATTCTAAGGTCCCAAATATAAAATGAACGTTCATAAATGTACAAGGCAAACACATACATAAGTATATAAACCACGTGTCTGAAATAGTACAGGAGAGCAATCCCAAAGCCATTTTGACTCTCCCAGTGACCTCAAATATTCCTCTGCAGTACGGAAGGAAATGGGGAAAGCCTTCCCATTGTCTTTTTGCTTACAAATCCTGTCTTTAGGGCGTATTTGTGTATGAATAGGGTGAGCCTGTGACCTGGGTGGTGCTGTGGTCTAAACCAGTGTTTCCCAACCACTGTTCCGCGGCACACTAGTGTTCCGCGAGATGTTGCCTGGTGTGCCGCGGGGAAAATTAAAAAATTCGAAAGATTTTTTTTTTTTTAAGTCAAATTTTCGATTGGGGCGCCGTCACTAGATGACCCCTGGGGTTCCCTCCCTCCCTCCCTCCCTGGCTTGGCAGCTGCCACTCACTCACTCGCTCGCCCACCCGTCCCTCCATCCCTGCACCCGGCCTCTCCCCCTCCGTCCCCGGCGCCGTCACCTGCAAAACCTGGTCGCCTCTCATATATTTCGTGCATTGCATTCATCGCCCGCTTTCTCCTCCAAGGAGCTCCCGGGGGTGCGCGTGGTTCTCCCCGTGTTATCCTCGCAACAACAGCCCTGCGAGGTGGGTCAGGCGAGTGGCCCAAGGGAGCACCCAGGGATTGTCCTGGCCAGGTGGGGTGATTTGAACCCTGCTCTCTGCCCGGTCTTCGTCCTCATTTAGCCCCCACATGTGCATGACTGTGCATGACTGAGGTTTTCCCCCCTCGTCTTGGCTATGGTGTGAGTCTGTGCTGTTAATTAATGGGGTTCTGCCTTCGGAGAAGATGAGACAGCCCTCAAGGAGGTGATTATGTAATTTGCTAGCAATTCATGTCCCTCCCGGCGTGACGCTGCGCGCTGACGTCACGGGGCTGTAATGGTGGTGTGCCTCGGAATTTTTTTCATGAAACAAGTGTGCCTTTGCCCAAAAAAGGTTGGGAAACACTGGTCTAAACCACAGAGCCTAAGGCTTGCCAATCAGAAGGCTGGCGGTTCAAATCCCCGCAACTGGGCGAACTCCCATTGCTCGGTCCCAGCTCCTGCCAACCTAGCAGTTCGAAAGCACATCAAGTGCAAGTAGATAAATAGATACCGCTCCGGCGGGAAGGTAAATGATGTTTCTGTGCGCTGCTCTGGTTCGCCAGAAGCAGCTTAGTCATGCTGGCCACATGACCCGGAAGCTGTGTGCGGACAAACGCCGGCTTCCTTGGCCTATAGAGCGAGATGAGCGCCGAAACCCCAGAGTCATCTGTGACTGGACCTTTACCTTTACCTAGCGGTACCTTTATCTTTACCTAGGGTGAGCCTGTGACCTGGATTCAGAAACTAAAATATTCACCATCACAAAAGAATGTCCAGGCTGCCCAGGTAGACCATTAACAGGTTTCTGGGCAGACAGGATTTCTGCTGTAGACCGCCCTCCTTCTGTGATGTATGTATCATGTTTTTGGGGGTGGTCTTGAGCTACAGAGTGGGCAATGTGCACCATTGTTCTGGGTTCCTCCTCCTTCCTGCATGTGGTGAATAAGGACCTTGTTGCAACAGTTTAATAAAGATCAGGCTTACTGGTCACTTTGCTTCTTGATATACTCTATTTGGCCTCTGTTATTTTCTCCTACTGATACGGAACCCACTTAAGGACTCTATATGGGCTCTTGGATAAGGGAAAGGGAGTGGTATTTTTCTTATAACATATCCAATGGGAGCTGTGGTCCCAAACCACTGGAGGTCACCAGGTTTTATATAGTTCTTCAGAGTATTTAGAGAATTTGCATTGCTTCAGTGGAAGCTGCCAAGCTTTGGAAATGTCCTTCCTAGAGAAGATAGACTGGCTCCCTCCTTGTCCTTTCCCCATCAGCAGAAGACCTTCTTGTTGCAACAGTCCTTTGGGAACTGACTGTTTTCTAAGGAAAGGGCTTTTAAATAGGACTGTGCTGTTTTTATCATCCTCATCCTAATAGAATTTGTTCGATGTTGTTTTAATTCTATTAGAGTTTAATTACTTTTCTACTCTCATCTTTTATACGTTCTTCGCTTTTTGTAATATTCGTCCGTGTTCTTTTCATTTGTACAGGCCACCTTGAATCCTGGTCTGGAGAAAAGGCAGGATATCAATCGATAAATATAATAATATCGTAATGTTATTTGCACTGATCTGTTCGTTAATTAATTAATTAATTAATTAAACAAACAAACAAACAAACAAATAAATGAAGCAGGTCTTTGAATTGGAAAACTTGGGGGAGCTGCAGATTGTTTTGGCTTTATTGCCTTTTATTGTAATAACGTCTGCCTACACGCTTGCATTTCCAAGCCTTCATATTAGCAAACCATATTGGGCGCGAGGAAAAATAATAAAGTAGCAAAATAAATAACGGGAATTCAATGAAAATAAATCATCATGAAATTGTTCTGCCATTTCCCCCTGCAAGTTTTTATTTTCTTTTTTTTTTAAAGGTGGGTGTTGGTGGGTGCTGATAAACCTCTCATTCCACGCTTGCTTAGTTTGTGCTCAAAAGGCGGTAGTGGAAATAACAAATCGGTAGGCACCCATTGTCGAATGACACACCATTTTGGGAATGCCCACAAGTACAAAGGGAAAGCAGATAGTTTTGCAGCTAAAATACAAGCACCAATGCAAACATGCGTGGACTTCGGAGAACAAATCAGAATGAGAAAATGGAGTATTCCTAGCCAGAGTCCATTCACCCCAGCAAGCATTACAGAATCTTAGAACTGTAGAGTTGGAAGGGACCCTCAAGGGACATCTAGTCCAACCCCCTGCAATGCAGGAGTAACAGGTGTTCACCTGCGAAAAAATGCAAAGGCAGCTGTGCATAACAAGATGAAGCTTCGCTGCCATGCTGTCAAAGCGCAGAAGCGAATGTTCATAGAGAGTCAGAAATGCGCGGTTCATGCCACAAGCCACTTTTCAGAACTACGTGTGTATTGTGTGGGAACGTTCAGGGATGCAGGAGAGGATATATTGTTCGGTTATAGCCTTTCCAACTTGTGTTAACAAGTTCACAATTTAGCAGAGTAACATTCCCCTTTTTTAAACTTGGAGCGGACGCGTTTGCTCAGGCTCGCTAAAGCCTCTATGATAACTGTTCTGGTATTTTCCCTTTTTTCCCTCATAAAAGATAAGACACGACACAGTCTTCTATAAAAGTATAAAAAGAGTTTACTCACATTCTGTTCACAGTCGGACCCCAGAAGGCAGACTTAGCTTAGAAAAGTAACATACACTCTTGGAAGCCAAGAGAGCATCTTTGGCTAAGCAGATGTTGCTTCTTCGATGCATGTAGTCTAAAAGAGAGAGATGGCTGCCCTGCCCTGTGCTTTTGTCATTACCTGCACAGGTGAGGCCACACCCACCTCTAGTCACATGCGGAGGAAGTCTGTCCCAGCCCAGAAGGAAACAGGAAGTTTACCTGCTGGCTGGACAAACATTCCTCTCCATGTGTAAACATGTTCACTCTAGGAATGTTGTACTTGACTGCTCTTGTGTTTCACATCCCACATATTGGACATGGACTATATATTGGTTAAGAATTACATGAAACATAGGCAAGATAACCAGGTTTCAGGCCCCTTTCCAGACTGCTGGACCCCGGTGATTTGTACTGGCTTCCCCTGCTCTCCCATTGGCCCTGGCCGTGGGTCCTGGGTTCCTTAGGCTTTGCCTCCGCTGACCCATCTCCTTATTCTGAACCCATGATCAAGAGGCTTCCAGCTCATGGTCAGGGCAGACCTAGAGAGTATCAAGACATCCCAGTGCTTAAGGCTGCTCAGCCCATCCCAGTCCCCCCAGGCCCATGTCCACTCGACTGTCTCCACATCAGTTGCCTGGCCTGCAGTAGCACAACCACCAAACACACACACACACACACACACACACACACACACACACACACACACACCCTTCCAGCAATCCTCTCCACCAGGAGGCTGGCCAATAGGCACAGCTGCTATCTTGTTAGCGCAGGAGCAAGGAGGAAGGATTAAGTCTGATTGGCAGGCTGGCAGGCTGGCTCCCTCTCTTAGCCTTTAGACAAATGGTTTAGATGTTTGCTCAGTTTTTGCCAGGCATTTGGGCTGAGTTTATATATTTCCCGTGGCTGCTGTGGATGTTTCTCACGTCGCTGTTTTCCACCGCCACCCACCCCCCATTTCTCTGTATTGCAATAACAGTGATAAATAAATGCAAATGTGATAAATGTTCTTTAATTGTACTGTTTGTATTTTTATATATATACAAAAAATATGCAAACCATACAATTTGGGAGGCTCTGATGGTTGAATATCCTAAAGAAGCATATTTATGTTGCATAATGTTGTGAGTTTGGAGATTATGGATGATGCCCTGAGCCCCTTCAAGTTTTGGGGGTCCTGGACCCAAAGAGAGTTGGAATCTAATATTGCTGAATTAGTCTTATGTGTTGCTTTGTAGGACCTTCTTTGGCTATGTAAGTGTTGTCAGGGACCGTGCTGAGGAGGGCTACAGGATCCTGAATCTTCCCAGGAGCAGGAGGACAGTATAGATTTGGAACAGTGGTTTGCAAAGGGACATAGTTCAGAAGGCAGAAGCTGGGAAATACTGGATGGGGAACAGCTAGCAGAAGAAACACTGGGAGACTCACTGTCTCTGGAAAGCATTCATCCACACAGCCCAAGGTCGAGAAGAGCAGATAAGCTGGCAGCACAGAAAGCACAGTGGTTATGAGATCAGGTTACAAGACATGGTAGCGACGTGGGTGACTAGGGAGGAAGTGGTTGGAGCCCTTAACTGGGAGCACCGCCGTTCCTAGGAAATGGATTATTTGTTCTCTCACTGTGATCATTAAAGCTTCTAACTCTTAAGAAGACTCCTTTTCCTTTGTTCTGCATATTTACTGCCAAAGGGGAGAGGAAGCCTAAAGCCTGACAAGTGTCCTCATCAGCATCCCCAAAGAACGAGCCAGGCTGCAAGAGCTGCAGTTAAGTGATGGGCCTCTCCAGGCTAATGGATGGGCCTTTCCTGCAGCCCCTTCACCTAGCTACTAGTAGGAGAACAACATCCAGAGTGTGAGACAGAGAGCTGAGCTGGAAGCAGCCTGGAAGCTGGAGACACAGAGACCAGCTTGCTCTGTTCTGGATCCAAAGCTAGTGACTAGTAGAGAAGCAAGATATTTTGGGGGTGTTAGTGTTGTGAGCCCCTCCCACCTTATTTTCAGGTTGTATGGATGTGCACTAAAACCACATAACCTAAAGACATCACAGTCTCCGCTGGCCTTCGTTCCAAGGTCTTGAAAGACCTACACTGGCTCCCAGTACGTTTCCGAGCACAATTCAAAGTGCTGGTGCTGACCTTTAAAGCCCTAAACGGCCTCGGTCCAGTATACCTGAAGGAGTGTCTCCACCCCCATCGTTCTGCCCGGACACTGAGGTCCAGCGCCGAGGGCCTTCTGGTGGTTCACTCACTGTGAGAAGCCAAGTTACAGGGAACCAGGCAGAGGGCCTTCTCAGTAGTGGCACCCGCCCTGTGGAATGCCCTCCCACCAGATGTCAAAGAGAAAAACAACTACCAGACTTTTAGAAGACATCTGAAGGCAGCCCTGTTTAGGGAAGCTTTTAATGTTTAATAGGTTATTGTATTTTAGTGTTTTGTTGGAAGCCGCCCAGAATGGCTGGGGAAACCCAGCCAGATGGGTGGGGTATAAATATATTATTATTATTATTATTATTATTATTATTATTATTATTACAAGGTAACCGAATCTGAGTAAACATCTGGAATACCTTGAGTGCCACACTGCTCGGAAATTGGGGTGCTGTGGCACACTAATATCTTTGCACATCCTCATGTCACCTGTGAGCTGCTCATGGTGCTTACAGACACATCTCTGCACCTTGATGTGGCAGAGGCAGCAGGAAGCAGCGCCTTCCCAGTTCAGCCATCAGCCTCGATGTGAGTGTCCCTCCTTTGCTTGCTCTGATCAAACTGTACAGGAAACCTCTTTTGAGATGTCTGAGCCAATCTCCCAAACTGCTGTCAGCGGCTGCCCCAGAGGTCCCTAGCAACATACCTGAGTCCCTTGATTGCTTTTATTGTCTCTTCCTCTTCGAGGCATCACTGCTGTGTCAGCAGGGATATTTATATACCTCCCCCTCTGCGGGCGCGGGATTCTGCCTGCTGGTTGTTAGCAACCTTGCCTGTCTTTCAGTCCTGCTCAAATTAGGTTTGGGATCCCTTGAATATGCCTTGTGGCAGTCATGCACTGACTCACCGCAGCAGCGAAACCTTCTCCACAGACTGCAGGGAGTTGCATCTCTGTGTTTCCTCCTAGAGTTACTATTTCTACTCAGGCTCTCCCAACTCCTGGAACTCCGGGCCTCTTGACATCAGACAGGCGGCTTCATATTGCTCTTTTTGGAGCCTGCTAAAAACATTTTTCTTTAGACAAGCCTCTCCAGACATGTGGAAAGTTGCTGTATGTTTTAATCTGTTTTTAGTTTATTGCTGATTTTATCTTATGGCTGTTTTAAGGAGTGGTTTATGCTGCTTTTGCTGATAATGTTATTGTATTATTCTCTTTATAAACCACAGTGTATAAATTTTATGAAATAAATGGTAAGTACAGACTTCTCCAGAGACAGACCAGACAAGTCTTCGGCTTCCCAGAGCCTCAGAGTCAGGAGGCCAGTCGTGTCAATTTCACAATGCCACACAGCGGCTGGTGGCTGGCTCTTGAGAGCCACAAATCAGTTGGTGTGGGTGAGGCCAGAGAGTCCGTGGGAAAGAGGGTGGCACAAGGGGTGTGGAGGAAATGGAGGGGATTGGGAAACAAGGATGGCTCAGGACATTTGGGTGCCTAAGGTGAATCAGAAAATTGTATCCCCTCCCTAGGAATTCTGTTGTGAAGGCGGTGAAGGTGTGAGTGTCTGAAGGTGGTTGGAGGTTGGATGGCGGCTAACAGATTGAGGTTGAATCCTAACAAGTACTGTTCTTGGGGGACAGGGGATGAGCAGGTATGGGGGATTCCCTGGTCCTGAATGGGGTAACTGTGCCCCTGAAAGACCAGGTACGCAACCTGGGAGTCATTCTGGACTCACAGCTGTCCATGGAGGCACAGGTTAATTCTGTGTCCAGGGCAGCTGTCTACCAGCTCCATCTGGTACGCAGGCTGAGATCCTACCTGCCTGTGGATGGTCTTGCCAGAGTGGTGCATGCTCTAGTTATCTCCTGCTTGGTCTACTGCAACATGCTCTACATGGGGCTACCTTTGAAGGTGACCAGAAACTGCAATTAATCCAGAATGCAGCAGCGAGACTGGTGACTGGGAGTGGCCGCCAGTAACATATAACACCGGTCTTGAAAGACCTACACTGGCTCCCAGTAAGTTTCTGAGCACATTTCAAAGTGTTGGTGCTGACCTTTAAAGCCCTAAACGGCCTTGGCCCATTATACCTGAAAGAGCGTCTCCACCCCCATTGTTCTGCCCAGATACTGAGGTCCAGCTCCAAGGGCCTTCTGGCAGTTCCATCCCTGTGAGAAGTGAGGTTACAGGGAACCAGGCAGAGGGCCTTCTCAGTAGTGGCGCCTCCCTGTGGAATGCCCTCCCATCAGATGTCAAGGAAATAAACAACTATCTGATTTTTAGAAGACATCTGAAGGCAGCCCTGTTTAGGGAAGTTTTTAATGTTTGATGGTTTATCGTGTTTTAAATATTTTGTTGGGAGCTACCTAGAGTGGCTGGGGAAACCCAGCCAGATGGGCGGGGTATAAATAATAAATGGATCATAGAATAGAATCATAGAGTTGGAAGAGACCACAAGGGCCATCGAGTCCAACCCCCTGCCAAGCAGGAAACACCATCAGAGCACTCCTGACATATGGTTGTCAAGCCTCTGCTTAAAGACCTCCAAAGTAGGAGACTCCACCACACTCCTTGGCAGCAAATTCCACTGTCAAACAGCTCTTACTGTCAGGAAGTTCTTCCTAATGTTTAGGTGGAATCTTCTTTCTTGTAGTTTGGATCCATTGCTCCGTGTCCGCTTCTCTGGAGCAGCAGAAAACAACCTTTCTCCCTCCTCTATGTGACATCCTTTTATATATTTGAACATGGCTATCATATCACCCCTTAACCTCCTCTTCTCCAGGCTAAACATGCCCAGCTCCCTTAGCCGTTCCTCATAAGGCATCGTTTCCAGGCCTTTGACCATTTTGGTTGCCCTCCTCTGGACACGTTCCAGTTTGTCAGTGTCCTTCTTGAACTGTGGTGCCCAGAACTGGACACAGTACTCCAGGTGTGGTCTGACCAGAGCAGAATACAGTGGCACTATTACTTCCCTTGATCTAGATGCTATACTCCTATTGATGCAGCCCAGAATTGCATTGGCTTTTTTAGCTGCCGCATCACACTGCTGTTGTTGTTGTTGTTGTGTTGGCTTTTTATTTGTTTATGAAGAATACAGGCAGCAGGACTGAACCAGAGGTGGGGCGTCTCAATTTTGTCCTCCCTCCCCCTCAAAATGAGCCATTATTAGCAGGGTGGAGGTGATTCTGTGGGCCAGCAGCTGAGGAAACCAAGGCACAAAAGTACCTTCTGTGGGTAAGTTTCACTGTTTAACTGCGTGCTGCAGAAAAGACTTTCTTTTATCTTCTAACACTCAGCTTCTTTGGGTGTTTGCGTGTTCCAATGTGGATCTTTTTTTGGGGGGGAGGGGACCTTGAGCTCACAATTGCAAAAATAAAAAAATTCCTTCCAGTAGCACCTTAAAGACCAACTAAGTTAGTTCTTGGTATGAGCTTTCGTGTGCATGCAACAGGCTTATCTCAGCTATCTGCCAATCTCCCATTCCCACCACCCTTCTGAGTAATACCCCTCCCCACCTTCTCACTATATAGAAGGATCTGGCAACTTCTGTTTCAGTGTATCTGAAGAAGTGTGCATGCACACGAAAGCTCATACCAAGAACTAACTTAGTTGATCTTTAAGGTGCTACTGGAAGGAATTTTTTTATTTTTGACTATGGCAGACCAACACGGCTACCTATCTGTAACTCACAATTGCAGTACACTTTGGCTTGGAGCCAATTTGATTCCCTCCCTCCCTCTCTTTCTTTTTTCTTTTCCTTCTCCTCCTGCGATGAGGCTACATTTTAATATTTAAATGTTCCATTATTTTAATGTTGTATTTTATTTTTGTTTTTAAGTTGTAATCATTGTTTTTATTATTGCTTGTAAGCCGCTCTGAGTCCGGCCTTGGCTGGGGAGGGCAGGGTATAAATTTAAAAAAACATTATTATTATTATTATTATTATTATTATTATTATTATTATTATTACACCGTGGGCAAAGGACAGCTACCCCCAGGTGAATTAGCAGTAATATAGACACCAAGGGTTAGGGTCAAAGAATTCACCATGTATTAGGAAACAGAAAAGGATTGATTAGTATGCAGCCTGCTGCGAAAATATAAGATCATTAAGTCCAGGCTCTGCAATTACCTCCCTGTGAGATTTGCAACGTTGATATTCTTCTCTGTTGCTGGTTTTATCCTGTATTTGATTTTAGGGTCGTGTGGGTCTGGTTTTATATTTAATGGTTTCAGATTTTTGCAGTAAGTTCCCCAGAGAATTTTCATTACTGCTTGGCATGTCAATACCCTAAAAGAAATAAATGGAGTAAAAGAAATAGTGGTCAGGAAGCCCAGAGGCAGGGCCTGAGAGCAAACCATGTCCCTGCCTTTTAGTGTCCTTTGGACCTGGAGGAGATTCCATATCTAGCCAGGACTATGGCTGTGTCCTTATCCCAAGTGCAGATTTGCCTAACTCATTATTCCACGTACCGTATTTTTTGTTCTATAAGACGCACCAGACCGCAAGACGCACCTAGTTTTTGGAGGAGGAAAACAAGAAAAAAAATATTCTGAATCTCAGAAGCCAGAACAGCTGCGCAGTGAAAGCAGCAATCCCTCTTGCTGTTCTGGCTTCTGGGATAGCTGCACAGCCTGCATTCGCTCCATAAGATGCACACACATTTCCCCTTACTTTTTAGGAGGGAAAAAGTGAGTCTTATAGAGCAAAAAATACGGTATTTGTGTTTTTTCCTTCTCTGAAGTTGTCATCTACTTGCCAGTGAATGTGTTGGAGGGACCATTGCTTTAGGATGTTGAGAGGAGATAAATCATATCCCCGAAGAAAACCTTGGGAAACCTCTTCCTTGGCAGGCTGGACTGTAAAATCTGCTGGAGAGGCGAATGTGTCACGTGTATCAATCTGAACAGCGTGTGACGTCGAAGCAACAGATCACCTCTCCGTCTCCTCTTCTGCAGGCAAAACATCCCCAACTCCCTCAACCATTCCTCACAAGGCTTGGCTTCCAGACCTTTGGTCCTCTTGGTCACCCTTCTCTGCACACTTTCCAGCTGGTCAGTCTTCTTCTGAGACTGGGGTGCCCAGAACTGGACTCCAAATGGGGTCTGACCAAGGCAGACTACAGCAGTACAATGGCTTCTCTTTGGCCTTCTTCTCCTTCGTATGAGAGCACAGCATTGCATAAGCCTTTTCCCCCCACAGTTGAAATCAGGTTTGTTTAAGCAATAAAGCATCTCTGAGCCTGTGAAGAGCACAGCCCTGACACCAGGAGGCAAGGAGCAGGGAGGGAGGGGCGTGTGGACAGGGAGGGCATGCCTGGGTCCCCCACTGCTTGTCTCGAAGAGCTTGCAGGGTTGACAACATAATGGCCCAGCCACTCTCTCCAACCATCTGTTTTCCCTCCTGTTTGATTTACTGCGTTCATTCTTCTTGGCAACGGAAGCTGAGCTTAATTAAAGGTATTTTTATGTGCATTAATAGCATTTGTTTTTCTTCAAGCCAAGTCAGCAGGATGGGGAGGGAAAGCAAAACCAGCTCTCCCAGTTGTTTCTAAGGGCTGGGATGGAATTTCCTTTAATTCTCCACCTAGGCAGAGAGTCACAGGTTTTATGCACAGAGATTTGATACCCACGTCCAATCCCAGGGCCGGCCCAAGAAATGAGGCTGCCTGAGGCCAAGGACAAGATGGTGCCTCCTCCCATTCCAGGAACAAAAGAAGGCTGGCAATCGCATGCCATTTCCTACAGTAGCCCAGAGGGCAGGAGACATACCACTATCTTTAGGATATATGGTTTTACTTACACATCTATACAAGCTGAGCATAAGATGCAGGAGCTCACAGCACTGACACCCCAACAGATCTTGCTTCTCCATTACTCGCAACTTTTGATCCAGCACAGAGCATGCAGGTCTCTGTGACTCCAACTTGCAGCCTGATTCCAGCTCACGACCTATAAAACACTACCTATTGTTCTCCTCCCTAGCCGCTAGGTGAGGACCCCTCCCCACCCCATACCCTGGAGGGCCTCATCACATAAATGTAGCTCTTGCAACCTGGCTCATTTCTTTGTGATGCAGATGAGGACACTTAAGTGGCCAGCTAAGGTCACTGTCTTCTCAAGAAACCTGTCCTTTCAGCAACTTTCTCTGTAACTGTATTTTTTGCTCCAAAAGACGCACCTGACCATAAGACACACCTAGTTTTTAGAGAAGGAAAACAAGAAAAGAAAATATTCTGAATGAAACAGTGCATGTATGATTTTTGTGGTTCATGCTGTGGCCACAGACATGATATGTGATTTGATGGTGAGTTTGGGGTAGCCCAATGCAAAAATCCTGAGGATCCATGTGGATCCGTGCTTTGTAACCACGTTTTTGCACCGTTGCGGCCCCACGAAACAGTGGATGCATGATTTTTTGGTGCAGGCTATAGCCATGGACATGCTATGTGATCTGATGGTGAATTTGTAGTGATCCAATGCAAAAATCCTGAGGATCCATGTGCTTTTACCTCCCCCCTCCCAGGCAGCCTCCCTTATCTCTAGAGTCCCTTATCTCCCCCCCGATCACTTGCCGATCAGCTGCTCAGTGGCTTTGTTTCAACACCCCCTTACCGCTTTCTTAAAAAAAAAGAAAAAGCATGACCTGCTTTTTGCCCCTGGGCAATTCGGCTCCAGGGACCACGCATTCGCTCCATAAGACGCACAGACATTTCCCCTTACTATTTAGGAGGAAAAAAGTGTGTCTTATGGAGCGAAAAATACGGTAGATTCCAATCATCCCTGGATACAAGATACGAGACACCAAGAACTGGAAGGGACTCGGGGCATCGTTCACACTGACACACGCACCCCCAACCCACAACAAAATGTTGAATGCATTTAATGTATCAGTTTTTGTTATTTCAATAGCAGATGGAACCATCAGAATGTAGGAAGCTGCCTTATATCAAGTCTGCCTTGATATGTCTGAGTGGCAGTTGCTTTCTAGGTTTTCAGGCAAGGGAGGGAGGTTTTTCCTTACCCTATCTGGAGATGCTGGGATCTTCTGCACGGAAAAGAGAACATAGGAACTTGTGGCAGTTGGAGGATGGATGGCAGCTAACAGATTGAGGTTGAATCCTGACAAGACAGAAGTACTGTTTTGGGGGGACAGGAGGCGGGCAGGTGTGGAGGACTCCCTGGTCCTGAATGGGGTAACTGTGCCCCTGAAGGACCAGATGTGCAGCCTGTGAGTCATTCTGGACTCACAGCTGTCCATGGAGGCGCAGGTCAATTCTGAGTCCAGGGCAGCTGTCTACCAACTCCATCTGGTACACAGGCTGAGACCCTATCTGCCCGCGGACTGTCTTGCCAGAGTGGTGCGTGCTCTAGTTATCTCCCGCTTGGACTACTGCAATGCGCTCTACGTGGGGCTACCTTTGAAGGTGACCCGGAAACTACAACTAATCCAGAATGCGGCAGCTAGACTGGTGACTGGGAGCAGCCGCCGAGACCACATAACACCGGTCTTGAAAGACCTGCACGGGCTCCCAGTACGTTTCCAAGCACAATTCAAAGTGTTGGTACTGACCTTTAAAGCCCTAAACGGCCTTGGTCCAGTATACCTGAAGGAGCATCTCCAAGTCCATCGTTCTGCCCAGACACTGAGGTCTAGCACCGAGTGCCTTCTGGCGGTTCCCTCACTGCGAGAAGCCAAGTTACAGGGAACCAGGCAGAGGGCCTTCTTGGTAGTGGCACCCGTCCTGTGGAACGCCCTCCCACCAGATGTCAAAGAGAAAAACAACTACCAGACTTTTAGAAGACATCTGTTTAGGGAAGCTTTTAATGTTTAATAGCTTATTGTATTTTAGTGTTTTGTTGGAAGCCACCCAGAGTGGCTGGGGAAACCCAGCCAGATGGGCGGGGTATAAATAATAAATTTATTATTGCCTGCTGGATCAAGACCATGGACCATCTAGTGCCTGAAGCAAAGTTGCCTCCAACTGTGGAGGCAGAGAATAGGCATCATGGCTAGCAACCATCAATGTGACCTCTCCTCCATGAATCTGTCTAATCCTCTTCTAAAACCATCCAAGTTGGTGGCCATCACAGCTCCCCATGGAAGGAAGTTCCATGGAATGATTATATGATGCATAAAGGACCTCCTTTTATTGGTCCCATGGTGCTCTGCTACTGAGTTATGGTCCAGGATTGCGGTGCAGAGGGAAGGCAATTGATCTCCACGCCCCCTTGCCACAGGCATGGCACAAACAGGGAGCCCTTCCAGCGGAGAGGCTGCCTAGCAGGACACAGCAGAGTCTGGCCTGCCCAGAATGCCCCTCTCCACCTTGCTTCTGCCTGATTTAAATCTGTGCTCAAAGGCAGCGGCCATCTCAAGTGGAGTCAGCTGAGCAGTTGAGCACAGGGTTGTCCGCATAATAGCGCTGGCATTGATGTTGTCCAGCAGTCCGCCAGCCAGCCAGCCAGCCAGGTGGAAGTCTATTAACTGGCCCCATAAATCTCACTTCCTCCCATTAAGACCCCCGGCTAGCAGAAAGGTCCTGCTCCAGCTGCCTGCCACACTTGCTTCCACGGTTCAGCAGCTCCTTCCTCAAATGGGAAAATATTTCACAGCCTCCGAGACTGGAGGGGTAATAATGCCAGACCTAGTGGAGGCGCCTCAGTGGTGCTGGGCCAAGTAATTCATGGTGCAGGACCGAGGCTGGCTCAGGGCAGGCACTCCATCTCCCCAAACTGCCTGTCTCTTTCACGCTCCCCTGTGAAGTCTCAGGGAGAAGCTGGAGCTGGCAAGTGAGGGAGCGCAGAAGGGCTCATCTCCTGTCACCACTGTAAGGTAACAAAGATCAGATCCCTTTGCCTATGAAAGCATGAGAAAGGGGGTACAGCACAAGTGGTCCCTGTTAAGTGCCTTCACTGGAGCAGGTAAAGGTAAAGGGAACCCTGACCGTTAGGTCCAGTCGCGGACGACTCTGGAGTTGTGGCGCTCATCTCCCTATATTGGCCAAGGGAGCCGGAATACAGCTTCCGGGTCATGTGGCCAGCATGACTAAGCCGCTTCTGGCGAACCAGAGCAGTGCACAGAAATGCCATTTACCTTCCCACCAGAGCGGTACCTATTTATCTACTTGCACTTTGATGTGCTTTCAAACTGCTAGGTTGGCAGGAGCAGGGACTGAGCAACGGGAGCTCACCCTGTTGCGGGGATTCAAACTGCCAACCTTCTGATTGGCAAGCCCTAGGCTCTGTGGTTTAACCCACAGCGCCACCCGTGTCCCTGGAGTAGAGGAAGGAGCAATTGTCAGATATTTCCTGTGCCTGGAGAGGAAAACCTGAGGCTTACCATTCACAAGGATCTGGTGGGAAATTAAAGGCCGCTATATGGCATCTTTGTCTGACGAGAGCACTCCTGTGTAAGGAGGAACTAGAGAATGAATCTTCAAAACTGCCTGGAAACCTAGCCTTACGAGAAATGGTGGCAGGAGTTGGGTATGTCCAAGCTTCACGTGAATCAACAGTGTGATGCAGCCCCCCAAAAATAGAAATAGAAATCTAATGCAATTCTAGACTGCACCAGCCAAACTTGAGTGCCCAGATCAAGGGAAGTAATAGTATCAGACCCCACCTGGAGTCCCATGTCCAGTTCTGGGCACCCCAGTTTAAGAAGGATATTGACCAGCTGGAAGGCTTGCAGAGGAGATGACCAAGATGATCAAGGGTCTGGAAATCTGGCCTTATGAGGAACAGTTGAGGGAGTTGGGCATGTTTAGCCTGGAGAAGAGAAGAATGACAGGTGATATGAGAGCCGCCTTCAAATATCTGAAGGGCTGCCACGTGGAAGATGGAGCAAGTTTGTTTTCTGCTGCTCCAGGGGATGGATTCAAATCACAAGAAATGAGATTCTGACCAAATGTTAGGAAGAACTTTCCAACAGTAAGATCAGCAGTGGAACAGACCCCCTTGGAAGATAGTGGACTCTCCTTCATGGAAGATTTTCCAACAGAGTTTGAATGGCCATCTGTCGGGGATTCTTCAGCTGTGATTAATGCACTGCAATGGGTTGGACCAGGTGATCGTGGTGTTTGAAGAGGCAAGGAGGCTCATGAAACCACTTCATGTGGGACCTTCCTACTAACTTCGCTTTTCCCACTAACTTCGCTTAATGAAACAAAGAGGAAGTGAGCCAACTCCTTACAATAACCAGCTAAAGGATGGAAATATATATGTTTACATGTTACATGTTGTCTGTTATATGTGAGTCTGTTCCTTGTCTCTCTGTCATTTTAGAAATGTTTAAGGGGTTTGTGTTTAAAATTGGCCACAACACCCACAGACTGCCTTTCTTAAGTGTGCATAGTTTAAAACTGCAAGCTTGCTTCAAATTTTAGTTTAAAGAAACCATGTTGGACCTGATCAACTTAAACATGACATGTTTTTAACACTGGGAGCTGCCCAGAGTGGCTGGGGAAACTCAGCCAGATGGGCAGGATATAAATAATAAACTATTATTATATTATTATTATTATATTCCAGCTTTCCAGTTCTATGGCTCTATGAAACACTCCACGTGAAATAGTAAAATCCCGTCTGTATGACGCCCCGGAGGCCGTGCTGGAAAGAACAAGCAGCGCACATTCTGGTAGGCAATGTTTGGGTAGCACACCATCACGGATTGTGTTTCTGGTCCTCATGAGTGGCAGTGGGGTCCTGGCTGCCCCAGAAGTGGGGCATCGCTTCACAAGATTTGGCACAGACATGCGAGGGAGATGGGCTTAACAGCCCAACGTGCTCTTCTTCTGGGAACTCAATATGTGCTAGTAGCCACATTTTTTATTTTTAAAATTTTATTCCACCTGCTTAATCAACAAAACCTCTAAGTGGTATATAGGAAATGCTATAAAATATTCATCGAAAATACATGCAAGGTTGAAAACAAACAGAGAAGGCACCTCCCTTCCCCACTTGGGCTTCCCGGCACCCTCATCCAAGGAGCAGGAGGCAGGAGGGAAGCTTCTGCTCACAGAAGAGGCTTGTTGGACTTTCCTGGGCTGCGGCAGACATGCCAGCCTGGATGTGGCCCTGCCTTTGCCTTAGCAGACTGAAGCTGTTATGTACTGAAGTTCTCACCCTGGGCCAGCAGGGGGGTACTGTAGATACTTTTCACTCAGGTCCAAATATGCAAATAAGGGATTGAAAGTGACGTTCAGTGATTGGATAGTTACATAAAGTGGTTACAGTTGCGTTGTACTGGAGCTCTATATAAGCAGGCCGGCTGCACCCTTCCGTTCAGTTCTGTTCTGGCCTGTGAATAAACAAGAGCTGTTTGTTGTTGTTTTTAAATAATCTTTATTAACAGTTTAAAGACTATAAAAAAGAAAAAAAAATCAACAAAACAATACAATACAATACAAAAACAAAAACACTACATTACACTAACACTAAGACATTGAATTAACACCACAAAACAAACACAATTTAAAACACATCCAATAATTTCAGTATCTTATCTTTCATTCACTTGTTTCCACGACCTCCTCACACCTCCCTTTTTGTATTCCACTTCAATTAACTGTTTCAGCAAATCCTTTCCATCTTCCTCTATTTTCTGTCCTGTAATTTATCTTAACTTATTCTAACCTTATTTTTCCCCTTTAATACATTAAAAATCTATTTGTACTTAATTCCTTATAACATTTCTGCTAAGGCCATATACCTTCATTCCAACATTTTTCTAACATTCATTAATTTTACAGTATTTCTGTAGTCAAAACAAAAAAATTCCTTCCAGTAGCACCTTAAAGACCAACTGTGTATCTGAAGAAGTGTGCTTGCACACGAAAGCTCATACCAAGAACTAACTTAGTTGGTCTTTAAGGTGCTACTGGAAGGAGTATTTCTGTAAATAGTCTTTAAACTTTTTCCAGTCTTCTTCCACCGATTCTTCTCCCTGGTCTCGGATTCTGCCAGTCGAATAAACAAGAGCTGTTTGAAGAATCGCTGTGTCGTCTGAGATGTTCACCCACAACCTAACAGAAGCCCACCTGCCTTTCACTCCACCTGCCTTCCTAGGCCTCTTGTTCACATCTGGGCACCACCAAGGGATGCTGAGCTGGCACTGCAGTCCAAGAATCTAGTCCATCTGCCGCACAACCCTCCTGCGAGGCAGATGGTGGGTTCTCCTTCACTGGAGGTTTTTAAATGGAGTTCTTTAGCTGGGATCCCTGCGTTGCAGGAAGCTGAACTAACTGACCCTCCAGGCCTCTTCCAGAAACACAATTCTATAACACTATGTTGCACTGGAGGGTTTTAAACAGAGGTCAGGGATTCTTCAGTTGTGATTCCTGCACTGCAGCGGGTTAGACTAAATGGCCCTAGGCATCTGTTCCAAATCTACAGTTATATGGGAAAGTTATCTGGGGTGATTCAATAGGAGGCTTGCATGGGGTACTAGGGCCATTAAGGGGGTGGCTGGAGCCAGAAACCTCCTTTCTTTGCCTGCTCAAATGTGTTCCTGGTGGAATGGAATGGAATGGAATGGAATGGAATGGGGGGTCCCCTCTTGCAACACACGCAGGGGGCGTGAACGGAACCCCTGCATAAGTGGGGATTCCCCTGTATTCTGAATAATGAACTTTATAGGGTAGTGGGTCACTGAAGGTGAGTTTATGGAAACGGAGGTGGGTTGTGGCCCAGAAAAGTTTGGGAACCACTGGTTCAGAAAAAAAGGCAAGTAAGGGGAGGCATGATAGAGGTGTATAAAATTAGGGAAAGCAGCAAGGCATTCACATATTTGGAATCCGGCAGGAAACTCCATTTTGGCACATAGGACTCCATTAGCCACCGGCTGTTCTCTCCTCCACAGCACTCAAGAGCATACACATTTTGGACTGAGGCTACTTTTTAAGATTGATGCTAAAAGAGGAATAGACAAATTCATGGAGGAGAAGACTAGCCATGGCTACTGGCCAGCATGGCTAAGCTCTGCCTCCGCAGTTGGAGGGAGAGATTCTTCTGAATACCAGTTGCTGGAAACCACAGGAGGCGAGAGAGGGGCTCATGTGCTCTGCTGCTGCTTGCGCACTCCTTTCCCAACAATTCTATGAGTCTATGCATTTGTGAAGTCTACATCCCTTTTACTTGAACTGGCCATTGCACTCTTCTGCCATCGTTGCATTCTGACTATTTAGAGCTCACAACCATCTTGCCCCTTAATGCCATTCTGGCACTTGTCAAAATAAACAAATGATTTTTGAACTTATGAGGCTCAATGGTTCTTGCTAATTCCTCCAAGTAATCAAGAGCAAAGGGCAATTTCACCCAGTCTGTGTCTCAGCCCAGGATTGCTGCATTTGTAAGAACTTGATGTTTTAGTGCGGCAGCCCCTACACTTTGGAACTCCGTCCCCATTGACGTACAGCAGGTGTCTTCACTGTCCTCTTTCTGGCACCTGCTGAAAACATTCTTGTTTAGGCAAGCTTACCCAGACATTAAGGGTGGCGCTGTGGGTTAAACCACAGAGCCTAAGACTTGCCGATCAGAGTGTTGGCGGTTCAAATCCCCAGGACAGGGTGAGCTCCTATTGCTCGGCCCCTGCTCCTGCCCACCTAGCAGTTTGAAAGCACATCAAAGTGCAAGTAGATAAATAGGTACCGCTCTGGCGGGAAGGTAAATGGTGTTTCCGTGTGCAGCTCTGGTTCACCAGAAGCGGCTTAGTCATGCTGGCCACATGACCCGGAAGCTGTACGCCGGCTCCCTTGGCCAATAAAGCGAGATGAGCACCGCAACCCCAGAGTCATCCGTGACTGGACCTAATGGTCAGGGGTCCCTTTACCTTTACCTTACCCAGAAATTTGGAATGCTGATGTATTTTTTAATCTGCTTTTAATTCACCACATGTTTTATTTTTTTTAATGTTTTAAAGAATTGATTTTCCTGTTTTTACTTATAAATGTATTCTGTTCGTTAACTGCTCTGAGGTTTGTTTGTTTTTACAATCAAGCGGTATACTGATGTTATGAAATAAATGAATTAATAAATAAGATTTCAAAATATCCTATCCGTGTGGTTACATTGGTGTAGAGGCCTGGTAACAAAAGCAAAACAAATTCAGAAGGAAACAATGAATCAACATAAATTAACAAAGACATCACATGCAGTTTTGAGCCATAAGCTCCTTTAAAAGATAAGGTAAACAGTGATATATAACCACATAACGTTTGTGCTTTTCCAAAAAGATTAATGGGCCAAGTGGGGGCTTAGGGGGCGGGAAATTGGCTATGATTAATATATGATATAAATAGATAGCAAGCAACATATAAAGCATCACGTTTGACCAAGCCTCTGGAGAGGCAAGCCTTCAGAAGAGAAACCTACCATATAGGTCCTTGATCAATAGTAATGGTTTGATGAGTAATGTCCTAGCGATTTCCTAGAGAATTTGTAAGCTAATGCCAGCCAGAACATCACAATTCCTCCACTCATGCTGTCTATGCCTGTGTCCTCAATCATAATATATTGGGTGAACCACTCCTATGGCTGCTGGAAGGCCCAGAAGGAAGGTACCAAGGGTGCAGAGATCTTAAGGGGATGATGCCCTTGCTCTGGCTAAGACGGGATGCAGGGAATAAAGCTGAATGTTGTAAAATTCAGGACGGAGAAAAGAAAGGACTTCTTCACACAGTGCATAGTTAAACTGTGGAACCCCTTCCTGCTGGCGGCAGTAATGGCCAGCAACTTGGATGGATTTTAAACCTAAGGCAAAGGCAAAGGAACCTCTGAACATTAGGTTCGGTCGCGGCCGACTCTGGGGTTGCGGTGCTCATCTCACTTTATTGGCCGAGGGAGCCGGCTTACAGCTTCCGGGTCATGTGGCCAGCATGACTAAGCCGCTTCTAGCGAACCAGAGCAGTGCACGGAAACGCTGTTTACCTTCCTGCCGGAATGGTACCTATTTATCTACTTGCACTTGCACTACGTTGGCAGGAGCAGGGACCGAGCACGCGGGGATTCGAACCGCTGACCTTCTGATCAGCAAGTCCTAGGCTCTGTGGTTTAACCCACAGCGCCACCCATGTCCCTGCATTTTAAATCTAGATGGCTTTAAAGGAGGATTGGACAAATTCATGGAGGAGTCGCTATCAATGGCCACTAGCCACAATGTCTATTCTGTGCTTCCCATGATCAGAGGCAACAATGCTCTTCCCAACAGAGGCATCTGGTCAGCCACAGTGAGAAAAGCAGATTCTGGATTAGATGGGTCACGCGGGTGGCCAGAGCCCAGGACTTGCTGATCAGAAGGTCAGCGGTTCAAATCCCCACGACAGGGTGAGTGCCAGTTGCTTGGTCCCTGCTCCTGCCCACCTAGCAGTTTGAAAGCACGTCAAAGTGCAAGTAGATAAGTAGGTACCGCTCCGGCAGTAAGATAAATGGCATTTCTGTGCGCTGCTCTGGTTCGCCAGAAGCAGCTTAGTCATGCTGGCCACATGACCCGGAAGCTGCATGCCGGCTCCCTCGGCCAGTAAAGCGAGATGAGTACTGCAACCCCAGAGTCGTCCACAACTGGACCTAACAGTCAGGGGTCCCCTTTACCTTTAGGCCTGATGTTATGTTCTTGCATTCTTATGTTCATTGGTTCCATAGTTCACAAAGAGGACTCCCCACATCCCCAGGACTCTGGCAGTTATCTTTATACAGTGGTACCTCTGGTTATGAACTTAATTCATTCCGGAGGTCCGTTCTTAAGCTGAAACCGTTCTTATCCTGAGGCGTGCTTTCGCTAATGGGACCTCCCGCTGCATGCGCACCTCTGGCGCACGATTTCCATTTGCATCCTGGGGCAAAGTTCGTAACCAGGAGCAGCTACTTCCGGGTTAGCGGAGCTCATAACCTGTAGCATTCGTAACCAGAGGTACCACTGTATCTGATCTTTCAAATGAGCTTGGATAGTTAACACCAGCCACTCAGGGCCACCATGAGGGAGTAATTCCTGCTGAGTGACAGTTTGGGGCTTTTTGATAAGATGTCGAATGGCACAACCCAAGCTAATGAACCTTAACAGTTTGGATGCGCTCCAGCAGTTGGGCTCCTGCGGAATGATAAATCACACATGCAACAGATAAACCAGATATTGCTCTGAGCCTCTGAATAGCAGTTCTATTTTTTATTTTTACACGCTTCCTAGGAGGTCCAGGAAAGGAAGGAAGTGAAGGGGAGAGCAAAGGGGGGAGCCAGCATGCAGACCCTTTCTCTGAACGAAGAAGGGCTCATAGAATCATAATTTTGTAGAGTTGGAGCAAATCCCAAGGGCTGTCTAGTCAAACCCCTTGCAATACCAGCATCACAGCTAAAAAACCCCAGGCAGGCAGCCACCCAACCTCTGTTTAAAAACCTCTGATGAAAGAGAGTCCACTGCCTTCTCAATCTTCTCCTGTGGGAACCTGCTCCAACAGGAGGCTGAGATGGCCACCAACTTGGATGGCTTTAAAAGGGAATTCAGCAAATTCATGGAGGAGCAGGCTATCAATGGTGACCAGCTATCATGGCTCCACTCTGCCTCCACATTCAGAGGCAGCGATACTTCTGAATACCAGTTGCTGGAAATGGCAGGAGGGGAGAGGGCTCTCGTGCTCAAGTTCTATTTTTGGCTTCCCAGAAGAGACATCTGATTGACCACTGCAGGAACTGGATGTTGAAGTAGATAGGTCCATTGGCCTGATCCAGCAGGCTCGTCTGATGTTCTTATTTTCTTATGACTTCAACAGAAACCCTCTCAGCACCTCTGAACAGGCTCAGAACCACCAGCATTAAAATAACTAAGCAAGTATTAGAATTCACCCCAGAATTGGCCCTACTAAACATCTTCCAAGACAACAATGCCCACTTACACCACAAAGAACTCATAACCCACCTACTTTCAGCAGCCAGAAACATCATAACCAGACACTGGAGAGACCTGTCAGGAGTAAGCATGGACCAATGGTACCAGATAGTATGGGAAACAGCCTTACTAGAAAAATTAACCAATAAACTGAAACTGACACGGGGACAAACAGAAGAAGACACCTTTACCCTGGTATGGCCTCCCTTTATCACATACACAGCCCAACAACACAATGACAATAATCCACCAACAGCATACGAATCAATATGGCTAACCTGATCCAAAACACCCACCCACCCCACTCACACATGAAAACAAAGACCACCACAGCCAACCACAAATGAACAACCACACCCTAGGCCAACCCCAACCTCTCTCACCACCAAAGGAACACAAGTGAACAGCAGAGAAGCTGCACAAGCAACGCTGACACCAAACCCTACATACATTAAGCAAGATAGAAACATCGCCACCTGACCCCTAATGTCTCAACAAATGAAACTGATTTGTAAAAATGTTACATGGAAAAAATACAAGAGAGAGACATTACACATACGTCTGTAAATCAAGAATATATTTAATAAAAAAAAAAAAAAAAAAGAACCACCAGCATAAACATGTTATGCTTTTTCTGTTGTTTACTGTCAGAGACTGGGCAGAGGAGGAATGGTGGAGACCGCTTCCCGGGCCTGACCCTTCCAGAGAAGGAGGAGACAGTTCAGAATTACAACAGGAGTTTGAGGGAGGTCACAGCTAAGAGGCAGATGAGGGGGAAAACTGGGAAATTATTGGAGAGGAGGAGGAAGAAGAAGCACAAGGGGAACAATAGCTGGTAGACTCAGAGTTTTTAGAGAGCATTCTAGACCCTCCCTCCCAGAAGACGGCAGGCCTTGAAAGTAGGAGAACAAAGAGCTCAAAGGTAAAGGATACATCTCAGCACCTGTAGTGATGACTCATGAGGAAGTGGGAGGGAGTGGAGATTCACTCGGAGCAAAGCCATTATTCCAAGAGGCCACATTCTCTGTGAATATTGAATAAAAGCAGGTGGTAAAGACTTTCCCTTGCCTTGTCCATTCCTGGCAACCTGCTGTGGGGGTTGGTTCCTCTGCTGCCTGACATCTACTGTCCAGGGTTCCTTTTGGGTTGAGAGGTTCCTATGGGGAAATAGAAAGCCTCTGCTCCTCTTGAAGTATGGGGAAGGGGGTGTTGTTCCCCCCCCCCATGATTTTGCATCACCATCCCATCCCGGCAGCATCTAGTTGTTTTTTCTGAAGACACATCCTCAGCCTTTCTTGCCACAGCCACCCGCCTCTGCCCTGCCCACCCAGTGAGGGGTCTTGTTCCCCGCTTCCTGACAGAGGGCTTCCCTCGGCTCCTCAGTGTCAGGATCCTGGCTCCCCAGAGCCACCGAGACCATCTGCATAATCTTATCCAGGCAATTTGTGCAGGCCACCTTCGGGTCATGGCGATCAGTTGAAGCCACTTATCTGCCCATTTTCTTCCCCATAATATTAGGCTAATTTGATTACTCCGCAACCTGGCTGTGCTGTGGCAGAATAATTGGGAGGCTTTTCACCCAAGGCAGGTCAGTGGCGTTTGGATTCCTAGACACTGCTCTGTCTATCAATGCCAACTTCCAGGCCCACTGAGAATGGAGTGAGCACATCTGTGGGCTCGATTCGGCTTGTCTCCTTCTGCAGAGATACAGGGAAGGAGCAGGGCAGTTTGGGACAGTTTTCAGCCAGCCTGTGCTGATGTCTTCCAGGCTGATGCTGAAGCCTACTGTGATGGCCTGGGATTCGGATTCGGATACTGAACCTGAGGGATCCCAGCCTGCACAGGAGTCCCCACCTCCAGAACCAGCTGAGCCGGGGCTGGGGCATGAGCCTGAAGGGTCCTCACCTGTGCTGGGTCCTCAGGTGCAGGCATCAGCTGAGTCTGCTCCTGAGGTGATGGAGGACCCATTGCCTGCAGGTGCTCCACTCTCAGCCCCGTCAGAGGAAGCTAAGGTTGCCTCTGGGTCCGGTAACCCTCCAGCCTCTCCTGAGCTGCAGAGACTCAGGGCAGAGAGGCGGAGGGAAGTAAGTTCCCGCAGGAGGAGTGCTCACTTCCAGGTCAGGAGAGGCGAGTCACCAGAGGATCGGGGCCACCCTATGCCTCGGGGCAGATAAAAGCCGGCCAGCCCTAGTCCCAAATTGTGGGAGCTAGTTCCTGCCTGAACCCTGTCCTGCTTTCCTGCCTGAGCTCCTGACCCGCCCTGGCTCCCTGCTTGCAAGCCTGTCCTTGACTTCACCCGACTCCCTGCCCTGCACCCAGCTCCAGCTACTATGGACTGCCTCCACATTGCACCTTTGACCATGGACCGGACTTGGACCTCGCCTCTCGAGTAACCCACGGGACCAGCACACCTACCTTGCAAAACTGTAGGTACAATGGAGGAAGCAAGGAGGTCTTCCTCTCCTCCTTCAAATTAGCTTCCTTCACAGCTATATAGAACAGTCAGTGGTGCCTATTGGACGTGCAAAGCTGAAAATGCTGGGAGATATGGTATATATGCTGGATAGGACCCCAAATCTTCCACAAGCATCTCAAGAAATTTGGGATAAGTAACATCTAACTGGTTGAACAAAAACTATCGCTCTAAAACACAGCCTTTTATTCTTGGTTCTCCTTGGGCTTCTGATGGTTTCTGTTACAGCTTAATGTTTCCGTATATCTTGCAAGTCATGTGCACAACATCCCTTGTTCTCTTTATTTCTTATGACAGTGCTCTCCCCTTACCTGTCTGTATCTTATCACAAATATCAGGTCGTTGCTTTTTAAAGGAAAACTGAAGAAAAGAAGAAAATTATGGGAAGATACAGCAATGGAAACTGACGTAATAACTGACTGTACTGTTCCCACGAATCTAATTTTACCATTTAGCTACAGTAAAGAAACTGAACTAATAGAGGCAGGGAATTGATGCAACACCTTTCAACTGCTGCCAGAATTACTATTTGTCAAAACTGAGTTGGGGGGGCTGATAAGAAGACCATACACGACAGAATGGATAACTAAAACCTGGGACATAGAATGCATGGTTAAGCAGAGAGGAAAGAGAACCAGGTAATGAATTCATCGAGAAATGGAGCCCTTTTTAAAAAACATACAGGAGGATATAAAATACAGATAATGTAAACCCATTTGTGTTATTTGGAACCCTGTGATATTTATTTATTATGTTTGATTTTTGTTGCAGAAACCTGTTCCTGTATGTTTAAAGGTAAAGGGACCTCTGACATATAGGTTTAGTTCTATATAAAAAGGTAAAGGTAAAAGACCCCTGACGGTTAAGTCTAGTCACAGATGACTCTGGGGTTGCGGTGCTCATCTCACTTTGCAGGCCGAGAGAGCCGGTGTTTGTCCGCAGACAGTTTTTCTGGGTCATGTGGCCGGCATGACTAAGCTGCTTCTGGAGCAACGCAACACCTAAACCAGAGCAGCGTATGGAAATGCCATTCCCGCTGGAGTGGTACCGTTTTATCTACTTGCACTTTTTGGTGTGCTTTCGAACTGCTAGGTTGGCAGGAGCTGGGACTGAGCAATGGGCGCTCACCCCGTTGTGGGGATTTGAACTGCCGACCTTCTGATCGGCAAGCCCAAGGGGCTCAGTGGTTTAGACCATAGCACCACCTGCGTCCCTAGTTCTATATAAAGGTAAAGGAACCCCTGACCGTTAGGTCCAGTTGTGGACGACTCTGGGGTTGCAGTACTCATCTCGCTTTACTGGCCGAGGGAGCCGGCATGCAGCTTCCGGGTCATGTGGCCAGCATGACTAAGCCGCTTCTGGCGAACCAGAGCAGCGCACAGAAATGCCATTTACCTTCCTGCCGGAGTGGTACCTACTTATCTGCTTGCACTTTTTGGTGTGCTTTCAAACTGCTAGGTTGGAAGGAGCAGGGACCGAGCAACGGGAGCTCACCCCGTCACAGGGATTCGAACCGCCGAACTTCTGATCGGCAAGCCCAAGAGGCTCAGTGGTTTAGACCACAGCGCCACCCGCGTCCCACCTAGCTCTATATACCCCCTACTAAAAAAAATTCAGCATCTGTTATTATACTTCATTATGTTTCATTAGAGAGAGAGAGAGAGAGAGCGAGAGAGAGAGAGAGCGCGCAGTGGCGTAGCGTGGGTTGTCAGCACTCGGGGCAAGGCAAGTAATTTGCACCCCCTAACCCGTGGATTTGCGCCCCCTAACCCCCAGATGTTGCGCCCGGTGCGGCCGGGCCCCCCTGCACCCCCCACACTACACCACTGAGAGAGAGAGAACGCAGCTCTGGCAGGGGACAGCCAGCAAGCTGACTCTGCTGTGCTCTGGCTGCCATCCTCAAAATGAATCTGGTCGTCTCCCTGTGACCTTTGCTTCTTAATATCCTGCTTGAACCACCACATCAGTCATCTTGCCCTTCTCGCCACCTTTGCAGTGGAAACATGGATTTTTCTCCTTCCTGATGTAATGATTACATGAAAAATATTTCTTCGACGCTGGGGAAATGACCAAGGAGAGGACCGTCAGTTCAGGCCAAACCCTGGGAGCCAGGAACATGCCTTAGAATCTTAGAAGCATAGATCTGGTCCGGCCCCCTGCAACGCAGGAGTTGCAGCTAAAACATCCAAGATAGGTGGCCACCCAACCTCTGTTGAGAAACCTCCAAGGAAGGTTTCGAATTAAGGCCTTGCCTTAAGTCATTCCACAAAGAGAGAGAGCAAGGAGTGAAGGAGGTCTCCAGTACGCCCAGTTGCCCCACCGATGAGCAGACAGCATGGCCCAACTCTGCTCCAGCCTCAGGGCAAAATGTCCCATGTTTCATGTGTGTGTCTCAAGTTAGACAAGGCAGGTATTGCCCTCCATACCTTCCAATGAAAATAGAGACATCCTATTCCATAATGATAATTTTTACTATTTATACCCCCACCCAACTGACTGGGTCATCTCAGCCCCTCTGAGCAGCTTCCAGCATATACAGAAACATAATTAAACATTAAAACAATTCCCTATACAGGATTGCCTTCAGACGGCTCGGGGATGGAGAACTCCATACCCCCCAATATTTCTCCAGTGAGAATAGGGGTACATTCTGGGATCAAATCAGAAACTGGGACGGCTTCTCTAAATCAGGAACATCCCTAGAAAACAGTGGGGAAAACAGCCTGCCTCTTGGGGATCCAGGGCAAAACAGACAATGGGTAAAATCGACATATCTGGGCCCCAGGTAGATGCTTCAATGAAATCTAACTCTGTGGGATTTCTCCACGTGTAGATTTGTGCAAATTCTGGTTGCGCCTCTGACATTCATCACGTATTGGCTTCCAGCAGTCGGAAAACAGGCCACGTGCGACCACAATCCAGCACAAAGTTAAGGGTGCTGTGTTGCACAGTGGTTAGAGTGTTGGATTAGGACTTGGACGATCAGGGCTTGACTGAGTAGGGACTCAGTCATGAAACTCACTGTCTCCCAGTGAGAGCCAGTCTGGTACAGTGGTGCCTCGCAAGATGAAAAGAATCCGTTCTGTGATTCTCTTCGTCTAGCGGTTTTTTCGTCTTGCGAAGCAAGCCCATTGACAGATTAGCGGATTAGCGCTATTAGCGGCTTTTAGCGGCTTATCTGCTGATCGGATCAGCTGATATGTGGCTTAGCGGCTTAGAAAAAGGGGGGGAAGGGGGAAAAACCAGCAGGAACTCGCAAGACATTGTCGTCTTGCGAAGCAAGCCCATAGGAAATTCGTTTTGTGAAGCACCTCCAAAACGGAAAACTCTTTCGTCTAGCGAGTTTTCCGTCTTGCGAGGCATTCGTCTTGCAGGGCACCACTGTATAGTGGTTAAGAGGGGTAGACTCGTAATCTGGTGAACCGGGTTCGCTTCCCCGCTCCTCCACATGCAGCTGCTGGGTGACCTTGGGCCAGTCACACTTCTTTGAAGTCTCTCAGCCTCACTCACCTCACAGAGTGTTTGTTGTGGGGGGGAAAGGGGAAGGAGAATGTTAGCCACTTTGAGACTCCTTCAGGTAGTGACAAAGCGGGGTATCAAATCCAAACTCCACTTCTTCTCTTCTTCTTCTCCCAGCCTAACCTGCCTCACAAGACTGTTGTGAGGATAAAATTAGGAGGGGAGAACCACGTACAGACCCTTGAGCTCCTTGGAGTAAAAAGGACGGGGTATAATTGAAATAACTAAATAAATAAATTGCAATCCAAGGGTTTAAGTGATGTCAAACCCATGTCAGTTGCATGGCCAGACCATAAAAGGTCAAAAGAACAGGACATCACCCAGTGACTGGAGGGTCAACAGAATGGCCAAAAAGCTCATTTGCGCTTGTGTGTGATTTCCCTTATGAAACAACGGTAAAAATAGAAAAATGTAAGTGGAAAAGCTGCCACAAATAAAATATTTTCCCTGATGTTTGGGGAAGCAGCACTTGAAGGAAATTGTCTTTGACATTCTACTAAATGTCAATTTTATGTGGGACCCAACTCTGAAGATGAATCCTCCAAACGTTAATTGGAGACATGAGGTTCCCATTAGCTGGGGCAAAACGTTGCATCCTCCTGTTTCAGATGCCTTGATTGATAAAATTATTCTTTTATGGTCTAATTAATCAGAATGTCATTCTGCCTGCTGGAATTTGTTCAGGGAGTGCCAAGGTTCACTCAGCTGCAGGAGGAGGAGGAGGAGCAGGGGCAGGGGCATAGCGTGGGGGGTGCAGGGGGGGGGCGGCCGCACCGGGCGCAACATCTTGGGGTTAGGGTTAGGGGGCGCAAATCCACGGGTTAGGGGGCGCAAATTACTTGCCTTGCCCCGGGTGCTGACAACCCACGCTACGCCACTGAGCAGGGGTGGGACTTCCTCTGCAAAGGGGGCAGAAGGAAGGGTAGACCCACAAAAGGCAGGCGCGGTTGGCATGCAGAGAGAGAGAGAGAGAGAGAGAGAGAGAATGAATCAGGTTTTCTGGTGCTTTTCAGCTTTCTGAAAGCTCCGGCTGCTAGGCCGATTTTCTAGTTCAGGCAACAGTATCCCAGATGAGGCATCAATATAGAAGCATAGAATAGAGTCGTAGAATTGGAGAGTGGAAAGAGATGCCCCTGGAATGCAGGAATCACAACTGAAGAAGAAGAGTCTGGATTTGATATCCCGCTTCATCACTACCCGAAGGATTCTCAAAGCGGCTAACAATCTCCTTTTCCCTTCCTCCCCCACAACAAACACTCTGTGAGGTGAGTGGGGCTGAGAGACTTCAGAGAAGTGTGACTAGCCCAAGGTCACCCAGCAGCTGCATGTGGAGGAGCGGAGACACAAACCGGGTTCACCAGATTACGAGTCCACCACTCTTAACCACTACACCACACTGGCTTTTAAAAAACTTGAAGAAGGCTTTCCTATCACCTCTCAGTCTTCTCTCATTCAGGATAAATACTATTCTCTCCCTCCTCGTTTAATCCCCACAACAATCCTGTGAGGTAGATTAGGCTGAGAGGAAGTGCTCTTCTCCAGGTCCTAGCCCAACCACTACACCACACTTTTTTTCTATACAGTGGTACCTTGGGTTACAGACACTTCCTATATACCTGAAGGGGCGTCTCCACCCCCATCGTTCAGCCCGGACACTGAGATCCAGCGCTGAGGGCCTTCTGGTGGTTCCCTCGCTGCGAGAAGTGAGGTTACAGGGAACCAGACAGAGGGCCTTCTCGGTAGTGGCGCCCGCCCTGTGGAACGCCCTCCCTTCAGATGTGAAGGAAATAAGCAGCTATCCTATCTTTAAAAGACATCTGAAGGCAGCCCTGTTCAGGGAAGTTTTTAATATTTAATGCTGTATTGTTTTTAACACTCGATTGGGAGCCACCCAGAGTGGCTGGGGAAATTCAGCCAGATGGGCAGGGTATAAATAATAAATTATTATTATTATAAATTATTATTCCGGTTACAGACGCTTCAGGTTACAGACGCTGCTAAGCCAGAAATAGTACCTTGGGCTAAGAACTTTGCTTCAGGATGAGAACAGAAATCACACGGCGGCAGCGGGAGGCCCCATTAGCTAAAGTGGTACCTCAGGTTAAGAACAGTTTCAGGTTAAGAATGGACCTTCAGAACGAATTAAGTTCTTAACCCGAGGTACCACTGTACCACACTTCCATTAAAAGAAGCAAAGAGGTTGAGTTTCCCACCTTGCCTTTCTCTCGAGACAGCCAGAGGTCACCCAGCCATGTCAAGCACTGGGCAGCTCTCCTGGAGTGCCTTTTTTGGGGTGTCTCTTGAGCAGAGCTGCTCCAAGACAAGATAATGCCTCTCTGCCATGTTCAGAAGCGCAGACTGGCATCAGAGCTGACCCAAACAGTGCGGGCAACAGGATAGCAGCATCCTCAAGCGCCCCTGAGTGCTACTGGCTAGTTTAGGGGGTGAGGGGCACTACCCCCTCTGCCCTCCAACAAGCGGGAACAGCCAAGCAAGCGGTGCTGCTGTTGCCCCTCAGCTTCTGTCGCCTGAGGCAGGTACCACCCTCTGCCCAATAGCCAGGCCGGCCCTCTGCTTGAGTGCTGTGGGGATGGGAGCTGAGCTGAGTCCTCCCCCTGTCTCTTTCTATTAGCCTCTCCATCTCCACTCTCCGCCTTGCCCAGAGACACAGGACCCCCAAAAGTACCCTCAAGGCACAAGGGGACCGAGGTATAATAAAAACAGCAAGTGCCCTCATTTCCTTTCAAAAGAACTTTCTTAAAGTATTCCGAAACACCATAAACAAGCAAAGCCACCCATCCGGCTAAGTGCGCTGGGATTAGATGTGGGGAGAAATGGCCATTATTACCGCTGGCTAATGGTCCCTATTTTGTTTACACTTTCCACTTTCCCCTCTAATAGCTGCTCCAGGTCTCCCTGTCATTTTTCTCTCCTCATTGCTATTGCTGGCAATTACTCCCCAAGTATTTGCATTTAATGATAATGCCAGGGTCCCGCTTGCCGGGGGCTTTGAATGTGCATGCGTGGCTCTAACTAGGAATGCCGTGATTGGGAAGCAGAAAGAAGGAAGGGTGGGGTGAACCAAAAGTCCCCTCCTGGCAACACCTAGAAACTGAAAAGCCCTTTTGGCTGCAATTGAAATTTGAATTTCAGCAGCAAATCTGAACTGAGGTTTTGTACATGCTATGCAAACAAGGAACCAGCAAATGTAGCTTTTCAGAGATGTGGGGGAAAAGGCAGATATGGCTTCACTATGAGACAGTAAATCCTAATAGCTTACCCACCCTGCAGATGATGGTTAAAAAAGAGAGATTTTTTAAAAAATTACCAAACAATAATGAAGACATGGTGATTTTTAAAAGCAATCATGTCCCCGTTGGCTCAGGATACATGACTCTTACATGCCTCTGTGTCTCAGGAATTAAGTCCTTCCTGGACACAAATGCTTAAGAATATTGGCCGGATCAATGGGGACCCATCTGTGCGGGGCCCAGGGATAACCCAAGAGACGCGGTCCAGGACCGGTCCCAAATCCAAAGGTTCCGCTAGGAGTCAGTCTGACAGGGCCAAGGCAGGACACAAGGCAGGAAACCAGGCAAGGGCGGATACAGGATCTAGCATGCAGCAATGTTGCTCCCGCAACCTGAGGTGGGGTACGACAGCCTTTTATCTTTGGCGGGGTAACAGCCGGTCCTGATCCCCAGGCGACTCACCTCCCTGTCTCGCCCGAAGGCGAGCACTCCTCCTGCAAGTACTCAGGTCTCTCAGACCTTAGTCTCTGCAGCTTGAGAGACATCGGTGGGTTACTAGACCCAGAGGCCGCCTCAGCCTCCCCTGACCCAACTGGTAGTGGAGCAGCTGTAAGTAATGGCCCAGCTGGAGGCAACGAGGTCATCCCTGCATCTGGAGCCAGGGCAGGCTCAGGCCCCTGACTCGGCCCAGCTGGTGTTTGTTGCAGGGGAACCTGTGCGGACTGGGACTCTTCAGGATCAGGCCTCAGACTTGGTTCAGATGATGCCTGAGGCAAAGGATCCGGTGCAGAGAAATGCCCCTGTTTGGTACACCAGGACCAATAGAGACTACAGCTGGAGCTTTAGTTTAGGCGGAAAGACGTGATAGAGCGCATACAAAATCATGCATGCTTTGAAAAGAGACAAGAGGGGCATTTTTGTCCCTCTCCCATGGAGCCAGGGGTCGGCCAATGAAGCTGAATGTTGGAAGATTCAGAACCAGTAAAAGAAAACACTTCTCCCCATGGAACATAGTAAACCTACAGAATTTGCATTCATAAAATATAGGGAAGGTACAATGTGAAATAGCTTTAGAGCAGAATTAGATGAATTCATAGACGATAAGACTATTGGTAGCAGTGGGGGGGTTTTTCCTGGGGGGGGTACACAAGGGTATGCAGTACTGGAACCTGTTTTTCCTAGAAGAAAAGCAAGTTGTTACTTACTGTAACAACTTCATGGTAAGATAAAGGTAAAGGGACCCCCGAACGTTAGGTCCAGTCGCAGACGACTCTGGGATTGCGGCACTCATCTCGCTTATTGGCCAAGGGAGCCGGCGTACAGCTTCCGGGTCATGTGGCCAGCATGACTAAGCCGCTTCTGGCGAACCAGAGCAGCACACGGAAACGCCGTTTAGCTTCCCACCGGAGTGGTACCTATTTATCTACTTGCACTTCGATGTGCTTTCGAACTCCTAGGTTGGCAGGAGCAGGGACCGAGCAACAGGAACTCACCCCGTCACAGGGAATTAAACTGCCAACCTTCTGATCAGCAAGCCCTAGGCTCTGTGGTTTAGACCACAGCACCACCTGCGTCCCTTCATGGTAAGTGCCAGCCTCTTTTTTTTCTAGAAGAAAAGCACCAATTGGTAGCTAGTAGCCATGATGGTTGTTTCCTACCTAGTAGAGTTATTTGGTTGGTCCCTGTGAGAACAGGATGCTGGACTAGATGGGCCTTTGATCTGATCCAGTTTCTTAAGCTGAGGGATAGCTCAGTCAGTAGAGCATCAGACTCTGAACCTCAGCGTCATGGGTTTGAGCCCCAGGTTGGTCAAAGAATTCTGCATTGCTGGGGTTTGGACTAGATGATCCTCATGGTGGGGGGCCACTAGGGGGCGCATTGGAAGATGGCCGACACTACCATCTCTCCGACCCACACGGGGTAATTAAGAGGCTGTTATGGGAGTAGGCAGCCTCCCTTGTTGCCCCAAGGAAATGGGGAACACTGCCCTTGCCTGCTGTGCCCATAAATCACCCCCAAATTCGAAAGAAGAGGGTGAGGGCCCTAGGCAGAATGCCCCCGTGTGGACCTCGGCTCTCCTGGACGCTGTCTCTGATCGCGTACTAGTTGCAGCAATTAATTACAAAAGAAGCAAATGCACATATTTCAAGTAAAGAAGGGGAGTAAAGTCTGCTAATTTAAGTGACCTCTGCGAAAGAAGACGACTGGCTGGAGAAACAGCAATATTTTACGATGAAGATACACCAAAGGCGGGGTATGTTGACAACGGGGCTGAATGGGGGGGGCGGACCTTTTTTACTTTCCTTCTATGTGATTTACAAGAACCCCTCCTCATTAGAACCGTCAGTTGAACTGACCCAAGCAGGATGATTAAGGTCTGTGTGGAGATAAACTTTAACCAAAAGTATGCTTTATGGAGAAGCAATAAGAGCTTTTGGAATGGCGCAGCAATTAATTCAGAGTCGCCATCTTGCCAAAGGATTTATAGCCGGGAGGAAGAACGGGTTTGTTTTCAGACTGCATTCCTAGTGAATCTCCTCAGGTTTTGAGAAAGGAGGCAGATTGGTGAAGATTAATGACGCTAAGACTGTTTTGATGTATGGAAGTGATGTTATATGGAAAACGTCTGGATATGGTTACTGGATAAAAAAAATAATATCCACGCAGGATTACAAAATGTTCTAACCAGCTTGTGGAGACTATCAGAGGTCACAAAGAGAAAGGAAAAATATATGAAAATAACAACAAGAGATGTGGAAAAACAATAAGAAAGGACTGGATAGTACTGTGAACATCATAAGGTTAGATTTGTGGACATTAAAACAGCAGTAAGAAGCAAGACGTTGATTGGATCCCCTTCGGAACTTGAAATATGGGTACCCCCAACAAAAATTTAAAATTTGGCTGTGTAATTTGGAATTTATATAATTTGGTTTGATTTGATGTGATTGGTCGGTTAATAAAAAATTATTCTCAAAAAAGATGATCCTCATGGTCCTTTCCAATTCTACAATCCTTTTTCTCCCAGCCAGACCCAGTTATGAGCTTTGGCATCAGAAGCCAGTAGCAACTTTGTCCCAAGAGCTAAGTATGTTCTGGGTGAGCTGCTGCTCCATGATGGTTGTGTTGGCCTGTTAGCAGAACAAGAAGGCACAGCGGGCTCCTCCGCTGCTCGTGGGGCTTTTCCTCTGCCCCCTCTCTGGCCTCTTTGTGTCTCAGAGCTTCTGTCTATTTGCTCTGAACATCCGGACAGATCAGATTCACAGCCTGAAGGCTCAAAACCTTTCAAAGGTCAGTGTAGCTTCCTCTTGCTTAATGTGAGAAAAGCCAAGGGCAGTCCTCAGATACATCATCCCCTGTGCTGTCCATCACAGATCCAGAGAGTGTTAGGATATTTCCGTTCCACCTTAAAAGGGAGCGGGCTTTGTGAGTCACAGAGTCTGAGCATGTCCTGTTCACAGGATGTTTATGTTTGCTGTTGCTTTCGATTTCTCTCTCTGTCGGAGACACTGACGGAGAACAGTCATGTCTTTCTTTGTTCTGATCAACGCTGAATAAAGCCTGTAAATAATACTCTCCTGGGTGCGACTTTTGCTGTGCATTATCTGCTGATAAGAGTGTGCAGGATCCCTGGAATGTGGCAAGGTATTTCCAGGAAACTCGTGTCGCTAAAAGCTCATACTGCGTGACTACGGGAGATCGATGGATCATCCGGCAGCTGGCTTGGGGCCATGATGGACTTTATCTCCCTGGCAGTATCCCAACAGAGAGGGCACGGGCATGGGACTCACATCCCAAGGGATCTCCAACCTGCACGTTCCCCAAAAGGATATTATCGTCTCCAGTCGAATAGAGCAGATGATGTGTTAAGAGCAGGAATATCAGATGTTGTGGACCACAAGTCCCAGGATGTTCCGTGATCAGAAATGTTGAGGTTGAACAACCCTGAGAGGGTGCCACAGTGACTGGCTGCCCCTCTGTCAGAGCCTGGTTTTCTTTCCTCAGCAGATTCACTCAGCTTGCATCACCCTAGACCTGAGAGCAAAGGAAGGTATCTGCTGCTACATCAAAAGGCCCATCTAGTCTAATCAGATGCACCAGTGGGAAACAGTGCTTCAGTGCAATAATCTGGAGTAATTCAGTGGTGGGGCAAGCAGGAAGGAGGTCTTTTCCTCAGATGGAAAGGGGAAATTATAGCACATAGAATCATAGAATTGTGGAGTTGGAAAGTACCGTGAGGGTCATCTGGTCTGACCCCTTGCAATGCAGGAATCACAGCTAAAGAATCCCTGAAACATCTTGTGGCGATCACACAGGGTCCCCGGACGTTTAACGGTCTATTGATCCCTGTGCCACCACTGTGCTCGCTTCCCCGCTGCCACCAACCCGTTACTCTCGGGTAAAACACTGAGTCCAGACAGCTGTTAAAAGTGAACCAAATAAACAAGTTTATTTTAGAAATATTAACAAGTTTATGGTTTCTCAGATACAGTGGTGCCTCGCAAGACGAAATTAATCCGTTCCGCAAGTCTCTTCGTCTAGTGGTTTTTTCGTCTTGCGAAGCAACCCTATTAGCGGATTAGCACTATTAGCGGTTTAGCGGTTTAGCGGCTATTAAAGGCTTAGCGGCTTAGCAGCTAAAAGGCTATTAGCTGCTTAGCGGCTTAGAAAAAGGGGGGGAGCGAAAAAAATCGGAAGACTCACAAGACGTTTTTGTCTTGCAAAGCAAGCCCATAGGGAAATTCGTCTTGCGAAGCGCATCGAAAAACAGAAAACCCTTTCGTCTAGCGGGTTTTTCGTCTTGCGAGGCATTCGTCTTGTGGGGCACCACTGTAATATTCATGTCAGTAGCTTAACTTTAGTTTCTTTACCGGCCTATACCTTCTTAATACCTTCTGACTGATTATCTCAACTGTTTGACTGACTCCTCTTAACTGATTCTCTCCCTCTCTCACACCAGACTAGCCCAACCCACAGACTTATCCTCTCTGTCTCTTCTAACTCCAGACTGGCGTCTCAACCACCCTAACTCTAACTCTTAACTCCTCCCCTTGGGTTCCCATTGGTTAGTCATTTTACAATTAACCCTTTCCTTATGAACCCAGTATGATGTCACACACCTAGGAGGGCAAACGCCACACATCTGTTCAGAAACCTCCAGTGAAGGAGAGTCCACCTTCCAAGGGAGCCTGCTACAAACAGTTCTTACCATCATAACATTCTTCGTAAGGTTTAGATTCAATCTCCTTCTATTTTTTTTTAAAGTTTTTATTGTTAAAGTAATTCAGCATTAATACACACATATTGCGAATATACAAACATACATTTCATACAATCCTTAAAAATGTTCAAACATACCTACACTCAATCCCCCAGATTCCTTTTCCCATCACCACCCACCACCCCTCACCCCACCTTTGTGTTAGACTTCCAATCTACTCAATTGCAATTTCTTTCCACTTCTATTACTTTCTTTCACACACCTTTAACCTAATTTCATGCTTCTTTTTCTATTACACATCGTTATCCATCTTATTTAGTATTCCAGTATTTAAAATGGAACTTGTTTATTCTAATAGGAGTTCTGATTTTTCAATATGGTTTTGCAAGTATCCTTTAAACACCTTCCAGTCCCTGTCTATCTTCTCTTTTGAGATCCTTCCAATTTCTCCCATTGTTTTGGATATATTGTAGTACTCCAATAATTTGGCAAGCCGCTCTATTTTTGTCGGTATAATACCACTTTTCCAATTTTTTGCAACCAATAGCCTTGCGGCTACTGTTGCATATAAATATAATTTCTTGTCTTCTTCTTTCAGACTTCCGGGTACTATCTGGTACTAGATGCAATCCCCTTCCTTGTCATTTGACTCTATTGGTCTGGGTCCTCCCCTCTGTATCAGCAGAAAACAAGCTTGATCCATCTTCCATGTGACAGTGCTTCGATATTTGAAGACAGTTCTCATATCACTTCTCCGTTTCCTAGTCTCCAGGCTAAATATCCCCATCGCCTTCAACCATTCCTCATAAGGCTTCTTTTCCAGACCCCAGATCAGCTTGGTTTTCCTCCTCTGTACATCTTCCAGCTTGTCTCTGTACTTCTTAAACTGTGGTGTCCAGAACTGGACATAGGACTCCAGTACAAGAATAGCAGAGTATCAACATTTATCAGATGGAGGATGAGCCTTCGATTGCCACTGCCCTTGTGGGAAACCTGCGTTCAGACACAATGAGCTCCCTGACATTCTCAAAGGGCATATAAAGAGGAAAGGACTAAGTCCCTGTAGTCACATTGCAAGAGGCAGAGAATCAGCATCACCAACCAGCATGTTCGCACAGAAGAAGAAGAGTTTGGATTTGATATCCCGCTTTATCACTACCCCAAGGAGTCTCAAAACAGCTAACAATCTCCTTTCCCTTCCTCCCCCACAACAAAGACTCTGTGAGGTGAGTGGGGCTGAGAGACTTCAGAGAAGTGTGACTGGCCCAAGGTCACCCAGCAGCTGCATGTGGAGGAGCGGGGAATCGAACCCGGTTCACCAGATTACGAGTCTACCACTCTAAACCACTACATCATACTGGCTCTCAGGAAATGAGACAAAGTTGGAGCAGTTGAAATAACATATGAAGGGTCTGGATCAGGCGAAAAGGGGTTTCATCTAGCCCAGTATCCCATTTTCACAGTGGCCAAAGGCTCCTAAGAACTTAAGATTCTGGACAGACTGCCTGTGGACCTGGAGGTTCCACAAGAATATAAGATCCTGATGGACCAGGTCAATGGCCCGGCTAGTCCAACATCCTGTTCTTACATTGCTCAACCAGATGCCCTAAAGGGAATGTTGCAAGAAGGAGCTGAACATAACAGCAACTCGCTCCCCACTTGCAATTCTGAACAACTGGAGGATTATTCTTAGAGTCTACTGCTCTTAACCACTACACCACACTGGCTAACTAACTACACTGGCACAGTGTAGTTATCATGGATCACTTTCCTAGGCTGAAGGGTAGACCAAATCAAGGCATGAGAATTAATTTTCTAGTCAGAGCTGGTAGGTCTCATGGGGAAAGCTGTTGAGAGTTGTTACATTTTGAACATCTGCCTTGCAAGCAGCAGGTCCCATGTTCAATCCATGCTGGCGTCTCCAATGGGTTGGGAGAGACTCCTGGCCCAAACCCTGGAGAGCTTCTGCCAGTCAGTGTAGACAATACTGAGATAGATGGACGAAGAGTCTGATTTGGTATAAGGCAGCTTCCTATGTTCCTATATTCAAGGTGGAGGGAAAGCCTCTATGAAGGAGGGAGAGGTGCTGGGGAGGAGATCTCCAGGCTCTCCAAAGTCTTTTCTTCTGCTGCTCTTTGCAACTGCAATGAACATACAGAAAGCCACATGAGATTCCAGAATTTGGGAAGGGGGATTCTCCAGATCATATGTCAAATATTTCTGGGGCAATATGTTTTGCCCACAATGCGTCCCGGGAAGGAGCTGCTAATGGGAGGTCGTGGTAAAGGTGAGAGGAAGACAGTAATTGCAGCTTTTCCAAGAAGAGATTTGCTCTGTCTGTCTGTGTGGGAACTGGCCGGTCTTGCCTCACAGTGGGGTCAGTCTCACTTGGTATTCAGAGAGTGGAGTTCACAGAGAACAAGAAAAATTGATTCGTCTGGTTCAAGGAAAGCCCTTTCTAGGCACTGCATTCCTGGAGGCTGAAGAATTCACCGTACTGGAGCTCTCTCTCCCGCACTCCGATTTCATAAAATCATAGAATTTTAGAGCTGCAAGAGTCCTCCAAGGGGAATGACGAAGTTGGGCATCTGCTTCCGCCTCCCACTTCAAGTTGCAAAGGCCAGCACTCTCCTTTACGCAGCTGCAGGAATAGGAAGGAGCCAAGCTCTCTTTTCAAATGACCTTTTATTTATTTATTTGTTTGTTTGTTTGTTTGTTTGTTTGTTTCAAAATTTTATTCATTTTTCTTTTTCATTCATTACATACATCTCAAATTCTTAACATTTACTATATATTCCTCCCTCCCTCCCCTCCAAGGCTTCCCCCAACTTTCGCTTCTGGTTTATTTCTATTTTCACCCACTTTGCTATCTCTTAACAGAAAAAGTTATTAATAACATATCAAACCTAAAAATAAAAGTAAATACGCCATCATATTTCACTATCTTCTAAACATTTTCTGATGCTGATAATGTGAATGTTTATTTAAATCCTGCCATCCAGTCTATTGACTTTCTTTGTTTCTGCAAATATAATATGAATGGTTCCCAATCTTTTTCAAAGTCTTTGTTGTCTTTTTCTCTTAGTCTATCTGTCGTTTTTGCCAGTTCTGCATAGTTCATCAACTTCTCTTGCTATTGTTCTTTAGTTGGTATTTCTCCAGTCTTCCAATTTTGTGCAATCAACATTCTGTGCAAATGACTTACAGTGGTGCCTCGCAAGACGAAAAGAATCCGTTCCGCGAGTCTCTTCGTCTTGCGGTTTTTTTGTCTTGCGAAGCAAGCCCATTAGTGGCTTAGCGGATTAGCGCTATTAGCGGCTTAGCGGGCTTAGCGGATCAGCTGATAAGCAGTTTAGCGGCTTAGCGGATCAGCTGATAAGCAGTTTAGCGGCTTAGCGGATCAGCTGATAAGCGGTTTAGCGGCTTAGCGGCTTAGCAGATCAGCTGTTAAGCGGCTTAGCGGCTTGGGGAAAAGGGGGGAGGGAAAAAACCCCGCAGGAACTCGCAAGACATTTTCATCTTGCGAAGCAAGCCCATAGGAAATTCGTTTTGCGAAGCACCTCCAAAACGGAAAACCCTTTCGTCTAGCGGGTTTTCTGTCTTGCGAGGCATTCATCTTGCGGGGCACCACTGTATATACCATGATGGGGCCCCATCCATCCTTAGTGCTGACTGGCCAGGAAGATGAAGAAGAAGAGTTTGGATTTGATATCCCACTTTATCACTACACTAAGGAGTCTCAAAGCTCCTTTCCCTTCCTCCCCCACAACAAACACTCTGTGAGGTGAGTGGGGCTGAGAGACTTCAGAGAAGTGTGACTGGCCCAAGGTCACCCAGCAGCTGCAGGTGGAGGAGCGGGGAAACAAACCCGGCTCACCAGATTACGAGTCCACCGCTCTTAACCACTACACCACACTGGCTCTCTGGCTCTCCTAAGGAAGGACCTTACAAAACCCAGCCTTCCCCAACCTGGTGCCCTGCAGGGGGTTTGGGGTACAGTTTCCACAGTCAGCACAGGGACAGGTGGGAGTTGTCGTTCAAAGCACATGGAGAGCATCAGGTTGGTGAAGGGAGATACAGAATCAGAGAACTATAGAGTTGGAAAGGACCCCAAAGGCCATCTAGTCCAACCCCTTGCAATGCAGGAATCACAGCTAAAGAATCCCTGACAGGTGACCATCCAAGCCCTGTTGAAACCCCTCCAACGATGCAGTCTGTTCCACTGCAATCTTTGAAGTGTTGTTTCCCGTTGCAGACTTGGCATGAAGCTTTGAAGCTGCCTGTATTCCGAAGGCTTACTGCTGAGCACTCTTTAACCCTAAAGCAATCACACTGAGACTCTTGGTACAGAAGATGAGAAAGCTACGTTCATTACAGGAAATGCATGCTTTGGTAGATAGAACCGTTTACTAACTAAGCTGGAGAAGCAAGGAGCCAGTGCTTGCTCTTTCATCTCTGCAGGGGAGAGAGAGAAAAGAAAGGTGTCTCCTCACCTTTGCAGCTTCATAAAGGAGAAAGAGAAGAAGCAGGGAGTTCGGTCAGCAGCCCTAAGAATATCAGCTCAGCATTTTAGGAGAGGTCAGCATAACACAGCCTAGGAAGACTGGAAGTCCCCCTCTCCCCCCACTTGCTCCCTGTGAAATCCCATCAGCCTTAACACAAGCTGAGTTGCACCCCAACAGTGAAGAGAATTCTTGCTGCACATTACAGACGACTGTGCTGGATTAGAAGAAGTTGGGTCCAACCAACAAAGGGAGATTTTAAAAAAAAAATCCTGCTCTTCAGCCAAAGGAGGATTGGGAGGGAGGAGGAAATACCGCAATTTTTGCTCTATAAGACTCACTTTTTCCCTCCTAAAATGTAAGGGGAAATGTGTGTGCGTCTTATGGAGCGAATGCAGGCTGTGCAGCTATCCCAGAAGCCAGAACAGCAAGAGGGATTGCTGTTTTCGCCGCGCAGCGATCCCTCTTGCTGTTCTGGCTTCTGAGATTCAGAATACTTTTTTTCTTGTTTTCCTCCTCCAAAAACTAGTTGCGTCTTGTGCTCTGGTGCTTCTTATAGAGCGAAAAATATGGTGACTGAACCCCTTTAGTTTTGGGGTGCTTTTAATCAGGGTGAAATATCAAAATGGGCATACGCTGTGGTGTGAAGCAACAAACAGTCTGGATTTAGCATCCTCTTTCTAGCAGAATCCAGCCAGCTGCTTCCAGGAATGACGGTATCCACCCCTCCTGGTCCTTCCTCCTTATCAGTGGTCTCCTGCCTCTCTTGTTTGGGTTCTGTCAAAAGAATGAAGCAAAAAGAGCCTCTGAACAAGATGTGGGCACCCCAAAGGACAGCTGGTCCTCTCTGTGCTCTGCAGCCGTCTGGGTTGGGTCAGGAAAACAAGGTCCAAACGCAATAGCTTGCTGCACGCAATGGTTCACCCTTCATCAATGAATGAACTGCGTGGAAAGAAAAGGTTAATCCGGCTGTCCCCTGCCAGCATGTTTGTCAGACTGGCTGTCTACAAGAATCAGTCCTGCCTCATGCAGACCTGCATCAGATCTGAGCTGGCCTTGTTGACGGGGGCGGGGGGTGGACAGGTCCACAGAGGAGATGCAAGAAACCAGCTTTCCCTGCCCCGCAACACCCCTCCTGCCCTCCAAGAGTGACTGAAGATAGCAGACAGGTCACCTGGAGGCAGCTTTTCACTTTGTAGTACAGCACATGGTGTCTCTCTCCTCTCCAGGGAATGGGAGTCCCTGTCTCTGTACACAGCCTGGCTTGGGTTGTGGTTTTGCAAGCACAAGGAGACAAGCTGGCCAGCAGTGGGGAGTTTGGGGGCAAAGGTGAACTTGCCCCAGATATGTGTACGTGGGAATAAAAAGGAATTTCGTTTGAGTGGCAGGCAATGGGGGAAGCTGAGAATATAAATTCTCACCTGTCAATTTGTGTAAATACTGCAAAATTAGAATACACATTTATGTAAAGATTCACACAATAACATAATAAGAGTTCTCCTTCATCGTCGTTTGGTGATCACTCGAAGCCGAGTAAGATTGTCTTCCATAAACACGGTTTTAACAGTGAGTCCATAAGTGACTGTGGAGGCCAATTCTAGATCCACACATCCTTCCACAGTGGGGACATTGGTTTCCGGGCGGGAGTTGATCAAGGTGTGGATTTGCCAAGCGTGCCTTCCTCCTAGCACATTTCTCCCTTGCGTCCTGAGTTTGAGTGTCTTCAAAGACCATGACACCTTTGGTAAAGGCTGTTCTCCAATTGGAGCGCTCACAGGCCAGTGTTTCCCAGTTGTCAGTGTTCATACTAGTGTCATACAGTGTCATACAGTGTTCATATTCAGAATAGACTAGTTACTTTGCAAGACGATAATCAGGCATCCACACAACATGACCAGTCCAACAAAGTTGATGTTGAAAAATCATTGCTTCAACACTGGTGATCTTTGCTTCTTCCAGTACACTGGTATTAGTTCGCCTGTCTTCCCAAGCGATGTGTAAAAATTTTCAGAGACACCGTTGATGGAAGAGTCTGCTGCATCAGGCAGTGGCCCATTTTGTCCAGCATTCTGTACTCACACCGCCCAAACAGATGCTGTGAAAAACCCACAAGCGGGAGCCCAAGAGCCTCCTCCTTTCCTATTGTTTCCATCAATTGATATTCAGAAGCTTTGCTGCCTCCAACTGTGGAGGGAGGGCACAGCCATCATCGCCAGTACCCACTGGTAGTCCACTCCTCCATGAACTTGTCTAATCCTCTTCTAATCATAGAATTGTAAAATTGTATGGGACGCTGAGGGTCATCACGTCCAACCTACCACAATGCAACAATCCCAACTAAAGCATCCATGGCAGACGGCCATCCAACCTCTGCTATAGAATCTCCAAGGAAGGAGAGTCCACCACCTTCTGAAGGAGTCTGTTCCACTGTGAAACAGCTCTTACTGTCAGAAATATATTCCCGGTGTTTAGACAGAATCTCCTTTCTTGCTGTGATGGCCTGGGACTCGGGCTCAGACTCAGAGCCAGAGGAGACTCAGTCTGCACCGGATCCTTTGCCTCAGGCATCACCTGAACCAAGTCTGGGGCCTGATCCTGAAGAGCCCCAGTCTGCGCAGGTTCCCCTGCAACAAGCACCAGCTGGGCTGAGTCAGGGGCCTGAGCCTGCCCTGGCTCCAGATGTGGGGATTACCTCATTGCCTCCAGCTGGGCCATTACTTACAGCTGCTCCTCTACCGGTTGGGTCAGGGGAGGCTGAGGCAGCCCCTGGGTCTAGTAACCCACCGACATCTCCCGAGCTGCAGAGACTAAGGTCTGAGAGAAGGAGAGACCTGAGTACTCGCAGGAGGAGTGCTCACCTTCGGGCGAAACAGGGAGGTGAGTCGCCGGGGGATCAGGACTGGCCGTTACCCCAACAGAGATAAAAGGCTGCTGGACCCCGCCCCAGGTTGCGGGAGCAACATTGCTGTTTGCCAGAACCTGCCTGTGATCCTGTGCCTGGCCTTGCCTGGTTTCCTGCCTTGGCCCTGTTGGACTGACTCCTCGCGGAACCCTTGGATTCAGGAGCGGACCTGAACCGCGTTGCTCGGGTTACCCCCGGGTCCAGCACACTTGCACATTGAATCCATTGGTTTGGGTCCTGCCCTCTGGAGCAGGAGAAAATAAGCTTGTTCCATCTTCCATGTGGCAGCCCTTGAGATATTTGAAGATGGCTATCATATCTTCTCTCAGTCTCCTCAGGTTCATCAATGAAGCTAGTAACCCCAGTACCAGGTGTTCCCCTGTTGTCTGCAATATTGTCTCCCTCACCCTCAGGATTTAGTTTGAAAGCCATCTAGGTTAGTGGCCAACACTGCCTGCTGTGCGAGTGAGTTCCATCGCTTACATGCTGTGGGAAGAAGGACATTCTTTCATCCATCCCAAATCTTCCAACATTCAACAAGGGGGGTTGGAATCTAAGAATGGAAATTCTCTCTTGTAAGTTTGTGTAAATACAAAATGAGGATGTACGTTTTTGTAAAAATTGGAACATACATTTATTTAAAAGGGGGCTCTACTGTGTGGTTTTGCATCTGCTGTAATGCTCACTCAGAGTCAAAAAGGTTCTGCTGGCAGTTGTGCAGAGGCATTTTGTCAGCTGCCAGAGTGCCAGGCCCCATTAGGATCACGGAGTCGTAGAACTGTAGAGTTGGAAGGGACCCCCGTGCAATACAGGAATCCATGACAGATTCTGACTCCAATCTCTGTGTAAAAACCGCCAAGGAATGAGAGCCCACCACCTTCCGAGGGAGCCAATCCAGCTATTGAACAGCTCTTACCACCAGAAAGTTCTTCCTAAAATTTAGTAGGAATCTCCTTTCTTGTCATTGCAATCCAGCAGTTTGGGTCCTACCCTCTGGAGCAGCAGAAAACAAGCTATTTTCGACCACCACTCCCATCCGTCCCAACATCATATGGATACTCCAGATGAGTTGAAGCTTCACAACGGAAGCCTGCCAAAATTAAAACTAGCAAAAGATGCCACGAAGCTTTAGATAGCTGAAGTTGGAGATTAGCATTGGATGCTAATGCAGTGCAGGGGGTTGGACTAGATGACTCTTGGGGTCCCTTTGAACTCTACAGTTCTATGATTCTGTGAAATGTTCAGAAGTAGTTGTTTGTGCCTTCAGGAACCAGGTGGACCTGTCCATGGTTCTGAAAATCTCAACCCTTCCCCACAAATACACAAACACCACTTTCCCAGAAAATGCCTAGAGTTTCAAACACATACACCTCAGCCAGTGTGATACAGTGGTTAGAGATCCGGACCATGACCTGGGAGACCAGGGTTCGAATCCCAACTCGGCCATAAACCTCTCTGGGCTACTTTGGGCCAGTCACTGCTTCTTGAGCCTAACCCACCTCACAGAGTTGTTGGTGTGGGAATGTTCTGGGGTGCAGGAGAGGATATATTGACTAATTATACCCTTATCCAACTTGTGCTAACAAGTTCCCAAAATATCAGCAGAGTTTATAGACATTCCCCTTTAAGTTCGCAACGGTAACGTGTGCACAGGTTCGCTAGAACCTCTATAATAATTACTCTGGTAATTTCCCCTTTGTTCCCTCTTAAAATACAAGACACAACACAGTCTTTATAAAAGTATAAAGAGTTTACTCACGATCTGTTCACAATATGATCCCAGACGGCAGACAGGCTTAAAAAGTTACATATACTTAGAATCTATATTGTTGCAAGATAGACCTTATCTCCTCTCTTGGCTGAGAGCCAAGAGGGCATCTTTACATGCTTCCTCATCGAAGGAAAATGGCAGAGAGAGAGAGAGATGGCTGCCTGCCCTGTGCTTTTGTCATTACCTGCACAGGTGAGGCCACACCCACCTCTGGTCACATGCGGAGGAAGTCCGTCCCCAGGAAGTTTACCTGCTTGCTGGACAGACATCCCTCCCCATGTTCTAACATGTACACTCTAGGAATGTTGTCATTGACTGCTCCTGTGTTTACATCCCACAGTTGGGGGGCTTAAATGAGGAGAGGGAGAACCACATATGCCACCCTGATCTCCTTGAATGAAAAGGTGGGGTGTAAATAAACAAACTATGAACAAGCAAAATGAAGGAAAAGCCATGAATAGCTCAGAAGGCCTGGCTTGTGGACCTAAGCAGCACCTTTTCCTTTAAAGCAGGCTTACCATAAGATAATCTCAATCATCGTATGAGCCTTTTCCAAGGAGAAAGTGAATGAATGCGGGGTGGAGAAAAGGGAGATTTTTTTGGAAGCCAGCTGGCCCTATAAGAGGACACATTAGGGCCAGGAAGGGCCACATTTTAGGGCCAGGAAGGCTGAGTGTTGAGATTGTGTGAGAAGTGAGGGAGAAGCTGGTCAACATCTGCCCCAGTTGTCTCCCGTGATTAAGGGCCTGCATGTTTCAGTGGGAAGCATGGCTTGCATTTGTGACAGTTTCATGCGAGATGAGTTATATAAGCTGTACAAAACCAGAGTCAGCAATAATGAGGCTCCAGCAAAATCTCGCGCTGATCTGTGCCGGTGTCCTAATCGCAGCCGACAGCCAGGCTCTGTGGCTGGCTGACAATGATAATACTAGCGTCAGGGCGGGGGAATATCAGGCAGTGAAAGCACTGTTCAAGCAGGGATTACTCTCCTGGTGGATAATAACTAGGCCTTATCGCTGTGTCCCTAAAACCCAAGGACATGTAGGGCTGGAGCCAGCAAGACTCATCTCTTGATGCCTCATCCTTCCTGCATGCGTCCATCTCTTAGCCTCTGTAGACTTGTCCTTGAAAGAGAGAGAGCGAACCACCACAATACACAAAAGCACACAACCATTCACTGCCAGGCTTCGGCAAACACACCAAGGAAAAGCACGCAAACAAATAAATCCCTCCTGACTCAGAGTTCTGGGGGCCGTTGCTTCACAGTGATGCCTAAGAGGGACTCTGGTTATCTGGGTGAATAAAGAAGACTTTATACTGGTGGGGAGGGGGTTTGAAACATTTTGCTCTTGGCCTGCATGGGATACTAACAGGCTGAGTTACAACAGCATGGGATTTTCATTTTCCTTTGTAGTTTTGCTTGTTACATTTTCTGCCGCCCATCCTCAAGCATAGTTCAGGGTCAGGATAAAAAATGCTCTTGCTCTTGATGCAGTTTCCATTACATATCAGCACAAGAAGCTGCTTTTTACTGAGTAAGACTAATTCGTCCCTCTAGCTCCATACTCCATACTGGCAGCAGCGGCTCTCCCAGGTTTCCCAACCCTACCTGGAGTCACTGCCAGTGGGAACTGAACTTGGTGGACTCTCTTTCATGGGAGATCACTGCCAGCGATTCTTGAGCCATGGTTTGCAGAGGGTTGGACTAAATGACCCTCAGGATCCCTTCCACCTTGCCAATTCTATGATTCAAAGAGAGCTGCACCAGTGATGAATGCCAGCAGCAACTGAGAGACGTCTCCATATCCTCGAGGAAGGAGATCATGAGAAGACACAGTGTCATGTGTATAGCAGTGAACAGATAGACACAAACACAAATATATTTGCTGTTTTGCAATCATGAGCCTGTGATGTACCCCAACTCCAGGCAGACAAGTCCCTCTGACACATAAATGCATATTCAGTGGCCCCCCCAACACTCTCTCTCACACACACACACACACACACAGAGAGAGAGAGAGAGAGAGAGGGAGGGAGGGAGGGAGGGAGAGAGAGAGAGAGAGAGAGAGAGAGAGAGAGAGAGAGAGAGAGAGAGAGAGACCTCTACGCACAGCTAGAGCATTCAGGGCATCTCCACCAACATATCAGCCATTTCTTTTTTTCAGGGTGGCAGTAAGCAAGTCAAAGCATTGCCAAGATCACAGGAAAGGAAAGGATTTCCTGCAGTATTCCCCCAAATCTTCTTCTTCTTCTTCTTCTTCTTCTTCTTCTTCTTCTTCTTCTTCTTGAATTTGCATTTTATTTATTTGTTAACATTCTTATATTACATCGGTAAACGTTGTCGTATTACAGGACTTACTATAATATAATTTCCAACATGTACACAAAAATTATATACAAATTTTATTTACCTAGAAAGGAAATGAAACAAAAAAAGAACAAAAACAAAAAACAAATTTCCCCCCAAATCATATACATACCAACACACTAGACTTCCTGTCTATCCCATTGTATATTCCTTTTTTGCAAATGAACGCACTCTTATTATTGTTTATTTCTTTACATTTTATATAATACATTCCTATATCAGTATGTGCTCTTAGTCTTATTTCTCAGCTCAGTCTCACTCCAGCGTCAATCAAACGCTGGCATAGATAGCAAACCTTTACTGTATTTTTGAAGATATGTTTTATATCTATCCCACTTTCCCATAAATTTTTGTTTTGAATTGTCTCTCAAGGTATTTGTTAACTCCGCCATTTCAGCAAATTCTTGTAGCTTGCAATGCCAGTCCATTATTTTCAGGGCTTCTTGTTCCTTCCACCCCTTTGCCACCAAAGTCCAAGCTGCGGCCGTTGCAAAGAATACCTCCCTAAAGACCTTTGGGATGTCATTGAGTTGTGGGGGCTACAGCGTAGGAATCCCCTGCTACCAGTAGGGGCAATAAGAAGCGTTCACACTTATATTTTGCCCCATACTTTCTAGGCACATGCCTGCACTTTAAAGTGCCATGTCCAAGTGTGTGTTGTTGTTTTGCCTGAATGCTTTCACCAGGAAAGCACCACCCTTTAACACTGAATCAGAGCAAACTGTGGGTTTTCCCTGGGGAGGGAGTGGGGCAGAGCCATGCATTCTAGGCACGGGACAAGCAGAAGGGTGGACAAGCTCTTTGTGTCGACCCCACAGCTATTCATATGCCCCAGACATCCCTCCAGAAGAGCTCTGGCTAGAAAACTGCCCTTCTTCTTTCCCTGTGATGCCTCTCTTAGAAAAAAATAATGCACATGCTCCACATGGAGGCCAGTGAAAACCAGCTGTGCCCTGGTGGGCTGTGGGATTACCAGGGGAGGCGGACGCATAATAGCTGAAGGGCTGTCCCATGGAAGATGGTGCAAGCTTGTTTTCTGCTACTCCAGAAAAGAAGACCTAAACCAACGTCGTTTACCTTCCCACCACAGTGGTACCTATTTATCTACTTGCACTGGTCTCCTTTGGAACTGGTTAGCAGGAGCTGGAACAGAGCAATGGGAGCTCACAACGTCACGGGATTCGAACCGCCAACCTTCTGATCAGCAAGTCCAAGAGGCTCGGTGGTTTAGACCACAGCGCCACCTGCGCTCATATTGCAAGAAAGGAGAGCCATGTTAGGAAAAACTTTGTGATGGTAAGAGTTGTTGAACAGTGGAATGGATTCCCTTGGAAGCTGTTGGCCTCCCCCTCACTGGAGATTTTTAAGCAGAAGTTGGGTGACCCTCTGTCAGGGATTCTTTAGCTGTGATTCCTGCATTCCAGGGGCTTGGACTCAATGACCCATGGGAGTCCCTTCCAACTTTACAATTCTTTGAGTGGGAGCACTGAGCTCTGAATCTGCCACAAATACTTAAGGCCTGGAATAATAGGTTTGGGGTTGCCCAAAAAAGGCGTTAGACTGTTTTTGTATGCCACAACTGCAGCAAGAATTTTGTTATCCAAAAATTGGAAATTACAAGAAATACCAACAGTGGAGGAATGGCAGATGAAGATGAAGGACTTTTTGGAGCTGGCCGACCTGACTGGAAGGATCCGTGATCAGAAAGAGGAGGCATATCAAGAAGATTGGAAGAAATTTAAGGATTATTTAGCTAGATATTCTAATAGAACGTAAGTAGACCTATTTGTAAGTACCAAATCAGCCTAGGAGTAAAACATGTTGAATTGAATAACATTATGGATTGAAATTATCAAGAAGAGAAAGAAAGATAGCTATTTGATTAAGTTAATTTTATTAGAAAGTGGATATTGGAAAACTGCTACAATGAGATTTATGGGAACTCAGTTGGGGGGATTTGAGGAAGTCACTTAACAATGAAAATTAAATTGGGCTTCAAACAGTTAGGTGTTTATATGTTTGTTTGGTTTTTTCTTTTTAATGTTGTAATGTTTTTCTTCTATGTGTGTTTGTTGTAAATTTGGAAAACCAATAAAAAAACCTTTGAAAAAACACACACAAATACTTAAGGCCTGTCAACACTTGCCTCCAGACCTCCCACAGGAGGTGCCAACAGATGGGCTTCATCAAATGGGCGTTCACCAGCAGTGACTATGCCAGTAAAATATGCCATCTTACACTCTGTCTTTAACACTTGCAGATGCCTGGCTGCCAGACCCCATCCCCTCCTTCACCCCCATTCCAGGGCTCAGGAGACCAGTGCAAAGACTAAGCCAGGCTGGCCCAAGCCGTTTGGCCACCAGAAGGGAAATTTCACCTCCACCCTCCCCAAAGTCAAGGCGTCATGTACCCCTGAACATGCACAGGTAAGGAACCACAAGATATGCTTCAGGCCACCAGAAATAATACCTTATGCTGTGAAGCGCTTTGAGATTTCCTTAATAGTAAACAGCATAAATATATTTCAAATGAATAGGTCAGAAAGAAGTGAATAAAGTTTGTCTGTCAGTCGCGGAAGTGTGAGGGGAGAGACTTCATCAGGCAAGACCTTCTTCCGCCTGCTTTGTCCCACCCTCCAGACTCTGCTTCCCAATTTGTCTTGTATTATTTCATGCCCTGTGACTTGCCGTTGTTTTTATTGATGATAGTTTAGAAATTATTTATTATGATTGTTAAGAGTGGATTTCTGTTTAATTTTTATATGCTGATGTCAGATGGAAATGGTGGCTGCTCGTGAGTAACCAGTCAGGACTCCGACCTGTCTTTTACAGGCTTTATTTTGGTGCAAAAATATTTACAGAGCAGAACCACAAGTTCATGTCTGCCTCAATCACTAGCAGAATCCGGGAGTGGTCGTTTCTGGGTCCTCCCCCAACATAACAGCTTGGTCATCCCCAGCCTTTTCCTTCCTTCTTTGCGTTTTACACCTCTGTGCAGGGTGGGCGACGGAAGAGGTGTGCTTCCCTCCTGGCCGGCTTGACCAGGAGCGGTGCTGAGGCTCCCGGCAGCATCCTCTGGTCCCTTCCCCTCTTCCCCTCTGGAAGTGTGGCTTTCCCCACCACAGGAAGAGGAACTGCTTCGCAAGATTTTTGGAGGTTCCCTGTAACCCAGCCGCCCCTCTGTTTCCCTTCCCCGTTCCAATGGCAGCCCCCTGACAGCTGATATTCTAACAGATTGTTGAATATCACCGTATTTTTCGCTCTATAAGACGCACCAGACCACAAGACGCACCTAGTTTTTGGAGGAGGAAAACAAGGAAAAAAATATTCTGAATCCCAGAAGCCAGAACAGCAAGAGGGATCGCTACACAGTGAAAGCAGCAATCCCTCTTGCTGTTCTGGCTTCTGGGATGGCTGCACAGCCTGCATTCGCTCCATAAGACGCACACACATTTCCCCTTCCTTTTTAGGAGGGAAAAAGTGAGTCTTATAGAGCAAAAAATACGGTACTTTATTTGATCTAAGTTGCTTATTTTAAAGTTATGTTTTATTATCGCATTTTTGTATTGGATTAGATTGTCATAAGTTGCTCATTCTTTATTTCTTCAGCTTGTAAACTGCCTTGGGTGTTGTAAAATAGAAAGACGGTATACAAATTAAAAGTGAATGAATGAATGAATGAATGAATGAATAATAAGAGCCTGCTGAATCCATCTACTCCAACGTCCTGATCTCACAGTAGCCAACCAGCTGCCTGTAGGAAACCTGCAAGCGGAATCTGAGGAGCAGAACAAGACATCCCTCCTGTGGTTTCCAACATTTGGTATTCAGAAGCATTAGTACTACCTCTGGCAGGGGGGGGGCAGAGCATAGGTATTCTGCCTAGTAGCCATCGATAGCCCTCTTCTCCTCCTCCATTGGAAAGCCATCTAAGTTGGCGCCCATCTCCATGGGAGGGAGTGCCATAGTTTTAGCTATGTGCTGCATGATGCAAGCTTTTCTTTTTTCCGTCTTGAATCTTTCAACAGCAACACAGAGCAAATTGCTCATGGAAAGTATGGCGTGAATGACTAATAATAATAACAATATTTTATTTATATCCCACCCTCCCCAGCCAAAGCCGGGCTCAGAGCGGCTAATAACAGTAAAATAATACAGCATTCTAAAATCAGTTCATTATAAAATCAGTTCAGAATCAAATTCATGGCAACCACTGGGCTAGAGTTCTGTGAGGATTACCAAAGGAGGAGTCAAGCTGTGCCTTGGCCAAAAGCCTGGTGGAACAGCTCTGTCTTGCAGGCCCTGCGGAAAGATGTCAAGTCCCGCAGGGCCCTAGTCTCTTGTGACAGAGCGTTCCACCAGATCGGGGCCACGGCCGAAAAAGCCCTGGCTCTGGTTGACGCCAGCCTAACCTCTCTGTGGCCCAGGACCGCCAAGATGTTTTTGTTTGAAGACCGTAAGGTCCTCCATGGGACATACCGGGAGAGGCGGTCCCGTAGGTATGAGGGTCCTAGGCTGTATAGAGCTTTAAAGGTTAAAACCAGCACCTTAAACCTGATCCTGTACTCCACTGGGAGCCGGTGCAGCTGATGTAGCACCGGGTGAATGTGATCCCGCAGTGAGGACCCCGTAAGGAGTCTCGCCGCGGCAATCTGCACCCGCTGGAGTTTCTGGGTCAGTCTCAAGGGCAGCCCCACGGAGAGCGAGTTACAATAATCCAGTCTGGAAGTGACCGTCGTGTGGATCACAGGGGCTCAGTGAGCTTTCTGTTTCATGTTGAGAACCGAACCTGAGATGGCCTCATCCCATTTACTGACGGAGATTGTAAGAAAACTGGCAACCTTGCCCAACCTGCCGCCCTTCAGATGTTTTAGACCACAACTCCCATTGGCCTCAGCCAGGATAAGTGTAGTATTCTGGGATAGTCCAAAGTATCTAAGGGGTGGGCGGAGGTCTCTTCTCCACATTCCTGCTATGGCATTGTATCTCAAGCCCTTCCCAGAAGGAAGGGGTGAAACCAAAGAATGGGGAGGAGCAAGGCACATGCAGGGCCTGCCAACTGGAAAGTCATCAGCCTGCTCATTTCAGAGCCAGTTCCCGAAGGGAGGCTGCAAACTCAGGAGTGATTTTCCTGCTGACCCTGCCAGGAAATCTGATTCATGGTTTCATCAATATAGTGCATTTATACATCAGGAGGGAGTAATGGGGATGGTGCAAAAGGGCCTCTTGCAAAACCAGCTTGCACAGGCTCAGCAGCCAGCTACATCCAGCCCCACAGGGCTCTCGGTTGCATGTGCCGCCCAGCCCAGCCCTGCCCATGCACCCTTCATGAGTCAGAAGTCACCAAATTGCTCAGGCAGCAGATCTGAGCTTCCTTTTCACAGCTTGCGCCCAGCCGCTTCCCCCTCGCAGCAGCCACTCAAAAGCACTCCTTGCACGTTGGAATCAGCAAAAGCATAAGAAACATCTCCTTGAGCTTTGAACAAAGGCACCAGGGGGTAGTACCAGCTGTCAGGGCATGGGCCAGCAGCAGTGGGGAATTCTGCTAGCAGTCTAGGCAGCTTTCGGAAATATATCCCTGCCGCAGGGTAGCTTCAAGGGGGGCTGCGTGAGCAAGCAGGTGGAAGGCTGCCTGGTCCAAACCCAGTTTAAAGAGAAAGACCCCTAAGAAGGGTGAGTTTGGGAGCCGGCCATCCACAGACAGGAGCGATCAGGGAGTAAACGGAGCAGGCCTCCCAGCCACAATCTGTCTCAAGATGCATTTTGCCTCTAGCTAAACTGTAGTAAATATTTCTCAATTTGCATATTATTAGCATACACCGATTTTATGCGAACCACTGCCTTCAGTGCATTTCCATAGGATGCCTCAGCGGCCTCCCCAAAGATTCACCTTCAGGGAGGAGAGATTGATGGCCGGAGGGGGAGGAACGCCACACGCGGCAATCTTTTCAGCAGCTGCAAGCCTCAGCCTCTGCTATATTTTAATGCACCAATATTTCTCCAGGATTATGCTCAGTCACTTCTTGGCCTGTTATCACTCAGCTGGGTATTTTATGTGGCTGCAACAAAGGCAGGCCGTTCCCACCACTTGGGCAGCCAAGAGCAGGAGGCATCTGGGCAGCGTTGGAAAAGGCTTCCAGCAATGAAGAAATAAGGCACGCTGCTTGCTGAGATTGTGTGAGGCTCGCCACCCAACTGGGCAAAATTCCTGCACCGGAGTGAACGGTTCTCACACATCATGTTTCTCCTCCCATGCAAGTTTGTTTGGCCATCCATGGATCCTCCTCAGGGAAAGGCAGTCTGAAGCTAGATGGACCAATGGTCAGATTCAGTATAAAGCATAAAGGTAAAGGGACCCCCTGACCATTAGGTCCACTCATGGCCAACTCTGGGGTTGCGGCACTCATCTCACTTTATTGGCTGAGGGAGCCGGCGTACAGCTTCCTGGTCGTGTGTCCAGCATGACTAAACTTCTTCTGGCGAACCAGATCAGCGCATGGAAACGCCGTTTACCTTCCCGCCGGACAGGTACCTATTTATCTACTTGCACTTTGACGTGCTTTCAAACTGCTAGGTTGGCAGGAGCAGGGACCGAGCAATGGGAGCTCATCCCGTCGTGGGGATTCGAACCACTGACCTTCTGATTGGCAAGTCCTAGGCTCTGTGGTTTAGCCCACAGCACCACCCGTGTCCCTTGCGCCACTGAAAATAGGGATGTCCTATTCAACAACAACAACCCCAGCCACTCTGGGCAACTTCCAACAGATATAAAAACATAATAAAACACCAAACATTAAACATTTTCCTACACAGGGCTGCCTTCAGTTGTCTTCTAAAGGTTGTATACTTATCTCCTTGGCTCAGGGGTTGCATGACTCCATACCCTCCAACATTTCTCTGATGAAAATACAGATGTCCTAAGGAAAACGGGGACATTCCAGAAACAAATCAGAAACCAGAGCGGCTTCTGTAAATCCGGGGCTGTCCCCGGAAAATAGGGACACTTGGAGGGTCTCATAAGGCAGAGCCTATGCTCCTATTCCTTTAGTTTGGATTTCTTAGAAGGGGACACAATGCATCTCTTGGAAGACACCAAAATTAAGTCCCACAGAAGGTCTGATTGGGTGTCCCCACATCCCTAGACAAGTTGACACAGGTTTGCTTGAGGATATGTACACACTTGTGCACACACACACAGGCTTCTGGACTCTGCAATACCTTCTTGAAATATGAATCTAACCTCCCCTCCCCTTTTTTAAATTAAAGAGCGCCAACCCTTTCAAGGTGTTTGTCATTAAGCAGACTGATTTTCCATCTGCCTACTTTCAGACTGGTCCAGACAAGCTGATAAATTCGGCTTTAATACTAGGCCATGAAAAACGTCTAACTTTGCCAACATTTAAATAAATGATCAATGGCCAGCTTTTTGCTCCCTTGGAAAGGACGGCAACCGCACCAGACGAAGCTCTTCCAGCTGGGCCTGGACTCCACCTCGGAGTGAGGAACCAGGAATTGATGTCGCTCATCTCCATCTAATGGCATATTCAGCCCCCGTTTCTGAAGAGGTTCCAGGTCTGAACTGCGCTCATGCCGAAGTAATCCTAATTTAATGCACCCGGATTCACTCGCTGGAAATTTCAGCTGGTGTTCAGCTCAGCGTGTGACATGGTGTGGAAATCGCATGGCCAGAGAGGATGTGTGTCTTCGAGGACCCAAAGAATGCAGCATTCAGATGGGCATCCCTAGAAGGGGTCCCAAGAGAGAACTCCACAGATGCTTCCAGCACACAAAAAATAATACGCACCTGCCACAGCCGTGACAAGCATCCTTGAGCCTCGCCGTTTCAAGGGGCACTTGGAGAAAGCTGAGAGGGGTGGCAGATTTGCATTTTGTCCCCCAGTGGCGGGTTGGCACCAGCAATCAAAGCACCCTCTCCACCAGCAGATGTTGCAGGGGGAGAACTGAGGAGCTATGGAGCCTGGCACTCCCTGCTGCTGGCATAGGCCTCTGGTGGTCAAGCACCAGACTCCTATCCCCTACCAAGCCTGGGCCTGGAGGGCAAGGGGGACTCTGGCTCCAGAGCCAGCAGCAGAGACACCTGGAACCGAGAACCAGTCCTCCTCTCCTCAGAGCTGCCTGGGGCTCCTTCTCTTACAGTGGGCCAGCCTGCAAGACCAAAGTAAGAAGGCAGGCACTGGAAAAATCTGGCCTTGGCTGGGCTCTGGACCAAGCCAGACCCATCTGGACCTCCACCCTCTCAGCCCCCTGATGGGGCAGGCAGGTCGGTGGGTGGGCAAGCTCTTTGGCTCTCCTCCATAAAGTGAGCGCAGCATGGCAGAGGTCACAAGGAGCGGGGCCTGATCTCATCCCACATGTGAAGCTGGGGGCAGGCAGCCCCTCCAAGTGTCCTTATTTTCCAGGGACATATCTGATTTAGAGAAACCGTCCCGGTTTCTGGTTTGATCCCAGAATGCCCCGCTTTTCCTTAGGATGTCCCTATTTTCATCAGAGAAATGTTGGAGGGTATGGAGCTATCCAACCCAAGCCATCTGAAGGAAATCTTGTATAGGGAAGGGGTTTTTTAACGTTTAACGTTTTATTATGTTTCTATGTATGTTGGAAGCTGCCCAGAGTGGCTGGGACAACCCAATAAGATGTGTGGGGTAGAAATAGTAAAATTATCATTATGGAATGGGACTGTGATGGCCTGAGACTCGGGCTCGGACTTGGAACCAGAGGAATCTCAGTCCTTTGCCTCAGGTGGCATCTGAACCAAGTCTGGGGCCTGATTCTGAAGAGTCCCAGTCTGCGCAGGTTCCCCTGCAACAAGCACCAGCTGGGCTGAGTCAGGGGCCTGAGCCTGCCCTGGCTCCAGATGTGGGGATTACCTCATTGCCTTCAGCTGGGCCTTCACTTACAGCTGCTCCACTACCGGTTGGGTCAGGAGAAGCTGAGGCAGCCTCTGGGTCTAGTAACCCACCGACGTCTCCCGAGCTGCAGAGACTCAGGTATGAGAGAAGGAGAGACCTGAGTACTCGCAGGAGGAGTGCTCGCCTTTGGGCGAGACAGGGAGGTGAGTCACTGGGGGATCAGGACCAGCCATTACCCTGACAAAGAGTAAAGGCTGTCGGACCCCGCCCCAGGTTGCAGGAGCAACATTGCTGTTTGCCAGAACCTGCCTGTGATACTGTTCCTGACCTTGCCTGGTTTTCCGCCTCATGTCCTGCCTTGGCCCTGCAGGACTGACTCCTCGCGGAACCCCTGGATTCGGGACCGGATCTGGACCGCGCTACTTGGGTTACCCCTGGGCCCAGCACAGGGACATCCTAATTTTCATCGGAGAAATGTTGGAGGGTATGGGCAGGCAGGCTGCACCATCTTCCAGCTGACCTCAAAATGTCTTGGACCAGCCCTGTATAAGTGGTCGCACAGCACCGACATGCGCCAGCCTCCTCTGGGCAGAGCCCTTCCTGGGACAGGCGTGACCCGCCAGTTCCCCTGCCTCCTGGCAACCCCTCCCCGCTCAACAGCAGCAGTGCTGGGGCACATTCATCATTCCCCCTTCCACGTGGAGCCATCTGGATGAAGCTGGCCCTCCTGCCACACCACGGAGGATTGTTAACACAAAGCATATGCCGCCTTTGAAATTAATAATAATTTTCACCCTCGCCAGCTGCTAGTAATTGGCTTCACTTTCCCACAGATAACGGAGAGCAGCAGTGTGGAAATCCAGCATCTCTTCTCATGACGCAACAGCCCATTCCGGGGAAGGCTGAGGCGCTTTTCCAAGGGAGGCCCGGCTGAGACAGGGCAATCCCTGGGCCACAACACAGGGCCTCTGGCCGCACAGGCAGAAGCATCAGTTGCTCAGGCAGCACACCAGGCCCCCCGACAAGCAAGCAAACATCCTCTGGGTTCCTTTCTTGTACTCAGGGTTAGCAAATTTATTTATTGCCTTTCTATCTCACCTTTTCCCCCAAGGAGCTCACAATGGCTTCCTCCTCATTTAATTCCTGTAACAACCCTGTGAAGGGGGTTTCGATTAAGAGAGGCAGTGACTGGACGAAGGAGCTTCATGGGCAAGTGAAGATTTGAACCGAGTGCTCTCCCAGGTCCTAGTCTGACACTCTGACCTCTACGCTACCACTGGCTCTCTGCTTTGTGCAAATGCCAGCATCGGAGAATTGCACCAACAAGTACAAAACAACCCCTCTGCAGTGTCACAAATCCAACTCAGTGGTGTAATGTTGGAAAATGTCAATCACTTCTCCTACCTGGGCAGTTATCTTTCCACAAGGGCCAACATTGATGCCGAAATCCAGCATCGCCTGAGCTCTGCGAGTGCGGCTTTCTCCCGATTGAAGTGCAGAGTGTTTGAGGACCGGGACATTCACAGGGAAACCAAAATGCTTGTTTACAAAGCTATTGTACTACCAACCTTACTGTATTCTTGTGAAACATGGACCACTTATAAATGCCATCTCCAACTCCTCAAAAGGTTCCATCAAAGGTGTCTCTGAAAAATTTTACACATCACTTGGGAAGACAGGCGAACTAATATCAGTGTATTGGAAGAAGCAAAGATCACCAGTGTTGAAGCAACGATTCCTCAACATCAACTTTGTTGGACTGGTCATGTTGTGTGCCTGATTATCGTCTTCCAAAGCAACTACTCTATTCTGAACTTAAAAATGGAAAACGTAATGCTGGTGGTCAACAAAAGAGGTTTAAAGACTCTCTCAAGGCAAATCTAAAAAAAAGTAGCATAAACACTGACAACTGGGAAACACTGGCTTGTGAGCGCTCCAGTTGGAGAACAGCCTTTACCAAAGGTGTCATGGGCTTTGAAGACACTCAAACTCAGGACGCAAGGGAGAAACGTGCTAAGAGGAAGGCACGCTTGGCAAATCCACACCGTGATCAACTCCTGCCCGGGAACCAATGTCCCCACTGTGGAAGGATGTGTTGATTCAGAATTGGCCTCCACAGTCACTTACGGACTCACTGTTAAAACTGTGTTTATGGAAGACAATCTTACTCGGCAACGAGTGATCACCAAAGAAGAAGAAATCAAAGGCTGAACTTTTAAATGGGTGCAAGAGGGGTTGAGCAGCACATGAAGCTTGGAATGTGAAAGCTGTGTTTGCAAGAGAACCACGAGAGGCACAGGAGCACTTTTAGGCTGGGGAATGGCAGCCTCTGGATGCAAGCAACGCTAGGCACCCAGTATGGAGGGGGCAGAGACTGCCCGGCTTGGCCTGCCCGGCTCCTGCCTCTGTCCACTTTGGATTTGGGGCCGTCCTGAATTAACTGGTTGCTTTAGGGCCAAGGAAGAATGTCTGGCCTTGCAAGCAGTTTTTTGCCAGGAGGGAGCAGGTGGGTTATCTATCAAAGGTGTGAAGAACCTCGGGCAGGGGCGGACTTCGGTCTTTGAAATTTCGGTGGTGCCCTGTGCGAGGCCACATTTGGTGCCCCCTGCTTCTCGACTTCTGTGTGTGCACTGTGGGAATGTTCAGGGGTGAAGGAGAGGATATATTATTTGATTATAGCCTTTCCAACTTGTGTTAACAAGTTCACAATTTAGCAGAGTAACATTCCCCTTTTTTAAACTTGGAGTGGACGCGTTTGCTCAGGCTCGCTAAAGCCTCTATAATAACTCTTCTGGCATTTCCCCCTTATTCCCTCATAAAAGTTAAGGCACGACACAGTCTTCTATAAAAGTATAAAAAGAGTTTACTCACATTCTGTTCACAATCGGATCCCAGAAGGCAGACTTAGCTTAGAAAAGTTACATACACCTGGTAGCGATCTCATAAGGAGACAGTCCCTTTGTCCTGTCTTGGCTGGAAGCATCTTTGGCTAAGCAGATGTTTCTTCTTCGATGCATGTAGTCAAAAAGAGAGAGATGGCTGCCCTGCCCTGTGCTTTTGTTGTTACCTGCACAGGTGAGGCCATGCCCACTTCTAGTGACATGCAGAGGAAGTCTGTCCCAGCCCAGAAGGAAACAGGAAGTTTACCTGCTGGCTGGATAAACATTCCCTTCCATGTGTAAACATGTTCACTCCAGGAATGTTGTACTTGACTGCTCTTGTGTTTCACATCCCACATGCTCCACATCATATTTTCATCGCCCCAAGGTGCCCCCTCAACTCGACACCCAGTGCGGGGAAACCAGTCACGCTGCCCTAAATCCACCTGTCTCAGGCCCAGGGATCAGGTGAGCCGATTCTGAAAAAGCTAGGTTAGAATTGCTGGAACAGCAGCAAATGTCCCTATCTGTTTTGCTATTTATTCATTGCATTTAACTCCCCTTTCCCCCCTCCAAGGATCTCAAGGTGTCAAACATGGTTCTCCGCCTCCTCCCCACAACAAATCTGTGAGGTTTCTGGCACTGGGCTTGTGGGTTCCTCTTTGAAAACTCTGCAGGAATCCACAAATGCATCACACAGGGCATGTCGTAATTTCTTTCTCAAAAATAGCTTTTATTATAAAGGAGATTATGAAACAACATGCAAGGATCTACATTGCCTTGACATTTTGCAATTTCAACTGCTGTAGCAATAGACGTTCCCAAGTGACGGTCAAAGGATGACATTTGAGTATGACATACCTTGTTATCTGTCATACATTCTGCAATACTGTACTAGCTTCCAAGATTGTGGGAATATCTCCCCCACCCACCCACCCCCTAAAAATATGCACCAATAGCTGCTTTACATCGCCTCCACCCTGCCAAATCTCATTTCCAGATATTGACAGGAGTATTCCTTCCAAGATCTTTCTTCTATGTCTTTTAGAAAGATTTGCTAGTGTTGCTTAGTAAATAATTCTCCTCCTCCTTCTTCATCCCACCTTTTGATACACACCTCTTCAGGTTATCTCTATCATTTTCTGTTGTTTGATTCCTGCTTTCACATCAGCCCTGTTGTTAGCTTCCCAGTCAACCCACTGCAATTGGTGGTTGTCCCCTTGGTCTTTTGAAACTGTGAAGTTTCCACACTAAGGGCTCGTCCACACTTAGCTTTGCTCCACATTTCTAGGTACAAGCCCACGTTTTCCCAGTCTGCGGCTGACCCTTTTTCTTCTTCTTTTTTTTTAGCCCTGCACTTTCTCAGCGGAAAACCCAAATTGCTGTTTGTTCCGATTCAGCATGAAAAAGCAGGTTTCCTGGGGAAAGCAGTGGAGCAAACAAATGTGCTTGGACACAGATCAGGTAAGGGAAAACCTGTGCCTAGAAGGTGTATTTGCAAATAAGCCCTAACATTGCTTTATTCTATCAGTATGAGTCGTCCCTTGTTACATATCCTGCATATTTCTGTTTTAACTTTGCAGCCTTTCCCACTATATCCACACTCAGGCTGTGGACAAACACGGTGTCTCTCTCTCTCTCTCTCTCTCTCTCTCTCACACACACACACACACACACACACACACACATATATATATTACACATATTATTTATTCATTTCTACAACAGCATTACATAAAACTGGTAGCAAGAACCACAAAGCAAAATGAAAGGCAGAAACAAAACCATTCTTCCGTCGCAAGATTGGATTTGGGAGCTGCACGGTCAGGGGAAAAACAATGCTGTCTAGGGTTGTAAAGACTGCGGAGAGAATAATTGGGTGCACTCTTCCCACCTTGGATCAAATCTATGCTTCCAGGTGCCATAAGAAAGCTGCAGAGATAGCGCAGGATAGTGCGCACCCCGGAAATGATCTCTTTCAGCTTCTGCCTTCTGGAAGAAGGTACAGGGTTATAAAGACCAGGACTAGCCGCCTGAAAAACAGTTTTTATCCAAATGCGATTTTGGTTTTAAACGCAGTGTAAGGTAGTCTCTGTGGGAGTATATCGTATTTAATTATGGGGTATCAGAGTTTTTAGGGGGTTAACCAGGCTGGGATAGCAGGCTTGTTGGTTTTTGAATGTCTGATGTAGATTTTTTTCAATTTTGTTGTTCTGTATGGGACAATGACAATAAAGATTATCATATCATATTGTATCGGATGGAATGCATCCATAGGATGTTCTAGAAACCAATAAGATTTGGAGGGTGACAAATTCCACCAAACAGATTTGTATTCAGATGTCAGAAACAAACAAAATGGCTGTGTATTTGCAGGACACTGATAAAGGAGGATGAGTGGAAAGCCATGCAACTCGTCTACATGGGTGTGGAGCAACGCTCTCAGAGACAGGGAAAAACCAGCCCAAGCAGAATTTGGGAAGTTAATAATTATAGGGGATTGGCAGGGGAGAGGAAATGTACCAGCTAATTCTTTACTTGACACAGAGAAGACATGAACAGCTTAAGAACTCTACGTGGGGCTACCTTTGAAGGTGACCCGGAAACGACAACTAATCCAGAATGCGGCAGCTAGACTGGTGACTGGGGGCGGCCGCCGAGACCATATAACACCGGTCTTGAAAGACCTACATTGGCTCCCAGTACGTTTCCGAGCACAATTCAAAGTGTTGGTGTTGAGCTTTAAAGCCCTAAATGGCCTCGGTCCAGTATACCTGAAGGAGCGTCTCCACCCCCATCATTCTGCCCAGACGCTGAGGTCCAGCGCCGAGGGCCTTCTGGCGGTTCCCTCATTGCGAGAAGCAAAGCTACAGGGAACCAGGCAGAGGGCCTTCTCGGTAGTGGCGCCCGCCCTGTGGAACGCCCTTCCAGCAGATGTCAAAGCGATAAACAACTACCTGACATTCAGAAGACATCTTAAGGCAGCCCTGTTCAGGGAAGTTTTTAACGTGTGATATTTTACTGTACTTTTGGTTTCTATGGAAGCCGCCCAGAGTGGCTGGGGAGGCCCAGCCAGATGGGCGGGGTATAAATAAATTATTATTATTATTATTATTATTATTATTATTATTATTATTATGTGGCTGGGCACTGCAAGAACAGGGTGCTGGACTAGATGGGCCATTGGCCGGATCCAGCAGGCTCTTCTGGTGTTCTTAGAGTGTTGAACTAGGACCTGGGAGACCAGGGTTCAAATCCCCCCTCAGCCATGAGGCTCTTTGGGTGACCTTGAGCCAGACACTCACTCTCAGCCTACATCTCACAAGGATGTTGTGGAGATTGAAGAAGGATGGGGGGGTTAAAAAGTCTGGGAAATGATATATAATGAGTTGAAGAAAATGTTCCAATTAACATTTGTTAAAAAACCTGAAGCACTTCTGTTAGGGATTGTAGGAAAAGACTTGCCAAGGAAAATTAAGAACATTTCCATGTATGCGACAACGGCGGCAAGAGTCTTAGTAGCACAAGGATGGAAGAATGAAGAAATCCCGACTGAAGAACTGTGGCAAGAGAAACTGGTGGATTATGCGGAATTGGCGAAACTGGCACACAAACTGGGTGACAAGGGACAATTGTGACTTCAAAGAAGAATGGGAACCTTTTACACAGTACTTAAAGAAACAACAAAATGAATTGGACTCCTTGGCAGGTTTTGAATAAACATACACAAATGTATTATTAATAACACATAGATAGATAAATTAAGGATTTTTATAACTTTATAATATGCTGAGAAGTACATGTATTGAAAACCCAGAGAGAGGAGCTGAGGGAAGTCGGGGGGGGAGGGGAGGGGGGAGGGAAAAGTAGGGGTGAATTAAGGAGGATATGTTTTTGATAAAATGTTATGTTGAAATTCCTAATATGTTATGTTGAAATTCCTAAAATGTTATGTTGAAATTCCGAGACCAGGGAGAGGAGGCGGTGGAAGAAGAATGGAAAAAGTTTAAAGACGATCTACAGAAATACTGTAAAATTAATGAATGTTAAAGGGATGTTGGATTGAAAACAAGCGGTGTTGGTAAAAAGATTAATAAGAATATGTAAATATGGATTGATAATGGTGGGAAATATATATTTACTATAGGTTAAGATACTGAGTAAGGATAAATGATAGAGGGTAAAGATTTGCTGAACTAAATATCTGAACTGGAATACAAAAAGGGAGGTGTGAGGAGGTCAAGAAACTAGTGAATGAAGTATAAGATATGAAAATACTAATCTTTTTTCTGTCTTGCTTTTTGGCGTTTTCTTTTCTTCTTTTTGTCTATTTTGTTAACTGTTTTCTATTGTGTATTTCTATGTGTTTTGTTTTGTATTTTCTCATTTTTGTAGTTTTTCTTAGTTTTTGTATTCTATGTTTAAATTTTGAAGCTTTTGATTGTTTATGAAACTTTAATAAATATTACTTTTTAAAAAAATGAAATTCCTAATAAAAAACTTTTTTTAAAAAAGAAGGACGGGGAGAACCATATACCATATACCTTGGGTTCCCCGGAGGAAAACGGCTGGATATAAAGGCAATAAATAAATAAATATGAATCCGTTGTCGACATTTCAAAGAGGTGATTTAGGTGAGGCTCTGTTCAGGCGAAGGTATGCTCCCCTTTGGAAAAGCTGCTCTGAGGTGTAGCCCAGATCTTACCTTCAGTGGCAGATGAGCCCTGAGGGAGAGCACACGGAATGTCTCCATGCAACCACATCGCAGACTGTGGAGGTGGGTGTGAGTGGAGGCTGCTCAGCGACAATTGCATGATGTGGCTGACAGATTATACAGAAGAGGAATCTCTTCAATTTGCATAATTTGCCTTAGTTTTGCAAAACAGCGCAGAGCATGAGAGCGGAAACAAGCAACCCATGCCAGGTACTACAGAGACAGCCCAGGGGTGCAGGGGTGCCATGTGGTAGCAGCTGTCTGCATGGGCGAAGGAAAGGGGTGCGGTGGGTGCAGGCCGCCCCGGGTGTCACCACTGAGGGGGGTGACAAAATGCCGGGCGGCACTCACCACGGGGCCTGCAGCGCGCCCAATCCTCTCCTCCCCCCAGCTGTAGGGAGGCTGAGTGGGAGGAGGCAGGCAGACTCCATAGGCCCTCGCCCCACCCCATGGGCGGCTTGCACTGCCCCCGGGCACACCGCCCCAGGCACCCAAGCAGCTTACTCTGCTGCTAGCTGTCTGGAAAAGTTGAGGACCCATTTATACTAGGGTTACCAGATGTCCCCGTTTCCCAGGGACAATCCCCGGATTTGCGAATAAGTCCCTGGACAAATTCCATCCCCAGAATGTCCCTGGATTTCATCTAATGTCCCTGGGAAACGCAGCAACGGCAGTCTCAGCAGCCCGGAGCAGTCGGCTCTGGCTGGCTTCAGGAGCTGCTCGGAAGTCCCCATGTGATGGTGATGCAGGGGCTCGAAGATGCAGCTTCCGGGCTGCCCCCACCTTCCCTGACCCCAGCAACTAAGCTGTGAAGGGAGGCTTCATGCTGCCTATCGGAGCAGCCTCCCAACTCCTACTTGCGTGCAAGCAGGAGAGGGGTGGGGATCTCTCAGTTGTGAAGGGAGGCTTCACGCTGCCTATCAGAGCTTGTGTGCAAGTAGGAGGGAGCAGGGGGCTGCTCTGATGAGAAGAGAGGCATTGCGCTGCCTGAGAGCTCCCTGCCCCCTCCTGCTTGGACGCAAGTAGAAGTTGGGATGGGGCTGTTCCGAAAGGCAGTGTGAAGCCTCCCTTCCCAGCTGAGGGATCCCCGCCCCCTCCTGCTTGCACACAAGTAGGTATGGGATTGGGGCTGCTCCGACGGGAAGGGAGGCATCGCACTGCCTGAGCCTCACTGCCACCACCACTCTCGGCCCTCCTTCTCCGCCTTCCCTGCCTGACCCACTGCACACCACTTCACCACCACCACCACCGAAGAACCAACAACTCAGGGGCTGCTCAGGCTTATGGAGAAAGGAGATAGAAGCCTCGGAGGAAGGGGAAACATGGCCGTTGAGGTCAAGGCGGCAGCCGCCCCTCTGCCACCGCCATCGCTGCAGCATCACCGTCCCGAACGTGTAGTAATTAATTAAAGTGTCCCCGGATTCATTGGGGGAAAAACTGGTAACCTTAATTTATACCCAACATTTCCAGAATTGTGAAGGATTTGTTGATTGCAGAGTAGGGCCCCATCCTCCTGCTACATCCTTAAAGAGTGTTGTAAGTTTGGGGAGGTGGCCACCTCATGAGAAGAGAAGACTCCCTGGAAAAGACCCTGATGTTGGGAAAGATGGAGGGCACAAGGAGAAGGGGACGGCAGAAGACGAGATGGTGGGACAGTGTTCTTGAAGCTACCAACATGAGTTTGAACAGACTGCGGGAGGCAGTGGAAGACAGGAGGGCCTGGCGTGCTCTGGTCCATGGGGTCACGAAGAGTCGGACACAACTAAACGACTAAACAACAACAGTCTGGACGACGGCCTGAGTCCCTTCCAGCCCGGGGAATTTGCATGAGCTGAGCTTGGACGCAAACTGGAAGCTGGAGACGTAGAGACCTGCTTGGTATGTGCTAGATCCAAAGCTATAGAATCATAGAATCACAGAGTTGGAAGAGACCCCAAGGGCCATCGAGTCCAACCCCCTGCCAAGCAGGAAACACCATCAGAGCACTCCTGACATATGGTTGTCAAGCCTCTGCTTAAAGACCTCCAAAGTAGGAGACTCCACCACACTCCTTGGCAGCAAATTCCACTGTCGAACAGCTCTTACTGTCAGGAAGTTCTTCCTAATGTTTAGGTGGAACCTTCTTTCCATTGCTCCGTGTCCGCTTCTCTGGAGCAGCAGAAAACAACCTTTCTCCCTCCTCTATGTGACATCCTTTTATATATTTGAATATGGCTATGACTAAGATCTGTGGGGTATTAATGCTGTCGGCTCTCCATCTTATGCTCAGGTTTATAGACTTCACTCGCCTTCATTCCAAGGAAACCAGAACTTGGTTAAGTGCCTGGAACCACTGGAATCTCATGCTGCTCAGAGATTGGGGTGACGTGGAACAAAGAGACTCTGTTTGCAGAGGAGGGAAACGTGTCCTTTTGCCTGTCTCCTCCCCACTCCCCTGGTCTCCTCATTCCTCAGCATCCTCCCCCAGCCCTCCTCCCCCCCCCCCACTCAATCTTTTTCAGCAGTTCTTGTCTTTCCCTCTTAGTCATCATTAGGGTCAGGCTGATCCCGTTAATGGTATTTCCATAATTGAACAAGGAGGATGGCTGTGCAATATCTCGAGAGCTGAAATACTCTCCAGGGCTCCATCAGCTCAGCTTTAATGCAGTTTATTGTTATTTTAGCCTTCGTCAAGTATTCAGCAGGAGCTGGGGGGGAGTATGCCAGGCTGACGGGCAGTGAAACGCGGAAACAATTAGCCAAAGAGCTCTTGCACTCGTGCAAGAGGGCAGCGGCGCAGCTGAGCTGCCAGTCCAAGGACTGGCTCCCTGCCCCTGGTATGACCAAACAGCTCCAAGGCCCGTGAGCTCCCAGGCTCAGCAGAAGGAGCCACCTGCCACTCACCTGCAAGGGCTCTCTTGTCACACTCTATCTTCCAAGGCCATCTCTGCTCAGATTCAAGGAATCTGGCACCAAGCTGGTCCAAGAGGAGGCCATAATCCAGATGCCAAATGCAAATTGAGTCATCTTGCAAGACACAGAGCTCTCTTGTCTTACCTGTGGAGAGTGAATGGTAACGTTGGATGGGATTCCCAAGGGTCATCTAGTCCCACAGCTAAAGAATCCCTGACAGACAGACACCCAACCTCTTTTCAAAAGCCTCCAAGGAAGGAGAGTCCAACGCCTTCCAAGGGAGTCTATTCCACGGTCAAATAGCTCTTACCATCACAAAGTTCTTCCCAATGTTTAGTTGGAATCCCCTTTCTTGTTATTTGAATCCATTGGTTCGGTTCCTCCCCTCTGGAACAGCTTCCCCCCAAGAAAACCTGCTCTTTATCAATGAATTGGGTTCAATTAATGATGATGATAATTTATTATTTATACCCCGCCCGTCTGTCTGGGTTTCCCCAGCCACTCTGGGTGCTCCCAATAGAATATTAAAAACACGATAAAACATCAGTCAGTAAAAACTTCCATAACCAGGGCTGTTTTCTGATGTCTTCTAAACGCCAGGTGGTTGTTTGTTTCCTTTATATCTGATGGGAGGGTGCCACTACCGAGAAGGCCCTCTGTCTGGTTCCCTGTAACCTCACTTCTCACAGTAAGGGAACTATCGGAAGACCCTTGGAGCTGGACCTCAGTGTCCAGGCTGAACAATGGGGGTGGAGATGCTCCTTCAGGTAACGTGGATTGAAGTGTGAACGAGCCCTTAATCACCTTTTCTCTAAACTTAAAAGTCCAAAACGCTGCAACCTTTTTTCATAGGGGAGTCATTCCATCTTCTGGATCATTTTGGCGCCCCTTTTCTGAACCTTTCCCAACTCTACAATATTCTTTTTGAGTTGAGGCAACCAGAACTCTACAAAGGCTGGATCTCCTGCAATTTTTTCAGGTGAAGAGAAGGACCAGAGGCTTCCCTCCTGTTTCACACAGAGAGGTCCTTGGTGACATCACTTCTGGGGGGGGGGGCAGAGGGAGGAGACAGGTAGCCCTGCCCTCTAGAATTCCCTGGCGTGGTTTCCATCTCACATTTTGAGCCAGCATTTCACGATTCAGAACACAGTGGTAGCAAAGGCTGCAGATGACCCCTAACTTGAATTCCCAGCTTCAGTGGGCTGTTTTCAGCCTCTCCCTGGGCAGAATCCAGAGTCCACCAGCAAAATATCCAGGGTTTTGCAATAGCAGAGATTGGGTGGCAGCAGGAGGTCACCCACCCACCCTCCAAATGAAAGGGGTAGCAATAAAGGCAGGGATCCTTTCTCTTTCTGTTGTTATTTCTTCTGAAAAGCGTTTAGATCAAGGGTCAGCAAACTTTTTCAGCAGGGGGCAGGTTTGCTGTCCCGCAAACCTTGTGGGGCACCGGACTATATTTGGGGGGGATGATGAATTCTTATGCCCCACAAATAACCCAGAGATGCATTTTAAATAAAAGCACCCATTCTACTACTGCAATGCGCTCTACGTGGGGCTACATTTGAAGGTGACCCGGAAACTACAACTAATCCAGAATGCGGCAGCTAGACTGCTGACTGGGAGCGGCCACCGAGACCATATAACACCGGTCTTGAAAGACCTACATTGGCTCCCAGTATGTTTCCGAGCACATTTCAAAGTGTTGGTGCTGACCTTTAAAGCCCTAAATGGCCTCGGTCCTGTATACCTGAAGGAGTGTCTCCACCTCCATCATTCTGCCCGGACACTGAGGTCCAGCGCCGAGGGCCTTCTGGCAGTTCCCTTGGTATGAGAAGCCAAGTTACAGGGAACCAGGCAAAGGGCCTTCTCGGTGGTGGCGCCCGCTCTATGGAACGCCATCCCACCAGATGTCAAAGAGAAAAATAACTACCAAACTTTTAGAAGACATCTGAAGGCAGCCCTGTTTAGGGAAGCTTTTAATGTTTAATAGGTTATTGTATTTTAGTGTTCTGTTGGAAGCCGCCCAGAGTGGCTGGGGAAACCCAGCCAGATGGGCGGGGTATAAATAATAAATAATAATTATTATTATTATTATTATTATTATTATTATTATTATTATTATTATTATTACAACACCAGGCAGGCCCCACAAATAACCCAGAGATGCATTTTAAATAAAAGGACACATTCTATTCATGCAAAAACACACTGATTCTTTAGAAGGCGATTGGGCCGGATTCGGCCCCTGGGCCTTAGTTTGCCTACCCATGGTTTAGATGTTTAAAGTGCAACTCATCTGCAGGTAAGACGAATGGGGGTGGGGTGGGGTGATGGCTTCAACAGGGGTTAATTGAGTGCTGGAACTGGGCTGGGGGGGTGATGACTGAAGGGGCTCCAAGCTGAGGGGGTTTGTGGTGGGGAGCTGAATATCAAAACCAGATTCAGTCCATGGTTGGGCGAAAGGCATTTCTGAGGCTTGAAAGGCCCTTGCCAGAGAGGAGGGATGAGAGATCATAAGATCCCCCTGGAAGAAGGTTGAGGGTGGGGAGTGCTGCTCAGGAGCAACCCGTGAGTAGGAATAAGCTCCAGGGGTGATGAACCCCAAAGCAGCAGAGGGCGAGAATGGCAAGTGCCCGCCTATTATGGGGCGGCTTTCATGGAATCAGAGCGAAACCCCAGTGGCCAGGAGACCTCCTTGGATCAATAGGTGTTTGGGGTGACCGGCTAATGAGCTAAGAGGTGTTAAATGAGCGGAGGAGGCCAAGGGGATCGATGGCGCATGTGAAGGAAACGCAGCTGGGCCTTGGCAGCCCTCACAGGAAACACTTGTCTGGGTGTTTACGAAGCTCCAGTAATTGCCAATTAATTTCACTCAAGCGACGATAAAGAAGGGGCAGGAAATGGCTGCTTTCGGCAAGGACCTGGGCAAGAGCCCCAGAGGCGAGTGAGGTTTCTCTCCATCCCCTGACTCTGGAGAGGCCTGGGTTTCATGTAAATGGGAATAAGAGGGAGGGAGGGAGGGGGGAAGATATTATCCCCTGCCAGTGAGTGGCACAGAAAGCAGGCCCCTCTGGAAGGGATGAGGAGGTGTCCGGCCAACTGGCCCTACTGCATATGATTTTTGCATTGGCTGGCATTCCTGCAATTCAAGGGGTTGGACTGGATGCCCTTTGGAGGTACCTTCGAAAAGCAACAATTCTAGGAACCTGATAGCTGCTGTCTCTCTGCAAGGAAAAGCTGGGGAGGGGGGCCTCCCTTAACTAACATTTCTCTCCCCTGGTATATGAACCCTGCGATCTGTCCATTTCAATTCTCTCAGTTTTCCCAGTCTGGAAATATTGACATTTCTGAAGCAAGATTGTGAGCTTTTTAAAAATCCTCTTTGCCATGGAGAGGTGCCAACCTTCCCCATCCCTAGCTAGCCTGCCCTTTCTCTTGGTTTGAGGGGAGGGGTCAGATGGGTGGGGGTACGGGAGACATGCAAAGCCCTTCTGTACCCTACCGTTGCCCCCTTGCAATTGCCATGTCTCCCTGCAGGGAGGGGGAAAACAAAGCTGTACTCTGCGTACGGGTGTCAGGGCACAGAGGTGGCTGGAAGGCCAAGGTGGATGAGAGAAAAAATGAGGAAGAGGCGGCAGGATGGAAGATTATAAAACATGCACGGTGTTATAAGAAAAACTGCTCCTTTTCCCTTATGGGGAACCCACGAGCCCATATAGAGTCCTTATGTAGGTTATCTATCGGTAGGAGAATATAACAGAGACCAACCAGAGAACATTGAGAAGCAAAACAGCTAGTAAGCCTATTAAACTGTTGCAACAAGGTCCCCCACTCACCTCGCACAGGGAGGGAGGAGACAAACGCAGAACACTGGTGTGCAAGCCCTTATATAGACTTTTGAAATTGCCCACCCCATAGCTCAAGAACCACCCCCCAATACATCATACATACATCACAGAAGGGGTGGTCTACAGCAGAATCCTGTCTGGCAGGAAACCTGTTAATGGTCACTTATTGCTCTACCTGGGCAGCCTGGCCATTCTTTTGTGATAAAAAATACTTAAGTTCCTGAGCCCAGGTCACAGGCTCACCCTATTCATACACAAATGTGCCCTTAAGGCAGGATTTGTGAGCACAGAGACAATATCTGAGGTCACTGAAAGAGTCAAAATGGCTTCAGGACTGTTTTCCTGTACTGTTTCAGGCATGTGGCTTATATATTTATGCATGTGTTTGCCTGGTACATTTATGAACATTTATATCTTAGACCTTATAATTCTCATAACACATGGAATGGACAAAGCGCACAGAGAAAAACCTTTTCCTCCCTTTTTCATAACATCCAATGAAGCCAAATGTCAGAAGATTCAGGACAGGGAGTGAGAGCTGGACCATAAAGAAGGCTGATCGCCGAAGAATGGATGCTTTTGAATTATGGTGCTGGAGGAGACTCTTGAGAGTCCCATGGACTGCAAGAAGATCAAACCTCTCCATTCTGAAGGAAATCAGCCCTGAATGCTCACTGGAAGGACAGATCCTGAAGCTGAGGCTCCAGAACTTTGGCCACCTCATGAGAAGAGAAGACTCCCTGGAAAAGACCCTGATGTTGGGAAAGATGGAGGGCACAAGGAGAAGGGGACGACAGAGGACAAGATGGTTGGATAGTGTTCTCGAAGCTACCAGCATGAGTCTGACCAAACTGCGAGAGGCAGTGGAAGACAGGAGTGCCTGGCGTGCTCTGGTCCATGGGGTTGCGAAGAGTCGGACATGACTAAATGACTAAACAACAACAACCAGTTGGAAGCAGTAATGCTTATGAATACCAGTTGCTGGAAACTGCTGAAGGGAAAAGGGCTCTTGTGCTCGAATCCTGATTGCAGGACAGTCATCTGTTTGGCCACTGTGAAAACAGGATACTGGACCAGATGGGTCCCCTTCGGCCTGATCCAGCAGGCTCTTCTTATGTTCTTATGCTATGTTCTTAGATGAAATCATTTTTTTGCGGGAAATTAATCTTGGCTTTCAGAAATTGCCCTTGTTCCTTATTGACGAACATTCACAGTTATTATGGCCTCTAAGAAAAGAAAAGAGTACTTTGTCTCTTGCAAGAAAGAAGTACGATCCTGCCTAGGGAAAGTGTTTTGCAGATTCTCAGAGATTAAATATGTAAAGAAGAATCTCAGCTCCTTCGCTAAGATAGGAGGTGGAGTGGGAGGCGGCCCCACAAATCTTTTCCAAATGGTGATGAAGAAGAAAAGTTGTTTTGCTTGTTTTGTTTGCTGTGGCAGGGGGGAGTCACCTTTTTAACTGATTCCTACAGGGCAGACACCTCCTTTGTGTGGAAATACTTCAGCAAGCCATCACAATGCCCCCTTGCAACCTTAGGAGCACATGATGGTCACCAAAGTAAATTGTGGTTCCATCTTGCTAATAAAGTCCAACACAGTGGTTCCCAATTAGGGGTCCAGGGACCCCTGGGGATCCGTGGAATGCACCCAGGAGGTCCACGGTCCCATCCCTTGCCTCCCACTCCCCAACTAAATTTCTGCCATTTTTGCATGGTAAAAGGTAAAAGTAAAGGACCCCTGACAGTTAAGTCCTGTCACAGACGACTCTGGGGTTGTGGCGCTCATCTTGCTTTACAGGCCAAGGGAGCTGGCATTTGTCCGCAGACAGTTTTTCCGGGTCATGTGGCCAGCATGACTAAGCCGCTTCTGGCACAACGGAATACCGAAACCAGAGCAGCACACGGAAATACCGTCTACCTTCCCACCAGAGTGGTACCTATTTATCTACTTGCACTTTTTGGCGTGCTTTTGAACTGCTAGGTTGGCATGAGCAGGGACCAAGCAACGGGAGCTCACCCCGTCGCAGGGATTCAAACCGCCGACCTTCTGATCAGCAAGCCGAAGAGGCTCAGTCTGTTTTAGCGCAGTGTGATTTTCCAACAGACTGGCCAAAATCAGTTTTGAAATCGCACTGCGATAAAGACTTTGACCCAGCAATATATTGCTGCTCATGTAAGGGAGAACAGAGCAGACGAATTCAAGGCACTGCCGATATTGCACAGTGATCTCAGCCAGTGCCGGATTTACGTATAAGCTAAACAAGCTATAGCTTAGGGCCCCACTCTCTTGGGGGTGCCCCAAAAAGGGGGGAAACGGGATGTACATTTCCAAAATATAAGATAAAAACAAATAAAACAAAACCTACCTACAGCAACAGTGTTTTGTATTGTGTAGGCTCCTGTGATGTAAGTCATGGGCCCCGCCTGCTAGCCTGCCCCCAGAAATATCCCTGGTTTGCTCCTTTCTATATATAGGGTGCCTACATTCTGCATGGACTGGTTGCATGGCAGCATGTGCAAATGGCTTTAGATACCTACAGTATTAGGTCCATAAATTATCATATAGCAGGGGTCAGCAAACTTTTTCAGCAGGGAGCCGGTCCACTTGGGGGGGGATTATATTTTGGGGAAAAATAATGAACAAATTCCTATGCCCCACAAATAACCCAGAGATGCATTTTAAATGAAAGGACATATTCTACTCATGTAAAAACACGCTGATTCCCGGACCGTCCGCGGACTGGATTGAGAAGGCGATTGGGCCAGATCCGGCCCCCGGCCTTAGGTTGCTTACCCATGCCTTATAGCATATATTCAACAACAACAAAAACTGCGACAATTTGTTGTTGGCAAAGGACAGCTGGACATATAGAGGGCCCCATTACCTTCAGTAGCTTAGGTCCTCATCAAACGTAAATCTGGCCCCGATCTCAGCCAATAACGCAGCTGATCTGAGTTGCCTTCCCTCACACCGAGGGAAAACAGGGCAGCTGATCACTCTCAATTCAAGGCACCTTGGCGCTACCTTCTCCTGTCATGGAGGCATTCCAGCTTTTCTCAGTTAGCAGGAAAGCAGCAGCAGCCACAGTGGAGGGGGCCTCTTTGGTGGCTGCCCCACTGAGGCCAGCTTGATGCATTCCCTATCCCCATCCTTTCCCACTCAACATACGGTGGAAGATGACTCTGCTTCTTCTCCCTTCCCCATCCAATCTTCATGGCTACTCTTCCCCTCATCCCCACACCTGATCTCTAATTTCAGACATTGTGATATATCGGAATATCACAATGTTTAGCTGCTGATATATCATGACGTTGAAAACCAGATATCGCTCAGCCCTAGACTGTTTTTAAGCATACTGTACCTGAAATCATTTGCTTGTTAGGGGCCGCCCCACGTTTCATTCAAAAAACTGCTTTGCAGAGGTAACTACCACAGAGTTATCAAAATTTTCAAAAGACGGGGGTCCATGGCTTGGCCTTTGAAAAACAGGGGGTCCTCTGTCATTAGCTAATTGGGAACCACTGGTCTAACCCTTAATAAGAGCAAGGTGGGAGCAGCCTCGTTAGAATGCATTCGCTGAGATTCCCTGATTATTTTTTCTTCCTAGTTCCACAAATGCAAAAATATTTGGGAGGAAAATATACCAGATGTTTCCATCTTATTTTGGAACAGAGGAAGCTTCCTTGAGCTGAGCCAGACCCCCTGGGTCCTCCAGCGCAGTAATGTCTACCATGCCGGGGGGGGGGGGCTCAGTAGGCCTGGCACAGGCCCCAATTTGGCAGGCCCCAATTGGACGCGGGTGGTGCTGCGGGTAAAACCTCAGTGCCTAGGACTTGCTGATCGTAAGAGTGGCGGTTCAAATCCCCACGGCAGGGTGAGCTCCCGTCTTTCGGTCCCAGCTCCTGCCCACCTAGCAGTTCGAAAGCACCCCTAAGTGCAAGTAGATAAATAGGTACCACTCTGGCGGGAAGGTAAACGGCGTTTCCATGTGCTGCGCTGGTGCCGGCTCGCCAGAGCAGCTTCGTCACGCTGGCCACGTGACCCGGAAGTGTCTCCGGACAGCGCTGGCTCCCAGCCTCTAGAGTGAGATGGGCGCACAACCCTAGAGTCGGACACGACTGGCCTGTACAGGCAGGGGTACCTTTACCTTTACCTTTAATTGGCCCCAGCACCTTATTTATTTATTTATTTCATAATATATATATATATACACCACTTGATTGTAAACAAACAAAAAAACTTCTTGAAGCTGTTTACAAAAAGAAATTAAAAATGAAATTATCAATAAGAAAAATTAATTTAAGACTTTCATAAAGTTAAAAATTAGGATTTAATTAAGTAAGTTTGATTTAGAACAGTAAGAAAAGAGAATAAAATAGTTAATAGCTGGAAATATTTTTAGTTTAAGGATGATATTGGAAAGCTGTTACATGCAGATACAATGAAATTCAGAAGGAAGGGATTTGGGGAAGTCAATTAACAATGTAAATAAAATTGGGTTTTTAAGGGATATGGGATTAACATTGCTTTTTTATTGTTGTTTTGTTTTTTAGTATTGTATTGTTTTTTCTTTGCTATGTTTTTCTGTCTATGTCATATTTGTTATAATTGTGGAAAAATTAATAAAAAAAAATTGGGGGAAAAGACTTTCATAAAGTTAAAATAGCAATAAACTAAAAACAGATTTTAAATGCTTTTCGCAGGTGGCAAAAACAGTACAGCGAAGGTGTACTGCCTGGTGTCAACAGCATACCCTACAACATTTCTCTGATGAAAATAGGGGTACCCTACCATATCCTCCAACATTTTGGGATCAAATTAGCAAGTGGCGATAGCGACGGCGAAGAGGACATTCTTCACCACCTCTATTTGCACAGAAAACAGCAGCAGGAGACTCTTTCAGGTGGTTTGCAATTTAACGGAACCACCTGCTCCATCAGGGCCCAGTAGGGGCCACATGATCTCCTGCAATGATTTTGCAAAGTTTTTTGCAGATAGTCGCTGAGATTCAGAAAGAGGTAGACTCCACCATAGGAGCAGCGCCGAGGCGAGAGAGTGCTAGAATCCTGTCTAGTCAAGTTGCGTTGGATCAGTTCCAATCTGCTCCCTCCAAGGATGTGGACAGGCTGCTAGGACGAGTGAAACCAACCACCTGTCTCCTTGATCCTAGCCCATCCTGGCTAATAAAAGCGAGCCAGGAAGAGCTGGGCAATGGGCTCTGTGAGGGAGCCTTCCCCAGACCCGCGGAAAGAGGCAGTCGTTAAACCATTTCTTTAAAAAAAAATCCCGATTGTTGCTTGGCAAGGGAGGCTCACTGGCCAGGACGCTCACTGCTGTCAGCGAGCCGCACCTTGGCCATTCACAGGTGCACCTTGATTTTGGATCATGCTACTAGGATCCGGGTGGTGCTGTGGGTTAAACCACAGAGCCTAGGGCTTGCCGATCAGAAGGTTGACAGTTCGAATCCCCGTAATGGGGTGAGCTCCCGTTGCTCGGTCCCTGCTCCTGCCCACCTAGCAGTTCAAAAGCACATCAAAGTAGATAAATAGGTAGCGCTCCGGCGGGAAGGTAAACGGCGTTTCCGTGCACTGCTCTGATTTTGCCAGAAGCGGCTTAGTCATGCTGGCCACATGACCTGGAAGCTGTACGCCGGCTCCCTCGGCCAATAAATCGAGATGAGCGCCGCAACCCCAGAGTCGACCACGACTGGACCTAATGGTCAAGGGCCCCTTTACCTTTACCTAGTTCCTGCCTGAACCCTGTCCTGCTTTCCTGCCTGACCCGCCCTGGCTCCCTGCTTGCAAGCCTGTTCACCTGGCTCGCTGGCCTGCACCCAGCTTCAGCTACTACGGACTGCCTCCCCGTTGCACCTTTGACCATGGACCGGACTTGGACCTCGCCTCTCGGGTAACCCACGGGACCAGCACAAAACCACAGGAGGGGGGAGGGCTCTTGCGCTCAAACCCTGCTTGCTGGTTTCCCACAGGCATCAGGTTGGCAGCTGCGAGAACAGGCTGCCGGACTAGATGGGGTCCCTTTGGCCTGGTCCAGCAGGCTCTTGTTAGGTCCTTAGGGTTGCAGTGCTTTTGCCCTGTTTCTCCACCTGCGACTGCAGCACCCATCAAGTTCTTTGTCCTGCTAGGAGTCCTTCCTCCCCCCTCTTCAGCAACAGACAAACCTGAGTGTCAGGGAGGCAGAGCGAGAGGAAAACCAGGCCTCCCCAATTATGCAATTCTGCGAGTGGAGGCCTCTGTATTGCCTCGCCCTGTCAGTTTGACTGACATAAATCCCAGCATCAGGGATGGGGATTGTCATTTAGCACCTCTAATACCTCCTGGGTAATGTCATTACCGCCTCCTACTCCAGCCACTAATGCGGTTTGGAGCTGCACCGTGGCGGCACCCGGGACTCGGCGCCCGCCCAGAGAGAGCATGTGGTAACAGAGTAGCTGCCTAATCTGAGGAGACAGCCGAGAAGGGGGGGCAGGGGGGCCGGAGCCTCCGAGTGGGAAAGAGCAGTGGCCGTGCGCAGGCAGAATGAAACCCACCGGTTCACACTCAGAGGTCCCTTGTTTGCAAACCACTGCCCCATAGGTTGGCTCCCAGGGGCAAATCAAAGCACTCCCTCCCTTCCTCTCCTGGGACCACCAATGGTTTAAAGGTGAACGAGGGGGCTGGAAGCCAAGCCTTATGAGGAATCATGCTTGAGGGAGTTGGTTAGGCTCAGCCTGGAGAGATGATATGAGAGTCATCTTCGAATATCTGAAGGGCTGTCACCATCATGGTCCGGTCTACGGGCGATCGAAGTCCTGGCTGAGGACGTCAGGACTGGGGGCAAGATGGCGGGGTGGGAGCAGGAACGAGAGTCCAGAAGCCAGGGGTCCGAGGGTCAGGAAGCAGGGAGTCACAAAGTTAAGGGTCCAAGGATCAGGAAACAAGAAGCCAAACGCAGCTGACCTTATATCCCTTCCCGTGAGTTACCAAGCGGCCTCACCTGTGCGGCTGCACCTTGCTTCTCCGGAACAAACTTAGGAAGGCCCCAGTCCTGCAAAGCCTTACTGTTCAAAGGGCCTGGCTCCTGCACACACTCCTGACAGTCACCTGAAGGAGAGGATCTGAACCAATGGATTCAAATTACAGGAGAGGAGATTCCGACGAAATATTAGTATTATTTTACTCCATGAAGGAAGGACTACAAAATGGGGAAAGTTTGGTACAGGGCAGCCATAGTCCCTTGAGCATGCCAGCACATCCACAGGAGCCCTGCCCAGTTGCTATGCCAACCCTGATGATCCTAGACAGAAGACCATCAAGATCACAAAGAACTTGCATATGGGAGTGGATTCAACATGGGCTGGAACAAAGGACAATGATCTGATCTTCTCTCTGGGAGCAGGAAACTACCAACTCCCCTTTGTCCTCTGGAAATGACTCATGGGGAGGGGGAAAGGAGGAACCAGCCAGGTGACAAGATACTCAGGTTACTTCCACAACCCCTCCCTCAACCCCTCCTTTTGGTGATGTGTCAATGATGTAGTTGTGATGTAGTTCTAGGGGTATAGCTTGGGGGATTAGTAACAAATAAAAGTTGGGGGTCTTCTTTTGTTCTGGGCTTCCATTTTGTTTCACCTGGTGGCAGGTGGGAGTCCTGTCGCGACAGTCTTCAATAAAGACCAAGCCTACTGGCTGCTGTTTTGCTCTGGTATTCCTGGCTGGTGTCCTTGTTTTTTTGTCCAAGGGAGCCCTTGGATTTCTCCGTTACCGGTATGTTCTAATGCTCTCAACCCCTGTCCTCCTCCTCCTCCCTGCCTGGAATCGTTTTCTGCCATTTCGATGGAGGAGGTGGCTGTCATTCAAGAGCAGCAGCGACAGCAGCCCTGACTCTCCCCACAATCTGATCGAAGCCCTGGGCTTTGCTCTCTCACTCTCTCTCACATACACATTTGTTCCCCAGCTGAGCGGCTCCTGCCAAACAGCAGCCTCTGGATGCGGAGCTGGGCTAAGTCTCTGTTTTGATGAGCCAAGCTCTGAAATACATTAGGCTCAGTGTAACACAATCCGAGTGGGAACTCTCTAATCAGGTTAGGTTCCTCACCTGATGACAAGCAGGGCCTCTCTGAGGGACATTTCATTTGCAGGCTCCTGTTTGCTCTTCTGCCAGCCTCCCCCCCCCCCCCTTGTTGCCTCTGCCTCATAGCCTCCAGGGGTGTCTCAGCAACACTTAGCATCCTGGGGCCCTTCCAGGCTACTGCTCTTTTGCATTCAGCGACATTAATAGCAGCAAACTGATGCACAAAGTGGATCTGGCGCTTTTGCACAGCAAAACTGATCCCCTCCCCCCCCAAAAAAAAGAACCCCACGCTTTTTCTAAGAAAGGAAGCGGTGGGAAAATGCACTGGACAATTGCTTGACACAGCGCAATAAGACCTCCCCTCTTGCAGACCAGAATGAATGCTCTGCAAACAGCCATCTGCAAACCGTTCAGGTTGATAGCTCCAGGCTCCTTAAAGTTCCTTCATATGAACCTGCCCAGGTTTTGAGGTCTTCAGGAAAGTCCCTTCTCTCAGTCCTGCCACCCTCCCAGGCACACTTGGTGGGGACGCAGGACAGGGCCTTCTCGGTGGCTGCTCCCAGACTTGGAACTCCCTCCCTAGAGAATCCTTGCTGTCCTTCCACCAGCAAATGAAGACTTGCTTTTTCCAACAGGCTTTGGGAAGCGACTGCATTAAATGAAAGGGCTGCCGCTGTGCTGTTTTTATTGTAATTATTTGTATGTTTTTAATTCTTCTTCTTTCTTTAGCGATCACTCGTAACCGAGTAAGATTGTCTTCCATAAACACGGTTTTAACAATGAGTCCGTATGTTACTGTGGAGGCCAATTCCGGATCCACACGTCCTTCCACAGTGGGGACATTGATTTCCGGGCGGGAGTTGATCACGGTGTGGATTTGCCAAGCGTGCCTTCCTCCTAGCACGTTTCTCCCTTGTGTCCTGAGTTTGAGTGTCTTCAAAGCCCGTGACACCTTTGGTAAAGGCTGTTCTCCAACTGGAGCGCTCACAGGTTAGTGTTTCCCAGTTGTCAGTGTTTATACTACATTTTTTAAGATTTGCCTTGAGACAGTCTTTAAACCTCTTTTGTTGACCACCAGCATTACATTTTCCATTTTTAAGTTGGGAATAGAGTACAGTGGTACCTTGGGATGCAAATGGGATCCGTTCCGGAGCCCTGTTCGCATCCAGAAGCAAACGTAACTAGCGATGGCAGGTCTGCGCACACGTGTGTCGCTTTTCACCACTTCTGCACATGCGCGTGATGTCATTTTGAGCATCTGTGCATGCGCGAGCGGCAAAACCCGGAAGTAACGCGCTCCATTACTCCATTGCCACGGAGCTCAACTCGAACACGCTCAACATGAAGCATATTCAACCCGAGGTATGACTGTAGTTGCTTTGGAAAACGATCATCAGGCACCCACACAACATGACCAGTCCAACGAAGTTGATGTTGAAGAATCATTGCTTCAACACTGGTAATCTTTGCTTCTTCCAGTACACTGATACTAGTTTGCCTGTCTTCGCAAGCTTACACACACAAACACATATAATTATATTAATGTTTAATTGTTTTTTTAATGAAGGGAGGACATGAATACCCCCCCCCCCCCGCACACCCGACAGTTGGCTGAGAGTACTCTTGGGAGCCAAGACTGACCAACCCCCTACAGGAGACACCAGGATGCATTAATGAGAATGCATAGCTGCAAATGATGGATGTGAATGAATAGCAGCACATGGTGGCTATTAATTAACTATTGACGGTTTTTGACTGGCAGATCCTCATTCTGAAATGTTTTTATCTGCCATGTTTGTTTCCATTATTTTTTGCTCTCGCACTGGTTTTCTTTTTATGGGATTCTTGCAGACCACACTTAGCAGTGTGAATGCCTCAGAAGGGCGGGCTGAAAGATTTCTGCATTAATGAACAAATGATGAACAACAGCACCACAGGTTGGCTTGGTTAAGAATTAGTGATTAATTGTTAACCATGAACACCTGCTCTCCTCCAAGTCAGCCAGACTTTCAGTGTTGATTGGGGGGGGGGAGGAATTAGGAGGGCCTACTCCGTGGGTAGGCAACCTAAGGCCCCAGGACCGGATCTGGCCCAATTGCTTTCTAAATCCAGCCCGCAGATGGTCCGGGAATCAGCATGTTTTTATATGAGTAGAATGTGTCCTTTTATTTAAAATGCATCTCTGGGTTATTTGTGGGGCATAGGAATTCGTTCATATTTTTTTTCAAAATATAGTCTGGCCCACCACAAGGTCTGAGGGACAGTGGACCGGCCCCCTGGCTGAAAAAGTTTGCTGACCCCTGGCCCTTGTCCTTTTTGCGGCTTGTACTTCCTGTAATGTCTGTTCCCCCCTGTTATGTACTGAGTTGAATAGGATCCAAAATGCAGCAGTCTGATTGGTCCTAGAACAATAGGATTCAGAATACAGCAGTCTGATTGGTCCACAGGAGCCACCTGATCCAGCTCCTGGTGGAAGGGATTCCGCAACCTGATTGGCCTACAGGAGAATCCCGGAATTAGCCAATCACGTGCAGCCCATTGTGTATATAATGTATATAAAGCAGACGTCCTGGGGGAACTTCCATTCCTCCTCACCGCTATGAACTGAATAAAGAGCATGAAATCCACTCTCGACTCTGAGTATATTTCACACACACACACCCAGGCACGCTTTGAGCACAGACGGCCCAGTTAAATGGCTTTAAAAGAAAATTAGACACACTCGTGGAAGAGAGGGCTATTGACAGCATTGGCTGTTAGCTTTTGCTCTGCCTCTATGGATACAGGCAGCAATGATTCTGAATACCAGTTGTGGGAAACCACAGGAGGGGAGAGGGCTGTTCTTGTTCTTGAATCCTGCTTCCTGGTTTCCCACAGGCATCTGGTTGTCTCCTGTGAGAACTGGATGCTGTCCTAGATGGCTTGATCCAGCAGGCTCTTAAATGATGGAACATGTTCACACATGAAGGAGGGATAGCCACCAACCCCTGGACAGCGACAGCCTCTGCACCCATCTTCCTCTTCTGTGTTTTACCTCTTCTGTGTTTTACCTCTTCTGGATTTAAATTTCTCCTTGCAATATACCGAGTCCACAAAATAAGCTGGGGAAGTAATTAACATAGCTCATCCATGTTGTGGGATAACATGTTGTTGTTGTTGTTGTCCCGCTGCTTTCCCAGAGGAAATTTGTGTTTTACCACTTTGGGTTTATCCAGACTTCCTCATCTCCCAACACTTCTGACTCTGTTGGAATAAACAGCAATTCAGGTTTTCCCTGATTGCCATTTGTTCCAATCGACTGCTAAAGAGCAGGTTTTTCCCCGGAAGGAAGTCTGACCGACCCCTTGGTCATCTCTGAAATGCACACTATCAAGATGTCAGCTGTTTGACAGTGGCAAGGACTCCCTCAGAAAATGGTGGCCTCTCCTTTGGTGGAGGTTTTCAAGCAAAGGTTGGGTGGCCATCCATCGTGGGTTCTTTAGCTATGATTCCTGCTTTGCAGGGGGTTGGACTAGATTACTTTTTGGGTTCCTTCCAACTCTACAATTCCTTGATTATAAGATTCTGCCCCCATGCAAAGCATCCTTGGGAACACACATGACCACACAGAGATGTTAATTGAAAATGTGCTAAACGCAAGTAGTGGGCTGAGACCAGGAGTCAGCAAACTTTTTCAGCAGGGGGCCGGTCCACTGCCCCTCAGACCTTGTGGGGGGCCGGACTATATTTTGAAGGGAAAAAATGAATGAATTCCTATGCCCCACAAATAACCCAGAGATGCATTTTAAATAAAAGGACACATTCTACTCATGTAGAAACACACTGATTCCCAGACTGTACGCCAGCCAGATTGAGAAGGCAGTTGGGCTGGATCCAGCCCCTGGGCCTTAGTTTGCCTACCCATGGCTTAGACCTTTGGTTCACCAAGCCCAGGTTCATCTATCTATATCCCATCTTGGCTCCTTCACAGACATGGACCTGCCCAGACCTACTGAGCCGCGTCTTCAGACCTTGTCCTGGTACCAGATTTCCCACTCAAGGCCTTATGTTTTCTTACGGAGTGTTTTGAAGAAAATCTGGGAATGACCTGAGAATGAAACTGCCAGGGGTGCGGTTGTCCTCTAGTTTCAGTTTCTCCTAGTATCTCAACGTCTATAATACCCATCTTATGTGGGTTCACCAACGTAACTAATGAAACTGATGCAGAAGGTTGAAGAAACCGGCCCAATCTGTGATCAATATTATTGCCATCAGCTTTATTTTAATAGCCCTTGAAAGCCTTCACAATTTTCGATGAAAGTTTCAATGTAACATTTCCAGTATAAAAATTCTAGTTATACAAGTTGCAGTGAAATAATTAAGTTAAAATAATTTGCTTATTTCACAGTACCATAGAATCCCAAATTAAACGAAGCTTAAAAATACCTGTAATCAGTGCTTTTTTCCTAGAAAAAAAGGTGCTGTTACTGCGTACCAGTGAGTACCACCAGAAAAAAGCACTGCCTTTTAGATGTCTGCAGCAGTTTCTGCCCCAGTCTTTTCTGTTTCTTTCACAGTAAGTTTCCTTGCTGTTAAACTGATGCGTTATAGGTCGCAAAAGGACAAAATGCCTTTAACAAAAAACAGATGACTTCTTGATCAGAACAAAATGTTAATCTAGACAAAACGTTTCCCTGGTTTTTTTTCCTTTGGCCCTTCATATAAGGGACATTTTTAATGCATAATATACATTCTCCGTCTGATTCAAGTTACAGATACAAAGCCGTATGGAGACAGGGACCTGCTCGTGCCTGCCGTCCAACATGGCAGTAATTCAAGAGAAGAGCTGTGCATGATGAAGAACATTGAATTGTCAAGGTCCCAAGGTCTTTGATGGATTTTTTTTTTTAAGTCCAGTGCTATTGAGAAAATTTTAATGCTTGCCGCAGCCATTTGGAATTGTGGCTCCTTTGCGATTGTGGGATGCATCTAACTAGCTTCTGTTCAGAGTAGATCTACTGTAGGGTTACCAGACATCCCCGGTTCCCGGGGACAGTCCCCGGATTTGCAAATCTGTCCCCAGACAAATTCCGTCCATGGAATGTCCCCGGATTTGCAAATCAGTCCCCGGGAACTATTATCCTTTATATACACCATAAATTTACTCCAACTTTCTGGAAACCTCTGATCGTCCTGATCAGTGGCGTAGCGTGGGTTGTCAGCGCCCGGGGCAAGGCAAGTAATTTGCGCCCCTAACCCGTGGATTTGCGCCCCCTAACCCCCAGATGTTGCGCCCGGTGCGGCCAGCCCCCCCTGCACCCCCCACGCTACGCCACTGGTCCTGATCCCAGATTCGTCCCATCAGTTTGGCTAGCTCTGCATAACTCATCATTTTCGTCTGCCACTCCGCAATAGTAAGAATTTCATGTGATTTCCAGTTTGGGGCGAGCATGTTTCTTGCCGCTGCTATGGTGTACATAAAAAGTCTTTGATCAACTTTCTTAATTTCTTTCCCCATCAAACCTAACAAAAAGGCTTCTGGTTTTTTGGGGAAGGTGTACTTAAATATTTTCTGGAGATTTTGAACTACAATTCCCATCAGCCCCGGCCAACAGAGCCACATCAAGCTGCGACTGATGGGAGTTGTAGTCCAAGCTATTTTGAAAGCACCAGGATGGGGAAAACCTGGCTTAGGCAATCTGAAACAAACATAACACATTGATTCTGCTCTGTGTTTGTTTCTCTTGCCGGTGATCTCCTGGAAGCACTGGGGTGCTAAATGTTTGTTTGTGGTGATTTTGTTGGATAAAAGCAGCAATGCAAAAGCCAGCTGCAGGTGGCTGGAAAGCAAAACAGGATGTTGTGGTCTGGAACTGTACTGTTGGGAAAAAGGGGGAGTCTATTCTCTGTACTGAGCACCGGATGTTAGCTCAGAGTGTCATCTGACCCGTACTGGAAGTACAGGGGTGGAGGTGTGACTCTACTGTTGGAGTCTGGAGAGTGCAGTCATGTTTCTATGTACTGCTGAAATGACAGGAATAAAATACATGTAAATAGACTCCTGTCTGTCTCTTTTCCCCTCCCTGGGGGAATGCAGGGAGGGAGAGGAGGAGGGTGTGTTCTTCTCACGTCTGACGAGGAGAATCGCCGATTTACGACCTTGCCTGCCGGGAGACGCAGAAGGGAAGGTCAACAAGTATCTCACTCGGTTTGCCCGGGGGAGGCCAGTTACCTCTGACTGCGAGCTGAGATACTGACAGATTTCTGGGTAACAAACACATTGATGGAAAGAGATGCTGCGATAAGGCACCTCCAGCTCACTTCCAGGCTAGAAACCCCTGTGCTGTCTGGGATGGTAACAGGACCCTCTTGGCACATCTACATTCTGGAAGTGCCTGGATGTAGAGAGGCAATTTCACCTGCTCTCCTTGACTTGTGAGGGGCCACCTCCGTACTTCTTCTACGCCTCTGCGTTAATGGTGCCCCTGTGCCAAGAAACACCGTGAACACAATATAACCTCGGCCCCCGGTGACTCTCGACAAACATCCAACCAAACGAAGTGCCCTCATTTGACTGTGAAATGAGAAAAAGAAATGAGAACATCATTTCAGACCAGAACCTCTGAGGATTATTATCGCAGCATTTTTTTCAAAAAGTGACCAGCAGCAACAGACCTCCAGTTTGGAACGACCAGGAAATGCCTTTCTCTAATTTGTGGTCCCTGGAAAAGAACTACAAGCTCCGTCCTCACCGGCACAGGGACGAGGAGAAGCCCAGGGCTCCACAAGATGGACATTGCCTGCCACCAGCCCTCCTTTCTCCTCTAATCTTGGAGTGAGGACCATTCACTCGGGGAGGGGTAATTTTGGTTCTGGGGAGAAGGTAGAATCCAGCCCATCTGAAATATACTCGGAGTTGAGTGTGGATTTCATGCTCTTTATTCAGCTCATGGTAGTGAGGAGTGCCAGTTCCCCCGAGATGTCTGCTTTATATACATTATTTACACAATGCGCCCCATGTGATTGGCTAATTCCGGGATTCTCCTGTAGGCCAATCAGGTTGCGGATTCACTTCCACCTGGCGTCGGATTGGGTGGCTCCTGCGGACCAATCAGACTGCTGCATTCTGGAGCCTATTGTTCTGGGACCAATCAGACTGCTGCATTCTGAATCATATTCAACTCAGTACATTACACCATCCCTCTCACATTCCTCAGAAGAGCAAGGGGACTTCTCTTCCCATTCAAAATCCCACTGACACACACACAGCAGGGTAAATGTCAATAATCCTCCACACACACACACATGTCTGGACACATGAGCAGGATATGTCCATATGAGTCTGACACAAACACACACACAGACCCCAACAACCGTTTTAAGAAGTTTTATGTAAAGGAAGGCTTCAGCCGGCAGGAAGGGGAAAGGTGCATGAATGTTTTTGTCGCTAAGTTCAGAAAAAGGCCAAAGAGCTTCAGGCCTTCGCAAAAGTCCATTGCTTTCTGGGTGCACCTGAATGTTTTTGGCCTCCCAGAGGAAGGTGCCACCCATCCACATGGAATCTATTCCACCTAAGTTCTGAGTTGCGACGACAAAATCTGCATCAATCATTTGGTTTCCCATAGCATTCTTTTTCTTAATCATCTCTTTCTCTTGCAACATCTCCTTTGGTGGCAGTGTGTCAATCAACTCAGCGTAATTGTCCCAAGCTAATGTTGCATATAGAGTTGAAATTCCTATTTGAGAAAGCAACAGGCTCATTCTCTTATCAACACTGTGCGCTCTCTCTCCCTCCCTCCCTCACTCTCTCTCTCTCTTTGGTACATTGTCTTCGGCTAAATGTAATTTTCAAAGCAAATGTTTGTTCTGTTCTCCTTTTCTTTTTCCTCGTTCGGCCATAGAATAAATCTGTGCAAGCTTGGAGACCCTCTGGATACGGACGTCTCAGGATTCTGAACAGCCTCCTTGTCTCCATGCACACGCCCAGATGTACACAGGAACCCAGCTGGCAAGCACTTGGGTCCTTCACTCAGAGTCATGCTGCATAATTGGGCAAATGCCACTTACGACGGGAAATTAACAATCAAGCAGCATACCAGGGCTTAGAGGGAAAGAGGGTGCAGTTTATTACAAGAGCAGAAGAATCCATTAATTACCTAGGCTGTACTCAGACTGCACTGACAATTGCTTGTTTATTTCTAAGGGGTGGTAAAAAAAGAGGAGCAAATAAAGAGAAGGGGAGGGTGAGTCAAAGGAAGAATAGAAATAGGTGTCAGATTCTAAACAAGCCTTGGCAGCAGCAAAGTGGCTCCTTGTTGAAGAAGGTAAAGAAGGTAAAAGTGTAGACTTGCACACTTTATCATAAAAATATTAGAAAGACCTGCTGGATCAGGTCAGTGGTCCATCTGTTTTGGGGGGACAGGGGGTAGGCAGGTGTGGGGGGACTCCCTGGTCCTGAATGGGGTAACTGTGTCCCTGAAGGACCAGGTGCGCAGCCTGGGAGTCATTTTGGCCTCACAGCTGTCCATGGAGGCACAGGTCAAATCTGTGCCCAGGGCAGCTGTTTACCAGCTCCATCTGGTACACAGGCTGAGACTGGCAGACTGGCAGACTGTCTCGCCAGAGGGGTGCATGCTCTGGTTATCTCCTGCTTGGACTACTGCAACACGCTCTACGCGGGGCTACCTTTGAAGGTGACCCGGAAATTGCAATTAATCCAAAATGCGGCAGCTAGACTGGTGACTGGGAGTGGCCTCCGAGAACATATAACACCGGTCCTGAAAAACCTATATTGGCTCCCAGTATGTTTCTGAGCACAATTCAAAGTGTCAGTGCATTTAAAGCCCTACACAGCCTCGGTCCTGTATACCTGAAGAAGCGTCTCCACCCCCATCATTCAGCCCGGACACTGAGGTCCAGCACCGAGGGCCTTCTGGCGGTTCCCTCACTGCGAGAAGCGAGGTTGCTGGTAAGCGTTTCTGCAGCCTCTGGAATCTCACACCTCCCAGCAGAGATTGGGGTGGCATGTCAGAATATGTAACACACCTATTTGAATGCTTTTGAGTAATGCTTGCACATTACTTAAGAAACCATAACAATTGCTCAAAAGCATCCAAATAGGTGGCTGACATATAGATTTGCACATTGTCACAGGATGTGTGCGTATGTGTTTTAAGTTACAGTGAAAGTCAGGAAATTGCAGTGAACGACAGAGAGATGATCACTTGCAACAGTAGAATGGGAGGGAGAAAGCTCCCTTCAAATAATTTTGCCCTCCTGTGCAAAACAAACAAAAAAAATGGCCAGCTTAACTTCTGGATTGTTGCATCAGCAATTGGGCCCATATGGCATAAGAGAGTCTGATTGTTTTACTTAGTTTATTTCATAAAATTCACTGCATGATTGTTAAAAATCCCTAAAACCTCAAAGCGGTTTACAAAGAGAATAAAACAGTAAAATTGTTAGTAAAGAAACCCCATCAATAACTTATAACATAAAATCAACAATAAGCCAAAAACAGATGCATTCACATTCTACATGTCTGGGTAGGCTTGTCTAAACAAAGATGTTTTTAGAAGGCTTCCAAAAGAGTACAGTGGTACCTCTGGTTGCGAACGGGATCCGTCTCGGAGCCCCGTTCTCAACATGAGCAGAACGCAACCCGCGTCTGTGCATCTGCACATGCACGGGTCACGAGTCGCCACTTCTGCGCATGTGCATGATGTCATATTGAGCATCTGCGCATGCATGAGCAGCGAAACCCAGAAGTAACCATTTCCGGTACTTCTGGGTCGCCATTGGACGCAACCTGAAAAGATTTAACCCAAAGCGTCTTTAACCCAAGGTATGACTGTACAGCAAAGGCGCTTGCCCAATGTCAATAGGCAAGGAGTTCCAGAGTTCAGGTGCCTTCCACACTAAAAGACTGAGTTTTTAGAAATGTGGGACAGGTATTATGTGACACCTGTAGCAGTTCCAGTTCCACCAATTGAAGCAGCTGAGTGGGTGTGTATACCAATAGTATGACTTGGCCCAGTAGCAAATTGGCAACCAGTGCAGTTTGTCAACCGCAATGAGATACATGTTTACCATCATAATGCTGGAACTTCTGCTAATTAACCTGACGGCAGTCCGGTACGCACTTAAGTGACCTCTAGCTCAATGGGAAAGGGACGTGGGTGGCGCTGTGGGTTAAACCACAGAGCCTAGGACTTGCCGATCAGAAGGTCGGCAGTTCGAATCCCCACAATGGGGTGAGCTCCCGTTGCTCAGACCCTGCTCCTGCCAACCTAGCAGTTCGAAAGCACGTCAAAGTGCAAGTAGATAAGTAGGTACCACTCTGGCAGGAAGGTAAATGGCGTTTCCTTGCGCTGCTCTGGTTCGCCAGAAGTGGCTTAGTCATGCTGGCCACGTGACCTGGAAGCTGTACGCCGGCTCCCTTGGCCAATAAAGCAAGATGAGCGCCGCAACCCCAGAGTCAGTTACCACTGGACCTAATGGTCAGGGGTCCCTTTACCTTTACTTTTAGCTCAATGGGACACATTTCTGAGAAGATGTGTATAGAACTGTGCTGTAAATAAAGCGGCAGAGCCAGGAGTGATACTTTCCCAGACCACCCAAAAGCGTTCCTCTCGCTGTCAGTCGCATATCCACACACCGGAGCCCTTGGAATCGGGAACGCGTCCATCTCTGCTCCCCTGCGCTGCCGCCGCGCCGGCACCTGACATTTCAGGAGCGCAGAGTCTGGATCTCGCCGGCAACCAACTGCCATCTCAGCAGCCAACGAGGCCCATGGGTGGCAAAGGACAGCTGATACCTGCCTCTTTTCCCCGCTGCAGCAAAACCCCAAGTCCCCAGAGAGTTGTTTCGTTTTTATGGTGAAAGCTTTCGGCTCCAGCAGCATCCAGGAAGGAAATTCAAGCTCTCAGCACGACAGGAGCCCCCGCTTCAGTATTGCTGCGTTAATTGCTTAAAACAAAAATCCCCTCCAAACTATAACCTGAACTTAAAAGCGAGCTTGGGGGCGGGTGGAGGGGGGTTCGGTTTGAATCCTTCTCCTTTTGCAAAAGAGCCCTTGATGCCAAGCCCGGTTGGTCCACAGCGAGGCCCCCTGCTGCTCTGCTCTGCCAAGGAAGCCACTGGAATCAGGATGACAATAAAGCAAAGTGTTTCATTTATAATTCAGAGGCAGCTGGAAAGTGGTTTTTAAAAAAGGGCTGAGGCAGTCAAAACTCTGGTCTCTTGACATGCTTTCCAGAAGAGGCCCCTTGGGGAGGACGGTGACTTTCAAAAGAGTCACTCGGCCCCCGACACGAGCCACCGCCAAGGCCTCAGCCCTTGAGAGGTTCTCCCCTAGGACAGGCCCTCCTGGGGTCAAAATGCCAAGCAGCGCTCTGGCCTGGGCTTGCCAGAGGTCATCTGGTCCTTTGGGGTGAATGGGGCTCTGGCCCACTAGCCACAGGCAGCCCTCAGCCAGCCCCCACCTGCCTGCCCGTCAGGGATGGAGACAGGTGCGCAGGTCAGCACAAAACAATGAATCACCCAGTGAAGGTAGCTCTTCATTCAAGGAAATAAACCACAGCTCAGGCCTAGTGGGCTCAGCAATTCTTTCTAGGAGGTCTCGCCCCAGTGAAGCAGCTGCAAGGACCAACGGTCATCCCTCCTTCCTGGTTTCTACTAGGACTCCTCCTCTCCAGGGTCTTTCCCACGCAATCTGAGGCTGCGTCTGCATGCAACCACCCTTTGCTCTGCCCATTTCATTTCTCCGTGTGTTCTAGGAGAAAGGAGGGGAGGGAAGCTGGTCGCAGCAGGATGGGGAGTGTTATGTTCTGAGTTGAATAGTGTCCAAAATGCAGCAGTCTGGTTGGTCCTAGAACAATAGGATTCAGAATGCAGCAGTCTGGTTGGTCCTAGAACAATAGGATTCAGAATGCAGCAGTCTGGTTGGTCCTAGAACAATAGGATTCAGAATGCAGCCGTCTGGTTGGTCCTAGAACAATGCAGCAGTATGATTGGTCCACAGGAGCCACCCAATCCAGCTCCAGGTGGAGGTGAATCCGCAACCGGATTGGCCTACAGGAGAATCCCGGAATTAGCCAATCACATGCAGCCCATTATGTAAATAATGTATATAAAGCAGATATTTTGGGGGAGCTTCCATTGCTCCTCACCACTATGAGCTGAATAAAGAGCATGAATTCCACACTCGAGTATATTTCAGGGAGACTCCTTCAATTCTTTAGCAGCCTGTCTCCACCTCCTCTCCAGCCCCAACAACCACCTGGGAGTCTGAACTGTGCTCTGCTGCAACCTCTTCCTGATCACTACACCCTGCAACCTCTTCTTTTTCCTCCTCCTCCCAGTCTGCTCCTTCTCTGACCACTCTGACCACTCACTGTCTGACCACCAATCCCTTGGCTCGGAGCCCCTCTTCCCATGGGGGTTCCCTAGGGGATTCCCTGGCCAGTGCCTCCTTCCCAGAGGCGGCAGTTTCTGAAGGAGAATGCAGGCGTCGACGTTGCGCGATGCATGCCAACATCATGCGCGTGGTGTCAGGACATCGGAGGAGCCACTGAGGCATCTGGTTGGCCACTGTGAAAATAGGATTCTGGGTGGTGCCCACTGGCCGATTCAACAGGCTCATGTTCCTCTGTTCTTAAAAAAGTGCAGGGTGGTATAATTTGAGGGTGGGCACTATAAGACAGGGCAGCCGCGCCCACACTCTACCTGGCCCACTCTGGGTGTCCCTGCTCAAAATAAGGGTGCGTGAGCAGGCTTAACTCTAGCTTGCCCCTTCTCTCTGGTCAGATGGCACCCAGGAACTCAGCTCAGTCCCAGCTGGGCGGGCACAGACTCCTCTGGCAGTGCCCGAGGCAGGGAAATCCGACATGGGCGGCCCAGCTTTCCAAGATGCTCTGCGGCTCCTCTCCCTTGCTCGGCTCCTAGGATTCCTGCTTGGGCGAACGCTTCATTCAGGAGCAGCTCCTGAGCTGGCAGTGGGGCAATGCTGCCCTCCTGTGGCAGAACTGCTGCACTCCACCAGCCTCCTGGCACACAACTTTCTCAGCCGAAACCTCTCTGCCTGCTCAGAGGTCACTTGGGGCTGGGATATGTGGTATTTACATTTTCCAATGGCCAACCAGTGCCATTGAGACCCTGTTTAGTTTTTCTCTTTTAATCTTTAATATTATTACATTCCATTGAATCTCCTTAATACTTCTTCTTTTTTAATATATACCGTATTTTTTGCACCATAACACTCACTTTTTTCCTCCTAGAAAGTAAGGGGAAATGTCGGTGCGTGTTATGGAGCGAATGCCTGCGGGTGGCGGGGGGGGGGATCTGCTGCAGTCATGAGCAGAGGATCCATGGTTCCCCTTCCTTCCCTCCTCCGTGGTTACAAAGCATGGATCCACATGGATCCTCAGGATTTTTGCATTGGGCTACTCCAAACTCACTGTCAGATCACATGTCTGTGGCCACAGCATGAACCACAAAAATCATATATCCACTATTTTGTTTAGAATATTTTTTTTCTTGTTTTCCTCCTCTAAAAACTACGTGCGTGTTATGGTCTGGTGCGTGTTATAGAGCGAAAAATACGGTATTTATTTGTGCAGCACAGAGTTAATGGAACCCACTGCCAAAGGAGGCAGTGACGGTCACTTACTGAGATGATGTTTAAAGGGGAGTGGACAAATTCATGGAGTGGAGAAGGCTATTGATGACTACTAGGCATGACGGCTATAGTCTACCTTCACGGTTGGAGGCAGAAGTGCTTCTGAATGTCCTTCTGCTGGAAACCACTGAAGGAGAGCAAACTCCCCTTGTGCATCTGGCTGGAACAGGCCCTTGGCTTGTTCCAGCAGACTCTTCTTCTGTTCTTATGTCAATGAAGTATTAACTGGACAATTAGGTCCAGTTGTGGCCGACTCTGGGGTTGCGGTGCTCATCTCGCTTTACTGGCCGAGGGAGCCTGCATACAGCTTCTGGGTCATGTGGCCAGCATGACTAAGCCGCTTCTGGTGAACCAGAGCAGAGCATGGAAACGCCGTTTACCTTCCCACCAGAGCGGTCCCTATTTATCTACTTGCACTTTGACGTGTTTTTGAACTGCCAGGTTGGCAGGAGCAGGGACCGAGCAACGGGAGCTCACCCCGTCGCGGGGATTCGAACCGCCGACCTTCTGATCGGCAAGTCCTAGGCTCTGTGGTTTAACCCACAGCGCCACCCGCATCCCCACTGAAGTATTAAGGAGGAAGAATTCGAAACCTGCGGGTCCAGAGATTCACAGAAGACTATTTGAAAAGTAATTGTGATGACCAGAATACGTTTGTAGCTTTGCAAGAAGTTTTGTGAAGCAAATTATTTGAATTATTGCAAAAATGGTTAAAGAGATGGATTGTGAGTTAAGATAATTAAAGGCAATAGGATTTTAAGAAATGCAGAAGAAATGATAAAAATGGTGGATCATCAGAGGTGCTGATGGAAGTCCAAAAAGATTGTATAAGATGTGAAGCTCTGTAGAATGTATAATAATTGGTGTGTTGAAATTAATAAAAATTACCGTATTTTTCGCTCTATAACACGCACCAGACCATAACACGCACGTAGTTTTTAGAGGAGGAAAACAAGAAAAAAAATATTCTAAACAAAATAGTGGATATATGATTTTTGTGGTTCATGCTGTGGCCACAGACATGTGATCTGACAGTGAGTTTGGAGTAGCCCAATGCAAAAATCCTGAGGATCCATGTGGATCCATGCTTTGTAACCACGGAGGAGGGAAGGAAGGGGAACCATGGATCCTCTGCTCACGATTGCAGCAGATCCCCCCTGCCACCCGCAGGCATTCGCTCCATAACACGCACAGACATTTCCCCTTACTTTCTAGGAGGAAAAAAGTGAGTGTTATGGTGCAAAAAATACGGTACTTCCTTTTCTTTTCTCTGCCCTGAACCTTCCAACATTCAGCTTCACTGGAGTCCAGGAGTTCTAGTGCTATGTGAGAGGAAGGGGGGGGGGTCTCTCCACTTTCTCCATGTCATACATGATTTTTTAAAGAAAAAAATCTATCGTGTCACTTCTTTCTGCCAGAGTGGTGCATGCTCTGGTTATCTCCCGCTTGTGCTCTACGTGGGGCTACCTTTGAAGGTAACCTGGAAACTACAATTAATCCATAATGCGACAGCTAGACTGGTGACTGGGAGTGGCCGCCGAGACCACATAACAACAGTCTTGAAAGACCTACATTGGCTCCCAGTACATTTCCAAGCACAATTCAAAGTGTTGGTGTTGACCTTGAAAGCCCTAAACGGCCTTGGCCCAGTATACCTGAAGGAGCGTCTCCATTTCCATCATTCTGCCTGGACGCTGAGGTCCAGCGCCGAGGGCCTTCTGATGGTTCCCTCATTGCAAGAAGCCAAGTTACAGGGAACCAGGCAGAGGGCCTTCTTGGTAGTGGCACCCGCCCTGTGGAACGCCCTCCCATCAGATGTCAAGGAAATAAGCAACTATCTTACTTTTAAAAGACATCTGAAGGCAGCCCTGTTTAGGGAAGTTTTTAATGTTTAATACTGTATTGTGTTTTTAATATTCAATTGGGAGCCACCCAGAGTGGCTGGGGAAACCCAGCCAGATAGGTGGAGTATAAATGATAATAATATATTTGGTGGTACCTTGGGTTACATACGCTTCAGGTTACATATGCTTCAGGTTACAAACTCCGCTAACCCAGAAATAGTACCTCGGGTTAAGAACTTTGCTTCAGGATGAGAACAGAAATCGTGCTCCGGCGGCGCAGCAGCAGCAGCAGGAGGCCCCATTAGCTAAAGTGGTGCTTCAGGTTAAGAACAGTTTCAGGTTAAGAACGGACCTCCGGAACGAATTAAGTACTTAACCCAAGGTACCACTGTATTATTATTATTAGTAGTAGTAGTAGTAGTAGTAGTATCCTTATCTCTAAACTAAAAAGTCCCAAATGAGGGGACTCACTCCATCCATAACTTGACTCTATGACTCCAAAATTTAACCCTCTCAGGCTCCAGGTATTTTGGTTCTGGATGTTCTGCGTTGCCCCTGAGTCATTTGAGATCCCTTCACCAAGCATATTTGGCTACCACCAACCATGTCCGAGCAGGTTTTTTGGGGGGGTCCTTCCACTTTCCCTAGGAAAACTCAGTTTACTGCCAAATCGGAACAAACTGAAAAAGATATACCAAGAACTCTGGCCACAACTTTCAATTTAAGGAATAATTCCTACTCAAGAGTTGAAATGAAAAACGCGTATATTCTGCTAAGAATAACAGTTTGAAGCTAGTAGTGGATTTAAATATAACATGTAAGTACGATGGTTTTAAAGTAATAGTAAGTTTGGATACAACGTTTAAGTACAGAAATAATGTAGTTTCAAATATGCAGTGATATGGTACAAAGGTACATGAAATACCAGTGCACAACAATTGTTTTATACAAGTCTCAATGACAGAAAAAAAGAGTCCATATATATAAAAAATCAGGATAAAGAATAAAGGATCAAATAGGGCCAAAACGGAGTATCCGGAGTGTGAATCAGATGTACGACTCAGTAGTGGTGACCAGGACAGGGCCCTGTTTCGGAGTGAACGCCTTCTTCAGCTGGTAATATCAAATAATATGTCAAGGTAGATCAAGGTGCTTCAATGCCATAAATCATAAATATAATAAATTATATACATACTAAAGTGTGTTAACACATATCATAATATTTGGTTCCATACCTCGGTTTCTTGAGGACTATAAATCTGTTGGAAGTCTGTATCATTTAATTTTTCTTTTTTGACATGCGTCTAGAAATAAGAATTTCCAAGAGTTATTATTTCCTAGTCAAATCATTTGTGAAAAACGGACATCAGTTTAGTGTTTTCTCACCTTAGATAATTGAATCCAAGTTTTCTTCCGTTTCTCTGTGCGTTTTCTATTAGTGCGTTTTCTTTTTCAGTGCATTTCCAACAAGAACTCCAAAATCTGAACAAACGGCAATTGGGTTTTCTGTGGATTGCTATTGTTTTTGATTCAGTGGTGGGCGGTGGATATTCCTACGGAAAGTAGCAGGACACACAGAAAAAAGGGAGACCTGGAAAGTGTGGGACTGCCTGGAAAGAGTGGGGCAAAGGGTCAGTTTGGATAAGCCTTAGATGATCCCCGAAAGCTTTCTGCTTCTCCTTGAAATGGTCCAACCCCCTTTTAAAGCCATCCAAATTGGTGGCCATCACTATTGCCAGTGGGAGCAAATCCCAGAGTTTGTGCACTTGTGGGATCTCTCGTACTCTGGAAGCTCACAGTTTGAATGGCAGCACAGAAGATACCCAACAACGCAAGAACATAATTGTAACTGCTTTGGTCTGCCACAAAGATTTTTCCTCGAGTCTGCTTAGTTAACGAACCATGATAATTTCCCCAAGAAATATGTCACTGTATTGGGGATGGATGCTTATATATGCTTCCTTTAATTTGCACTGAAATTGCCAAGTACTGGGACTCCCAGATTTTATCCAACCTAGTTTTTTGGTTTTGATTTGGCTGCGACTGAAAATTCTCTGCCACCATCAGTGGGTGTGAGACTAGTTCTCTCCAGGTTTGTAGGACCTCTTTGATCAACAAGCTCCCAACTGGGTCCCGGGGCCAGATTTATGGTTTGATGAGGCCCTAAGCTACCGAAGGTAATGGGGCCCTTTATATGTCCAGCTGTCCTTTGTCAACAACAAATTGTCGCTGTTTTTTTGTGTTGAATAGATATGCTATATGGTAATTTATGGACCTAATAGGTATCTAAAGCCATTTGCGCATAACAAAATATGTATTTTATCAAAGTAAAACTGAGTAAACAAAGTAAACTGAAATACAATTAAGAGTACAGTGGTAGTAAAGGTAAAGGGACCCCTGACCATTAGGTCCAGTCGTGGCCAACTCTGGGGTTGTGGTGCTCATCTCGCTTTATTGGCCGAGGGAGCCAGCGTACAGCTTCCGGGTCATGTGGCCAGCATGACTAAGCCGCTTCTGGCGAACCAGAGCAGCGCACAGAAATGCTGTTTAGCTTCCCACCAGAGCAGTACCTATTTATCTACTTGCACTGGTGTGCTTTCGAACTGCTAGGTTGGAAGGAGCAGTGACCAAGCTCGGTTGGAAGGAGCAGTGACTGGAGCTCACCCCGTCACGGGGATTCAAACCGCTGACCTTCTGATCGGCAAGTCCTAGGCTCTGTGGTTTAACCCACAGTGCCACCCGCGTCCCTTAGTACAGTGGTACCTCGGGTTAAGTACTTACGGTAATTCGTTCCAGAGGTCTGTACTTAACCTGAAATTGTTCTTAACCTGAAGCACCACTTTAGCTAATGGGGCCTCCTGCTGCTGCCGCGCCGCCGGAGCACGATTTCTGTTCTCATCCTGAAGCAAAGTCCTTAACCTGAAGCACTATTTCTGGGTTAGCAGAGTCAGTAACCTAAAGCGTATGTAACCTGAGGTACCACTGTATATTAATAGTGAAATTTGGGGGAGGGGCAAGAGAGTAGGGCCCTAAGCTATAGCTTGTTTAGCTTATATGTAAATCCGGCACTGCTGGGTCTAGTGGTGCTGAATGTTTAAATCCCATTTCCTCAAATTGCCGACAAAACACCCGGCGCTCAGTGCCATCATCAAGGCTGAGCCATAGGCAGCAGGTAAAGATAAGCCAGGCAGCAGAAGTTGCACCAGGTCAACTTGGTACCCTCAAGGTATAGTGGAGATCAGCTTCTGTTGGTAATGGAATCAGAGGTCAGGGCCAAGGAGCAGGCAAAGGATACAGGGGCACCCCACAGCTCTGCAAGATCTTTGCACTCCTGGAACAGGAAGTCTTCTTTACCCATTCCAGTGGGGGCAGAGTTACTCCAGGGCCTGTGGCTCCTTCACTGCCTCGGGTGGTAATGTTAGAATTCCTGCTCCATGATTGCAGTCATGGGATTTTTGTCTATCACATGACAGTACAATGGTACCTCGGTTAAGAACTTAATTCTTATGTGGAGATAAATTTTCGAACCAAAGCAATATTCCAAGACGAAGCTGGAAAGTTAAGAGTTTTGGAATGACGCAGTTAAAAATGCCGTCGCCATTTTGGGAGGTACTGTCGTAGCCCTTGAGTCTGGGAGGAGAAAGAGAAACAGAGTTGTTTACATATCGTGGATTAACTCCTCAGTGGGACTTAAGAGTGACAACTGCCTAATTTATGATGGAAAGAGCGATGTTATCTACGAAGGAGATGATATATGGAAACCATCTGGACTTAGACTGGAAGAACGGGAAATTCACACAGGATTATTACATTTGCTTATCGGCTTAAGGAGACTAACAGAAGAGATCGTAAAGGAAAAAGAGAAATTATATGAACAAAATATGATGTGGAAACACCAGGATAAGATTGGATAGAACTATGAATTTTGTTTGGACTGATTGGGACTGATTTGGACATTAATGCAGTAATAAGAAGATGATTTGAATCCCCCTTTGGATCTTGAAGTATGGGTTCCCCCAACAAAATTTAAAAATTTGGCTTTGTAATTTGGAATTTATGTGATGTGATTTAATTTGATGTGATTGGCCAGTTAATAATTTTTTTTTTAAAGAACTTAATTCGTTCTGGAGGTCCGTTCTTAACCTGAAACTGTTCTTAACCTGAGGTACCACTTTAGCTAATGGGGCCTCCCGCCACCGCCGTGTGATTTCTGTTCTCATCCTGAAGCAAAGTTCTTAACCCGAGGTACTTTTTCTGGGTTAGCGGAGTCTGTAACCTGAAGCATCTGTAACCCGAGGTATCACTGTATAGGTTTTGACTCCACAGAGTGGGAACTGATGGAGACAGGATGTTTGAGTTACTGTGTTCCATGAAGTGGGACTATTGTCCTTTGTTCTTTTTCTCTTTGCTGTCTGATGCTAGAGAGAGAGGGAGCCATGTTGCAGTGCTCCGTGTGTGTTTATATGTAAATAAAGTAGATTAGCCAAAATGCTGAGTTGCTGAGGTCTGTCACGCAAGGTGCACAAACTCTGTGGATCTCTAAGTGTGTCGATATCTGTTGGCATCGGTCGCTGTGATGTTCGGGCTGAAGAAAGCTTTTGAAGCTCCTGAACGTTCACCCAGGAGGGAGGGAACATGCCAGTCCGGCATGTGTCTCTGTCAGGGTCCTACTCGAGTGTAGGCTGAACTCCTGACAGGTAAATGCAGCATCCTGCAGACCTGCAGCTCACCACCAGGGACACACATATCCCAAGGCTATGGGTTCAAGTCCTACTAGCTCCTGACAGCCATCTGGCCATAATCTTGAAAAGTACTTTCCATGGAAAGAACTGGGATTGGAGCTCAGATTTAATATGCAAAAGCCGAAGTGCGCAAGGATACAAGATGATATCATAATATATGCGAAACAATAAATACAACTTTAATTAACACAATGAGAAACAATATTATGTAGAGAAGATCGCACATGGGTGAAGGGAAGCAATGGATTGGGAAGAGGGAGGCATAGGGCAATACTTGGAAAATTGTTAAGGATACATAGGTGGATTTAAGAGGCAAATAACAAGGAGTTAAAAGAAGAAGATTTGAGAAGAATTTGGTACAAATGAAAATATGTGAGTCATGTTTTTGCTTGTATTGTGGTTTATTTTGGATGTAAAGTCTTCTGTTGAAAGGACTGAACATAAAATAAAATAAAAATAATCATGAAAAGTATTTTCTGAATTGTTAGGTTTATGGAAGAGGAAGTGGAAGTGGCAAAGATTGTCAGATGTGAGTTCAAGTTTCCAAAGTTGTTGCTACCCTAGGTAACACTGATACAGTAATACTCAGTGGCTTTCTGTAGTGAGTGAGATGTAGTGAGTTTGCAATATTAATTTTCTCGTTAATCATTTCGTATTTATTGATGATTTAAACTATGTTTTATGGGTGCTTTTTGCTGATTTGTGTATACATGTATACTGCCTTGATTTTGTTTTTTAATGAAAGTGTGAATTATGAATGCGTAAGTAAATAAACAATGACATAGGGGGTTTGGGTGCTTTGAAGACCCAAAGTCGGAACTTCAAAGCGTCTCGCGGGCCCTGCTAAAACAGAGGGGTTAAACCTTTGTTTTAGAAACTGTTTAAACCTGTTGTGATCAGGAAGGAGTTTGCATTGAATCCTGCCAAACTGAGCAGGATTTAACCCCTGGATGGGGAATCACTGAGTGCAACCAACAGATAATTGAGCCCCACTCATCAGCTGATATCCCTGACCCATCAAAGTGACATCAGCTGACTGACAGCTTTCAGAAAATGGTCTCATATGCCTAATTTGAGTTCCTTGGCCCATGGATCATACATTTCCCACCCCTCACTTACTTCTTCATTAGTTGCTCTCCACAAGATCCTCTTTAAAGCTCCAGGTGGCTTGGGGCCAAAATTTCTGAACTCAACACAAGGGCCTTTTCTTTGAATTTGACTCTTACAGGACGATTGTTGACATGGGGCGGAGACTTTCTGTGGTGGCCCGTCTGTGGAATGCCAACATGACTGTCCTTTCAGCAACAAGTGAAGACATACCTGCTTACTTAAAGACTTTTTATAGGTGTTTAATGCTTTTTAGCTTTCTCTGCTCTTTTTAGCAGTCTCTTGGTGGCTCAAGGCAGAACTTGGCTTCACCTCAGATCAGCTGAGCCACGAGTGGAAGGCAAGTGCCCTGCAGAATGAAAAACCTTATGCGTGTTTGCAGAGCAGCTATATATCATAGTCTTCACCCTTTAATATATTTCATGTAGGCAAGCCGTACTGGCGCATAATGCATCACATGGCACACAGCCTTCAAATTTGCAGCAAGCCTGCTCTCTCCCACTCAGTTGGATCTACCTGCAATAATAATGGCCAGAATACTTCCTTTTTTATGTTTAAATTTTTTATGTTTTACCAACAACCAAAACACAAACAGTGAAGCCCCCCCAGGTGACAGATACATTGGGTATACATAATCAATAATAACATATTCAAATCAACCATATGTACAATTTTATAAACCTTAATACTCCTCCATCCACAAAGTTTATTTGACTTTTAACGTTTTAATTGCCCCAAATTGTTCAAACCTACCCAAATAATTCAATATCTTCTCAAACCATTCCTCCTCTTTCTCATTGACCTTAAATCCTTTCATTCTGTGTATCTTCACAGTTAGATATTCTAAAATTATAATATTATTCAGTTTTTTCCTCCATTGGTTCACCCCTAGCTCTTCTGCATTTTTCCAATTACTCGCTATAACCTGTCTGGCTGCAGTTACCATCCATTTTACCCATTTACATTCCTCTTTTGTTTTGAACTCGGTGCTACTCAGACTAATAAGAACCATTAATTTAGATATTCCCACCTTCCTACCCAGAATTTATATACCAATCTGTTTCCAAAATTCATTAACTAATGGACAATCCCACCACATATGACTGTACGTTCCCATCACTCCACATTTCCTCCAACAATTCTTACTTCCAGGTTTTGTAATATGATATAACCTTACAGGTGTATAATACCATTTTTGTACCAACTTCAACCCCTGTTCCTGGATTATCCCAGAGGTCGCAACAAAGGGTCAGCAGACTTCCTCTATAAACATACCACATTTCGCTCTATAAGATGCATCAGACCATAAGACGCACCTAGTTTTTGGAAGAGGAAAACAAGAAAAAAAATATTCTGAATCCCAGAAGCCAGGACAGCAAGCGGGAACGCTGCGCAGCGATCCAGCTTGCTGTCCTGACTTAAGGGATAGCCGCGCGCAGCTTCTCCCGGGCAGTGGGATGAAGGCTTCCATTGCCTGGGAGAGGCTGCGTGCGGCTAAGGGTCCCCAAGAGCCGCGCTCCCTTTAAAGAGTGGGGTTTTCGGCTTTTCCCCAAAGAGCCGCACACACGCTCCGCGCGGCTCTTTAAAGGGCGTGCTGAGCAGAGCCTCCCGCCTGCATTCACTCCGTAAGATGCACACACATTTCCCCTTACTTTTTAGGAGGAGAAAAGTGTGTCTTATAGAGCGAAAAATACGGTACTTGAGCTCTGAGAGGAGGGCAGGCAGGGAGGCTGCACCTGGGCTCATCTCCCACAACAAATGAAACAAAGCGATCCTCTCATTTCCCATCCACCCCTTCATTCATTCATTCATTCATTCCATCCATCCTCTCCTTTCACTGTGCATTTTTCTTGTTCTTGAGGCTCAAGATCACCTGATCATATGCACTTTCTCCAAGCCCATTTTGATCTTGCACGGGGGCATAAGCTGCCGCCATCTTAGGCACAGAGTAGTCATCCAAGCTTGGGTTGTAGGGGTATTCGTGGCCGATAGGGTCCTCGGGAGTGGCCTGCACCTTCCAGGCGTCCCCTGTAAACTCCTGAGGCTCATCGTACACCAGGTGGGCCAGAGCCTCTGGGTCATCATAGATGTGGTGCAGCCCCAGAGAGGCAGGGGACAGGCCCAACCCTCTGGTGCTGGCATGCAGACCGGCTGCCCCCGGTGGCTCCTCGGTGGTAGGCAAGGGGAAACAGCTGCCACCTGAGCTTCCCAACGACTTGGAGATGGCATCAAATGGCTCCGAGTACTCAGACATTGATTCCTGCTGGGGTTCTCGCCTGGGGTGGGCATCAGACCCCTCCATGTAGGGGCAGTTGGTGCTGGAGAGAGGGCAGCTGGCCGTGGGCTTGACTAACCTGCCCTTCGCGGGTCTTCCTTGCCAGGTGGACTCGAAGGAGAGGGATTTGGTGCCCGCAGTACGGAATGACTGCCCTTCTACCAGCACAGTGGCTTTCGCCCCCTGGGCACCTTCAACAGGCTTGGCTGGACTGGCGGCCCCGGCAAGAAGGGTGGCAACTGAAGATGCACTGATGGAGTTCCTCTGAGCATTGATGGCCCCTTCAATGACCTGGATGATCTCGCTGCCCTGCTTGGTGGCAAATTCAAAGCTGCCTTCTCCAGAGGCACATCTCCGCCCAGCTTCAAAGGAGAAGATGGCCTAGGAGAAGAAACACAAGGTCTCCTGGGGTCAGTCTGTAGGGAGGGACAAGTGGACCAGCAGGTGGAAATGCGCCTCTCTGCTGGGCAAAGTCAGGTGAGGCCCATCAAGGTAAGCAGAGAGTCGATGGGACCAGGTGAAAATGATGTATAGATGGTACTTAACCCCTGTAAAACTAGCTGTTGAATAAATGTTGAAATATACATTTATTAAGAAACCAGAAGCCTTTCTACTTGGAATAATAGGTTTGGAATTGCCCAAAAAAAGATGTTAGATTGTTTTTGTATGCCACAACTGCAGCTAGAATTTTGCTGGCCAAAAACGGGAAACTAAAAGAAGTGCCAACAGTGGAGGAATGGCAGATGAAGATGATGGATTTTGGGGAGCTAGCCAACCTGACCAGAAGAGTCCGTGACCAGAGGGAGGAGGAGCACCAAGAGGAGTGGAAGAAATTCAAATTTAGCTAAATATGTTAAGATAATATACCGTATTTTTCGCTCTATAAGACGCACCAGACCACAAGACGCACCTAGTTTTTGGAGGAGAAAAACAAAAAAAAATGTATATTCTGAATCTCAGAAGCCAGAACAGCAAGAGGGATCGCTGCACAGTGAAAGCAGCAATCCCTCTTGCTGTTCTGGCTTCTGGGATAGCTGCACAGCCTGCATTCGCTCCATAAGACGCACACACATTTCCCCTGACTTTTTAGGAGGGACAACGTGAGTCTTATAGAGCAAAAAATACGGTAAATAGAATCACTTGTGAGTACCAAATAGGCTTAGGATTTGAAAATGTGATGTGTAAAATACTATGTTAAAGTTAAAAATGAAAAGAAAGAAAGATGTTAATTGACCAAGTAAATTTTATGTGAAAATAATTTTGGAAAAGTTACAATGATTTATATGGAAACTCAGCCAGGGGAATTTGAGGAAGTCACCTAACAATGTTAATAAAAGTGGAACTACTATAATCAGGTTAAATGTTTGTCGGTTTGCTTGTTTGTTTTTTGATATTCTTTTTTTCTATCTGTTCGTTATAAATTTGGAAAACTAATAAAAAATGGGGGGGGGGGTCAATGGGACCAGGAGGCTAGGAGACGGGAGCTCCCATAACAACTCTCCATCTTCTAACAACATAGGAAGAGCCTTCTGGATTAGGCCAGGGACCCATCTAGTCCAGCGTCCTGTTCTCGCAGTGGTCAACCAGATGCCTCTATTAGGAAACCAGCAAGCAGGATTTGAGCCCAAGAACCACACCGCCTGTGGTTTCTGGCAACTAGTATTCATCAGCATTGCTGCCTCCAATTGAGGAGGCAGAGCAGAGCCACCATGGCTGGTAGCCATTGATAGCCCTCTCCTCCACGAATTTATCCAATCCTCTCTAAAAGCTATGGAAGTTGGTGGCCCTCACTGCTTCCCGTGGGACTTAAAATGCTCCTCTCTGCTAGGCAAAGCCAGGTGAGACTTAGGACCGCCACGGTTGGGTGGCAGATATTAGGTAGGACCAGGAAACTGTGAGGTGGGAGTTCCCATCACAGCCCTCCATCTTCACATCTGGTTCAGCCCAAAGACATCACCCTAAAGAACTCAAACATAGAATTGTAGAGCTGGAAGAGGCCCAACTGGTCATCTAATCCAAACCCCTGCAATACAGGACTTACTTCCTCTGCACGGTTCCTTCCCTGGGATTTGGGAAGAGAAGAATTCAGGGCATCCTGCAGGAGGCAGAGTGGAGGGGGGGGCAGGAAAGCCCCACCCAGCTGACACAAAACTTCCTCCAAAGACAGGAAATGGCTCTGCAAAATCATGTGTGATGGCTGGGATTCGGACTCGGATGCTGAACCTGAGGGATCCCAGGCTGCACAGGATTCCCCGCCTTCCGAACCAGCTGAGTCGGGGCTGGGGCCTGAGCCTGAAGGGTCCTCACCTGTGCTGGGTCCTCAGGTGCAGGCATCAGCTGAGCCTGCTCTGGCTCTTGAGGTGATGGAGGACCCATTGCCTGCAGGTGCTCCACTCTCAGCCCCGTTAGAGGAAGCTGAGGTTGCCACTGGGTCCAGTAACCCTCCAGCCTCTCCTGAGCTGCAGAGGCTCAGGGCAGAGAGGCGGAGGGAACTAAGTTCCCGCAGGAGCTCCAGGCCAGGAGGCGCGAGTCACCAGAGGATCGGGGCCGCCCTATGCCAGATAAAAGCCGCCCAGCCCCAGTCCCAAGTTGTGGGAGCAACATTGTTGGTTTCTAGTTCCTGCCTGAACCCTGTCCTGCTTTCCTGCCTGAGCTCCTTTCCCACCCTGGCTCCCTGCTTGCAAGCCTGTTCCTGACCACACCCGACTCCCTGCCCTGCACCCAGCTTCAGCTACTATGGACTGCCTCCACGTTCCACTTTCGACCACAGACCGGACTTGGACCTCGCCTTAGGTAACCCACGGGACCAGCACATCATGATTCCCCCACTACCACCCATTTCCCAGATTTGGCTCCTATCTCAGCTCCCTCCTCCGCTTCCCCAGGAGCGTACCATCTCCTACTGCCGCCCAAGGTGGGTGCACACTGTCAGTGGAAAACCAGGTGAGCAGGACAACCCTCCCTCCCTTAAACAGCCAGGAAGGAACAGCAAGGAGGCAGGGAGCAGAAACACATCTGGAAAGGAGGCACATCTGGGAGGCATGGTCAGTGGAAAGGAGGGCCACTGGCAACTTCCTATCCACACCACCAGGTCCGCTTAGGAACAGCAACTGTCTGGCATTGCACACCTGAAATGTGCTGCGCCGGAGACAAACACCCCACAGCCATTACCTTGTCATGACCGAATCTCCGCAGGAACTTGTACGGCCAGGTGTAGATCACTTCCCCCGCTTGCTTGTCCCGCAGCTCCAAGGCATCCGCTTTGGCACAGAGAAAGAACATGCCCCAGATCTGACAGCGCTCAGAGGCCTCGGTTGCCCTCACGGCCACGGGAAACTGCCTCTCAGCAGCTGGAAGGAAACAGAAGAACTTTAAAAGATCTTGGCTGCGGAATCAGGCCAATGGGCCCATCTAGTCCAGCGTCCTGTTCTTACGGTGGCCAACCAGATGCCCTAATGCAGGCATAGGCAAACTCGGCCCTCCAGATGTTTTGAGACTACAATTCCCATCATCCCTGACCACTGGTCCTGTTAGCTAGGGATGGTGGGAGTTGTAGTCCCAAAACATCTGGAGGGCCGAGTTTGCCTATGCCTGCCCTAGTGGGACACATGCAACTGGTATTCAGAAGCACTACTGCCTCGGAGGTAGGCATAGCCATCGTGGCAAGTGGCCCCCATTCTTTCCCTGTGGCAGCACCCACACTTTGGAACTCCCTGCCTATTGACATGCGGTGGGTTCCTTCTCTGTGCTCCTTTTCATCGCCTGCTAAAAAACATTTTTGTTTAGAGAAGCCTGCCCAGACATGTAGTATTCTGCTGTATGTTTTACTTAAATGCTGAGTTTACCTTCTGAATGTTTTTAATAGGTTTTTTTTAAATTTATTGCTTTATTCTCTTTGCAAACCTGCTTTGAAATGTTTTCTCCGTCTTTTTTACAATTGAGCGGTGCATAAATTTAATGAAATAAAATGGCATTCCGTGTCAACGCAGGTTTCTTTCCAATGTCCTGCCCCCAGCCCGCTTTCTAAGGTGCAGCTTCCACCCAAGGACACTGAAGGTGTTGTCAACAAAAATTGGCCTTATTCCCTTATGGGGGACACAAGAGCTCTTATAAAGTCCTTTGTAGGTTGTCCATCGGTAGGAGAAAATAACAGAGGCCAGCCAGAGAATATTGAGAAGCTAGTAAGCCTGATCTTTATTGATCTGTTGCAACAGGGTGCTCCCCTCACCCGCAGGAGGATGGAGGAGGACCCAGAACAAAGGTGTGCCCGCCCTTATATAGACTATTGGAATTGCCCACCCTCAATTGCCCACCCTCAAACTCCACATCACCCCCAGAAACATCATACATACATCACAGAAGGGGGCGGTCTAAAACAGAATCCTGAGTGTGTTGTTTATCTCCTGTCTGCCAGGTTACTAAAGGTAAAGGGACCCCTGACCGTTACGTCCAGTCATGGACGACTCTGGGGTTGCGGCGCTCATCTCGCTTTATTGGCCGAGGGAGCCGGCATACAGCTTCCGGGTCATGTGGCCAGCATGACTAAGCCGCTTCTGGCGAACCAGAGCAGCACATGGAAATACCGTTTACCTTCCCGCCGGAGCAGTACCTATTTATCTACTTGCACTTTGACGTGCTTTCGAACTGCTAGGTTGGCAGGAGCAGGGACCGAGCAATGGGAGCTTCTGTCGCTGGGATTCAAACCTTATAACTACTTACCGTATTTTTCGCTCTATAACACGCACCCGACCATAACACGCACGTAGTTTCTAGAGGAGGAAAATCCGTAGGCATGCCACCCGTAGGCATTTCCTCCATAACACGCACAGACATTTCCCCTTACTTTCTAGGAGGAAAAAGTGAGTGTTATGGTGCAAAAAATACGGTAATTCCTGAATCCAGGTCACAGGTCTCAGGCTCACCCTATTCACACCTTAAATGTGCCCTTAAAGCAGGATTTGTGAGCACAGAGACAATGGGCAGGTTTTTTCAGTTCTTCCCTCCTTGCAGAGAAACGTTTGGTCAGTTTGGGAGAGTCAAAATGGTTTCAGGACTGTCTTCCTGTACTGTTTCAGACATGCGGTTTAAGTATTTACGTACGAGTTTGCCTTGTACATTTAATTTATATATTTGAGACCTTAAATTCTTATAACAAGGACAAGTGGGGGGAGGGAGGAGGGCAGGAAATGGGGAAGGGACGATAAGTGCCTGGGGACTATCAGGCAGCCGTATCGGTGTGAGCCCTGCACGGCCCGCAAAACCACAGTCAGGAAGAGGGCAAGCGAAAGCTAAGGCAGATTTTCCATGACGCCGCCTCAGTCAGAGTGAGCACTTTACATGCCAGTTCTTGGAAGACAGGCTCCACTGTGGTACACGCTGCATGCATGCCTGTTGTTGTTTAGTCGTTTAGTCGTGTCTGGCTCTTCGTGACCCCATGGACCAGAGCACGCCAGGCACTCCTGTCTTCCACTGCCTCCCGCAGTTTGGTCAAACTCATGCTGGTAGCTTCGAGAACACTGTCCAACCCTCTCGTCCTCTGTCGTCCCCTTCTCCTTGTGCCCTCCATCTTTCCCAACATCAGGGTGAACTACACTACATAACACTTTACATGCCAGTTCTTGGAAGACAGGCTCCACTGTGGTACACGCTGCATGCATGCCTGTTGTTGTTTAGTCGTTTAGTCGTGTCTGGCTCTTCGTGACCCCATGGACCAGAGCACGCCAGGCACTCCTGTCTTCCACTGCCTCCCGCAGTTTGGTCAAACTCATGCTGGTAGCTTCGAGAACACTGTCCAACCCTCTCGTCCTCTGTCGTCCCCTTCTCCTTGTGCCCTCCATCTTTCCCAACATCAGGGTGAACTACACTACATAACACTTTACATGCCAGTTCTTGGAAGACAGGCTCCACTGTGGTACACGCTGCATGCATGCCTGTTGTTGTTTAGTCGTTTAGTCGTGTCTGGCTCTTCGTGACCCCATGGACCAGAGCACGCCAGGCACTCCTGTCTTCCACTGCCTCCCGCAGTTTGGTCAAACTCATGCTGGTAGCTTCGAGAACACTGTCCAACCCTCTCGTCCTCTGTCGTCCCCTTCTCCTTGTGCCCTCCATCTTTCCCAACATCAGGGTCTTTTCCAGGGAGTCTTCTCTTCTCCTGAGGGGGCCAAAGTCTTGGAGCCTCAGCTTCAGGATCTGTCCTTCCAGTGAGCACTCAGGGCTGATTTCCTTCAGAATGGAGAGGTTTGATCTTCTTGCAGTCCATGGGACTCTCAAGAGTCTCCTCCAGCACCATAATTCAAAAGCACCCATTCTTCGGCGATCAGCCTTCTTTATGGTCCAGCTCTCACTTCCATACATCACTAGCATGCATGCCTAGCCCCCACCTTTGAGCACAGAGCCCCAAGGAGAACAGAACATCGTCTTGCTTCAAACTCTGGAGCTCTAAGAGTAGTGCTGGGCAGCTGGAGTTGGAGAGCTGATCCTTTCGGTCTTTCCCCCCGACACTGAATCATGGAATTGTAGAAGTGGAAAAGACCGCCCGACCCCCAAAGGGCCATGCAGTCCAAACTCCTGCTATGCAGGAATCTCAGCTAAACGTAAATCTTGTTTACAAGGCCTCTCCTCCTCCCAGAGGGGAGAGGTTGTGAGCGGGAGCACCTTCCCGCAGGTGCAGGGAGGCGTGCTCAGCTCCCTGCTCCTGATTGCTTCTGCTGCCGCGGCCAAGCCTTCCAGCCGACCAATAGGGCCGGCTGGTGGGCGGGGCTAGCCGCATTTAAACAGCCGCGGCAGCGCTCAGCTCCCAGTCTGCTCCAGCTTTCTTCGGATCTCCTGCCCTCCCTCTTAGGTCAGCTTCTTTTGCGTATTGACCTTGCTATGGATTTCGTTTGGTTGCCTTGGTTGCCCAAGGGGCCCGGTAGGACTTTTTTTTTATCCATTTGGCAAATTGGCACCAGCCTCTTGGTTTTTCCGCCTACCTCGTAGCAATTCGTCACAGCTTTCTGGTATTGGCGGTTAGGCATTGGAATATGTGTGCTGTGTTGGAGGATTGGGTATGCGCCATCATCTACCCCTCATCTTTTCGGTATTCCGTTAAAGGAATCCGGCGGTCGTGGATCCTGTCCGATGCCCTGCTGGTGGCCAGGGCCATGGCACAACCCCCGGTGATGTCATGGGGGAGCTTCCAGTTGTATTTGCATCAACAAGCTCCTCCCATTGGTCCTGTATACCTGAAGGAGCGTCTCCACCCCCATCGTTCTGCCCGGACACTGAGGTCCAGCTCCGAGGGCCTTCTGACGGTTCCCTCATTGCAAGAAGTGAGGTTACAGGGAACCAGACAGAGGGCCTTCTTGGTAGTGGCACCTGCCCTATGGAAAACCCTCCCACCAGATGTGAAGTAAATAAGCAGCTATCTTATCTTTAAAAGACATCTGAAGGCAGCCCTGTTTAGGGAAGTTTTTGATATTTAATGCTGTATTGTTTTTAATACTCGATTGGAAGCCGCCCAGAGTGGATAGGAAAACTCACCCCGATGGGCGGGGTATAAATATATTATTATTATTAACCCTGATATGACTCCCGGCTCTGCGGGGTGGAGTCTTGTATTGCTGTTTCATCCAGTGCCTAAGCCAATACTACTCACATTCTGTAACCAATAAAAGTTGTGGCCTAATTTTGCCCATTAACCTAAAATAATGTGTCTGTTGTGATAGGAATTTTATGGTCTTAGATATATAGTAATGTTCATAACTGCACATACATAGATCAGCACAGGAAAGCCAACCTGGAACCATTTTGATTCCTAAACTGACCAAATCCTTTCTCTGCAAGGTTAAAAATGGAAAAGCCTCCCCATTGTCTCTTCCTTCACAAATCCTGTCTTAATCTGTGTTTGAATAAGGTGTGAGCCTGTGACCTGGCCCAGGAAATAAGTATCTTACCACTACAAAAGAATGGCCAGGCTCCCCAGAAATCCAATCAAGCAACTTGCCAGACAGGAGATAAACTGGGACAGGAGAAAAACAACATTTAAATTTCTGTGATGTAGGTGGGATGTATCTGAGGGGTGGTCTTAGGTTACACCCCTTCTGTGATGTATGCATAATGTTTCTGGGGGTGGTCTTGATCTAGAGGATGGGAATTTCAAAAGTCTTTCTAAGGCCTTGCAGGCCATTGTTCTAGGTCCTCTTCCTCTCCTGCGAGTGAGGGGAGCACCCTGTTGCAACAGATCAATAAAGATCAAGCTTACTAGCTGCTTTGCTTCTCAATATTCTCTGGTTGGCCTCTGTTATTTTCTCCTACCAATAGGGAACCTATGTAAGGACTCTATATGGGCTCTTGGATACCCCATAAGGGAAAAGGGCAAAATTTTTATTTACAACACTGTGTGTCTTATTATAATTCTATGCGGGTGGGGGATCCTCGACTCACAACACAAGGACCCTCTCTCGATGGCGGCAGCCCCTTCCTCTTTGCTCCCTGCCCAACTCGGGGTCTCTTGCTCTCCCCTCCTACCTTTGCAGGTGGTGCTGTACAGGGAATTCTCTTCCATGGAGAGAGCAGTGGGAGACGTGGCCTTGCCCTTCAGGAGTTCCTTCTCCAGCATCACTTTCCAGTCTTCAGTGCTTCTCTAAAACCCAAAGAGAACATATTGTTACCAGAAAACAGCGGGGTGTGTGGTTTCTACAGCCCAGCTCCCCATTAAGGGACTCAAGGGTCCCCCAAGTTCCATATCAGAGGAACCTCAGAGAAGCATCAGCTGAGGCAGGATCCTGTGAAAGCAAGGCAGATCTTTATTTTCCTGTTACAACAAAAGTCTCCTCCACACCTTAGGTAGGAGGAGAGGACCCTGAACAAAGGTGTGAAAGAACTTTTAAAGAAATTTCCCAGCCCCTGAGCCAAGGACCACCCAAAAGCATCCTGCATGGGTCACAGAAAGAAGCAGTCTACAACAGAAATTTGAGAGAGTGGCTTGTCTCCTGTCTGTCAAGATATCTGTTGATGTTTTTTGCTGATGGCCCTATCTTGGTCAGTCTGGGCCATCCTTTTGAAATGGTAAATATCCCGAATCCTTTCACAAATTCACACCTATTGATACAAAGGAAATGCTCTGTTGACTGGTCTGCTCTGCTCAACAGATACTTGCCAGGCCGGTTTTGCAGAGGGATAAGCCCCTTCATTCCAAGCAGTTAGCTGTTTTTCACTTGTAAATCCTGTAAATAAACAATCTAGAAAGGCGTTTTTCCTGCTACCAAAGAGAAATATTTGAGGTGAGAGTCCAAATGGCTCCGGGATTGCTCTCCTGCACCCAGTGGCGTAGCGTGGGGGGTGCCAGGGGTGCCGGCCGCACCGGGCGCAACATTTGGGGGGGCGCGTTTGGCCGGCCCTCCTGGAGGAAGCAGGAACCCCACTGTCCTCGGACCTCCTCCGAAGGCTGGCGGTGGGGCGGAGAGACCTTCTCCCCGTGCCAGCCTTCGGAAGGCTGCTCCAAAGCCTGGCGGCGGGAGGAGGTTTCTCTGCCCCACCGCCAGCCTTCGGAAGGCTCCTCCGAAGCCTGGCGGTGGGGCGGAGAGACCTTCTCCCCGCGCCAGCCTTCGGATGGCTGCTCCGAAGCCTGGCGGTGGGGCGGAGAGACCTTCTCCCCGCGCCAGCCTTCGGAAGGATGCTCCGAAGCCTGGCGGTGGGGCGGAGAGACCTTCTCCCCGCGCCAGCCTTCGGAAGGATGCTCCGAAGCCTGGCGGTGGGGCGGAGAGACCTTCTCCCCGCGCCAGCCTTCGGATGGCTGTCCTGAAGACTTGTGGTGGGAGCAGTGGCATAGCGTGGGGGGTGCAGGGGGGCCTGCTGCACCTGGCGCAACATCTGGGGGGGGCGCGGAAGAGACTCGAGTGCTAAAATCCACGGGTTAGGGGGCGCAAATTACTTGCCTTGCCCCGGGTTAGGGGGCGCAAATTACTTGCCTTGCCCCGGGTGCTGAGAACCCATGCTACGTCACTGCCTGCACCATTTGAAATTATGGTTTATGTACCTATGTGTGTGCGCCCACCCTGTGTCTTTATGAACATTTATTTTATTGTTTCGACACCTTAGAATTAGAGGGGTTTGTGCATGCTTTGGTTGTTTCTCACAAATATAAGAAGAGCCCTCTGCTGGATGGGGCCAAAGGGGGCCCATCTAGTCTGGCATCCTGTCCTCATGGTGGGGTGTTCCCTCAGCCTCCTCCCCTCTCCTTGGGAGTCCTCAGGGCAGCCACTGCTGCCATCCTGGTCTCTGGGCTATATCCCCTGCCCCAGAGAGAGGTGCCCCACAGGGGCCTGGGCCAGCTCCAGAGGCACCATTTGCCTGGGGAGCTTATAGCCAGGGCTGCTGCAACCAACAGTCGCACAAGCCTTTGGGAGGCAGAAACATGGCATCCAAGGAAGGAGGGAAGGAAAGAGGGACAGAGGCCAGTGTTGCCCACTGCACCCCTGACCATCATTCAGGTGCCCCAGGGTACCACAACACACTGGTTAAAAACCATTGGTTTAGACTCACAGCGGTTCTCAACCTGTGGGTCCCCAGATGTGGTTGGACTACAACTCCCATCATCCCTGAGCTCTGGCCTTGCTAGCTAGGGATGATGGGAGTTGTAGTCCAACAACATCTGGGGACCCACAGGTTGAGAACCGCTGCACCTCAAAGGGAATCCCAGAAGCAGGATATGAACACAACAACAGCCCTCTCCCCTCCTGCAGTTTCCAGCAGCTGGTATCCAGACGCATTGCTGGCTCCGACTGCGGAGGGCAAAGCACAGCCCCCATAGCTAGGAGCCATCCATATTATTATAAGAATTCTAAGGTCTCAAATATAAAATAAATATTCTTAAATGCACACATATCTACAGTAAATATATGAACTAAGTGTCTCAAATAGTAAGGGAGAGCAATCCTGAAGCCATTTTGATTCTCCCAATGACCTCAAATATTTCTCTGCAGTGAGGGAGGCAAATGGGGAAAGCCTTCCCATTCTCTTTTTGCTTGCAAATCCTGTCTTTAGGGCGTATTTGTGTCTGAATAGGGTGAGCCTGTGACCTGGACTCAGGAACTAAAGTATTCACAAAAGAATGGCCAGGCTGCCCAGGTAAAGCAATCAGCGACCATTATCAGGTATCCTGCCAGACAGGATTTCTGCTGTAGACCACCTCCTTCTGTGATATATGTATGATGTTTTGTGGGGTGGTCTTGGGCAATTTCAAAAGTCTATATAAGGGCTTGGGCACCATTGTTCAGGGTTCTCCCTCTTGTGTGGGGTGAGCGGGGACCTTGTTGCAACAGTTTAATAAAGTTCAAGCTTACTAGCCGCTTTGCTTCTCAATATACTCTGCTTGGCCTCTGTTATTTTCTCCTACCGATAGGGCTCTATACAGGTTCTTGGATACCCCATAAGGGAAAAGGAGGTGGTTTTTTCTTTTAACAATAGCCTCTTCCGTGAATTTGTCTAATCCTCTGTTAAAGCCATCTCTGGTTTCCAGTCAGAATCCTCAACAAGTGTTTCCCCTATTTTCCCCAACATAATGTCACAATGTATGGTTGCATAAGTTTTGTTTAAATCAGTTCTCCAGAGCTTTTGCTTTAATTTAAACAAAACTCGATACATTCCCTAATTCATCTTGCTTTCTTCTTACTCTTGCAAAAAACACAACCCTCCCCTGCAATCTTTCCCTTTAACTGACTAACTTTGTTCTTTATGACATTGTCTGTTGCTGTACACCTGTATTGAAGCTACTGCATGGAACTGTACTAAAAGCTGGTAAGATAAAGGTAAGGGGACCCCTGACCATTAGGTCCAGTCGCAGACGACTCTGGGGTTGCGGCGCTCATCTCGCTTTATTGGCCGAGGGAGCCGGCGTACAGCTTCTGGGTCATGTGGCCAGCATGACTAAGCCGCTTCTGGAGAACCAGAGCAGCGCACGGAAACACCGTTTACCTTCCCGCTGGAGTGCTACCTATTTATCTACTTGCAATTTGACGTGCTTTTGAACTGCTAGGTTCGCAGGAGCTGGGACTGAGAAATGGAAGCTCACCCCGTCGTGGGGATTTGAACCGCCGACCTTCAGATCGGCAAGTCCTAGGCTCTGTGGTTTAACCCACAGCACCACCCGCGTCCCTAAAAGCTGGTAGTTTTTTAAAATTAATAAAAATTGTGCTCTATTGAAGGGGAAAAAAAGCAATCTTTGGTTGGGGGTCATCATCACTGCCTCCTGCGACAAGGCGTTCCAAAGTTTAACTATATGTGAAGAAGGATTTCATTTCGTCAGCTCTCTGACAGACCATGGGCCAGTGAAAGGCAGTTTCTAAACTGCTACACACACAGGATGATGAGGTGCAGCTTTCCACACCTCCCTCTGCATGAGACATGACCTGTACTACCGAGTGCCATTTTCCTCACAGTGAAAGCAAGCTTGCACAGCTCCAGGATCCAGGCCTCCGCCTCGGCCCTCTCAGCAGCCAGCAGGTAGCATTTCTCGGTGGTCTCCAGGAAGAAAGGCGCTGTGTCCTTGGGGCTGCCGGTCTCTCCACCTGCCTCAGCCACCTGCACACAGTCCTCCAACTTGATGATGCGTCTGCTGCTCTCCCCTTTCTTGGCTTTCTCCGCTGACTCCAGGAGCTCAAGGCGGGCCGGGGCACAGGCACTTTCCCTGTACAGGACAGCCCAGAACTTCCGCCATTTCTGAGGGGGAGAAAAAATGCACAGGAAGGTTTGTTTCTCTAGTCATAAAAAAAACCTTTCTATACTGCAAAAGCAGAGACATCACCTTGCCGACAAAGGTCTGTATAGTTAAAGTTATGGTTTTCCCAGTAGTGATGTATGGAAGTGAGAGCTGGACCATAAAGAAGGCTGATCGCCGAAGAATGGATGCTTTTGAATTATGGTGCTGGAGGAGACTCTTGAGAGTCCCATGGACTGCAAGAAGATCAAACCTCTCCATTCTCAAGGAAATCAGCCCTGAGTGCTCACTGGAAGGACAGATCCTGAAGCTGAGGCTCCAATACTTTGGCCACCTCATGAGAAGAGAAGACTCCCTGGAAAAGACTGTGATGTTGGGAAAGATGGAGGGCACAAGGAGAAGGGGACAACAGAGGACGAGAGGGTTGGACAGTGTTCTCGAAGCTACCAGCATGAGTTTGACCAAACTGCGGGAGGCAGTGGAAGACAGGAGTGCCTGGTGTGCTCTGGTCCATGGGGTCACAAAGAGTCGGACACAACTAAACGACTAAACAACAACAACAACCAGCGGCGTAGCGAGGGTTGTCAGCACTCGGGGCAAGGCAAGTAATTTGCACCCCCTAACCCCTAACCTGCCGCCGCTGCCAGCTTCTTCTTGCTGCTGCCTGGTCTGGTCTGGTGTGGTTCTCTCCCGCGCTCAGCACTGCGCTGGGCGGCCGCTGCACTGTCCCTCCCCCAGATAGTCCCTCGCTCTCTCTCCGCACCGCACGCCTGGCACCCACCCCCTCCACAGTGGGCGGCGACCCAGCGGCTCGGATTCGCACAGCCAGCACTGCAGTGAGAGAGAGAGAGAGAGCCAGGTAGGGGCAGAGAGCTGCGAGTGTGAGCGCGCCCCCCCCAGATGTTGCGCCCGGTGCGGCCGGGCCCCCCTGCACCCCCCACGCTATGCCACTGACAACAACAACAACGTTTGAAAGAAGTGCTAAGGTATTTAAGCCCTGTGTTCAGCTCCTGCCTATGGAAAGGCTGGGCTCTATCCAGCCTGATCCTTGAAAGACTCAGGGCCAGCCTGCGCGTTGACGAAATTCACCTGTTTTCTTTCTCTTCGTTAAGAGTATTTTTCATTTGCCCTTTATCAAGCAATTCCCTGGGTGAGTTACAATAATTTATACATTCGGAGGCAAACTGGGGCCAAATTTCAGAGGGAGCAGAGCAATTTTTAAAGGGTTTTAAAAGGACGGGAGAGGCAAGATATCTGGAGCCTGGTGGAAGTGATCCCTGAGCTTCTAGCCTAAAGCAAAAAAGGAGGTTCGAGGCTGGAGAAGGACCAGCTGGTCTTTTTTCTTTTGCTAAATTGTATTAATTTATTAACAACAACAAGAAGAAGAAGTGCAAGCATAACAAAAACAAAAAGGAATACAGAATGTAAACCATAAAGCATCACAGCCTGTAAGGACAAAAATAGACAGATCCAGCAGAGCTCCAAAGGAATAATAAAGTATTAACTCATACAAAGGTTCCATTTACAAATCATTAATATGTGTAAATATAAAATCATTCCCCACTTGTGAGTTCCATCATTATTGAGATGAAAGGTTCTAGTCTTAAATGTCTGAGCCAGACATTTACCTACACTGGTGGCAGTGCCGAAGTTACGTATAAGCTACACAAGCTATAGCTTAGGGCCCCATTCTCTCGGGGGGGCCCCAAAAAATAAAGGAAAAACAACAACTGGGTGTACATTTCCAAAATATAAGATAAAAAACAAATAAAAGAAAACCTACATACAGCAACAGTGTTTTGTGTTGTGTAGGCTCCTATGATGTAAGTAATGGGCCGCTCCTGCTCACTAAAATATCACTGGTTTGCTCATTTCTATATCAATTACTTTGAAAAAATACATTTTTTGTTATGTGCAAATGGCTTTAGATACCTATTAGGTCCATAAATTACCATATAGCATATATTCAACACAAAAAACAGCAACAATTTGTTGTTGACAAAGGACAGCTGGATATATAAAGAGCTCCATTACCTTCAATAGCTTAGAGCAGGGGTCTGCAACCTTTAAGACAAAAAGAGCCACTTGGACCCGTTTCTGAAGAAAAAACAGCAACTGGGAGCCGCAAAACCATTGCGACATTTAAAACAAATATATCTCCGGAGCCATGATCTGACAGCGGGCGGGAAGGTGACGCCGGGACGGTGCGTGACTAACGCACGCACCGCCCCCATGCAACGTCACAGCCAGTACAGCGCCCGCCACAGTGAGGAGTGTCGGGGCGCACAATGCGCCTCCTCCCCTCGCTAGTATCCGCCCCGGAGCCGCAGCAAAGATGTAAAAGAGCCGCATGCGGCTCCGGAGCCGCAGGTTGCAGACCCCTGGCTTAGGGCTTCATCTAATCTAAATCCGGCCCTGACTGGTGGCCATGAGTGACCACAACTCTCAGATTTGGCATAAGAAATGAAATAATGCTCTCTGTCTCTCTTTCTATATATATTTTCACACTCTGCCCTTTAGATACTTTTAGTTTATGATGTATCTATTCAAGAAGGGCAATTTGCCAAACCCTTGAACACCAGCAATCCAAATTCTTAAGATGAAAGGCCTTACAGAGTTTGTCAATTCAGCCCTGAGCTGCTGCTGTTAGGAGAGATGAGAAATCAGTTCTTTGCTTTTCAAATCCTGTTTGGTTTCCATAGACAGGTTCAACAGAGCCAGGTGCAAAAATGGAACAATAATTTGTTTGGGTATCTCGAAATCAAAGAAAGGCTCTGCTAAAGAGAATTCATTAATACATGAAACATTATTAAAAAACAACAAAAATTACTATCTAAAATGTACAGTGGTGCCTCACAAGATGAAATCAATCCGTTCCGCGAGTCTCTTCGCCTTGCGGTTTTTTCGTCTTGCGAAGCACAGCTATTAGCGGCTTAGCGGCTATTAGCGGCTTAGCGGCTATTAACGGCTTAGCGGCTTAGCGGCTATTAACGGCTTAGGGGCTTTAAGAAAAAGGAAACAAACTCGCAAAAACTCGCAAGACGTTTCGTCTTGCAAAGCAAGCCCATAGAGAAATTCGTCTTGCGGAACGACTCAAAAAACAGAAAACTCTTTCGTCTTGCGCGTTTTTCGTCTTGCGAGGCATTCGTCTTGCGAGGTACCACTGTACATTTTAGATTGCTAGATTTGGACATGATTGACATGGAAGTGAAAGAGACAATGATTAAATGGGCACAAGACTTCGGCCACACAATGTATTTAGAGCAAAGGGAGAAACTTTGGCAGGAAGATATAAGGTTTACTGCCTGTAGTACAATAAAAGAAAATTTCATCAAAATGTTCTACAGGTGGTATTTAACACCAGTCAAATTAGCAAAAATCTATAAACTGAAATCCAACCTCTGTTGGAAATGCAACAAGGAAGCTGGTACAACAAAGCATATGTGGTGGAGTTGCACCCCGATTAAGTACTTCTGGGGAGAAATACATGAGGAGTTGAAAAAAATGCTTAAAATCCCATTAACGAAAAAACCAGAGGCTTACCTACTGGGCTTCCTTTTAGGAAAAGAAATACCAAAATCGGAAAAAGAATTTTCTTATATGCGACCACCACAGCCAGGATAGTAATAGCGTCTAAATGGAAAGCTAAAGAACTACCTACCAAGGAGGAATGGCTTCTCAAATTAAATGAATATTTAAAATTGGCTAAATGAAGACACAAGATTTACCCACTCTGGAAGAATGGCAGATGAAGATGATGGACTATATGGAATTGGCAGAAATGACTGGCAGAATCCGAGACCAGGGAGAAGAAACGGCGGAAGAAGACTGGAAGAAATTTAAAGACTATTTGCAGAAATACTGTAAAATTAATGAATGTTAAAATGATGTTGGACTGAAAATAAGTGGTTTTGGTATTAAGGCTAATAAGAATATGTAAATATAGATAGTTATATGGATGAAAATATATAGTTATAATAGGTCAAGAATACAGAGTAAAGATAAATGAAAGAGGGTAAGGATTTGCTGAAAGGACTTTGTAAATGGGAATACAAAAAGGGGAGGTGTGAGGAGGTCAAGGAAATAAGCAAATGAACTTAAAGATATTGAAAAATGGATTATTTCTTTTCTAGAATTTTTTTTCCTTTTTTTATTTTTTCAACTATCTTTTTTTGTATTTTGTGTGTGTAATTGTTGGTTTAATTATTTTTAATTTTTAAAATTTATGTTTAGTGTAAAATCTCAATAAATATTTTTTTTAAAAAAAATAAAATTGGCTAAATGAACAGCATCCATACGACAGCAATCAAAACAAAAACTAAAAAAATGAATGGCAATGCTTTGATGATTATATGACAAAATATTGCTCTTAAGAAGACATGCTAATATGCTCAGATTAAGAATGTAAATGCATCAAAACAATAAATTGTTTGGGTATCAAAGACATCTTAGCGAACACCTTGTTCCAACATTCAGCGAGGAGAAGCCAGTCTTACCTTCCCAAAGGTCTGGTGCTGGAGCAGGTAGAGGAAGCCTTTCTTCACCACTGTCTCTTCCATGGTCAAGGAGGAGCAGCGGCAGCAGCAGGTGGGGACACACAACGTCTCCTTGGCCCCACTCCTGGCCTCTCTGTGGGTGCGCCGCGCACTCAGCACTGCTCAACAAGGCTCCGTTTTCCTTCCTCCACCACCCTTTCTCTTTCTCTTTTTCTAAAAAGCGCTTTCACATCAGCTTCCTGTGGTTGCGGTCTCATCGAGAAGGGCAGAAGCTGAAGACACAGATCACTGTGCCATATGTACACAGAGAAAAGTATTTCTCCCTCTCGCTCAGCAATAGAACTCCTGGACACCCAATGAAGCTGAAGGTTGTAAAATTCAAGGCAGATGGAAGGTAGTAGGTCTTCATGCAGTGCATACATGTGGCTTAGGGCTTTCGAATCTATGGGACTGCCTCTCCTGGTATGCCCCGCAGAGGACCTTAAGGTCCATGAATAACCATAGTTTAGAGGTCCCGGGCCCTAAGGAAGTCAGACTATCCTCCACCAGGGCCAGGGCCTTTTCAGTGATGGCTCCAAACTGGTGGAGTGCTGTGTCCCATGAGACTAGGGCCCTTCAGGATTTAATCTCCTTCCGTCAGGCCTGTAAGACAGAGCTATTCTGCCTGGCCTTTAATTTGAATTCAGCCTGATCTTTTATTTTCCTTCCCTTCCCTTCCCTTCCCTTCCCCTCCCCTTTTTATGAAGATCACCCACTCTGAGACCCCACAGCAAATTCTCCCCTGGCATCCTTGCTGGCCCAAGTAGGACCAATTCAGCCAGATAGCCCTGGGGGTTATCTGATTGATTTTTGATTTATATTGTTATTCATGTTATTATACTGTATTTTATGCTGCTTTTATAATTAAGTGTTTTAAAGTGTTTTAAATTTGTTGTTAGCTGCCCTGAGCCTGGTTTTTGAACCGGGAAGGGCAGGGTATAAAATAATAATAATAATAATAATAATAATAATAATAATAATAATAACAACAACAACAACAACAACAACAACAACAACAACAACAACAACAACAACAACAATGATGGAACTCACACCCACATGAGGCAGTGGTGGCTTCCAACTTGAATAGCTATAAAAGGTAAAGGTAAAGGGACCCCTGACCATTAGGTCCAGTCATGACCGACTCTGGGGTTGCGGCGCTCATCTCACTTTATTGGCCAAGGGAGCCGGTGTACAGCTTCCGGGTCATGTGGCCAGCATGACTAAGCCACTTCTGGCGAACGAGAGCAGCGCACGGAAACGCCATTTACCTTCCCTCCGGAGTGGTACCTATTTATCTACTTGCACTTTGACGTGCTTTCGAACTGCTAGGTTGGCAGGAGCAGGGACCGAACAATGGGAGCTCACCCCATCGCAGGGATTTGAACCGCCAACCTTCTGATCAGCAAGTCCTAGGCTCTGTGGTTTAACCCACAGCGCCACCCGAGTCCCTAGCTATAAAAGAGGATGAGGCAAATTCATGGAGGAGAGACCTATGAACTAGCCATGACAACTGTCTACAGCTGGAAGCAACAATGCTTCTGAAGGCCAGTTGCTGGAAACCACAGGAAGGGAGATTGTTCTTGTGTTCGAATCCTTCTTGCTGGTTTCCCACAAGCACCTAGTTGTTCACTGTGAGAACAGGATGCTGGACAAGATAGGCCATTAGCCTGATGCAACTGGCTCTTCTGATGTCCTTACGTTAGCCCTCTAAAAGACAGGGGGCTGGGCTGGAGGGTCCGTGGGATTGCTTCCAACTGTACTCATGGATCCTCCTCCGTCCACAGCGTTAAGGGATTCTGGCCGACTCCACAGCCAACGCAGATCTCCGTACCGGGAGAAATTCACACAGGAGTATTTCAGTTGACACAGAAGAGCCCTGCAGCTGCATCAGATCCAAGATTTCCACAACGGTGAAGCAGGAGCCACAATGGGAAGCCCACCAGCGGGTCCCAAGCACAAGATCCCTCTCTGGCAGTTGCTCCAAAGCGACTGGTATCCAGGGGCAGATTGTCTCAAGCAATTAAGACATAATGTAGACATCATGGTTGGTAGCCACCAACAGCCTTATTTGTTGTTGTTGTTTAGTCGTTTAGTCATGTCCGCCTCTTCATGACGCCATGGACCAGAGCACGCCAGGCAGTGGCGTAGCGTGGGGGGTGCAGGGGGGGCCGGCCGCACCGGGCGCAACATCTGGGGGTTAGGGTTAGGGGGCGCAAATCCACGGGTTAGGGGGCGCAAATTACTTGCCTTGCCCCGGGTGCTGACAACCCACGCTACGCCACTGACGCCAGGCACTCCTGTCTTCCACTGCCTCCCGCAGTTTGGTCAGACTCATGCTGGTAGCTTCGAGAACACTATCCAACCATCTCATCCTCTGTCATCCCCTTCTCCTTGTGCCCTCCATCTTTCCCAACATCAGGATCTTTTCCAGGGAGTCTTCTCTTCTCATGAGGTGGCCAAAGTATTGGAACCTTAGCTTCAGGATCTGTCCTTCCAGTGAGCACTCAGGGCTGATTTCCTTCAGAATGGAGAGGTTTGATCTTCTTGCAGTCCATGGGACGCTCAAGAGTCTCCTCCAGCACCATAATTCAAAAGCATCAATATGGAAGTGAAAGCTGGACCATAAAGAAGGCTGATTGCCGAAGAATTGATGCTTTTGAATTGATGCCTTATTACCCTCCCTGAAATTGTCTAATTCCCTTTTAAAGCCATCACCACATACAGTGGTACCTTGGGTTACAGACGCTTCAGGTTACAGACACTTCAGGTTACAGACTCCGCTAACCCAGAAATAGTACCTCAGGTTAAGAACTTTGCTTCAGGATGAGAACAGAAATTGTGCAGCGGCGGCAGGAGGCCCCATTAGCTAAAGTAGTACCTCAGGTTAAGAACAGTTTCTGGGTAAGAACGGACCTCTAGAACGAATTAAGTTCTTAACCCAAGGTACCACTGTATAATAATAATAATAATAATAATAATAATAATAATAATAATAATAATAATAATAATATACCCCAGCCAGCCACTCTGAACAGCTTTCAAGTTCCAACCTAATATAAAAACACAACTTAGTGAACAGGGGGCCTGTACACTTTAAAAAAACACAAAACACCAATCCGTGCCCCCAACGCAGCATCTAAAAGACACAACACAAATAGGAAAGGGAGTGGGATGGAAAGCAAGCGAAATTAGCCCCCCAGTTAACAAAGATATGGAGTTCTACTCCTGTCCTTGAAGCTTTTAGAACGTAGACAGAGGAGGGAGGGGAGGTGACAAATGTGATCTGCTGGCCTGTACACAGAGCCCTGCTCCCTCTGCTGCGGAGTCAAATAGTTTTATTTGAATTCATGATGCCTGCCTGACTACTACACTCAGTGCTGTCCAATTCCCCAAATATTTTTCTGCAGGCTTCTATATATCCATAGACTGCTGCCTTGCCTTGGTAATGGACTGGATGAGAGCCAACAAACTGAAGCTCAATCCAGATAAGACGGAGGCACTGTTAGCGGGCGGTTCTTTAGACCCGATGGATGGGAGGTTGCCTTGATATGGTTACACTGCCTTTGAAGGAATGGGTGTGCAGCTTGTGAGAACTTCTGGATCCTTTGCTGTCACTTTGAGTTCCCGTGGCAAAAAAGAGTGACCAATAAATTTAATAAATAAGAATAATGCATGCATGCACAAGCTGTAAGGCAAATTGCAGCAGGCATTGCTCCCTGTGTACAGATGACAAGGGGGCTCTGCATAATTTCCTGAGCTTCACAAAGAGAATTTCTAAATATATATATATTTAGATGTAAAATCTTGGCAAACAGCTTCTGATGTTAACTGGGGGAGGCGGGAGGCTTGGAGAATGATATGCGTACAGTCATACCTCGGGTTACAGACGCTTCAGGTTGTGTTTTTTTGGGTTACGGACCGCCAAAACCTGGAAGTACCAGAACGGGAATGGCAGATGAAGCTGATTGACTGTATGGGGCTGGCAGAAATGACTGGCAGAATCCGTGACCAGGGAGAAGAGTCGGCAGAAGAGGACTGGAAAAAATTTAAGGACTATCTACAAAAATACTGTAAAATTAAGGAATGTTGAATGATGTTGGATTGAAATTAAGTGGTTTCTAGCTGTAATGGTATAAAGGAATATGATAAAATGGTTTTCTTTTTATAAGCAAGAATTTAAAGTTATAATAACCTAAGATGTTGGAGAGAAAATAAGGTGTGTGTGTGTGTTTTTTCTTTTAAGCTGCAATGCTTTGAGATAAGGATTTGCTGCATAAATAATTTGAACTGGGTATACAAGAAGGGGAGGTATGAGGAGGTCAGGGAAATATGTTATAAGAAAATAAGTTGTGAAATTTAAGTGTTTTTAATGTTTTTTATGTTTGCTTTTTTCTTTTTGTTTGTAAAAAATTGGAAACTCTAATAAATATTTATTTTTTAAAAAAGGAAGGACCAGAAAGGGTTACTTCCGGGTTCCGGCAGTTGCACATGCGCAGAAGCACCAAATTGCAACCCGCGCGTGCGCAGACACGCCGCTGCAGATTGCGGACAGTGCGAGTTGCGAGCGTGCATCCTGCACGGATCACGTTCGCAACCTGAGGGTCCACTGTACTTGGTTTCCTTCACCAGCTGAATGGAAAACATGTTAAAGGGTAGATTGGCTGTTTGAGCCCTGGGCCTCTGAGATGGCCTGGTGGGAAGCCAGGAGGTCAGAAAGGGATCAACGGAAGCAGCTAGTGGGGACATCTGGAAAGAGTGGTGGGGGGACTCTCTGAGAGAGGGGGTCCCACTCAAAGGTCATAGAATCGTAGAACTGTAGAGTTGGAAGAGACCCAAAAAAATGTCTAGTCCAGCTCCTGCAATGCAGGAATCCAAGAACTACAAACAGTGGCGTAGCGTGGGGGGTGCAGGGGGGGGGCCGGCCGCACCGGGCGCAACATCTGGGGGTTAGGGTTTGGGGGCGCAAATCCACGGGTTAGGGGGCGCAAATCCACGGGTTAGGGGGCGCAAATCCACGGGTTAGGGGGCGCAAATTACTTGCCTTGCCCCGGGTGCTGACAACCCACGCTATGCCACTGACTACAAAGCTTAGGGGTGGCATTGCCATACCAGAACACACACACACACACACACACACCCAGTACTGTTCCCTGGATCCCGCCCCCCACTCTATCTTTATCCTAGAGGTGGCCAGCATGTTGCAGCTGCCCAATGTTGTTGCACTACAACTCCCAGACTGCCTGGTGCGGGTGGGAGTTGTAGTCCAAGGGCACCTAGAGAGCACCAGGCTGGCAAAGGCTTACGGATCTCTTAGAACACACACAAGATGATGGCATTTCTCTGCCCAGAAACAGCCTCTTATTTATACCCGCCAAGTGGATAGGACAGAAAGTGTTACAGGTCTCCCAGGAAGAATATTTAATAGCTGGTTGTTTTCATTCCCTGCTCGCTCATAAAGCAAATGCAGCCCACACTTCGCTGGAAAGGCAAGCCTTTCTCCTCCGCCCTCCTTTGCTCTCGCCCTCCCCTTCCCGCTCTTCCACCTTCACAACCAAGAGAGGTGCCCTGCCAGGAGGGCCCAGAGGGCCAACACACTTCTGTCATGCTCAGGCCTCAAAAGAAGGGTGGGGCATCCCTAAAGAGAGTGGGTGGCGCTGTGGTCTAAACCACTGAGCCTCTTGGGCTTGCCAATCAGAAGGTCAGTAGTTCGAATCCGTGCAATGGGGTGAGCTCCCACTGCTCTGTCCCAGCTTCTGCCAACCTAGCAGTTTGAAAGCATACCAGTGTGAGTGGATAAATAGGTACTGCTGTGGCGGAAAGGTAAATGGTGTTTCCATGTGCTCTGGCACTCATCATGGTGTCCCATCGCACCAGAAGCTGTTCAATCATGCTGGCCACATGACCCAGAAAGCTGTCTGTGGACAAACACCAGCTCCCTCGGTCTGAAGGAGAGATGAGCGCCACACCCCATAGTCGCCTTTGACTGGACTTAACCTTCCAGGGGTCTTTTACTTTTTCTAGAGCATCCCTCCTCTGTCCCATAGCCAATACAGTGGTACCTCAGGTTAAGTGCTTAATTCATTCTGGAGGTCCGTTCTTAACCTGAAACTGTTCTTAACCTGAAGCACCACTTTAGCTAATGGGGCCTCGTGCTGCTGCCGCGCCGCCGGAGCACGATTTCTGTTCTCATCCTGAAGCAAAGTTCTTAACCCGATGTACTATTTCTGGGTTAGCGGAGCCTGTAACCTGAAGCGTATGTAACCTGAAGCGTATGTAACCCGAGGTACGACTGTAAGTGCTTTATAGCTATAGTTTGGAGCAGGGGTCCGCAAGGTTTACCTTGCATGGGCCAGTTCACTCCACCAGAGATCACTCCGTGGGCCAGATCACACACACACGAGTGCGTGTGCCAGTGATTTTCGATGTCTGCATCGGCACAGATGCGATTTTTGGTGTTTGCACAGATTCAGGCGTGATTTCCGGTGCCATGGAAGCAAGTCCCTGCACCTCGCTGTACCGGTTTAGCACAGCGGGCGGGGACTCGCCAAGCAGGTGGCTCGGTTTGGGGCAGCTCATGGGCCGTTTAAACGACCCCCGTGGGCTGCTTGTGGCCCATGGGCCTTAGGTTGCTGACCTCTGGTTGGGAGGGTAGGGATCCCCCCTATTTAATGCAAATTTGTAACATGATAGTCCAGACCAAAATTAGAGGGGGGTGGCCTCTGACACTTATTTTACACTGGGACAAATTTCTGAAATTGTGTGTGGCATGGAGAAAGTGATAGAGAAAAGTTCCCACCCCACCCACTCTCACAGCAATAGAACTTGTGAGTGTTCAATGAAGTTGGAGGATTCAGGACAGATAAAATTAAGTTCAAGAGTAAAGTCTTCTTGTCTGGGCAGCCCAAGACCTTCATACACGCTGCCCAGGCTTGCGGCCCAGGGAGGTCGCTTTGGTGCTGCTAATGCAGCAGTTGGATTTCACTTCTGGAGGCGCACTCCATTGTCTTTTGAGACAGACGGATGTCAGCCAGCACGTAGTGAAACTTACCGTATTTTTTTGCACCATAACACTCACTTTTTTCCTCCTAGAAAGTAAGGGGAAATGTCTGTGCGTGTTATGGAGTGAATGCCTGCGGGTGGCCGGGGGGATCTGCTGCAGTCGTGAGCAGAGGATCCATGACTCCCCTTCCTTCCCTCCTCCGTGGTTACAAAGCATGGGTCCACATGGATCCTCAGGATTTTTGCATTGGGCTACTCCAAACTCACTGTCAGATCACATGTCTGTGGCCACAGCATGAACCACAAAAATCATATATCCACTATATATTTTTTTCTTGTTTTCCTCCTCTAAAAACTACGTGCGTGTTATGGTCTGGTGCGTGTTATAGAGCGAAAAATAACTCGCTCTGCAGGAGGCAGTGATGGGCACCGACCTAGGCAGCTTTAAAAGGGGATTAGACAAATTCATAGGGAGGGCACTCAATGGCTGCTCAGCAGGGTGGCAATGCTCTGCCTCCACAGCTGAAGCCAGCAAAGCTTCCAAATACCAGTTGCTGGAAACAACTAGAGGGGAGAGTGTTTTCGTGCTTGAATACTGCTTGCAGGTTTCCCATGGGGGCAGCTGGTTAGCTACTATGAGAACAAGGTAAAGGTAAAGGGACCCCTGACCATTAGGTCCAGTCGTGGCAGACTCTGGGGTTGCGGCGCTCATCTCGCTTTATTGACCAAGGGAGCCGGCGTACAGCTTGACTAAGCCGCTTCTGGCAAACCAGAGCAGCGCATGGAACGCCGTTTACCTTCCCACCGGAGCAGTACCTATTTATCTACTTGCACTTTGATGTGCTTTCAAACTGCTAGGTAGGCAGGAGCTGGGACCGAGCAACGGGAGCTCACCCCATCGCAGGGATTCAAACAGCCGACCTTCTGATCGGCAAGTCCTAGGCTCTGTGGTTTAACCCACAGTGCCACCCGCATCCCTATGAGAACAAGATGCTGGAATAAATGGGCTGTTGACCTGATCCAGCAGGCTCTTCTCATGTTCTTATACACAAAGTGATCCTGTTGTCAGTTTATAACTACAGATTGTGATACAATTGCTCCTAAATCTTTTTACTGCACTTGGCAGGGGAAAAAATACCATACATGCTAGGGTAGCAATGCCATTATGTTAGTAGGAGGACCCCTGCTGGTGCAAGCGGGAGAGGAAGGGAGGGGTTGTGAGGTGCTGAGCTAACCCTGCTTGACCCCTCATTCCTGCCCCCTCAACTGCCTCCCATTCAATCTCCTCCACCCACAGCCAGTCAAGGCCCACCACCCAAAGGATGTAAGACCTAGCCTGGAAGCTTTGATCCTATATACAGTGGTACCTCGAGTTACAAACACCTCAGGTTACAACAACAACAACAACAACAACAACAACAATAACAATAATAATAATAATAATAATAATAATAATAATAATAATAATTTATTATTTATACCCCGCCCATCAGCATTACATATTAAAAACTTCCCTGAACAGGGCTGCCTTAAGATGTCTTCTGAATGTCAGGTAATTATTTATCTCTTTGACATCTGATGGGAGGGCGTTCCACAGGGCGGGCGCCACTACCGAGAAGGCCCTCTGCCTGGTTCCCTGTAGCCTCACTTCTCGCAGTGAGGGAACCGCCAGAAGGCCCTCGGCGCTGGATCTCAGTGTCCGGGCAGAACGATGGGGGTGGAGACACTCCTTCAGGTATACAGGAATACAGTACAAACGCTTCAGGTTACCAACTCCGCTAACCTGGAGGAGGTAGGTAGCCGTGTTGGTCTGCCGTAGTCAAAACAAAACAAAAGAATTCCTTTCAGTAGCACCTTAGAGACCAACTAAGTTTGTTATTGGTATGAGCTTTCGTGTGCATCCACACTTCTTCAGATACTTCTGTTTCTCAAGAAGTGTGCATGCACATGAAAGCTCATACCAATAACAAACTTAGTTGGTCTCTAAGATGCTACTGGAAGCATTTTTTTAATTTTGTTTTAACCTGGAAGAGTTACCTCGAGTTGAGAACTTTGTCCCAGGATGAGAACAGAAATTGTGCTCCGGCGGCACGGCAGCAGTGGGAGGCCCCATTAGCTAAAGTGGTGCTTCAGGTTAAGAACAGTTTCAGATTAAGAACGGACCTCCGGAACGAATTAAGTACTTAACCCGAAGTACCACTGTACTGTACCTCCTGTCCCCATGGACTTACCCTTGTTTCCAGGCAAGCTTTTTTGACTTGTTCCAGAGCTTTCCCCACAAGAACCCATTCTTTAAAGCCAAAGCAAACATCAATTTGGGGTTTCCACACTGGAATTTGCTTTGATTGAGCTTTAAAGAGTAGAGTTCTGCAGGAAAAGCTCCAGAGAAGGGGGGAAAGGGTGCTTGGACACAGAGGTTTTAAATTGCAGATTGTGCCTGGGAAGAGTGGAGAAAAGGTAAGTGTGGATAAGCCCCATGTCTACAGAGCTTTAGTGAGAAGGAGCAAGAGCCAGTGGGGTGTAGCGGTTAAAGTGTCAGACTATTTTTTAAAAAAAATATATTTATTAACTTTTCAAAGGTTATACAAAAAAGACAAAAAACAAAAATACAAAAATTAAAAACACATATGATTTCATTCACTTATTTTCTTTTAACTTATTTCTCGGACCTCCTCATACCTCCCCTTTTTGTATTCCAATTCAAATTATTCATTCAGCAAATCCTCACCCTTAATTTTCACTTAATTTTACACCTTTCTTTCTCCCCCCCCCATTATCTTAATCATTACAGCTGATAACCACTTAGATTCTATCCAACATCAATCTAACATTCACTAATTTTGTAATATTTCCCAAGATAGTCCTTAAATTTCTTCCAATCTTCTTCCGCCGTCTCTCTTCCCTGGTTTCGGATTCTGCCGGTCATTTCTGCCAGTCCCATGTAGTCTATCACCTTCATCTGCCATTCTTCCAAGGTGGGTAGATCTTGTGTCTTCCAATACTTTGCAATAAGTATTCTTGCTGCCGTTGTTGCGTACATAAAAAATGTTCTGCCTTTCTTTGGCACCAATTGGCCGACCATGCCCAGGAGAAAGGCCTCTGGTTTCTTCAGAAAGGTATATTTAAATACCTTTTTCAGTTCATTATATATCATTTCCCAGAAAGCCTTAATCTTTGGGCACGTCCACCAAAGGTGAAAGAATATACCTTCAGTTTCTTTACATTTCCAACATTTATTATCGGGCAAATGATAAATTTTTGCAAGCTTGACTGGGGTCATGTACCACCTATATATCATTTTCATAATATTCTCCCTTAAGGCATTACATGCCGTAAATTTCATACCGGTGGTCCACAACTGTTCCCAGTCAGCGAACATAAGATTATGTCCAACATCTTGTGCCCATTTAATCATAGCAGATTTTACCGTTTCATCCTGAGTATTCCATTTCAACAGCAAGTTATACATTCTTGACAAATTCTTAGTTTTGGGTTCTAACAGTTCCGTTTCTAATTTTGACTTTTCCTAAAGTGTCAGACTAGGATCTGGGAGAGATCCCGTTTCAAATCCCCATTCAGCCATGAAGCTCCCTGTGTGAACTTGGAAGGACAGCCACTACCTCACAAGGAGAACCACGTATGCAGGGGCAGACTTTTGTAATATGCCCCCCAAAATGGATCTTCTCAATTTTGTACCCCCTCAGTTCAGTGCACCCTGCGCACAGGAACCACCCACACCGCCCTAAATCTGGCGCTGGCGTACTCCACTTTGAACTCCTTAGGGTGCAGTATAAATGCAATAAATAAATAATAAATAAATAAATACGACTTGGGGTAACTGTGGGAAATGCCCTTGGCACAAACAAGAACAAGCCAAGGGTAAGGCGGTAAAATGGGAAGTGGTGCTTCTGAATAGTCATACCTCGGGTTGAATACGCTTTGAGTTGAGCGCGTTCGAGTTGCGCTCCGCGGCGACCTGGAAGTAACAGAGCGCGTTACTTCCGGGTTTCGCCACTTGCACATGCGCAGACGCTCAAAATGACGTCACGTGCATGCGCAGAAGCGGCAAAAAGCAACGTGTGCGTGCGCAGATGTGCCGTCGCTAGTTAAGTTTGCTTCTAGATGCGAACGGGGCTTCGGAACGGATCCCGTTTGTATCTAGAGGTACCACTGCACCGGTTGCTGGCAACCATAGGATGGGAGAATTCTCTTGGGATCAGATCCTGCTTGTGGGTTTCCAATAAGAGGCACCTATCTGATCGGCCCCTTGTGAAAAGAGGAGGCTGGGCTCCTTGATGGATGCCCTTTTTATGTTCGTATTTCGTTTTGTTTTATAAAATTTTATTGATTTTTCACAATTTTTATAAACACAGACAATACACAATACAAACAAATAAACACATAAGCAAACATGTATAATTTCAAATCCTTTTTTTCTTAAACCTTACTTCACTGACTTCCCCGTACCTCCCCTTTCTGCATCCCAGTTTCAACTTTGTTTCAGCAAATCCTGCCCCTTGGTTTAGTCAAATTTTCCCTTATTCTTTTCTTTTACTTAATCTTTGCCGCTGTAATCCCCCTTTTTCTTAAACCTCAACATTTTAGCATTCATTAATTTTACAATATTTCTTAAGATAAATTTTAAATTTCTTCCAATCTTCTTCCGTCGTCTCCTTCCCCTGGTCTCGGATTCTGCCAGTCATTTCAGCCAGTCCCATATAGTCTATCACCTTCATCTGCCATTCTTCCAGAGTGGGTAGATCCTGCGTCTTCCAATACTTTGCGATGAGAATTCTTGCTGCTGTAGTGGCATACATGAAAAAAGTCCTGTCCTTCTTTAACACCAATTGGCCGGCCATACCCAAAAGAAAGGCCTCTGGTTTCTTGGGAAAAGTACATTTAAGTACCTTTTTCATTTCATTATATATCATTTCCCAGAAAGCCTTAATCTTCGGGCACGTCCACCAAAGGTGATAAAAAGTGCCTTCAGTTCCTTTACATTTCCAACACTTATTATCAGGCAAATGGTAAATTTTTGCTAGCTTGACTGGGGTCATGTACCACCTGTAAATCATTTTCATAATGTTCTCTCTTAAGGCATTACATGCCGTAAATTTTATACCAGTGGTCCACAACTATTCCCAGTCAGCAAACATAATGTTATGACCAATGTCTTGTGCCCACTTAATCATAGCTGATTTGACTGTTTCATCTTGTGTATTCCATTTCAGCAACAAGTTATACATTCTTGATAAATTCTTAGTATTGGGTTCTTACAGTTCTGTTTCTAATTGTGATTTCTCCATCTGGAACCCAATTTTCCTTTTATGTTCGTATTTCGAATCTGGCCGGCCCCTGTCAAAAGAGGCTGCCTGGTCTGACCCGCTTATGGACTACAACTCCCATCAGCCCCCGCCAGCGCGGCCGTACGACGCTGAGGATGACGGGAGATGTAGTCCAAAAACACCTGAAGGGCGCCCGGTTGGAGAAGGCTCCCTCTGACGCCTCCTCCCTGTCCCCACACCGCCTGCCCCTCAGAGGCTGGCTGTTTCAGACTAGCTCCCTACCCCGGCCCTCCGTGGAGGAGCCCTGCTCCGCGCCACGACGCGCGGCCCCTTTAAGAAGCCATGTAAACAAAGTCCATTCCACCCCGCGCATTCCCCTGCCCCGTCCCGGCGCGCGCGCGCAACAGTCTCTCTCTCTCTCCCCCCCCTCCGTCCTGCGCGGTGACGTCACTGCGGCGCGACCGGCGGCTCCCTCCTCTACGCCGCCGCAGAGCAGCCGAGCCATTCCGAAAGCCCGCGCGGCGGCCGCAGCGGCGGCGGCGTCCCTGGTTCGTTCTCAGCCCTCGAGGCCCCCGCTTGACGCCGAGTGCGTGAGGAGGGCCGGCGCCAGTGCGCAGGCGCGGCAGCCCTGGCTGGGTCGCCTGCGGTGGGAGGGGGCGAGAAGCGGCGGCGGCGGCGGCAGCGAGAGCGGCGGCGGGAGCGGAACATGAATGGAGCAAAATGGCGGATCATGTGCAGGTGAGGGGATGCGCGAGGGAGAGCGGGGCTCGGCGGACAGGCCGCGCCGCCGGGCCAGAGACCTGAGGGGGCTCTCGGGGCCTAGCCTGGCGGGGGCCACTCGGGGGCCGGGCCTAGCCTACCGGGGGCCGTGAGAGAGAGAGAGCGCGCGCGGGCCGAGCTCGGCGGGCGCCTCCTGGGCCTGCGCCGGAATGGAGGAGGAGGACGGGCGCCCGGGAGAAGTTCGCGGCCGGGCCGGTGGGAGGGTGGCCGCCGGTTCGAGGCGCGTGGCTCCCCGGTCACGGCCGGAGCCCTGGGCCCGTGTAGCTCAGGACCACTGGCTGGCAGGCAGCGGCTCTCCGGGAGGGCTCCCCACCTGGAGATGCCGGCGGGGGCTGGGCTGAGGCTGGGAGCTTCCCTCATGCAAGGCAGGTGCCCCGCCGAGGAGCGCTGTGGCCAGGCGGAGGAGAAGCGGGGTCGGATCCGGCCCGGGAGTACTTCATTGGGGTTTGATGCTGAGGAGTCGGAAAGGGCTCCGGCTCCCTCTGATCCAGCTTTCTGGGTTTGGGAAGGGGGCCAAAAGATAGAGCACAGCAGAGCTAGGAAGCCCAAAACCCAACAACTAGCCTCGGCCCACTTCTTAGTCCCTTGCCCTGCTGCACTGGCTTCCACGGAAGGGATAGCAAACCTTCTGCCCTCTCTCTAGTCCCAAGTAGCGCAGCGTTGTGCCGGAATTTTTATTCCTCTTTTGCAAAGTCTGCTTTGGTCAGTCCAGCCTCCTTGGTGGTCTTTTTGCCAGGACTGTGCTGTGGTTTAGGAAGAATGGAGAACTTGCAGGAGTTGCTCGGAGGGGGATGTGGACCTTGGGCTCCTCCAGGGCAGTGGCTCTGGGCATAACATCCCCCAGCCTGCTCCTTCTGGATTTGGTACCTCCAAGTGCCACAAGGGTGAGCTGTTCATTTGCTCGTAACTTGGCTGTGCAAGTTCTTGGAGATGAAGTGCTTTGGAGTCACTTTGCACATTGCAGAGAAAAATGGCTCCCCGCTCCTCCACCACCCATCATAGGTGGACATGTCTTTTCTGAAAGGCATTTGTGTAACTCCTTATAATTATGCCCCCAGGAACAGCAGCAGACTGAGAGGAGGTATGTGTGTACCATCTCCCCTCAGATTTACAAGTGGCTATGGTTGACACCAAGTGGGAATGCGAGCACCTGTCTGTTGGAATGCATGAAGTGCCCCAAGTGTTTCCCAGATAGATTTCTTTTCTTTTTTCCATTTTCCTTAGTTTTGCCATTAATAAGAATTAGTAGTCGTCTGACTAAATGTGAACTTCGGCTGTATGTAGATCATTCTTTCTAGCAGAATAAAAATATTCCTTCCAGTAGCACCTTAAAGACCACCTAAGTTAGTTGGTCTTTAAGGTGCTACTGGGAGGAATTTTTTTATTTTGACTATGGCAGACCAACACGGCTACCTATCTGTATCTAGCAGAATAGTTAAGCTATAGAACTCACTCCCATAGGAGACGACAGTGGCCACCAACCTGAATGGCTTCAAAAGAAGATAAGACGAAACAGCTATTGATGACCACTGGCTATGAGGTCTATACTGTGCCTTCACAGTTGGCGCAGCAATGCTTCAGAATACGCTACAGGAGGCAAGAGTGCTCCCTGTGTTTGGGTCCTGCTTGCAGGCTTTCCTTTGGGCATCTGATGGTCCACGGTGAGAATAAGACACAATGGACAATTGGCCTGATCCAGCAGGCTCTTTATATGTTCTTATGTTAATCTTTGGATATATTCACTAGTCATTTGTTTTAATACACCATATGCACAAATGTAAAATAAGTTTCTCAAGTTTCATAATGGCAAAACATCCGGTTTTCTGTTAAGTTTGTTCAGGCTGCCTTTATACCAGGGGAGCTTTCTTGTCCATTGAGCCCAGGATTGTCTACTCTAGCTTGCTGCAGCTCTGCAGTCTTCAGTGAATGCCTTTTCCACCACCTGATTCCCTAACTAGAGATTGAACTTCGCTCTACTATCAAAAGTTTCGAGTTACCATCAACGGGGATGATAATTTAAATTCATTCCAATCAATGTATCTATTTATTGCATATATATCTCACCTTTTCTCAAAGGAGCTCAAGGTGACGTACATGTTTCTCCCCTTCCTCATTTAATCCCCACAACAACCCTGTGAGGTAGGTTAGGCTGAGTGGCAGCGACTGATTCAAGGTCACCTACTGAGCTTTGTGTCCGAGTGGAGATTTGAATCCTGGTCTTCTAGGTTCTAGTCCAGCCCTCTAACCTCTACACCACACTGGCACGAGTAGAATCATAGAATTTCAGAATGGGAAGGGAACACAAGAGTAATCTGCTCCAACTCTCTGCAATGCAGGGTTCTTTTGCCTAATGTGGGGCTTGAACCCACAACCCTAAAATTAAGGAGTATCTTGAATGTCCTTCTCTAGTGAAGTCTGGTGTATACCAAATGTGAAAAAGCCCACTGCTTCACTGATAAACTGCAGGTTCTGGTTGGCTTCCAAGCAGCTTGGATTTAACACATCTCAATCAATTCAGAACTTTATTGCTTGGATCATACTGACTATATGTGGTGATCTTGTGAATAAATGAACATGAGTTCTCAGCTTTTAAAACAAAAAAATACTAGCCCTCCTTGCATAAAGACACTGACCTGGCAAGCAGTTATTTACAGGTCTAGTGTATGATTCCCCACACCAATGCTTAGGTGGATATATTTCATTGCAGGATGTATGGGGGTCCAAACGCAGAGAGGCAATCTGGATTTGCTGATAGATCTCTGGATTGTTTGCAGCAAACTGGCAAGGAGTTCTGTCTCCTAGTTTAAGAGTAGCAGCAACAAAATTACCCTCCTCCCAACACACACACACACACACACAACTAACCTAATTTGTGCTTCTAAAAGGGAGAAAGCTTGGGGTAACTAGGAGCCCCTTTTGTGGAAAAAACTGTGAGCTCTGGAATGCAAAGCACATTCCTGGGTTCAGTTTTAAGTGTATGTTTTTTGCACCAGCTGTGATTGATAGATCTTGGGGTTCTAGTAAAAATTGTAAGTAAATCCAGCAAGCAAGAAGCCTGTCCACACCTCTCCTCAGGTCAACCTTCAGTCAGATAATAGGAAGTTCCAGTTCAATAGAGAGAGACCTGTGTTTACCAGGTGTTACCTGTCAGTTTAATATTGAAAAAGAAGTAATTAACAAATAATGTATGTGTACGTGAGAAGGGGAGTTACCCAGCAGGTAAGAGCCTGATGGATCACTCCAATGGTACAGCCAGTTCAGCATCTTGTTCTCACAGTGGCCAACCAGATGCCCATTGTGGGAAACCTGCAAGCACAACCTGAACACGACCATTTTTCACTCCTGCAGTTTCCAGCAACTGGTATTCGGAAGCATTTCTGCCCTCCTGACTAATAGCCATTGATAGCCCTCTCCTCCACGAATGTGTAACCTTTCATCACATTCTGAAACCCAAGAAGGTATCTGTAAATCGGGGGGGGGGGGACACCCCCTCCCTCTCCTTGTTTTGTTTGGGCAACCCTTCAAAATACTGCCACAGGTGCAGAGAGTTGCAGTTTTCTTCCTGCAGATAGGTTAGCCATTTTGTCTTGTTTTTTTAGCCTACAGGCCCTTGTTGCTTTCAGTCCAGTTGTCATCTGAATGTAGCACATGGTAGATGCCTCTGAACTCAACTGCATATCAAGAGCAGTAGCTGCTTGTACCACCTTCTCCCTGACTGTTTCTCTCAGCTGCCCTGCTGTTTGTCCTCCTTTCTGGGATTTAATGGTGAAACTAGTTGGGTGGTTTTAGAAATTGTTCTAAGAGAGAGTTCTTTACTGTCACAGCAGGATGTTGTTGGCTGGTGTGGATTGCATTTGAACAGAACTTTTCTGGAAGCAGGCCTTGTTGGGTATCACATTTGGGCTTTTGAAACAATCCTTCCTAGGTAAGATTGGATAGTTACCTTGGAGGGTTTTTGCCTCACTCTGTAGCACATGACACGTTGTCTAGAGCTGTTCTTCTGCACATGTCTGACAGCCCTGTACTTGCTCTCAGTTTGTGGTGCACTGCTGTCATCTGGATTCGGTAGATAGCCAGATCAGAGTAGAGGTGGTGAATGGCACGAGATTGGACAAGATAGCATGGCTCTTTTAGTTCTGATCTTATGTAAATGTTCTCTCCCCACCCTAATGCACTCCTGGGCAACTTGTAAGTCATCGAGGCAAGCACAGTCCAATACAGTGGTGCCTCGCAAGACGAAAAGAATCCGTTCTGTGATTCTCTTCGTCTAGCGGTTTTTTCGTCTTGCGAAGCAAGCCCATTGACGGATTAGCGCTATTAGCGGCTTATCAGATCAGCTGATAAGCGGTTTAGCGGCTTAGAAAAAGGGGGGGAAAGGGGGGGGAAACCGCAGGAACTCGCAAGACATTGTCGTCTTGCGAAGCAAGCCCATAGGAGATTTGTTTTGCGAAGCACCTCCAAAACGGAAAACTCTTTCGTCTAGCGAGTTTTCCGTCTTGCAAGGCATTCGTCTTGCGGGGCACCACTGTACAGATTATGGCCTGCTGTGGTCTTGATCAGTCCTATGTTTTGCGATCCCTGGGAATTGGCAAAAGGTAGTCTGTTTAGGCCACGGAGGTCCACAAGTTAGAATCATGGAATTTTCGGTTGGAAGGGGTCCTGAGGGTCATCTAGTCCAACCCCCTGCAGTGCAGGAATAATTTGTGTAGTTTTATGCAAGCCTTCCCCAGCCTAGTTTCATCTCTCCATGACTGCAACTCCTTTCAGCCCCAACCAGCTTGGCCATATAAGGCTGAGGGAAGTTGACCGTAAAACATCTGGAGGAGACTGGGTTGGGGATGGCTGGTTTGGGTACAGGAGCAGATCAGTGCTTATTCTCTAGCCCTGTAACGGCTTGAAAAACAAGGCTGCCACTGTTAACTGAGGGAGAAAGTTGGTGTACAGTGGTACCTCCGGTTACAGACTCCGCTAACCCAGAAATATTACCTCTGGTTAAGAACTTTGCTTCAGGGTGAGAATAGAAATCGTGCAGCAGTGGCAGCAGGAGGCCCCATTAGCTAAAGTGGTGCTTCAGGTTAAGAACAGTTTCAGGTTAAGAACGGACCTCCAGAGCGAATTAAGTTCTTAACCCAAGGTACCACTGTATTTTTGCTCGGTGCTCATGACTTTTGCTTTGGACTTGGAAGGGCTGTTATTCTGCATATCCATTGCAGAAGATGCTCAGAGTGGCTTGATGCTGCCGTTATTGGAAAGTATGTTGAAGCCATCATTTGAATGTCCCAGTCCCATTTGAAGGTTTATCCAAACAGCAGGTTCTGCGATAGTCAAAAAAGTACCGCAAAGGTGGGCTTTCCCTAACCCTACTGCTGCCCCACTTGTCTACTTTTGAGTTTTCTTCTCTTCAGTATCGCTGCCTGTTGAAAGTGTATCTGTCTGTGTTGCTGTTATGGGACTGCTTGTGATGTCAGCCCCAACACCACACATCATGATGGCTACCATAAAACAACTGACTTGGTGTATATTTCTTTCATTCAGTCGTTTGAGCTTTGGGAAGAGAATCTACATAACATAAAGTAGCACTTTTTCAGTCCTTTCTGTAGCATTCCCCCTACCCCTACCCCTACCCCCAGAGTATAAAGTGGCAGCAATAATAATAATAATAATAATAATAGTAAAAAAACCAAAAAAACTCAATTCTATTAAAACAAAAAGTGCCAAGATTATCAGTTGTGGCAACCGTAACCGAGCTTTAAGGTGCCATCCGGTGATTAGATTATACATCTGAGTTTCTAACACTGCTTGCTGATAACTGCAGTACTGACATCTGTTATACTCTTCACTACACTGCCTGACATTTTATCAGTACCAATGCCCACTTAACTGTTCAGCATGCTACCAGTACCTGCCGTCTTTTTAAATCAGTCACCTGACCAATATAGTGTTTCCCATTTGGTTCTGACTTCAACTTCTGGAATGGCTTTAGACTCCACCCTGGCCTCAGGTAAAGTTACTAAGGGACTTTTGGGAACCCTTTGGTCCTTGGGAATTGGCCATCGAAAGTTTTCCTGTCAGCACTCCCATCACTAGCGGATGGGCTTTTCCTGATGTTTCACATCTCCCAAGAAGTGCAGTTCTCTCTCCAGTCCACTTCCTGACATCCAGTTGCTGCAAGACACCTGAGGCATTTAAGCATCAGCTTTGACTTCACATATGCCCCTGTTCCACCAGCATTTTACATTTGGGTGCCAAACTCCACCGTTCCATTCACACTCGGTGCATGAGCCCAGTGGGTTGTTGGTTGCCACCAGGCTTCAAAATTAAGCCTGGCGCCAGGCGCATTTCAGACTTAAAGATTCTGCATTTGTGAGCACCTCAAAAAGTCAGCATGCCATTTTCTGTGCCTGGCTGATACTCGAGGATTGCCTAAAAGTATATATCTTGAAGCCTCGAAATACGGTATGTGTTAAGGATAGACAATATGCTGAGGAGTTTAACAATAAAGAGTAGAGTGTTTTGAAAATTGAAGTATGGTACCAATATTTTTATTGTAAACACCAAATTAAACATGTATTAACAATTTCTGTTAAAAATGTGATATTAACAGTGTTTCACTTAAGTGAATTGTGTATTAGTTCATGCTTATCAAAATAATAAACAAAAAGTGTTGCCGACCCCTTCCCCCCAAATGGCGACTAGACATTCTGTTTTGGCGCCCACAACCCAGGTTCCAGGAGCCATTCATAGAATCATAGAGTTGGAAGAGACCACAAGGGCCATTGAGTCCAACCCCCTGCCAAGCAGGAAACACCATCAGAGCTCTCCTGACATATGGTTGTCAAGCCTCTGCTTAAAGACCTCCAAAGAAGGAGACTCCACCACACTCCTTGGCAGCAAATTCCACTGTCGAACAGCTCTTACTGTCAGGAAGTTCTTCCTAATGTTTAGGTGGAATCTTCTTTCTTGTAGTTTGGATCCATTGCTCCGTGTACAGGAACAGAGAGAGCCAGTAATAGTGGATATCGGTATGCTGTCAGTACCAAATAAAAAATTGATGGGAACCTACCAGACATGCAGACATGAGATTGTTTCTTATTAAACATCAAAAAAACATGCACCGTGGGGTGGTTTAGTCCATTGGCTTGGTGCCTTGAGAAGCATGCATCAAATGGGTCAACTTTTCTGAAATTACAATATGTATAGCACGGGTCTGCCCTTGTGGCTCGTTGGAAGTTGAAACTGCTCTACATGTACTATTACGTTGTCGTCTTTATGAGGATATACGTTTGATTTTTATTATACCTGTTTTGCAAAAGTCCAGGAAAGAATTGGAACTCCATAGTTTAAAACTACTGCTAGAGGATAAGAATCCCAAGACTACATTAAATGTAGCCAAATTCTGTGTGTCTGCAATCAATTGCAGGAAGCAAGTGGTGCCCCATAATGACCAAACCCCCAAATGTTAACTACAGGGAGCACGCTAATAATCAATTTTAATTTTTATATTTAAATCCTTGTTATACTCTCATTGTCTTTTGTATTTCTGATATTTTTATGATCTGTGATATTGTGTGTGTTGACGCTGGTCCATGACCGTATTAATAAATTCAATTCAATTCAATATGTATAGGGTCTTCTGAAACCAAAGGTGAGTGAGAGGTGACATGATAGAAGTTCATAAAATGGCTCAGCTCTGCCTCCGCAGTTGGAGAAAACAATGCTCATGAATTCCAGTTGCTGGCTACCATAGGAGTGGAGATTGCTCTGGCGCTCAAATTCTGTGTGAACAGGTCAAGATGCTGGAATAGACGGGCTCCCTGTAGCCTGATCTAGCAGACTCCTGTAGTTTTATTATGAAAGAGAAGGTGGAGTGCTTGCTACATCTTGTTTTGAGATTTACCTTGGGGAAAACTCCAGCTAGTGCTTCTTCAGTGCTCTCCTGCTCGCTGTCTCATGCTTGTATCCTTATCAAGTGTGCACAGGGCTCCTTCACTGCATCGCTGCTATGCTCAATACTACTTTATCTAGGTTCAAAGGCTTGATATTGTCCAGCCATAGTAAGGAATAATCCCCACCCTTGGGTTGGCCAAACACATGCCTTCATTGGCTGGCAGCTGGGAAATGAGCATTTGGCAAGTCTGAACAGGATGGTGTACAGTCTTCTGTAGCTGGAGGGGCAGACACAGAATGGGGCACCAAGGGGGTTGAAATGTTCTGCACTCTTGTCATTTGGAAAGGAAAGCAGCCATCCCTAAGAATCTCCCAAAGCCATCTTAGAGTGTGTTTGAATGAATCAGTCTTTTTAAGTGGCCACAAACTGAGTTTTTCTGTGGCTCTCAACATTGCAGTTTGTTCTGTATGGTTTCATTGGGGTTTTTAATAGTGTGATCTAGCCATCTAGTGTTAAGTAGTTTATTTTAGAACTTTTTTTGTAGATGTACATAAGCCACATTGTGATGGTTATACCTAAAAGACAGTCTAAGAATTCAATAATAATAATAATAATAATAATAATAGAGTTCCATATCCGCTGCCCTCATTCTTCAAATAATGAATGCAGAAAGATGGAGATGGTTTTTGCAACTGAGAGATTTACCGTATTTTTCGTCCCATAGAACGCACCGGCCCATAGGACGCACCTAGTTTTTTTTGGGGGGGGGTGAAATAAAGGGAAAAAAAATTCCCTTTATTTCTTCCCCAAAACCAGGTCAGGGAATCCAAACCAGGTCGGGGAACAGCAGGGTGGCAGCGCTGCGCCTCCCCGCTGTCCCCCAAGCTTGTGGGGCTGCCCGATGTCTGCCCGAAGTGCGGGGTGCTCTGCTTCAGCGCTCCCCATGCTCTGTGCAGCAGGCTGCTATCTGTAGCCTAGGGAGCCCTGCGGGAACTCCCGCAGGTCTCCCCAGGCTGCGGATATCTGCCCGGCGTGCAGGGCGCTTGCTTCAGGGCGCCTGTGCGCCGGGCAGCAGGCTGCTGTCTGCAGCCTAGGGAGCCCTGCGGGAACTCCCGCGGGCTCCCAGGCTTGCAGATAGCTTCCTGAAGCCTGGAGAGCGAGAGGGGTCGGTGCGCACCAACCCCTCTCACTCTCCAAGCTTCAGCGAAAGCCTGTATTTGCCCCATAGGACGCACATAGATTTCCCCTTCATTTTTGTGCGTCCTATAGGGCGAAAATTACGGTATTCGACTTGGGAAATACAGGAAGACTCCAAGAAGCTGGGCTGCGTCAGCACAACCTGCACTTTACCTACACTGCTGTCTAGCCTTCCAAGCTTGAGGTTGCACCTTCCAGAGAGGAAGGTGAAGTAGCAGAGCTATTATTAGTTGCTACTCACTCTATTGTCTGCTGGCTTCCTAGACCAGGATGAGGTTGCATCACTCTGTCCTTTTTGCCTCCAGCTCAGTCCACGCTGGCTGTGGCCGCCACACTCAGGCACCAGTTATTCCATCCCCTCATAAGAGCATACGAAGAGCCCAACCAAATAAGGCCCATGTAGTCCAGCGTCCTGTTCTCACAGTGGCCAACTAGATGCCCCAATGGGAGATTTGTAAGCAGGACCTGACCACAAGAGGACCTTCTTGCTGTTGTGGTTTTCAGCAGCTGGTGTGCAGAAGTATAGCTGCCTCCAACAGTTGTTCTGGATCACAGGCCCCAAGGAGTGGTTTGATGGAGGGACACCAAAGAAGGATGTCAAAAACACCAGGATGGCCAGTCATAGTTCTTTATTTAAACTTCGTAAAATTTGTAAACAGTGTGCAAAGCCCTACAGTGAGGGTTTGTCATGACTTCTTTGCACCCAAGCAAACATGTATACATCTTTTATTCACAAAGCAGCTTATATCAGTTTACCCAGAACCTCCCATCACACCTGGTCCATGAGGCCATAGGTGGCAGCTATCCAAAGCTTCTCCCCTGTCTGGGCCTAGAGCCCAGCATCCCAAGTCCTACAGATAAGTACAGCATCAAAGAAAGCAAATTAGCATACAGTGGTACCTCGGGTTACAGACGCTTCAGGTTACAGACTCCGCTAACCCAGAAATAGTACCTCAGGTTAAGAACTTTGCTTCAGGATGAGAACAGAAATTGTGCGGCGGTGGCAGCGGAAGGCCCCATTATCTAAAGTGGTACCTCAGGTTAAGACCAGTTTCAGGTTAAGAACAGACCTCCAGAACGAATTAAGTTCTTAACCCGAGGTACCACTGTATATCAAAGCAAGTGACTATAAACATATATATATATGAGCTCATTCTTGCAACAACTACCAATTAGTTTGGGGTTATCTTGATTACCAAGATGGCACTTGCAGGCCTTCTGGAACATTTCGCCTTTGGTTCAACACATCTGTGAAGGCAAAATATAGCCATTATAGACCAGTAGCTATGGATAGCTCTCTTCTCCAGTATGAGTCTGCCCATTCCTTGTTCCTACACCCCAGTTTGATCCTTCTCTTGCACTCCATTCTCTTCTTCTGACCTTTAGACAAGAGGAGAGCCTGCTAGATCAGCCCAATGGCTCATCTTGTCCAGGATCCTGTTCTCACAGTGGCTGGTGAGATCCCCGTGGGAAGCCACAAGCAGGATTCTCCCACAAGAGCACTCTCCCCTCCTGTGGTTGCCGGCAACTGGTATTTGGAAGCATTGCTGCATCCAGCTGTTGAACATCTGGAGGCTGCAATGCTTCTGAATACCAGTGGCATGCCACCTGAAGCCTAACTTATTAATTGGCTCGTGGCAGCATCTGCACATTCCCTCTCCCGCTGTTTTCCGTGTCTTGCTTTGCTTCTAGACCTGGCTTCTAGCTGCCTATCTCAACTCTCAACTGGTGGAATCCCAGAGTTCATTTTGCTGCCTGTGTGGAGATTCCACATTCCAACGCACATGCAGTCTTGAAGGCTTCTCCAGCCGTCCTTCCCAGTAGGAGGCATTGACCTTTTTCTGTGTGCTGTTAGTTCCTCAAAATCCTCCTGAGCTCGGCTACTTGTCTCAAGATGTGACAGACCTGCTGAGTCTGCCATGTTTTGGGATGTCAATGCAAAATAAATAGTGGGCAGGGCACAGGGGAGTCTTCTAGCACTGCTTGTTGATGCCTTGGAACAAAAACCGGTTGACATCTGCATAAAACCCCAGACAATACAAGGCATTTGGTTTTTCATCCCCTGGCTTTCAGAACCAGCATTTCAGAAATAAATTTATGCTGTGCAGCTTCAGGAATTGAGCACATTTTGAAAAAAAATGTCTAGACTTTTAAAGTGTCAGGCTCCTGGGAATTAACATTGAGGATTGCTGTTACAAATGAAATGTAAGCACATAATGAGGATGGGTGTTAGAGAGTGAAATAGACCCAAATGCTGGTGCATATATAGAAACAACCTACGCCCTTTTTCTCTGTAGCAGACAACCCTGTATAATGTACCAATCATTCTTGGCACTCTTGATGTTTAATGTACAGAACCAATGTGTGTTGGAAATTCTCATTTGTTGATATCAACAGATGTTAGAATTCCTCAGTCATAGTAAATCTTGGCATGTTTGAAGTACTTTTGCGTTCCAGGCCGTTGATCTTCAAATATCTTAGATCAGCGGTGTCCAAACTTTTTTCAAAGAGGGCCAGATTTGATGAAGTGAAGGGCCGCGAGGGCTGGCCAAAGGGCCTTTTTTAGGACTGAAGTTGTTATTTCCAGATTAAACCAACCGACAGGCTGAATTAGGCCCCCGAAACAGACTTTGCCCATGCCTGCCTTAGATGATTTATTTCCTCATGGGCATAAAGTTTATAAATAGTATTGTGCAACATAATGTGAATTAGATTTTGGGAATCACTAAGGAAACTGTGTTCCACAACATACATGGAGAAGAGAACCACGTTGATTCCATTGCCAATCATTTCCTTAAAGGTAGAGAACTTGTCTCTTTTATACATTCTTTGTTGTTTTCTCCCATCTTTTCTTTTAAACCTGTTTGGGAGACGGATCTTAGAAGAGCAGTGGATAATGTGCAGTGGAGGAAACCATGTCTCGCTCCCCCATTTAAATCTGCCTCCGCAAATATCCAAGAAAAATCTTTTTAAAATAGCCCATCAGTAGTTCTTTACATATAACTAGAGTCAGTTCTCCTGTGTATTGGAGGAGATGTAACAAAAAAAGACCCTGTTCACACATGTGGCATCTTACAAGTGTGTGCACAACTTTTGGGTAGAGTTCATGAAGGACTTTTCTGAAATAATAGGTGTGCTGGTGCCTTTAGACCCCAAACTGTGTCTTCTATCAATTTCTGATAAATCAAATATGGACTTAATATATAAAACACTTTTTTTTTGTTCATAACTGCTTGTTTGACCATATTTCAGGGCTGGAAGGAATCCTGGTTTTTCTTTAATCATTTGATTCAACAAAGTAAAGTTTATTCTCATTTCTGAGAAATGAAGTTATAAATTGAGGGTATCTTGGGGTTCACCTAAGCCTATGGATTTTGCCTCCGTTAGGTGGCCATTTGTTATTTAATATGACAGGCCAATCATGGCGGTGGCAAATCCTGATGAAATGTAGCGTTGCTTGGTATTCATAACATTTGTCTTGAACTCTCTCTGTATCAGGTTGGCTTTTGGTGTAACATCTAAATCAATGTGTACTTGAGAATGTACCTTATTTTATGAGGTAATGGATGTGTGGGGAGGTTGGTACTTTCCTCCCCTTTATTTAATTTCATATTTTCTACTGGATTGTTACTTCACTGTCATGATAAAGTCTTGGAAAATTAAATGGTAAATGGCTATCTAAAAATGGTCAAATGCAGTGAATTAGTAGAATGAGAACTGTGAAGCCTCAGTACTTAGACACAATTCTCCATTTTTTAAACAACTTACACAAATTAAATATTTGGCTTATTCAGGTTCAGATTGTGTGTCCGGGCCTACACACATGGTTGGCAGAACTACCTAAAGGAGCCCACTGAACTGGAGGCCTTGGAAGTCCTGATCCCAGGACGGAGTTGGTATTTAATGTGGTGGTGGTATTTAGAAGAGTCTCTGGGCTATGTGAGTTTGGAAACAGGGTTCCTTCCAGGTTTCCCTTTGAATTGCTATTACAGTGGTACCTCGGATTGCAGACGGAATCCGTTCCAGAGCTTTGGTCGGATCCTGAGGTTTCCGCAACCAGAGGGACCGCTTCTGCGCATGTGCTCGCAGCGAAACCCGGAAAAATATTTCCGGATTTGCCACATCCATATCCCGAAGGATACGTAACCGGAGGTGAACGTAAGTAGAGGTACCACTGTGCTTTCAAAGGGCTGGAATAGGAGAATGAAAATCTGGTGTTTGCTTCCTATAAGGTGGCAACACAGTTCTTTTAGAGTGTGGTTTTCATCCCCAAGCAAAATGTCAGGGTTTCAAGATTTGTGTTTCGCTTCCCCATGGCTGCATTTTTACTAGCAGGTGCCCTTAAAGGGAAGTCCCACCAGAAATGTAAAATAAAATAATCAAGCTCTCCTCTTTGGTTTGTTACAGAGTCTAGCCCAGCTAGAGAACCTGTGCAAGCAACTGTATGAGACAACCGACACCACAACACGGCTCCAGGCGGAGAAAGCCTTGGTTGAGTTTACCAACAGTCCGGACTGCTTGAACAAGTGCCAGCTTCTCCTTGAAAGAGGGAGTGTACGTAGGCAGAGAAACCCACCACCCTGCTTTCAAACCACCTAAAGTGTTCTCTGGGTATTTGCCTGAGCTCATGGCTTGGTACAGAAAAGCCCTGCAGGGATCCTGCTGGTGTGTTCTCTCCTCTGCTCTGCTTACAGCCATGAACTTGAGAACTGATCACTATTGGGTCTCCTTCTGCTTTCTTTTGGAGTAATTTGCACAGAACACCTTGGCCCTTTCTCAGGGCTTTCTATTTAAAATACCTTCTAAAGCACTATAAAAGAAGTTGAGTGGAACTATTTCAGAATTAATGTGGTCCACTCTTGAATGATAGTTCATAAGATTCATTGCAGACCAGCATGAGAATTGAGACACCTCCAGCAGACTTCCACAGTTCCTAGCCTTGAACACCTCCTGTGATAAATCCTTGTGCTCTTCTTACACATTCTTTCCTCCAGTATACACGACGGTCTTTCCTGTGAATGCATCTGAGGATCAGACCCTCCTGTCTGTCATGGACTGGCTGAATGCAGAGGAATGGTGGAAGGCACCAGCTGGGGTACACCCAAGGAAAGAGAGGGCTCAGAGACACGGGATTGGTGGTGGGATGACATTGAATGGTCAGAGGGAGAAGAGGGAGCGGACTAGGAGGAGGAGGAGGTGTCAGAAGCTGAAGTGGTAACGGTTTAGTGAACAGGAAGAAGCTGTGACAGAGAGCAGTCCAGAATCGGGCAGAAGCAGAGGCTGGAGAGGAGGGGGACTAAGACACCCAGATGAGGCAGGGAGTCTTCCGCCCAGGTCTCCTAGAACCCATAGAGGTATGAAGAGGCTGGAGCAAAGACAGACAAGGCGAATAAGTCTCAGGTTGCTTGGGAAGGACCGGGGGGGGGGGGAGAGATTTAGAGAGCTGTGGGAAGGTGGGGACCTGCAGTCCTCACTACTGCCTCATTGGGACAAGGCCTACTGGGAAGATTTGCTGTGTTCACTAGGCCTGAGCTGCTTTCATTTCTTTGAATACAGAGTTTACTTCACTGACATTTTGTAAATTACTGCTGACCGGCTCCCAGTTCATGCCTTAACACTGCATCACCAGTGTGAACATACTTGCATCCTTGACCTTTGACAATCACTTGGGAAGCTTTGTCCTGCCCTGTTTTTGCCTGCAATTTAACCATTTGCTTTCTGTTTGTGTTTTACAGTCATCTTACTCCCAGTTATTGGCAGCTACATGCCTTACGAAACTGGTGTCACGCACAAACAACCCTTTGCCCTTGGAACAGCGAATAGATATACGTAAGTAGAAGAAGAGAGCCAGCATGCCCAAGACCAAAATCATTTACATGAGGAGTTTATAATTTGCCCATGGTATTAAAAGAGGACGCCAAAATCTGCAGTTGGGCAAACCAAAACATCAAAAACGTGCAGCAAGCTTTTGAGTTCTCCTGAGCTTTTCATCAAACAAGATGTTACACAGGGGAGAAAAGTGAGGAGAAAAAGGGTACAGTGGTGCCTCGCAAGACGGAAAACTCGCTAGACAAAAGAGTTTTCCATTTTGGAGGTGCTTCGCAAAACGAATTTCCTATGGGCTTGCTTCGCAAGACGACAATGCCTTGCGAGTTCCTGCGGGTTTTTTTCCTCCCCCCCTTTTCTAAGCCGCTAAACTGCTTATCAGCTGATCCGATCAGCAGATAAGCCGCTAATAGCGCTAATCCGCTAATCCGTCAATGGGCTTGCTTCGCAAGACGAAAAAACTGCTAGACGAAGAGAATCACAGAACGGATTCTTTTCGTCTTGCGAGGCACCACTGTACAAGCACAAGGCTGATGTTGTAGCATTAAGATCAGCTTGTAGGCCCAGGTCCAAGATAGTGGTGACTAGCTGAATAAGTCTCTCCCGGGTGTTGCAGATACTAGGTTGCACACCTAGGATTCTGGGATAAAGAAACAGTGGCTGCTCCTCATCACTAAGAAACTGACGTTGGGCGTGTAATCCAAACCAGTGGTGATAAACCTTTGGCCTTCCATATGTTCTTGTACTACAGTTCCCATCGGCTCCATTGATCCCAATGGTCAGGGATGATGGGGTTTGTTGTAGTATAGCAGCATCTGGAAGGCTGCAGGTTCCCCCTCCCAAATCTTAAATGAAGCACGCATGTTCCCAAGCAGAACATCTAAACTTCAGTTTATCTGAGAGAGGGGTCAGCCAATGTTACATCATCCCCAAATCTGAAGTGTGTAACCTGCTAAGTGTAGCACTTGGGAGGGACTTATTCAGCCTTAATTTCTGGTTTGGGGCCGAGAAAGGAAGCTGACATTGGTGTCTCAACAAAAGCCTGATTTATGCATTTTATCCCGTGATCTGTGTAGCATCTTATCCGATGAAGAGTTCTGGAGAGTCGTTCATGGAGTTCAGTCGATTATGCTTGGCACAATCCTGTGACAACTGGCTGGTCCTAATAACAGTATTGCCAAACTGGCTTTTGGAGTTTTTCTTATAGACCAAGGCAGCTACCTTTCACTTTTTAAACTTTCGAGAGTGCTCTATACATTTTTTGAATGCTAGCCTTCAGTAACTGTAACAACTATTCAGTCATTTAGTGGCACGATGCTTAATCACCATGCTGCTAGTATGTGACCTTTTATGGCAAAGTTGCACATTGGTTAAAATAACAAAGTAAGTAAAGAATATCAGACTTCTCACTATTATCAAGTATAGTTCCAGATATGTCAGGCTTGTGACAAGTGTTGTCTTGAAAATGACAATTCCCCTGTATATGTCATTAAAAAAATGCCAAATTATATAATAAGTGTTTGGAGGTTCTAGTCCTTATCAAATTATGCATAATTTTCTCCTATTATAGCTATATTCCAGAGTGAGTGGTACCAAGTGATCACTGAAAAAAATTGGGCTGTTTTCTATTGAGTTGCAATTACCATTTGTGCTGCCAAGATCATATATGAGGCCAATTATTTTAAATCTTCCATACTTCAGGATGCATTTTGTCAAAACTGCAATTGCATGTGGCATGTTTTTCCAAAGGAGTTATGGGCTGGCTTTGTCTTATTACATAATTCTTTAAAACACGTTTACCTTTCCTTCCCTTAAGAAGCCCAATGCAACCTGCTAATGTAAACTGAAACAGTCACTTGTCAAACTTTTTAAAATGGTTAACTATTATTAAGTCCAATAAGCCACCCGTACAGTGTTTAAACAGCCTAGAAACACAAGCAGCCATTTGAAAATAATTTAACCACAACAATTACGTACAGTACAATTGCATCTTACGTGGAGGCTCAATTCCTAGGGTTCCACATATACTCAAAAATTGTATATGCCCAAGCCCTTGGAACCCTTAACCCCACAAGCACATAGTGACCCATGTGGACCTGGCAGAAAAATAGCTTTTAAACTCTCTTCCTTGCTTGGAGGGCAAGGGCTACTTAGTGCACTAACTCCAGCAGGCTAAAGATGCTTGCACAAAATCTCGTAGGAACTCTGATGTCCCCACGAGATCTCGCAAGAGCATCATCCCAGAACCAGTGTGCCAAGAGGGCCTTACCCCACAAGCAAGGGGGAGAGCTTAAAATCTGTGCTTGGAAACTCCAAGTGGACCCAGCACTAAAAGCGCTTTAAAGCTCTCTGCCCTTGCTTGCATGTAACTTGCTAAGTTTCAACCAGGCAGCCTTCAACTACGTGAGGTTGAAATCACACAAGTTAAATATGCACAAGTACAGTCATACCTTGGTTTTCGAACAGCTTAGTTCTCGAACGTCTTGGCTCCCGAACACCGCAAACCTGGAAGTGACTGTTCCTGTTTGCAAACTATTTTTGGAAGCCGAACATCCAATGGGACTTCCTGTTGCCTGCAGGAGTTTCCTGCAGCCAGTCAGAAGCCGTGCTTTGGTTTCCAAACATTTTGGAAGTCGAATGGACTTTTGGAACGGATTCTGATCGATTTCCAAGGTACAACTGTACAGTGGATGCTCGGGTTGCGAACATGATCCGTACAGGAGGCACGTTCGCAAGCCGTGACCCACGCGTCTGCGCATGCATGGGTCGCAATTCGACGCTTCTGCGCAAGCGCCGAAACCCAGAAGTAACCCGTTCCGGTACTTCCGGGTTCGGCACGGTGCGCAACACAAAATTGCGCAACCCAAAGTATCTGTAACCCAAGGTATGACTGTACTTCAAAAAGGGACCAAGCCTTTACAGTGGTGCCCCGCAAGACGAAATTAATTCGTTCCGCAATTTTTGTTGTTTAGCGAATTTTTCGTCTTGCGAAGCACGAAATCCCATAGGAATGCATTGAAAATCAATTAATGCGTTCCTATGGTCAAAAAAAGTCCAAACAAAGCCAAATTTGGTACAACAACAGTTTATTAACTGCTCTTTAAAGTCACACATACTGTAAAGAGCAGTTCAAAAATTTAAGGGAAAATAAATTAACTTTATAAACAAAACATGTCTTTGTTTTTAGTCAAAGAAAAAAAGTCGCGAGACGTTTTCGTCTTGCGAAGCAAGCCCATAGGGGAAATTCGTCTTGCGAGGCAAATCGCGAACGGAAAAACCTTTCGTCTAGCGAGTTTTTTGTCTTGCGAGGCATTCGTCTTGCGGGGCACCACTGTATAGCCCAAAAGCCTTCCTGAAAAGGAAGATTATGCTCATCCCATGGAAGGCCGCTAGAGGGGGCAAGATGAGTGTCCCTTGTGGAGGAATTGCAGAGCCACTCACAGAGAAGCAACCGGGCAGAAGCCCCACTCTCCCTGGTCCCAACTAAACATATCTCTGGGGCGGTTGATACTCACACAGCAGGGCAGGTCCACACAGGAAAAGGTCATCCTTCGGAAATTCTGGTCCCAAATCATAAAAGGCTTTCAAAGTCATCGCAAGCACTTTGAATTAGGCCCAGAAGCAACTTGGGAAGCCAGCTTGGCTGTGTCAGTAAGGCGGCGGCACGCTTTGTCAAGGCAGTCCCTCTTCAGCAGCCTGGCCATTGTGGAACAATTGTAGCCTCTGAGCCCTTTTCAAAGGCAGCCATACGTAGGGAACTCTTTGTAGTAACCTAAACATAAATGGGTGGTATTCAACTAAGTTTTGCTCAAGTGTATAGATCCACCGAAATTAATGAACATGATTAAGTGAGGTCCATGAATGTCGGTGGGTCGGAGGTTAGTTGAATACTAACCAGTGTATTTATGCATCACCCTGAGCAAGTCTTTCCTCAAGAAACTTGCTTTGAGGTTACTGTAGGTAGATAGAGTAACTTCTGGCTAATGACAGAGAAGTGGACATTTGACCTCAGAAGGGTCTGGATCTTTCCAGAGCCAGATGTTTCCCGCCTCACCATTTCCTTTCCCAACACATTACATATGTGGTGTGGGGTCCTCAACATATAGCAAGTAGCATGTGCATGCCTGTGTAAAAAGGTAAAGGGGCCCCTGACCATTAGGTCCAGTCGTGGCCGACTCTGGGGTTGTGGCGCTCATCTCGCTTTACTGGCTGAGGGAGCCGGAGTACAGCTTCCGGGTCATGTAGCCAGCATGACTAAGCCGCTTCTGGCGAACCAGAGCAGTGCACGGAAACGCCGTTTACCTTCCCGCCGGAGCGGTACCTATTTATCTACTTGCACTTTGACTGCTTTCAAACTGCTAGGTTGGCAGGAGCAGGGACCGAGCACCGGGACCTCACCCCGTCGCGGGCATTCGAACCGCCGACCTTCTGGTCGGCAAGTCCTCGGCTCTCGTGGTTTAACCCACAGCGCCACCCGCGTCCCGCATGCCTGTGTAGAAATTACAATAAATGTCCCACTTACTCCTTGGTTTGATATTATGTAGTCGCCAGGGACACCCAACAGGCACAGCTATAGAAGCATAGAACTGCAGAGAGGGAATGGACATCAAGGGCTATCTAGTCCAAGCCCCTGTGGTGGCTTTTCTGTGTTGCTGCGGCAGGGGGGAAGGTTGTTTCAAAAGGTCAGCTTCAGGAGATGCTTTATTTATCAGTTTTTGGCTCCTGTCTTTGCCATTCTGCTTTATCTGGATGTTTCCATGTCTTTCAGGGAACTACGTGCTCAACTACCTTGCCACCAGACCCAAGCTGGCCACTTTCGTTACGCAGGCACTAATTCAGCTCTACGCCAGGATCACGAAGCTGGGCTGGTTTGACTGTCAGAAAGATGAATATGTTTTCAGAAACGTCATCACTGACGTCACAAGGTTTTTACAGGTTGGCCGTTTCCTCCAGCCCACCCGTCCCACTTGGCGTATGTAGTGGTTTCACCAAGAAGCTTCCCAGGATGCCATCAGACAGTCGCCACCAACCTAACGCTCTCTAGCTGTTTTGGACTGTAATTCCCAGCCAGCAAGGCCATTTGGCACTGGGGCTGATGGAAAACCCTTCAAGGTGGTTTGCGACAATAAATTAAAATAATGAAACACAGTAGTAGAGAGTACCCAAAATATTAAAACAAAAAACCATCAATGCACAGTACAGAATCACTTCTGCCCAAGGGATCTTAATTGTCTCTCTCGCTGTGTGTGTGTGTGTGCGTGTGCGTGTGCAGTAACATTTGTCATCTTGCTGCTTTGACCTCCCTTGTCAATCAGTCTGACTCTGCCTGTTCCTTCTCCAGGACAGTGTAGAACACTGCATCATAGGAGTGACAATCCTGTCTCAGCTAACGAATGAAATTAATCAAGTAAGTGCCTCAGCCTTCGCCAGTAAACTCAGTGTCAACGCTTCTCCTTTGGATTGCTGCTGTATGTTATGCACTGATTTCATGTCCTTTGGTGGTACGAAATTGAGCACTCCCTCCAGAGACTAGTCTCTGCTGCCTCAGGCTTCGTTTACACCTCTTCCCTATCCAGAGACTCAGAAGGGCACTGCTTTCTATGAAAAGCATTAACTGATGGTGACCCAGAGTTCTTCCTCAGCCAAAAGTCCCCATTTCTTCAGTAAGAATGGCAAAGCCACTCTTTGCCAAATTGCAAATAATCACCCTCTTCCTCCAGCTTCTCCTTTCCTGGCATTTAGATGGCTCAGCCTGCCCCCCATGCAAAGGAGACAGACAACCTCAGTCGGGAAACTTGGGCATTCCCTGAATGCTGCCAGGCTGTCACAGTTTTGTTTTTCAGAACTGTAAATGATTAAACGGACTTCTAAGTTCTTAGCTGGGATTCCTGCGTTGCAGGCTGTTAGGCTAGATGGCCTTTGGGTTCCCTTCAAACCCTAGAATTCTATGAAATTAGTGCTGTAGGCGGTTAGCATGCTTTATTTACTGGCAGAGGGCAGTATATGGGGTGTTCTGCTGTTTCGTGTTTTTCCTTTATTAAGATGGTTACTTTGACTCTGCACTCTTTAACAGACTCTTGAGTTCTAATGATCTCTTTCTCTCTCTCTCTCTCTCTCTCTCTCTCTCTTTCCCTGCTCCCCACCCCACCCAGGCAGACACTACACACCCACTGACCAAGCACAGGAAAATAGCCTCTTCATTCCGAGATTCATCTTTGTTTGATATTTTCACTCTCTCGTGCAATTTACTAAAACAGGTGATGTGAGAACAACATTTGGGGGGGTGGAACTTTGGACAGTGTTTTCTTCTGTGGGTTTAGGACCCTGAAATTGCTTCTGTGAAGAATGCTCTGTCAAGCAAACACCTGTGTGGTTTTAAATTAGCTGAGCTGTATTGACGAGAAATTTAGCTGTCCTGAAAAGGGAACTACAGCATAATAATAATAATAATAATAATAATACCTTTATTGCCAATGTACAACCTGTGTACAATGAAATTAACCGAGCCTCCCCCCCCCACTCAATCAATCTCATTGCACTCTGTGTGCTTGTCGCACAACACACCAACCCCAAAAATCAGTTGCATTATATTATTTTCCGTTCAGCAGCTTAACAGCTCACAGATAGAAACTGTTTGTTAGCCTGTTGGTACGACTGATTATACTTCCATATCTCCTGCCCGAGGGTGGAAGATTAAAGAGGTACTGGCCGGGGTGTGAATCGTCCCTGAGAATTTTTCTCGCTCTCCTAAGACAATGATCCCTTGCGATGTCATCTAGCGGACTCAAGGGACAGCCCATGATATCATGGGCTGTGTTCACCACTCTCTGTAAAGACTTTCTGTCCGTGGCTGTCAAGCCAGCATACCACCCTGTGATACAATATGAGAGGAGAAGAAGCAGTGTTGGGTTCAAATCCCCACTTGGCCATGAAGCTCACTGGGCCAGTCACTCACTGGCCTCACTGGCTTGTTGTGGGGGTTAAATGAGGAAGGGGAGAACCGTGTACACCACCTTGGAGGAAATGTGATGTGTGAATGCAATAAATAACAGAAAGAAAGCAGCAGAAAATGAGGGTAGAGAGACACTAAATAAAAGCCATGTCCTTTTACATGGTTTTGTATGTTTTGTAGTATTTTATGCACCGAGACCACCGTTATTTTTGTTTATTATAGTTTAGTAATTCTTTATTGTAATTGATAAGTTAAACTGTATTATTTGCTGATGTTTAATTTTACTGTTTACTATTAAATTTCAATGGATTATTGACTATTGCTTTATTTAAGTTGTTTATTTTAAAGTTATTGTGACTTTTTATATTGGATCAGATTGTTATTATTAGTGTTCAATGTTTTATTATGTTTTTATATGTGTTGGATATAAAACCCAACCAGATGGGCAGGGTATAAATAAATAAATAAAAGCATTATTATTAAAACTGAGCTCCACAGGAAATAAAGCTTTTACTTTTTCTTTTACTGTAAGATTGGGACATTCCAGTGTTTCTGGTAGCGGAGCCCTGAGATGAAACCTTTTTGCTTTCCCACTCCAGGATTCCCTTTTCCTTTAGGCTTGGCAGCTGTCTTGAACTCTGCCCATTAACAGATGTGGTTTTCCATTCTGTTTTTCTTCTTTTGGTAGGCTTCAGGGAAAAACCTGAACCTGAACGATGAAAGCCAGCACGGCCTCCTCATGCAGCTTCTCAAGCTCACACACAACTGCCTAAACTTCGACTTCATTGGTACATCCACAGATGAGTCCTCAGATGACCTTTGCACCGTGCAGATCCCCACCAGCTGGAGATCAGGTAAAGCGCCTTTCTTCCCTGCTCTGGCCCAGCCGTGAGAGGCCTTGGGAAGTGAGCTGTGTGAGTAGCAGGTGTGACTTTGCAAGCTGTGCGCAGTCTTCCCATCCTCTCTGAGTGACCAGAGTGCTGACAGATCCCCAATTCAAGTATTCCTGTGCTGGAGCTGTTGAGAGTTGTACAGTGGTACCTCGGGTTAAGAACTTAATTCGTTCTGGAGGTCTGTTCTTAACCTGAAGCACCACTTTAGCTAATGGGGCCTCCTGCTGCCGCGCCGCGGGAGCACGATTTTTGTTCTCATCCTGAAGCAAAGTTCTTAATCTGAGGTAATATTTCTGGGTTAGCAGAGTCTGTAACCTGAAGCATATGTAACCCGAGGTACCACTGTAGTCCAAAACAGCCAGAGGGCACCAGGTTGGCACAAGTGAAGTGCTTTGAATGCTCCACGCTGTAGCTTGTGTGGATAAAGATGAGTATGGAACTGCACTTCCGGGTTGGCGCCATCGCCGAATGGCGGACTCCCTCCGAGCTCCGGAGGGAGCCTGCTCGGCAGGGGTTGGGTCCTACCGCGTCGGCGACGCGGGGACCCTCAAAAACCACGGGCACGGAGCCCGTGGACATGGTTGACTCGGCGGGCACCGTTAGCGCCCTCCCAACTCGTGAAGGAGCCTTTTTTCATACTTCGGGTTGAAGTTGCTTCAGGTTGAGTGCTTTTGGGTTGCGCTCCGCGGCGACCCAGAAGTAACGGAACGCATTGCCTACGGGTTTCTCCTCTCGCGCATGCGCAGTCAAAATGACGTCATGCGCGGAAACAGCAGCACGCGCCGACACGGGTTGTGTTTACTTCAGGATGCGAACGGGGCTCTGGAACGGATACCATTCGTATCCAGAGGTACCACTGTACTTACTTTCCTCTTCCCTCCCTGTCCCCTTTCCCTTCCATGTGGTGAATGAATGGATGGATGTTTAGTGCAACTTTTACCATCCTGGTGCCTCCTCTAGGTTTTGGACTGACACTCGCATTGACCGCAACTGGCCCGCAATGTAGTGGGGGCAGTGTTGGGAGCACAGCCCCACATGCTGAGGTTGATGGGAATTGTAGTCCCAAACGTACTGAGTGCACCAGGTTGAAGAGGGCTAGTTTAGTAGAAGCTTCGAAAACAAGAAGCATAAGATGGCACTTTTACACAAGGCTGTACTTGATAGTTGCTACTCGGTTCATGCCGATTAAAAAAATTCTCTCCAGAATGACCGCCTCCCTCAATGGGGAACCAGCATGGGGTGGGGGGAACCTTTCAGCAGAAACATTCTGCAAATAACATTGGTTTTCTTTTCGTTGTTGTCTTAGAAAGAAAACAGTTTGCTTCTGCATGCTAGGTTCATTCAGCAGCAGCAGCAGCTGAATATTAGAGAATTTTCTTAATGTTTGTACAGTGGTATCTCTGGTTGCGAACGGGATCCGTTCCGGAGGCCCATTCGCAACATGAAAAGACCGCAACCTGAAGCGCCGTATCTGCGCTGGTGTGTGGCATGATTTGGTGCTTATGCGCAAAGCGTGATTTAGCACTACTGCGCATGTGCGAGCAGTGAAACCCGGAAGTAACCCTTTCTGGTACTACTGGGTCGCCGCGGGACGTAACCTGAAAAAATGTAACATGAAGCAAACATAACATGAGGTATGACTATATTGAAGTCTGAAAGCTCTGTGTTTCCACTCTCAGCTCTGGGTGGGCGGTGATGTTTAAAATTTCTATACCATCTTCATTCGAGGATCACAGGGCTGTTTACAATAGGAAAACACAGAAATACACCCCACAGTAACAAACAAAAACACACACAGTTTAAAAGGCCATGGTTTGTTTAATGAGGCAAAGGTCTGGGAGTAGAGGAATGTTTTTGCCTGGTGCCTGAAGATACGTAACAAATATAGCAGGCAAGCTTCCCTAGGGAAAGCATTCCACATGCAGGGAACCACTTTTTATGTATGGATAACTCCTGCTTTGCTTCCTTGTGACAGATCAGCTTTAAGTCAGAGCCTCATTTCGCACTGAATTTAAGCCAAGTTATTTGTGACATGAGAAGAACCACTCATGGATCTCCTGAGGTCTTTCAGCATCTTTAAAAGCTGTTGAGAGTGGGGATTGGGGCCGTGGTGCTGCAGATTGGCCTCCAGTTTTAGAATCTTAGAGTTGGAAGGCCTTCTAGTCCAACGCCCTGCAATGCAGGAATCTTATAATCTTATAATCATAGAATCATAGAGTTGGAAGAGACCACAAGGGCCATCGAGTCCAACCCCCTGCCAAGCAGGAAACACCATCAGAGCACTCCTGACATATGGTTGTCAAGCCTCTGCTTAAAGACCTCCAAAGTCGGAGACTCCACCACACTCCTTGGCAGCAAATTCCACTGTCGAACAGCTCTTACTGTCAGGAAGTTCTTCCTAATGTTTAGGTGGAATCTTCTTTCTTGTAGTTTGGATCCATTGCTCTGTGTCAGCTTCTCTGGAGCAGCAGAAAACAACCTTTCTCCCTCCTCTATGTGACATCCTTTTATATATTCGAACATGGCTATCATATCACCCCTTAACCTCCTCTTCTCCAGGCTAAACATGCCCAGCTCCCTTAGCCGTTCCTCATAAGGCAGCGTTTCCAGGCCTTTGACCATTTTGGTTGCCCTCTTCTGGACACGTTCCAGTTTGTCAGTGTCCTTCTTGAACTGTGGTGCCCAGAACTGGACACAGTACTCCAGGTGAGGTCTGGCCAGAGCAGAATACAGTGGCACTATTACTTCCCTTGATCTAGATGCTATACTCCTATTGATGCAGCCCAGAATTGCATTGGCTTTTTTAGCTGCCGCGTCACACTGTTGGCTCATGTCAAGTTTGTGGTCAACCAAGACTCCTAGATCCTTTTCACATGTACTGCTCTCAAGCCAGGTGTCACCCATCTTGTATTTGTGCCTCTCATTTTTTTTGCCCAAGTGCAATACTTTACATTTCTCCCTGTTAAAATTCATCTTGTTTGTTTTTGCCCAGTTCTCTAATGATCATAATGATGGTGAAAAACCCGTCAGCGCCAAGGGTGTTGGTAGGGATGCTGCGCTGAGCAAAGTTGAAGGCCTGAGATAGTCACGAGGGTTGAACCACTTTGCCAGAGTTCGGGTATCCACGGTGATGTGTTGTTTGTTTCTTCCAGCCTTTCTAGATTCCTCAACTTTACAGCTGTTTTTTGACCTGTACCATTCCATCCCTCCTACGTTTTCACCTCTGGTGAGTGTGGCATTCCTGACTTAGTGGGCAGGGGCATATGTTCCAGGGGCATACATCCCATTGAGAAGATTCACATGGTGGGTTTGATCACCCTGTTGGAGATCAGGAGGAAGTTTTTCTCTTCCCCGACCCCTCCACAAAATGGTTACCTGCTGGTTTGCATTGTCTTTCCACAACCTATATGCCAATTCAAGTGTGTATATGGTTTCTATTTTATTCCAGACAACTTACGGTTCTCCCTTTATTCACGCTCCTACCTTTAGGTCTTATCGTGTCTAGTGCAAATTGCCTCTGTACGTAGGTCCCTATTTAACAATGCAGAAAGAGCGAAGTTCCTGTCTCATCTCGTTGATGGTGTCAAGCGAATACTGGAAAACCCTCAGGTGAGTCTGTCAGAACTGTGGATGGGAGTCAACTACCCACGCATATGTGTGTTTTGTCACAAACTGCCTCTTGAAGCTTGGAAACAGTGGAGATCCAAAGGCCCATGGAACTGAGCAACAGGTGGTAAACTAGCTGGCAACCAGGGCAAAGCTTAAGAGGGTGAATAAACACAAAGCTTCATCGTACATGTGGTTAACTTTGGGCAGGCAAAATCAGGGGAAAGAAATAAGTGGCTGTAACTGAGAAAATGAAAATGTCCCAGAATTGAGATCTGTCAGTATGTGAGTGCTTCATACTGAAACCAGCAACATTATGTGGCAAAAGATTTTTTTGGCAAGTCTCTGTGCTGAGCTCTGCAACCTATAGTGCACACACATATGTGTATTGCTGTGTGAACTCTTCAGTATTTTAGTCACTCCTTCCATATCCACTGATAGTGCTCTGCTCTCATTGGACTGTTATGCCAGTTGTTGAAAACCACTGGAGAGTGCTCTTGCACAGGTTTCTGATTGGAACATCTGGTTGGCCATTGTGAAAAGAGGATGCTGGACTATAGACCCAGCAGTCTCTCCTTCTGTTTCCTCTCTCTCCCCCCCCCCCCCACTTCTGCAAACCTTTCCCCCCAGTTGCTGATTCCTTCTTGTGTGTGGACGGTGCCTTTTGTGGTAGGTAAAGGCAGGAACAAGGTCTCTCTTTGTATACTTGTTTGTTCTGCTAGATAAGAAGAAGCTACAAAGAGATGCAGGTCACAAGAACCTCAGCCTACTCCAGGCTTCATAAAGTTCACCCGGCCAGTACCTACCATTCTTGGTGCACAACAGGTTTGAGCAACATTGCTGTGCCCCATCTGAAGACAAGGGCAGCTGTTGACTCCACACAGTGTGCCAGGCTGGTTCACGGTGGTAGGATGCCCACCAACATTGCAGAGCGAGTCAGAGGTCTTAGGTGCTCAGTTATTTAGTGCCTGAACAAATTAGTGTTTCGGATACTGTAATTGATGAGCCCCTGCCACCGGCAGTGTTGGGCTGCTGTTGCCTGGACTCTCAGGTAGACCCATTCATTGTATGCCACAGTGATGAGCCTTCACTAGTCCCCAGCCATGGGAGCAAACGTTTTTTGTGCTGTGCCACACTTTAATGTTGTGAGCTGCCCTGTGATCTTCAGATGGAGGGTGGGATACAAATTAAATAATCAATCAGTCAGTCAGTCAATCCAGTTTACTGATTCCTGTGCCATGACCCATTTCAAAATTTGTTCCTTTCCCAGAGCTTGTCAGACCCAAACAACTACCATGAGTTCTGTCGACTTCTGGCCCGCCTGAAAAGCAATTACCAGCTCGGGGAGCTGGTGAAAGTGGAAAATTACCCTGAGGTCATCCGCCTCATTGCCAACTTCACAGTGACCAGCTTGCAGGTGAGAAGCTGCGTGGTTTGGCACTATGTGGGTGGGTGTTGCGGAGGGAGGGTTTTCAGCAGGGGGAGAGCACCCAAAATCACACTGCAACCTTTGACCTCATTAGGTTGAAACTGAGAGGGGAGTGGTGGGCTCCCCTCTCAGAGTCACCTGCTGTGGGTATATAAGGTGCATAAGGTAATATTGTGCCCCCTGTCATTACGCAGAATTGCCTTGGTTTGTTCCTCGCTGCACCACATTTTAGCTCATTAAGAGCAGAAAACACTTCCAACCGTTCAGACCACAGCAAGGCAAAGCGTACCGTCTGTCAGGGCCACCAGTCTTTGAAACATCTCCTCTCCCCATGTTTGGGAAATGTACTGACGTTAGGTAGCCTGCATGTGAGGGAATTTAAAAAGTGTGTGAAAGGATATTGTTAGGAGAATCTGCTTACTGTATGTTTCTGTAATGTTTGTGTGAGGGGAAATCTCAGCCTTGGACCAGTTTGATAGAAAGTAGACACTGAATTCTTCTTGCTTAACCAGGCATCCAGCTCTGATAATGCAGACATGCTTTTCCTCTGAGAATGTGACTTAATTTCTGTGCATGTGTAAAGCTGAGGTGAGGGAGTGCCTCTGTATAAGCTGCTCTTGTTCTGACCAAATAAAAGCTACCGTAAACGTTGCAACTGGAGTGGTGAATACAGTGGTGCCCCGCAAGACGAATGCCTTGCAAGACGGAAAACTCGCTAGACGAAAGAGTTTTCCGTTTTGGAGGTGCTTTGCAAAACGAATTTCCTATGGGCTTGCTTCGCAAGACGACAATGTCTTGTGAGTTCCTGCTGGTTTTTTCCCCTCCCCCCCTTTTTCTAAGCCGCTAAGCCACTTATCAGCTGATCCGATCAGCAGATAAGCCGCTAATAGCGCTAATCCACTAATCCTTCAATGGGCTTGCTTCGCAAGATGAAAAAACTGCTAGACGAAGACAATCACAGAACGGATTCTTTTCGTCTTGCGAGGCACCACTGTAGAAGAAAATCTGCTACCTTGGCCAGCGTGGCAGAATCTTATTTAATTTTAGAAAAATGGAGGAGCTTCCTTTGTTGTATTCAGGTGCTGAGATGCACAACACCCCCCCCCCCAAAAAAAATAAGGATGTTCAAGGTCCCAAGTACAGACTTTAGGTTCCCCTTTAGAAGCATACAGGTGTCCAAACAGATCTGCAGTGTGCTGCTTACTCTACTTACAAATGTTGGCGGCTGTTTGCTTGAATGGCTCCCATGTCCTTAAGCCCAAAGGCTGGGGGTTGGGGTGGGGGACGCTGGCCAGCCCGCAAGTGGCGTTCTGTTTCCTCCCTTTTGTTCCTGCAGCACTGGGAATTTGCTCCGAACAGCGTTCACTATCTCCTGAGCCTGTGGCAGCGCCTGGCAGCGTCCGTTCCTTACGTCAAAGCCACAGAGCCACACATGCTGGAGACTTACACGCCTGAAGTCACCAAAGCTTACATCACCTCCAGGCTGGAGTCTGTGCACATCATACTGAGGTAAAGGTGCCAAGAGAGGAGTGGAGGGAGAACAGCCTGCACAAACCCTTGTTGGTACCTAAGCAGTTCAGGACCCAGTTATCTGAAGGACCCATGTACCCCTACGTACCTACCCACGCTATAAGCTTGGCCCTGCGGCTGCTGTCCAGTGCACGGGTAAAAGCTGTTAGGTTTGTGAGTACCAGCAGCAGCAGCGCCTTTTCTGTGGTGGCCCCCTAACCCTACAACATCCTTCCCAGGGAAATACACATGATCCCCCTCCCCCTCTCATAGGCCTTTTTTCATTCTGGTCTGTGTTGGGGTGATTTTAGGGTTGCTGTGTTTTAAGAACTTGGTTTTATCTCCTGCATCTGCATGTTTGTTTTTTAAATGCTTTACAACTTGGGGATTTTAATATTGATCTGTTGTTGTAGGAGTTATTACCCACAGAAAAATATGCTGTGGTTATTTATTTACTTATCAGTCTTACTTGTAGCTCCCTCTTATTTGAATGTTCTCAGTCCCAGAGTGGGAAGGAAAGTAAAAAAAAATTAAAAACCATAGAAAAATGATATAGAAAAATTACAAAATCATATCAACAGGACCAATAAACAGCTAAACAATTCTATCATAAGGTAAACAGGTCAAATTGCATGAGCATAAATGAATGAATGAATGAATGAATGAATGAATATATCCAGTTTAACAAAATGTGGGCCTCAGGCTCAAGAGAGCTGCCAGGTAGTGATTTACAGGTGGATTTGCTGGCCTCCTCCAGAGAGTTGCCACAAAACAACAGCATAGTGGGCCTTGCCTTACAGCCTAGAGGTGAGAACTGAGCAGCGTTTTTTGGGAAACAAGCTTGATCCACCTTCTGGGAGCCGCGTTTCACTCTCTCTCCCTGTCTTGCTGCTTGCTCCCCATGCAGAGACGGCTTGGAAGATCCGCTGGACGACACGGGCCTGGTGCAGCAGCAGCTAGACCAGCTGTCCACTATCGGGCGCTGTGAATATGAGAAGACGTGTGCTCTCCTTGTGCAGCTGTTTGACCAGTCAGCTCAGTCCTACCAGGAGCTGTTGCAGAGTGCGACGGCCATCCCTGTGGATGTGGCTGTGCAGGAAGGTGAGGGCCCAGAGATCAGCTGCATCACTCCTGTGCATCACAGCAAAGAAGATTTCGGGGAAAGGGGTTGTATAGGGGGGTGCTGCTGCTTCTTCACCCTTTAGCCAACCCAGTGTCCTTTAAGATTGTGACCCTTTGTGCATATTTTAATTAGTTTGTCATGGGTATTACCTGTGAATTTTTCAGGTTGTAAACTACTTTGAACAGATCTTGGAAAAGGGGACATAAATTGCTTTCCTCCAGAGATTTTGTCAGCAAAGCAGATACGGAATGCGGCAAGAAGGGACTCTGTTTTGCTGCCCCATCTTGCATCATTTGCTGCAAATTATAGTATGTGTTGCAGTAATGGAGCAGTGGAAATGGCAATGGACTTTGGGGCAGTAAGAGAGTAGGTGGCAGGTTTCATCTAAATATCAGAGGAAAGGGGCATTAGAACCTATTAGACGCTGGTTGAAACTGCTGAGGTTAAAGAAAAAAGAATAGCATTTGTTCAAAGGTTGGCTGTGGTTAGGAGGAAGAAGAAATTAAAGTGCTGGCATAATCTGCTATTTAAAACCACTGCTTCTAATAATAATAATAATTATTATTTATTATTTATACCCCACCCATCTGGCTGGGTTTCCCCAGCCACTGGGCGGCTTCCAACAAAACACTAAAATACAATAACCTATTAAACATTTAAAGCTTCCTTAAACAGGGCTGCCCTCTAAAAGTTTGGTAGTTATTTTTCTCTTTGACATCTGGTGGGAGGGCGTTCCACAGGGCGGGTGCCACTACCGAGAAGGCCCTCTGCCTGGTTCCCTGTAACTTGGCTTCTCTCAGTAAGGGAACCGCCGGAAGGCCCTCGGTGCTGCACCTCAGTGTCCGGGCAGAACGATGTGGGTGGAGACGCTTCTTCAGGTGTACTGGACCGAGGCCATTTAGGGCTTTAAAGGTCAGCACCAACACTTTGAATTGTGCTCAGAAACGTACTGGGAGCCAGTGTAGGTCTAACTATAAGAACAGATCAGCAGTGCAACAGATTGTCAGGAAAACAGTAGAAACTCACTCCCTCCTCCCTTTTTTTCAGAAGTACAGTGGTTGAGATATTTTTAGTATGGACTGTAGATGCAAGGGAATCCCATCTTCCCCAATTGTTGGACCTTGATCTTAGCTTTTCAGGGAAACACTTCTGTGGATCAGGACTCTTGCTCTTCTGGTTTCAGGACGCCTGACGTGGCTCGTCTATATCATTGGGGCTGTGATTGGTGGCCGAGTGTCATTTGCCAGCACAGATGAGCAGGACGCAATGGACGGCGAGCTGGTTTGTCGGTAGGAGCCGTTGGATTCCTTAGCAGCCCTGGTTTCTTCTTGCTGAAAACACTAGACTATGGAAAGGGCCATAATGAAGAGCTGTTATCTGGGATGGGTGGCTGGCTGGGTGGGTGGGAGAATTAGTGGCGCAGCTCTGTGGCTGCTCTTACCTTCAGGATTATCACGAGGGCTGTGTACTGCGCAAGTTTGAACTCTGAGGAGCGTCCATTCCAGAATTAGTGGAAGCAGAATAGATTATACAAATCTCCATCTTATTCCACGGAGACTGATTGCACATAGAGAGTTTTCTCTTCCAAATACAAGTTGTGCAAGGGTAGAACATAATTAGGAAAGTGTAGAAAACGCTTCTAAAACAGCAGAAAATGTTGGGTGAGAAGCATTTTGAACTTGACTGAATACTTAAAATTCCACACAGGTCAGGGATCCCTGGGAGTCTTTTAAGCCCTTGTGGTGGATTTCCTTCAATTAATCCACGCCAGTTGCGGCATCCATCTCTGATCACGCATGCATGCTTTTCCTCTGAGATTGTGACTTAATTTTTCCACTTGTGTAAAGTTAATGCACAGGAATGCCACTAGATATGCCTGTGTTGACTCACAAGCCTTTGAACACCACTTTTGTGAGTTCCCAATGGTTGCCGTTGTTCTGACCAAGTAAAAGCTGTTTTAAACACCACAACTGGAGTGTTTAATCAAAGAAAAACCACTACACCCTCTTTGGCTCGAATCCTACATAAAATTTTGGCCAGTGCATTGAGTCATTTTCAGCCTGCAGAGAGCACAGAAGCCTGACTGAATATTCCCTCTGCCCACTGATAGAACTCTTTCTTCTTGCATGCTGCTAGCTGGTGGTTGGACACCAGTGAACTGGAGCAAGTTCTGCGTCTCAGAGGCACCTTCCAGTGGTGACTGTCATGGCCGCAGGCTACCTAACTGCCCTGTGGCTGCATCTTTAGTCTGGTGTCCAGTGACACAAGTGTCTGCCCTGCAGTTAGCCCCCTCTCCTAGTGTCGAAAGTTTGTGCAGAGTTCTGCAGCTCATGCTCTTAATGCCTGCGTTCATCTAACATGGGGTAACAAGAGGCACCTTTCCTCATGGCAGGGGCAATCTCAAACTTGCTGACTAAGTACTGAGCCTCTGTGATGTTGCATGACCTTCAATTCCCACCCCCTCACTTGTTGCCTCTCTAGGGTTCTTCAGCTCATGAACCTAACCGACTCGCGCCTGGCTCAGGCCGGCAATGAGAAGCTTGAGCTTGCCATGCTGAGTTTCTTTGAGCAGTTCCGGAAGATCTACATCGGAGACCAGGTGCAGAAGTCTTCCAAGGTAAATGCCTCCTCGGCCTCCTATGTTTTCGGGCCTACCTGCTCTCATGGCATAATGAAAGGCTCCACCTGCGACTGCTTTTTTTGTGAATTGCTGGCTGTTGGAAGTCGGCCACAGTTAAGGCTAGTGGCCAAAGAAGTCAAATGTTTTCTCTGTACCCAAATCAAGAGGTGCAGGGTGCTTGGAGGAGTTCCAAGTGAATGCAGCTGCCTCCAAATGGGGAATACCGGGGTGAGGTCTGGGCTAGACAGAGGGCAGCATGGCTGTGAAGCCTGAAAGACCCACCCCACAAGCAGCAGGAAAGAAAGCCTGAGCTCTCTATAGCTATTGATGACTACTAGCCACAATAACTCTGCTCTGCCTCCACAGTTAGGCCGAAACACTTCTGAATACCAGTTGCTGGGAAGCACTGGAGGGGAGAGTAGCTCTTGCCTCCAGGTCTGGTCCTGACCGTAAGGATACAGTAATCAGCAAGGGAAACCCACATGACCTGAAAGTGTTGCTGTGCAATGCCAGGTCAATGATGAATAAAACCACTGCCATCCACGACCTGATTGTGGATGGAGGATTTGACCTGGCATGTGTGACAGAGACCTGGTTGGATGAAGCAGATGGGCCTGTCCTTGCCGCTGCTTGCCCACCAGGTTTCTCTTACGCACAGCAACCCAGGTCATGTGGGCGGGGAGGGGGGGTTGCAGTGATTTTTAGGAAGTCACTAGTCTGCACCAGGCGTCCTATTGGGAAGACCCAGTTTTCTGAGTGCATGTTCTGGAAGTTGGGCAATAGGGGCAGTACAGGATTCCTACTGGTGTACTGACCTCCCCGCTGCACCAAGGATTCCCTGCCCGAGCTGCTTCAGGTCGTGGCGGATATGCTCCTGGAGACACCTAGCTTGGTTGTCCTGGGGGATTTTAACATCCATGCCGATGTTAAACCCGAAAGCGCTCAACCTGAAGCACATTCAACCCAAGATATGACTGTATTCTTAAATGATTCTAGGAGGCAGGTGCCATACTAAACAGCCATTGAGTGTTGTGTTTTCTTTTTCCTGACCTGCTAGGCTTCTGTTTCCTCCAGGCACCTGTGGTCTTAAAGGAAAAATAACAATTTCTACTGAAGCCTCTAAGCTTGACTTTGTTTTCCGCTTCTAGCTATATCGGCGGCTCTCGGAGGTCCTCGGGCTGAATGATGAGACCATGGTCCTGAGTGTCTTCATAGGGAAAATGTAAGTGTTCTGACTCCTTGCCAGTTGCACTTGTCCATCATACATCTCTGAAGCCCTTGAGCCTCTGCTGGGATGCTCAGAGAGGAGAGCAGGAACACCTCCCGGCTACAGGCTGAACCTTGGGCCTGAGTTTGGCTGATGGGCTGCTCCAGAGATGCACCTGTCCTCCTCTACACCTTCCCCTACATGAGATTTCTCCTCCCAGCAGCAGTTTTCCCTGGATAGGAACTCACCTGCCTAGGCAGGAGTGAAAAGGCATTCTCCGTTTTGCATGCCAGCCACCTTCCAAGGCAGGACTGTTCTGCCCCTGCCCACCCCCTGGTAGAATTACTTAGTTTTAAATGGTTGAAGGCCTGGGATGAGCCAGTCGAGCTCCTGAGGGGCCAAGGGGGTCAAGCGCTTCCCTCCCTAGCCCCCAGGCCGAATCAGCCCTTGGCTGCCCACCTTGAGGCTTGTGGCTGCTGGGTGAGACTCTTCACAAGGGCTTCTGGAATTCTGCAGCCGGTGGTGGAAGGGGCAGGTTGCCTCACGGCAGAGGGGCATGTTGTCACTGCCGCAGGATTCTCTTGCCCTTGCTGCAGAAATCGGCCCATCAGTGCCACAGCATTCCACGGGCCCTGAGTTTGGGCCAGTGTAGCTTTGGGATCCAAGTAGTGAAGATTATCTGAAGGATAATTTTCTAGTCAACCAAATGTAAGTACTGTGACTTTACGCTGGTCTTTTCTGGCTTGTGTCGTTGTCTGTGGCTTTAGGGGAGGATGGAGATGGGTGAGAGAAAGGAGGGGCAGTCTTGAATCTGAGTGCATTTTTTCTCTCCCCTTCTAGCATCACCAACCTGAAGTACTGGGGGCGGTGTGAGCCGATCACCTCCAAGACACTACAGCTTCTCAACGACCTCTCCATTGGATATCCTTTTCAGCAGACCCCTTCCTTGGGTTGGGGCACCCAACGGACACGTCGTCACAGTTGCATGCAGCTGTCAGGCAAAGCCAGACTTTGGTCTGCCTCAAAATCATCATCCCATTTCTCATTTTGCCCAGAAAAAAAATGGCCCCTACCCCCTAGGCGATTGATTCCAGCTAAGTACTAGGGTTTTGTAGAGAGCCAGTGTGGTGTAGTGGTTAAGAGCAGTAGACTCATAATCTGGTGAACCGGGTTCGATTCCCCGCTCCTCCACATGCAGCTGCTGGGTGACCTTGGGCCAGTCACACTTCTCTGAAGTCTCTCAGCCCCACTCACCTCACAGAGTGTTTGTTGTGGGGGAGGAAGGGAAAAGGAGATTGTTAGCCGCTTTGAGACTCCTTAGGGTAGTGATAAAGCGGGATATCAAATCCAAACTCTTCTTTTGCACTAGAACAGGTTAAGTTCATTTTCTTAACTCGCTTTGTATTTGTAAAGTGCAGATAAATTGGAGAAGAAGCTTAGCCTAGTTGGGTAGGTGCAACTAGGATTTTAAAAAGCAAACTATTAATCAATAATTATGAGTTGGAAGAGGACCCAGAAGTTGCCTTTTCAACTCCCAGCCCAATGCAGATTAATCTCTGCAGTCCTGACCATAACTAGGGAGCAGATCTACCACATGAATGTACTTGCAGAGCAGGTAACTTGCACACAGCAGAAGGAAGGTGAAAATCCCATGGTGGCTGTGTTCTGCCCCCACAATTGGAGGCAGCAGTGTTTCTGAAAATCCATTCCTGGAAACCACAGGAGGGGAGAGGGCTTTTGCTCAGATCCTGCTTGCCAGTTTCCCATAGGCACCTGGTTGGCCACTGTGAGAGCAGAATGCTGGACTGGATGGAACATTTGCCTGATCCAGCAGGCACTTGTCAAGTTCTTAGGGTCACTAGCCAGCCTGACCTTTGGGTCAGGGACAGAGTGTGTGAATGCAACTGCAGTCACGCTGGCTGGGGCTGATGGAAGTTGTAGTCAGAACAATGGAGAGTACCAGGTTGAGGAAACCCATCTTCCCGGGTTTGCATGAGGCTACCTTGTTGGCAGTCCCAGGAACCATCCCTTCATCCTCCCAGGGCTTTCTAACCAGTTTTTGACTGGTGCTGTTTCCTTAACATGGCTTCTACCTACAGCAGCGTTAGGAAACTGGTGAAACTCAGCGCTGTGCAGTTCATGCTGAACAATCACACGGTAAGCTTTCAGCCATCTCTGGTGCTTCACTGAGGTTGAGTGGATTTGCACGGTGAAAGGTGTCCCTGATTGTTCCTTAGGATGAAGCCTTCCTGGCCCAGGTAGCTTCTGTTCCCAAGGTCTCTGCTGAATACCTGGCAGCTCTCATGTCTCCTCTCAAGGGTTGTTGCTTGTGCTGCGCTGCCCCCTGTGGTGGCTTTTCATGCCGTGCTTCTAGATGGCAAAATTCTCCTACGTCCATGCATGAATCATCATGGGAGGCCTCTGTGCTGACAATGTGAGAGACAGGCAGAGATGGAGAGAGACTGTAACTTGAGGAATTGAGGGCAGCAGTACTAGCAGCATCTGTGCCGCCCCCTCCAATTCCCAGGCGACACCCCCAGCATTCTAGGCTCAGTTCCTCAGTTGTCTTTGTAGGTATGCCACAAATGAGTTATTCTAGATCAGTGGTTCCCAAACAATTTTGAGGTCCCACTGCTTTGGTTCCATAAGCTTATCCGCAGTGCCCCCACCCTATAAAAAACATACAGAACAGTGGTTTGCGCAGCCCAGTAAGGCAGATAATAGCACAGTAAAATTCAAAACAGTAACCATTAATTGTACATTTATCCAAAAGACAATTACCGTATTTTTCTCTCTATAACACTCACATTTTTTCTCCTAAAAAGTAAGGGGAAATGTCTGTGCGTGTTATTGAGCGAATGTGTGGTCCCTGGAGCCGACTGGCCCGAGTGCAGAGGCAAAAATCAGGCAAAAATCAGATCGCGCGCTGCAGAGAGGAGGCTGCTGCTTTCCTGCATTCTGCCTCAGGGTCTTATTGCCCACCCTCTTCTGTTTTCGGTTGCTGTGGTTACAAAGCACAGATCCACATAGATTCTCAGAATTTTTGCATTGCCCTACCCCAAACTCACCATCAAATCACATGTCTGTGGCCACAGCATGAAGCACCAAAATGATACATCCACTGTTTCATTCAGAATTTTTTTTCTTGTTTTCCTCCTCTATAAACTATGTGCGTGTTATGGTCAGGTGCGTGTTATAGAGTGAAAAATACGGTAGTTCAATTAATTAAACAAAATTGGTGAACTCGATCCAGTGATGCCAGGTTTCCAAAGCCTATCACTCATTTACGCCTCCGGTGCCCCTCTGCTGCCCTCCTGCCTCTTAGCACCCCCAGGTCATCCCCCACACTCCGGAAGGAGACGTACCACCCACCTTGGGAGCCACAGATCTAGAGGCTGGGCTACGTGTTTGAAACACGGCTGCCCTTCAAGATTGCCAGAAGCCTGCTGTTTTGTTCTTGGGCAGAACCCATTGTCTTTCCTACAAAGGTTTGTCCCCAAATCCGCATGGCACCGGAGCTCTGGGATGTCTGCTGTGACTGTTATGGACCCTCAAATCCGGCCTGCAGACCTGCCCTTCTGTTAGTCCCTTGTAAGATAATGACAACCTGAAAAAGAGAGAGAACCCTTTCAGTTTATAAAAGCCTTGTCTTTCTGCTCGCCTGGAAATGACTATTGCATCCCCAGGTAGCTAGACAGGCCCCTTAGCCCCCACTGCATGAGTTTCTAGTCTGTCTGTCATCTCCTTTGCACACACCTCTGCAACCCTGGATCTGAGATATCAAAGCATCCGAAATACAAGCAGAAGCAAGAGAGAGACCAGTTCCTCTTGCTGTGTAGAGCAGGCATCAGCAACCTTTTTCAGCCGTGGGCCGGTCCACCATCCCTCAGACCATGTGGGGGGACAGAATGTTTTTTTTTGGGGGGGGGGAATGAACGAATTCCTATGCCCCACAAATAACCCAGAGATGCATTTTTAATAAAAGCACACATTCTACTCATGTAAAAACATGCTGATTCCCAGACCGTCTGTGAGCCAGATTGAGAAGGCGATTGGGCCGCATTCGGCCCACGGTCCTTAGGCTGCCTACTCTTGGTGTAGAAAGTATGCAAAATGTTTTTTTCTAGAGTGTATGAGAGTTGCTTTGAGCCTGGGATTAAAACATTTTAAATAAACACATGCCCCCAGCCCTTGTGAAGAGAAGCGTGTCAGGATCCTTGCCTTTTCCTTTCCCATTAGAGTGTATGGCTGATGACCTCTGGAAGGTGCTAAAGGTCTGTTTTCTAGGCTTTTCTAGTCCTTTTGGTAAGGGTTTGCATAGCTTTTTGCGGTTGTTAATTTTCAGGATACAGATCGGTTCAAAGTTGCTTCGCTTGTTACTTTTACAATGCTTGGGCATTTGACTTGAGTCATCCACATTTGTCTGCTGTGCCTCACAATCTCATGGCAGCTGTGCCTTGTATGCACAGGTCCAGGCCTTTCTATGGCTGTCTAGTATTGATGATAGCATTTCAAATGCTAGCTAAAGTGCTACAAATTGTGCAAGTAAATAGTAAAAAGAGGATGTTTTGCTATGATTTCCTGTTATTCACACTTCTGTTGACCATTCAAATTGAATTTCAAAACCACACCTAAATCATGACACTTGAGTAAGTGAAAAACCCTGTGCATTGTAAGTAATCTAGTGGAGCTACAGGCACTTGACAGCTGGGATTGATGACCAAATTCTAGGCAAGCTGCCTCAACTGCCGAAAGCAGGACGAGGAAGACAGCATGCTCTTGACTGGCCAGTGTGGGCACAAGCCAGGCACAAAACCTGCCCCTTCACCCCCTGACCAGCTGCTCCTCAATAACCTAATTTTTGTTCTTCAACAGAGTGAGCACTTTTCGTTCTTGGGTATTAACAATCAGTCCAACCTGAGTGATATGAGATGTCGGACAACTTTCTACACTGCACTTGGGCGCCTCCTCATGGTGGACCTAGGTATTGCACTCTGTTCTTACGGGCCCACTAGACTTTTCTAGTCTTAACTAATTTAATTATTGGTGGGGGCAGTTAATAAGCCATCTTCCTGTAAAGCAAACAAATCTGCTAGGCTGGGGAGGGGGAATCTGAATGTTGATCTTTATCTTGTACACATTAGCACCCCAAAGTTCACTAGACGGGCTAATTGAGGAGAATTAGTTCTGCTGACGGCGACCCCAGGTTTGTGGCGTGTGTTGCTGTGCACAGGGCTGTAGAAGATAACAGTCCTTCATGCCTCTCTTCCAGGGGAGGACGAGGATCAGTATGAGCAGTTTATGCTGCCCCTCACAGCTGCCTTTGAGACGGTGGCGCAGATGTTCAGCACCAACACCTTCAATGAGCAGGAGGCAAAGGTAAGGAAGGTCCAGCTCTCGCTCTCCCAATCTTGAGCCACCTCCTCGCACAAGCCTTCAAGCCACGGAGAGCTTCTGTCGCCTGCTTGGCAAAACATTCTGGACTTCAGCTTAACCCATCAGCCAATGGCCCTGCTCACTGGGACTGATGCAAACTGGAGTCCAAAACTTGTAGTGAGCGCCTGGTTGGCAAAACCTGGCTTGAAGGCTCTCTCTCAGCTTGTGTGTGCAACCTAGAGGGCTCTTCCACATACAGTCTCTAGTGATGGCCAGCCTCCTTCAGAATCTGAAGCAGGGATTACCTGTCAGTGGAGGATGGTATCCTTTGACTTGGGCTCAAGGCAGGTCTTTTACAAATCAAGCATAGTGCATCAGGCCATTAGGAGGAGGCTTTCCCTCAACACACACACACACCTCAAATACCTGCTCCTGCCTGCTGTTGAGGCTAGACCAGAGGTCAGCCACCTTTTTCAGCCGTGGGCCGGTCCGCTGTCCCTTGGACCATGTGTGGGGCCGGACTATGTTGGGGGGGTGGGGAATGAACGAATTCCTATACCCCACAAGTAAGATGCATTTTAAATAAAAGGACACATTCTACTCATGTAAAAACACTTTGATCCCTGGACCGTCCGCAGGCCAGATTGAGAATGCAATTGGGCCGGATCTGGCCCCTGTGTCATACTAGCAACAGTTTTGGCCATACATTGACTCCAGCAAAAGGAAGGCACCAGTTAATGTCACCAGTGTCCGGGTCTTCAGAAAAATACATTCTAGCCTCCCTGGCAGTGCAATATCTGCTTGATAGCCACAGTACAAAACAATTCCAGATTCTCAGAAATGTTTGGGGTGTACAGTAGGGGTGTATGTTTGCTTTTTTAAATGTTTTTTTTTAAAAAACAAAGTGAACGAACCCCATTTGCTTTTAAGTATAAAAACAAATGGCAATTCAAAAGAATGAGTTTTAAATGGGGAAAAAGCCAATTGTTTCTTTTGGGATAAAAAATGGAAACTGTCTGGAACAGCTTGTACTGGTTGCAGGGAGCGGGAAAAGAGAGCAGTCAGGCCCTGTCTGCACCTTTTAAAGTTGCCTATAAAACAGGCCGTTTGTCCTCTCCATTTGAAATTTGGCAAGTCTGATACCATTAAAGAGTTGTAGGGTGCTTCTCAGTTTTATGTCATTTGGATGGAAAGCCCTGCAATTAGACAGCAAATGACTAGCTAGGTCTGCTACTGAAAGAAACGGGAACAAAAATGTGAGATTAACGAAGTCAAATGCACTTGCTCCTGTTCAGTAATGGAAAACAAATAACAAAACAAATGGCATTTTAAATACTGAAAACAAATACAGTGGTGCCTCGCAAGACGAAATTAATTCGTTCCGCGAGTCTTTTCGTCTTGCGATGTTTTTCGTCTTGCGAAGCATGGTCCGTCGCAACTGCGCCTCTTCAAGCGGCTTTAAGAAAAAAGCGAACAAACTCGCAAGACGTTTTCGTCTTGCGAAGCAAGCCCATAGGGAAAATCGTCTAGCGAAGCAACGCAAAAACCGAAAAACCCTTTCGTCTAGCGAGTTTTTCGTCTTGCGAGGCATTCGTCTTGCGGGGCACCACTGTAGAGTAACTAACTGAGATATGTGTCTTGTTCACCTCTTGATGTATACGCCCGGGAAAACGTTTTCTTGCCCGGGAAAACGTTGACTTAGAAGGCAATTGTGCATTTTGAGTACCTTTTAATCTTGTGCAGTGGAGGCACTCTGCTCCATCACAGGAGCCCAGGCAACCACCAGATTTACCCCCTCTGATAGTAAAGCCATACCTGCATGTTCCAATGCATCTGAGGCACTCTAGACTTCTTGAGAATCTATATCGCCAGCTCTGAGCCCACCCTTTCAAACTGTTGCCTGTATTGTCTTCACAAAGCTTATCCTTCTCCTGGGACGAACACAGAGACCAGGGTTCAGTTGCTGTGATACAACATCATCAAGGCTGCCTGGCTAAGTCACCAAGACTTGGACACCAGAGTCTGAATCCTTCTGTGCGCAAAGTGATTCAGAAGCATTTTGGCATTGCCAAAGTCGCCTGGTGAATGGCAAAGTACAGTGGTACCTCAGATTACATACACTTCAGGTTACAGACTCCGCTAACCCAGAAATAGTGCTTCAGGTTAAGAACTTTGCTTCAGGATGAGAACAGAAATTGTGCTCCGGCGGCGCAGCGGCAGCAGGAGGCCCCACTAGCTAAAGTGCTGCTGCTTCAGGTTAAGAACAGTTTCAGGTTAAGAACGGACCTCCAGAACGAGGTACACCATTCATTTGAGGTTCCCAACAAAGCGTGTCAAAGAAATAGGTTCCCCATCTTTCCCATCTCCTGATCAGAGACCTTGGGAAGTCCTGGTAAGAAGGAAGAGGTTGCATCGTGGAGGAGATGAGCTTGGCTGCCTAGCCCTACTCCACAGAGGCTGCACTCTTTGCTCCAGAGGAAGCAGGCCGTTCCTCATCTCTAGCCAGCAGAGAGAAACCTGCCCCATCTCCACTGAGTGACCGAGAACCCACCTAGGCTTAACATCCAGGAGAGTTGGGGCTATATTAGTTCCTGGCTATTTTGCTGCTGCTGGCATAAGCCAGTTGTGTGGCGAGTTCCCGCCCCCCACCAAGGATAAATAAAGACACAAGACACCATAATTTAAGGTTAAATGGGCAAATTAGGCCACAACTTTATTGAATTCAGGAATGAGAGGCATTGGCTTAGGCATTGGTCCTATCGGCTATCCGGCTCCATCCCATTTGCTGGAGACACGGGAAGGGTTAACACCATAGAGGGGGAGTCTCCTGCTGAGGCACATCAACTAGGAGCTCCCCCGGGGTCACCGCTCAGGGGCGTGCCTTTGGCCCACACCTCCGTAGGCTTCGGACAGGGCCACGCCCCCCGGAGTCCTTTATCGGACCACCCTATTGTATCCCTGACCTGTTCTTAGTGGCTATTGCATCCCTCTCCTTCCTTCCCTAATCTTGAGGGGTTTAGTTTAATGCCAATTATTCAGACTTTTTGGTTGGTCTCAGTGGCGTTGTGCTAAGCCTCCTCCTGATGGATGCTTCAGTTTGCTTGCCTTTTGGGCACAAGCCCTGCCTTGAGAGTGAGTGAGAGGGCAGGAAGAATTCCCTCTGGATACCCTCCGTCCACCACAAGGAACATTCATAGTCCCACTGTTCTTCTTTGAGTGGTATCAAATGAGACAATGGGCCTGTAGATGTCGGTGTCTGGCGACTCTCAAGGGAACTTACCACCAGTGAGATGCACGCAATGTGCTCCGTGTCTTCCCACTAATGGGGGAAGATGAGCACTGAGCTGAACTGTGTTCCGATGCTGTTGCTCAGGGAGTACAGCACAATCTCATCTTACGTGCAGTTGACTCACAATTTCAACCTTGCGTGGTTGAAAATGGGCTGGTTGAAATTGCACAGTTTATGTGCACACAAAGAGAGTTTAAGAGCTCTTTTTGCAGCGAGTTTTCCTTGCTTAATGGGCAGGTCCTGCTCAGCAGGTGGGCTCTGGGATGCTCTCGGTGGAACTCGGATGACCGGCAAGAGCATCCCAGAGCCCATGCCTTGGTAAGCAAGGTGGGTGTTTAAAAGCTTTACACCTTCTTTGGGGGCAAGGCCTGTTTGGCCTTGGTCTGGAAGGCAATGATACTTGTGCAGGGGTGGTTCCAAGGAGTGGTTTTAGTGCGCATGGTTTTGTATGTACGAACCATCCTCAGAACGTAATCCCTGCACAAGGTGTGATCATACTGTATCCATTTCTACAGTTGCTTCTTCCCCCTAACCCACACCTCTCCCTTCACACAGAGGACGTTGGTTGGCCTGGTGAGAGATTTAAGGGGGATTGCCTTTGCCTTCAACGCCAAGACCAGCTTTATGATGCTCTTCGAATGGATGTATCCTTAATCCTTATGTATGTCCCTTTACTTCTTCTTGCCACTGCTGAAAACTGCCTTGTGTGTCCTTCAACCCTTCTGATGATACTGCAGCTCAGGTGATGGGCTCTCAGCTGCTTCCCTGATCAAGAAGCAGGGCCTGTGGGCCACAGAATGCCACCTGTAGAATTCCTCTTGTCTTGACATCTGGAGACGCTGCATGACTGTGGCCAGGGAAGAGAACCCACAAATAAGGTGCAGACATAGTGGTGGCAGTGGGATCCCACCAGGATCTCAGCCAAAGGGATCCAGTAAGATAAAGGTAAAGGGACCCCTGACCATTAGGTCCAGTCGTGGCCGACTCTGGGGTTGCGGCGCTCATCTTGCTTTACTGGCCGAGGGAGCCGGCGTACAACTTCCAGGTCATGTGGCCAGCATGACTAAGCCGCTTCTGGTGAACCAGAGCAGCGCACGGAAAATGCCATTTACCTTCCTGCCAGAGTGGTACCTATTTATCTACTTGCACTGCGTGCTTTTGAACTGCTAGGTTGGCAGGAGCAGGGACTGAGCAACGGGAGCTCACCCCATCGCGGGGATTCAAACTCCCGACCTTCTGATCGACAAGCCCTAGGCTCTGTGGTTTAACCCACAGCGCCACCCGCCTCCCTCCCGTAAAGTACTCATCCACTTTTCAGGCTTATTATCTGCACCCTAATCTGGCAACATCAGATGTCTTTTGTGAGTGCCCATGCCCTCCTACCTTTAGCTAAATAACACTCTGAGTTTTAAGAACCTGAATATTTAAAGTCATCCTGGAAGCAGTGTTGCCTCCTTAACTTCTGCCTCACAGCTACCCATCCTACATGCCAATCCTGCAACGGGCAGTTGAGCTCTGGTACCACGACCCAGCCTGCACCACACCTGTGCTCAAGTTGATGGCCGAGCTGGTGCACAACAGGTAGGTGAGGGGAAGAGGATTGGAACTGCTAGGCCAGGGCTGACTTGCCTAGGAATGCAAGGGGGCCATTCTTTTATCTGCAGGGGCCTCCATATACGCCCACTGGGCTGCTTCAATCGGTGGAACTGGCACCACTACAGGTGCCACATAATACCTATTCCGCATTTGTAAGGACTCACTAGTTTAGTGTGGTGGCACATACACTTTGGAAATTCCTGCCTTTTGACACCAGGCAGGCGCCTTCATTATACTCTTTTTTTGGTGCTGGCTAAAAAAAAAAAACATTTTTGTTTAGACAAGCCTTCACAGATGTTTAGAAAGCTGGTGTGCGTTTTAATCTGTTTTTGGTTTATTGTTGTTTGAACTTTTTGAAAATCTTAAATTACGGTTGTCATTTTTTCTTACTATTATTATTACTATTTATAATAATAATAATATTGTTTTACCTTTTATGTAAACCACTTGCTTTTTTTTTACAAACAGTGTATAAATTTTATGAAATAAATCTGAATACGCAGGCTTGACAGTAACAAAGAGCAATGCAAGAAACAATCACAAGAGAACATTTAAACATTTGTTTATTTTATTTATTTATTTGGATACCACCCTTCACCCAAAGATCACAGGGCAGTTCACAACATAAAACTCACAAGAAGCTTAAGTGTAACCACAGGAACCAGGTCAGTTTTCCCTGGAAACTGCATAGAAGACCCTCAGCCCTCTGCTTGCCTCTGTTGGCAGGGGCCTCTGAAGATCTGGACAAACCAGAAGTAGTCCTTTGAGTAGCGCATACTTGTCTGTTGAATTCCACAAGAGACTGTAACAGCTTTTTATTTTCGGTGGCTTTCTAAAAGGATAGCTAAATTCATGGAGGACGGGCCTATCATTGGCCATTATATGAGCTCCAGCTCTTTTTCTCCCCATACTTCAGCCAACTCACAACTTTGTTGCTTCCTTCCAGATCCCAGAGGCTGCAGTTTGATGTCTCCTCACCCAATGGCATCCTGCTCTTCCGGGAGACGAGTAAAATGATAACTACCTATGGTAGGTCTCTTTCAAGGGAACGGGCGTCGCTTGATGGGCTGCACTAGGTTGCAGTGGATGGCCAAGGGATGCCCCACTCCGTGACTGGCCTTAAACGGGTGGGGGGAAGAGGCAGCCTGCCACATTCTCCAGTCACAGACCTCCTCTAAAGGAGCAGATCTGCTGTCTGAAGTCCTGGAGCAGGAGGGAGAAAAGACCCTGCCAAAAGGCAGGCAGGCAGGCCATGGCTCTTCCCCCAGAACTTCCTTGCCCTCTAGCACTTTTCCCAGGTCGCTGTTGATAGTCTCACTTTTTCTTCTCTAATTACATTCTGTGCTAGGTCATTCACATGAATTTTTGGATTATTTTAGAGTAGAACCAAAGCTCATAGCGAGCAGCGACACAGGGCAAACTATGCTGTTATAACGTTTAAAAACAGGAGTAAATTAAAAAGCACCTTTCTGTATCAATATAAAAATTGGTATTGGCCTCACCTCTTGTGAAGGCGACATGTTGAGAGTGAAGTAATGGTCTCCTGCACATTCAGTGTGGCTTTTTGACTTCCACTTCTCTGTTGACCTCCTGAGAATAATATACTCTGGGCTGAGGTTAAAGGGGAAATGTACTGAGCAGAGTTGAGATAACTAGCCTTTTAAAAAATGCTTTTGCAGGAAATCGCATCCTAACCTTGGGGGAGGTTCCGAAGGATCAAGTGTATGCCTTGAAGCTCAAAGGGATTTCCATCTGCTTCTCCATGTTAAAAGCTGCCCTGAGCGGCAGCTACGTCAATTTCGGTGTCTTCCGTCTGTATGGGGACGACGCACTTGATAACGCCTTGCAAACCTTCATCAAACTCCTGCTCTCCATCCCCCACAGCGACCTTCTGGTGAGCTTGTCCGCCTTACATCAGGCCCTCAAACCTTCCCCCACTTCGGGGGCACCTTGAGCAGCCTTCCACAAACTCCTCCCATAAGCGCAAGGATTATCACTAGCACAACAATACTTCTCCCCGCACAATCCTCAAACCTGCTTGAGTGTTGGAGGAGTCCCTGCAACAGATTTGCAGGCGTGCAGGGGAAGAAGGTCTGTCGCACTAGTGATAATCCTTGCACTGATGGGATCCTGGCTCAGCGCTGCTTCACATACAGCCCCTTGTTTTACTGTGCTGCCTGTGCACAAGTGTCACAGTTGGTTTGCAGTTACTCTGCGCCACAGACGGGCAACCTGCTATCAGTGTTTTCCTTCTCGGAGCTTAAGTTAAGATTCCACCTTTTTCATGCCTTTATGTATTTCCCCTCCATGTAGCTTTTGACAACCTGTGCTACAAGGTCTGCACTGAATCCTGCATGTTGCTACTAACAGGTGATTTGGGCAGTAAGGCTCATGCCCCTTGCTAGACAAAACCATGGGGTTAACATGGCGTCGTGGGATCCAAATGGGAAGTTGGTCGGTAGATGCTGAAGAACGAGGAAGTGTGCTGTGGAGAATAAAACCACAAATTCCTCCTCTTACTTACCACCTCTGTTTGCAAACACACACCTTGAAATTCTGGTGTTGAGGGTTCACAGTACATGGGCTATCAACAACCAAAAAGCTATATTTCCCCTGTTATGCTTTGAAACATACTGCTTCTGACAGCAGGGTTGCAGTGGGGTTGTATAAGCACTGTGCTGTTGCTCCCTGTAGCAGTTTTGGGACGCGCCAGGATACGACTCTTCACATCTCTCATGCCTGCATTCTCCCTTCCTTCCTTCGTTTGCAGGACTACCCTAAACTCAGCCAGTCCTATTATTCATTACTGGAAGTACTCACCCAGGACCACATGAATTTTATAGCTAGCCTGGAGCCGCACGTAATCATGTATATTCTTTCTTCCATTTCGGAAGGTCTCACAGCACTAGGTGAGTGTATCCATGTTCTCTGTGTGTCTCCTTGGATGTGTCAGGGGTGGGCAGGAGCCTGAGGAGTCGGGGGGTGTATGGGCAGACGAAGCAGGTGGGCAGGAAGATACAAGGGGCCAGTGACCTGTGGGGTGGGGTGCTTCCCTGTGAGGCAGCTGCCAGTGGTGGTGGAACAGGGGTCAGGAGGAGGAGACTGGGCAATTGAGACGCATCACAAGCCTGCAGCCCTAGGCACCTAGAGAGATAATTAAAGATACAGAACGATGGCGCCAAGCGAGCCTCCTTGGGGAGAGCGTTCCAGTAACAGGGAGCCACTGTTGAAAAGGCCCATTCTCGTGTTGCCACCCTCTAGACTTCCTGTGGAGGAGGCACACGAAGAAGGGCCTCAGGTGACGATCACAGTCAGGGTCGTTTCATATGGGGAGAGATGGTCCTTAAGGTATTGGGAGTCACCCAACTCTCCCCCTTCTTTCCTGTCTTTGTAGACACTATGGTTTGCACTGGCTGCTGCTCCTGCCTGGACCACATTGTCACCTATCTCTTCAAGCAGCTCTCCCGCAGCACCAAGAAGAGGGCTGCCCCCCTGACGCAGGAGAGCGACCGGTTCCTGCACATCATGCAGCAGCACCCAGAGATGATCCAGCAGGTAAGGGGGGGTGCAGGTAGTGGTGGCAGCCGGTGGCCTCCTTGGCTAATCCTATGACACTCATGGAAGTGAGAGCTGGACCATCAAGAAGGCTGATTGCCGAAGAATTTATGCTTTTGAATTATGGTGCTGGAGGAGACTCTTGAGAGTCCCATGGACTGCAAGAAGATCAACCCTCTCCATTCTGAAGGAAATCAGCCCTGAGTGCTCACTGGAAGGACAGATCGTGAAGCTGAGGCTCCAAGACTTTGGCCACCTTATGAGAAGAGAAGACTCCCTGGGAAAGACCCTGATGTTGGGAAAGATGGAGGGCACAAGGAGAAGGGGATGACAGAGGACGAGATGGTTGGAGAGTGTTCTCGAAGCTACCAGCATGAGTTTGACGAAACTGCGGGAGGCAGTGGAAGTCAGGAGTGCCTGGCCTGCTCTGGCCCATGGGGTCACGAAGAGTCGGACACAACTAAACAACAACAAATCCCATTCTTTAGGCAAAATGACTCCCAGAGGGACTTGCATACAATCCAAACAAGACAGTCTCTACTTACAGGTTTACAATCTTATTTTTTAAAAAAGTTCAGGAGCAGGAGGTGCCTGGTGGAGCTGGGCATCTAGCAAAGCAGATGGAACAAGCCCGGTTTCCTGTGTCTCCCACTGAGGCCATCTGGTGGAGAATGGCTGCCCCAACAGTTGAGGGGAGAGGAGACCTGATGGGGCTGGCAGCCTGTCACATCAGAGCTGATGATGCGTCTCAGCTCTCCTGAGCAAGAGGCCAGTCGGGAAGCACCTGCAACAAGATGCTAATTTGCAGCCTCCCTACTTCTTCCTTTCAGTGCAAGCTTGAAAATTATTGTGTGGCTATTCTTGTGTGCACCTGCCAAGGCTCAGTTAAGGCTACTAGACAGGGCAAGAGAGAGCCTGTGCCCCAGCCCAGCAAGGGTAGTGACTTAGCTGATGCCCATCATTACCTGTCATGCTCATCCAGGTCACACTGAACAGACTGGATGAGTCTTCTAGTGTGCTTAAAGGTAAAGGTACCCCTGCCCGTATGGGCCAGTCATGACCGACTCTGGGGTTGCGTGCTCATCTCGCTTAAGAGGCCGGAGCCAGCGCTGTCCGGAGACACTTCCGGGTCACGTGGCCAGCGTGACGAAGCTGCTCTGGCGAGCCAGCACCAGCGCAGCGCACGGAAACGCCGTTACCTTCCCGCTATAAAGCAGTACCTATTTATCTACTTGCACTTAGGGGTGCTTTCGAAATGCTAGGTGGGCAGGAGCTGGGACCGAACAACGGGAGCTCACCCCGCTGCGGGGATTCAATGGTGTGCTTAGGGATGCACATTACCATCACCCAGAGTTACGTTTCCTTGACTGACTGCCTACAAGCAGAGATGCAGCAGACCCTTCCCTCTTTAAATGGTTCCATTCAGTCCTATGTCTTTTCCCAAAAAAGTCCCTGAGATCTCTGAAGGGTGTAACAGCTAGCTTGATTTTGCTCATTCCTTCTAGATGCTATCAACAGTGTTGAATATCATCATCTTTGAGGACTGCAGGAATCAGTGGTCCATGTCTCGGCCTCTGCTTGGTTTGATACTGCTCAATGAAAAGGTAAGGCACTTCTTAGAGAGTTGTTCAACGGCTGGGACTCCTTAAAAGGAGTGCTGAGGAGATGCTGACTCGTGTCAGCACAGCCCCTTGGATAACTTAACCAGCATCCCCTCTTTTCTCCCCCTTCCAGTATTTCTCAGACCTACGGAACAGTATAGTGAACAGCCAGCCTCCAGAGAAGCAGCAAGCTATGCACCTCTGCTTTGAAAATCTCATGGAAGGCATAGAGCGTAATTTGCTCACCAAGAATCGCGATAGGTCAGTATCTCTCCTCTGCTGCAGAGAGCAGACTGCATAACAGCTGGGGATGGAAATCTCCCCTGAGGCTGCCAGCAACTCAAGGCCCTCCAGGAGCCATCGCAGGCATCAGGGGAGACTCTTTGCCTCCGGAGCTTCTCTCTGTAACGTTGCTCCACTGGAAAACATATGAGGTCATGAGCTCCTTAAGAGCTGCTTGGAATTTGCTGGGCAACACTAGTGGCTCAGACACGGGGCGGATATTAGGAATGGGGAATGTTCACAGTAACTCTTACTTGAGGGCAGAAGCAAGTACCCTGCACTTGCAAGTATTTAAAGCAGTCTTCCCCTCTGCCCCATGTGCCCTTCTCATTAAGTCCTGGCATTTCCTAATTAGCAAGGCCCTGAGCAGAAGAATATACCGTATTTTTCGCCCTATAGGACGCACTTTTTCCCCTCCAAAAATGAAGGGGGAATGTGTGTGCGTCCTATGGGGCGAATGCAGGCTTTCGCTGAAGCCTGGAGAGCGAGAGGGGTTGGTGCGCACCGACCACTCTCGCTCTCCAGGCTTCGCGCAGCTCTCCGCAAGGTGCGGGAGCCCGGCACTGGGCTCCCGCGGCTTGCGGAGAGTTGCCTGCATGCTGAAGCCTGGGCGCGCCAAGCTCAGCGCGCCCAGGCTTCACGCAGCTCTCCGCAAAGTGCGGGAGCCCGGCGCTGGGCTCCCGCGGCTTGAGGAGAGTTGCCTGTTCTGGGGGCTGGGGTCAGGGGAAGCTCGGGCTTCCCCTGCCCCAGCCCCGCGCCTGAGGGGGGGGGAAATATTTTTTTCCTTTATTTCCCCCCCAAAAAACTAGGTGCGCCTTATGGGACGGTGCGTCCTATATGGCAAAAAATATGGTAATACTTTGCAAAGCCTCTTCTGCAGGCTAAAAGTGAGCGTGCTTAACTGTCCTAAATAGATTATTTTAGGGAGGTGGGAGTGGAAAGTAGGAAATGTCAACAGCTTTCGGATGTCAGAAAGGTGGGGGAACGGTTCTTGACCAAAAGTAAGGGAGTGGACTTGGCTTCAGCCATTCCACCCCAACCTTTAGGAATGTCTTCCCAACTTGAAGAGCAGTTCAGGGATAGGACAGCCTGCCTAGGGTGGCTGTGGAAACCCATTCCAAGAATATTTTGTGGGTACCAATTAGCCCAGCTTCAGGGAATGTGTGCACACAGCTGCTATCAGCCTAACTTTCCAGCTGATTATTACAGAATTATTGTTCAAAACAGAGATTTTCAGAGAATGGGGATGTTAAAGCAAATTTAAGGGAAATATCAGAGAGGGGTAGAAGAACCTCGCAAGAAACCAGGGTCTAAAGAACCTCGCAAGAAACCAGGACACAAATGATGACCCCTGCAAGTCTTTACCAAACGCCGACTTGCCGTGCCTCAAGAAAGGGCTGTACACTTTATTTTCATTTGCTTTTCTGAAAGTGCCTTAAATGAGGTTACCAATTCACATCCCTGCAGCAAAATCGAGAGCTGTCCTTATACTTCACCGAGCAGCCTTCCAAGTGATTCTGAGAGTTCAGTTGTCAGTACAGGTGGTGACCACCTTGTGCAGGGGTTCCTCTCCCGGTCCCCACGCGTGTTGGCAGAGCGCATTTAAGTGCACCTCACCCCATTCTGCCTTCTTCCAAGGCCCACACGTTGGCGATCGCATGTCCATTGGACATGCCTAAAATGATTGCTGCCTGTATTTAATATGCTGACTTAACATCTTGGGATGGTGGATTTTGCCCGCTTTCTAACCCAGCTTTGGCTTGCCTCCTTGGCAGGTTTACACAGAACCTGTCTGCATTCCGGCGGGAGGTAAATGACTCTATGAAGAACTCCGCCTATGGGGTAAACAGCAACGACATGATGAGCTGACATCTCGCGAGGAACCTCTCTCTGGCCCGGGCCGGGGAGGTTAACTTTTCCGATGGAAAGACAAAAGGGCATTTCTGATCCCTGCTGGTCCCTGGGGCTAGGCTGCAGGAGGAAGGGGTGTTTAAAAAAAAAGTTCACCAGGGCAGAGGGGGCTCGTTTCCTTGGGGGCGGAGCAAGGGGGAGACCAGCATATTTCCCTGGGTGAATGTTGGAGAGGAACCCCAGCGTCCTGCCGCAGCCTGCCTTGTATAAACATGTACATTTTTTCATAACATTTTGAACAAGGTTTATATTGACTCAAGTTTAAAAAAAAAAAAAGTGTGACTGAAATTTTTACAGAGTTTAGTGCACCAATGCTGAAGTGAGGGTTGTATGTGAGTGAGGAAGCTGTGTCTCCTGGCCGCCTGCCGTGTTCCTGGGCAAGGGGGTGTGAAAGTGCAGAGTTATATTTAGTAACCAGTGTAGAGAGAGAGGCACAAGAAGTGTAAAATTCCAAATGTATATTTTTCTTATACATCCCTTTTGACTTGCACCATCCTACCCCAATCTTCCTTCTCCCCTCCCCACCCCTTCTCGTTAGGAACTCAAAGCCATGCCATGCTCCATGCTGTTCCGTGAGTGTCCATCCCTTCTGCCCCATCAAACTGACACAGCTCTCTTCCCGCCTGGTCCCAGCTGGCCAGACCAAGGAAGCCTGAGCTGCTCTGACCATGCCTCCCCTCCCCAGAACATTGCACCAGGCTTTTTCCCTCCGTGTGTGAACCTCCTTGTTTCTCAGCTGCTGGAAAATGCATAGAGAATCTGCTTGAGGGCCTGAGATAGTTTCTCTCCTTCCAAAAAGCAGCCTCGGTGAACTGCCTTGCCGAGCCTGGCCATGGGCTTCCTGAGGCCATCTCTGCCGCTTGTCTACACCTGTCTACAGTAGGGACTGTGGGGAGTGGGCACAGGCTTGCTACCAAGGCAGGCCCAGCATGACATGTAACTCCCCTTGAGAAAAGTCCATTCTCCCCCCCCCCCAAAAAAAAATGCTGCACCAACATCAATGTTTTTCAATATTTAAATTTACTTAAGAGAAAATAATGGGGGGAAATGACCTGTTTGCCTTGTACTTCCCCATTCTTCTTGCTGCTAGTTCTGTGCCCACCCAAGCCCAGCCCGAACCTGCCCTGGTTTCTCTTCCCAAGATAGCACCTCCTCGGTTTTTATTCTTTTTTGTTCTTTCTCCTCTGGCGACTGTGTGTTGGGTCCTTTTTGCGTGAGCAGATTGCTGGATGACTTGTAAGGGTGTTTGCTGCATACAGTGTAAGCATTGTGGCTGCAAATAAACTTCAGTGGTTTCTACTGAGCTGTGTGGAACCAGGCCAGAGTGTTACTCTTGTGTGACGTTAAATGACGGTAGTGTGCGATGACCACGAGCCAACAGGCGGGTGCTTGGGAACAAGAGCGCAAGTTCTTGGCAGCAGTCGGCAACCCTCTTAGCACCTGCTTGCTTCCTCATCCCTGCTGGAAAAATATAGTGGAGGGGCGAGAGGGGGGACGGGAGGAGAGGTGATGGTACCATAACCATCTCCAAAAGTAGCCAGGTTAAGAGGATCTCACGCGCAGCATTTGCCAACACAGTAAGGTCGCATCTTGCATGCATTCAATCTGTGCAATTTCAATGATATGCAGTTGAAGGCCGCTGATTGAACTCCTGTAACTTCAGGTGCAAGCGAGGCAGAGCTCTTAAAAGTTCTTTTTGCGCTGTGAAAACCCCAGTGCAAAAAAAGCTTTTGAGCTCTCTGGATTTCTTGGGAAGCAAAGCTTGCTAATGTGTGCATCAGTTCTGGAAGCCCTGGGACGCTTGTGCAGAGGTGGCTTCAAAGGGCTTGAGTGCACACATTTCTGCATATACACAAAACCCTTGGAACCAAACCCCCACATAAGATGCAATTGTTGCAGGGGACGACAACACTGGGCTGCTTCTCCAAACTCCTTTTTTATGCTGCATATTTCGATACTCTGGTAAGTTAGAGGAGCTGCTAGGGGAATATGTAGTAAACCTGATTTGTAGCTCTCCCCTGAACCCATCTTTTATCTCCACAGCCAACCCTTCACTTTCAGGGCTAGAGCAGATACACAATACAAAAGCTGCTCTTCAAGTTTATTTACATGCTGCTTTTAAGCCTCAACTGTCAATACCCACACTGAGGAAGCCTTTTTCTTTTATTTTGGCTCAGGCACATGCAAGGGTGGGTGCTTTAGGTACATGACAGGCACACTCATTCTAGACCAGGGTGTGGCAAGGTTTTCCTTGCCAGGACTGGGTCACTCCCGCAGAGATCGTTCCATGGGCCAGATCATGTCTGCGCAGACACGATTTCCGTTGCTGTGGAAGTGAGTCCCTGCTCCACCAGTTTAGCACAGCAGGCAGCTCGTGGATCGTTTAAACGACCTCCGTGGGCCCGCTTGTGGCCTATAGGCCACAGGTTGCCAACCCCTGTTCTAGGCAGAGGCATAGAACAGCACACCAGCATCCTACAAGATTTTTCTGAGATCACTGGTACCAATTAGCTTTTTGGGAAACATAACAGTATCCTACATAGTGTGGGTGAATATCCCTCTCAGGATACAGGGCAGCTTAGAGTGTGTGACTTGTAGCTTGGTAACCATATTTAACATGGTCGTTTGTGTTGATTACCTGTGATCATCCCACAGCTTTTAAGTTTGTTGTACAGTGGTGCCTCGCAAGACGAAAATAATCCGTTCCGTGAGTCTCTTCGTCTAGCGGTTTTTTCGTCTTGCGAAGCAACCCTATTAGCGGCTATTAAAGGCTTAGCGGCTAAAAAGCTATTAGCGGCTTAGAAAAGGGGGGGGGAGTGAAAAAAAATCGGAACACTCGCAAGACGTTTTCGTCTTGCGAAGCAAGCCCATAGGGAAATTCGTCTTGCGAAGCAGCTCAAAAACGGAAAACCCTTTCGTCTAGCGGGTTTTCCGTCTTGCGAGGCATTCGTCTTGCGGGGCACCACTGTATTCTGTGAATCAGTGAGAGAGGGTACGAAAACCAGGGACCAATTAGGACTCACCTGCTGCTGTTTTTCATTTTAGCTTTTAATGTTGAGTTCGTTTCCATAGTATTTGGACTCTTGACATTATCAGAGTCTGTTGCTTTGGCTGAGCCCACAAATGTGTCACTGTTAATCCATTATTTAGATCATTTTGGCACCTTAAACAACATTCCAGCAGCAGCTGTGGCTCTTACACCTCTGCCTCGAAACAGGAACAGTCTGCAGCTCGGCTAGAGTTGATGCTGGTGCAAAGCCATGATCCCTGTCCATTCTGAACGTGTTGCCCTTTCTGAGAGCAGAACGTCTCACCCGGAGCTAACCTCTTCTGTGGTTGAGCTGGCTTTCTTGGCACTGTTGTAGACCACACTGTTGTAGCCTTCTCGGTTGCGGGCTATTTCAATGGCGAAGAATTGGATCCTGGTTGCTGCGAAGAGAACTTTCTTTAGGATGGGCATGACACTGGGGATCTTGCTCCAGTTTCCAACGAATACACCACACTTCCCCGCAAAACAGATGCAGAACAAAGGACTGGGAGGGAGGGTGCATGTGCAGTGGGAGGGGCCGTGTTTTCCTTCATCAAGGATGCTCTTGGACTGACCAGCAAAGCCATTCTAGGCATCAGCCTCATGCAGGGGCTGGCCAAATGGCTCATGGGATCCCTTCCAACTCCACAGCTATATGACTCTTACGACCTGGCCAGAGGAAGCACAACTGAAAGCAGAAAAAAGTTACCTTACCAAATACTGTGTTCTCTTCTGTGTAACCTTTACTGCAATCCAGACGTAGAAGTGTGCCATAATTAAAGTCCTCAACTACTCCGTCAAACTGCAAGCAGAATGGACGCCATTTCTGTGTAGCAAGAGCATTCGGTTACTTCCTGCCCCGCAAGAGTCTCAAGAGCAACCAGCCTCAAGCCTCACACCCAACACAAACCTCTTTAGCAGGTTCGGATTTAAGATCCTCCGGGTCGAGCACATCAATCTTAAGATGGTTAAAGTCCTTCCTGAATTCAGTGTAGATCTGGTCGTCAGCTTTGGTAAGTTTCAGGAATTTGGGATCAACTGAAGAAATGAGCTACGCATGGGGAAAGTAGGCAAGGTTAAGTGGGAAGAACAGAAAACAGGATTGCTACCACCACTCTTTCATCCAGGCCATTAAGTAACTGAAGCAAGCTTTCTGCACATCAGCTTTGTGATGTAGGGCTCACACTCAAAGCACCTACAAAACATGGGAGGACAAGACTTAGTGACAAGACCTCAGACTCCAAGGAGCTTTGACAGTTATGTGGCCAATCCTACCAACTGTAATTGACACCAAAGTCATCAAATGCTGAAGCTGTGGGGCTAGGAAATGGTTGTCCTGTATTGCTCCCAATGCCCTCTAAGGTTGGGGGTGCCTGGCAGCTTTATGCCCTAGGTGTCCAGAGCACAAAGGCTAAACCAGAAAAAAAATATACTCCCTTTCCTGTGGAAACGGGAGCTCTTGGCCACAATGCGATGGATGCCCCACCTACATGCTCCACATATTTCTATGACCAGAGGAAGCTTATATAACAGTTCCTCAGCCACGGGACTCTGAGCTCCTCAGGGAAGAGAGGAGATATTTTGCAATTGGATTCTGTCTAACCCAGTGGGAGGGAAACTGGTGATCAGAATTAGTGGCTGGGCTCCCAAGGCCAGCCAAAAACTAGCCCTCAATTTAAACAACGAACCAGTCACTGCTGAGGATATTACCCAATGCTAGTTGAAACGCCAGCAGAAACACCAGCTCCTGAACTACCTGGAGAGCACCGCTGTCATACAAATATCAACTACCTGGATGTGGGGAATGCCCTCAAGTGTGTACACTGAATTAAAGGAGCCAAGCAAAGCGTGCTTTGCCGCAGGACTGGGACCTGGGAGACCAGGGTTCAAATCCCTGCTTGTCATGAAGCTCACTGGGAAAGCTTGGGGGTGGGCCATCACTGCCTCTCAATCTAACCTACGTGGGGCTTAAACAAAGAGGGGAGGAAAGAACCATGAGCACCACTTCGAGCTTCTTGGAGAAAAAATGGTGGTTATAAATGCAATAAATAAATGTGCTTGAACACACAGGCACTCTGTAGGCAGAAGCACAGCTCCCCGCCCCCAAATGCCTAAAACCTGCTCTAGGCAAGCAAATGGGACATTTTTGCCACTCTCCTGCCCCTTCCATTCCTCCACCTGGGAGCCTCCATGTCATCCTCCAGGGCTTGGAGGATGCACCTCTCTGCCTTGTCTTTTGACACTGGAAGCTTATGTTTCTTTGAAGTCACCTTGTTTTTATACTTGGAAGTTGCTTTTAAACAGTGGTACCATGGGTTAAGTACTTAATTCGTTCCAGAGGTCCGTTCTTAACCTGAAACTGTTCTTAACTTGAGGTACCACTGTAGCTAATGGGGCCTCCGGCTGCCGCCGCACAATTTCTGTTCTCACCCTGAAGCAAAGTTCTTAACCCGAGGTACTATTTCTGGGTTAGCGGAGTCTGTAACCTGAAGCGTCTGTAACCCGAGGTACCACTGTATTGTGTTTGAACCCACAATGGAACCTTAGGGCAAAGGGTGATTAACAAATACAGTGGTACCTCGGGGGTTACATACGCTTCAGGTTACAGACTCCACTAACCCAGAAATAGTGCTTCAGGTTAAGAACTTTGCTTCAGGATGAGAACAGAAATCGGGCTCCGGCGGCGCGGCTGCAGCAGGAGGCCCCATTAGCTAAAGTGGTGCTTCAGGTTAAGAACAGTTTCAGGTTAAGAACGGACCCCCAGAATGAATGAAGTACGGGACCAGAGATACCACTGTAAGACGAATTAATACTGAGCGGGGGCGACCGGATTTAGGGGCGATGCAGTGTCGGGTTCGTTGTCACCTCCAAAGGCAGGGCCGGCTCCCCTCCTCCTGTGGCCTAGCAAGGCAGAGGGTCCCCCCGGCGGGGAGCCCCCCTCAATTGCCCACCCCCCCCCGCCCATAGGACTCACGTTGAAGTAGACCTCGGCGTGCTGGTGGGCCTTCATGGCCCAGATCATCTCCACGGTGGGCTGCAAAGAGAAAAAGAGAGAGGGGGGAGGTCCCAGGCTGCTCCCTGTGTCCCCGCGAGGGTCCGGCCCGCCCCCCGCTCCCCCCCCTGCCCCTGGCTCACGTCGTTCCCGTAGGCCTCGGCCGGCAGCGAGAGGGCGGCGGCTGCGGCGGCGGCTTCATGGGCGCCCTGCAAGGTGGGAGAGAGAGAAAGCCGGTGAGGAAGGGGGGGGGCGACGTCGCCGCCATGGCAACCCGGCCGCCCCTTCCCCTCTTCTCACCAGCGCGGCCAGGCCGCCTCCTGCGGGCGCCGCCATCTTGGTCGCGGGGCGGGGCTGTGCGCCGGCGGAAGGGGCGGGGCCCTGGAGGCGGAAGGGGCGGGGCTTGGCCCCTGGCGGCTGAGCGGGGCAGGGAACGGAGAGCGTCCAGGGCGAGGAGAGGGGCGAGCGGGGTTTTCGTGGTCCTGAGGGATCCGTCGCCTGCCCGGCCTCGCCTTTTCTTTCAAGGGCGCCCCCCCACCTTCAGGGGGTCTCTGGATTCGTGGCCGAAGATGGGCACACCCCTCCCTCTCCCGTTTCCTTTTTTCATTATTATTAACATATAAAACACATACATATACATTTGCACAATACACGTACACAACACACTAATTTTCATAACATAATACATCCTACATTATATAATGCCTACCTATACTGTACATAACAGAATGTTGGAACAAGGCGTTCGCTAAGAGCTCTTTGATACCCAAACAAATTATTGTTCCATCTTTGCACCTGGCTCTTTTGGGTTTTTTTTAAATATTAATATTTTATTAGGTTTTATCAATAGAAAAGTTCAGAAAAATACAAAAACAGAAAAATACAAGAATTACAAAATACAAAAATACAAACATTAAACACAAAAAAGGAAAAAACACATATAAAAGAAAACAAAACTCCCTCTTTCTTGATTTCTTATTTGTAGTTAACTTATTTTCCTGACTTCCTCACGTCTCCCTTTTTTGTATCCCTTTTAAAAATTGGTTCTGCAAATTCATGTCCTATTAGTTTATCTGTTATCAATCCCATCCTACATTTTACCTTGTTGCTAGAATCCCTTCAATTCATTTCAATGTCATCAGCATTCAAAAATTTTACAATATTTCTGTAAATAAGTTTTAAATTTCCTCCAATCCTCTTCCACCAGCTCTTCTCCCTGGTCTCAGATTCTGCCAGTCATTTCCGCCATTTCCATATAGTCTATTAGTTGCATCTGCCATTCTTCCAAGGTGGGTTCTTTTGAACCTGTCTATGGAAACCGGGGGGAAAAGGGACGCAGGAAAAAAAGGGACGCGGGTGGCGCTGTGGGTAAAACCTCAGTGCCTAGGACTTGCTGATCGCATGGTCGGCGGTTCGAATCCCCGCAGCGGGGTGAGCTCCCGTCGTTCGGTCCCAGCTCCTGCCCACCTAGCAGTTCGAAAGCATAAAGTGCAAGTAGATAAATAGGTACCGCTTTATAGCGGGAAGGTAAATGGCGTTTCCGTGTGCTGCGCTGGTGCCGGCTCGCCAGAGCAGCTTCGTTACGCTGGCCACGTGACCCGGAAGTGTCTCCGGACAGCGCTGGCCCCCAGCCTCTTAAGTGAGATGGGCGCACAACCCTAGAGTCGGACACGACTGGCCCGAACGGGCATGGGTACCTTTACCTTTATGGAAACCGAGGGACCCGGGTGGCGCTGTGGGTTAAACCACAGAGCCTAGGACTTGCCGATTAGAAGTTTGGCGGTTCGAATCCCCGCGACGGGGTGAGCTCCCATTGCTCGGTCCCTGCTCCTGCCAACCTAGCAGTTCAAAAGCATGAAGTGCAAGTAGATAAACAGGTACCGCTCCGGCGGGAAGGTAAACGGCATTTCTGTGCGCTGCTCTGGTTTGCCAGAAGCGGCTTTGTCATGCTGGCCACATGACCCGGAAGCTGTCTGCGGACAAACGCGGGCTCCCTCGGCCTGCAAAGCGAGATGAGCGCCGCAACCCCAGAGTCATCCGCGACTGGACTTAATGGTCAAAGGTCCCTTTACCTTTACCTACGTATACTATACATATCAACGTGCCTACACACCTTCCCCATACGGACACCCACCAAGTGACTTGACTTCCAGCCGTTCTTGTCACGCTACTTTATTTTTCCAACTAGCTTAAACGCATTTCATTATTTCTTTAATCTCTTCTTTTATCTTAACTTTACTCTCCTTTCAATCTAATCATTTTCTGGATTCACTCAGTATCTGTCAGAAATTCTACTTTTTCCACATAATTTTTGATGTGTTCCTTAAAGATAGCCCACTCCTTATTCACTTTTTGTACCATATCTCCTCTTATCCGTCTCTCGTTTCGAATGGCATTTCAATGGCTGCTTTTTTCCTATTTTATTCAACATCTGCGCTCTGTTCTCTGGAAGGGTTCCTACATCTCACGGGGTGGACTAGATGGGCCTTGGGATTCCTCCTAGCTTGCAGTTCTATGATTCTTCGCTCTGTGCAACAGGCAGCGCAACTCCCGGGCAGCCAGATCTTTCTCTTGCAAGCAGCGTGCTCCTTATATTGTATTTTTCCTGTATTACAACCGGTATTCTAAAGTATTCAAACGCTAAGAAATAAAATTAAAAGCAAAAATTAAAAAGCACACCGCATCTTGCACAGTGGTGCTAAGACTCTGAGCAGTTTTCAAGCGGTCCGTGGGGGTTGTTTGGGAACCACTGATTTATGGCAAGTGCAGAGTGTGAGTTTTGTGGCTACAGAGCTCTTCTGCTGGGACAGAATTGGGTGGCCTCCTGACCCTGCGAGTCACTTGAGAGAGACCCTGGGCCTGAAGGGAATTGTGTCCCAGTAACAGTTGGAGGGACAAACCTAGACAGCATCTTAAAAAGCAGAGACATCACCTTGCCAACAAAGGTCCGTCTAGTTAAAGCTCTGGTTTTCCCAGTATGTATGGAAGTGAGAGCTGGACCATAAAGAAGGCTGATGGCCAAATAATTGATGCTTTTGAATTATGGAGCTGGAGGAGACTCTTGAGAGTCCCATGGACTGCAAGAAGATCAAACCTCTCCATTCTGAAGGAAATCAGCCCTGAGTGCTCACTGGAAGGACAGATCCTGAAGCTGAGGCTCCAAGACTTTGGCCACCTCATGAGAAGAGAAGACTCCCTGGAAAAGACCCTGACGTTGGGAAAGATGGAGGGCACAAGGAGAAGGGGAAGGCAGAGGACGAGATGGTGGGACAGTGTTCATGAAGCGACTAAACTGAGTTTGACCAAACTGCGGGAGGCAGTGGAAGACAGGAATCCCTGGCGTGCTCTGGTCCATGGGGTCACGAAGAGTTGGACACGACTAAATGACTAAACAACAACACATGGAGGGCGAGGTACAGAGATGCTGCTGCGGCAGCCCCTCCAACCCCAGAGCAAAGGGCCACAAGCCTTCTGCTATGCAGGCAAGAGCTTCAAGTTGTGGGCCACCTCCCTTTTCTTGTTACACCTGTAGGTATAGTTGAGAACAGGGGGCAGTTGGATGCCTCCAGGAAGCTCACCAGCAGGGGAGAAGTCTTCTGCAGCTTCTGTTCTCTAGCAGGTGATATTCAGTGGTACACTGCCTCTGATGCTGGAGGTTCCATATAGACATCCTGACTGGTTGCCTTTGGGAGCCTCCTCCTCCTCATCGCATTCGTCCAATCCCCTTTGATAGCCATCTAAGCCGCTAGCCACCACCCCGTCTTGTGGCAGTGAGTTCCAAAAGTTCAGCTACATTGGCAAAGAAAAAGCGCTTTACATGCATTTTTAATAATAATTAAAAAAATTATTTATACCCCTCCCTCCCCAGCCAAGGCTGGGCTCAGGGCGGCTAACAACCAATAATAAAAACAAGCTGAATGAATACAACTTAAAAACAAGATTAAAATGCAGTGGTACCTCGGGTTACATACACTTCAGGTTACATACACTTCAGGTTACATACACTTCAGGTTACAGACTCTGCTAACCCAGAAATATTACTTCAGGTTAAGAACTTTGCTTCAGGATGAGAACAGAAATTGCGCTCTGGCGGTGCGGTGGCAGCAGGAGGCCCCATAGGCTAAAGTGGTGCTTCAGGTTAAGAACAGTTTCAGGTTAAGAACAGACCTCCGGAATGAATTAAGTACTTAACCAGAGGTACCACTGTACAACATTAAAACATTAAAATTCATTCTAACACTCTGACACAAGATGGCGCTGTGGAGTTTCGTTTTTGCTAACCTGGTTTCTGAGATCCCGAATCCCTGCAGTTTCTATCTAGCATGACAGCGAAAGGGGAACACACGCTTCTCTCTTTACTACCTCTGCACTGCCCATGCCTTTACCGTATCTTCTGTCATGAGATCTTTGGAGAAAACGGTGGCAGTATGCAGATACTGTTAGTAGTATTTGTGATTATGATGATACACCTGAAATAAAAGTCATCGGCTGCCCTACCATCTGTAGGCCCCAGAGGGCACCAGAGCACTGCAGTACTGCCCGCTGCCTGCTGATGACGGCGGCGGCTGCTGTGTTGTGCCCGTTTACGCAGCAGGCTCTTTGCAAGGAGGGGATGCGTGGAGGGGGGGGGGCATCTTGGCCAGGGATGAAAGCGGCCCACCGCTTCTGCCAGAACCTCCCGTCGCCTTATAACGGTACGCTAATGAGCCCCATGAGGCAACGTGGGGGTCAAACCACCCCAAAACATCGAGGCGCTTGAGGCTGAAACTCCGAGCTGCAGGGAGACAATCCGGCTAATTCAAAGGACGCGAAATTCCCCGGAGAGGCGCCGGCCAGCCTCCTTCGGATGAACAGGCGCTGGCGGCCCCCCTGCGCTGCCCCCGACTCTTCCAGGGGAGGGCTTGCGCCCAGTGGGGGGGGTGCGATCAGCCTGCCCCCCCCCCCACGGGCCAGGCCCGTCCATCTTGCCACGCAGGGCGGCTCCAGCAGCAGGCAACGTCCTCGGGGCGGGTGGCTGCGGGTGCGCCGGAGCTGCCCCGGTGGCGCGCCCTGCCGAGGATGCCAAGACGCCCCTGAGCAAAAGGAGGGCGACGCTTCCACCGCCCCCTTTCCCTCGTCCTCGCTGGGGGGCAGGACAGTCGAGCTCCATGGCGAGTTAATCCTCCCGCTCACGGAACGTGCGCCCTCCCCGGTCTAAAGACCATCCGAAGGGGGCATGGAGAAGGACGAGACGGGGCTGGGCTTGGCGGGGGTGCAGGTGTGCCTCCAGGCAGACCCTCCTCTCCCCTCTGCGTTATGGCAGATCGCCAGCTCCAATCCTGCCCGGGGTCTGCGCGCCCCGAGCTGCCATCACCCAGCTCCAAGCTGCCGGGCGCGCACGCAGGCGCCGGGCTCCAGGGATGGTCTCGCTGGGGAGGCGCCTTTGGTGGAGGCTAGGCGCTGTCCGGCCGGCCCCGCGGCCCCCCAGGACGTCTGCCCGGCGAGAGGAGGAGGAGGGGGCTGCCGCTCGCTCGCCTCTTCCCCCGCCTTGCGCAGCGGCAGCAGCGGCTGCTCCTCCTCCCCACGCGGGTTGCTGCGGGAGGCGGCCGGGCGGTCGCGCTGGCAACGCGCAGCGCCAGGCGAGAGATGCGGGAGGCAGCAGCAGCAGCAACGAGGATGGCGCCGCCGCCGGGAAGGACCAGCGCCTCGCCCGCCGCCGGGCCCGCGTCGCGCCTTTGAAGGTAGGCGAACGGCTCCACGGGCGGGCAGAGGCCGGCGGGCCAGGCGCGGCGCAGGTGGGGCGGCCGGCTGGGCCCGAGCTCTGCCCGGCTCCAGAGGACGCCTATTGCTGCCTGGCAGGGCGAGGCTGCGCCACCGCCCCGGCCAAGGGCATCCAAGAGCCTGACACCGGGGCGAGGCGCTAGGGCGCGCGAGGAGGCATCGCCCTGGCCTTTGGCTCCCGCTACCCGGAGCTCCCGGCAGGAGCAGCTCCACGTCCAGGGGAAGCCGGCCCTGCTGCTGCTTTGCGGGGGGGGGGGTTGCATGGGACCCCCCAGGACTGGAGTCGCGTGGAATCAATCTATGGAAATAGAATCAATCCGAGCTGGGTCGCCGGCTGCTTCCTCGTAGGGGCGCTCGGAGAAGCCCTTTCCGGGAGGGTCTGTCCAGCTTGGACTGAAATCCCCTCCCCCGCCTTGGGCCTTTTAAATGGGGCTCTCCGATGGTCCCGTCCCGTCCCCCAGCTGCCCGCCCTCCACCTGGCCTGGTGGTCTTTGTAGGATGGAGAAGCCCCTCGGGGATGAAGGAGAGACCCTGCAGAGGCAACAGCCCGGGACTGAGCCTGAGCGCGGAAGCGATTGCTGCGTCGGATCCCTCGGCCTTCCCAGCAGGGAGGGTTCCGGCGCAGGGTCCGTAGGGGGCGCCACTGAGCCATTTGGGGAAGGGGCAGAGCGTGAGCAGCGTGTAGCAGTTGAATGGAGTAGGAGGCGGGCAGGGTGAGCTTTCTTCAAACTACCTGGGCGAGGGAGCGCAGGAGTGCGCAGACAGGGCTGGCCTGGAAGGCGGGGGCTCCAAGACCCTCTGGGGGGGGATTGAAGCACCTTTGGGCGCGGGGTGGGGAAGGTGTCACAATGACTGCCAGCTCGTGGGGATGCGGTGGGGGCAGATGTCATGGCCTGGAGGGCGTCAAGCTCCGAAACAGGTGCAGCGCTGCACCTGTTGGGCGCCCGTCAAAGACAGGGGCAGTATGTGCGGGGCTGAGGCGGGGGTCCAACCCAGCGCGGGCTGGCAGCTCTAGAACCACCCCGGCTAGGCGAGGCAAGTGCAGGGCCTGATCCTCCGGCCCCGAGGCGGCCCGGCCCCTGGCGGCCCCCGTCTCTCCCCGCAGGCCTCCTCCTCCTCCAGCCGGGCGCGGCCCGCTGGTGCTTCGTCACGACGCTCCGCTCGCTGGCTGGCTGCTTTACAACGCGCGCGCCCTCGGAGCGTCGGGTGCTCGGCGCTGCCCGCGCAGTCCTTGCAAGCAGCAGCCTCGCTCGCCCGGCCTGGTAAGTGGCGACTTAGCAGTTGGGGGGTACACCTGTTGGGTTTTTGTCTGTCGTAGACCTCTCGAAGACAGGGCGAGGGGGGGGGCAAATAAGCCAGTCCGGCCTGAGCCCCCTTTCCTCCCCAAGCTAGCTAGGAATCGCTCCTTCCTTTCGTTGCATCTACTGCGTAATTAGACTAATTTTGGCGGCCGTCGAGCGGGAGGCGGCTTGGGAAGCGTCGCCCAGGCTAGGCGGAGCTGAGCTGCTCCTTTCCGGGGGGGGTGCTGCATAAGGCACCCCCGGCGGACTCTGCCTTGTTGTTCCTCACAGCCAGGGAAGGGCGAGGCCAAGAGCGCCAGTCTCGGCGTCTAACCAACCAGATTAAGCAGGGTTGCCAACTTTTTTCCGGCGCGGCTACTGTGCCACATGTCGAGCTGGAACTGCGCGCACGAGCACAGATGCCGGGGTGGCGGTCGGGACTCCGGGGGATAGGAAGCGCTGCTTGACGGCGTGAATCGGGCCCCGTCGGGCTGTTGTTAAAGGCACGGGAGTCCGGCCAAAAAAAGTTGGCAGCTGAGTATCCGAGGGAGGGTCGTCCGCTGGGGTTCGCCAGGGTACAAATTTGGCTCCGACGACCTTTTCCAAGTTCCAGCCCGAGTCTCCTCGAGAGGACTGGCCTCGCTCCCGTCCAGGGCCCTCCGCGAGGTGTTTTGGGGTCGGGCTTCCTCCCTGCTCCCTGGTAAAAGCTAAGAAGGGATCGGGAGCAGCCGAGCTAACGGGTGGCAGGCTGACAGGTCAGCCTCTCCCGGACTGGACGTGCCCGGGGGTCCCACGAGAGTTGACTAGAGCTCCGACGGGCGTGGCAGCCTCCGGCGTCTAAAGTTTGAAAAGGAGCTTTTATTGGCGCGGGAGCCGCCGAACGCGTAATTCGCCTTGCAATGCCTCCCTCGACGGCTGCGGCGCCTTCGGCCGCCCCTGCCAGCGTTGCCCTCCGCGGTTTGCAAGAGGCGATCCCCAGGCGGCGATTCCGGAGCGGGACCACACACACCGCGACACCCGCCTCCCCTCCCCGGCGCGCAAAGCCCGAGTTGCCCCTGATGGAAATTAAAGTCTTCCACGTATCTGTCCCACTCGTCGTTCTTCCTTTACTTTCAGGGGAGAAGCGGTGTAAAAGGCCCCCGTTTTGTCCGCAACATGAGATCCCTACCTGCAACTCTGACAGAGCTTTGGCTGCCAGTCAGTGTGGGATGTATGTGGCTAGGTGGGCCATTGATCTGACTGCCCAAGGCAACTTCCCGTGCGCCCCTGTGGCTATAAGCCCCCGCCCCCCCCCCAATCTCAGGAGCAAATTTGTCAGACCCACAAACAGTTCAAGGGAGAAAAAGAGGGGCGCTAAGGGGGCGGGAAGGAAGCCCCGGATGTTTTGAGGCTGGGAGGGCGGGGCAGAGGAAGCAAACTCACTTAGCCCACCTGGGCCAGCTTGAGACTTTCCTGCTGAATCGGGGCCCCAGATCCTGGAAATGGGCTGTAGAGCAGCAACAGAGGCCTCTAGGTCCTTTTTCCTGCTCCAGACTGAATATCCCACCTGCTCTTTGGTGCGGGAAATTGTCAAGGGGGACAAAGCAAGGGGGTTGGACTAGATGACCCATTGGGTCCCTTCCAAGTCCACAGTTCTGTGAATCTATGATTCTGTGCCGTTGGCTGTGATTAAAAGAGAGAAAGAGTGGCACGCAAGGCCCCACTCACAGTCCGCTAAGGGGCATCCTGACCACGCTCCTGATTCCCACACTAGGGAAGCAATTTTATTTCCTTGGATCTCCCCATTTCTAAGCAATTCTTGTGCCGCTGCCAAGTGACTCTCTCACAGCCACAGAAGACCCCTCCTCTTCTTCCCAACTTTTTCCTTCAGCAGTATCTACTATTGGGGGGTGGGGAGGAGAGGTAATCACTCTCCTCACCGCATGGCAAGGGGGCCGCAAGTGGGGGAAGACTCACAGTCTTTATGGGGTGCCAGTGGAAAACCTCAGGGGTGCCATTTCACGCCTGCGCAGCACCAGATCTGTTTGGCGGCCACCATTATCCACATGTTTACTGACAAGGGTGGCGCTGTGGGTTAAACTGCAGAGCCTAGGACTTGCCGATCAGAAGGTCGGCGGTTCGAATTCCTGCAACAGGGTGAGCTCCCATTGCTCGGTCCCTGCTCCTGCCAACCTAGCAGTTTGAAAGCACGTCAAAGTGCAAGCAGATAAATAGGTACCACTCCGGCAGGAAGGTAAACGGCGTTTCCGTGTGCTGCTCTGGTTCGCCAGAAGCGGCTTAGTCATGCTGGCCACATGACCCAGAAGCTGTACGCTGGCTCCCTCGGCCAATAAAGTGAGATGAGCGCCGCAACCCCGGAGTCGGTCACGACTGGACCTAATGGTCAGGAGTCACTTTACCTTTACCTTTAAGGAGTCTCAAAGTGGCTAACAATCTCCTTTCCCTTCCTCCCCCACAACGAACACTGTGAGGTGAGTGAGGCTGAGAGACTTCAAAGAAGTGTGCCTAGCCCAGCAGCTGCATGTGGAGGAGCGGGGAATTGAACCCGGTTCACCAGATTACGAGTCCACTTCTCTTAACCACTATACCACACTGGGTCCTTTGGAAACTCCTTTGGAAGGAAAGGAGTGTTGGAGGCAGCAGGAGTGCCCACTTGATCCCGTGACCATGGGTGCCCAAGGCAGTGGGTGCCATGCAGTGTACATGGCCCTGGCACCTTCATGGGAAATTGTGTGGGTGCTTGGGCACCCAGGGCCCCAGGGAGTTGGCACCTAAGGGAGGCAGCAGTGCTTCTGTCTACCAGTTGCTGAAAACCACAGGATGGAAGAGGGATATTGTGCTTGGGTCCTGCCGCTTGTGGGCTTCCCAGAAGGGACATCTCTTTGCCAACTGTGAAAACTGGATGCTGGCCTAGGTGGGCCATTGACGTGGATCCATCAGACTCTTCTTACGTTCTTGTGTTACATTTGGGGCTTTAGGGGGGAAGGTGACTAACATAGGATGCAGATAATTCATCCAGCCTCTCTGCAACTTCCTTTTCATCCTTTAGCACACCTCCTCCCCCATGCCATCTACTGGCCCAACTCCCTCCCTAGTTGTTCCGCCTGGTCTTTGGCTTGGAATCAACTTGATTCCCTCTCCCTGTTTCCTTTTTCCTTTCTCCTTCTGTGTTGGAACTCCTTTTGGGGACTTCCCTGGCTTTTTTCTGGCCCATGTAGGACCAGTCTGGATAGTTAGCCTTGACGTTTTTATCCCCAGAAAAGTTTTTGATTGAGTTTTTCCACTGAAATGAGGCTTCATTTTAATGTTGTATTTTAATCTTGTTTTTTAAGCTGTATTTCAAACAATTGTTTTTATATTTGGTATTAGCCGCCCAGAGCCCGGTCTTGGCTGGGGAGGGCGGGGTATAAATAAAAATTATTATTAGTTGGTCCCCTGGTACTAATGTGCCTGGCAGTTTGTTTTCATGTTGGTCTTGGTGTTTGCTTACTTTGGTGAGAGATGCTCCTCTTTCTAAACGCTTTGAGCTTTCCAGCTACTTGTTCCTGGAGCCCATGCTCAGTGCAAGCTGGGAGGATTCCTGTGTTTCTCCTGGCAAAGGAAAGGGATGTTTTACAAGCCATCTGCATTTCGGAGAGCAGCTCCCTCCTGGGGCTCAGGGTAAGGCCCAAATGCCCGAGGAGATCAGCTGTCTGGTACCAGTCGCAGGGGTGGGCGGTTCGAATCCCCGTGACGGGGTGAGCTCCCGTTGCTTAGTCCCTGCTCCTGCTAACCTAGCAGTTCGAAAGCACGTCAGAGTGCAAGTAGATAAATAGGTACCACTCCAGCGGGAAGGTAAATGGTATTTCCGTGCGCTGCTCTGGTTCGCCAGAAGCGGCTTAGTCCTGCTGGCCACATGACCCAGAAGCTGTACACCAGCTCCCTCGGCCAATAAAGCGAGATGAGCGCCGCAACCCCAGAGTCGGTCACGACTGGACCTAATGGTCAGGGGTCCATTTACCTTTACCTTTACCAGTGAGACGGGAAAGAATAGAAGGAGATGCTTCATGCTGAATTGGACAAAGAGGCTGAGAGCCAGAAGGGAGCAGGGGAATGTCCCCAAAGATGCCTGTCCCAGCTGCTGAAGAATCATAGAAATGCAGAGTTGGAAGGGAACCAAATAATACCTGATGAAAGGGGGGACTTTCAGAGGGGGGATTAAGATGGACATGAGAGTTGCTTGGGGACACCAGGAAAAATGGGCTGGGGTGGGGAGAAAGGAGGAAGAGGGAATCAGGTAGGAGGCAGAGAGAGCTGAAGGGAATCGTGTCCCCCTTTGGGATATCAACCACGTGGTCATTTTGGTATGCAGTTCATGGGTTGTAAGAATGTTTGCCACACATTTTGAATGAAGCGAAAGCAAATTCCTCTTGACATAGGCAATCCTGTTAAATTAAAATCAGCTTAGCTGTGAGACGAACTGTGAGATCTAGACCTCCAGATTGTTGCGATGGACAGGGGTGCGCTTTTTTGTGTGAGTTGCCCCTCCGGTGATGAGGCAGCTGTGACTCTTTTCCATGTCCGAACAAGTGGCAGCTGTCCATCTCCGGGGTGCAGGTTAGGCTACTGCGGTGCAAGGAGCTGCCCTTGAAGGCTGATCAGAAGCTTCCGCTAGTGTGTGTTGTTCAGTCTGTCTCCTGATAGCATTGGGTTGTGGGGTTCTGCTACTCTTGTGCTCCAGTGTCCCAGCTTCAAAGGTTCAGTGTTAACTGATAAAGAACAACCACTTGGGGACCAAGACTATAAAAATTGGCTCCTGTCCTCCTATCCTATTTCTCCAGTCTGCTGAGAGCCCCCTTCTATTCATTTTGCCCCATCCACATAGTGGACCCATCAGACGTTCTGGCAATTTTGGGAATCCTCTGTCAAAGCATTTGTAGGAAGCAACATAACACCTGGCATTTGGTGCCCAGTGCTGGAATGGGTGTGATCCTAACTGGAGATGGTATGGATTTGGCATGTGTGTTTTATTCTGTTCTTTTTAATGAATTTTGTGGCCTAGCCCCAATTTTCAGGATGTAATTTATTTATTTATCTCATGAAACGTGTAGACTGTTTGGTTGCAAAACACACACACACACACACACTTCAAAGTGTTTACAGAAAGATAAAATAATAAAACTTTCCATAAGAAGAATTAACAACAATAATTTAAAACTTTCAGGAAGTTAAATTAAATATAGACTAAAAACAGATTAAGACTCTCATCAACTTGCTAAACGTCTGGACAGACTTGTCCAAAGAAAAATGTTTTCAGCAGGTGCCCAAAAGAGTGCAGGGAACGTTCCAGATTTATGTCAATGGGAAGGGAATTCTGAAGTGTAGATGCTGCTGCACTGAAAGACCAGGTTCTTACAAATGCAGAAAAAGTTTGATGTGGCACGTGTAACAGTGCCAGTTCTCAGGGACGCGGACTTATAAAAAATATTGGGGGGGCCCGGGAAAGCTCATGAATAACAAATAAGCTCATGAATATGCAAATAAAGTGGCGCCGCCGCCTCGTGAGCGAATAGGGGAGAGCGTGCTGCGCCTATTAATCAGCTCCGAAGGAAATTGGGTGGAGCTTTTGCTTGGGAGGGAGGGCAGGAGGCATGCAGCCCGACCCTGTGCATTTTGGGCTGGGGGAGGGGCGGCGATGGCGCTCTGCTGGAGGGGCGTCGGAGATTGTTGGGGGGGGCGGAGCACCCCCAAACGAATTTTTGAGGGGGCTCGGGCCCCCTCAAGCCCCATGGAGTCGGCGCCTATGCCAGTTCTGCTTATCAAAGCAGTACGTTCAGGATGTCACTGAATGTAGCTCCTCTGAGGAGACCTGTGGAGCCTCCACACCATCATAGTCTACCTTCAAGTTCTAGCTGGGTTCAAGCTGGGTTCAAGTTCAAGCTGGGACAGGTGGCCATTGGCCTCAAGCCCTGACTCTGAGTTTCTCAGGTGTATCTAGCTGGCCACTCTTGGCAACACAGAACTGGACTGAAGATGCTCTTGTGGACCTTTAGGAGGTGGGTCTAGTCCAGATTGGTTGATTATGTTCTTATATTTATATCTCGCCTTCCTTCCATCATGGAACCCAAGGAGGCATGGATGAGGCATTCCCAGGTGGTCTCAACCAGGCACTGGCCAGACCTGCCTACCTTCAGCAAAGTAGTGCCCACACATACCCGCAGACCAAACCCCTGGGAATTAGGGCGGGCTAGTGAGGTCGGATCCAGCAGGACAACGCTTAGGTTTTGTTCTGAGGATTGGGAAAACCAGTCCATGCTCATCGTGATGGGAGAGTCTCAGAGAAGTGCCAAGAGGCATGTTGGCTTCCCAAATGCTGATTTCATAAATGGATAAACCAACCAACACAGTCCTGCTTCCCCTCTGGAAAATGTTGGAATGTTGTGGGTAGCAGGAGAGGATATATTGATTAAATATTGTCCTTCCTAACTCATGCTTGTGAGTTTATTCACACAGAAGAGTCCATTCCCCTCTTTGCACAGCAGGAAGCTAGTTGCAGATTCGTTGTTGTTGTTTAGTCGTTTAGTCATGTCCGACTCTTCGTGACCCCATGGACTAGAGCATGCCACGTACTCCTGTCTTTCACTGCCTTCCGCAGTTTGGTCAGACTCATGCTGGTAGCTTCGAGAACACTGTCCCACCATCTCGTCCTCTGTCGTCCCCTTCTCCTTGTGCCCTCCATCTTTCCCAACATCAGGGTCTTTTCCAGGGAGTCTTCTCTTCTCATGAGGTGGCCAAAGTATTGGAGCCTCAGCTTCAGGATCTGATTAAGCAATCCAATTTGGCATGCCCAGATTGGAGTATATTTCTGGTAAGACCCCTTTGATTCTCTCCTAAAAGAATAAGGAATAAAAACAGTCTTCTTTTAAAAGTAATAAGAAGTTTACTCACATTCAGTTCACAGTTGTATCGCTGAAGGCAGGCTTTAGAGCTACAGAAAAGGGTTTGAGTTCATCCCATGTGGGAATTCATCCCACATGCTGCTAGCTGAGAGCCAGCAGTGCAGTCCAAGAGAAGAAAAGGCATTAAAAGAGGAAGGTGGCTGCGTGACTGGACCTTTTGTGGGGTCTGGAAGGGTCACGCCCACCTACCTGGTCACATGAAAAGGAAGGATGCTCCAGACCAGGTGTAACAGGAAGTTCAACTGGCTGGACCAACACTCCCCTGCATGTCCATCTTAGGCAAACAGGAAATGTTGTATTTGAAAAGCCTCCCCATCAGCTGAGATGCTTCTAGGGGGATGTAGGAGCTTGCCTTGTGCCAAGCCTAGCCACTGGTCTGTCTAGCTCAGGGACCAGGGTTGTCCACATTAGCAGTGGGAAGCCTCTGAACCTTCCATCCCACCTTCAAGATGTTGCTGGAGCACAGTTGCTTTCACCCCCTGCCCATGGTCCATGTTGCTGGCTGAAGGTGAGGGTTGCGGGGAGTCCAGCAGACCTGAAGATGCCACCGGTTGAACAAGGCTGTTTCCCAGCCATGGGATGGAACTGGGCACCTTTCTGGGTGCAAAACATTTACCCTTCCAGAGAGCAAAGACCCCTGTTGGGCAAGACTGCAGCAGATCCTGCCTGCAGCAGATCCTGCCCTGGTTGGCTCTCAGTTTAGGAGCACTTCTTTATCCTTAGAGCATTGGAGAGGAGGACATGAGGAGCCCTTAGTTAAGCTGACAGTCAGGATGGCACAAAGATTGGGGGGGGGGGAGTCTCCAGCTGATGGGGAAGGGGGCCCCCTTCCAGCTGCCAGATTTATGCAAGTGCCCTGACCTCTTCTCCCCTCCCCCCATTGCCTCACCACAAAGGAACTTAGGAAATGTCACCCGACTGCTCTCTGCTCTTCCGTGTTCCGGACATTCAGATCCAGAGTTTTGGGAGCACGGCAGTGCCAGGGCTGGGCTGCCAGGGAAGGCTGAAAGGTCTGTCTTTTCCCACCAAGCAGCCCTCCTTAATGTACTTGTGCACATCCAGGCACACAGTGGATGCCTGGACAGGACAGGGAAGGCCCTTAGCTGGCTGATAAGGTTTGTGCCAGAAAGACTCTGAGAGAAGGCACAGCGGGGCTGGGGACGGGGAGGAGACTGTCAGCCAGAACGTTTGAGTTTCTTTTTTAAGTTTGCAGGGTCCTGGTTGCTGCTTCTGCTGCCTATGTTGCTCCTCTCATTTCTGAGAAGGGGAGGGTGGTGCCATTCCTGTGCCTTGAAAACTCACTACTTTGCACAGTTCTGGTCGCCTCACCTCCAAAAGGTGTTGGAAAAGGATAAGAAAGGGGCAGCCAAAATGATCAAAGGGGTGTTGCGACACCCCCCAAAAAAGGTTGCAGAGTTTGGGACTTTTCAGTTTAGAACAGAGGTTATCAACCTTGACCAACTATCTGCTTTCTGCGGCACCTCTGTGGGGCTCAGGATCCCAGTTATGTCACCCCTTGCCTGCCAAGCTGGCAGCCCCTCACCCCTTTTCGAACACCCTCCCTTGTGGGGTGTTCCTTCAGCGTCCTCCCCTCTCCTTGGGAGTCCTCAGTGCAGCCACTGCTGCCATCCTGGTCTCTGAGTGCGCATCCCGGAAATGATCTCTTTCAGCTTCTGCCTTCTGGAAGAAGTTACAGGGTTATAAAGTCAAGGACTAGCTGCCTGAGAAACGGTTTCTATCCAAATGCGATTTTGGTTTTAAACGCAGTGTAAGGAGTCTCGATGGGAGAATATTGTATTTAAAAATGGGGTATCAGAGTTTTTAGGGGGCTAACCAGGTTGGGGTAGCAGGCTTGCTGGTTTCTGAATGTCTTATGTAGATTTTTCAATTTCGTTGTTCTGTATGGGTGACAATAAAGATTCGTATCGTATCGAGCTGCATCCCCTGCCCCAAAGAGAGGTGCCTCCTCCCACTGCCCCACAGGGGCCGGGGAAGCACCCCTTGGCCAGCCCCAGAGGCACCATTTGGCTGGGGAGCTTATAGCCAGGGCTGCTGCAAAAAACAGCTGTGCAAGTCTTTGGGAGCCAGAGATGTGAGAGGACATCTGAGGAGGGAAGGAAGGAAAGAGGGACAGAGGCCAGTGTTGCCCATGGCACCCCTGACCACCATTCAAGGCACCCCAGGGTGCCACAGCACACTGGCTGAAAACCATTGGCTTAGAGGAAAGGCAAGTAAGAGGCAACATGGTGGAAGGTTGTAAAATGATGCCTGGCTTGGAGGAAGGGGAAAGAGGAAAGTTTTCTTCCCTCTCTCACAACACTAGAAACCAAGAGAAAGCGGTGGAGTACTACTTTGCATCGGATGCGAGGTCTGTGGCCCCTGTGGAGTCAGCCAAAGTCGCCTTGTCCTTGGCTTCTCACAGCATTCACCAAGGAGGAGGTTGACTGCTAGGCCACCTCTCTTGGATGAAGGACCAGAGGGGAGAAGAGATAGTGAATGGCATTTGTGTGTCACTTTCAAGTAGCATGTGTGTTATATGTGGCATAAAATGTTTCCTGACTCAACCTGTTTTGTGGACACCTTCAGCACCTAGCGTGCTTCCAGTGGAACGGGAAATGGGTGTGAATCTAACAGACGAGGTACTCTTGGTGTCAGAGGCTCTAAGGCAGGCTTCCTCAACCTTGGCCCTCCAGATGTTTTTGACCTACAACTCCCATGATCCCTAGCTAGCAGGACCAGTGGTCAGGGATGATGGGAATAGTAGTCTCAAAACATCTGGCGGCTGGACTAGATGGGCCATTGGCCTGACCCAGCAGGCTCTTATGTTCTTACAAGGCAAAAAAAAATTCTGCTGTTTGTTCCTTTGTGATGAGTCCTGACTCTTCCATCTTCCTGCATTGGTCCGCCTCCCCAACCCTGCAGGACATTGAGCTTCTGGGTCTCAGGCAGACCCAGCCTCTTTCCTGCTTCCTGATCCTGTTAACTTGAGATGCTGCTGGGGGATTGAACCTGCAGAGTGTCTGTTCTGCCACGGAGCTTTGCAGGGAATTCCAGAGGAGGCAAATCCCTCCTCAGCCAGTGGAAGGTTCCTTGGGCGAGGCAGGAGCACAGTCCTTTTGCTCACAGTGCAGCCTGCCAGCAACTGGAGACTGACTGGAGAATTTCCAACACGGGGGAAGAGGGGATCTCGCCACCCAGATTTGAGGGGAGGCACTGAATAGGGAAAGTCAGTTTGGCGATATCAATTGAATGATGGCCCTTTCAGGGCAAATATAAAAATCAATCAAGAAGCAGGAGCAAGGGTTTTAGGTACGTGGGCAAGGACTGCCAATCTCCTGGGTGTCCTGTGCGTAGCAGAATAGGCTGTGACGATGTTATTAGTCCATAATACCATATGAAGAGTCTGCATCCTGTTCTCAGTGGCCAACCAGATGCCCACAAGCAGGATTTGAGCACAAGAGCACTCGCCCCTCCTGCGGTTTCCAGCAATTGGCAATAATAATAATAATAATAATAATATAAAAATCTTTTTACCAATACCACTTATTTTCCATCAGACATCGTTTTAACATTCCTTAATTTTACAGTGCTTCTGCAAGTAGTCTTTAAATAAATAAATAAATAAATAAATAAGGATTGATAACTGGAAAATTGATATTTATAATAGGTTAATATCTTGAGTGAGGATAAATGCTAGAGGGTAAGGACTTGCTGAATTTAATATTTGAACTGGAATACAAAATGGGAGGTGTGAGGAGGTCAAGAAACTTGTGAATGAAGTATAAGATATGAAAATACTAATCTATTTTCTGCTTTGTTTGGTTTTTTTGGTTTTTCTTTCCTTTCCTTTTTCCCTTACTTTCTTTTGTTAACTGTTTTTTATTGTGTATTTTTTATGTGTTTTGTTTTTGGTATTTTTTCATTTTTGTAGTCTTTCTTATGTTTAAATTTTGAAACTTTTCATTGTTTGTGAAACTTTAATAAACATTATTTTAATAATAATAATAATAATAATAATAATAATAATAATAATAATAATTTATTACTTATACCCCATCCATCTGGATGAGTTTCCCCAGCCACTCTGGGCAGCTCCCAATCGAGTGTTAAAAACAGTACAGCATTAAATTTTAAAAACTTCCCTAAACAGGGCTGCCTTCAGATGTCTTTTAAAGATAAGATAGCTGCTTATTTCCTTGACATCCGTTCCACAGAGCGGGCGCCACTACTGAGAAGGCCCTCTGCCTGGTTTCCTGTAACCTCACTTCTCGCAATGAGGGAACTGCCAGAAGGCCCTTGGCGCTGGATCTCAGGGTCCGGGCTGAACAATGGGGGTTATTATTATTAACCTGGTGAGATAGGTGAGGCTAAGAGGCAGCAACAGGCCCAAAATCACCCAGCGACCTTCATGACTGAATAAGGACTTGAACCCTGGCCTCACAGGTCCAACGCTCTCTTGTAGCGGGTGAGGAATAAATAACCTCTGAGCCCCAAAGCACCATCTGCACTGAGGCCAATGGGACCTGGCCTCTTACCCATTGCAGAAGCAGCCACCTTGCTGCAGCCTCCCTCTGCTGAGAACACATCATTCTGCTCCTGGGTCTGGCTCTGAGGTTCCTGTTTGGTTCCCAGCCCCCTGCTCCTCTGCAGCTCTCCCACATGCACACCAGAGCACGATGAGTAGGCTAATCCTGCTTTTAATCGCAGATTATGCATCCCATGACCCCCTCCCTGTCTATCAGAACCAGGCAGTGCGGCTTCCCCTTCACAGAGGACCCGGGTTCCAGGGCTAGCCCAATATATTTGGGTGCCTACTGCAAAATTCCCCCCTTCGCTCCCTCCCCATTACATACAGAGAAATTGACATGGGTCCTAGTCCATAGTGGATTTCTCTCCATTGCAGTGAGCAAGCATGCTCTTGTTTCATGGCCTCTTGGTTTCAGGGGACCTCACACAGGAAAACATACAGGTGGCTTGTTATATTATGTTGCTGTTTATTTATATGCCGCCTTTCAGCCAGAAAGGCGGCTCCCAAGAAAAAACAAGTACAGTGATGCGAATGACAAAATATTGCAGTACAGCAAACATACCAGCATGCCAATACAATCCTATACAAGTCTAAACTAAACGCCTGACATTGCCAAAAAGACAGCTGATTATTCCCCACAAAAACACTGAGAGAGCAAGAATGAGAACGGCTAACAGATTGAGAGTGAATCCTGACAAGACGGAAATACTGTTTTTGGGGGACAGGAGGCGGGCAGGTGTGGAGGATTCCCTGGTCCTGAATGGGGTAACTGTGCCCCTGAAGGACCAGGTGCGTAGCCTGGGAGTCATTTTGGACTCACAGCTGTCCATGGAGGCACAGGTCAAATCTGTGTCCAGGGCAGCTGTTTACCAGCTCCATCTGGTACGCAGGCTGAGACCCTATCTGCCCGCGGACTGCCTTGCCAGAGTGGTGCATGCTCTGGTTATCTCCCGCTTGGACTACTGCAATGCGCTCTACGTGGGTCTACCTTTGAAGGTGACCCGGAAACTACAACTAATCCAGAATGCGGCAGCTAGACTGGTGACTGGGAGCGCCAAGACCACATAACACTGGTCTTGAAAGACCTACACTGGCTCCCAGTACATTTCCGAGCACAATTCAAAGTGTTGCTGCTAAACGGCTAAAGCCCTAAATGGCCTCGGTCCATTATACCTGAAGGAGCGTCTCCACCTCCATCGTTCTGCCCAGACACTGAGGTCTAGCACCGAGGGCCTTCTGGTGGTTCCCTCACTGCGAGAAGCCAAGTTACAGGGAACTAGGCAGAGGGCCTTCTTGGTAGTGGCACCCGCCCTGTGGAACGCCCTCCCACTAGATGTCAAAGAGAAGAACAACTACCAGACTTTTAGAAGACATCTGAAGGCAGCTCTGTTCAGGGAAGCTTTTAATGTTTAATAGGTTATTGTATTTTAGTGTTTTGTTGGAAGCCGCCCAGAGTGACTGGGGAAACCCAGCCAGATGGGCGGGGTATAAATAATAAATTCTTATTATTATTAACTTCAGCAGCAGTTCTTCCCAGGCAGCCTTCTTCTTGCATGAGTTGAGAGGCAGCTCAGCTCAGTAGCGATTGGCACAGGCACCAGAGAGGTCAAGAAGCCGGTTTGCAGCGCCTCCTCTCTCCCACTGAACAGCAGGAGCTGCCTGGAATGCTGAACCCTGTTTGGGGGTGGCTGAGATCCAAGGCAAGGCTGGGATGCAACACGCCCAGCTGTGTAGCTTGCAACAGCAGAGGAAATGTGTGTATCTGGACTTCGTTTTTCCACCTCGTTCTGTTCAGCAGGAAACATCAGCCCAGCTGCTGACGCTTTGTCCCACCAGCCTGAAACACTCCCGCCTGCATCCGAAGCTTAAAACAAACTAGACAGTCAGTGACTTGTCTCTGGTTGCTTGTTTGCAGGAAGCAGGACTGGCCCGTTATATTGTGCTGCCTGAGGTGGAGGGCGAGACGGGGCGCATCCAGAAGCTGGCTGACTTCAGGAACATTTGTGGGAATGTTCAGGGATGCAGGAGAGGATATATTGTTTGATTATAGCCTTTCCAACTTGTGTAAACAAGTTCACAATTTAGCAGAGTAACACCCCCCTTTTTAAACTTGCACAGCGGATGCGTTTGCTCAGGCTCGCTAAAGCCTCTATAATAACTGTTCTGGTATTTTCCCCTTATTCCCTCATAAAAGATAAGACACGACACAGACTTCTATAAAAGTATAAAAAGAGTTTTCCCACATTCTATTCAAAATTGGACCCCAGAAGGCAGACTTAGCTCAGAAAAGTAACATACACCTGGAAACTATCTCATAAGGAGACAGTCCCTTTGTCCTCTCTTGGCTGAAGCCAAGAGAGCATCTTTGGCTAAGCAGATGTTGCTCCTTCAATGCATGTAGTCAAAGATGGCTGCCCTGTCCTGTGCTTTTGTCGTTACCTGCACAGGTGAGGCCACGCCCACCTCTAGTCACATGCAGAGGAAGTCTGTCCCAGCCCAGAAGGAAACGGGAAGTTTACCTGCTGGCTGGACAGACATTCCTCCCCATGTGTAAACATGTTCACTCTAGGAATGTAGTACTTGACTGCTCTTGTGTTTCACATCCCACAACATAGAATTTGGGCTTCTCTTCTGGGGCATCTTTGCAAATCTCCAGGTGGAATCTGCTCTGCCTCCTGCACCTGTGGCTCAGATGCCAGCTTTGGAAATGGAAAATTCTGAGTGGGGCTGTGGTGAGGACATACCCTTTCTGGCTACTGGCCTAGAAGCAAAAATAGCAGCAGCCAGGCCAGTTTTGGGGTGATGGTGATGGTTTTGTGCTCGCTTGCTCTCTTCCTTGCAGATCGCCAATGCCAGGAAGGGGCTGCTGTCGTCTGCCTTGCGAAAAGGGCATATCTAGGCCAGACTGACATCCTATATAGAAAAAGGGTGTGGGGCTGTGTGTTTTTTTCTGTGCGTGTGTGTGTTGCTTTTTCCCTGAGCCTGACTGCACTCAGCTCTCCCCTTATGGCAGTTTCCATGCCATTAACTTGGTGGCTCCTACATTAAGATTTCATTGTCTCTAATGGACTCTGCTGAAAAGGGAGAGGGGGGAGGGGCACTTCCTTGAGCCCCTCCGCCGCCGCCGCCACTGCCGCCCTCAGAAATCCATGGGAAACTTGTGGCTTTGAGCTGCCAGTCGCTTGTGATTCAATGGAGCCTCTTCAGATGGAAGGAGAGAAGTGGACACACCTCCATTTACTCCAATGCGCTCCCGCTGCTGCTTTGGGGAGTGTGGTGTCTGCACATTAGCCACACTCCATTTTTCTCTCCTGTGAGATGCTCTGCTTGATGCAGTTTCCCCCCAAACCAGCTTCAATCTGATTTGATGGAGGGGTAAAGAAAAACCACCGAGCCTAGTGCTTGCCGATCAGAAGGTCAGCGGTTCGAATCCCCACGACGAAGTGAGCTCCCGTTGCTCAGTCCCTGCTCCTGTCAACCTAGCAGTTCAAAAGCATGTCAAAGTGTAAGTAGATAAATAGGTACCACTCCAGCTGGAAGGTAAACGGCATTTCCGTGCGCTGCTCTGGTTCGCCAGAAGCGGCTTAGTCATGCTGGCCACATGACCCGGAAGCTGTACACCGGCTCCCTTGGCCAGTAAAGCAAGATGAGCGCCACAACCCCAGAGTCGGCCACGACGGGACCTAATGGTCAGGGGTACCTTTACCTTTAAAGAACAACCTAACTGGGTTTAAGGGGGTAGTGTGGTTACAGCCTTGGCTACTGGCCAGGATGGGGCTGCTCTGCCTCCCCAGGTAGAGGCAGCAATTTTTCTGAGTATTGGTTGTTGGAAACCACCAGAGGAGAGAGTTGCTTTAGTGCTGGTCCCGCTTGCAGGTTTCCCAATACAGTAGAGGCATCTGGTCAGTCACTGTGAGAACAGGATTCTGGACTAGATGGGCCACTGGCCTGATCCAGCAGGTCTTTCTGACTTTCTTGTGTTTCTGTGCTGTTTCTCTTTTGTTTTAAACAGTCTTTAAATGCATTGGATTTAAGTCCAGTCACTGGCGCAACTTTTGCTCCTGTGTCAAGGTTGTGGCACCACTTCGCGTTTCTTCCTCTGCCTTGTTGTGTGAAGTGTTTGGTCCTCTGCAAAACTGCATTTTGGCTCAGAAGAGTGTGGTTAGAACACCTCCTGCATCTCTGGGTTTCATAAAAAGGTAAAGAGACACCTGACCATTAGGTCCAGTCGTGGCCGACTCTGGGGTTGCAGTGCTCATCTGGCTTTATTGGCCGAGAGAGTCGGCATACAGCTTCTGGGTCATGTGGCCAGCATGACTAAGCAACTTCCGGCAAACCAGAGCAGCGCACGGAAACGCCATTCACCTTCCCGCTGGAGTGGTACCTATTTATCTACTTGCACTTTGACGTGCTTTTGAACTGCTAGGTTGGCAGGAGCAGGGACCGAGCAACGGGAGCTCACCCCGTCATGGGGATTCGAACCGCCGACCTTCTGATCGGCAAGTCCTAGGCTCTGCGGTTTAACCTACAGCGCCACCTGCGTCCCTCCAGGTTTCATAGAATAACAGAATTGCAGAGTTGGAAGTGTCATCCAGTTCAACTCCCTTCTATGCAGAAATCACAGCTAAATGTATGGGAGGAAAGCTACTTTATGTCCCAGCCAGACCCACAAGGCTTTTTGCTCCTGCCCATGAGTGCCCCAGAGGCTTCCTGCCAATGCCACTGGTGGTGCCCTCCCTGGTCATTGGTGTCACATGCACCCTGTAAAAGTGCTAGATGTCCAGCAGGCATCCTGGAGCCCCAGGCACCCATTTCCAGGGGCTCCTGGGACTCTAGAAGGAGCTGAAGGGCAGCGCAACCTGGTGGGTGATGCCAACAGAGGACATGCAGGTGAACTGAGGAGTCACAAGGTGGCAGGTGGCACCCGGCCCAGGTCTGCTGGGGACTTGAGGAAATGCACTTCCAAGTTGGCAGCATGACTGGCATACCTGTACCATATCCAGGTGGTGGGGGCGGTATAGACAGGGGGAAGTGTGGTGTAATGGTCAGAGTGTCAGACTAGGACTGGGAGATGGAGGACTGAATCTTCACTTGGCCAGGAAGCTCGCTGGATGACGGGGGGGGGGGCAGTCACTGCCTCTCAGTCTGACCCACCTCACAAGGTTGTTATGGGGATTACATGAGGTGCGGGGGAAATGAAAATGCCACTTTGATCTCCTTGGAGAAACAGGTAGGATAAAAATGCAAAACATTGACCACGAACAATGAAATTGTATGTTGCAGATATTTTCCCCCACATTTCTTATGCTATTTGTTGTGATGCACATGAGAAAACTTGGTATACTTATTTGTAAAACGTTCTTGCTTGCAAAACCCAATAAAAAGCAAGCAAACTAACAAACTGAGAAGCCTTGGGCAGGTCGTGGGGGTTCCTGGTGCAAGGCCCGACGGGCGCCTCCGCTGCCTCCCTGCCTGCGGGCCCCTCGCTGGGCGAGTCCGGCCGGCCCCTCCGGCTGCTTCTGGAACTTGTGACCCGGCCGAGCGCGCTTCTGGCACCGTCAGCGGCTTTTCCATCGCCGCGGCCTCCTGACCCCGCGAGCTCGTGCAGCCGGGAGAGGAAGGGAGCGAGGCGGGGAAGGCCCGGGCCGGCTGCCTCTCTCTCTCTCCTCGACAGTCGGAAGCGCACCTCCCCGCGGCTGCCGGTCCCCGCCCGTGGGAACTCTGGACGCGCTCAGAGGCACCCTTGGGGCTGGCCGGGCGCCCGCGGCTTCTCCCTATCTGCTCGCAGCCGGCGGGCCGGGCGGGGCGCCGCGAGGTCGGAGGGGGCGCGAGCCGGGCGGGCCCCTGCCTGGGCGCGACAGATAAGCACCACCGGCCAACCCGCCGTTGCCCTCGCTGCCCTCCCTCCGCCGCCGCCGGCCTCTTTCCGACGGCGCTCAGCACCAGCCGAAAGGCAGCCCAAGCGCCGTTGCGCGCCTCCGCCCCGTCGGGCGCTCTCGGCTCGCTCTGAGTACAGTGTTTCCTATGTAGGTTCTCCGGGGCAGAGGTCTCGACTGCTGCCCTAGGAGACCTCTGCGCCACGAGGACGTTAACAGAAACACCGCTTGAGCGGAGCAAAAGCCGTTCACACGGCGGAGCTCCGGCAACCTTCCTCCGCGGGTTTTGGACTCCGATTCACATCTGCGCCCCTGGCGCTGCTGGCTGGGACCGATGCATCCCAAAATATCTGGAAGGGGTCTTTGGGTGTGGCAAAGACCATAGAATCATAGAGTTGGAAGAGACCACAAGGGCCATCGAGTCCAACCCCCTGCCAAGCAGGAAACACCATCAGAGCACTCCTGACATATGGTTGTCAAGCCTCTGCTTAAAGACCTCCAGAGAAGGAGACTCCACCACACTCCTTGGCAGCAAATGCCACTGTCGAACAGCTCTTACTGTCAGGAAGTTCTTCCTAATGTTTAGGTGGAATCTTCTTTCTTGTAGTTTGGATCCATTGCTCCGTGTCCGCTTCTCTGGAGCAGCAGAAAACAACCTTTCTCCCTCCTCTATGTGACATCCTTTTATATATTTGAACATGGCTATCATATCACCCCTTAACCTCCTCTTCTCCAGGCTAAACATGCCCAGCTCCCTTAGCCGTTCCTCATAAGGCATCGTTTCCAGGCCTTTGACCATCTTGGTTGCCCTCCTCTGGACATGTTCCAGTTTGTCAGTGTCCTTCTTGAACTGTGGTGCCCAGAACTGGACACAGTACTCCAGGTGAGGTCTGACCAGAGCAGAATACAGTGGCACTATTACTTCCCTTGATCTAGATGCTATACTCCTATTGATGCAGCCCAGAATTGCATTGGCTTTTTTAGCTGCCGCGTCACACTGTTGGCTCATGTCAAGTTTGTGGTCAACCAAGACTCCTAGATCCTTTTCACATGTACTGCTCTCAAGCCAGGTGTCCCCCATCTTGTATTTGTGCCTCTCTCTTTTTTTGCCCAAGTGCAATACTTTACATTTCTCCCTGTTAAAATTCATCTTGTTGTTGCGGACCCATGCCTTTGTGCCAAGGGGCGCTTCATCCAAGTCGCTGTAGAGCCACTGGAAATGCCGCGGGAGAGGGTCTGCTTAGCCTTTAGAGGGGGAACCGTTTTGAATGAGGCGTTGCTGCCGCTGTGCTGATCCTTTTAGACCACCTGGGCAAAGATGCAGAGTGATGGGTGCAGCTCTTTCGCCTCCAGGTGTTTTGGACTACAACTCCCATCAGCCCCAGTGACATGGGCCTGTGCCTCATACAGGGCTGATGGGAGTAGTAGTCCAGAACATCTGGAAGGCGCCAGGCTGGTGCAGAATCACCCTTTCTACTTTATTGACAGCTTGGGTCGTATACCAGCCCCTTGTGAAAACCATTAGGTGCGCTGGTGCCTTGTTAAACTATGGAACTCTCTGCCACAGGAGGCAGTGATGGCCACCAGCTTGGTCTGCTTTAAAAGAGGGCTAGCCTTAAATTCCTCTGTGAATTTTTCCACCCATGGCTACCAACCACAATGGCATAATAATAATAATAATAAGAAGAAGAAGAAGAAGAAGAAGAAGAAGAAGAATATCTTTATTGTCATTGCCCCCTTCGGGGACAACGAAATTACTTGACTGCTCCATAAAAACACTAATTAAACAATACAGTATAATACAGCAAGGAAGATTAGATGACTTTCAAAGTCCGGGCTTCCCATTCAGGGCCGAGATCGCTCTGGAGAAGAAGCTGTTCTTAAGACGGCTCGTTCTTGTCTTCATCGTCCTGTATCTCCGTCCCGACGGCAAGAGCTCGAAGAGACAGTGACCAGGATGCGATGGATCTTTTACTATGTCCAGTGCCTTCCTATGGCACCTTGTGGCATAAATCTGCTCTAAGGTGGAGAGTGGGCAGCCAACAATGCTCTCTGCTGCCTTAACAACCCTGCACAACCCCATCCTGTCCTGGGTAGTACAGCTTCCGTACCACACACATAAGCCATAAGTGAGCACGCTCTCAATGGCACAGTGATAGAAGGCAAGCAGCAGTTTCTGCGGAAGATGGTTTTTCCTTAGTATTCTCAAAAAGTACAGTCTCTGCTGCGCCTTCTTCACAAGCCCCCTTGTGTTGACACTCCAGGACAGATCCTCTTGTAATTCAATGCCCAAAAATCTGAATGTTGTTACCCTCTCCACACAGACCCCATCAATCAAAATAATAATAATATTATTATTATTATTATTATTATTATTATTATTATTATTATTTATACCCCGCCCATTTGGCTGGGCTTCCCCAGCCACTCCGGGCGGCTTCCCAACAAATATTAAAATACCGTAATACATCAAACATTAAAAGCTTCCCTAAACAGGGCTGCCTTCAGATGTCTTCTAAAAGTCTGGCAGTTGTTCTCTTTGACATCTGGTGGGAGGGCGTTCCACAGGGCGGGTGCCACTACCGAGAAGGCCCTCTGCCTGGTTCCCTGTAACTTGGCTTCTCACAGTGAGGGAACCGCCAGAAGGTCCTTGGTGCTGGACCTCAGTGTCTGGGCTGAACAATGGGGGTGGAGACGTTCCTTCAGGTATACTGGGTCAAGGCCGTTTAGGGCTTTAAGGGCCAACACCAACACTTTGAGTTGTGCTCGGAAACGTACTGAGAAGCCTTACCTAAGGAGCCAACTTGGTGATGTGGTTCAGAGCACCTTAGCAGCTGGCTCATGCAAAAGTCCTCCCCCCCCCCAAGAGCCGCCTCATAAGCCCTCTTGAGAACAAAGGGACGTGTCTTCCTCACCCAGTCCTCCTTGCCCTCCCCTTGACTTTCTGAGCCTATGGAAAATGCCTATGGAAAATCTGAGTGTCTGGATGCTGCCAGGCCTGAGTGGCCGGCCTCTCCGGCACACACAATGTGCCCTTCATGCTCCCTGCCTGCTAACGCCGCCGCCGCACACAGACCGGGCTTTCAGGCCAGATGAATGGGACACGCCTGGTCCCAGCATCTTCCACAGGGGATTCCAGATGCCTCCGCAATCCCCTGCCATCCAGGAAAGAGCTTTTCTGTTTAGCTGCAAGGACGTGAGGCAACTAAATCACAGAGGGAAGGGCGGCAGAAAGACACGCTGCCCTTCCTGATTTCACCCAACTTTTTCTAGAGGCTCGTTCCTTCTGCAATCATTGCAGGCAAATTCTGGAGGCAACAGCACCTTAAAAACTTAACAGGTTTGGGACTTTTGTGCGCCAGAGGCAAAGCAGGCACAATAACTCTGGCAGTCCTTTAGGTATCTATTTGCTGCAGAAGCAGCCGCTCAAAACAACCTCTTTTTCCTGGTCAGTACCAGCCAGTTCAGACCCCATGAGGGTACACATGACATTATTATTATTTTGCTCCAACATGCATCACTTTACCCTTGTTGACACTGAATTGCATTTGCCATTTTACCGTCCATTCACTCTGTTCGGAGAGGTCCTTTCGGAGTTCTTTGCAACCTCTCTTTGTTTTAACAGCCCTGAACAATTCAGTGTCAGCAACCGTATTTGGCATCATCTTCGCTGCTCACTCCTAACTCTGGATCCTTTATGAACAAGCTGTGCATGTTTGAGGGAGGGGCAAGGTGAGCGTTAGGGCAGCCCTCTGCAACCAGGTGGGCTGGTGGGCTGATGGGGAGTTACAGTCCAAAACATCTGGCGGGCACCACCAGACACGAAAAGGTTGTGCTAGGATGTAGTTGCACCTTTGAAACTTTGCACTTTTTGCTGCAGCCTTTCCTTTTGTTTCTAAAATGGTTACATAGCTTTTCTATTCAAAAGGACACAAATTATACATATACATTTGCCAGCAGAATGATTAAAAAACAAAGTTATGGAGGCAGGAGTGCCATCTTGGCCCCGTGACCATGGGTGCCTGGGGCCACGGGTGCCATGCAGCAGGTATGACCTTGGCACCGGGTTTTGTGGGTGCCCAGCCCCTTCATGGGGAATTTTGTGGGTGCTTGGGCACCCAGGGCCCCAGGGAGTTGGCACCTATGCATGGAGGAGAAGGCTATCAATGGCTGTTAGCCACAATGGCTCAGCTCTGCCTCCACAGCTGGAAGCAGCAATGCTTCTGAATCCCAGTTGCTGGAAACCACAGGAGGGGAGAGTTGCTCATAGAATAGAATAGAATAGAATAGAATAGAATAGAATAGAATAGAATAGAATAGAATTTATTATTTCTACTCTGCCCATCTGGCTGGGTTTTCCCATTCACTCTGGGCGGGTTCCAACAAAGTATTAAAATACAGTGGTCTGTTAAACATTAAAAGCTTCCCTAAACAGGGCTGCCTTCAGAAGTCTTCTAAAAGTCTGGTAGCTGTTCTTCTCTTTGACATCTGGTGGGAGGGCATTCCACAGGGTGGGTGCCACTACCAAGAAGGCCCTCTGCCTGGTTCCCTGTAACTTGGCTCTTTGTAGCAAGGGAACCACCAGAAGGCCCTTGGCGCTGGACCTCAGTGTCCGGGCTGAACAATGGGGGTGGAGATGCTTCTTCAGGTTTACGGGACCGAGGCCGTTTAGGGCTTTCAGGGTCAGCACCAACACTTTGAATTGTGCTCGGAAACGTACTTGGAGCCAATGTAGGTCTTTCAAGACCGGTATTATGTGGTCCCGGCGGCCGCCCCCAGTCAGCAGTCTAGCTGCTGCATTCTGGATTAGTTGTAGTTTCCGGGTCACCTTCAAAGGTAGCTCCATGTAGCGAGCATTGCAGTAGTCCAAGGTCCTGCTCATGGCTTTCCCTCAGACATCTGATTGGCCACAGTGAGAACAGGATCCTGGGCTCGATGGGCCACTGGGTGCTTTTAGGGTGGTGCGGCCGATGTGGCCGCACCGAGTGCTGCGATGCGCTGCAGGGGGCAGCACAACAATGCTGTAGAACAGAGCGCAAAAGGGGGGGCACTGAATTTTAGCCTTGCCCAGGGTGCCTCTGAAATTTTAGAGCCCCAAATCCTCAACTGCTGGCCTGATCCAGGAGGCTTTTCTTATGTTCTTGAGTACTTAAGGCAGCCATACAGAAATCCCTTTGTTTCATCTGTGGCTAACGGCTGCATTCTGTTCCTTTAAGTAGCTGTTTGCTGTTATGGATATGTCACTATTGGCTGTTATGAGAGAAGGGACAAAACCAAATTCCACTTCCTCTGGGCCTGGGACTCTCTCTTTGGGGTCTGCCGTGTGGATCTCAACTATCATGGAGTTTCCTTTGCACAGTGCACCCTGAGAAAGGCTCTGTGTCATTGATTCCTAAATGTTCCTTCTGTTTTTCCTGCGAGATGATCTTCCTCATGGGTCTTTCCAAGTGTCTGCTCTTTACTCTTCTTCCTCCCTTTCACTTTGAAGCAAAAAGTTAGGGGCCCAGGTAAAAGGTAAAGGGACCCCAGACCATTAGGTCCAGTCACGGATGACTCTGGGGTTGCGGCGCTCATCTCGATTTATTGGCCGAGGGAGCCGGCGTACAGCTTCTGGGTCATGTGGCCAGCATGACTAAGCTGCTTCTGGCAAACCAGAGCAGCGCACGGAAATGCCGTTTACCTTCCCGCAAGAGCGGTACCTATTTATCTACTTGCACTTTGATGTGCTTTCGAACTGCTAGGTTGGCAGGAGCAGGGACTGAGCAACGGGAGCTCACCCCGTTGTGGGGATTCGAATCGCCGACCTTCTGATCAGCAAGCCCAAGGCTCAGTGGTTTACACCACAGCGCCAACCAAACCCTTGGCCTAGCTGGCTTAGTATTTGCTCTCTGGAATTCCAGACAGGGAATCTTTCCTAGCCCAGCCAGGATGGAACCAGGGATTTTCCGCATGCAAGGCAGATGCTTTGCCCTTGAGCTTCAGCCCTGCTAGCAACAAGCAAGCACCAGGGTGAGCAAGAACCATCCACCCACCTCAGCACTGCTGCCTCCTCCTCCTCCCAGAAAGCAGGCTGCTCATTAGGGCTTGCTCTGCTTGTCAGCCGAGCGCCTCCGCCCGCCTGGCTGTTGCCAGGGCCTTCCTCTGGAGCCTTCCCTGGGGGCTGCCGCTTGCGACAAAAGGGCTCATTACCTCTTCCTTGGCTGGCAAGTGCCAGGCGGGCGCGAGAGGCGGGCATGGATCAGCTGCTGGTCACCAGCCCAGAGACAGGCCTCTTTGGCAGACCCAGACCCAGTGGAGCCAGTTCCCCTCCACTGAGCTAAGAGAGAGACCCCCACATGTCTTCACAGGCTCAGCAGCTCTTTCTGAAATTTCGGGTTGCTGTGATTTTACTGAGATGCATTCACTGCTCAGTAAATTAATGGTTCTGGTTTGCTTTATTTATGTGTTTGATATTCCAGTGTTTACAGCATTTGTTTCCCCTCCCCTATTGTGACTGTTGTGAGCCGCTTTGAGCCCAGTGTTTGTTGTTGGGGAAGTGGAATGAAAACGTTAAAATAATAAGAATCTGTGCAAAGAATACAAATAACACAAGCAGCGTAATGAGAACCATTGGAAGGTACCTCAGGTTACATACACTTCAGGTTACAGACTCCGCTAACCCAGAAATAGTGCTTCAGGTTAAGAACTTTGCTTCAGGATAAGAACAGAAATTGTGCTTCGACGGCGCGGTGGCAGCGGTGGGAGGCCCCATTAGCTAAAGTGGTGCTTCAGGATAAGAACAGTTTCAGGTTAAGAACGGACCTCCGGAACGAATTAAGTACTTAACCCGAGGTATCACTGTATTGTAATTTGTCATGTAAGTGTAATATATTGTGCTCTTTTATGTTTGTTCCTTTATCTTTTCTTCATTTGTTGTTTCTGCTCATTGGTATCGTTTTCTGTTTTATAGGTTATGTATATTTGTCTATGTGAAAAATAATAAAGATTTTCTTTAAAAAACCCAAAACATTAAAATTGAATAAGAGTCAAATAACACGCATGAAAATGGGTGGGGGGAAGAGACTGTTAGTTGAACACAGCTGGGAAAAAGGGACTCAGATTGTAAATAGTTGTTTGTGGTGCTGCTGCTGCTTGGGTTGATCTCAGATGCATTGGTTTCTGTTATGTACTAAAGTTCTCACCCTGGGCCAGCAGGGGACTCAGGTCCACATATGCAAATAAGGAATTGAAAGTGACGTTCAGTGATTGGATAGTTACAGAATGTTGTTACTGTTGCCTTGTAGTTGAGCTCTATATAAGCAGGTTGGCTGAACCCTTCCGTTCAGTTCTGTTCTGGCCTGTGAATAAACAAGAGCTGTTTGAAGAATCGCTGTGTCGCCTGATTTGTTCACCCACAACTTAACAGTTTCCTGCTGGGACAGCTCTGGGTCTTCTGATTCGTGCTCAGTTAGGAAGAACTTTCTGACAGTGAGAGCTATTCAACAGAGGAACGGACTCTCTTGGGAAGTGGTGGACTCTCCTTCCTCGGAGGTTTTTAAACAGAGCTTGGCTGGCCATCTGCCAGGGGTTCTTTTGCTGTGATTCTTGCATTTCAGGGGGGTTGGATTAGATGACCCTGGGAGTTCCCTTCCACCTTTACAGTTCTATGATTCTGTCTCCACGGATGGATTTGTGAAGATGGTGTCCCATCAGGCATTCCATCATTCTCAGCAGGTGAATGAATCAAACACCTGGGCCTGGGCTTTGGAGCTGCTAAACCATTTGTGGTGTGTGTGTGTGTGTGTGTGTGTGTGTGTGTGTGTTTTAAATAAATAATTTATTTAACACAATTGTTACAAAATATAAGCAAAATATTGCAAATACATACATTATATATATATATATATATATATATATATATATATATATATATATATTTCAAATAAGCACATATATATGAAAAAAGGAACAAAAGAGAAAAGAAGAAGAAATAAAGAGAAAAGAAAAAGAAGTTGGAAGAATTTCTTCCAAATTTATTGTACAAATATCTCAATATGAAAATAATAATAAAATTCCATTGGTTGACTTCCATCGCTTACACTGCACTTCCTATATACTGTACATTTTAAGCAAGATTGTATCTGTCATTCTGTATCTTCCCCATACCATCTCACACAAATATTCTAATCAATAAGTTTTCTAAATCTTTCATAAATCTGTTCTAAACACAACCGATACCTTACATTTAATCCTTGTCTACATAAATAATCATTTATTTATTTTTCCAATTTTTCAAATTAATTTTCAACATTTATCACAAACATAATGTATATAACACACAAAAAGAAACATACATTACAATTCTAAAGAAAAATAAAACAAAAACAATAGACGTATTACTTCGAATACCCAATTTAACTTTGATTGTTAACTGACTTCCTCAAATCCTCCCCCAACTGAATTTCATTGAATCGCTTTGTAACAGCTCTCCAAAATCATATTTCTCATAAAATTAACTCCTTCAGGTTTACTTCCTCTTCTCTTTTCTTAATAATCTAGTCCATCATCTTTTAGAATTCATTCTTATTCTAGTCCTAGGCCTGTTTGGTACTTTCAAGTAACTTCTAACATCTTATCTTACAATATTTGCAGAAATAATCATTTAGACATTTCCATTGTTTCTGGATTATATTTTTTGGTTTTTGTCTTATATTTTGTTGTTGTCTCTCCTTGCAGAAGGAGCCGCTGATCCAAGTCCCAGCCAAGCCAGGAGGGATGGGAACAGCCAGGTGAGCAGGTAGGTGGTCCCCACACCTATTTCTCCATCTCTAACAGAGGCTGGCTCTTTGCGGCCTCCCTCCATGTGAATCTTCCCCCCCCAAAAAAATTCTTTTATTGATTTTCCATATTTATAAACAAACACAAATACACAAACAAACAAACATCTTAAATATAGTAATTCCACTTTTGTTTACATTGTTGGGTGACTTCCTTGACTCCCCCAAGCTGAGTTTCAGTGTATATCATTGTAACAGTTTTCCAAAACTATTTTCACATAAAATATACTTAGGCAATTAATATCTTTCTATCTTTTCATTTTCACATTAGACATAGTATTCTATAATATCACATATTTAAATCCTAGGCCAATGGTGCTTGCAAATATTTCTATTTAGATTATCTTAGCATATTTGGTTAAATAGTCTTAAAATTTCTTCCATTCCTCCTGGTACTCCTCCTCCTTCTGGTCACAGACTCTTCCGGTCAGGTCGGCTAGCTCCGAAAAGTCCATCATCTTCATCTGCCATTCTTCCACTGTTGGTACTCCTTGTAGTTTCCAATTTTTGGCCAACAAAATTCTAGCTGCATACAAAAACAGTCTGACATCTTTTCTTGGGCAACCTCCATGTGAATCTCTTAGCTTCACCTCTGCAATCCTGAGATCATGCCGGCCTCAACCCTCCCCACCCCCACCCCACCATCCAGGCGGTTTCTCAGCCCCCTGCCACCAAGCCATGAATCTTTCATGTGCCTGTCAGCTGCCCCTCATCTTCCATTAGCTTCACTTCCCCTCACTCTGCTATCCCGCCCCCCTCCTCACCTGCCGCCCACAGCCCACGCTTGGCAATCTCAGCCCCCTAATAGGGCAGGAAGGCAAAGCCCATAGAGACCTGGACATGGCAGGACTGTGGAGGCGAAAAAGTCCTGTTGGGAGTTGCCCGTCTGGTTCCTTCCTTGGCCTTCCTGACTGACCCGTCATCCGTACGCCTCTTTTCTGTAGCCGAATCATCTTCAAAGTGACTCACAACAGCAACGCTGCCTTCAACTGTGGAGGCAGAGCATAGCCATCCTAGCTAGTAGCCATCAATAGTCTTCTCCCCACTGCCTCCAGTGGGAGGGAGTTCCATAGTTTAACTTGGTGCTGTCACTGCTGTGTGAAGAAATGCTTTGTTTTTATCCCACCAGTTATAGCATTAGGAGAGAGGGAAGAAACCTCTTCCCTACCCACTTTCTCTGTGCCATGAATCGTTGCCTTTCCTCCAATTTGGCAAGGAGTCAAAGGGCCTGGAAAGATGAAGCTCATTTAGGGAGGGAGGGAGGGAGGGAACAGGGCCACGAGAAATCGGGATGCGGCCAGAGTATCCAGCCAGCTTCGCTTTTTGCCCCATTGTCAAATGATCTGGAGGGATGCGGGTGGCACTGTGGGTTAAACCACAGAGCCTAGGACTTGCCTATCAGAAGGTCGGCGGTTCGAATCCTGGCAATGGAGTGAGCTCCCGTCGCTTGGTCCCTGCTCCTGCCCACCTAGCAGTTTGAAAGCACGTCAAAGTGCAAGTAGATAAATAGGTACTGCTCTGGTGGGAAGGTAAACGGCGTTTCCGTGCGCTGCTCTGGTTTGCCAGAAGCGGCTTAGTCATGCTGGCCACATGACCTGGAAGCTGTACGCCGGCTCCCTTGGCCAGTAAAGCGAGATGAGCGCTGCAACCCCAGAGTCGGCCATGACTGGACCTCATGGTCAGGGGTCCCTTTACCTTTGCCTTTACAAATGATCTGGAGCCTTCAGCTAGACAGCATCCCTTTAAATCCTCATTATGGTCAGTAATGCAAAATGTGCTATATGGTGACCCCTTTTTAGGATGCTTTAACAGAGAAAGAGAGAGAGGAGCTGCTGCATGTCATTCCTAGCTTTTGCATCGCCTTTAATCCACATGGAGCCTTTTATTCATTTGTTACTTATTTATTCCATTTCCATCCCGCCTTTTTCTCCACAAGCTCAAAGTAGTGGATTCGGTTCTCTTTTTATCCCGTTCATTTTCCCAGTATAATTCTGAATAACTTGGGAAAGTCACTGCCGTTCCATTTTACCGATGGGAAAATGAGGCCGAGAGATTTCAGCTGCTGCCTGCTTGGCTGTGATTTCCCAGGAGGTGTCCTGTCAGTCAGAGGGGGGTGGGATGGAGGCAGACTGCTCCCCTTGGCTGTTCCAAAGTGATGACAAGAAGAACCTTATAGGACAGGCTGTTTTGGACTTCAACTCCCAACAGCCCCGCACGATGCTGTGGGGCTGATAGCATCAAGGCCCTGCTGTCTGGGGAAGATAAGAGTTGGTTCAAAACATCTAGAAGGCACCCAGTTGGGCAAGGCACTTCTGGAGAAATTGGCCCTGTGAGAATCTGCTCCTTCTAATTTAACCTGCCTCCTTCTCCTTGGACAGGACTTGGTGAATGAGTTGGATCCTCAAGCAGGAGACTGAATGGAGAAACTACAGAAGGTAACTGAGCTGGTCTGGTCTGGGCCTGCCCTGGCAAACGGGTTCCATGGGTTCTCTGGGGCTCTCATTATGGGGTGAGGAGGGGATTTGTCTCGCCAGAGTGGTGCATGCTCTGGTTATCTTCCGCTTGGACTACTGCAATGCGCTCTACGTGGGGCTACCTTTGAAGGTGACCCAGAAACTACAACTAATCCAGAATGCGGCAGCTAGACTGGTGACTGGGAGCAGCCGCCGAAACCACATAACACCGGTCCTGAGAGATCTGCATTGGCTCCCAGTACGTTTCTGAGCACAATTCAAAGTGTTGCTGCTGACCTTGAAAGCCCTAAACGGCCTCGGTCCAGTATACCTGAAGGAGCGTCTCCCCCCCCCATCGTTCCTGAGATCCAGCACCGAGGGCCTTCTGGCGGTTCCCTCATTGCGAGAAGTGAGGTTACATGGAACCAGGCAGAGGGCCTTCTTGGTAGTGGCGCCCTCCCTGTGGAACGCCGGCTGAACGATGGGGGTGGAGACGCTCCTTCAGGTATACTGGACTGAGGCCATTTAGGGCTTTAAAGTCCCTTTGTGAGGGAAACGTGGCTGCAAGGTTGAGTGAGGGGAAAGGGGTACTTGCTCTGTATTCATCTTCTCTTTAACTTCACTGAATGTAATAATCAGTCCACCCATCAGGCTCTTTCAGTACCTGCAAATGAGAAGCTGACTTACAGCACTACAGGGAGGGCTGTGATGTGACCAGGGATCTAATTAAATGGCGCTAAACCTCCTTCTCTGTTTCCTGTGTTGAGCAGGGTGGTTGAATGGCGTGGCCTGCAAGGTCCCTTCGGACTCTGTGAAATTTGAAAACCCTCTTGGCAGGATTCATGTCCTTCAAAAGGTGGCTGTAGAATATTTGCAGAATGACCAGTGGGTTTCTGTTCCGCTCAGCAGAAATATGCAAAATGGGGGAGCAGTTCTAGTAAAACAGATTCCAACACCCATTTGGAAATATTTTTGGAAGAAACAGCCAACACCCTCTGTTGATATTTTATTAAGTCGATGAAGGGGATTTTTTTAAAAAAGTGGCATGTTAGTGACATCCCAGAAGTCTGTGATTCCACGTGATGAACTGAATTTGATCAGAGGCTCCAGTGTCTCTGCTGAGATTAAATTCACTCCAGAATTCACACGCAGGAGGGTGCATTAAAGGCGGGAGATGGCTGATGCATGGAGCGCCCCAGTCTCCAGCCACCCAACACACCCCTTGAGGTTAAGCTCGCTCCATCCTTCCCCAACCTGGTGCCCTCCAGATGTTGTGAATGGCAGCTCCCATCAGCCCCAACCAACACAGCTGGCAAAGACTGCCGTGTGCTCTCTCGGTAAAGGTTAAGGTACCCCTGACCGTTAGGTCCAGTCATGGATGACGATGGCCCTTGTGGTCTACTCCAACTCTATGATTCTATGATGACTCTGGGGTTACGCGCACATCTCGCTCTGTAGACCGAGGGAGCCGGCGTTTGTCCACAGACAGTTTTTCTGGGTCATGTGGCCAGCATGACTAAGCCACTTCTGGCAAACCAGAGCAGCGTACGGAAACGCCGTTTACCTTCCCGCCAGAGTGGTATCTATTTATCTACTTGCACTTTGACGTTCTTTCGAACTGCTAGGTGGGCAGGAGCTGGGACCGAGCAACGGGAGCTCACCCTGTCTTGGGGATTCGAACCGCCAACCTTCTGATCGGCAAGCCCTAGGCTCTGTGGTTAGCTTGGCTAAAAAGATGAAAACGTGAAGAAAAGGTCACCTAAAATACTCCCAGATCAGGTTTCTGTGATCAAGGAGATAGGATTATTGACAAACACAAAAGGCTGTAGAATTGCAGTGGAGTAAGGGAAAAGAGAAAAATAAAGTTCTACCTTGAAATGTTTGCCATGGCTGAGATAATCAGCAAGTGAGTGGCAGAAAACAAAGCATGGAGTCAGGCTGGCTACTAACTCCAGTTTTGGCTGTATATTCATAGGAAGCTTAGCCAGGACATTTGGGTAGGGGCACCGGTTCACGATTTAAGGCGGTAGGACATACAGAGCCAGCACTGAAACACATTCCCTGTCTGGTGTGAAGCAAAGGCAACTCTGTCCCTTTAGAAATGGGGTCAGGTTGGCTCATTCAGGCACCGGCTGACAGGATTACAATAGATGTCAACTTCATTCCTGCATCGCAGGGGGTTGGACTAGATCACTTTTGGGATCCCTTCCAGTTCCACCTTTCCATCATTCTGTGGACACTGAAAAGCTCAGTCCAGCAGGGACACTTGCCAAGCCTTCTATCCTCTGTGACAGACTAGGGGGAAAAGGAAAAATTCTGCAGAAACTTGGAGATGTCGAAGAGGTTGGTATCACTGCAGATATATTTTTATAAATCAGCCAAGCATTGCAAAAAAGCCTCCCTCTATACTCCATGATTTTGTAGTGGTCCAGCAGGGGTTCTGTTAGGTTACATTGAGGATGCTGTAAGGAGAATGTGCACAGATCTCGGAGGAAGTTTGATAACTGCCGCAAGATTAATACTTGCAATGATGATAATAATCACAAACCCTCAGGGGTAATAAAAAAACACCTGCTTTAGGGTTGGGAGGTGGGAGGCGTGGCTTATATTGTTAGGGAACAGGCTCCAGCATCTGTGGGGACATGCAGTTGTGACACAAGCTCTCTTCGGGGAAGGAAAGGCAATTATCTGTTTGTCATATTGGAATAAAATCTGACTGCAGAATGATGTGAGGCAGCAGTACAGGGGTTGCACTTTGGGACAGAGAACAGTCCTCTGTTTGAAGGACTGTCAGGTAAAAACTCAGTTTGAAGATGACCCAAAGAAGGGAGAGAAGCTGTATGTGTTTGTGGAGGGGGTGGCAGCAGTGTGAAGTTCCTCATTCATAGTAAGCAGCACTTGGACGGCAGATGGAATTATAAAATGACCAAGGTTCATTTATTCCTACTCTCTGCAATGCAGGAATCACCACCAGGGCTGGATTTAGGTTTGATGAGGCCCTAAGCTACTGAAGGTAACAGGGCCCTTTAAATCTCCAGCTGACCTTTGTCAACAACAAATTGTCACTGTTTTTTGAGTTGAATATATGCTATATGGTAATTTATGGACCTAATAGGTATCTAAAGCCATTTGCACATGTTGCCATGCAACACTTCCATGCAGTATGTAGGTACCCTATATATAGAAAGGAGCAAACCAATGATATTTTAGGGAGCAGGCTAGCAGGTGGGGCCCATGACTTACATCATAGGAACCTACACAACACAAAACACTGTTGCTGTATGCATGTATTATTTTATTTCTTTTTGATCTTACATTTTGGAAATGTACATCCAGTTGTTGTTTTTCCTTTAATTTTTTGGAGGGGGCCCAAGAGAGAGGGGCCCTAAGCTATAGCTTGTTTAGCTTATATGTAAATCTGGCACTAAATAATCTTTGGCAGATGCCCTCCCCTCCCAACCTCTGTTTTAAAAACCTCCAAGGGAGTCCGTTCCACTGTCAAATGGCTCTTACAGTCAGAAAGTTATTCCTGATGTTTAGTTAGAAAAGGCCACATGGTCACAGTCTTTTCCACTACGGTGAGGCGATGCCCCTTCAGTTTTCTCTCAGCCATAGTACTTATTTATAGTTTTGCACTTACACTTACAAATTAGCCTACAATAAATGGATGTCCTCTTTTTGGGGGCGATGCATAGAATAGTTGGAAGGGACTCTGAGGGACATCTAGTCCAACCCCTTGCTACCGCGGGCAGCGAGTCTTGGCCTCGCTGCTGAAGGAGGGAAATAAATTATCGAGGCTGTATTGAAATGGAAGTCACTGATCAAATGTCAGATGTGGAAGGTTTTACAGTGGTACCTCAGGTTCAGTACTTAATTCATTCCGGAGGTCCATTCCTAACCTGAAACTGTTCTTAACCTGAAGCACCACTTTAGCTAATGGGGCCCCCCACTGCCGCCACACGATTTCTGTTCTCATCCTGAGGTAAAGTTCTTAACCCGAGGTACTATTTCTGGGTTAGGGAAGTCTGTAACCTGAAGCATATGTAACCCGAAGTACCACTGTATTTTGTTTTGTAATTTGACTGCTACGAAGCATCGCCAGATATCTTGGATCCAAAGAGAGCAATCTATTCTGCAATTCTTTTTGTAGGATTATATTGTAATATAGGTAGGCCAGACGAGGTATTCACTTGAAACATTTTAAAAAGACTGCCCCATCTCGCAGGCTGGCTTTCCAGTGTGCCCCTCCCCACCCTGCTTTTTAACATCCAGGCAGTGAAACTTGGCAGCCGGCTCACTCTCGGCTTTGTGATGTGTGGCCGGTTCTAAGAAAGGTTTTCTGTTTCTGTCCCCGACTGGATAGCCAAGAATCTTATCAGTCAGTCTCCAGTCCCCTTTGGTGGCACATTTGCAAGGGGGCTGGAATTCAGCAGCTCTGCCCAGAAAAGAGCGCTTTGGGGACACACAGCAACCCGTCTGATTGGCAGGAGGGAATACAAATGTATATTTGTGAGAAAGCCAGAGTTTACTGTGCCTGCTGGAAGGAAATCCTTGCTGGAAACAGCTCTTCAATACGCTGCCTGCATGGCCAATGCAAATTTCCGTTTGGCCTCGTTGAATGGCATTGACTTTCTTTCCTGCAACTGCTGCTGTGCATGTACGGAAGACAAAAACGGATTTTTTAAAATTAAAAATAATAATGCACTTATAGGGACGCGGGTGGCGCTGTGGGTTAAACCACAGAGCCTAAAACTTGCCGATCAGAAGGTCGGCGGTTCGAATCCCCGCGACGGGGTGAGCTCCCGTTGCTCGGTCCCTGCTCCTGCCAACCTAGCAGTTCGAAAGCATGAAGTGCAAGTAGATAAATAGGTACCACGCTGGTGGGAAGGTAAACGGCATTTCTGTGCGCTGCTCTGATTCACCAGAAGCGGCTTAGTCATGCTGGCCACATGACCCGGAAGCTGTACGCCGGCTCCCTCGGCCAATAAAGCGAGATGAGCGCCGCAACCCCAGAGTCGGTCACAACTGGACCTAATGGTCAGGGGTCCCTTTACCTTTACCTAATGAACTCATATGCAAGCCTTTAATCTATTGGCAGCCATGCAGGAAGGTGGAGCTGCGATTGCATTCAATCTTCTGCCATGTAACGTGCTGGATCAGGCCAAGTTTAGTCCAGCATCCTGTTCTCATACTGGCTGACCAGACGCCCGTGAGAAACCTTGCAAGCAGGATGGAAGCAAAAGAGTGTTGGCTTCTCTTGTAGTTTCAAGCCACTGGTCTTCAGAAGCATTACTGCCTCCAGCTGTGGATACAGAGCAGTCATCCTGGCTAGTAGCCATCGATAGCGCTCTCCTCCATGAATTTGTCTAATCCTCTTTTAAAGCCCTCTAGACTGGTGGCCATCACTGCCTCTAGTGGCAGGGAGTTCCATAGTTTAACCATGCACTGCATGAAGGACTTCCTTTTGTGTCACGGAAAAGAAACGTTTTACTACATATTTTATTACAGATAGGTAGCCGTGTTGGTCTGTCATAGTCAAAATAAAAAAATTCCTTCCAGTAGCACCTTAAAGACCAACTAAGTTAGTTCTTGGTATGAGCTTTCGTGTGCATGCACACTTCTTCAGATACACTGAAACAGAAGTTGCCAGATCCTTCTATATAGTGAGAAGGTGGGGAGGGGTATTACTCAGAAGGGTGGTGGGAATGGGTGATTGGCAGATAGCTGAGATGAGCCTATTGCAGTCGTTAAGAGTCGTCAACAGGCTCATCTCAGCTATCCGCCAATCACCCATTCCCACCACCCTTCTGAGTAATACCCCTCCCCACCTTCTCACTATATAGAAGGATCTGGCAACTTCTGTTTCAGTGTATCTGAAGAAGTGTGCATGCACACGAAAGCTCATACCAAGAACTAACTTAGTTGGTCTTTAAGGTGCTACTGGAAGGAATTTTTTTATTTTGACATATTTTATTATTATTATTAAATATTTTCTTGATTTACAAAAGTGTTTGCAATCTCTCTCGTATTTCCCCCCCCATGTAACATTTTTACAAATCAGTTTCATTTGTTGAGACATTAGGAAGAAAAGGGGGAAAGAGGTGGAGAGATGGGGGGGGGGTCGGGTGGCGATGTTTCTATTTTACTTACTATATGTGTGGGGTTTTGTGTCAACGTTGCTTGTGCAGGTTCTTTGCTGTTCACTTGTGTTCCTTTGGTGGTGAGAGAGGTTGGGGTTGGCCTAGGGTGTGGTTGTTCATTTGTGGTTGACTGTGGTGGTCTTTGTTTTCATGTGTGAGTGGGGTGGGTGGGTGTTTTGGATCAGGTTAGCCATATTGATTTGTATGCTGTTGGTGGCTTTTTGTCGTTGTCTTGTTGGGCTGTGTATGTGACAAAGAAGGCGTCTTCTTCTATTTGTCCCCCTGTCAGTTTCAGTTTATTGGTTAATTTTTCTAGTAGGGCTGTTTCTCATACTATTTGGTACCATTGGTCCATGCTTACTCCTGACAGGTCTCTTCAGTGTCTGGAACAGAAATGTTTTACCAGAAGTTCCCTTTTAGCCTGACACGCGGCATTTTTTCCATAGAGTTCTGCACATTTGGCATGAATTTACACACACACAAATTTTTAACCTTTCCTCCCCTTGCAAAATTCTCCTTTTGGCCTCTGATAACAGACACCCCTTCCCTTCTTCTTCCTCTTTCCCCTTCATTTTACATCACAGGAATTTCCTTTGCTGCCCCCACCCTGGTCTCTGTTGTTGGAAGTTGGAGAGAAGCCGAACAGATTGCGCTTGGCCTGTTGCTTTGTGTGTTGTGATGATGTCCCCCTGTGCTGGTGCTTCTGCAGCCGAACTGACCTATTTTTAAACACCCCATCAGTGAAATTAGCCCCCCCCCCCCGACCTTGGAAGTTTCATGGGAGTCCAAAGTCTGGAACGGCGAAGAAAATGATCTTCGCTGAATATTTCAACCCCACAACCTAGAGAAATTAAATGAAATAACAATACAAATATGCAGGAAAACAATATACAGTGGTACCTCGGGTTAAGTACTTAATTCGTTCCGGAGGTCCGTTCTTTACCTGAAACTGTTCTTAACCTGAAGCGCCACTTTAGCTAATGGGGCCTCCTGCTGCCGCCGCGCAACCGGAGCACAATTTCTGTTCTCATCCTGAAGCAAAGTTCTTAACCTGAGGTACTATTTCTGGGTTAGCGGAGTCTGTAACCTGAAGCGTATGTAACCTGAGGTACCGCTGTACAAGCACAGATTGATCAGTAGATTAACAGTTCCATCAAAACCGGAACAAAACTCAACAGCAGTGAGGACAAAAATTAGAATTTCTGAGCAACTTGTGGGGAAGTCAATACCTTCTGCCGTTACCCGGGGAGGGAACGTGAATCGTTGCCCACAAGCCTCCACAATAGAAACCTCCCACCCTGCTTTTCCATAAATACAAGTGGAAAAGAGGAAGAAGGCAACCCCTACATAGAGTCCCCAAAGCAAAGAGTCCCTCCCCTTTTGGCACTGGGGCAGCAGCCGCCTTTAATCAGCCATATCTGGGGGGCTAAAAGGCACCCCATGAGCCACAACTGGGGTTCCCCTTCTCCTCTTCCTCCTCCCACGCCTCAGGGCTGGTGATGGGGCCGCTAGGAAAGAGGCAGGCAGATGGATTTGCTGGTAGCCGCAATTGCAATGGATTGCAGTGGGATTTCAGTGGAGACAAATACATGGCCAGAGGTGTTGTTCTCATGCACTAGCGCTCTGTCTGTCTGTCTGTCTGTCTGTGTGTGTGTAGTGACATTTAAATGGGAGGAAGAAGCTTCTCGAATGGCCATAAAGCTCTTGCAAATGCAGCTGTTCTAATTTTTGGCCACACATTCTGGCCTTTAGGGAAGCAGCACCACCTGGTGGCTGTTGACTGGCTGCTGCCCTGGATAAGGTGACAGCTGTCAATCTCCATCTGCCTCCACAGGCAAGACGCCTGATTCTTTTTCCCCATCCCTCAACATAAAACACTTCCGCCCCCGCCCCCCCAATCTCCTACATGGTATCAGGTTCATAATGCCTGCTCTAGTATTGCCCCCTTAGTGGAAGCGCCTCCTCCCCATCTTAGTCGGGTCCCCGATTTTTTTTAAAAAAAATATTGATTTGCTAGCCAAGAAAACGACAGCCCTACAAACATAAGAAAGAGAAAGGAAAAACAAAGAATCACATATTTAAACTGTAAAGCACCACAGTCTGGAAGGACAGCTCCAAAGGGATAATAAAGTATTAACTCATACAAAGGTTCCCTTTAGAAATAGCAAAGGTTTGTTAAAAATATAAGCCTTCTCCACCTGTGAGTTCCACCATTCCTTAGAACAAAGGTCCTTTTTTGTCTTAAGTGAGCCAGACACTTGTATGTATTGCTGGCGCTGTGTAAGAAATAACATCATGTCATATATAGACTGTATATTTAAAAAGGTTATTTGAGCTTGGCCCTTTAGGTACGTTTAGTTTAGGACAAGCATTTCCAAAGTCCGTTTCGGGGGTTAATCCGGCCCACCGGTAGGTTTAATCCGGCCCCTGGGGTGAAATAAAAAAAAAATCTCAACAAGAAGAAGAAGAAGAAGAGTTTGGATTTGATATCCCGCCTTTCACTCCCCTTCAGGAGTCTCAAAGCGGCTAACATTCTCCTTTCCCTTCCTCCCCCACAACAAACACTCTGTGAGGTGAGTGGGGCTGAGAGACTTCACAGAAGTGTGACTGGCCCAAGGTCACCCAGCAGCTGCATGTGGAGGAGCGAGGACACGAACCCGGTTTCCCAGATTACGTGACTACCGCTCTTAACCACTACACCAACTTCAATGCTAAAAGAAAAGGTCAACAACTTTGGTCGGCTTTCACGGCCCTTCACTTCATTAAATCTGGCCCTCTTGGAAAAAGTTTGGACACCATTGGCTTAGGGGATATCTTTTCAAGAAGGGCGGTTTGCCGAATAAACATACACAAACTTATTGTTGCTGATATAATAGATGGATAACTTGAGGATCTTTACATTTTTATAACATGCAGAGAATAATATGTGTTTAAAAATCAGAGAGAGGAGCTAAGGGAAGTCGTAGGGGGGAGGGAGGGAGAAAATGGGGGAAAATATAATGAAGATTATTTGCTGGAATCATTTATTATGTGAAAACAGTCAATAATTTTTTTTAATTTTTTTTTTTTTTTAAAGAAGGGTGGTTTGCCAAATCCTTGAACACCAGCAATCCAAATTATTAAGATCAAAGGCCTTCCAGGATTCCGCAATACAACCCTGGGCTGCTGCTGTTAAGAGATGAGAAAGGAGTTCTTTGCTTTTCACATCCCCTCTGACTCGTGTCTTTTCTCCTCTCTCCAGCACCAGCTGACATCCCCAGGGAGCCTCTGCTCTTCCCGGGGCTCCAGCGTCCCTGGGTCACCCTCCAGCATTGTGGTGAGTAGTACCATGCAAATGGACTCTTTGCTCTTAAACGATACCTCACCTCCATGCATGGATCTCTCAGCTGATTAGAGCGTGGTGCTGACAATGCCAAGGTTGCAGGTTCCATCCCCGTAAGGGGCAGCTGCATATTCCTGCATTGCAGGGGGTTAGTTTTAGATGATTCTCAGGGTCCCTTCCAACTCTCCTATGATTCTCCATCAAGCATCTTTCTGGGGCTTCATTCGAAACACTAAAAAGCTTAGCACCATAGCAGGAATGCAAGACTACAGCAGGAGCAGAACCAGAAAAAGTCAAAACCATGCCATCGGCAGCAGGTAAGGCAGGTACACCCTACCTGGCCAAAGCTGAGACCCACACTGGGGTGGAAACTATTGTTTATTAATATCCTTCCTAATTTGCGCTAGCAAGTTCCTTTACTTAGCAGAGTTTACATTCCCCTTTTACATGCACAGCAGATAGCTGGTTGCAGGCTTGTGTAAGCCTCTCACTATTTTATACAATTCAGTCTGTCTCAGATTGAATTGTATATTCCTGGTAAGTTCCCTTGAATCCCTCTTAAAAGAATAAAGACACGGCAATCTTATTCAAAGTCAGTAAAAGAAATTTACTCACATCAGTTCACAGTTGGATCCCTGAAGGCAGACTTAGTTACAAATATGTACATGTGGTCTACCCCATATGGGGGAATAATCCCAGTGCTTCTGCTAGCTGAGAAGCTAGCAGAGCAGTCCTAGCTAAAAGCTGGTCAGACGAAGAAGGGGGGGGGAGAGAGAGGTGTGCTGCGTGACTCATCCTTTTGTTACCTGGACAGGTTAGGTCACGCCTACCTTCTATCACATGCAAAAGGAAGGATGCTCCAGCCAGGAGAAACAGGAAGTTTTGACTGGCTGGACCAAACATTCCCTCGCATGTCTTCTCTAGCAATCCAAGGAATGTTGTACTTGACTGCTCTCAGTGGATTACATCCCACAGAAACTTGTGGGGTGGCTGGAGCAGGGAAACCAGTGTGGCTGGTTACAGATGAGCTGAGATTTAAGAAGGGCATGAATAAGAAAGGGGAGAAAGGGGAAATTATGAAGGAAGGAAGAGTATACATGAGTAGCCAACAGCTGCAGGGAGAAAGACTATATGGGACTGGCGGAAATGACTGGCAGAATCCGTGACCAGGGGAATGAGACGGCGGATGAAGATTGGAAGAAATTCAAAAATTATCTTAAGAAATATTGTAAAATCAAAGAATGCTAAAATGTTGAGGTTTTAGGGAAAAAGGGGAGTACAGCGGTAAAAGATTAAGTAAAAGAAAAGATTAAGGAAAATTTGATAAAGTTAAGGGGTAGGATTTGCTGAAATTAATTTGGAACCTGGGATGCAGAAAGGGGAGGTATGGGGAAGTCGCTGAAATAGGGTTTAAGAAAAAAGATTTTGAAATTATACATGTTTGTTTATGTGTTTGTTTGTTTGTGATGTGTAATGTTTGTCTTTATAAAAATTGTGAAAAACCAATAAAAAAATTTTATATATAAAAAAAAAACAGCTGCAGGGAGAAAGGTCAGGTGGGCCAAAGCTCAGGATGAACCAGCAAGTATTAGGTCCTCTGTGTGGAGAAGATGGAGAGATCACCCAATAGCATTTCTCCATCACCCAACAGTGTGATGCAGCAGCAAGCAAAGCTAATTCTATTCAGCAGAGGTCCAGTCTCCAGATCAAGGGAGTAATAATCCTGCTTTATTTTGCTTGGGTTAGACCACACCTGGAGTACTGTGTCCAGTTCTGGGTACCACAGTTTAAGAAGGATATTGAGAAGCTGGAAGGTGTGCAGAGGAGGGAATCCATTCCATTGTTAAGCAGCTCTGAACAGAAAGTCCTTCCTGATGTTTAGTCAGAATCGCCTTTCGTGTGATTTGAAGCCATTGGTTCAAGTCCTACCCTCCAGAGCAGGAGAAAACATAGAATCATAGAATCATAGAGTTGGAAGAGACCCCAAGGGCCATCGAGTCCAACCCCCTGCCAAGCAGGAAACACCATCAGAGCACTCCTGACAGATGGTTGTCAAGCCTCTGCTTAAAGACCTCCAAAGTAGGAGACTCCACCACACTCCTGGGCAGCAAATTCCACTGTCAAACAGCTCTTACTGTCAGGAAGTTCTTCCTAATGTTTAGGTGGAATCTTCTTTCTTGTAGTTTGGATCCATTGCTCCGTGTCCGCTTCTCTGGAGCAGCAGAAAACAACCTTTCTCCCTCCTCTATATGACATCCTTTTATATATTTGATGTCACATAGAGGAGGGAGAAAGGTTGTTTCAAACTTGCTCCATCTTCCATGTGACAGCCTTTGAGATATTTGAAGATGGCTGCCATATCATATTTTCAACCCATTTGTTAACAAAAAGAGATTGTTTGCTTTGGTCTAGCTGTGTTTCTACCCCATGATATTTAATGTAGACAACCAGGCTCAAAAGTTTGTAGCTTTTAAGTCGGCTCGAATATCCAGATCCATTGACAAATTAATATGTTGTGCAATGTAATATAGTTTTAGGTTTGGTTTTGTAAGTGAGTGTGTTTATTTGAATACCTCCTGAATCAAGACCTGGAACGCTGATGCTTCTGTCTTCCTTCCCAGGCAAAAATGGACAATGAAGTCTACAAGGACTTGGCAGCAATCCCCAAAGACAAGGCGATCCTGGACATAGAGCGCCCCGACTTGATGATCTATGAGCCCCACTTTACCTACTCCCTCCTGGACCACGTGGAGAGGCCAAGGAGCCGAGAGGTGGGCCAGCCCAACCCCCCTTTTCGGGCCTGGGGTGGGTGGGTCCTTTGCTTTGCCCAGAGTACCGTAGCAAAAGCTATTTTGAGGTTGTGATTCTGTAGGAGTTGTTAGGAAACAGCAAGGCCCGACGAAAGAGGAATGGAGGATGAAGCTGATGGACTATGCTGAGTTAGATAAATTAACAGGAAGGATTCGAAACTTGCGGGACCAGAGATTCTTAGAAACTGGAGTAAATATACGAACTATTTGAAAGGTAATTGTAATGAACAGATTACGCTAGTAGGATTGCAAGAAGTTCTGTAAGGAGGATTATTTGAAATATTGCAAGAAAGACTGTGAGGAGAATTATTACAGGTAAAGGTAAAGGGGCCCCTGACCATTAGGTCCAGTCGTGGCCGACTCTGGGGTTGTGGCGCTCATCTCGCTTTATTGGCCGAGGGAGCCAGCGTACAGCTTCTGGGTCATGTGGCCAGCATGACTAAGCCGCTTCTGGCGAACCAGAGCAGTGCACGGAAATGCCGTTCACCTTCCCGCCAGAGCGGTACCTATTTATCTACTTGCACTTTGACATGCTTTCGAACTGCTAGGTTGGCAGGAGCAGGGACCGAGCAACGGGAGCTCACCCAGTCGTGGGGATTCGAACCGCCGACCTTCTGATCGGCAAGTCCTAGGCTCTGTGGTTTAACCCACAGCGCCACCCGCATCCCTGGAGAATTATTAGTTAATGATAATTAAAAGTAATAGAGAAATTAAGAAATGCAGAATAAGTGATAAAAACGGAAAATCATTAGAGGAGTTGACGGAAGTCAAAAATATTGTATAAGATAAGAAATTATGTTTTATGAACGTTGGAAATGATACGTTGAAAAAAACTAATAATTTTTTTTTTTTTTTAAGGAAACAGTAAGGCCAGTTCTGTAATGGCTGGCTAATTAATACTGTGAGGTTTTTGTGTTCCACGAGCCCCACTGTGGCTTGCAGTATAGACACAGAATCATAGAAAACTAGGGTGGAAGGGACCCTAAGGCTCACGCCCTGAAATGCTGGAATCTCAACTAGATCATACATGGCTCAAGCTCTGTTATAAACCTCCAATGAAGGAGATTCCAAGGGAGTCCCTTCCATTGTCAAATGGCTCTTACCCTCAGAAAGTTCTTCCGATGCTTTAGCCAGAATCTCCTTTCCTGGAATTTGAATCTATCATTTCGGGTCCTCCTCTCCGGAGAGGCAGAAAACAAGCTTGTTCCATCTTCTGTAAGAGAGCCTTTTAGACGTAATAGATGACTCAGATGTGAGCGGCCTCAAGTGAAGTTCTCTCTCTCTCTCTCTCTTGACTCCCTTCTGCAGCGCTCCCTCTCGCCCAAATCCCTCTCTCCTCCTCCTTCTCCAGAAGTAAGTGTTTCTCGGGGTTGCCTTGGAGATGGGTTTCCAAGATGGGTTACCAAGAGCAGAGAAGAGGCCAGGGGGAGGGAGGGTGTGGGGAAGAGATGAGCAAGGCTGTCAGTGCGACAGGGTGGCGGGGAGAGCGATGTGTTCCTGCATCTGCACGGGCAGCAATTGAGCTCAGCGCACCGGGGCCTGTCAGCTCCAGAAGCCCTCTGGCCAAGAGGCAAGCCCCTTTGCAGGACTCCTTGCCAAACGACAGGCTGGCACAGCTCCTCGGCCGCTGACAGTCTCTTGGTGGAAAGCAGGGTGCAGGCTGGTCTTCTGCAACGGGAGGGAAAGGGCTGTGTGGCAATTCAGCCCGGGGCCGGCCCACCCGTTACTGCCGATGAGGCAGCTGCCTCAGGCTGCAGGCTGGAGACAGCTGGGGGGAGCTGCAGATCTGGGGACCCCAGGAACCTGCCATCCGCCGCCCCCTGTGCTTGTAGGTCGCAGCTGCCACCAGGGAAGAACAGAGCCACTGTTGCCACCTGCCTCTTATTTTCTCCCGTTTTGCCTCAGGCGGCAAAATGTCTTGGGCCGGCCCTGAAACCAGACTGCTGGCCTCCTCTGACCTCCTTTGCTCTGCCCACAGGTCACTCGCGACTGGATGGAGGAGAGCAAGTCTCCAGGCAATGCCTCCCAGCCGGGCAGCCGCCGAACCAGCAGCAGCAGCCGCAGCGGAGTCCACCATTTCCACCGCCCTGGTAGGGTCCCCCACCCCTTGCCAAAGGCGCCTTCAGACTTTCCCTGACACCCCCACCCACGCCTTAGACTGCTCCCCTAGACCCTTCCCTGCCCTCCAACAGCTGCAGCCTCTCCGGGGGGTCTCAGTCATAGAACTGTAGAGAGTTGGAGGGGACCCCCAAAGGTCATCTAGTCCAGCCCCCTGCAATGCAGCCGTCATACGCTACATGGGGCTGCCTTTGGAAAGGGCTCAGAAACGTCAGCTGGCTCAAAGAGCTTCAGCCAGACAGAATCACAGCTGTCAACTTTCCCCTTTTTTAAAGGGAAATTCCCTTATTCCAAATAGGATTCCTCGCAAGAAAAGGGAAAAGTTGACAGCTGTGGACAGAATATTGACCCCCTTGTTAGAACAGCTCCGCTAGCTGCCCATCTGTTCCTGAGCACAGTTGAAAGTGCTGGTCGTGGCCTATAAAGCCCTATATGACTTAGGCCCAGGCTCTCTGAAGGAGCATATTCCCTTATAAGAACCTGCCCAGGTTTTGAGATCTTGAGAGGAGGTCATTCTCCTAGTTCCACCACCCTCACAGGCCTACTTGGTGGGGGGACGCAGGACAGGGCCTTCTCGGTGGCTGCTCCCAGACTTTACAACTCCCTCCCTGGAGAAGCCAGGCGGGCCCCCTCCTTTGGTCCTTCTGCCAGCAGGCAGAGACCTTCTTATTCCAACAGGCCTTTGGGAACAGACTGTTGTTTTTTAAGGAAAGGGCTTTTAATAAGTGCTGTGCTCTTTTATTATTTGTATTTTAATAGACGGGTTTTTAAAATTGCTTTAATTCTATTAGAGTTCAATTACTTTTTATATGTTTCTTAACTGATTTAATTGGTGGTGTTGTAATTTGTGTAAACCACCTTGAGTCCCAGTCTGGGGAAAAGGCAGGATATAAAAGATGATGAAGAAAATAAAAATACACTGGTAGCTTGGTTTAAGAACAGCTTAGTTTTTGAACTACTTGGATTAAGAACGCTGCAAACCCAGAAGTAGGCATTTTGGTTTGTGAACTATTCCTTGGAATAAGAACATGTTTTGCTTCCTGTTGAGTGTGTTCCATTTGTAAATTGAGTCTCCCGCTGCTATGGGAAAGCATGCCTTGGTTTAAGAATGCTTTGGTTTAAGAACGGACTTCCGGAACGGATTAAGTTCGTAAACCAAGGTAAAGGTAAGGTAAAGGGACCCCTGACCATTAGGTCCAGTCGTGGCCGACTCTGGGGTTGCGGCGCTCATCTCGCTTTACTGGCCGAGGGAGCTGGTGTACAGCTTCCGGGTCATGTGGTCAGCATGACTAAGCCACTTCTGGAGAACCAGAGCAGCGCACGGAAACGCCGTTTACCTTCCCGCCGGAGCAGTACCTATTTATCTACTTGCACTTTGACGTGCTTTTGAACTGCTAGGTTGGCAGGAGCTAGGACCGAACAACGGGAGCTCACCCCGTTGCGGGGATTCGAACCACAGAGCCTAGGACTTGCTGATCAGAAGGTCGGCGGTTCAAATCCCTGCGATGGGGTGAGCTCCCATTGCTTGGTCTCTGCTCCTGCCAACCTAGCAGTTCGAAAGCACACCGGTGCCAGTAGATAAATAGGTACCGCTCCGGCGGGAAGGTAAACGGCGTTTCCGTGCGCTGTTCTGGTTCGCCAGAAGCAGCTTAGTCATGCTGGCCACATGACCCGGAAGCTGTGTGCTGGCTCCCTTGGCCAATAAAGCGAGATGAGCGCCACAACCCCAGAGTCGGCCACGACTGGACCTAATGGTCAGGGGTCCCTTTACCTTTAAAAGGAGAAATATGGGCGGCAGCAGGCCGGAAAACCACCTCGGGGGTCTCCCTGAGAAGCGGCCCCAAACCAGTTACTGCGTCCCGTGAGCACTTCCCTGTTCCTTCCCCAGATACCAACACGGCAGAGATGAACATCTACAAGAAGCCCCCCATCTACAAGCAGAGAGGTAGGTGGCGCTCCCTGGTGCCCTCTGGGGCGGGTGAAGGTGGGGCTACACATAGCAGAGGCTCAGAGTCACCTGCCCCCCCCTTTGCACCTTGCAGAGCAGTCGGTGACGCCAACCCCGCAGAGCAAGCACCTGATTGAAGACCTGATCATCGAATCCTCCAAGTTCCCGGCTGCCCAGCCGCCCGACCCCAACCAGCCGGCCAAGATTGAGACGGACTACTGGCCCTGCCCGCCCTCCTTGGCAGTTGTGGGTAGGTGGTCCTTGCAGTGTTTTTATGTCAGCCAGTGGGGTAGTGGATGGGGGAATGCAGGGGAGCAGAGCTGCGGGGCTTTTCCCCCAGAACTGGAGCAATGATGCCATCTGGTAAGGTGCCCGGGTGATTGGTCTCCTTTGTCTGGCAAACGAATGAGGCGATAACAAGGCTTTCAAGTTTGCTTGTGAGAGATTAGCGTAGAGGAAGTTGGATAATGAGGGAAAGAATCGAGCAGAGGCTGGATACTCCTTTCCTTTTCTTTGATGGGGTTGCTGCTTCGTACCGGCAGTTTTAAACGGTAGTGATTCCTTGCGAGATCCTTTGCATTTCCAAAACAGCTATTTACAGCCTTCAAAATAAATAAATAAAAGCAGATTGAAACATACACCACCATTCTACATGCCTGGGCAGGCTTGTCTAAACAAGAATGTTTTCAGCAGGCACCCAAAAGAATACAGTGAAGGTGCCCGCCTGATCTCAATAGGCAAGGAGTTCCAAAGTGCAGGCGCTGCCACACTAAATGACCAGTTTCTTACAAGTGAAGAACAGGTATTATATAGCCCTGTAATAATGCCAGCTGCACAGAATGTGGCGGCTAAGCAGACATATATGGGGTGAGGTGATCTCGCAGGCAAACTGGTCCCATGTCCTAGTTCCAGGTAGGTAGCCATGCTGGTCTGCCATAGTCGAAACAAAATAATAATTAAAAAATCCTTCCAGTAGCACCTTGTTGTTGTTGTTTAGTTGTTTAGTCGTGTCCGACTCTTCGTGACCCCCTGGACCAGAGCACGCCAGGCACTCCTGTCTTCCAATGCCTCCCGCAGTTTGGTCAAACTCATGCTGGTAGCTTTGAGAACACTGTCCAACCATCTTGTCCTCTGTCATCCCCTTCTCCTTGTGCCCTCCATCTTTCCCAACATCAGGGTCTTTTCCAGGGAGTCTTCTCTTCTTATGAGGTGGCCAAAGTATTGGAGCCTCAGCTTCAGGATCTGTCCTTCCAGTGAGCACTCAGGGCTGACTTCCTTCAGAATGGAGAGGTTGGATCTTCTTGCAGTCCATAGTTGCACCTTAGAGACCAACTATGTTTGTTCTTGATATGAGCTTTCGTGCGCATGCACACTTGCACACGAAAGCTCATACCAAGAACAAACTTAGTTGGTCTCTAAGATGCTACTGGAAGGATTTTTATATATATATATAATTTTGGTCCCATGTTGTTAAGGGTGGTTGATATAAGAATAGCAACCCCTTGAACCTGGCCACCAGGGCAGATTTATCAGCGCAGGTGTTCTGTGCTGCCAAAGCCTGTCAGCAATTGTGCTGCAGCATTCTGCACTCATTGCAACCTCCAGATCAGGTGCAAGGCAAGCCCCACACAGAGCGCAAGGCAGTAATCTAGCAGCGAAGTAATCCATGTGAATGCTCAGGTAAACTGGCCCCACATTACTAAGGGCTTTATAGAGTCCTAGCTTCACCTTCTTTGGTCCCTTTCATCTTCCCCTCCCCAAATGGATACAGTGGTGCCCCGCAAGACGAATTCCTTGCAAGACGGAAAACCCGCTAGACGAAAGAGTTTTCCGTTTTGGAGGTGCTTCGCAAAACGAATCTCCTATGGGCTTGCTTCGCAAGACGACAATGTCTTGCGAGTTCCTGCTGGTTTTTTTTCCCTTTCCCCCCTTTTTCTAAGCCGCTAAGCCGCTTATCAGCTGATCCGATCAGCAGATAAGCCACTAATAGCGCTAATAGCGCTAAGCCGCTTATCAGCTGATCCGATCAGCAGATAAGCCGCTAAAAGCCTCTAATAGCGCTAATCCGCTAATCCTTCAATGGGCTTGCTTCGCAAGACGGAAAAAACCGCTAGACGAAGAGAATCACAGAACGGATTCTTTTCGTCTTGCGAGGCACCACTGTACTATAAGGTTTCCACCCTAAGCACACTCACCTGGGGACGATCTCTTCTGAAATCGGAGGGGGGGGGCATCATTTTTGAAGGTGAGGAAATCCTCCGCCCAAGAAGCTGTCTGCCGCATGTGAGACACTCTCCTGCCTTGTCTTTCTGCAGAGACTGAGTGGCGGCGGCGGATGGCCTCCAAAAGAGGCGAGGACGAGGATGAGGACAGCACGGAAGAACTGGGGAGCCTGCGAGAGTTGCAGAAGCAAGAGCTGAGCAAGGTGGGCAGGGGGCTTGGGGGCAGGTGAAGCCGGGTGGGGGCGCTCTTGGTTGCCAGTGGCCCCTTGTGTGGCTGAGCTCCACCTCTCGCTGCTCGCTCTCTCCGCCAGGTGGCCTCCAACCTTGGCAAGCTGATCCTCAAGGAGGAGATGGAGAAGTCTCTCCCCATCCGGAGGAAAACCCGTTCGCTTCCAGACCGGACGCCCTTCCACTCCTGTGAGTAAGCAACCCCTACCCTGCCCCCTGCTAAAACCAGGGGCTGATTTCCGATGCTTCTCATTCTTTTTGTCCTAAAACAGGAAGGCCACATCTTTTGTGCACCCCTGTTTGTTTGTTTGCATTTATAATCCACCCTTTACTCCGAGGTGCTCAAGATAGCACTCTGTTAGAATTCCTGCTCCATGATTGCAGTCATGGGATTGTTGTCTATCACATGATGGTGTATGTTTTCATTCCACAGAGTGGGAAGTGACGGAGACAGGATGTTTGTGTTACTGTGTTCCATGAAGTGGGACTATTGTCCTTTGTTCTTTCTCTTTGCTTTCTGATGCTAGAGAGAGAGGGAGCCACGTTGCAGTGCTCCGTGTGTGTTTATATGTAAATAAAGTAGATTAGCCAAAATGCTGAGTTGCTGAGGTCTATTACGCAAACTGTGAACACTCTGTGGATCCCTACATGTGCCAATGTCTGTTGGCATCGGTCGCTGTGATGTTTGGGCTGAAGAAAGCTTATGAAGCTCCCGAACGATCAGCCAGGAGGGAGGGAACATGCCAGTCAGGCATGTGTCTCTACCAGGGTCCTACTCAAGTGTAGGCTGAACTCCTGGCACATTAATGGTTCTCTTCCTCCCTTTTTTATCCTCTCAACGACCCTGCCAGGCAGGTTAGGTCACCCAGGTCAGCCAGTGAGATTCATGATGGCTGAGTGGGGATTTGACCCCTGGTCTCCCAGGTCCTTGGCCGAAACTCTTAACCGCTATGCCACACATAATAATAATAATAATAATAATAATAATAATAATAATAATAATTTGTTTATACCCTGCCCATCTGGCTGGGTTTCCCCAGCCCCTCTGCATGGCTCCCAACAGAATATTGAAAACACACAAAACAATCAAACAGTAAAAACTTCCCTAAACAGGGCTGCCTTCAGATGTCTCCCAAAAGTCAGATAGTTGTTTATTTCCTTGACATCTGGTGGGAGTGCGTTGCACAGGGTGGGCGCCACCACCGAGAAGGCCCTCTGCCTGGTTGCCTGTAACTTCGCTTCTCACAGTGAGGGAACCACAAGAAGGCCCTCGGCGCTGGACTTCAGTGTCCGGGTAGAACGACAGGGGTGGAGACACTCCTTCAGGCCACTTAGAGCTTTAAAGGTCAGCACAAGGACGCAAGGACGCAAGACCTGGTCCATCTAGCTCAGTACTGCCTTCGCAGACTGGAAGCAATCGCTTTCCAGGGTTTCAGGCAGAGATTGAACCAGGGACCTTCTGCATGCAGATATAGGTATTATATCAAGTTTAGGCCAACTGTACTCCTGCCGTGATCTACAGAAGGAACCCATAGGAAAAGTTGAGATTGGCACACAACATGACACTACTTTGTCCTCTCCTGGGGAGAGTGGCTGAGTGAACAGGCCATGCCCATAATTGCCCACCCATATTCCCAATGCAGGCTGAATGAATGACTGGGAATAAGAAGAGCTTGATGGATCAGGTTAATGGCAGATCCAGACCCAGCGCCCTGTTCTCACAGTTGCCTCTGTTTGTGAAGGCATAGCAGAACCTTCAAAGATAGTACCTCTCCCCCATGACTTTGTCCTTCTCGAGAGACAATGGAGTGTGCCTCCAGGGGTCATGTGTCCACAGTGCCTGCTGTGGCTGAAGAGACTGGTAACTCGTAACTGCTGCCTCCCCTATATTGTTTTTGCTGTGTTAGCTGCACCAAAGTGACGCAAGCCTGGGCAGCGTGTCTGGAGGTCCTGGGCTGCCCAGACGACAAGACCCCCCTCTCAGCCACACTGGAGTGGTCTACAGGAGAGTAGACCAATGCATTTGACACCAGATTGGCTGCAGGAGTTGCTGGAAGGAGGCATTCAGTACGCCATCCAACAGTCTTAGGGACGTGGGATTTGTGTAGGATTTAGCCTTCTCCGAAAGATGTCCCACAAGGCAGTGTGTACATGAATTTGTCTAATCCTCTTTTAAAGGTTGGTGGCTCTCATTGCATCCTGTGGCAGAGAGTTCCACAGTTCAGCTGTGTGCTGTGTGAAGAAGCAGGTTTGGCCAAAAGAGCCCAGGGGACACAGAGGCAACTGCCCTCCTGCAAGTGTGCCTGAGCATTTGGCTCCATGAGAGATGTCCCTGGTGCCCTTCAAGTGTTGTGGCCTACAACTCCCATCAATCCTTGCCAGCCTGGCCATGCTCCCATCAGCCCCTGCACCAAAGAGCTGTGCTGCCTGGGGCTGATGGGAGCTGTAGTCCAAAACCACCTGGAGGTCACCCGGTTGGGGAAGGCTGGTCTATAGCAGCAAATGTGCCCCTTGGTCAGAGCTCCTTGTCTTGCTGCCGCCCTGAGCAGCAGTCCCACGGCCTGCCCTTTTCCCAAGCTCCCTTCCAGAGCTGTCATCTGCCCATGTTCTTGAACTGTTGCTCAACCCAGCTTAACAGGAGCCCTTTCCCCAGCCATATTAATCGCTGGTCTTCCTCTTTTTCCAGCTCTTCATGGCGGAAGCTCGAAATCTTCCTCCCTTCCTGCCTACGGGAGAAGCACCCTCGCCAGGGTAAGGAGCCAGTTAGGGGCCTCTGCCCTGAACCTTCCAACCTTCAGCTTCTATGAGTCCATATATATATATATATATATATATATATATATATATATGTATGTATGTATATATATATATATATTTATTAAGCTTTACGCAACAAATTTAAATTCAAACACATCATTCACCTCCTCATTTATATTCTCTGAATCTCTTGACTTCCCTCTGCCCTTCCACGGTTACCATTACAGTGGTACCCTGCAAGACGAACGCCTCGGAAAACGGAAAACTCGCTAGACGAAGGAGTTTTTCGTTTTCTTAGCCGCTTTGCAAGACACATTTTCCTATGGGCTTGCTTCGCAAAACGAAGCTTGCCCCGCAAGCTCCGGGGATAGCGGGGAAGCGCAGCGCGTCTTCCCCGCTGTCCCCGGACCTCTTTTGAAGCAAGGGGCGGCGGGGAGAAGATCGCTTCTCCCCGTTGCCAGCCACGCAATCTCCGGGGACAGAGGGGAAGGTGCGCACGCCTTCCCCTCTCTCCCCAGACCCCTTTTGAACCAAGGGGCGGCAACGGGGAGAAGCGATTCTCCCCGCTGCCCCTTCCCTTGCTTTAAAACAGGTCCGGAGATTGCGGGGCAGGCAACGGGGAGAAGATTGCGCTTCCCCTCTGTCCCCGGACGGTCTCCATAGGAACGCATTGATTGATTTTCAATGCATTCCTATGGGAAACCGTGCTTCGCAAGATGAAAAACTCGCAAGAAGAAAAAACTTGTGGAACGAATTAATTTCGTCTTGCGAGGCACCACTGTATCAATCTTTTATTTTATTTTATCTGCTTATCTTATTTTCTCTAATTTGTTAAAAGAATAACAACCCATTTTTCCAGGGTTTTTCATACGTTACAAGCATTACTCAAATCCTGCCAAAGTTTTAAAAATTGTTTACGGTGTTCTCTTGAGCACATTATAAATTTTCCCCATTCCTTCTTAAAATTCCTGGCTTCTGATTTTCCCTGTCAGTTTCGCCATTTCGGCGTAGTCCATCATAGTCCTTCAGCTTCCACGAGTTCTAGTGTTGTGACAGAGATAGACTTTTCTCTTTCCCTTTTCTTCTCTTGTGGCTTTCCCCAACCCATGGTTGCACTCACTGCAAGCGCTTTCACGGTCTGGATTGGGCCCATTAAATGCTAGAATACCCCTTGCTTGCCTGCCTGGAGATGGTGTTTGTGTGTGACTTTTGTGCTGCTGGAATGTACCGTATTTTTTGCACCATAACACTCACTTTTTTCCTCCTAGAAGGTAAGGGGAAATGTCTGTGTGTGTTATGGAGTGAATGCCTATGGGTGGCGGGGGGGATCTGCTGCAGTCGTGAGCAGAGGATCCATGGTTCCCCTTTCTTCCCTCCTCCGTGGCTCGCTTTGAAACAGCAAAGCGGGAGAAGAGCCGCTGAGTGGGGAGGAGAGAGGGACAGAGAGCCTGCTTGGTTTAAAGGAGCAAAGCGGGAGAGGAGAGGAGCCGCTTACATGGGTGTAAGCGGCTCCTATCTGGATGGCTCCTTTAAAGCAAGCAGGCTCTCTGTCCCTCTCTCCTCCCCACTCAGCTTGCTAAATAGCAGCAAAGTTTTTCAGCTCGCTAAGCCAGGGAGGTGAGAGAGAAGCAGAGCCTGCTTGCTTCAAAGGAGCAAAGCGGGAGAGGAGAGGAGCCTTCTCCTCTTATACCCATCGCCTGCATTATTAGCAGCATCCTTCTCCACCCACCCCACGCGTGTTCCTTCTCCCCTTAAACCCCTCGCCTGCATTATTAGCAGCATCCTTTTTTTGCATTGGGCTACCCCAAACTCACCGTCAGATCACATGTCTGTGGCCACAGCATGAACCACAAAAATCATACATCCACTGTTTTGTTTAGAATATTTTCTTTCTTGTTTTCCTCCTCTAAAAACTACGTGCGCGTTATGGTCGGGTGCGTGTTATAGAGGGGAAAATACGGTATGTAGCCTGCTATGAAATGAGAGCAATGCATTTGACCTGTTTTGCCGCTCGCCCTGAGCTCCGTTGAATGCAGACCCTAGAAGATTATCCACAGTGGGGTGCAAGTCTTGAGTTGAGACAAACTGCCCATCTCTGCTCTATCCCTGGGATGGAAGTAGAAAATGTAGAGGTGTTTGGAGGGAATGTGCATATTCCACACATCTAGAAGTCTTCCGGTTTCCTTTTTATGAAAGCAGTCTTGTCTTGCTGGTGCAGAGAGGGCTCAAGAACAGTCTAATCTGAGGTGGTGGAAATCATCTCAATGATCACAAGAAGGACCACCCTTCCAAATTGTGCCTGTCCCTCTGGTGCCTGCTTCCATTCTGAAACCATAGAATCATAACATTGTAGAGTTGGGAAGGAACAACAGGGAGTTGGAGCATCATCTAGTCCAGTGTTTCCCAACCTTTTTTGGGCAAAGGCACACTTGTTTCATGAAAAAAATCTCGAGGCACACCACCATTACAGCCCCGTGACGTCAGCGCGCAGCGTCACGCCAGGAGGGACATGAATTGCTAGCAAATTACATAATCACCTCCTTGAGGGCTGGCTCATCTTCTCCGAAGGCAGAACCCCATTAATTAACAGCACAGACTCACACCATAGCCAAGACGAGGGGGGAAAACCTCAGTCATGCACAGTCATGCACATGTGGGGGCTAAATGAGGACGAAGACCGGGCAGAGAGCAGGGTTCAAATCACCCCACCTGGCCAGGACAATCCCTGGGTGCTGCCTTGGGCCACTCGCCTGACCCACCTCGCAGAGCTGTTGTTGCGAGGATAACATGGGGAGAACCACGCGCGCCCCCGGGAGCTCCTTGGAGGAGAAAGCGGGCGATGAATGCAATGCACGAAATATATGAGAGGTGACCAGGTTTTGCAGGTGAGGGGCCCCCGCCAGCCTCCGCTTCCAACACCCGGCGCAATGACGCCGAAGTTTCCCCCCGGGCTCGGCTCGGGGAGCAGCGCTGCTCCCCCCCGGCTCCCCTTCGCCCTCCCGGCTCTCTCTGCCGCCCACTGGGGACCCCCCTCACCTGCCAAGTCCGGAGCGCCGGTGGAAGTTGCATGCATGCATGCAGGGCGCCGCATTGCCATTGCATTGCACTGCACTCCATGCAATGCCTGCACGCATGCATTGCCTTGCACGCCCGCCAAGGGGTCTCCCCGCGGTCCGATGCGTCCCCTCTGGCGCGGATGCAGCATTGCAAAAATAACCCCCCCCCCGACGCAGCCCTACCTGGGGGGCAGCCTCCGCCTCCGCCGCTCCGCCTCCGCGGGGATCCCCGGGCTCCATCCTGCCGCCCGATCTCCGCGGGGGCGCAGGCAGGCTGCGCGGGGTCTGCGCGGAAGAGCCCCTGCCCGCCCGGCCGCCGCCGCCGCGCTCATTCCATGGCCGGGAGAAGAGCGCTTCAAACAAAACGCCCGGCCCGCCAGGCCACGCTGGGAAACGTAGTTCGCGCACCCCGCGTGGGCGCGGAACCCAAGGGCGAGGGGACTACGGATCCCGGCAGCCCCTGCGCCGGGGACGGAGGGGGAGAGGCCGGGTGCAGGGATGGAGGGACAGGTGGGCGAGCGAGTGAGTGAGTGGCAGCCGCCAAGCCTTGGCCGAGAGCCAGGAAGGGCCTCCCCGGAGCAGGAGGAGGAGGGAGGCGCAGGGAGGGAGGGAACCCCAGGGGTCATCTAGTGACGGCGCCCCAATCGAAAATTTGACTTTTTAAAAAAAAAAATCTAGTGTGCCGCGGAACAGTGGTTGGGAAACACTGATCTAGTCCATGGGTAGGCAAACTAAGGCCCAGGGCCCAGATCCGGCCCAATCGCCTTCTAAATCCAGCCGGCGGACAGTCTGGGAATCAGCGTATTTTTACATGTGTCCTTTTATTTGAAATGCATCTCTGGGTTATTTGTGGGGCCTGCTTGGTGTTTTTACATGAGTAGAATGTGTCCTTTTATTTAAAATGCATCTCTGGGTTATTTGTGGGGCCTGCTTGGTGTTTTTACATGAGTAGAATGTGTGCTTTTATTTAAAATGCATCTCTGGGTTATTTGTGGGACATAGGAATTCATTCATTCCCCCCCAAAAAAAATATAGTCCGGCCCCCCACAAGGCCTGAGGGACAGTGGACTGGCCCCATGCTGAAAAAGTTTGCTGACTCCTGAGTAGTCCAACTCCCTGCAGTGCAGGGAACCACAGTTGAAGAATTCCTGACAGGTGGCCATCTAAGGACCTCCAAGGAAGGAGGGTCCAACACTGTCTTCCGAGGGAGTCTGTTCCACTGTCAAACTGTTCTTACAGTCAGAAAGTTCTTCCTAATACAGTCTTACCTTGGATCCCGAACGCCCTGGGACTTGGACGTTTTGGCTCCCGGACGCCGCAAACCCAGACGTGATTGTTCCAGTTTGCAAACATTCTTTTGGAAGCCGAACATCCGACAGGGCTTCTGCGGAGCTTCCTGCGGCCAATCAGAAGCAGCGATTTGGCTTCCGAACGTTTTGGAAGTCAAACGGACTTCCGGAACGGATTCCGTTCGACTTCCAAGGTGCGACTGTATTTAATTGGAATCTCCTTTCTTGCCCTTTGAATTCCTGTGATTTGGGTCGTCCCCTCTGGAGCAGGTAGAAAAGCTTCCTCAGTCTTGCATGGGGCAACTCTTCAGGTATTTGAAGATGGCTGTCAAATTCTGATCCACGCCATCTTTGACCAAGAATCGCACAGCTGGCATTGGCCCTGCAGAGAGACCTGCTGGCCTGGGGCTGAGGCAAGTAGCTGGGGCAAGTAGCCCACATCTCCTGCCATTATTGGGAGTGGGGGGGGGGGAGAATCCTTCTGCCACAAGCAGAAAATGAGTAATGAAGGCACAATCACATCATGGACACGTGGAATCGGTTGCCTTTCTCCCACAAAGCTGCAGTTCCCAGGAGTCTTTGGGGGAAGTGATGTGTGCTTTAGATGTGTGGTCTGGATGTGACCTAGGAAAGATCGAAGCGCCCCCTCTCTTCATGCCACAAAGGCACCAAGGTTGGCATGTCTCTGTGGGTGACCCTGACTCTTCTCCTGCTTTTTTCCGCCTTCTACAGCTGCAGTCCACAGAGTTCAGTCCTACCGGCAGCGAGAAAGGGAGCCCAGGTAAGCGAAACTACAGGGTTGGGGTGGGCCAAAGGCAGACCTCTCATCTGCTGACGTCAGTCACCTGCCCTAGCTTGGACCCTCTTCTGCTACTTCTCAGCCACTTCTGACCTCCCTCCTGGTCACAGAATTGTAGAGTGGGAAGGGACCCCAAGGGCAATGTTAGAAACTGGGATACAAAAGCTAGGAGCCAAATGGCTCCTGGGACCTGGGTTGCAGGCGCCAAAACAGAATGTCTAGTCGCCAGGGGGGGGGAGTGTTTGGCAACACTTTTTATTATTTTGATAAGCATGAAATAATAATAAGCAATTCACATATGTGACACATTGTCAACATCACATTTTAAGCAGAAATTGCTAATACATGTTTGATTGGGTGTTTGCAATAAAAAATATGGGTACCATACTTCAGTTTTCAAAACACTCTTTTTATTAACATATTGCCTATCCTTAACATATACAATGGTACCTCGGGTTAAGTACTTAATTCATTCTGGAGGTCCGTTCTTAACCTGAAACTGTTCTTAACCTGAAGCACCACTTTAGCTAATGGGGCCTCCTGCTGCCCCCGTGCCGCCGGAGCATGATTTCTGTTCTCATCCTGAAGCAAAGTTCTTAACCCGAGGTACTATTTCTGGCTTAGCGGAGTCTGTAATCTGAAGTGTATGTAACCTGAAGTGTATGTAACCCAAGGTACCACTGTACTTCGATGCACATACATTTCAGTAATCCTTGAGTGTCAGCCAGGCATGAAAATAAAGCACCCAGACTTTTTGAGGTGCTCACAAATGGAGAATCTTCAGGTGCGAAATGCGCCTGGCGCCCTGCTAATTTCGAACCCTGGTCATCTACTCCCAACCCCCCACAATGCAGGAATCACACTAAGTGGTCTTGGAAACTTAGCAATGAACCAACTGAAGAAGATGGCAGGGGACTGTTGTCTTGTCACCTTCATCCCCTTTCCTTCTGTCTTGCAGGTCTACAGGTGAGCACACATGTCCAGCCACAGGTGGTCCCCCTGAGAGGTGATGTATCAGGCCAGTTTCCCCAAGGATACCCGGGAGAGTGGCGGCGTCTCACCCAAACCCCAGAGGAAGGCTCAGGAGGGTTTGAGAGGGGGGCCAGGAGGGAATAAGGTGGTGCAACTGGCTGCCTCCTGTGGGTCTACAGCCATGCCAAGCACTATTTCTGTGGGAGAAGGCCCTGCAACTGTGTTGGGTTTATTTTCCCTCCGCAGAACGGCCAGAGAGGGCGGATGGACAGGGGAAACTCCCTCCCTAGTATGCTGGAGCAAAAGGTGAGAACCGCCCCTGGGGCCATGGGGGAATATCCACCGTCCTTTCGCATGGGGGTAATGTGTCCTGATGCGCCCACAAAGAAATGCAACCAAGCGGCCCCTTCGTTAACTTTGCTTTTCTTCCTCCCTGAAGATTTACCCTTACGAGATGTTGATGGTGACGAATCGGGGAAGAGTGAAACTGCCTCCAGGCGTGGACAGGACAAGGCTAGAGGTACAAAGAAATAGCACTGGTGCAGATCTATCTTTCTCAACCTTGACACTCTGCAAATCACTTCCTTGCTATTATCATTATCAACATCATCATTATTACAGTCGTACCTTGGAACTTGAATGCCTTGAGACTTGAACATTTTGGCTCCCAAATGCCGCAAACCTAGAAGCGAGTGTTCTGGTTTGCAAACGTTCTTTGGAACCTGAACATCCGACGCAGATTATGCGGCTTCCGATTGTGTGCAGGAAGCCCCTGCGGCCAATCGGAAGCCGCACTTTGGTTGTCGAATTTTTACGTAAGTCGAACAGAATTCTGGAATGGATTCTGTTCGACAACCATGGTATGACTGTACTATTATTATTAATAATATTATTGATGTTGTTGTTGTTTTAGAAAATGTATAAGCCACTCAATTGTCAGAAAAACTCAAAAGGGCTTAACAGAAAAGAAAAAGCAATTAAATTGGCAGTAAGAAGAAATAACAAGACATTGGAAAAGTTAAGATAACCAGAGACTAAAAACATATTAAGACTCGCATCAACTTTCTAAACATGTGGACAGGCTTGTTTAAAGAAAAATGTTTTTAGCAGGTGCTGAAAAGAGTAATAGGTGTCAATAGGCATGGAGTTCCAAAGTCTGGGTGCTGCTGCACTAAAATTCTTACAAATGTGGAACAGGTATTATGGGGCACTTGTAATAATAATAATAATAATAATAATAATAATAATAATAATAATAATAATAATAATAATAATATTTATTGTCATTGCCCCCTTCGGGGACAACGAAATTACTTGACTGCTCCATAAAAACACTAATTAAACAATACAGTATAATACAGCAAGGGAGATTAGATGTTTTTCTAAGTCCAGGCTTCCCATTCAGGGCCGAGATCGCTCTGGAGAAGAAGCTGTTCTTAAGACGGCTCGTTCTTGTCTTCATCGACCTGTATCTCCATCCCGACGGCAAGAGCTCGAAGAGACAGTGACCAGGATGCGATGGATCTTTTACTATGTCCAGTGCCTTCCTATGGCACCTTGTGGCATAAATCTGCTCTAAGGTGGAGAGTGGGCAGCCAACAATGTTCTCTGCTGCCTTAACAACCCTGCACAACCCCATCCTGTCCTGGGCAGTACAGCTTCCGTACCACACACATAAGCCATAAGTGAGCACGCTCTCAATGGCACAGTGATAGAAGGCAAGCAGCAGTTTCTGCGGAAGATGGTAACTGCGCCTGCCCTGCTGATTGAAGCAGCAGAGGGGCCACATGTGGGGTAAGAAGGTCCAGATGTTGTTGGGCTTCAACTCCCATCAGCCTCAACAGCCCACATGGCCAGTGGGCAGGGACGATGGGAGCTGTAGTCCAATTTCTGCAAGGCACCAGTTGCTGTGCATAATATTGAGCTAGACAAATCACTTGTCTTGACTCAAGATAAGGCAGCTTCCCATGTTCTGACACGAAATACAACACCTTTCCAGACAAGCACCTTGCCCACCGGCATTGTTATGGGCTCCACATTTGTAGAAACTCTCTTATCTTTCAGCCGGGCAGCACCTACCCTTTGGAACTCCCTGCCGATTGATTTCAAGCAGGTGCATTCACTGTACCCTTTTGCAGCACCTACCCAAATGTTTACGGGACGCGGGTGGCGCTGTGGGTTAAACCACAGAGCCTAGGACTTGCCGATCAGAAGGTCGGTGGTTTGAATCCCCGTGACGGGGTGAGTTCCCGTTGCTCGGTCCCTGCTCCTGCCAACCTAGCAGTTTGATAGCATGTCAAAGTGCAAGTAGATAAATAGGTACCGCTCCGGCAGGAAGGTAAGTGGCGTTTTCCGTGCGCTGCTCTGGTTCGCCAGAAGCGGCTTAGTCATGCTGGCCACATGACCCAGAAGCTGTGCGCTGGCTCCCTTGGCCAATAAAGCGAGATGAGCGCCGCAACCCCAGAGTCGGTCACGACTGGATCTAATGGTCAGGGGTCCCTTTACCTTTAGCCATATGTTTTAGAAAGTTAGTTCAGGTTTTCATTTGCTTCTAAAAAGTTATTTTTCGTGTGTCTTGACTGCAAACCACTCAAGTGGTTTCATGAATCTTATGAAATGAATGAATGAATGAATGAGCAAGCCTCCTTCCTTCTCTCCCCATCCCAGCGCCACCTGTCAGCCGAGGATTTCCTGCGTGCGTTTGAGATGTCGCCGGACGAATTTGGCAAGCTGGCCCTGTGGAAGCGGAACGAGCTGAAGAAGAAAGCCTTCCTCTTCTGATCCCGGCCCCCGCGCAGAGCCGACATGCCCGGCGTGACGCTCCGTGCGTGTGTGCCGACCCGTCTTTCATCACAGACGCTTTAGGGCTACTCTCGAGCTCGTTCGAAGGGACGTTGCTCCTTTCTCCCCACCACCACCCAACCGCCCTCACTGCAGAGGTGGCTGCCATGCCTTGACTCTTGGGGCAGAGGAAAAGTGGGTCAGGAAAAGAGTGGGGAGCACCCTGTGCTGGATGTGGCAGCGGCTGTGGGGGGTGCCAAGTCCCTTCCCCACTCCCACCCTGGTGAAAATCACAGCAGCCATGTGTGGGGTGGGAAGAGGCCAGGGTGGAGATTAGGTGTTCTGTGCTGCGACCCTTAAGCTCATTCCGTTGCTGGCCATGCATCCTCTCTCCCCTTTGGCACACAGGCCCATCAGGTTTTCTAAACTTGGGCAAGAATGAGCCCCCGACTTGGCCCAGCGGGCAGATCTGAGCATCATGGCACCAGGCAGACTCCCACCCTGCAGCAGGACCAGATTGAAGAGAGTCTCTCTGCCCCAGCACCCTCTTCTCACAGGGGCAGCCTTGCCACACTCTCCCACTGATTTCCGCCCCCTTGTGACTGGTACTCAGCTGCCCGCTGGATGTGCCTAGCCTCCGCTGGAGTGAACGTGACCTGGGGCTGCTTCTCATCTAAATGGCTACCAAGCAGCAGTGTGATGGCACCCTCCCCAGCAAAAACAAAAAAAGCTTCCTTTGCTAGCTCCTGCCCCTACTGCACTGGACAAACGGAAGTATTTCGTGGCCACTCTTTAAGATGTGCTGTCTACAGGAGGAATGCAGCCACTACCACGGTGCCCACAGGCATGGAGAAGGGCATAGAGGTGGGCTTCATTTGGAATCGAGGCATGTGTCCAGGCCCCCGTTCTGCAGGGGGTCACTTGGAGTCACTTCCAACTCTATGGTTCTAGTTTCTTCCCCGCTGCCAAAAGCTCCCTTTGTAGGCCAGCTTCATCTACCCATTTCCACCCCAGCATTCCCAACTCTTCCTGCAAGCTGGGCCTGGGCCAGCTATATGTGGCACCTGTTTCCTGCTCTCCCTCTGCCCTGCCATCCCATCGATCTAGGCTGTAACATTCTTCTGTGCTGCACCTGCTGCCTGCCCCCCCACCCCAAAATCTGGGGGCCCCTGCCACCTACCCTGCAAGCTCTATTCAGCGAGACTGAATAGAGATGTGTCTGAAGAGAGGAATGCATTTACCTGCTGCTGTCATGCCCGTAGTTCAGGCTCGCCTCTTCAGCCTATGTGCCTCCCCCTCCACATACCCTGCACTCGTACGTACACAGATCTACCTGCCCTGTCTCCACAGCTTCATGCTAGTCCTGTGGAAAGGACTGCAGAGAAGGTGGCTTGATGCAAAGCCTAGGTATGCCCCTGCTCCTGCACAGCCAGTGTGGTGTAGTGGTTAAGAGCGGTGGACTCGTAATCTAGTGAACTGGGTTCGATTCCCTGCTCCTCCACATGCAGCTGCTGCGTGACCTTGGGCTAGTCACTCTTCTCTGAAGTCTCTCAGCCCCACTCACCTCACAGTGTTTGTTGTGGGGGAGGAATGGAAAGGAGATTGTTAGCCACTTTGAGACTCTTTAAAGGTAAAGGGACCCCTGACCATTAGGTCCAGTCGTGGCCGACTCTGGGGTTGCGGCGCTCATCTCGCTTTATTGGCTGAGGGAGCCAGCATACAGCTTCCGGGTGATGTGGCCAGCATGACTAAGCCGCTTCTGGCGAACCAGAGCAGCGCACGGAAACGCCGTTTACCTTCCCGCTGGAGCAGTACCTATTTATCTACTTGCACTTTGAGGTGCTTTCGAACTGCTAGGTTGGCAGGGGCAGGGACCGAGCAACGGGAGCTCACCCCGTTGCCGGGATTCGAACCGCCGACCTTCGGATCGGCAAGTCCTAGGCTCTGTGGTTTAACCCACATTGCCACCTGAGACTCCTTGGGGTAGTGATAAAGCAGGATATCAAATCCAAACTCCTCCTCTTCTTCAACCCTAAAAGATGGAGGAGTGAGAGCTCTCTTCTGCTTCAGCCACTGCAAGGCCCACAACACTGTGCCACAGCCCTGGGTCTCTCAGAAGCTACTACAGGTAGTTTAAGTCATGCAAGGCAACTGCATTTATGCCAAGGGACAGGAGCCTCCTAGCCGGCCCCTTCTGTCTTGGGCATAGAGGCCAGGCTCTGCAAAGGATCACCTTGGGAGTGCAGCCACTCTATGGGCAAGATCCAGGCTGCTCGTGTCGCTTTCCGTACCAAGACAGGCTTTCGTTATGAGCCAAACAACCATCAGACTCAACCCAGACTGAGCAGGGAGATCCAGGACAGGAGACTAGGCTGTCTCTACACTGCCACACATTTCTGCTCACCAAGAGCTGAGAATCACCTGCCCACCCCCATCTCCTCCTCCTGGAGGCCAAGGCTCCTTTTTGCCCATCACCATCACACTCCCCCTGCCCCAGGGAGCACACAAGTGGTTGCGTGCAATACACAAGCACCCGTGCCTGTTAAACTACCAGGGCCCACAAGTCAGCACAGTTGGACTAGGTGATCCTTCGGGCCCCTTCCAGATTGCATGATTCTAGGAACACAAACCAATGTTGCACAGGCTGCTAGACATCAACAGGGAGTTGCAGGGTTGGTTTCTGCTGGGGCGGAAAAGATCTCTCTCTCTCTCTCTGTCCCAATGAGCACCTTCCTCCACAAAATCTACCAGCCCTTAAGTGGTGGCTTCTCACTGACTGGTAAAATTACTGAAATCCAGAGGTACTTTTCATCAGGCTATTTAAAGAGGGGGAAGAGTTTGCCAAGGAGGAGAGGGGTGCTGCAAGCCACACTTCCAAGGAACATTCCCCAATCCAGACCAGCGCCAGGCCTACCTGTCTCACTTAAGGGGTCCTGCACTGCACCAGCAAAAACCTCCTATCCACAATGCTGTCCTGGCACTTTTCAGTCTAGTAAGGGTGCTGCCATTGCATTGTGGGACGGAGAGCAGAAGAGCCTGGAAGGGTTCGCTGCCCTTGGTGGGGTGGATCAAAGCAGCAGCAGCAGCAGCAGCAGTCTAGGCCCAAGCAAGTCTATCTTTTGAGTCAGGAAGATGACGAGAGGTGCTTCCCCTCCACCTGGCGCCTTCCAACTGCTTTTGATGGCAGCTCCCACCAACCCCAGCACAATTCCAGTGTGCTGGCTGGAGCTCAAGGGAGCTGCAGCCCCAAACATCTGGGAAGCAGCAGGATAGCACCCTGGCCCTGAAATCCAGCCACCAAGACTGCCCAATGAGCCATTCCCCAGGGCTGGGGGAGAAACTGCCTTTCCTGGCTCAGGAGCCCAGTGTTCAGCTCATGCCTTTTCCCTCCACACAGCCCCTGCCATGCTGCCCCCCCCTTACATTTCCTTCCTCCTGGCCACTCCACTTTGTGCAAATGTAAAGAATGTAATTTATTAGAAGTCACCGGCCTCTACTTGCTTTTCACTGCTATTCTGTGAGCATATCTATAAATAAGGACCTCCTAGTGCGAAGAGCGGCCTACCCCTATTCCACCACCCACTTCGGCTGACGTCAGAATCTGTGTGAAAATGATTTCCTCTCTAACCCCCACCCCCTTTTAATTAAATGTGAAGTGGCTTTATTCAAAAAGGTCTTGTCCTTGCTTTGTTATTTGCTTGTCAGGACTGATGTAAGAGCTGCACACACTGTTAAATCCTTTCTAGCCTCTCTATTATTTCATAAAATCTATGCACCGTTTGATCATTAAAAACAAAACAAAACCTCAAAGCGATTTACAAACAGAATGAAATTAAAATAATTACTAGTAAAAACCCTAAAGCAAAACAATAAATTGAAAACAGATTAAAACATATAGCAATATTCTACATGTCTGGGTAGCCTTGTCTAAATAAAAATCTTCTGTGCACAGAACCAGAAAGAGTACAGTGGAAACACCTGCCTGATATCAAATGGCAGGGAATCCCAGAGTGTAGCCGCTGCCACACTAAAAAATTAATTTCTTACAAATACAAAATGAGTATTATATGGAACCTGTAACAGTGCCAGTTCTGTCAATTGAGTGGGTATCTATGGGCTAATGTGATCTTGCAAGTAGTGCAAATCTCTGAGCAAAGGTGTTCTATGCTGACAAGGCCTCACTCTGTCAGCAATCGTGCTGCAGCATTCTGCACTAACTACAGTTTCCAGATCAAGCGCAAGGGAAGCCCCACACAGAGGGCATTGCAGCGTTCCAGTCTGGAAGTAACCAATGCAGGAAAAAGTGAGAAATGCTAAGAAAACGTTTGGATGAGGATAGAGGGAACTGGTCATTTTTCAAGCCCTCCCTGGCACATTCCTCTTAAAAAAAAAAAAAGACACTGCCCAGCCACTTCTAAGACAACAGACCACAGGCACTAGAAGAGAAATCTAGCAATCTACTCTATTCTTCCTGAGCACACTATTCTTCCTGAGCCAGACTGGGCCTTCAGGTAACTGCACATACAACCTGCTGAAAGAACACAGAAGCAGCTGCTGGATCAGGCCACGGACCCATCTAGTCCAGCACCCTGTTCTCACAGTGGCCAACCAGATGCCCCTATTGGGAAACTTGCAAGCAGGATTCAAACACAATCACATTTTCCCCTCCTGTGGTTTCCACCAGCTGGAATTCAGAAGCATGGCTGCCTCCGACTATGCAGGCATTGTGGCTGGCTGCCTCTGCTCCATGAATGTGTCTAATTCTCTTTTTAAGCCTTCCAAGTTGGCAGCCAACACCGCTTCCTGCGGGAGCGAGTTCCATAGTTTAACTATGTGCTGTGCAAAGAAAAATGCTCACCAAGAAAATAGCACGAGTAAAGGGTTTTATTTCATCCAAATCCAGCCAAGCTCCTGGACCAGCCACCATTCTGATGATAAGACCACATTCCCAGGGCCATGCCTACCTGCCATGCCAATCACTTATCAGTCTTCCTAATGGGATTCAGTTGAGAATTACTTTGCATGGGAGGTGATTTAGACTTCGTTCTTTTCAAGGTCATTCGACAATGACCTGGTCGTGTCGGTCCAGCTTCAGGCATCACCCACAAAAGGCAGGCTGATAACAGGAGCTCCACCAACCCGTTATTTCAGCCAGATCCATTTGTCGCCAGCCTCAGCGTTGTAGCCTTGTTCGTATTTACGTCCAGGAAGCTGCAGTAGAAAGCACAGAAGATCCATGAGGATAAGGGCACAGCTTCACTCTTGTCATCCCTCCCCTGAAAACATAAGAGCAGGCCTGCTGGATCAGGCCCAAGCATCCTGTTCCCACTGTGGCTAGCCAGGTGGCTATGGGAAGGCAGACCCGAGTGCCACAGCAGTTTTCTCCTGAACTTTAGATTCCCGGCAAGTGGCATTTGGAGGCATACCGACTCCTGGAAAACAGGCAGAAGAATATTGTCGCCGTGGCTCGTAGCCATAAACAATTCCCTTTTCAAAGGTGGTGGCTGCCACGACATCTTGTGAGAGCCAATTCCACGGCGGCAGCACAGCATAAAAAAGTCCTTCCTTTGGCTTCTCCAATGTTTAGCTTCACCGCATGACCCCATTAAGGTAAAGGGACCCCTGACCATTAGGTCCAGTCGTGGCCGACTCTGGGGTTGCGGCGCTCATCTCGCTTTACTGGCCAAGGGAGCCGGCGTGCAGCTTCCGAGTCATGTGGCCAGCATGGCTAAGCCGCTTTCTGGTGAACCACAGCAGCGCACGGAAACACTGTTTACCTTCCCGCCAGAGTGGTACCTATTTATCTACTTGCACTTTGACGTGCTTTCGAACTGCTAGGTTGGCAGGAGCAGGGACCGAGCAACGGGAGCTCACCCCGTCGCAGGGATTCGAACCACCGACCTTCTGATCGGCAAGTCCTAGGCTCTGTGGTTTAACCCACAGCGCCACCCACGTCTCTTATGACCCCATTAGGTTCTAGCATTATATGAGAGGCAGAGAAAGCTGCTCTCATTCCACTTTCTCTATACTATGCATGGTTTTATGCACCTCTTGCCATGTTCTCATCACACACACACACACTTCTTAAGTGTGTTGTCATAATAAAATGTTCCTTTCTCCTTGGAAAAAGCCTGACCACGTGGGCACGAGGTGGTAGCCATCCTTCATAGGGAGCTGTTTCAGCTTCATGATATTTTGGTTGCCCTTTCAGAGCCCTTTGGGGATGGCAACCAGAACTGAACACAAATTTTTCAACAGTTTTTTTTTTTTTAGCAGGCTGTGGAAAACACTGACCCCGCAAACTTATAATGGACTGATAGCCATTCCCTCTCCTCTCTGGTTGTCTCATAAGAACATCAGAAGAGCCTGGCTACTGGATCAGGCCAATGGCCCATCTAGTCCAGCTTCCTGTTTTCACAGTGGCCAGCCAGATGCCTCTATGGGAAGCCTGCAAGCAGGATCTGAGAATGAAAGCCCTCTCTCCTCCTGTGGTTTCCAGCAACTGGCATTCAGAAGCATTGTTGTCTCTGACTGTGGAGGCAGAGCATAGCTAGCAAGCCATGAACAGGCCTCTCCTTCAGGAAATTCTCTAATCCTCTTTTAAAGCCATGGCGGCTAATGGATTGAAGTTGAATCCTGACAAGACAGAAGTACTGTTCTTGGGGGACAGGGGGCGGGCTGGTGTGGAGGACTCCCTGCTCCTGAATGGGGTAAATGTGCCCCTGAAGGACCAGGTGCGTAGCCTGGGAGTCTTATTGGACTCACAGCTGTCCATGGAGGCGCAGGTTAATTCTGTATCCAGGGCAGCTGTCTACCAACTCCACCTGGTACGCAGGCTGAGACCCTACCTGCCCGTGGACTGTCTTGCCAGGGTGGTGCATGCTCTGGTTATCTCCCGCTTGGACTACTGCAATGTGCTCTACGTGGGGCTACCTTTGAAGGTGACTCGGAAACTACAGCTAATCCAGAATGCGGCAGCTAGACTGGTGACTGGGGGCAGCCGCCAAGACCACATAACACCGGTCTTGAAAGACCTACATTGGCTCCCAGTACGTTTCCGAGCACAATTCAAAGTGCTGGTGTTGACCTTTAAAGCCCTAAACGGCCTCGGCCCAGTATACCTGAAGGAGCGTCTCCACCCCCATCGTTCTGCCCGGACGCTGAGGTCCAGCGCCAAGGGCCTTCTGGCGGTTCCCTCATTGCGAGAAGCAAAGCTACAGGGAACCAGGCAGAGGGCCTTCTTGGTAGTGGCACCCGCCCTGTGGAACGCCCTCCCATCAGATGTCAAAACGATAAACAACTACCTGACATTCAGAAGACATCTTAAGGCAGCCCTGTTCAGGGAAGTTTTTAATGTATGATATTTTAGTGTTTTTTTGGTTTCTATGGAAGCCGCCCAGAGTGGCTGGGGAAACCCAGCCAGATGGGCGGGGTACAAATAATAAATTATTATTATTATTATTATTATTATTATTATTATTATTAAAGTTGGTGGCCATTACTGCCTCCTGCAGGAGAGCCAAAGTTTAAGTGCTGTATGAAGAACTGCAGCTACAGATCTCCAGAGAATTCTTTTTAAGAAAACTGCAAGTTTCAGAATTCTTGGGGGGGGGGGATTGGGCACAAGTTATTGTTTTATAGCAGTGTACATTTTTTAAAAAATAATTTTTACATTTATTCTATTAAAATATTTCAACATTAATACATATTATGAATATACAAACATACATTTTATACAATCCTTAAAAATATTCATACATACCCACACTCAATCCCACACATAATTTTCCCACCACCATACCTCACCCCACCCTTGTGTTAGACTTCCAATCTACTCAATTGCAATTTCTTTCCACTTCTATTACTTTCTTTCACACACTTTGAAACCAACTTTCTACTTCTTTTTCTGTTACACATTGTTATCCATCTTATTTAGTATTTCAGTATTTATAACGGAACTTATTTATTCTAATAGGAGTTCTGATTTTTCGATATGATTTTGCAAATATCCTTTAAACACCTTCCAGTCCTTGTCTATCTTCTCTTTTGAGATCCTTCCGATATGGATATATTGTAATACTCCAATAATTTGGCAAGCCACTCTGTATCATACCACTTTTCCAATTTTTCCAGTTGTACATTTTTGTGTGTGCAAAATACCACCTCTCTCAGGCTACAGATCTAAAAGCTGAGCTGAGGATCAAACAACCTCATTTTAAAAATTGCTGAATTGAAAAAGACGGGTGGTACGTACAAGGCACCTGAAGTATCCGAGCATAAAACCAAAAGAACATTGACAAGATGAAGGTTCACAGCCCATCACCATGAAAAAGTAACAGCGTGCTGGACCTTAAAACTTAAATATGCAGGGTGTCTCTTGGGAGTTCCTCTTCTGCCACCTTCCAAAATTACATTTTAATGTACCACCACTGAATGTTCTCCTCTTACCTCCTTGTATTCATTAAACGCTTTGTCAGCATCGAGGCCTCCCACTGTGATTTCAGGTATGTAGAAAGGGAGAGTAGTCGGAAGGATCACACTGTACTTGTCCTGTGCCCTAACATGCAAAAAATAACAACAGCAACTTGGTTATGCTTACTGAAAAGGCAGCAGCTTTGGGGATTCACACTGGGGGGGGGGGGAGAGAAATGACAGGTTTTTTGGGGGGGGTAAGGAGATAAGATGCTCCTTTCAATCTATCAACATCAGAGTTTACCACCCACCCACTCACCCAAAAGCAGGCCAGAGTTCCACAGAGCAGGATAGACCGGCAGCTTTTCTCCTTTCTCGGCTTGGGCTTGAATTAAGTACCAGCTTCAAAGGGTGCTTGCTGCCTCTCTGCATGAGTCACTACTCTGCTTTGCCTCTGCACAGGGTGGGCATCTCTACCTAGCAAATGAGTGGCCCATTAACTAGGGCACAGAAATGCAGCTGTACTGTCCATAGGAGAGGCCCACTGCATCTCTGCAAGTCATTGATCTTGGCTGCTAAACAGAGGGCATAAAAAACCAAGGTTAGCTTCCCCTGAGGGGAAGGCAATCCCCACTGTGAAGCACCTCCAACTTCAACCCTAGATAAAAAAATAAAAATATATCAAGAGTATGCCTTGATAATCCAATTTATAAATCAAATACCTGTTGGAGATGCAAGAAAGAAATAGGAACAATGTTTCACATGTGGTGGGAATGCCGACTTATTAAACAATTTTGGAATGAAATATATGAAGAAATCAAAAAGATGTTTAAAATATCTTTTAGTAAAAAACAGGAGGTATTCCTTTTAGGAATAATTACAAACGATATTCCTGGCAATCAAAGGAAAGTTTTCCTCTATGCGACAACAGCTGCCAGGATGCTCATAGCAAAAAACTGGGGGGGGGGGGGAATCCCATCAATAAAAGAAAGGCAAATTAAACTTTGTGAATATATAAATTTGGCAAGATTCACAGCATTCTTAAGGGGACAATCAGACCAAAAATTAGCAAAAGAATGGGATTGTGTTAAAGAATATAAGAAAAAACATTGCATATCAGTATGTAACGAATGAAGCTTTGCAGGGTTAAAGAAATTGAAAAACGGTACAAAAGGTATAAAGATAGAGGTAATTTACATTAGGCACAACAATTCAGAAAGATTAAAAATTTTGAGGTCTCAAAACAGAGGAAGGAAGTCAATATGTACATAAAGATTATTATGATGGCATGGTTTTCTTTGTGGGTGTGGTTTTGTTTTGTGTTTTTTCTTCTTCTTTTGGATTTTATGTTTGTAATTTTTGTTGTAATTTTGCATTGGGGTGAAAAAAGATAATCCAATATATAGGAAACACTGCTGTATGTATTCAATTCTGAAACATTAAAGCTGTGCCACACTCCGCAGCAGGAGGCGGCTCTGAGATGCTTCTGTAGAAAGAGATGCAACATGAAAGGAGACTAGTTAGAAAGTCCATCCTTACAGAACCCTCAAGTGATGAAAAGAGACATCGTCCTGTTCAGGCCAAGGTCCCTTGTTGAACTTCAGGTACTCAATATCTTCTATTACCTGCCAAGAGAAAAGGATTAGCATCAATGCAACCAGTCAGCTCTCCACAAGGACACCTGAGCTTCTTTGCTACCACAAGGCTGCAAGGCCAAGATGACCAAGGGGTATATACTGCACCACAGACGTTAAAGTACGGAGTTTAGATGGGTTTTTAAAAATCAGCTTAACCTGGAGAACGAACTGGAATGAAATGCGGTGGGAAGTCTAAAACAGGCACCCCCAACCTGCGGCCCTCCAGATGTTTTGGCCTACAACTCCCATGATCCCTAGCTAATAGGACCAGTGGTCAGGGATGATGGGAATTGTAGTCCAAAACATCTGGAGGGCCGAAGGTTGGGGATGCCTGGTCTAAAATCTGCAACAAGGAACTCCATTAAGTGCAGAGTTCAGGCAAGGTGATTAGAAAGGAAACGAGAGGCTGAGCAATTGCTGTTCCCAGCAAGTCAATATCCTGTAAGTCACCCCCCCCCCATATTTTGGTTTACAGTACAATCAAATCTCTGCCTTGCTTGGAAGGTAAGGATGGTCTGTGTAGGGGGCAGTTCCAAGGGAGTGGCTCAGATATACACGTTTTTGCGTCTATGTGCCATCCCTGGAATGTAATGCCCCCACTACAAGACGCGATCATACTGTGATTTGCCTACCTTCCCAGTGGGAACACAAAGTGGCTAACAGTTCAGCATCACATGCACAGAAAAATAATAAAGCACAATATTAATAACTTCATAGCATAGACACCACTGCAGTATCACCAAGGAAGCCATCTGAGAACTTCAGCATGCAAAAGCGGTGTTCTTCCATTCAGCCATGAGCTCTCCCTTCGATCACTTGCAGGGGAAAGGACTCTCTCCTCTGAACCTCTCTGGAAGTCGAAGGGACAGATTCTTGCCGCCTACCTCCTACAGCTCCCCCAATACTCCAGGGGAAGAGGTGAAGGTGCATGTGTGATAAAACACACCAAGAATTCAAGGCCTTTTGTAAGCTTAATGCAACCCTTGCCCCCGGGACGGCCACATTGCTTTTCTTAAAATCACAGAACTGCAGAGCTGGAAGGAACCCCAAGGGTCATCTAATCCAACCCCCTATAATGCGGGAATCGCAGCTAAAGAATCCCTGACACATCGATAAAACAATAAAAACATCCAAAAACTAATTCTGATATAGATGCAGACTGGGAAATTCCCTACTTGAAAGGCTTGTTGCACAAAGACCTGTCAGCTTCTAGCTGATGCAGTTAGTTCACTTCCATGGAAACCAAGAGGGAGGAAATACAATGGAATAAAGGAGAAATATCACACACACACACACCCTGGCTAGATCGAGCAGGCAGGGGGTGTTGGAAACAGCTTGCTCTGCTGGTCTACTTGCACTACTCTGAACATGCCCACTTCATTTCATCCTTCCTGAACCTGACAAAGCAAAGCTGGAAAGATGGACAATAAACACACAAGCAGCCTCCGCCACCATCAGAGCAATGGAAGGGATCCTGCAAAAGAGGTCACACAAAGAGAGACAGCTGATGGCAACTTACTTTTTCCACGTGTTCAGCCTCGCTTGTGGTATACTGCAAGACCTCAGAAGTCTCACTAGAAGGAAACAAGGTAACACTGAATCACTTTATTTGATATGGAGGAAAATAATAGTAATAGTAATAATAATTTATTATTTATACCCCACCCATCTGGCTGGGTTTCCCCAGCCACTCTGGGCGGCTCCCAACTGCATATTAAAAGCAATACAGCATCAGATATTAAAAACTTCCCTAAACAGGGCCGCCTTCAGTTGTCTTTTAAAAGTGAAAGTTGTTTATTGCCTTGACATCTGCAGGGAGGGCGTTCCACAGGGCAGGTGCCACTACTGAGAAGGCCTTCTGCCTGGTTCCCTGTAACCTCACTTCTCGCAGTGAGGAAACTGCCAGAAGGCCCTCAGAGCTGGACCTCAGTGTCTGGGCAGAACGATGGAGGTGGAGATGCTCCTTACAGGTATATAGGATCGAGGCCGTTTAGGGCTTTAAAGGTCAGCACCAACACTTTGAATTGTGCTCGGAAACGTACTGGGAGCCAATGCAGATCTCTCAGGACCAGTGTTATGTGGTCTTGGGAAACAAGAGGCAACCCCCAAATCACATACTGCATGTATGTCATGGAGTCGCTACAGAATGTGCCATATCCCAGAACTGCAGGAGAGATGAGAATGGATTCTGGAGGGGCAGCAGGACATATCTGGGGTAACACAACAAGCTTTCAACAACAACATGCTTGGGAGAGAGTGGGGTGGAGGGCGGCAGCAGCAGAGAGACACAGCAGTAATCGCAGATTTTGGTAAGGCTCGTTTGACAACAAGCCGAGCCTTTAGTGTCATTGGCCCAGTCCTGTGGAATGCCCTGCCACTAGAGATTCAGCAAACACCTTCTGTGCCAACTTTTAAATGCCTGTTGAAAACTTTCCCATTCTGCCAGGCCTGTGCAGGCAATTAACAAGACATCCCTCCACAATGGTTAACTGATATCTCTTTTTAACTTCTTTATGACTTTTATTGTATGGATTTATGTTTAACTGCTGTGATAATTTTTTTTTTATGACGTAGCGGTACATAAACATTTTTGCAAGAAACAAACAAACAAACAAATAAATGAATACGGAAGGGGAAAGCTACAAAATCATATAATTGTAGAGTTGGAAGGGACCCAGGGGTCATCTAGTCCAAGAAGAACTACCGTATTTTTTGCTCTATAAGACTCGCTTTTTCCCTCCTAAAAAGTAAGGGGGAATGTGTGTGCGTCTTATGGAGTGAATGCAGGCTGCGCAGCTGTCCCAGAAGCCAGAACAGCAAGAGGGATTGCTGCTTTCACTGCGCAGCGATCCCTCTTGCTGTTCTGGCTTCTGAGATTCAGAATATTTTTTTTCTTGTTTTCCTCCTCCAAAAACTAGGTGCGTCTTGTGGTCTGGTATGTCTTATAGAGCAAAAAATACGGTAAATATGCCTTTAATGTTTTCAATAGCACAGAAAGGCGAGATGTAAATTGTTTTATTAAATAAATTCCAACTTGCAGAACGATAGCCTAAAAACATACAAGAAACAAAATATTAGTTAAAAGTAAGAAACCCCTTATTGAAATGGATTAAGTAAAGCAAGTACAGGAGTTAAGAGGATCCACAGCAGAAACAGAGAGGTGCAGCAAAACAGAATTTTTTAAAAAAGAAGTAATTAAGTTAATCTCTTCAAAGGTAATTTATATACTGTAAACTAGAAGTGTCTGAAATAATGTAGCAGGAAAGAATGAGTAAATTGAGTTGCTTGGAAAGCAAAATTAACGAAGATGTAGTTTTGGACAGGACGAGAAGGGGGCAAAAACAAATGCAGTGTGCAGATGAAGAACCAACTACGACAGGCCACACCTGAAGATGTGGGAGTAGAAGTCCAGAAGCAACTTGAAATGGGGCAAAAAGAGTGCAGCCAGATGTGAACCTGGAAAGGGTGGCACAAGGCAGAGAAAAAAGAGCCAAGAGGGTTAAGGCAGATCAGCCTATGAATGGAAACACCCAAGAGGGAAGCACCATCCAGTTCTTTTCTTCCAGTCCTTTGACAGAGAGCAAAGCTGAGATTTGCACTGTAATTTCTAAGGCCAATCGTACATGAAGAACCAGAATACAAACTGTATGACACAAAGCTGCTGATGTACAAGCAGTTTTACTAAACGGTGCTTGTTTCGTGTTAACACATACTAACCTTATCTGAGGCAGGAAAGATTTCTTGTAGCCATCTTCAATGCTCTGAAGATACGCAGGTGATACTTTCTTTTCATACGGCTTTAAAAATAAATAAATCACACATTCAAACTCAATGTGACCGAAGCTACTGCTGCTGTATTCATTTGACCAGCTGAAGTCATTTAACTATCACCTTTATTATAACATCTAGAATTTCCAGAGAGGCTTCAGAATTATAAAGTTGAGTATTTGTACCAATGCAGTGATGATCAAAGTCAGAAGATGCACTTGTCCAGGCAGGTCTTTCCCTCTTGCCCTTTAGTAATACCAGTAGGGGAGGGACGAAAAGTCACACCACAAGACGCTTCTGCAACATTATTATTTATTGCTTTCCTACCCCACCGTTTCCTCCAAGGCACTACTCAAGGTGGCATACATGGGTCTCCCCACTCTGCTAGAGCAGAAGGAGATGGAAGTGGAAGTGGAACCACTCATTCCTTCCACTCAGCTGAGATCAGCTCCTCTCCCCCACCCTGAAATGTTCCCATTCCACCTGGCCATTGTAAGAAGAAACCGTGCAACTTTAACAAACAGTGTCTGGGTTTGCTTGTTTTCCTCTTCCCTCCTCATCCCCTTTCCCTTTTGCCTTGTATGTTTTAATTATAAGCCCCTAGGGCATGGACTGCCTTGTTTTATTGCCTTCTGTAAACCTTTTCAGCCCAAGAGGTTGGCAAAAATGCTTCATATAAATAAGGAAGCAAGCCGACTTGCAGAGTTAAAACGTGATATATTCCTACGAGGGCAGTCTTCCACACCCTAAAGTGATTTGTCAGTAGAAAAACAATGCCGGCACCACAAGTTCTACACTTCTGGAGAAGGAGCACTCTTTGTCAGACTAATACACTAAGCCCGCAACTCACGTGGGGGTTACAACCCTGGGATCACACCTAAAGCCAAAATCGCATGTAGTCAAAACACACTGGGTTCAATGGTCGGTGGGATGGCCAAAGTCTCCCCCCCCCCCCGGACACTCTCTTGCTTTCCACCTCCTTTATTTGTTACTTTGCCAAGGTGATAAAGCTGAATGTGCACAAGTTAAATGTGTGTAAGTTGCGGGCTTATTGAACACAATATTATTCGCCCGCCCAAACCAAGCATACCTTGCCTCTCTCTTCAATCCTTTTCATTACTTCTGAGACAGGTACGTCAATATAAATGGTCAGGTGAGGGGGCAAGAAATCAGAAAGACTAAGATCCTTCATTGTATCGTAGTGCTCCACGCCTAGAAAGCCAGCAAGAGAATGCTTTCGTCAGCTAAAGGCACATCTTGTTTCAGGCAGAGAAAATGTAGAGTTTTACACCAGCTATTCAAACCACTCTGTAGCAGATGCGTACTGAAATGTCCCACTGTATCACATTGTGCCTGTGAGACCACCTTTGGAGAGTCAAAAAATTAAAAATCGCTTGCAGATGACCCAGCAAGTCCCCTTCTTCCTGCTACAACTCTCTCTGCTCCCTCATTCTCCTACCCAAGAGCCAGGAAGCTATGTGGTTAGATCAGGACACACCAAGAACACAGCAACTCTTTGTACAAGGACAAGCCAAGGAGCTCCCTCATTGCCTAGCTCAGAGGTCATAGTGTGTCTGCCTTGCAAGTAAAAAGTCCCAGATTGCGCTATATAATGTATGGATTAGGTACAAAGATCTCCTAGAAAGGAAAACACCCAGCTGGATATTCCCAATGGAAATAAAAAGGCCCAGAAAAAGTTAAATATGGAAAACAAATGGTTGAGATATTCGGATTTACTGTTGGAAGATAATGAAGGATTTAAATTAAAACCATTTGATCAAATTAAAGATAAAGTGGATTGGTTACAATACTATCAAATTAATGAATTGTATAAGCTTGATAAGAAAAATGGTTTTGCAACGGAAAAAACCAAATTGGAAACGGAGTTGTTAGATACTAAAGTTAAGAATTTGTCTAAAATGTATAATTTGTTGCTGGAGTGGCATACAAAGGATGAACAAGTTAAACGGGTAATGACTGACTGGGCAAGAGATGTTGGACATAATATAATGTTGGAAGATTGGGAAAGGTTATGGAAGAAAGGGGTTACGTTTACTGCATGTACTATATTAAAAGAAAACATCATGAAAATGATGTATAGATGGTACTTAACCCCAGTAAAATTGGCAAAGATCTACCACATGAATGATAATACATGTTGGAAATGTAGAGAGAAAGAAGGTACTTTTTTCACATGTGGTGGATGTGTCCCAAGGTGAAAGACTTCTGCGAAAAGATTTATAATGAATTGAAAAAAAATGGGGGGGAGAATCCCAGATCAATTCCCTGAATCTCCAGGGAGGGTTGGGAGAGACTCCTACCCAACAGTAAATTCCTTCTGCTTACATGATGATGCTATATCACAACCCCTCCCCACCTCAAACACACACACAAATACCACAGTGGTCATGGGCAGAGCAGAGGGAGGTAAGTTTCAGGTCTGGGAGAAAAGTGGGGAGAGAGACCTTAGAGTTGGGCTCCCCTGTTCCAGTCCTACCTTCTTCCAATAGGATTCGGGCCTTGTTTGCTCGCCCCACATTATCCAAAGCAGTACCGATGGTGGCTGGGTTATAAATCTTTTAAATAAATAAAAAATTCAAACGATGACTTACACCTCTTGTGGATGTAGCCCTGCTTATACATCGCCTCCAAGAACACGAAGTCACTGTAGGGGGAGCGCTCCAGAACCACTCCTTGCCCTGAAGTTAAACAGGGATCACAACTTCAAAATGAGAAACACCATCACATATTATTCATACAAGTTATGGGGTTTGGGCTTAGAGCGAGGCTAAGTTTTTATTTAGGCAACCTTTATTTAAAGCTTGTGCTCCTCAACGCTTCTTCTTATTATGACAGAGTGGTGCAGAGCTAACAACTTGCTCATAAATACAAGGAAGACAAAGGAGCTTGTGGTGGACTTCAGGAGACAGAAAAGCAACGTCCAGCCACTTTTGATTGATGGGGTCTGTGTGGAGAGGGTAACAACGTTCAGATTTTTGGGCATTGAATTACAAGAGGCTCTGTCCTGGAGTGTCAACACAAGGGGGCTTGTGAAGAAGGCGCAGCAGAGACTGTACTTTTTGAGAATACTAAGGAAAAACCATCTTCCACAGAAACTGCTGCTTGCCTTCTATCACTGTGCCATTGAGAGTGTGCTCACTTATGGCTTATGTGTGTGGTACGGAAGCTGTACTACCCAGGACAGGATGGGGTTGTGCAGGGTTGTTAAGGCAGCAGAGAGCATTGTTGGCTGCCCACTCTCCACCTTGGAGCAGATTTATGCCACAAGGTGCCATAGGAAGGCACTGGACATAGTAAAAGATCCATCGCATCCTGGTCACTGTCTCTTCGAGCTCTTGCCATCGGGACGGAGATACAGGATGATGAAGACAAGAACGAGCCGTCTTAAGAACAGCTTCTTCTCCAGAGCGATCTCGGCCCTGAATGGGAAGCCCGGACTTTGAAAGTCATCTAATCTCCCTTGCTGTATTATACTGTATTGTTTAATAAGTGTTTTTATGGAGCAGTCAAGTAATTTCGTGGCAATGACAATAAAGATATTATTATTATTATTATTATTATTATTATTATTATTATTATTATTATTATTTTCTCCCAGTTTGCAAAGCAGCATTATGCATGCAATAATTAATTTCTTGACACTACACCCTAAAGCCCACATGTTCAAGGTCTGCTAATCACAGGAAGAACCTGCAATTGTATCTTAAAGTTGGCAGGAAGTGCAGTGCTCTGCTTTGGCAAACCACTCAACCCTCCAGATCATATTTGTTCAAAATACCTTTGAAGAAGTACAGTACAATTGGATCTTATACAGGAATTATGTTCTAGGGGTGACATATATACACCAAAATATGCGTACTCAAACCACCCTATTGACTCTTCTGGAAACGTGTACCAAACAGGCCTTGCCCACCAAGCAAGGCAGAGAACTTTTAAGCAGGCAAGGCCAGCTCAGTGTGTTAGCTCTGGGGTGCTTCTGCAGGGCCATCCGAGCTCCCATGAGATCTCACAGGGCTGTCCCCAGGCTTCCAAAGCCAGCACGCCAAGAAAGCCTAGCCCAGCAAGGAAGGCAGAAAGTTTAAAAGCTCTTTTAACTCTAAGGAGTTCATTTCACTTTCTTGCAATATCTCCATTGCTATACCAGTCTTGGCTTTTGAGTCAATATAGGCAAATATAGGCAGCTATTGGGGGGCATTAAGTTGAGGTTCTAAAATAACTTAGCTGCAATCTTTGTGTTAAGAACATTCACTCATCATGGCATAAAGTAAGTCGTCAAGGTGCTTTTAGTGTCACTTGTGAACAGGACCAGACCAAGCCATTTTTATCCCTAAAGAGGAGTTTACTCAAAATGGCACTCCATTGGCCTAGTAATGAGCCAAACCAATTTATCTCCAACTCAACTGCTCTTAACAGTTGTTGTTGTTGTTGTTGTTATCATCTCCCCGGTCTTGGCTGGGGAGGGTGGGGTATAAATAAAATAATAATATTATTATTATTATTATTATTATTATTATTATTATTATTATTATTCTCTCCCCAGTCTTGGCTGGGGAGGGCGGGGTATAAATAAAATATTATTATTATTATTCACTCCTGAAAAAACATGTGTGCATTTAATTTGCTAAATTTCAACCAGCCTGTCTTCAATCATGCAAGTTGCAATTGCACAGGTACCGCTTCTTAAAACGTTCTAGTCTCCATCAACCTGGTATCTGCAATGTCCAGGAAGCCTGCAGCCAATGAGACTTGTAATCCAAAACATCTGGAGGGCACCAGGTTGAAGAAGACTGAAGAACCAACTACGGCTGGCTGCTGCTCTGTGAATTCCCAGTTATGTTTTCATTTTGCCACATTTTCTCTAAACAGAACCCAAATTTCAATTAGTAAGTTTATTTAGGAACAAAAGGAACTACATTACCTGTGGTCAGCAGGTGTTCCAGGGCATCAGCATACTGTAGGAGGCGGTTACTGAATAACCAGGCTTGAAGCCGATACGAGTTTCCATCTGGGTGTTTAGGAGTGCTGTAAAATTTCTCCAGGCTACAATTTCCGCTGAATTTTGAATCCAATATTGTTCCATCTCCCGTGACCCTGTCCACATAATGAATATCTGCTTCTGGAAAGTATCGCAAACCTGGAAAGAGCAATCAAAGATTTGAAAGGGAAAGCCTGATATTGATGTTCATCTTAAGCCACTCCAGAATACAAGCTCAATTGCGTCTCTATACACATGCAAGGACTTTCTTTACATTATCTACACAGCACTCTTCAACGAAGTTCCATTCCAAACCTACTTTTCAGAAGCGAACCAATGCAAGACAATTGGAGGTCTCTGTCTTTAAAATAGTCTTCTCAAATCCCATCTTCTCCAGATGGCCACTGTTGTATATTTATTTATTTTATACACCTTATGTCCTGAGAGATCAGGATGGATCAAAGTGTAATATAACACTAAGACCCCATTATCTAGGCTATTAAAGGTAAAGGTAAAGGGACCCCTGACCATTAGGTCCAGTCGTGACCAACTCTGGGGTTGTGGCCAGCATGACTAAGCCGCTTCTGGCGAACCAGAGCAGCACATGGAAATGCCATTTACCTTCCCGCCGGAGCAGTACCTATTTATCTACTTGCACTTTGATGTGCTTTCGAACTGCTAGGTTGGCAGGAGTAGGGACTGAGTGACGGGAGCTCACCCCGTCGCGGGGATTCGAACGCCGACCTTCTGATCGGCAAGTCCTAGGCTCTGTGGTTTAACCCACAGCGCCACCTGCGTCCCTATCTAGGCTATTAGAAGTTGACTAAATTTTTTTTTTGTCAATTTAGAAAGTGTTTCTGATTAACAACAGATTCTTCAAGTTATTAATTATGCTTAAAATAAGCAACCAAAATTCCACAGGGCTGACAGATACTTTCTCATACAAGGCATTTCTCCTCCTCCATCACATATTAGGGAACATCTCTTCTGAGGCAGCACTTGCCAAAACATAGACACGCATTTATAAACAAAGATGGTTTGCTGTTTACAAAGCCAGGCAGTTTCGTACAATGGTTAAAGTATCAGACTAGGGCCTGGGAGAACAGGAGTCAAATACCCACTTGGCCATGAAGTTCACTAGGTGACCCAGGTCAGGTACTGCCTCACAGGGTTGTTGTGGGAGTTAAATGAAGAGAGGAAGAACTATGCACCTTAAGCTCCTTGGAGAAAAAGATGGAATATAAACGCAATCATGCAATAGTTCCACTTCGTCTCCAAACGTATGTAGATTTGACGCAGAAAATACAACTTGTAACTAGTTTGCTATGGTTTTGTTAACTGTGCAATAGGCCTAGATGAAATGAACCCTCCAACCCAGAGCCAGCCATCAAAAGTCAACCAGAATGAAGAGGGCTGTCATTGATACATAGATATTCTATGCTGCTTCCCAAAGAAACAGCAACAGAAACTCACACCCAAAGCTCTGATACAAAAACTAAATAGAAACAGGGTGGGTGTGCAAAAAAAAAAATCCCCCACCTCCGCTTGAATAGCCAAAGACCTAGTTTAAGAGGAATGCTTTTGTCTGCAACCTAAATATATGTAACAGTGGTACTAGGTGAGCCTCCCCCAAGGAGGGCATTCCACTACCCAAAAGGTTACAAAGGATATGTGAGTTCCAACAGCAAAACAGAAGTACATGCCTAGCTTCTCTGCTACTTGCTGTGCAAGCTTGCCCTTGCCGCTTCGTAGATTGCCATCCACCGTGAAGACTTTGCTGTATTCATTCAACCTTGGAGTAGTTCTCTCTCCCAAAAAATATGCCAGCCAGTTATACCGTAGGCTGCACCGGGAACTCACATGAAGCCTTGCCTAGAAGGGAAAAATCAGATGGAATTGACTATATTTGGGGTTTAATGTTCTGCCATATTAACATTATATGCAACAAAACCATACAGTGGTTTTTTTTTGGGGGGGGGACCACAGTATTGACCTAACTCTGACAGAACTTTTTCAAAAAGAAACATTAGACGTCATTAGATAGCTTTATACTGGTTTCACCAGAAATGCAACAGAAAACTATTATTTATTTATTGTTTATTAATTGCAATTACATCCCAACTTTTCCCCTCAGGGAGCTCAAGGTGGCATACATGGCTCTGCTGCTTCTCATTTAATCCGTAAAACAACCCTATGGGGTAGGTTAGGCCCAGGGTCACACCCACTGAGCTTCGAGGCTGAGTGGGGATTTAATCCCTGGCCTCCCAGGTCCTAGTCCAACACTCTAACTACTGTATCACACTGGCTTCCTACAATGAACAGAACCCTCCCCAATTTTAACTGAGCTTCCTTTCATTGGACTCAGCTATACAGCTGCAAACAAAACATTTTAATTGTGTTTTAAGTGCGATATACAATGTGACACAAGATGGCAATGGTGAGCCTTATGGAAAATTCAATGTATTTCTAAAAACGCTTTTAAAATAGCATTTTCAAAACGGTTTTTACATATGTGTAGATTCCACCATTAATACCAGCATGTCACCAATTGTCACATTCACAAATTAAGATGGATTCAAACAATCATACAATGACTGAAATATTGCCAGCAACAACTTAATAGGCAAAATTTTCTATAGGTTCTGGACACCTTAAGGGCCACCTTCTCCCCTATCTACTGTCTTATCTGTCTTCTTCAATAACTGAAGTTCTGATACGTGTGCTCCCAAATAGCTGAAGTTCAACAGGAACTAAATAGGATCAGGGCCTTCTCAGTAGGAGCACCAAGGTCTGACAAGGAAACCTGCAGAGGCCCCAAACTGTCTTCAGACAACAGCAAACTTTATTTTGTCTAAAGATAAAGCAGGACATAAATATTTCAAACCAGTACCATTGGTACCAACTAGAAATCTCAAGTTTCTGTCACACAAGAGATCAGTGTCACATTTCACATCAGTTACAAAGCTGACAGCTACTTTGCCCCCTCTCCATATCATATTAAAAAAGGACAATTATTAAAGAGCAAGGGTTTCTTGCAATATTAGCAACCTTCTCTGAGGCATCTTAATGACTTTTCTATGCAAACTTAATGAGCTTAAGGGGACGCAGGTGGTGCTGTGGGTTAAACTCCATTGTGTGTGTGTGTGTGTGTGTGTGTGTGTGTGTGTGTGTGTTTTAAGCAACTGTTTAAGCGTGAGTCTTAAGCTCATTAAAGGTAAAGGTACCCCTGACCATTAGGTCCAGTCGTGGCCGACTCTGGGGTTGCGGTGCTCATCTCGCTTTATTGGCCAAGGGAGCTGGCATACAGCTTCCGAGTTATGTGGCCAGCATGACTAAGCCGCTTCTGGCGAACCAGAGCAGCGCACGGAAACGCCGTTTACCTTCCTGCCAGAGCGGTACCTATTTATCTACTTGCACTTGACGTGCTTTTGAACTGCTAGGTTGGCAGGAGCAGGGACCGAGCAAAGGGAGCTCACCCCGTCACGGGGATTCGAACCGCCGACCTTCTGATTGGCAAGTCCTAGGCTCTGTGGTTTAACCCACAGCACCACCTGCGTCCCCTTAAGCTCATTAAGTAATTCCCTAAATCTGCATTTAGCTAAAAGCACTACTTCCCTGAAACGAAAAACATAATCCCCTCAACACCGAAACCCCCTCAGAAAATGACAATGTTTGCCATCTACTGTACTGTAAACTCTCCAGATGGATGCTTACATTTGGCGATGACCTTTACCCAAACCGCTTTGCGGCGGTATATAAATACAGTAAGCAAAACAAGCAATCTGCAAAGCGCTGTTTTAAAAAGGTAAGATAATGGACTATTGGGGGCGGGGCGGGGGCAGCTTCCAGTCCATTAATTCCTACAGTGGTTTCTGTCGACCAAAGCGATGCGGCCCCAATTCCAACCCGAGGTGGGCCTGCTCGCCATCCTTCCTCCCCGTCCACCTCGCCGGGGGGGAGCCTGGGGGGGGGGCTAGCCTACCTCACAGGGTTGTTGTGGGAGAGGGAGAACCTAGGGCGGGCGCCACCTTGAGCTCCTCTGAGGGAAAAAGGCGGGTCCACAAGGGAAGCCTTCCCACCCCCACCCCCTCCTACTCACCACCCTGAGCGAGCTGAGTCCCGCGCGGGCCCTGCCAGCCCGCAGCACCGGCGCCAAGGACATGGCGGCCCTCAAGGGTAGCGGAGGCCGCGAGAGACAGACAAGCGCAGCTCCCAGAGAGGCCGCCGCCTCCCGCGCCGCCAAATCCGTCGCGCCTCGATGACGTCCTGAGGAGGCCTCGCCCCTTTCCGCCCAACGCCCCGCCCCCGTACGCGCTCGGATGGACCAATCAGGGCCTCCTGCCCTCCCTCTCCACGGTTGGGCAGGAACGGCCGCGGGCGAGCGGAGAGGAGAAAGGGCGCAGACGGCGCCCTGGGCGGGGAGGCTCCACCTCTCTCCTCCCGCGGAGAAGCCATGGCTCTCCTGGGCCGCCTGGGAGCCCTCCTGCAACGGGCCGTGGAGACGGTGAGCGGCGGGGCGAGGGAGCGGAGCTGGGCTAGCGGAGCTGGGCTGGCCGCTTGGCTCCCTGACTGGCTGGCCGGCCAGTCAATCAACTGATCAGGGAGCTGACTGGCTACCTGATTGGTTATCTGGCTGGCAGGCTACTTGGCTGGCCACCTGGCAAACGAATTGATTGGCTGGCTAGGAAGCTGGCTGGCAGGCTACCTGGCTGGCTACCTGATTGGTTATCTGGCTGGCAGGCTAGCTGGCTGGCCACCTGGCAAACGAATTGATTGGTTGGTTGGCTGGCTAGGAAGCTGGCTGTCGGGCTACCTAGCTGGCTACCTGGCTACCTATTTGGTTGGCATGGGTGTAGCCCCCCCCATTAATACAAATCTGAGGTTCTGCCCCCCCCAAACAAAAATCCTGGCTATGCCCATGTTGGCTGGCTCACTGGCTACCTGGCTGGCGGGTGACCCCCGCAGGTGGGGTCAGGGATGGAGCTCATTCCTTAGAAAACCGCTTCCCTCTTTGTTCCCATCTGCCTGTCCTTTCAGGGTGGGCTGAGGAGCAGGACCAGATTTAGGTTTGATGAGGCCCTAAGCTACCGAAGGTGACAGGGCCCTTTATATGTCCAGCTGTCCTTTGTCAACAACAAACTGTCACTGTTTTTTGTGTGTTGAATACAGTGGTTCCTCTGGTTGTGGACGGGATCCGTTCCAGAGCTCCGCGCAACGTGATAGAGCATTTCTGCGCGAGCGGCAAAACCCGGAAATATACTTCCGAGTTTGCCACTTTCGCAGCCCAAAGTTTGCGTTACCCGAGGGCAACGTAAGCCAAGGTTCTACTGTATATGCTATATGGTAATTTATGGACCTCATAGGTATCTAAAGACATTTGCACATAACAAAATGTATTTTATCAAAGTAATTGTAGAACTGAAATACAATTAAGAAGTAGTATTGGGGGGGCCAAGAGAGTGGGGCCCTAAGCTATAGCTTGTTTGGCTTATATGTTATTCCAGCACTGCTGAGGAGGCATATAAGCAAGGGAACAGCGTGGGCCTTTACCCTCACAGCAGCTTTCTCCTCCCCCCCCCCCCTAGCAGGAGGAGCCGCGCCTGGACCTCCCGGCCGCCTTCACGGACCACTGGAAGGGCATCACCCAGTATTACCTGGAGAACACCGGTAGGAACCCCTGTGGCCATGAATGCCAGCACTCCCTTTTGTGTGCATCCACACCTTGCTTTTCTTCTTGTTGAGCCGTTGCTGCTTCCTTTACCGCTGCTCTTACTGTTGATTGAAGGAAACGCAAAGCTTATGGTACACAGTTATTTTATGGAGGTGGAGGAAGTTTCTTAGATTAAGTTAGCTGTGATTCCTGCATTGCAGGGGTTTGGGCCAGATGACACTTTGGGTCCCTTCCAACTCCACAATTCTATGATTCTGTGAATGTTCTTTTCCGAAGGAAGGCAGGTGACATGCAGGCGGAAAGGGAAAATAATATATTTGTGGCCCAAGTTGTCCTGACCTGTCAGACCGGTATGGCACACATTCAAATGAGGCTATATATGGAGTTGAGATGCTTATCTCCCACCTTCCTGCCCAAAAAGTACCCTGGAGACACTCTTATCAAAATGATAAGAAATCTTTCCTTTAAAAAAACAAACAAACCATGAAATCAAGGTGAGCAAAGGGGAATCTATAGGGACAGAATGGGCTAGTTTTGTTTTCTGCCATTTCCCCCTTTTAAGGATACATGACACCTTTGGATCCAGCTGACATTTCCGAAGAACTTTGAAAGGCAGGAGTATATGATGATAGTATGAGAAAATGCCATAGAGTGGGCCAGTCCTTGTTTTCCAAGAGGGAACCACCCTGCTGTTTTGCGAAAGTACAAGTAGAAATACTTGTATAAATAAAATTATGGATAAAAGCCAGTTAACACTGGCAAAAAACAAATCCTGGCCCATAAATCAGCCTCCACTTGTGTGGTGTCCTCCAGATGTTAATGAACTGCTTCAACTTCATCATCCCTGACCCTCCAGTCTTGCTGTCTTGGAATCTGGAGGTTGGGGAAAGCTGCTACAGAGCTTCTGGGATCAGAGTCTGGTTGAGATCCTTTAGCCATATACAGAACTTGCCATGCAGTTGCAGAGAGGTCTGCAGCTGCATTCTGCAGGTATTAGTTCTGGATATTAATTTTTATTACATTAATATCAGACCCTTCCTCCCAAAGGAGCCCAGGGGAGCAAACAACAAGGAAGAAAGCAAAAACATATTAAAATGTTTTTAAATGATGCTCTTCAACCATCTTTTCAGTGCTTGGGTAAAGGAATGAATGAGATCCCTGTGTCTGATGAAAAGCGGGTGAGTGGGTATGCTTGTGACAAGCTGATTGTCTTTTCTCAAGATGAAAACAAGCCAGCAAAAGAGACAGACATCCCCTGGCGCTTGAAACAGATGCTAGATATCCTAGCGTACGAGGAGAAGAAGCAGCCATCGGGGGAGACAGGACCCTGTTTGGAGTACTTGCTTCAACACAAAATCCTGGAGACCCTCAGCACTCTGGCAAAAGCAGAGGTACCACAGCTTCCTTTCTGAGGCAGTCCTGTACTTTTCTGCTGTCCCTCCCACCCAAGCAGCGTCTGCTTGGCTGAAATGCAATAGGAGCAGGGCCTTTTTGGCAGTGGTGCCACTGGCTGCAGGCATGACCCTCACTTTGCATGGAGGAGTCAGGCAGTGGAAGAGAATTGCATGCCCAGTTTAAGGGGTTCCACAGAGGATGCCTGGTCTGAGAGCTCCCCAAAATCCTGTTGCTGGGTTTATCTTTTAAGCCAAGGATGGGGAACCTGTGGCACTCCAGGTACTGTTGGATTGTCCGCCCCAGCCAACATGGCCAGTGTACCTCCCATGTACTATTCGTGAGGCAGAAACAGAAGCAGAAGCCAGCTTTAAACACCTCCTAAAGATCCATCTTTTTAAGCAGGCACTCCTGGCCTCTTAAGAGTCATCACGTGATCCTACCAGATCATTTATTGATGTTTAACTGAATGTTTTATTGATGGCTTCTCTGTTTTTACCGATGTATTTCTTTTTATTTTCGGTTTTAAATGTTGTAGAGACATTTTTCTTCTTTAAATCATCTTACCGTGTTTTATGTTAGCCGCTTAAAGATTTTACATACTTTTAAAATATATATATATATTAGATTTTCCATAATTATAACAAACATCACATAACGGAATAACACACAAAAACAAAAAGAAAAATACATCAAGAAATAAACAAAAATAAACAATGAAAACAAATTAATTATTTAAAAGTCCAACCATATAAACATCTTAATTGACTTCCTCCAGTCCCTCCCTTCCTTTTCCTTTTAATTGAATGTAACAGCTTTCCAATATCATTATTAAACTAAAATATCTCCAATTATAAGTTTTTCACTTTTCTTAGTGTTCTAAATCCCATTTATTTGATTATATCCTAATTTAATCCTAGGCCTGTTTGTTACTTTCAAGTAGTTTCTAATTTTTTATATTGCACTATTTGTTCAAGTAGTCCTTAAATTTCCTCCAATCTTCTTGAAATTCCTCTTCTTTCTGGTTGCGGATTCTTCCAGTCAGGTCAGCCAGCTCCAAAAAGTCCATCATTTTCATCTGCTATAAAGATTTTACATACTAAGTTGTTTATAAACATTATTGATGAGGATGATCATGGAACTCTCCTGCAGAATAAATTCAACCCACAGACACCTTTTCTTTCCCCCCTTCTCTATTCAAGTAGGTGTTTGGAAGCAGCAGCTAGGCATAACTCGAAGGGCTGTTGCTGGGCTATTTTATGCTTTCTGGGTTGTTTGCAATTTTAGGGTGCTTAACTGAACTCCTAATTTTTGGCGTTGTGTTTTATTTTGCTGTTCTCACTGACTTGCCTGAGTCAGTTTCAAGGCTCCTTGAGGCCTTGTGGCAGGAGGGGACAGGGCAGGATCTTCCGAAGGGACCCTCTGTAGCAGTACTCTTGTCTCTCTTCTGATCCCCAGTATCCCACGGGGATGAGGTCTCACGTGCTCCTCTTCTTCAGCCGCTTGCTGGGACAAATGCAATGCCCTCTTCTGCATTACCTGAACGTGTACAGGCCTGTCCAGGTGAGTGCCTTTCTGCTGAGCCAGCCAGGGTTCGTCTGAGTTGCCCGTGCCAAAGAAGGCAATTTCTGGCACTCCCCTCTCCGTCAAATCTGGCGAAAGTTCCAATTAGCATTGTACTCCGTGCTGACAAAGAAAAATCAAATTCTGTGCCAAGGCAACTCAAGTTCTGCTACAAGAGCAGGATTCCATTTTCGAAAACAAAGCAGACTTGCATGTTTTCTCTTGGTTCGCGTGATTCTGAGCCCTGGGCTCAAAACTCTTTTGGTTACAGTAAGATTGCATCTTATGTGTGGGTTTGATGTATAAAAACTCTTTTTGCAGTGGGTTTTCCCTGCACAGAAAAAGTTATTAATCTCTCCAACTTGCTTGCATTTAACTTGCAGGATTTCAGCCAGCGGCCTTCAACCACGTATGGTTGAAATTGAGCATCTTAAATGTGTGTAAGATGCGATTGTAAAAGGTAAAGGGACCCCTGACCATCAGGTCCAGTCGTGGCCGACTCTGGGGTTGCGGCGCTCATCTCGCTTTATTGGCCAAGGGAGCCGACGTACAGCTTCCGGGTCATGTGGCCAGCATGACTAAGCCGCTTTCTGGCGAACCAGAGCAGCGCACGGAAACGCCGTTTACCTTCCCGCCTGAGTGGTACCTATTTATCTACTTGCACTTTGACGTGCTTTCGAACTCCTAGGTTGGCAGGAGCAGGGACTGAGCAACGGGAGCTCACCCCGTGGTGAGGATTAGAACTGCCGACCTTCTAGGCTCTGTGGTTTAACCCACAGCGCCACCCACATCCTACAAGATGCGATTGTACTGTATTCTTAAAGCATCTTTCTACCCATTTGCTCCTTGGAGCCACTGCTACCCTCACCCACCCACCCGCTGTCCTTCTACAGAAACTCCTCCACCTTGGGAACGACGCGTTAGGCTCTGAGCCTGAGAAGGAAATGATGCAGCTTGTTGCTGCCCTGTGTACCAAGATCAAACAGGATCCGGCCCTGCTGCCCTACGTCCTAGAGGTGAGGGACTCTTGCATCTGCTTGCATCCAGGTGCCAGTACATCTTTTAACAGTCTGGGACAGACTGCAGAGTGCTCTGTTTTTGCAAGGTCTGTATGTGCGTGGATGACCTTTAAAGCCCTAAACGGCCTTGGTCCAGTATATCTGAAGGAACATCTCCACCCCCATTGTTCTACCCGGACACTGAGGTCCAGCTCCAAAGGCCTTCTGACGGTTCCCTCCCTGCGAGAAGTCAGGTTACAGGGAACCAGGCAGAGGGTCTTCTCAGTAGTGGCACCTGCCCTGTGGAACGCCCTCCCACCAGATGTCAAAGAGAAAAACAACTACCAGACTTTTAGAAGACATCTGAAGGCAGCCCTGTTTAGGGAAGCTTTTAATGTTTGATGTATTACGGTATTTTAATATTTTTTGGGAAGCCACCCAGAGTGGCTGGGGAAGCCCAGCCAGATGGGCAGGGTATAAATAAATTATTATTAATTATTATTATTATTACAGAAATACACATACCTGATCTTTTATTGCTTTATTTTCAAAAGTTATACAGCATTTACTCAACATAAATTATCTTAAGTCAGTGGTTCCCAAACTGTTCTCTCCTGGCCAGACCACTTAAAAATTGCTGAGAGTCTTGACAGACCACTTACCGTATTTTTCGCTCTATAGGACGCACCTTTTCCCCTCCAAAAATTAAGGGGAAATGTGTGTGCATCCTATGGAGCGAATGCACGCTCCTTGGCTTCAGCGATAGCAACGCGAAGCCTCTGAAGCACAGAGGGAGCGCTCCCCCCGCACTCCGGAGGCTTTGCGTTGCTTTTGCTGTAGCCGCCTGAAGCCCCCGGAGCGCAGCGGGACTTCCCGCTGCACTCCGAAGGCTTGCGGATAGCCGTCTGAAGCCTGGAGAGCGAGAGGGGTCGGTGCACACCGATCCCTCTTGCTCTCCAGGCTTCGCTTCGCTGGAGAGGCGCTGCACAGTTTTCCCTCTCTGCGCAGCGCCCCTTCAGTGAAGCGGGACGAGAAATGGAAGAGGCTCCGTTTCTCCTGCTGCTTCGCTAAAGGGGCGCTGAGCAGAGAGGGGGATAATTTTTTCCCCCCTGTTCTCCCCCTCCTATGGTCCGGTGCGTCCTATAGAGCGAAAAATACGGTAATTCTTTTCCTGCCTGTTGCCACAGTTGTTCTGTGTGTGTGTGTGTGTGTGTGTGTGTGTGTGTGAGAGAGAGAGAGAGAGAGAGAGAGAGAGAGAGAGAGAGAGAGAGAATGAATCCCCAGTGCTCCCAAACCATGCACACCAAGCAGACCTTTCATGCTGGGTCTGCAAATCAAGTAGTGTATGAATTGCATGAAATAGCTAACTCATTTCGTTTTAGGAATCAAGCGGTTTACTTATTATTTGAAGGGGCTCAGTGGGTGTTGCTTTCTGCAGTGGGTGCTCAGCTGCAAAGCTCAGGTTCATTCCAAGCGTGTTGATCAGGCATAGGCAAACTCTGCCCTCCAGATGTTTTTTGAGACTACAATTCCCATCAGCCCTGACCACTGGTCCTGTTAGCTAGGGGTGATGGGAGATGTAGTCCCAAAACATCTGAAGGGCTGAGTTTGCCTATGCCTGGTGTTGATTCTGGAGGAGCCACCTATGGGTTGGACCCAGCTGGGGGATTGTGTCTTTGCTTGATTTCCCACCTTAAGCCCAGCATGCCAAACAGGGATAATGTAGCCAGATTCTCCCCCCGTTTTCAAGGGCAAGAATGTGGCGAGTGGGCAGAAAGTGGATCCGGCCTTCCAGCCTCAGGGAGCAACAGCAGAGCCCGCCTTGGACCTTTCCCGGACCCTGCCCACCCCTGTAGAGCAGGACAGAAGACTGTGCCCAGAGGAAGCTTCCTGCAAGGTGCGGCTTGTGGAACCAGCCTCCTCTGCCCCAAACCTGGTGACCTCCCTCATCAGCTTGTGCAAGAGCAAGGTACAGGGCCGTGGGGTGGGGCGTAGGCTGCCTCTTGCTAGGGCAGGTGGAGAAGGTGAGACTTCATATCAAGGAGGGGCTTCCTGAGCGTTGTTTTCCCTCCCTTGCAGAAGAGGAAGGTTGCCCTCAAAGCTCAGGAGAACCTTCTACTGCTAACCAGCATCGACCATCAAGCAGCTGCCCTGGCTCTGGCGCGAGACAGCAGGCTTTGCCCCCTGGTGGCTGACCACCTCTGCACGCTGTGTGAGGCCATCCCAGCCACTGTCAACCCTGCCGATGTCACCACGCTTCAGCCGGTCAGCTGGAGGTAAAGATACCCCCAGAGTTTGGTTTGTTTTTTTAAAAAAGGTTTTATTGGTTTTCCAAAAATTTTAAACAAACAAACAAACATAAATCTTAACTGTACTTAATCCATTCTTCATAACATTTTTAGGTGACTTCCTCTAATCCCTCTGGCTGAGTTTCAGTATATATCTTTGTAACAGTTTTTCAAAACCAAATTTCTCATAAGATCAACTTAACCACTTAACGTCATTCTTTCTTTTCATTTTAACTTTAAACATTTTATTCTCTAACATCACATACCATATTTTTTGCTCTATGAGACTCACTTTTCCCCTCCTAAAAAGTAAGGGGAAATGTGTGTGCGTCTTATGGAGCGAGTGCAGGCTGCGCAGCTATTCTGAGATTCAGAATATTCTTTTTCTTGTTTTCCTCCTCCAAAAACTAGGTGCGTCTTGCGGTCTGCTGCGTCTTATAGAGCGAAAAATACGGTATTTAAATCCTAAGCCTATCTGGTATTTGCAAATTTCCCCAATTAAGTTATCTTAACGTATCTAACTAAATTTCATCCATTTGTTCTGGTACTCCTCCTCCTTCTGGTCGCGGACTCTTCCAGTCAGGTCGGCTAGCTCTGAAAAGTCCATCATCTTCATCTGCCATTCAAGATACCCCCAGAGTTTTGGGGCCACAAGACCTTGGTTTGGAGGTCTAGACCTTGGTCATCCTCCAGCAAGTGAAGTGGCCTAGCTGGTTTTGCGTGGCTTGTTCCCTGGGAGCCAAGGAGCCCCCATTGGGGCTGTTTAGGAGGAAGTCTTGCTTCTGAAGACCAGTTGCTAGACACCCCAGGAGGGGAGGGTGCTCTGATGCTCGGATCCTGCTTGCCCATTTCCCTTTTGGGAATCTGGTTGGCCGCTGGACTAGGTGGGCCATTGGCCTGATCCCACTGGGTTCTTCTTGACCTTCTTATGGGTGCAGGTTTCTCCCTCCCAGCCCACAAGTCTCCATAAATCCATACACCATTTTGTAAAAAAAACAACCAACCAACTTCCAAATGCAATGCTGCCAATTAATAATTACCGTATTTTTCGCTCCATAACACGCACCTGACCATAAGACACACCTAGTTTTTAGAGGAGGAAAACAAGAAAAATATTCTAAACGAAACAGTGGATATATGATTTTTGTGGTTCATGCTGTGGCCACAGACATGATATGTGATCTGACGGTGAGTTTGGGGTAGCCAAATGCAAAAATCCTGAGGATCCATGTGGATCTATGCTTTGTAACCACATTTTTGCGCCATTGCGGCCCCACAAACAGTGGATACGTGATTTATTTGGCGCAGGCTGTAGCCATGGACATGCTATGTGATCTGATGGTGAATTTGGGGTGACCCAACGCAAAAATCCTGAGGATCCATGTGCTTTTACCTCCTCCCTTCCAGGCAGCCTCCTTTATCACTAGAGTCCCTTATCTCCCTACCCAATCGCTTGCTGATCAGCTGCTCAGCGGCTTTGTTTCAACATCCCCTTCCCTCTTTCTAAAAAAAAAAAAAAAGCGCAATCTGTTTTTTTACCCCTGGGCAATTCAGCTCCAGGGACCACGCATTCGCTCCATAAAACCCACAGACATTTCCCCTTACTTTTTAGGAGGAAACAAGTGCGTCTTATGGAGCAAACGATACGGTACATTGAAAATATGACAACATGTTAAACGACATTTAATTGAGGACACAGAGTATTTGGCACCATTAAGACTCAAGCTTGTATTGAATCAGTACTAGATTCCCTATCAAGACTTGGACTGGGAGAGACACTGCCAGAGTCATTCTAGATGGTGCCAGGCCCCAGGGATGTTTCCTTTTCTTCCTCCAAACAATGCCTGGCACTGCTACTGAGTGGGGATAACAGCCCGCCCACCCCCACTATAGGTCTTGGGGTCCCAGTGCCCTCCTTTCAACATTAACTGTGCCTGCATGATATCTGGCACCGTGGGGAAGCATTCCCCCATTTACATGTACAGTGGTACATCGGGTTACATATGCTTCAGGTTACAGACGCTTCAGGTTACAGACTCTGCAAACCCAGAAATAGTGCTTCAGGTTAAGAACTTTGCTTCAGGTTAAGAACAGAAATCATGCTCCGGCGGCGCGGCAGCAGCGGGAGGCTCCATTAGCTAAAGTGGTGCTTCAGGTTAAGAACAGTTTCAGGTTAAGAATGGACCTCTGGAATGAATTAAGTACTTAACGCGAGGTACCACTGTATATTTCAATAACTTTTTGTTGATTTTTTTGTCACAAAAGTAATACAGAGACTTTCACATGGGCAAGGAGAGCCAGTATGGTGTAGTGGTTAAGAGCGGTAGTCACGTAATCTGGGGAACCAGGTTCGCTTCCCCGCTCCTCCACATGCAGCTGCTGGGTGACCTTGGGCCAGTCACACTTCTCTGAAGTCTCTCAGCCCCACTCACCTCAGAGTGTTTGTTGTAGGGGAGGAAGGGGAAGGAGAATGTTAGCCGCTTTGAGACTCCTTCGGGTAGTGATAAAGTGGGATATCAAATCCAAACTCTTCAAGGGAAATAACAGTACAATAGCATCTTATGCACAATTAACTTGCACAATTTCAACCTTGTGTGGTTTAAAGCTGGCTGGTTGAAATTGTGTAGATTAAATGCAGGCAAGGTGGAGAGCTTAAAATTCGTGGTTTTTTGCACTGGGTTCTCCCGGCGTTGGAAGAGCTTTCAAGTGCTCTGTCTTGCTTACCGGAATCTTTCAAGATCTTCAAAGCTCTCTGCCTTGCTAGGGGAGTAATTCCTGTTCGGTGCACCAGCTCTAGAAGATAAGGATTCTCATGTGGGGGCAGGTTTGAAGGGGTTAGTTCAGGTATACGTGTTTTTGCATATATCTGTGATCCCTGGAACTTAACCCCCACGCAGAATGCAATCGTACTTTAAAGCTGAAGAGCGTATGATTGAAAAACTGGTATACGCAGAGATACAGTGGTACATTGGTTCTCGAACTTAATCCGTTCCAGGAATCCATTCGACTCCCGAAACGGTTCGAAAACCAAGGCGCGGCTTCCAATTGGCCGTAGGAGCTTCCTGCACTCAATCGGAAGCTGCATAAGCCATGTCGGACTTTCGGCTTCCGAAAAGCGTTCACAAACCGGAATACTCACTTCCGGGTTTGCGGTATTCGGGAGCCAAGCCGTTCGGGAACCAAGGTACTACTGTAAAACTGACTTTCAGTGAATGTCAGGCAAAGTACACACCTCCCTCCCTATTCTGTGTGTCTATAACCCAAACCAGTCTGTTTTGAAGCTGTTAGACTTACCGTATTTTTCGCACCATAGGACGCACTTTTTCCCTCCTAAAAAGCAAGGGAAAATGTGTGTGCGTCCTATGGAGGGAATGCAGGGGGGGAGGCAGGCGGGAAAAGCCCGCAAGAGCCGCACACAAGCTCCGTGCGCTCTTGCGGGCTTTTCCACAGGAGGGAGAAGGGACTGACTGGCCAGGAGAAGCCACGGTCTCTTTAAAGGGGTTGCGCGGCTTCTGCGGGCTTTTGCGAGAGGTGAGGGAATTCCCCCACCTCCCAGGAAAGCCAGGAGAAGCCGTGCAGCCCTTTTAAAGTGCGCGTGGCTTCTGCCGGTTTTGCGGGAGGTGGGGGAATTTCCCCACCTCCTAGAAAAGCCAGCAGAAGCCGCGCAGCCCCTTTAAAGAGCGCAGGGCTTCTGCGGGCGGTGGGGGAATTCCCCCACCTCCCGCAAGAGCAGGAAGAAGGTCTGCGAGAATCGCACAGGCTGCCTGCAGCCTGTCCGCTGCTCCCAGAGCTGGTGGGGGGGTAATCATATTTTTTCCCTTGATTTCCCCCTCTGAAAACTAGGTGCGCCCTATGGTCAGCTGTGCCCTATGGTGTGAAAAAGACGGTATTTTGCCTCTCACTCTCAATCTGCCTGACGAGATGTTCGGACAGATCAGTGCTCCATAGATTGCTGAACTGTACCTCTCGCCCTTCCAGGCTTCAGGGCAGCTGCGTTGAGGAAAACGCCTTCCCAGGCCAGGCCAGCCTGGAGGCTTTCTTTGCCTGGCTCGATCTCTGTGATTGCCTAGTGAAAGAGGCGCACCCGGTAAGAGACCTCCTGCTGAGAACTCACTCTGAAACTCACCTACAGGTGGTACCTAACACCAAGGAAACTAGAGCTAATACGCCCAGGAACCTCACCAAAATGCTGGAGAGGGTGCACCTCCACAGGCACATACCTCCACATGTGGTGGGAGTGCTCCAAAATCCAACTATTCTGGACAATAGCCATACAGGAAATATGTAAAATAACTAAGCAGGTATTAGAAATCACCCCAGAACTGGCCCTACTAAACATATTCCAAGACAATAATGCCCACTCATATAACAAAGAACTCATAGCCCACCTACTCTCAGCAACCAGAAATGTCATAGCCAGACACTGGAGAGACCTGTCAGGAGTAAGCATGGTCCAATGGTACCAAATAGCATGGGAAACAGCCCTACTAGAAAAATTAACCGATAAACTGAAACTGACACGGGGACTAATAGAAGACGATGCCTTCCCCCCAATATGGCTCCCCTTTATCACATACACAGCCCAACAAGACGACAACAAGAATCCACCAACAGCATATGAATCAATATGGCTAACCTGATTCAAAAACACCCACCCACCCCACTCACACACAAAAACAAAGATCACCACAGCCAACCACAAATGAACAACCACACCCTAGGCCAACCCCAACTTCTCTCACCACCAAAGGAACACAAGTGAATAGCAAAGAGAACCTGCACAAACAACACTGACACAAAAACCCACACATACATTAAGCAAAACAGAAATATCGCCTCCCGACCCCACCCCCACCCACCATGGCCCCCTCCACCTCTTCTCCCCTTTTTTCTTCCTAATGTAACCTTAATGTCTCAACAAATGAAACTGACCTATGGAAAATGTAACTTGAAAAAAGAGGCATTGTGCATACCTTTGTAAACCAAGAAAACTTCAATAAAATATTTAAAAAGGAAGAGACCTCCTGCTGAAATCTCCACCCACATCCACGTTGTTAAGTCTTTGGAAGCTGCCTCAGGCTCTTTGCCCCTTTCCCTCCAAGTTGCAGAGAGCTTTCTGCGTTGTCACTTCTCCCTTGGCCTGCTAGCCGACTCGGGTTTCTGAATGAGGAGGAGCTGCGGAGATCACGATGAGTCATTGTGGTGTTTCACCCCACCAGGTTGTGGCAGGTGCCGTAAGTGAGACGGTGGCTCAGAGGTTCTTCCAGGGAGTCCTGCAGTCCCAGCTCCTGCAAATGTGAGTCCAAGCTTAACATGGAAAGAGGGGTGAGCACCAAGCCTTGTCCTGCTTGGGGGAACTCAGAGACCTGCCTAATAAGCCCATGGCCAAAGTCACACACACACCCCCATTCATCCCTGTCTTCCTTGGCAGGTCAGAACGCGGCATCCTTCTCTCGACAGCTGTCCTGACTGCCTTGGTAAGACACATCCGCTCTCCTGCGCTCCTCCAGGAATTGGTTGGGTTTGTGCTGGGAACCAAAGAAGAACCCGCAGTGGCCAAGGATTTAGGCCACCAGCCGCAACACCACCTCTGCTCCCAACTGATTGAGCGCTGCAACCACCTGTCTGACGAGGTGAGCTGAAATCCTGCTGGAAAAGTTCCACCTGAGCAGGATTCCTGCAAGCGTCAGTGGGGAGAAAGATGCAGCACGCAGCGGTGGCTCAGTGCTTGGGTCAGGTTGCCCTTCGGGGGCAACAGCTTGCTGGACCTCAGGCTGTTCAGGACTTCATCTTGATAAGACAGAGGTCTTCAAGCCTTTGAAGGCCAAGCATCAGCGCTTCCTTGTGGGAAGCAATCAAAAGCCTCAGAGCATGTGCAGAGGACTTTTTCTGAGTCACAAAAACTGCCGTGCTCCCAGGAGTTTCAGAGCGAGGTTGGGGATTATGGGTTTTGTTGGGCTTGAGGTCTTCTCCCCACTTGTTGGGAACTTACCCCTGGGGCGATAGTGATGACCAAAGACCACAGCAGGCCAAGGAGATCCCAGCATGGGGGACGGTTTTCCAGCCCTCCCCCTGCCCCCCGAACCTTCCCTTGCAAAATGGAAACTCTCATGGTGCCTTTGAGGCTTAGTGAACCCCAGGGAAGGAATCAGGCTCAGCTCTTTAGGAGGAAATGAAGCCTTCAGCAGTAGCTGAGGCTTCCGCAGGATAACAATGAGCTCTGCGGTTGAATCTCTACTCTACATGGGACTGCCCTTGAGACTGACCCAGAAACTCCAGCGGGTGCAGAATGCCGCGGCGAGACTCATTAGGGGGTCCTTGCCGTGGGATCACATTCACCCAGTGCTATACTAGCTGCACTGGCTCCCGGTGGAGTACAGGATCAGGTTTAAGGTGCTGGTTTTTACCTTTAAAGCCCTATACGGCCTAGGACCCTTGTACCTACGGGACCGCCTCTCCTGGTATGTCCCACAGAGGCCACAGGGAGGTTAGGCTGGCCTCAACCAGAGCCAGGGCTTTTTTGGCCGTGGCCCCGATCTGGTGGAACGCTCTGTCACAAGAGACTAGGGCCCTGCGGGACTTGACATCTTTCTGCAGGGCCTGCAAGACAGAGCTGTTCCACCAGGCCTTTGGCCAAGGCACAGTCTAACCCCCTTCTTTGGTAATCCTCACAGAACTCTAGCCCAATGGTTGCCATTAATTAGATTTTGAATTGATTTTAAATTGAATTGATTTCAGAATGCTATGTTACTTTTATTGTTGTTAGCCACTCTGAGCCCGGCTTTGGCTGGGGAAAGCTGGATATAAATAAAAACAACTTCTTCTTGATATTGATATTGATATTGATATTGATATTGATATTAATATTAATATTATTTTCTGCCAGGCCCCTTAGTAGTGTCAGAAAAGGAACACCAAAATGATCAAGGGGAAGGAGCGACTCTCTTCTGTAGAGAGTTGCTCTTCTGCTTGGATCCTATTGCCAGTTTCCCATTGGGGCATCTGGTTGGCCACTGTGAGAACAGGATGCTGGACTAGATGGGCCATTGGCCTGATCCGGCAGCCTCGTCCTATGTTCATGGCTTGATCAAGATGGGAAATGACAGTCTGCAACCCCAAAACCCAGCAACTTGGTGCCCTTGTCCCTCAATAGCTGCTCTTGCTTGTCTTGCTACCAACTGACCTTCCCTCCAGGCTGCCTGAAGTGAGAGCTTCTCTCCCAGAAGGGAGGCTTCCCATGGCCAACCCCTGACTTCCATCTCCCTATACCTTTTTCCAGGTGGCAGGAGGTGGTGGAACTCAGCAGCTTCCAGTGCTGGGAGCAGGGCCTCCTTGCGGGCTTTCCTGACTCCTTGCCCTTCTTCCCTCTTCCCCTCCAGATCAGTATGGCCACCCTAAGGCTGTTTGAGGAGCTGCTGTGGCTTCCGGATCAACGTGTCATGCAGCGCCTGGTCCTGGACCACCTGGAGGAGCGCAGCTACCTCCTGAGAAGCCCACCTGGACAGGAGGAGTCCCTTGCTCGTGAGCAGGAGCCCTGCGAGGATGGGTTGTAAGTGAGAGTGGGAGAGGAAAGTTGGGGGACGGGGTCCTCGTCCAGGCCAGCCACTCAATGCTTCTGTTCTCTGTCCCTGTAGAGAACTGGAGGAGGATCCCTACTTCATAGACGGGTTCCCAGGCACCAGCTTCCAGGTCTCTACCAAGCCGGGCGTCCCTGCCCCAAAGCAGCAAGCCCAGCCGGAGGATGTGAAGGAGGTGGTCAGCAGGTATGAAGGCAGGGCAGGGAGACCGGCTCACAATACATGAACAGCTTAACTGAACTCACAAGGCAGGCCTTCGCCAGACTCCTCCACCCCACCCCAGCCAGGCCCAAGCATTTCAGACATGCTAGATAACTCTGTGGGTCTCTCCCCCCAACTCTACAGTTCTATGGTTCTTATTTCCATGAGGGCCAGCCAGGTTTGGCTGTCCTGACCACTGCTGATGGGAGTTGTAGTAGGCACAAGGTAGACAGGGGCTGCCATCAAGGGAGCTATGTGGCTTGGCCATTTTACAGGATTTTTTTAAATGGCTGAGCATTTTGGTTGGAGCTTGTATGATATATTAGGCAAACAACTTGGCTTTCTGCATCCAGCTTGGTTTTCAACCCTGCCTGGATTATATCTCTGCAATGTATATATATATATACAGTGGTACCTCGGGTTAAGTACTTAATTCATTCCAGAGGTCCGTTCTTAACCTGAAACTGTTCTTAACCTGAAGCACCACTTTAGCTAATGGGGCCTCCTGCTGCTGCCGCCACGCCGCCAGAGCCCGATTTCTATTCTCATCCTGAAGCATTCTTAACCCGAGATACTATATATGAGTGAGTGGAGTCTGTAACCTGAAGCGTATGTAACCCGAGGTACCACTGTATATATATGGGTTATCTGGTCCAAACCCCTGCAGGAATCACAGCTAAATAATCCCTGACACCTGGTCATCCAACCTCTGCTTAAAATCCCCAAGAGAAGGAAAGGGAACTGCCTAAACACCTGCTGCCATGTTAAGGTTCTTCCTAATGCTGACCTCTTCCTAATGCTGACCCTCACACCTGGGTCCTGGGTTTCAGAGGCTTCTTTCCCCCCCATCATTGCCATCCCACTTCCTTCTTTCTCAGCTTCCTCTGTCTGGTTCCCAGCGAAGCAAAGACCTCTGCCTACCTGGAAGAGGCCGGGTATGACACCTATGTCCACGATGCCAGTGTGCTGGTGAGTCCCTTGTCTCCCTGCCTACCTGATCTCTGCTTATGTGTGATTCCTGGCGTTGTTCCCTGCTCCTGCGATTCACAGCAATTGAGTTAATTCTCCTTTATTGTCTCAGCTGGGCCCTGCAGGAGCCTCTCCTTAGCCCCTTCCCCTGCCCACCCTCTTCCATCCATCCCCTCCTCTTCTGTCAGTTCCAGGAATGTTGTACCAAGGCGTCTCGCTGGCACTGGCCGAAGGCCCCTCGGCCCCTGGAGACCTGCTCTGCCAGCACCGGCTTCTACGAGGGCCGTTTCTTGGAAGTGCTCTTTGAACGGCTGATGCGCATCCTGGACCAGGTAAGGATGGGAAAGGGATCCTTGCTGGGAGTGGGCAGCATCGCGAAGACCCTGGAGCCTGGTGTTTCTGTGGCCTAGAAGCGGCAGGGAGCGACAAGTTTCAGGGCCTGCTTCCTTCTCTAGGATGGAACACTTAAGATTCTCCACCAGACTGCCTCAGCGGGGGAGCTGGAAAGCTGGGCTCTGCTGTGAGAGGCCAGCTCCATTTGGCCTCCTCTCCCCTCACCTGTCACCTGGGGGCAGCCATTCCATCAGGCGGTCTCAGGGGAAGAGAAAGTGGGAGCAGCAGGGCTCATTGCATCAGCTGTGCTGGAGGCCCAGCTCCTTCAGCCGCCTCCTACCCCTGAACTGGGCCACCTGGTCAACTATTTAGAAATCTCTGCCTGAGTTTTTGTTTTCCTCATCCCTCCCTTTCCTTTTCCCCTTGTGTGTTGTGTCTTGTCTCGTAAGCCACTCCAGGAGCCTCTGGCTGATGAGGAGCATACTCAAATGCTCTAAATAAATACAGTGGTACCTCGGGTTACATACGCTTCAGGTTACATACGCTTCAGGTTACAGACTCTGCTAACCCAGAAATAGTACCTCGGGTTAAGAACTTTGCTTCAGGATGAGAACAGAAATCGTGCTCCGGTGGCGTGGTAGCAGCAGGAGGCCCCATTAGCTAAAGCGGTGCTTCAGTTTAAGAACAGTTTCAGGTTAAGAACGGACCTCTGGAACGAATTAAGTACTTAACCCCAGGTACCACTGTACATAAGAGGGATGGGGAAGTGAATGATGATCAAGTGAGCTGTGCATAAGCAAGCTGCTGGCTAGCTCTGTGGAGGCTCCTTTTATTGGCACAATATGCAAAAACCAGTCAGATTTTGGACTGTGACCTTTACACATCTTCCAATCCTGAGATCATGGGGTGGTACAAAGTTATTTTGGCACCTGTTTCCACCGCGTCATTTTCCCCTGGCACAGTGTATGATGAAGGAGACAAAGATCACAGACAGGGCATGGCAGACCACTAAGAAAGCAAAAGGTTAGATAGGTGGCATGATGTTCAGACAGCTGAGGCTGCCTGTGGGCGGAAGTGTGCTTCACACCCAGCGATCATCCCTACAGGGAAGGCCTTGAAATGCCACCTTGCAGCTGGGGCTCATTCCATAGCATAACAAAAAGGTCTTGGTTGCAGAGAGCAAGTGCAGAATGTCGTGGGAGGGGGGAATCGCTTCTCTCCTGCTCTCTTCCCTCCCCCTCCGGTGACCCTCTATGCCTGGCTGTTTGTGCAGGCTGTGAATGGCGCCCCACAGTTGAGTCCTCTGCCCCTCTTCTTATTCCTCCCTTGCAGCCCTACGCAGTGAACCTGCAGGTGACGTCGGTGCTTTCCCGCCTGGCTCTCTTTCCCCACCCTCACCTCCACGAGTACCTCCTGGATCCCTACTTGCCTCTGGCCCCCGGCTGCAGGACCCTCTTTTCCGTCCTGATCAGGGTAATGTCTAGTCTTGGCAAGGCAGGCGGGGTGGGTGGGGAGAAATGGGGAATGCTGCCTGGGGAAGAAGGTGCCTTTTGGGGTGTCCTGTGCCTCTAAGCTAAGGGGATCCCTGTCGTCCCTCCCCCCAGCGCCTCCTCTCCACCTGACTTTGAGGCCTGACTCACAAGCCGCCTCGCTGGTCTCTCCTCCTTCCAGGTGATTGGAGACCTAATGCAAAGGATCCACCGGATACCAAACTTCCCCACCAACTTGCTGCTGGTCCGGAGGGGGCTGATGGGGCTGGTCCCTGCTGAAGAACAACAGTGAGTGTTGGGGGGACACGACACACAGGTTGAAAGGGCTGGTGCCGACCTCCAGTTTGGAGAAAAGGAAAGGTAAAGAAGAGGCTGCATGAGATGAGGGAACCCTAAAATGATAGACAGCATGCAGCAAGTGAATAGAGAAAAATGAAGCTGAATGGTGGAAGATTCAGGACAGATAAAAAGAAAGGACTTCTTTGCGCAGCGCAGAGTTAAACCATGGAACTCCCTTCCACAGGAGGCAGCGGTAGCCACCAACTTGGTGGACTTAGAAGAGGATTAGACAAAGTCAAGAAGGAGGAGAGGGTTGTTGATGGCTGCTAGCCAGAATGACTCTGCTCTGCCTCCACAGTTTAAGGCAGCAATGCATGTGAACACCAGTTGCTGGAAACCACAGGAGGGGAGAGAGGGCTCTCGTGCTTGAATCTTGGCTTGCAGGTTTCCCACAATGGGCATCTGGTTGGCCACTGTAAGAACAGGACGCTGGACTAGATGAGCCCCCTTTGGCCTGATCCAGCAGGGCCATCTTATATTCAGGCACATCCCAAACTCTAAGGCATGGTGTGTGGGGATGACCAGACCTGTCATTTTCATATTCATCTATTCCTTTCACAGTCTGATTAATAATAATAATAATAATAATAATAATAATAATAATAATAATAATAATTTATTATTTATACCCTGCCCATCTGGCTGGGTTTCCCCAGCCACTCTGGGCAGCTTCCAACAAAATATTAAAACACAATAGTCCATCAGACATTAAAAGCTTCCCTAAACAGGGCTGCCTTCAGATGTCTTCTAAAAGTCTGGTAGTTATTTTTCTCTTTGACATCTGGTGGGAGGGCGTTCCACAGGGCAGGTGCCACTACCGAGAAGGCCCTCTGCCTGGTTCCCTGTAACTTGGCTTCTCGCAGCGAGGGAACCGCCAGAAGGCCCTCAGCGCTGGATCAGACGGAGCTGCACAGACCATAGAATCAGAGACTTGTAGAGTTGGAAGGGACCCCAAGAGTCATCTAGTCCTTCCCCTTGGGAAGCAGGAATCACAGCTAAAGACTCCCTGACAAATGACTATCTGCATGGAGGAAATGAGACTGACCTGTAAAGGAGGCAGTCTTTGGTTTAAGTCTCCCCTCCGGCAAGCTCCTGTCCTCCTGGACGTGACACTGTGGCCTCCTCTGCTAGGGTTGCAAAGGACTCAGATAGTGCATATATGATGAAGGTGTTTAGCAAATGTAAAGTGCTGTCGTTCTTGAGAAGCAGAAGTGGGGAGGAGAGCAATAGGAAATGAGGGCAAGGCCGCTTCCTCAGCCTCACATGCTGCTTCCTTACAGGATCGGCCATCGTACCCTCCTGGAGGGGGTGGTTGTCCTCGAAGAGTTCTGCAAGGAGCTGGCGGCCATCGTCTTCGTCAAGTCCATGCGCGAGGTCCCCGCCTGACGTTCCAAGGAGCGCGCTGCCCCTTTTGGACCCCACACTTCTCAAGGGATGGATGCACAGCTGGGGTCTGGCAAGGGCATTTGTGGCAACCCTAGAGGGCCCTTTGCAGCCTCGTGAGAACCGGGCCGCAGCCGTCGCTGGTTGCCTTCATGCGGGGAGAGCAGAGGCAGGCCCCCTGTGCTTGAAGGGCTGCCCAGGAGCCCCACGCCCAGTCCCTAGAGCAAAAGTCTCAGAAGTCAGGCTGCGACGAGGCGAGACCTAGCTCTCCCTGAGGTCGAGCGTGTGGTTCCTCAGCAAAGCCAGAAGTGCTCTGCCTTCTCCCTCAGAAGTCTCTCGCCTTGGCTCCAGTTGTGATTTCAGAGCATCATGGCTCCCTCCCTCCCTGCAGGAGCCTGGAGCCTGCATGTGGCACCTCAGGGCAGTCTGGTACAGAAGATACTAAAGGCTCCTCCTGGACTTTCTGGGTTTTTAATCTCTGGCTTGTTTTATTTAATGTTTGCCTCATGGGAAAGTGGGGCAGGCAGGGTGACCGAAAGCTGCTTTGTGAAAGGAAGAATCTTCCTACTATCCATGGCTGGGCGTTAGGGGTGATGTGGCCGCCTGCCTCTCTACAGGCTACAAAGGCCAGGACAAGAGGGGGAGACACCATTTGCTCCTAACCATGGCAGACGTTTTCTTCTTCTGCCCCTCTTGCTGGATTGATCTGTCCAGCCTCAACTCCTCAGGAAGAGCCCTCTCCCTTTCGTTTTTACTTTCTATTCTAACAGAGTTTCTGCTAGCCTTCCTCTCATCAGCTGCAACTTAACCCCTTCCCAAAGAGCCTCTTCTCAACGTTGATTCGCCAGATGGCGTTGGACTACAGCTCTCCGCATCCTTAGCTTGCAGGACCAGTTGTCAGGGACTATGGGAGTTGTAGTCCAATAGCATCTGGAGACCCAAGGTTGAGAGAGGCTGGGTGACAGGGTGGAAGAGGACCTGGGAGGCCAGGGTTCGAATCGCTACTCAGCCATCATGAAACTCACTGGGTGTGATCTTAGGGCAGTCACTGCCTCTCAAGGTTGTTGTGGTTGGAATTATATGAGAGAAGAACCACATGTGCCGCATTGAGCTCCTTGGAGGAAAAGGTGAGCTATTCCGTTTCAATACGCAATACGTAAATAAATGCCACCACCAGCAGCCCTGGCTGGGGCAGGCTCCACCCACCATGGCCAGGCACGGCGTCCAGTCCGTTGTGGGTCTAAAGACTCTTTTCAAGTGCAATACATGTGAGGAGGGAATCTGCCCCCCCTCTCCGTAAGCTGGGGCGCACTTTGGTGTCTCCACACTGCAGCTACAGATTCTCTGCTTCTACCCTGACGGGTTTCTTACTCGTGCCTTGAAATAAATAATCTGTGGTAAACATCCTGGCTTTGCTCACGCTCATGTTTAGGACCTGTGGGAAGTCACTGAGCCCCCTTTTCTCATTTACAAACAAAAAGAACACGCAGAAACAAACAGTAGAACACAGGGGGAAACTGGCCTTTTTGTTTTATTTTTACCAAGCCTGGCTGGATTCTACAAGGCTGCAAATCATCCATAAGGGTGGCAAGAGGTCTAAGCTCCTCCTGTCAAGGTCCTATTTCTTGCAGCTGTGGGGAGAACCCAGAAGCTGGGCATTTGGGGGCGGCATGCACAGGCATTGCCATGCTCCTGGTGTGGAAAGGTGGAAGAATCACAGCTGTGAGCTGCCACTCTGGAGCAAGAAAAGGTTCTCCTGGCCGGTTCCAGAGTTCAGGCGCCATTATGCCCTCAGCTGTTGCGTCGTTTCCTGCAAAGGCACAATGCAAGGTGTCCTCTGTGGCACCACAGACTCCCAACGTCCCTCATTCCAGCAAACCGAGCATTTTTGGCCCAGCTGAGGCTCCTCCAGGGATCCTTGCCTGGCCCAAGTCACCAAAGTACACACCTGGGGCCATCCTGTATCTCCACAGGGGGGTGGTTCAGCTGTGAATGGGGACAAAGGACTCTTCATCAAGCCTCTGCAGGATCCGGCTCCGCAGGGCCTCATCCTCCACCTTCCGCCAGAGGAAGGCTCCACTCTGCAACGCCGGGGGCGCTTCATCCAGCCACCGTCCCTTGTCGCCTACAGCCGCCATGATGTTGAAACAGATCCCATCGCTCTGTCCAGGTTCCTTCCCAAGATGCTGGACCCCAAGCAGGCCTTGGATGCGGACGGGCACCTGGGGGTGTGGCAGGGAGTCCTGGAGTAGGCGCTGGATGGCCCCCAGGAGCCTGTGGCCCAGCTGTGAGGGAGCCAGGCCGCTTGTGGCCAGAGGAAGGCCCGGAGCCCCCGCTGTCCCCTGAAGCACCCACAAGTCGCCACTGCTGCCAACGCAGACAACCAGCAGGCGTTGGCAGATGAAGGCGCAAGGCAGCTCCACGGGCAGCGTTCGCGGGTGGGCCGGGCTGGCTTGGTACCGCAGAGCCAGCTCTATCAAGGGCAAGATGTCCCGGGAACGCAGAGGCAGGGAGGGCGTCTCCCTGTTCCACCACTGGGCCTGCAGGGATTCTGCGTCAGCTTCCTGAAGGGTCTTCAAGGCACCACCTGGAAGGGAGAAGATGCCTGGGGTTAGGTAGGAGTCGAGACAATTGTGCCATGTGTGTGCACCCACAAGGATGGATTTTCTTGGCTATATGCCAACCCGATCCAGGGTTCACTTTCCTTGGAATGCTCAGTGGAGACTGGTGTTTTTAGGATACATGTGAAGGCCATTACCTTGCAGAGAAACTTGTTTAGCAACCTCCTCTAATTAGACTGTAGCCCTCATTGGGTCCAAGACCCCAAGAATCAGAAGGGACTCATCCAGTCTGACCCCCACCCCCACTCCAAACACACTCCAGGTGTTCAGAAGTGGCCTTGGAACACAGCCACACCGGGACACCCTACTTCTTGCCCAGTTTAATGCTTTGTCCTTCACTGGGGAAAGGAAAAACACGGAGCCCCAGCTTTGAGAAGAGATTTGTATTTGCAAAGGCACTGTTAGGGCCCGGCACTTTTGCCCTGGGTCCCAGATCTCCTGCCATCTCCTGGGTCCCTTCTTAATAAGACTTACAGGGCTGGTGAAAATGCTGAAAGGCCCAAGGCCAGCGAGAACTCAGGCCAGTGGTTTCCACAGTGGGTGGTAATACCCCTTGGGGGGGAGGCGACAGGATTACCTGGGAGGATGCTAAGAGGCAATGGGGGGGGCGAGGGGGGCTGGAGGTGGGTCCCTCTGAGGCCACTGATGGCTTATTTAGGATTGACCAGGCTGGCACCTCAAGTGAAACATCTTCCTTACTTCGTATTTACTGCTCTTACTGCTTTCAAAGCTATTTTCTTTGGTTACATTTGTTCGTCTTTATGTTTCTAAATTATCACAAGTCGCCAGATAGCCAATTATTGCTAACAGCTATTAAATTTTCTTATAGTTACAGTACATCTGTGAAGCTTTGTGTATGTTTGGGAAGTACATAAATGCAGACATTTCATACTATAAATTTCCTTCATCTGTATGTTTTTGTTAGTAAGAATGTATAAAATACTTTTCATGCAAAATTCTTCGCTGTATATATTTTTAAGCTGCAATGTTGGATCAGAGCATGTGTTTATTTTTTTGAATAAATGTTTAACTAATTCTTACTGTTCTGAATTTTTTTGTATTCTCTTGCTTAGTGGGTGGTGCAAACTGCTGTTCTGGAGAATGCTTTCTATGGGATAGTACTGAAGAAGTTTTGGAAGCACTGCGACACAGATGGGCATCTCTGCATGCAAATCAACTTTTTGCTGGGTCTAGGAAGGCCCAGCAAGCTTCCTGCATTCCTCTGCTGCTGTTGCAACCCCCAGCTGGCTCTGCATCGAAGCAGGGCACCTCTTGCCAAGGGGATAACCCCGACCTCCCAACCCGCAGCTCCAAACCCCCTTGAGATGCGCCCGGGCCAGCACCGGTGGGTCGGGCGAGGAAGACGAAGCGGATCCAGGCGGGGCCCCTCTCCTCCACGGCCAGCAGGGTGAGGGGCTGGCACTGCAAGCCCGTCTCCTCTTGGACCTCCCTCCGCATGGCCTCCACGATGGTCTCCCGGGGCTCCATCCGCCCCGCCGGCAGGTACCACCGCCCGTGGCACTCCCGCTTGGCCTCCTGCATCATCAGCACTTCTCCCTGTTGGGCGAGGGGGCGAGGAAAGATATATAGACACATATACATTGTGGGAGGGGGGCTGTCCGGCCACCTGGACTCCGCCGCTCCCTGCCGGACCCCCGCCTCCGTGCGAGCGGGCTTGTGGATGCTGCAAAGCAATCTGGAAAGGATGCTTTGCAGCGTTGCTTGGCCTGGCGCGCCGTCGAGGGGCCAAGGCAAGCCAGCCGCGTCCAGCCTGGGGGTCCTGGGCAAGCGGGCAGCGCTGGGCAAAGAAAGGGAGAGAGAGGGGAGCGCCTCCCGCCACCCCCGAGAACAGCCGCAGCGTCAGTTTCTCCTCCCGTCCCGCAGCCGCACCTCCTCGTTGAGCAGGACGGCCAGGACGATGTAGCAGGTGTTCCTCCGCAGGCGCGCCGGCTCCAGATCGCGGCCCTGCGGCGGCGGCGGCGCCACCACCGGCCAGCCCCCGCCGCCCAGCACCGCCGCCACCTCCTCGTCCTCCGCCGCCGCCCCAAGCCCAGCCGCCAGCGAGGACATCCTCGCCAGGGGCGCGGAAGACGCGGGGACGGGGCGGGCGCGCGGAACTCTGCACGCGCTCAGGGGCTCGCTCGCTCGCGCCTGCTCCCGGGGCATGGGAGGCGGGGTGGAAGGAAGGCAGGCAGGAAGGAAGGAAGGAAGGAGAGCGGCTGCTCGGGCCGTTGAGGGGCGAGGCGATGGGGAAGGAGACGCCTCTCCCGCGCCAGCTGGCTGCTGCGCTCGCTTTCTGTTGGACAGGGACAGCGTCAATCGCCCGATGACATTGTGACGCGCAAGGTAGTCAGACGTTCAAAAAACAACAACACTGCTTCGCTCAGCTGGTCATCTCAGAGGAATCGAACATCAGAGGAGCCTGCAGGATCAGAGCAGCACCCTGATCTCACAGTGGCCAAACCTGCAAGAGCCCTCTTCCCTCCTGCGGTTTCCAGCAATTGACATTCAGAAGCATTTGCTGCCCATGAGCGAGGAGGCAGAGGATAGCCATCAGGGCTAGCAAGCCCTCGATACCCTCTCTTCCTCAAGGAATTTGTCTAATCTGCCGCACTTCATTTTATCCGTCATGAATCTTCCAACATTCAACTTCACTGGATGTCCAGGAGTTCCTAGTTTTCCTCCCTTATGAGAAAGGGAGAAAACATTTTCTCTACCAACTTTCTCCATGTCGTGCATTATTTCATAAATTTCTCTGTCACATCTCACTTGCCTTTTCTCTAAACACTCAAGTCCCAAGTGCCACTACCATTATGCACAGGGGAGTCTCCCAAGCCCCTGGATCATTTTGGCTGCCCTTTTCTGAACCTTTCCCAACTCTAGTGTCCTCTTTGAGGTGAGGCAACCAGAGCTGTACACATTATTGCAAGTACAGTCACACCTTAGATTTATTCAACAGCATTGTATCAGCAGCTTTGTTTTCATTTCCTTTGCTGATGATCCCTAGCACAGAACTTGTTTGTTTTTTTAGCCGCTTCACCATACACTGACTCATGCTGTCTACTATGACCCAAAGGTCTCATTCCTCGTGAGTCACTGCCAGTTCAGATCCCATGGTATATATGTGAAATTCAGATTTTTGGCCCCAACATGTATCACTTTACACTTGCTTGCATTACCTTGCTTTTGCCAATATAGTACCCATTATGTTGGACAAGGTCTTTTTGAAGCTCTTCATCATCTCTTTTAATGACCCTAAATGACTTATCATCAGCAAACTTGCCCACCTCACTGCTCATTCCTAACACTAGATCATTTATGATTATGTTAAAAAGCACAGTTCCCAATACTGGCCCTTGGGGGACTCTACTTCCTGCATCTCTCCATTCAGAGAACTATCAATTTATTCCTTCTTCACTTCCTGCAAGCTAACTAATTCCTGAACCACAAGAGGTCCTCTCCTCTTACCCCATGACTGCTAAACTTACTATGGAGAATTTAGTAAAGGACTTTGTCCACGTACAGTATCTCAACCATCTAGACCTCTATCTAGATGGCCTGTTGACACTCTCTAAGAGCTCTAATAGGTTTGTGAAACTGGACTTGCCCCTGCAGAAGCCATGCTGGTTCTGTAGGGCTTGTTCTTCTTGTTCTTCTGCTTGATTATATTATGCTTAACGATACTTTCCACCAGTTTTCACAAGGACAGATGCTAAGCTAATTGACCTTTAATTTGCAGGATGGTCCCTGGATCCCTTTTTAAAACTGAGCATTACATTGGCTAATTTCCAGTCCTCAGACATGGAGGCTGATCTGATGGTGAAGATACAAATTTTTGTTAGTTCAGTAATTCCACAACTGACTTCTCTGAGAATTCCCTGGGGCTTCAGCCACCAGGTGCAAAGGAAAAACTCCAGTTGCACCAAAACACAGCCAGTTCAAAGGAAGGAAGGGCTGCTGGGGGTCTTTTGTGGGAAAGGACACCTTGGGAGGCTTGATAGTGCCTAAATTCAGGACCTGGCTGAGCTTGGACATTAACCCTTTCTCCCACAAAGGGCTAGCTCAGAGCAATAGCAGGGCTAGCTCAGAGCAATAGCAGCCCAAATACTCTAGACACTAAAAGCACCTTCCTTAGATTTCTGATTTTATGGAATGGCCACCCCAGCCCACTGTATACTGTCATATCTTAGGCTCTATAAAATGGCAACCTCCCCTGTAGGGGAGGGGCAGCTGATAGGTCTATGCAGCAGAGATAAAACAGTTAAGAGGAGAACGTGGAAGGTGAGTAGCATTAGACAGCCAATAAATGGCTCTTAGAAACTGCATGGCTACTGAGCAGGGCCTGACAACCCCATTTCGCGAACTCACCACCACAGGAGCCAGCGATGTGAGCACACTCCTCCCTTCAGTATTTCACTACTCCTACTCCATCAAGATGGGCAGGTAGGGAGCCCCTCCACCCTCCACCCCTACTTAAAAGGTCAATACTGGCCTGGAATGCTTCTTTCATTAGCTCTTAAGCTAATGTTCCCCTTCACACACACATTCTGCTTTTTAAGATGAGCAATATAAGGTCTAATAAAAATGCATTTATTTAATATACAAAACTTACAAATGCACTTAGGTCAAGGTCCTAGCTAGTGATAGTGTTCAAGTAGACATGCCAGTGTTTTCACCGGTGGTGGAGAGGGGGAACCTCAGCGGAATAAGAAACCTGAGATGTAAGCAGCTACAAGGAAAGTGGGGGGAGAGAGGCTGTTTTCTTCTTTGGTATCTCACCACTGCACCCCAATCCGAAGTGCAAATGCTGTAGAAGTGCACTAAGCTCAATCTGGGGCACCCATCTTCAAAGCAGCCAAGTGTCCAGACAAGAAAAATGGTACCCAGATTCTTGGAGTCTAATACTTCCCCCAACAAACAGCTCTTCCACCCCTGGCATTTAAAAAGGCAAGTCTGCTTATGGCACAGTATTCTTGTGTCAAAAAGGGCATTTGTAGTGAAAGGGAAAGAGAGAGATACCTCCCCTTCCTGTAGGCACATCATGTGGGCAGGATATCTGACAGGCAGCAAGTACAGAGAGGAAGGTGGCCACCAGTCATAATCAAGGCACCACTTTGAGACAAGGAGGGGAGGGTGCCCTGAGAGCCAGCTTGCAGTGTGGGTGGTAGCTGTACAGTACACAAGGCTTCACATTGCCAGGACGTGGTATGTTTCAAACCCATCTCCCTCCACAACCAAGCTGTGAAGCACTGCAGTCATCGCTGTCCCAAGCTGTTCCAAGTGCCAGCATTTGCAAACAAGGCTTCCCTGCGGACAAGCCTAACAGATCGGATCAGCCACCTTCTTCCTGGGGCGACTTCGCGGGACCCGAGCCGAGCCCTGCAGAGGAGGACAAAGTGTGAGTGTTCTGGCATGCAGACCCCAGCCTCGGATACAAGAGCTGAAAGGGTGGGGGCCGGGGTTGCAACCTCTCCCTTTGCCAGCACAAGCCAGGGCACTTCCCAGGCTGTGCCCACCACCCAAGGGTCTCACCTCTTTGACAGGCGACTTCTTCTTCACCATGCGGAGGCTCTGGGTCCTGGCCAGCGGCTTGGAAATCAAAGCCTTCCTGCTGTGGCCCCTTACGCCAGCAGAGAGCTCAGAGTCTGACCAGCACTCCTCTTCGTTGCTGTCAGAGCCCAGCTCTTGAGGAGATGCCCTGTGTCCTATGAAACAACCAAGAGTGGTAGGCAAGGAAGGCTGGAGTTTTTCTCATGCCTGTTTTAACACCAAACAACTTGCACTTTTAAATGTAGATACAGCTGCAACAGGAGCCCAGGAAGTTAGAGGGGGAGGGTCTTCTTTCCCCCTTGCAATTGCTGGTGATGCAGGGGGAGGGAAAGGAGCAAACTGGTACACCAGTTATTGTTGGATTGTCATCTGCCCCAGTCAACACAGCCAATGGTCAAACACCCTTCCCATGTGTTGTTCATGTGACAGAAACAGTGGCAAGCTCTCTGTCTACTCCCTCCCTGCCATGCATTCTATGACTGTCTTCCATGTCACTTCTTGCTCGCCTTTTCTCCAAACTAAAAAGTCACAAACATGGCAAGCTTTCCTTAGAGGGGAGTTGCTCCTCCACCCCCTTGATCATTGTGGATGCCAGCAGTTCCAAGCATTTTCTGGGCTTGCTCACCTATTGGCCTCCGGCGGAGCTCCTGTTCCTCCAGGTACAGGGGATCAGAGTAATGCACAGGAGCCGTGTCTGGGATGGAACGCAGGTCCTGCATGCTGAAGCTACGCAAATGCCCGGCCAGGGCCCCTTGACTCTGAACAAGGGGAGACAAAGGGAGGAATGAAGCAGAGAGCTTGTATGCAAACAAAAGTCCACGTTCAAAGGCAGCTCATTCCCCAATGACAAGAAAAGCTTTGCTTCCAAAAATCTTTCCTGGAGGTAATTTTTCTCCCACTATGGAGAAGAAACCAGCATGATATGGACACTGCTCCTTGCTCCAATTGTGCTTGGGGAAGATGAAAGGAATACATAGGGTTAAACAGAGCTGACAGACAAGAGGACTGAGCAGAGAGAATTGCCATGGTTAGTGATGTCACATGAGACAAGCTAACCCAGATATTTAGAATGATGACGTGTTTCTAGTTTACTGCTGGTTTTAATTTTTGGATGTTTTAATTGCTTTTACTGTTTTATTCTTTTTGTAAACCGCTTTGAGGTTTTCTGAAATTAAGCAGTATATACATTTTATGAAATAAATTTAATAAATAATGAGGAATGAGACAAAGAGGGGTGTCCTGTGCCAAGGGAGGGGGACACAACTGATAAATGACTCCCAAAAGCAGAATTCCCTCAAATCCCCTTTGGCAGGACCTTCTTAAAGAGTGTGCAGAATGCGAGGCAATCCACAGCTGCAGCCATACAGGGATATTTCTAAACATCCCCACCTCCACAAGCAGAGGTCTGTTTCAGAGGCATCCAGAGAAGGAACCAGCCCAAGCTGGGAAGCGTAATCCTGCTCAAAGGCCTAAGCATCTGCCTCGGGGCCACACTCCCAGTAAGAGCTGGGAGTAAGCCCAATTTTGTTCTACATTCATGTGGATTATTAAAATGAGGTCACCCTACCAGCTCCTTCCCACAGGTGGCAAAGCTTATTGCAGGCAGTATCTGGTCAACTGGGAAGGGCAACTGAGTCCAGAGAACTACCCAGATTCTGGCTGGTTACATCTCAGTCAGCTGGGGTGAGAGGTTTGCATAGCATGCTTCAACCACCCTCCATGGCCTGGCAATGCTGAGCTGGGAACTGGCAAGGCCACAGGGGGCTTTAGTGCAACAGACAAAGCCTCCAGGGCTGCTGCTTGTTGCCCAAGCTAGCCTGCCACCCCATCCCCTTCTTAGCCAATATGCAGAGGAAACGTGGTTACTTTTGCTGCAGCTTGGGCAGCAGCTGTGGCTGCAACATTGAGGCTCTTCTTCCCAAAGCTCAGGAGTGTCTCGTAGCCACGCTCCTGGGCTTGAAGGATGAGCTGATCAATTTCCTGCAGGGAAAGAGGAAGAGGAAGAGGAAGATTGCATGAAATGCACATGACTCTGGCAGAACTAAATAAACAATAGGCAAACCACATTGAAGGCTGGAACCTTTGGTGACCAAAACCTCCATGCATGTAGTAACTCCCACAGAGACGCTTCCAGAAATCCTTTGCTCATCCAGAACTGGACGGAAAAATGAAGGAGTGGCTCACCTGGTGCCAGACCCCTGAATGCCTCCCCCCTTCCCTGAAGCGGACAGTCTGTTCCAGGATTACTCTCACCTTTTCCTTGTGGGATAATGTGGGATGTACAAATTTGCGGTACAGCCAGCTAGCCCCCCTTGTGTATGGAGACAACAGCCAGATGACAAATCCCATTTTGATCTCATAGTAGAAGGGGAACCTGTTCAGAAGAAAACACAGTTGTGAGACCAGGGAGCGGGTGGGCTTTGGGATCTTTTCTGTTCAACAGCGGACATGTCTATGTAGTTCATTGAAACAAGGGGGTGGGGAGAGAGGGAGAGGGAGAACGGCAACTCACCAGGAAATGAAAGTATCTGCGAGGGTCTCTGTGGCCATGAAGAGGGCAAACACGATCCAATACATCATCCAGCGGACCTGCCAAGTCACCAGGAAGTGTTAGGTCCCTCCTAGTCAATGAGATGCAAATGCCCGGGGAAACCCTGCCCTGCTACGGAGAAACTGGTCTCCGGTGGCACCCAAATCTTCAGCTCTCGATGTGGAATTGCACCATGGACACACAGTACGTCAACAAAGGTAAAGAGACACCAGCCACAATATTGACTGTCCCCCATCTAACTTTGGTTTATTAATCATCATGACAAGTGTGTCTTCCAAGCCGCAAGTGTCTTTAATTTGGAGAGCCACAATCATGGTCCCCGGGCTGAGAAGAACATAGGGGCATATAAGAAGAGCCTGCTGGATCAGGCCAATGGCCCATCTTGTCCAGTGGCTGACCAGACGCCCCAGTGGAAAACCCCCAAGCAGGATTCGAGTGCAAGAGCCCTTTCCCCTCCTGCAGTTTCCAGCAACTGGTATTCAGAAGCATTGTGGCCTCCAACTGCAGAGGCAGAGCGTAGCCACCATGGCTAGTAGCCATTAATAGCCCACTTCTTGATGAAGTTGTCTAATCCAGTTTTGAAGACATCTACGTTGGTGGCCATCATTGCTTCCTGTGGGAGGGAGTTCCATAGTCTAACTTTGCGCTTGCATTAAGAAGTCCTTCCTTTTGTCTGTCCTGAATCTTTCAACATTTAGCTTCATTGGATGTCCACCAGTTCTAGAAGGCCCTGCCCCAGCCACCCACTGCACCTCAGGCAAGAAGAGGGACAGACAGCAAGACCCCTGAGGAGGAGCATCATGTGGGAGAAGACCACACAAAGGGAAGTCATTCAGTGCCACTTGTAGTTCCCAAATGTCCAAATGTAGTCCTCAGGGCAGCCCCACAAAAAGTGCATAGTGCTCAATGCCACAGCTGAGAACAAATGTCCCTGGCTCTGGAAAGCAGAGCACCTGGCTGCTTTAGCCAGGCACTGTGGGAAATACATTTGTTTTATTTCTGCAATAGCCCTGGGCACTGTGGCTACAGAAGAATCTGCCCACTCTTGAAGCCACTCATGAACACTCACAGTCCTGAGATGGCATCAACCCACAGCTTGACTCAACTGCAGTGGACCCTCGAGTTATGTACTGCTCTAGATACGTAACTTTTGGGTTGTGAACGCTGCAAACCCGGAAGTGTATACTTCCGGGTTTCACCATGCACGCATGTGCAGAAGCGCTCTGCGCACCACACGCATACGCAGAAGCGCTCTATCACGCCACATGTGTGCACAGAAGTGGCGCCTCCAATTACGGACTTTTCAGGTTAATTATGGACCCCCCAGAATGAATTTAATTCGTATCCGGAGAGTCCACTGTACTGTATTCAGAATCTGAGGGTTACTTCAGTCTTCTCCCCCCCCCCCTGCCCCCACACCACTTACATATTCCCGGATATTTTTCGTTTTCACAGCCTTGTAGGAAGCATAGGCAGGGTAGAGCATCCCAAGCACCAGCCTGTAACGGAAAGGGGGCGTCAGGAAAGCAGGCCAGCACCGGTACAATCCAGCTAGGATCCACAGGCACCACTGCATCGCATAGCGCTGCACCTTGGCCTTTGCGGCCTCCATGGCTGCCCCAGAGAATATGCTATTCCGACCCTGGGGCATGGCAAGAAGGGTGCAAGAGGCCTCCAAGCACCAGGCAGGCAGCCGACTGCACTGAGCAGCTCAGGCACTCTCAAGGATTATTTCTGGGGCCTTCTCCCTCCTACACACATGCCTTGGGTTGCTCAATGAGAGGTGGGACCGGCTCAACAAGCTCCTCAGCCAGGCCTTCCTTGGCTGCTGGGTGTAAACAAAAGGGCAGTTGGAGACATAAACCTCAAGCCCCTCCAGGAGCCTCCAAGACAGGAAGCCCAGCTCAGTCCCCCATGAAATCTAAGGATCTCCCCAGCCCCTGACTCAAAACTGCAGGAATGTTGTGTAGAGCATTCCACCATCTTGCTGGCACCATAACATATATGGAAACAGGGAATATTTGATCAGGGTTACCATAGCTCAGTAGAAGAGTACCTGGTTGTGCACAGAAGGGACTAGGTTCATTCTCCAGCATTTGCAGGGTAGTTTGGGAAAGATCTTTCTCTAAGATGCTGAAGATCCCCTGCCAGGCAATTCTGAACAAGATGGACCAATGGTCCAACTCAGTATAAGGCAACAGCATTTCTGAGGAAGGAGCTCTACACAACCAATCAACCATTGTAGAGGGTTGGGTTAGATGACCCTGGCGGTCCCTTCCAACTCTACAATTCTATGATTCTGAATCGATGGGATGCTTCTGGAACTATTGATGGCATGCCTGAAAAGATTCAGTTCCCCAGTCTGGAGCCCTTGAAATGTTCTGGATCACAGCTCTCATCGGCTCCCCCTGCTGTGCTCCCACTCTATGGGCCACGCTGGCTGAATCTGATGAAAAGACATCTGGAAGGCACCAGGTTCAAGAAGCATACAATAGCAAAGACTGAAAGAAACTGAGGGCCATTAGTCTGCAGTTAAGCAAAACTGAGGCAGGTTATATTTAAGAAAAATAGCGGCAGGGAGGCTGAACAATTGTTTACTGAGAAAGATGAGCAAGCAATATCTTGAAACTACAAGGGTGAAGATTTAGAACTTTATAAAAAAAAATTAAAAAATTGTCCAGTAGCACCTTAGAGACCAACTAAGTTTGGTCTTGGTATGAGCTTTCATGTGCATGCCGACAATAATAATAATAATAATAATAATTTTATATTTCTACTGCGTCAGACCAACACAGCTACCTACCAGGATTTAGAACTTGCAAGATTTAAGCTGTAATGTTTATGGTGCATCTGAGTTTCTCTGCATCAGAGAAGCCCAGCATTATGTGGCTCCTTCCACACTAGCATGACTCCTCTCTTAAGGATGCAAAGCTGGGGGTCATAGACTTAGAGGAATTGGGTCATCTAATCCAGCCTCCTGGTGCTGACTCAATTCAGAACCACTATGTGCAGCTTGTGAGACACCAGAAGAAAACCCGACTACCACAGGAGTCAAGTGCAAAATGGCCCTTAGCATTTTGCCAGTTGTGCAACCAGGGAGGAGAGGGCATGTCTTGTCATGCCTTGCATTCAGCACTCAAAGAGCATAATATGGCTTGTCATGTCTTGCATTCAGGACTCAAAGAGCATAATATAACCTTTGGCTCCTTTGAGAAAAGACCAAGTTTATCGGTGGAGCTGAAGGAACATTGCAAGTTTCAAGAAACCAGCATCAAGTTTTAGGTGCCCAGAGGGCCCCCAACCACTCTGTCAAACCGGAGGATTATAAAGGAAATAAAAATTAAAGGGGAAAAGGTCTCTATTGCTAAAGAAAGGGAAAATGCTCCATTGTCTCTGTTCTTTCCACAGATCTGCAACTGAATGGCATCCATGCCCTTGGCACAGCACCCGACTCCCACACTGCCTACAGCCCTGACTCAATTGCATGAGAGTTATTCATGCCAAGCCTCCAGAACACACTTCCTCAATGGGCACCCTTGTTACACATACACTTGGCCTGGCGCTAAAGGCATCCCACAAGCATCCAAGTTACACTCCATCACCGAACCAGAGTGCATCTAAAACAGCAGCGTTCCACAAGTGGAAGTGCACAAACTTTTTATTAATCTTAATTAGATTTTTTTGCAATGCGTTTTAATGTCTTTTACAGCCCTGGGACCTTAGGAGGAAGGGCAGGCAATAAACTGAAGTAATAATAATAAATAATAATAATGTAGTATTATAATGTGTTTTGGGGGGTGCTCCATGGCGTCTGGGAGCCAGGGTGCCACTCAAAGCGCTCATCGTTTTCTCTCTGGAGATGAACCCCACCCGCCAAGCTGGAGAGAACAACGGGGCGAGGCGCCTCCATTTACCAGCCCAAGTTTCTAGTCCTCTGGATGGGCATGAACTAAAAAGGAGGCGCAGTTCCAGTCCCATTAGCTGCCATCCCACCCACCGACCGAGCTGCCTCAGGCTCCTACACTGGACTGGCTCCTTCTGCTGTCGGACGAAAGACCCCCCCCCTCCCCGTGACCCCTTCGCCCAGGGCTGAACCCTCGCAGCTTCGCCTCACGGAAACGCCGCGGGGCCCCCCAGAGGCCATCCAGTCGACCCACCACCAGCTCCCGAACGCAGCCCAACTCACACCACGACGCGGTACAGGGCCCAGGAGATCATGGCCAGGGCCGCCGGGGCCCCGGAGGCGCCTCTGCTTCCTCCGCCTGCGCCGCCTCAGCCAAGGATGCCCCGACCCCGCGGCGGGCGGCGGCAACAGGTGCGGCGACCTCCCCTCGCCAGCCGTTTGAATGTTGGTGCCGGTGCGCACGCGCGGCCCCCTCGCGCACCAACGGCTCTGCCTGCCTCCCGATAGGCTGCCCTGGGCCCCGCCCCTTGCGGGCGGGCGAATTAGGAGTCAGAGAGAAGACGGCGGTTGCTGCCCCTTAGTGGGGCTGGCGGCTGCTCCCCTTCCGCCCTCTCTGACTGGCTTGAGGAGATCTAAGGAGCAGGAGGGAGAGTCGCTTCCGGCCTCTTCCGCCAGCTTGGGGCCCTCTCTAGGCGTTTTGGGACTACCACTCCCGTCAGCCCCAGGAGGCGATCCTTCCGGTCCGGGTGTTTCCTAACCGCCGAAGAGGCTGATGGGAGTGGTAGTCCAAAACATCCCTGCTTCTTTTATTTTCTTGTATTAGAGTTTGCACTACAGTTTGAATTCTATGGAGTTCTAAGAATTTATATAGAAGAACGCATACCAAAAAATGCAGCACCTAGCAAAGTACATTACAATTGCTACAAAAGACAGAAAAATCATTAATTGATCAGCCAGAACCACCAGCAATTTTCATGGGGCTCCGTGTTCAGCAGGGACTGGCAACTTGAATAAAATATTGGGAGGTTGGTTCCTATGTTGTTGAGGGAGGAAAATTTGGGAATCCGCGTTCTAGGTCAAGGCTGTCATCACTCAGGTAGTAGTAGTAGTGAGGCATCTAATCATAAGCCTGCATTTTATTAATGTTTGATCAGGGCTTGTATATCAAAGAGAGCTTAAAGATTTTCAAATGTTTCATGCCAGGCAGAAGATCAGCTGCTTAGAGAACCTTGGCAATGTTTTCCTCCTAGACAAGGGGCCCCTTGATTTATAGCAGAAAACAATTCTCAAAGTCGTAAAAAGGGGGAATTACAGGCTGAGAGTGAGGACACTGACCCTACATGTTACAGAAGATAAAAAAAGGCAGAGATAAACATAATTAGGAATGAGTAAATAGTAAAATAATACCAATGTGCCTCCCAGTAAAATGAGCCAGATCTTCTTCCTAAGGCCAAGAGCAATGGAGAAGCATCTAGCTGGCAGAAAGAGAGCATTTTTGGGAAGTCTTTTCTAAAGCTGTTTCTTTCTTAAACTGAGAGAGTTAAAGGGCAATAAATGTTGGGAAGAGCTAATGGGAAAAGCAGCTGGCTGAAGGGGGGGTGTAAACTGAAGAGGCTTCTTTTGAAGCTGTTTTTTACCGAGTTCCTTTTTTACTTTACAAAGGCCTTATTCCTTTTAAAAGGCTACCTATGTTATGTATTAAATATATTGGCTTAAATGTAATTATGCAAAGGATTTAAGAAATGCTAGATTCTTATTTCATATAGTTGTAAGAGTTGTATTTATCCTGAAATTAAGTCAGCCACCAGCCTAGCCCCCCTGCCAGACAGGAGACGCCATCGAGCACTCCTGATATATAGTTGTCAGGCATTTGTTTAGAAACCTTCAAATGAAGGAGATCTTTTCAATGTTGATGTGAACTCAAGATCCTTGACATATGTTTAAGATAAAAATTTAAGATTAACCATTTGTTTTAGAAGGCAATAGGGCAAGGAGGGCAAGAGGTGAGCTGGTAATTAAGATTCCTTGTTGAGACACATGTAAGATATATTACTACTTATTTGTCATTTATAGATGTAACAATATATAGCTCTTTGTGTTCCATATAAGGACAGGAGGATATGGGTGTATCTTTTGTGATTGGTTCTAGCAAACAACCAATAGGAATTTCAACCAGGCTGATTGGACAGAGGCAGCCACAGGAGGAGCAAAGGGGGCTGGATTAAGGGAATATAAGTGCTGGCCATAATGGCAGGAGCCCAGGCCAGAGCTTGGTAACCATATACCACTGTGCCTCTCATTTATTTGTCTGACAAATAAATTATTATTTTAATTTCTCTATTGCTGCGTTGAATATTTCATTCCAGCTAAGCGTTAACCACAAGCAGGGTGCTACAGTAGTAGTAGTAATAATAATAATTATTATTATTATTATTTATTTATTTATTTATACCCCGCCCATCTGGCTGGGTTTCCCCAGCCACTCTGGGCGGCTTCCAACAAAACACTAAAATACAATAAGGTATTAAACATTAAAATCTTCCCTAAACAGGGCTGCCTTCAGATGTCTTCTAAGAGTTTGGTAGTTATTTTTCTCTTAATAGTAGGAGATCTCGAACTCTGAGAGTTCAATAGGCCAATATTAAGAAAGGAGGGTTTATGTTTCCGTAGTTCCATCTCTCTCATTTGGCAACATAGGATCAGAATGTCAATAAGTCGTAGAGTTGTAGAGTCGTGGGTCATGTTACAGAAAATAGGGCTCCACCGTACACAATCTCTATGACATTATTCCTTGTTTAAAAGGACCACATTTCCCCTTTAAACCAGAACTTTACAATCAGTGTTTTCACATGCACAACAGTTCCCCCTGCTGGAGTGTTTTGCTGCTTGGAAAGAATCAATTTATAACTCTCATATTTGTAAATAAGATTTTTTATTAATGAATAATGTGTTTTATGAATGATACTCCTGCCTTTTCTTCTCTTAGAGATATCCCACAAGGCAGCAGATGTTTAGGATCAGACTTCTCCTTCTCCTAGATGGTCAACCTTCCCAGGTTGAAAAGTTCCACCTGCCCCTCACCTCCCTGTAGAGCATGTGCAGAAACCGCCTTCTTGACCATTGGACCCACTATTGGTCTTGTCCACTCAATCTGCCAGAGCCTGTTTTTGCATGCAGGGGAAGTCTCTAAATCATTGAGGGTTTGAGACCTATCAGCTACCCCCACCTGGTTTAGCTGGCCAATCAGCCAAAACATCTCAGTGAGCATAAAAGTGGGCCATGTTTGGTTCATATCTGACCTTGGCAGTCACCTTTGTAGTCAGATAGTCAGGAACTCCTAAATGGGCTGCAGATAGGTCATTCATTGGTAGGTTGGGTACTTGTCAACAAAATAATGAGTGAGACCTGTCAAACTTAGGTCTTGTGCATCAGTAAGAGAAAAACGAACCCAGATAAATACAGTATCTAAAAAAAGTAGATACAGTATGTCAGGAAGATGAATGGCAGACCTGGATGGGCTATTTACAATGTATCATGATGGACAAGTTGGAAAAACATGTAACCTTTGCATGCTCCAGTTTTTGCTGGACACTTTATGAAGTTTTAAAAGTTGTTCCCCACTTTGTTTAGGGCTCTTCTTCTTCCTTTTGTTGGAGAAGGGAGAGACACTGCTGCAAGAGATCAGTAAAGACCAGGTTTAAAGAGCCTGCCTTCCTTTCTTTTACCTGATTGTCATCTCTGTTTTGTTTCTCTGACCAAGAGTGGACCTTGGGAGATCCCACATCTCTCGAAAGGGGGTTTGGCTGTAAAAGCAAACCCCAATTTCCACAGCACCCTGCAATACAGGAATCACAGCAAAATAATATATAATGGAGAGGCCTCCCAAATAGAAAGGACAACACCCTTTGCCTAATGCTGACCCCCAAAAGAAGGCAGGGGGGAGGGGGGAAGAGGTGTTTTCCCCCCCATGTGAATACAACATTACTTGACATGACAGTTCAAGGCAAAATCAACACCAGCTTCCAGACAGTTAATGAAGAAAGCATGAAGAAATAGGGAATAAATAACTTTATTACAATGAATTAAATTTCCCAAGTCAAATTAAAAGGTGTAGAGGTGCCACTATTTTTCACAGCGCACATTCCCAAGTGCATTTCGTATGTGGTTAAGCAGAAGTGTCTGTCGTGAGAAGTGTCCTGTCCATATAGAGTCTCCCCTACCTGCTTAATATCATGCCTTCCCTAGGAAAGGTCCAAGCGTCCTGATGGAAGCTTCACTTCACCTTTATCCCCCCAATAGTTTTCCTCAAGTTCTTCCCAGCAGAGATTTTGAAGGCCATTCTCCTTGCGAATTCAAAATGCTGTTGGTATTTGCTAATTTTGAGCAGCCTCCACACCTACCTGCCAAAGACTATCTTGGCTGAAGACAAGAGAAACTCAAGTTCCAGAATGGTGAGACACAGAATCTCTGTGTAGGCCCAGAGGCACCCTGCTCTCCATCCAAAAAGAAGAAAGGCTGCAGTCCTCACCATAACCTCTCAGAGGTAAGCCCCATTGGATTCAATAGGGCTTACTTCAAAGTAAGGGGGTTAGGATTGCAACATAACTCACACCATAGGGCTGAGGCCATCACACTTGTGTCCTTCATATCCCTGGGCTTTACATTCCTGAATCCAGAAAGGATGCTGTGTGTGTGTGTGTGTGTGTGTGTGTGTGTGTGTGTGCATGCTACATTTTACACCACAAGAAATGCAGAGCCGAGGGGAGTTGAACTGTCCTTTTCCCCACCCTGCTGTTGCTGTGCATGGCTATTCTCCATGGCTTGAGATGCTTTTCTCCATCGCCTTGGGGAAAGGTGGCTGTGGAGAGTGAGGGTGAGGTCTAGAGAGGAAAGGTATAAGGAGAGAAGAAGAATCCTGGTGGATCAGGCCAATGGCCCATCAAGTTTGGCATCCAGTGGCCAACCAGATGCCTCTGGGAAACCCAGAAGCAGGGCCAGAACACAACGTGATGAAGGAAAACTGGAGAGAAGGCAGGGAGAGTCAGTTGAGTTTCAGCCTGGAGTCTTTCCCAGCCCTACCAAGGGATGCTAGGGGTTGGGTGTGGGACGTTCTGCATGCCATTATAAGAGAACAAGGGAGGCGTTCATGGTGGGTTCCAGCACCTCTTTTTCTAGAAAAACAGCATTGACTACACTCTGCCTTTACAAGCGTTAGGTGTAAAGGGTCTCAATTGCACCGGAGGCTTTCATAAATACTGCAAATTAAAAGAGGAGACCACGTTTGGGTGCCCTGCTCCTTCCACTAAAGGAAGGCAGTGCATGGATTTCCACCTACGCCCATAGAATCATAGAACTGTAGAGTTGGAAGGGACCCAAAGGGCCAACCCCCTGCAATGCAGGAATCACATGACCCTCTTGAACCCAGGTATCTGTGGTGCACCACTTTCTGTTTTATATAACCCTCTGCACCACATTCCTAAGCCTGAGCCATAGATTACCAGGCTTCTCCCTGCCCTGGCTCCTGTTCTTGCCCCAAGTTTAGCCTGTTTTGCTGTTCTCCTTCTGTTTGCACACTTGGATGCTCTGCTTGCCCTATGGATTCCATAGCCTCCTTCTACCACCCTTTCCAGAAGCCCTTGGCCTGACTCTGGGAGGCCAAGAGTCTGATTGAGGTTTCTCCATGCTTCAAATGGTTCTGAGGATCTGGCCCATTGAATGGTGCTAGCAGGAGATGTCACCAGGAGATCAAAATCCCATTCACTTTATTCTGGGACTGGACAACAGCAAGTCCCACCTTCTGCTGCTCCTCATCTCTCCTGAGCCAGTCCCAAGAGGTTCAAAGCCAGCCTTGATTTGGAAGAGGGAGCTTGGCTAAGTTGCAGCCACCCTGAGCCGGCAAAGCAAGCGACATGCAATGCTGACCCACTCAACTGGGCAAGAGTTTGCCCCATGCACCACCTTGAGTCACAGAGACCCATCTGCCACCTCTGCCCCACACTGAAAGCAGGCTTTGCTCTTTTCTTAATACACTTTTTGCCTAACGAGAAGCAATAAGCAGGACTGAGTACACTTTGGGGAATATGTAAAAATATAGAGAGACGTCCGCTGCCAAAGTCACATATTTTAGTTGCATAATAAAATAGCTGCATATAGTAACTGTCTTCATATAATCATAAACCGTATGCATCAGTTGCTATCCAGATGGATGCCTGGTCTCGATCCTGTGATATCTTCCAGCATATTCCTCTTAGTAGGTGGAATAATGTTTTGTGGACCCTCAGAAATCTGCAAATGAGCTTAGAAATCATGGGATTTCTGGTAGGGGTTGTGTAATTAATATTTATCTCTCTTTACTTGCTACCTGATTCCCAATCCAATCGCCATTATGTTTTCTAGCTCTCTGTCCGCAACAGCTAGAAAGCGGCTTTCTTAGGATGAGAGTTGCTGTAGGTTTAGAGGTTAATAAGAGCTGATGGACCAGTCAGAAAAAAACTGGGATGTTAGAGGCACAGCTGGAAGTCAGCTGGGAGCTGCTGGTGCAGAGCCATAAAAAGTGTGTGTGTGTGTGTGCGCGCGTGTGCGTGCGTGCGTGCGTGCGTGTAGAATCAGGGTTTATTTGTTGCAAGGCAGGAAGTATGGAGCAAAGGATGTTGGTTTGTGTTGAGCTCCCTGTTAATGGATTCGTATGGATTGGCAGGAGCCAGCTGATGCCCTCCAGACCTCATTTCTACTGCACTTTCATCATGGTTTGCACTCAGGATGCTATTCCATTCCTTAAAAAAACAAAAACAAAATTAAGCTTTTGGGAGATCTCAAAAGAAATGGAAGAAACCCGGGAGGAAAGGCAGGAGAACAGTGATTGGATGACAACGTTGTCATGTGGGTGTACTTTAAAAAACCAAAAGTGGCAACCCCAGAGGAAATCCCAAGTGTGGAAACATAACATTTCAACTCTGACACGCTCAAGGGATCACCTCAAAAGGTCATTTCCAAGTGTGGTCATTATTCCGGGGAGCTTCATGTGTGTAGAGTTACTTCAGTGCTGAAATTTGGCAACAAGATTTGCGTTCCAACCGGCACGCTTGGCCAGCGTTGCATGGAGTTAATGACGTGAGGTCTAGGGGCGTGTTATTATTATTGCATATACATCCAGGTCGACGTAAGAGTGAGTGAGTGTATGTTAGGTCCCTTTTGTGTTCTGCAGGAGCCTCTGCATTGAGGAGGCCCTGAGCTTACATCCTTACCGTGGAGAGTAGAAGGGTGGGGAATGAGAAAGCAGCCTTGCTCCAAGTGACTACAGTGCTCAGGTGCCCACCTCCAGCAGAAGTGTGTGTGTGTGTGCAGGTAGGGGATGGTGGTGACCTACCTCTGCCCTACAAGCTGAGATCTACCACAATATGCTTGTAAACAAGTGTGTTCCCCTTGAAGCTCGGCGCCAGTAGGATATCCATGTCCTCCAACGGGATGGGGCGGAAGGCGCGGGGAGCCTGCACAGAGAGTTCCTGGAACTTTGCAAACTTCTGCTTCTCTTCGTCCCACAGGTAGATGTGGGTGAAGGAGAAGTCACTCCCTAGGGCCATATATTGATGCTGGGACACACGGAACGGCTCCATCACCATGGAGCCTCGGGAGGGCAAGGTCTGCAGCTCCGTGAACCGCAGGCCCTCCCACTTGACCACCTTGGAGTCGCCAATGTAGCGGCTGAGGCACAGGAAGTTGTCCCTCTTGACCCGGAAGTGCTTGACCATCTGGACGTCCATCACGTCTGCCACATCGCCCAGGTGGAGGAACTGCTTCTGCGAGCGGTTCCACTGGTAGATGATGGGGGCCTGGGAACTGCTGGAGATGATCAGCCGGGGCTTGCCGTCAATCTCCAGGTACTCCACGTCGGTGTCACGGTGCCACGAGTGCAGGTCCTGGTGGGAGTAGAAGCCGTTCTGGTTCCAGCGGTAGAGGCTGGTGGAGCCAGCTTTGGAGCTGTCCGCAATGACGAAGAACCACTCGCCCTCGATCTGGAAGGCCTCGATATCGTTGGGCTTGCGGATCTTCTGGCTGTCAATGTCCTGGATCTTGATGAACTTGTCGATGTTGGTGTCCCAGCGGTAGATGTAGGAGCCGCCGAAGAGCTGGGCCACCACGACGTAAAGCTGCGACTCGGCCACGATGGGCTTGCAGTAAACGGCTGAGTGAGCTGCAAGAGAACATTATGAGGCATCAGCACACGGAAAGGTCTGTTATAGGAATTCTAAGGTCTTTTATATATATATATATATATATATATATATATATATATATATATATATAAATGTTCATAAATGTACAAGGCAAACACATACATAAGTATATAAACCATGTGTCAGAAATAGTAAAGGTAAAGATAAAGGGACCCCTGACCATTAGGTCCAGTCGTGACCGACTCTGGGGTTGCGGCGCTCATCTCGCTTTATTGGCCGAGGGAGCCAGCATACAGCTTCCAGGTCATGTGGCCCATCGTGGGGATGCGAACCGCTGACCTTCTGATCGGCAAGTCCTAGGCTCTGTGGTTTAACCCACAGCGCCACCCGCGTCCCGTCTGAAATAGTACAGGAGAGCAATCCTGAAGCCATTTTGACTCTCCTAAATTGACCTCAGATATTTTTCTGCAAGGAGGAAGGAAATGGGAAAAGCTCTCCAATTGTCTTTGGACTGTAGGGGCTTATAGTTACCTGTAAATACAGTCTGGCAAGTATCTGTTAAGCTGAGCACACTATCAATATGCGTAAGAGATTCAGGAACTAAGTATTTACCATCTCAAAGGAATGGCCAGGCTACCCAAAAAAGGCAATCCTGGCAGACAGGAGAGAAGCAACACGCTCAAATTTCTGCTGGGGACCACCTTTCTGTGATGTATGTATGATGTTTTAGGGGGTGGTCTTGAGCTACAGGGTGGGCAACTTCAAAAGTCTATATAAGAGCTTGCACACCAATGTTCTGGGTTCCTCTCCTCCCTCCCTGCGTGGGGTGAGTGGGGGACCCTGTTGCAACAGTTTAATAAAGATCAGGCTTACTAGCCGCTTTGCTTCTCAATATTCTCTGGTTGGCCTCTGTTATTTTCTCCTACCAATAGAGAACCTACATAAGGAATCTGTATGGGCTCTTGGATACCCCATAAGGGGGAAAGGAGCAGTTTTTTTTACTTATTTCAGTTGGAAGGAGACCCGAAGGGTCATCTCTTTCGATCCCTGCCCTGGAATGCAGGAATCACAGCTAAATGTTGCAGGCAACAGACTACAAGGAAGGAGGCACCATGGACAGAGGATTGGGAAATGCAGCAATAGCCGCTTCAAACAGGTTGCGATGAGGAATGGGGCATGCACCTTAGTCACCCCTGCCCTCTGGCATTTTTAAATGCATGACAAAAGACATGCATCTGTTGCACACGTGCATGACAGTTTTAGGTGGACATTCTGCAAAGGCCACCACTCCCAGATACATCATGTCTACATCACAGAAAATGCGGTCTACAACAGAAATCTGAGTGCATTGTTTATCTCCTGTCTGGCAAGTTACCTGATTGCATTATCTGGGTTTTGGTCACTCTTGTTATTATAACTACTTAATTCCTGAATCTAGGTCACAGGTCAAAGGCTCACACCCTGTTCATATCTTGAATGTGCCCTTAAGACAGGATTTGGGAGGACAGAATCTGTGAGGAAAGAAACAACGGGGAGGTTTCCCACTTTGACCTTGCAGAGAAATATTTGAGGTCAATTTGTTCAGGACCTTTTCTGTGGGGTTTCAGACATGTGGCTTATACCGGTATATACAGCTATGGACATTTATATTATGACCTTAAAATTCTTATAACACAACTCTACAAATTCTATGGCTCCATCCACTGCTTACCAGGGATGCGGTCAAAGTCCCGCAGCTTCCGTTCGACATAGTCCCACTTCAGGATGCTGCAGCTGCTGGAACTGGGCTGGGCCAGGGCCACGTAGAGGTCGCTGGAGTACAGGAACGGCTCTGCGGACACAGACTGGAAAGGCAGGACCTGGTGCACCACAAAATCTGATGGAGGAAAGAAACAAAGAGACCTTGTCTGTATCCCAAACAATTCCTGCTGATTGCCTTTTAAAAAGCCCTTAAATGGCTTGGGACCCTGGATACCTGAAGGGCCACATTCTACCACACCAGCCTGCCTGAACTCCATGGGTTCCCATTCCCACATGACATTAGACACAGGTCAGGAAAAACATTCTTGATTACGATGTCCTATTTACATAGCATCCTCACCTCCTGGACATCAGTCCAGTGCCAGGGTAACCTTCCCTACCAACCCATGTTTTGCCACGTGAAGTGTAGGTCGTTTATAGCCATGGTTTCATCCGTTCTGTTACATTTCATTGTTCTGTAGTGTGAACATAAGAATGTAGGAAGAACCTGGTGGGTCAGGCCAATGGCCCATCTTGCCTAGCATCCTGTTCTCACAGTGGCCAACCAGAAACCAGGACCCAAGCACAAGAGGCCTCTCCACTCCTGTGGTCTTCAGCAGCTGGTCTTCAGAAGCACTGCTTCCTCTGACAGAGCCATCCTGGCTGGTAGCCATCGACAGCTCTCTTCTCCTCCATGAATCTGTCTAATCTTTAAAAGTCATCTAAGTTGGTGACCAGGGACGCGGGTGGCACTGTGGTCTAAACCACAGAGCCTAGGGCTTGCCGATCAGAAGGTTGGCGGTTAGAATCCCCACGATGGGGTGAGCTCCCATTGCTCGGTCCCTACTCCTGACAACCTAGCAGTTCGAAAGCACGTCAAAAGTGCAAGTAGATAAATAGGTACCGCTCCGGCAGGAAGGTAAACGGCGTTTCCATGCGCTGCTCTGGTTCGCCAGAAGCGGCTCAGTCATGCTGGCCACATGACCCGGAAGCTGTACGCCGGCTCCCTCGACCAATAAAGCGAGATGAGCATCACAACCCCAGAGTCATCCGCAACTGGACCTAACGGTCAGGGGTCCCTTTACCTTTAAGTTGGTGACTATCACCATCACTGCCTCATGTGGGAACAACTGTCACAGTTGAACTATGCACTGCATGAAGAAGGACTTTGTTTGACCTGTCCTGAATCTTCTGGCATTCAGCTTCACTGGATGTCCAGTGTTAGGAGAGAGGGAGAAAAATGTTTCACTATTCACTTTCTCCATGCTGTGCATCATTTTACAGAGCTCTGTTCATGTGACCTCCTCTTTGCCTCTCCTCGTACCTAACCCTTTTCTCCAAACCAGAGTGTCAGGGATGTGACTGAGTTAGATGCCTGGGAAGAATCTGACTCTGAAGATGAGAGAATGCAGTCACAAATAAAGCAAGAGTGGGTTAGTTTGACCCCCTTTCCTCCTGAGTTTCCATTCGCCGATAGAATAGTAGACTCAGAAGGCTCACAGTCGGTGGGCGGGGGAGGAATCAGACGGCCTTCAGGGGGTTGCTATGCAACCAGAAGGGAGGCAGCGTTTAGAAGGCTCTTCGTTTGAGAGTGCAGGGAAAGTCCATCCACCTTCCCCCCAAACCAGGAGGGCTGAAAAGGTTGAAATGCAACAGAAGTGCAAGGGAGGAAGGACTGGACTTTGGCGCACTTCATGCTGCGGAAGGGGCGGAAATTCAGAGTGAGCAACTAGTTAACAAGGGAGGCTGGTTCGGTGTGTTAATTGTAAATAAACGTACTATAAACCTGCCAGAGGCTCATTAATTCGTATTGGAGCTTGCTCGTGCCTGCCAGAGATCCTGACATGGAGGTTGGCATAGTTTTATAAAGTCAGTCATGACACCTCGTACTCGCCTTTTCTTTCAACGAAGAAGTTCCAAACCAGGCATAGGCAAACTCCAGGTGTTTGGGGCCTACAACTCCCATGATCCCTAGCTAACAGGATGAGTGGTCAGGGATGCTGGGAGTTGTAGTCCCAAAACATCTGGAGGGCCGAGTTTGCCTATGCCTGTTCCAAACGGTGCAACTTTTCTCCATGCGAGAGTCGCTTCGGCCCTTTGATCATTTCGGTTGCCCTTTCCTGAACCTCCACAGGTTTGTAGTGAGACAACCAAAACTGTACAAGGTATTCCAGACGTGGTCATGGCTGGCACAGATCTGCAGGAGAAGGGGATGGCAAGGCAGGGTTCACCCACCCCCAGCAAAATCTGTAGATGCAGCACTACTTCTGGGTGCCATTCTATTTCCCAGAAGGCCATGCAAATACCAGCTGTTCCTACCTGTGGTGACGCAGTCAAAGTCCTTGAGGGGCAGGTCCCGGATCTTCTGGCCTTGGTATTGAGCGGGGCTCCCACAGAAAACGGCGGGGATGCTTGTGTTGGTGCTATCCATCCACTCCACTAGCCACTTGATGTTGCAGTCACAGGTTAATGAGTTGCCCCGGAGGTCTCTGTCAAAGAGAGAGGCAATTCAGGAGCAATCACCTCCACCCACAAATTGGCTACCGTATTTTTCGCTCTATAGAACACACTTTTCCCCCTCCAAAAATTAAGGGGACATGTGTGTGCGTCCTATGGAGCGAATGCAGGCTCCTTGGCTTCAGCGATAGCAACGCGAAGCCTCCGAAGCGCAGAGGGAGCGCTCCCCCCGCGCTCCGGAGGCTTCGCGTTGCTTTCGCTGAAGCCTGGAGAGCGAGAGGCGTCGGTGCGTACTGACCCCTCTCGCTCTCCAGGCTTCAGGGATAGCCGCCTGAAGCCTCCGGAGTGCAGCAGGAACTCGCGCTGTGCTCCAAAGGCTTCGGGTTCCTTTTGCTGAAGCCAGGAGAGCAAGACTCTCCTGGCTTCAGCAGAGAGGGAGAGCTGCGCAGTGCCCCTTCAGCGAAGGGGGGGGGGAGAAATGGAATGGGCTCCATTTCTCCTGCCGCTTCGCTGAAGGGGCGCTGAGCAGAGAGGGAGAGAATTTCCCCCCCCTGTTCTCCCCCTTCTATGGTCCGGTGCGTCCTATAGAGCGAAAAATACGGCAATTTAAGAGCAGTCACCCAATCCAAAGGCAAGATTGCAAATCTGCTCCAGCATTCTCCAACTACTGCTGTCCCCCGCACTCTCCTCCCTAAGTACAGAGATTCCCTGTGCTTTGAAAATCTGAATAACATTTGTTTGCTGTCCATCTTCACCAGTGATAATGCTGATCTTACAATTCATTTGCTTGTCAGGGTAGACTTATCCTGCTTAACTAGTTTTTTCTGTGATCTTCTCTAATGCTACCACATAATAAATAAATAATAATTGATGTCTGGAATGGCTCTAAGTGCAAGAAAAGCAAGACAAAAAAAAAAAAAAAAAAAACCAACCCTAGAATATTTGCTTTATGAAAATTACAGGATTTTAGCTGGAAGTTACAGGTTATGCCCTGATTGGAAATGAAGCAGTGTGACCACCCAAAACTTTTTCATGTATTGAAATTAGTGTTGAAAGTACGATAGCGTTTGATCACCAAACAGCATCATGGACACAAACAATAATAATAAATGCACAGTGAAAAGAATGTCTGCTTCATTTCCAGTCAATGCCCATCCTGAGACTTCCTGCTGAAATTTGATAACCACAAACGTTCTGGGTTTTGTTCCACTTTTACTGCGCTGTGATCTCTCCGGACAGCAATATTATGGTAGCCCAAATCCACTACTATTGTGTAAAGGACATGTTGCTTTAAGGTGAAGTTGGTGCTTTTAAGTCTCACTGAACTTGAAAAGGAGAATTATACATATGCTTAATGCTCTCCTATTCCCCACAAATGAAATAAAATTATTTAACTGGGTGCCTCTTGCTGCTCCAAATTAAATTGGTCCATTCTGCTTGGCTCACCCGTTTTCAGCAAACCCTCCCCAGTAATTGAAGAAGAGAAGAAGAGGAGTTTGGATTTGATATCCCGCTTTATCACCACCCGAAGGAGTCTCAAAGCGGCTAACATTCTCCTTTCCCTTCCTCCCCCACAACAAACACTCTGTGAGGTGAGTGAGGTTGAGAGACTTCAGAGAAGTGTGACTAGCCCAAGGTCACCCAGCAGCTGCATGTGGAGGAGCAGAGGCGCGAACCCGGTTCACCAGATCACGAGTCTACCGCTCTTAACCACTACACCACACTGGCTGGGCTGTGGTTAATTTAATTACAATGGTGGGTCTTTCATATATGGTGAAATTCTTGCAGCTTGCCATGAACTTGTGGGCCACAAATATGGGAGGACATTGCAATATTTGCAATTGCAAAAGGTGCAGGGAGCAGAATTACTTGCACCGAAGTGGGAAGGAACCTTACAGGTCGCTCAAGATGTCCAGCGGTTTCAGGAGGCCTCTGGGCAGTGTCTGCAGATTGTTGTAGGCCAAAGACCTGGAAGAAAGGAAGACGTGAATGTTGGGTTGTGCCAGGGGTTCCCCCCTTTGCTGCTCTTGAGGAACATAAGGATGTAAGAAGAGCCTGCAGGATCAGGCCAGGGGCCCATCTAGTCCAGATTCCCATTCTCACAGTGGCCAACCAGATGCCCCAGTGAGGAGCCCACCAACAGGACCTGAGCACAAGACCCCTCTCTGTGGGATGTGAAACACAGAGCAGTCAAGTACAACATCCCTAGAGTGGACATAAAAAGGAGATGTCTGGACCAGCTAGTCGGAACTTCCTGTTTCCTCCTAGGCTGGGGCAGACTTCCTCTACATGTGACCAGATGTGGGTGTGACCTCACCTATGCAGATAACAAAATACCTCAGCGGAGGCCGCCATCTCTCTCTCTTTGACTACATTCGTCAAAGAAGCAACATCTTAGCCTAAGATGCTCTCTTGGCTTGCAGCCAAAAAAGGACAAAGGAGCTGTCTCCTTATGGGATAGTTTCCAGGTGTATATTACTTTTGTAACTTAAGTCTGCCTTCTGGGATCCATCTATGAACAGAATGTGAGTGAGTAAACTCTTTTATACTTTTATAGAAGACTGTGTCGTGTCTATTTCTTTTATGAGGGACTACAGGGGAAATTACCAGGTAACATTTCAGAGGCTTTAGCGAGCCTGAGCAAACGCATCCGCTGTGCAAGTTTAAAAAGGGGGGAATGTTACTCTGCTAAATTGTAGAACTTGTTAACACAAGTTGGAAAGAATATAATCAAACAATATATCCTCTCCTGCATCCCTGAACATTCCCACACTCTCCCCTCCTGCCATTTCCAGCAACTGCTTTTCAGAACCTTAGCCATTGTGGCTAGGAGCCATTGATAGCTTTTTCTTTCAGGAATTTGTCTAATCCTCTTTCAAAACCATCCAGGTTGGTGGCTGCTACTGCTGCTGTGACAAAGGCAGACCCTCCCAGTGTCCCAATTTTCCAGGGAAAGTCCTGGAATGTCAGAAGCCATCCCGGTTTCTGATTTGATCCCAGAAGCTCCTATGTCCCTATTTCCACTGGAGAAATGTTGGAGGGTATGCAAAGGCAAACCCTGCCACCCCTACGGACACCATGTGACCCAGCCAACTCTCATGGACAAGAATCCTGCAGGAAGGCATTGAAATATCTCTGTGGGCATAATGCATCCTGCCCTTTGCATTGAAGAAGCGCTCCCCCACCCCCTGGACAGATCTAGTATACCTGAAGGAGCGTCTCCACCCCCATCGTTCTGCCCGGACACTGAGGTCCAGCTCCAAGGGCCTTCTGGTGGTTCCCTCCCTGTGAGAAGTGAGGTTACAGGGAACCAGGTAGAGGGCCTTCTCGGTAGTGGCGCCTGCCCTGTAGAATGCCCTCCCATCAGATGTAAAGGAAATAAACAACTATCTGACTTTCAGAAGACATCTGAAGGCAACCTTGTATCCGGAAGTTTTTAATGTCTAATGTTTTACCATTTTTTATGTGCTGTAAGCCACCCAGAGTGGCTGGGGAAACCCAGCCAGATGGGAGGGGTATAAATAAAATAATAATAATAATAATAATAATAATAATAATAATAATAATAATAATCCCTGACCATTTGATCCATGTCTTCATGATCATCATAATTCATTCATATGCAGTGTGAATAGAATTGCATAATTACAAAAATACAACAAAAGTAGTCATAAGCAATAAAAAAAAATCAAAACACAAGCAACATAATTTAACACCTCCCCCAAACAAGTCATAATAAGATCCACAAATAGAGATACAAAAAATCAACATCAATAATAATGTGATTCCTGCATTGCAGAGAGTTGGACTAGATGCCTCTTGGGCGATTTCTAGCTCTACAAGTCTATGATTCTATAACAGCAAAATTAAGATCTCCAAAATTAAATCTTGACCCCAACAAAAAAAGTCATAAGCTTCATGATTTGATTTGAGTTTCCATTGAAATGAGACTATTTTAATGTTTTAATGTTGTATTTTAATCTTGTTTTTAAGTTGTATTTCAATCAATTCGTTTTTATATCGGGTGTTAGCTGCCCTGAGCCCGGTCTAGGTTGGGGAGGATGGGGTATAAATAAATTTATGATGATGATGATGATGATGATGAAGATGATGATTATTCTGGCAGGCACGTCCCACACTGCCAGGAGTGCACCAGTTAATCTTAGTTTGCCAGCAGCATGCAAGGCCAAGTCTGCAGATCCTTCTGCCCAAGTGGCAACTCACAGGTGTGTCAAGGACTTGAGCCCACGAAAGGCGTTTTTGGACAGAGCCTGGATGTCGTTGTTCTCGATGAACCTGAAGGCAAAGAGAAAGACATATTCTCACCCAGGGACTCCCATGCTTTTTGTAGGCCACTGCCCTGCCTTGGTTCCATAAACTCATCCATAATACCCACTACCCTATCCTTAAAAAAAGCATCATTCAGAACAGCAATTTGCACAACCCACCAAGGAAGATAATAAAATCTTGAATAAAATTCAAAACATTAGCAATTAATTGCACATTTACTCAAACCCTCCCATTAATTGTAGATTTAGTTTAATCAATTCAACAAAAACTATGAGCTTGACTGACCTCAGTGAAATAAAAAATTAAGGTCTTGTGTGTGTGTGTGTGTGTGTGTGTGTATAATGTAAATGTTCATAAATGTACCAACCAAGCGCATACATAGATGTGTGGAGCACATTTCTGGAGCAGCACAGGAGGACCGCCCTGAAACCATTTTGGCTCCCAAACTGACCAAATGTTTTCTCTGCAAGGAGGGAGGAGGTGGAGGAGCCTCCCCATTGTCTTTTTGCTCACAAATCCTGTCTTTTAAGGGTATGTCTGTCTGTGTATGAATAGGGTGAGCCTGTGACCTGGCTCAGGAACTAAGTATTTGTCATTACAAAAGACTGGCCAGGCTCCCCAGGGTATCCAATCAAGTAAGCATTAACAGGTAACCAGCCAGACAGGAAGTAAACAACGCACTCAGATTTCTGTTGTAGACCACCCTTTCAGTGATGTAGGTATGATGTATCTGGAGGCGGTCTTGGACTCCAGGGCGGGCAATTTAAAATGTCTATATAACGGCGGACACACCTTTGTTCTGGGTCCTCCTTCTTTCCTGCATGTGAGGGGAGCACCCTGTTGCAACAGTTCAATAAAGATCAGGCTTACGAGCTGCTTTGCTTCTCAATATTCTCTGGTTGGCCTCTGTTATTTACTCTGATCGATGGAGAACCTACAAAGGACTCTATAAGGGCTCTTGTGTCCCCCATAAGGAAATAAGGGCAGATTTATGTTTATTACACCAGCTTTTGAAAGTCTGATAGTCATTGACACCCCATCCCCATCCCCCGCCAGCCCTCCACTGGCTGCGTAGGGATGGGCATGGCTGTAGCTAGAATAAGATGTGAGACCTTTGTTGTGTATTTTGTTGTTCCTAAGACTTATAAACATCAGCTCTCCCCTTTCCCCCTGTTCCTGCCACTTCTTCCTACTACAAGTGTTGTCCCAGTGTGTCCCCTTGTAGAGGGTAGAGAAAAGTGGCCCGTACAGGTACTGCAGGTGGGAGAGTCCGGTGAACGCATTGTCCCCAATCAAGGAAAACTTGTTGGAATTCAATAAGCTGCAAAGAGAAAAGACACGGTGTTAAGGCGGTTAGATGGGACAGTAAACCCTAGCAATGCTTGGCTTAACATTTCATGTCGGGTTGCGGGGGTTGGACTAGATGACCCTTGGGTCCCTTCCAACTCTTCTACAATTCTAGGATTTTGCTTTGAGTATCACAAGGAGATGGCTTCAGAAGAGGGAGAGATGGGACCTCAGCGGCTCTTAGTTGAGAGACCAGCAACTTTAAGCTTCCCTGCTGCTTTATTCCATCCCAGCTGAATTCTGCAAATTCATCACATGAATTCTGCGAGTTATTTAGAACTCGCTAAAACGACAGAGTTAATAAGAAATCAATCGATAGATAAGCTTAAGAAAGAATGGGAATGTTTGGAAAAATTACTTGAACAAACATGGTTCCAACAAAGTTAGTTCTTGGTATAAGCTTTCGTGTGCATGCACACTTCTTCAGATACACTTTTGATCTGAAGAAGTGTGCATGCACACGAAAGCTTATACCAAGAACTAACTTAGTTGGTCTTTAAGGTGCTACAGGAAGGAATTTTTTTATTTGGACTATGGCAGACCAACACGGCTACCCATCTGTAAATGGTTCCAACAATAACACTTGGCTGTGTTTAGACTAATTTCGCAGACAGAGGTATCCCAAGATGGAGACCAATAATTAAATACAGATCAAAGGTAGCAATGGCTGATTTGAAACCAGAGAGCAGACAGAAGTCAACAAACCAACAAATTAAAAAATGGGATTCAATCCAGTAGGAGGGACTTTGTGAGCAGCATACCCTGGTACTGGTTTGAATTAGCAAAATAATGCTTTTTGTTTGATAGGTATTTTTAGTCTTGTAAATTTTTCGGTTTCACTGCCGTTCATTTTTCTTTTCTCTCTCTCACACTTTATTTCTTTTATATAATACACATTTATTCTAGATGTTTGATAATTGGATAATGTATACTGTAATAACTATCTTTAAGGTAGAAATATCCAATGTAAGTTGTGTTTTTTTTCTTTGTTTTGTTTTTTTGTATGAAATGCTTGTTTAATAAAAGTGAATAAAAATTGAATTAAATAAATAAATGTGTAACTAAAAAATAAATAAATTCTGTAAATAGGAACTAGTGCCTGGGTTTGTCGTCGTCCCCCCCCCCCGCAATCTTTTTCCTTTTTGTGTTGTGACTTTTAGAATGTAAGGTGTAAGGAGTGTTCTTATTACTGATATTTATAAGCCTCTCTGGGAGGGTTTTTCTCCTTGCTTTTTCTGAAAAGCTGGGTAAAAATACTTTTAAAAAATCAGTAAATGCTCCCCCCCCCACCTCGTTCAAGGTCTGACATATTTAAGGTAAGGGTTTTTTTCTTTCTAAACTGATTTTCCAGTGACCCCGCAGGTGGTGTGCCTTCAGGACTGATGTCCTGCTCTGCACATTGCAGAATATTTATTTATTCATTTAATAAAATTTATATACTACTTGATCCCAATAAACCCCGCACTCAAAGAGGTTTAGGGAAAAAAGATAAAACAATAAAACTACCAGTAAGAAAAATGAACAACTTTAAAACTTTCGAAAAGTTAAAATAACAATAGAATAAAAACTGATTTAAACTTGCACCACCTTTCTAAATATCTGGGTTGGCTTGTCTAAAGAAAAAATGTTTTTGGCAGGTGCCAAAAAGTACAGCAAAGGGAGTGGAAGGAATGAGATAGGTTTTAGGTTATGTTATGTTTTTAATAGGTCATGCTATATTCTGGATTATGTTATGTTTTATAGATTATGTCTAAATAGGATGAGAGTTCGGAGATACGTGCAAATGTATATGTGAACCCGGTCTTTGGGTGGGTGTTTGATTTTCGTTGTTGTGTATACTGTGTATATACGGACAATGACAATAAATTTATCTAAATCTAAATCTAAATCTAAATCTAAACCTGTATGGTCTCAATAGGCAGGGAGTTCCAAAGTGTAATGGTGCCAATTCTGTCAACTGAAGCAGCCGAGTAGGCGTGTAGGGGATGAGGCTCTAGCCTAGAGAAGAAAAGGTGTCAACTAGCAGCTCAGGTGATGCAGAGTTCCTCTCAACTTGTAAAGGAGCTAAGAACTTGCAAGGAATTCCAGTTCCACAAGAGCTATGCTCTGCTTTGACCTAGGAAACTTATTTCATGGGAAGTTATCTTGACTGTGAAAGGAACTCCAGACAGTTTAGTTGAAATGGACAGAAGGAAAACAAAGGCTCGTGAAAACCAGATGTTTCCCACTCCAGTTGGGTGCAAAAGCAATTCTACTAGTGCCTTGCCCTGTGGCATTAACTATACAGTGGTACCTTGGGTTAAGTACTTAATTCGTTCCGGAGGTCCGTTCTTAACCTGAAACTATTCTTAACCTGAAGCACCACTTTCGCTAATGGGGCCTCCTGCTGCACCGCCGCTGCACGATTTCTGTTCTCATCCTGAAGCAAAGTTCTTAACCCGAGGTACTATTTCTGGGTTAGCAGAGTCCGTAACCTGAAGCGTATGTAACCTGAAGCGCATGTAACCCGAGGTACCACTGTATTGCAGAGTCCACATTCCAACCACTGCCGTTTCTAAGCTGAAAAAGTTAATGTGTCAAGGCAGAAAGCATGTCCTCTCTCATCTGCTGCCATGAAAAACTCCTGCCCTTAGCTCAATTACAGTGGTACTTCGGGTTACAAACGCTTTGGGTTACAAACGCCTCAGGTTACAAACTCCGCTAACCAGGAAGTAGTACTTCGGGTTGAGAACTTTGCCCCAGGATGAGAACGGAAATCGCACAGTGGCGGCGTGGCGGCAGCAGCGGGAGGTCACATTAGTGTGCCTCAGGTTAAGAACTTAACTCGGGATAAGTTCGTAACCCGAGGTACCACTAATAATAATAATAATAATAATAATAATAATAATAAATTTTATTTATATCCCGCCCTCCCCAGCCAAAGCCGGGCTCAGGGCGGCTAACAACAATCAAATAATCAAACAATCACTGTACTAGCCTAGGCAGTCACTCTAATGGTAAAGTTCTTTGGCTGGCTAAGCAGCACTGTGACAACTCAGGGTAACAAGAACCCTCCTCCCCAAAGACAAAACCAGGGGAAACAGACTGGCAGAGAGACATACAGGAACTGCAGGAACGGGAGGTGAGCGAAGGCGGCTTCTTTGATTTCGCTGAAGTCTGCATTTATCAGGGTCCTGCAGGAGAGGAGAGGGGGGGAAAGAGAAATGCTAAAACGTCTGCTGAAACAGAAGGAGGCAACTGAATCTCACAAAAGGATTTGAGCAGCAGTAAAAAGGTAGCTTGTCCACACTTCCACTTGTCCTGGGCCTGTAAAGCACAGGAGTTAGTGGCGTTTCCCTTGCCCCACTCCTTTCCCTGGGAAAACCCATGCTTTTAACTCTAAATGGGAGTGAAAGTCAATCTGGAGAATTGCCCTTTGCTCTGATTGAGCACTAAAGAGCAGTTTTCCCTGGGGAAGCTCACAAAACACCGGGATAAGAGAAATGTTTTTCTCTATCTCAGCACTAGAACTTGTGGACACACAATGAAGCTGAATGCTGGAAGATTCAGGAAAGATAAAAGGTATCCTTTGTGCAAAAGATAAAGGTAAAGGACCCTTGGATGGTTAAGTCTAGTCAAAGGCAACTATGGGGCTCCCTCACTTTCAGGGCGAGGGAGCCAGCGTTTGTCCGCAGACAGCTTTCTGGGTCATGTGGCCAGCATGACTAAACCACTTCTGGTGCAACAGAACACTGTGACAGAAGCCAGAGCGCACAGAAACACTGTTTAATCTTCCCACCGCAGTGGTACCTATTTATCTACTTGCACTGGTGTGCTTTTAAACTGCTAGGTTGGCAGGAGCCAGGACAGAACAACAGGAGCTCACCCCATTGCAGGGATTCGAACTGCCAACCTTCTGATCAGCAAGCCCAAGAGGCTCAGTGGTTTAGACCACAGCGCCACCCACGTCCTTCGTGCAGTGCAGTGAAAGCATGGAACTCCTGGAGGATGCAGTGATGACCAGCAACACTGATGGCTTTAGAGGACCAGACAAAGGCAAGGAGGAGGAGAAGGGCTATTGATGGCTACCGGCCATAATGGCAGTCTTTTGCCACTACAGTTGGAATCAGCAGTGCTTCTGAATACTAGTTGCTGGAAACCAGCTTGGGTATGGACTGCATGCCCTCTGCATGGCGACGTCTGGTCAGCCACTGTGAGAACAGGAAGCTGGACTAGATGGACCACTGGCCTGATTCAGAAGACGCTTCTTAACTTCTTATGTTCTTATGATACACTGAGAGTTTGTGTACCATCGCACTAGAAAAATACGTGGATTCCACACCTGTGTAATTGGTCTGTACTTTGATGAGAGAGTGCAGGATTCTGTGGTTCCAGAGAGTGAACAATCTCGAGACAGGGAATACTAGGAATACTAATAATACTAATAATACTAATAATACTAATAATACTAATAATAATAATAATAATAATAATAATAATAATAATAATAATAATAATATTTTATTTATATCCCGCCCTCCCCAGCCGAAGCCGGGCTCAGAGCGGCTAACAACAATAAAAGTAACACAGTTTACATAAAATCCCAATCAATTAATTGAAATGCATTCTAAAATCAATTCATTCTAAAATCAATTCAAAATCAAATTGATGGCAACCATTGGGCTAGAGTTCTGTGAGGATTACCAAAGGAGGGGGTCAGACTGTGCCTTGGCCAAAGGCCAGGTGGAACAGCTCCGTCTTGCAGGCCCTGCAGAAAGATGTCAAGTCCCGCAGGGCCCTAGTCTCTTGTGACATGACAGAGCGTTCCACCAGATCGGGGCCACGGCTGAAAAGGCCCTGGCTCTGGTTGAGGCCAGCCTAACCTCCCTGTGGCCCGGGACCACCAAGATGTTTTTGTTTGAAGACCGTAAGGTCCTCCATGGGGCGTACCAGGAGAGGCAGTCCTGTGGGTACAAGGGTCCTAGGCCGAATAATTGTGGCAAAACCAGTTTCCAATCTGCAAAGTAGGTGGCTTCTCCATTAGTGGCTCAAAGCACGAGCGATGAATTGGCTGTTTCCAATCACACTCCCAGCCACAAACTCACTCACGCCTGCTTCCAGATGTGTGTACGGTTTATCTTTTTGTTTGTGGCATTTATGTTCCATCTTTTTCTTTGAGGATCTCAAGGGGGCTTACATTGTTCTCCTCCTCCCCATTTTATCCTCACAACAACCCTGTGAGGTTGGTCAGGCTGAGAGGCAGGGAGTGGTCCCCGGTTAACACCCAGTGAGCTTTTTTTATTTGAGGCGTCCAGATAATGCCATTGTCATCAAAATGCCAACCTATCTCCACCCCCAACCCCATTTTGTTTCCCCATACTGGGAACAAACTGTGAAACCCCGCCAATGCTTATGATCCTTTCTGGGGCAAATCTAACAAATTATTTAAAAATAAATAAAAATCCGCTGTTGTTAACTGCTGCCTACAAGCTAAAGATTGCTATGAAATAAAAAATTTAAGGTGTGTGTGTGTGTGTGTGTGTGTGTGTGTGTGTGTGTGTGTGTAATGTTCATAAATGTACCAACCAAGCGCATACATAGATGTGTGGACCACATGTCTGGAGCAGCACAGGAGGACTGCCCTGAAACCATTTTCACTCCCAAACGGACCAAATGTTTTCTCTGCAAGGAGGGAGGAGGTGGGGGAGCCTCCCCATTGCCTTTTTGTTCACAAATCCTGTCTTAAGGGTATGTCTGTGTATGAATAGGGTGAGCCTGTGACCTGGCTCAGGAACTAAGTATTTGTCATTACAAAAAACTGGCCAGGCTCTCCAGGGTATCCAATCAAGTAAGCATTAACAGGTAACCTGCCAGACAGGACGTAAACAACGCACTCAGATTTCTGTTGTAGACCGCCCTTTCTGTGATGTAGGTATGATGTATCTGGAGGTGGTCTTGGACTCCAAGGCGGGCAATTTTAAATGTCTACATAAGGGCGGGCACACCTGGGTTCTGGGTCCTCCTCCTTCTCCTGCGTGTGAGGGGAGCACCCAGTTGCAACAGTTCAATAAAGATCAGGCTTACGAGCTGCTTTGCTTCTCAATATTCTCTGGTTGGCCTCTGTTATTTTCTCCGACCGATGGAGAACCCACAAAGGACTCTATAAGGGCTCTTGTGTCCCCCATAAGGGAATAAGGTTTACATTTATTACAGCTAATTAAGACCCTAAAAAGCACCCTAAGGGTCTGTCTGCGCTACTGACTTCATTTGCTTTTAATGCCACTCTGTTACCCTAGGAATCCTGGGAATCATAGATCTGGGGTAGGAGGCCCCTCACCAACAGGAATCCTTTGTGGAAAGCTAGGGCAGCAAACGTTAAGATAAAACTGATTTGCTTGCAGCATATGGCTGGGCGTCCGATGTCATCCTCCTCAATTACTGTCAGGCTGTCCTACATTCACAGATTTCACGTCGTCTCACTCACTGGCTACAGGCCAAATGCTAAACTGCACATTTTTCTAGCTGGTAGGCGCCAGCCATCAGAATCCTGATGGCAAGTGACTGGACCGTGCGGACTTGTTTAGCCTTTACTGTGGTTGTTATCTGCATATTTTGAAAATCTTTGAATTATTATTATTTTTAAAAGTTGTCTCCTGACTTTAGCTCTCAGCAGGCAGAGCCTGGGGCCCCAATCTTGCTCCACTCCACACACACCCCTGAGATTGATCTCTCCTCTCTCTGTCCTTCTCCTCCTCTTCTTGCAGTTTCCCTTCTCTTTTATACATAAACTGAGCACAGCCAAAGAAATATAGTCCCTTGGCAGAGAGGATGCATTTAAAGATCTCTCCATTTGCTGTGATTAATGAAGGGTGGTTGGAGAGAGGCTGGGAAAAACACTTAAACAGATCAATGCGGGCATCAGCCTTGGCACGAAGACAGAGCCAGGCGCAGCAGTCTGGGAGAAAAGTGTTAGGAAATGCCAGAAATTCCCAGTGGGAATAGGATGGGGTTGCGGGGCTGCTGAATCAACTCGCAGCCCTAAGGCTTGGTTTCCAGACCCTTGGTCATCTTGGTCACCCTCCTCTGTTCCTTCTGAGACCTTGGTGCCCAAAATAGTCTCACTATTGCTTTCCTTGATCTTGACGCTGGACTTCTGTTGATTCAAAACCATCTCTCTCTCACACGCACACTTGCAGTTTGAAGTGGAATTCTGCCATCTCAGTTGATCACACCTTCGTTCTGCATAAATTGGAATTATCTCATCTTATTATGCAGTCTGAATCCCTCACTTCAGGCTGTAGGTGATGGGGAGAGAGTCACACACAGAAAGCCCTGTCCAGAAGCAAGAAACTGGCATTATCAACAAGAGGAGTTTGCCAAAACTCTCTCTCTCCTTCTGATGTGCCCCATGCAAGTTTGTTTTTTAACATGGGGGAAGCAACAATTAAATGCCTACTGTGGGTTAAACCACAGAGCCTAGGACTTGCCGATCAGAAGGTCGGTGGTTCAAATCCCTGTGATGGGGTGAGCTCCCTTTGCTCGGTCTCTGCTCCTGCCAACCTAGCAGTTCGAAAGCACCTCAAAGTGCAAGTAGATCAGTAGGTACCGCTCCAGCGGGAAGGTAAACGGCGTTTCCGTGCGCTGCTCTGGTTCGCCAGAAGCGGCTTAGTCGTGCTGGCCACATGACCCGGAAGCTGTATGCCGGCTCCCTTGGCCAATAAAGCGAGATGAACGCCACAACCCCAGAGTCGGTTATGACTGGACCTAATGGTCAGGGGTCCCTTTACCTTTTACCTGTCCACAGTCTGAAGTGGCATAGTCCAGAATAGGGGTGCCAACCTGAATAAGATATGGGGGGCTGGCCCCCTCAAATATTTTATTGGGGGGCTGAAGACCCCTCAGCCCCTAGGAGTTGGCTCCTATGGCCCAAAATACTGCCACCTCGCTGTGCCTGATGTGCACCAATGTCTCTGATATTTATATATTTAACTTCACCGCAGTTTACGAAAATGATAGATCAATTAAGAATTAAGAAAAATTAACAACAATCTATAGTTTTTGTTTAGTTTAAACCAGTTTGGTTTGGTTTGGTTTATAGTTAGACTAAAAGCAGATCAGACTTGCTCCAACTTTCTAAACACCTGGGTAAAGGTAAAGGTAAAGGACCCCTGACTGTTAAGTCCAGTCGTGGACGACTCTGGGGTTATGGCGCTCATCTCGCTTTGCTGGTTGAGGGAGCCAGCCTTTGTCCGCAGACAGCTTCCGGGTCATGTGGCCAGCATGACTAAGCTGCTTCTGGCGAACCAGAGCAGTGTTGCTTAAACACAAATGTTTTTTGCAAGCACCAAAAAGAGTACAGCGAAGGCGCCTGCCTGACATCAATAGGCGGGGAGTTCCAAAGTGCAGGTGCTGCCAACCTAAGAGGTCAAGTTCCTAAAAATGTGGAAGGGGTATTAGGAGGCACCTGCAACAGTGTCAATTTTGCTGCCAGAAACAGTTTGAGTGGGCACACACAGGGTAAGGCAATCTCATAGGTAAACTGGTCCAAAGTTGTTAAGGGCTTTATATACTAATAGTACCTCTTGAGAAAAAGGGATGTGGGTGGTGCTGTGGGTTAAACCACAGAGCCTAGGACTTGCTGATCAGAAGGTCGGTGGTTCGAATCCCTGTGATGGGGTGAGCTCCCATTGCTCGGTCCCTGCTTCTGCCAACCTAGCAGTTCGAAAGCACGTCGAAGTGCATGTAGCTAAATAGGCACCGCTTCGGCGGGAAGGTAAACAACGTTTCCGTGCGCTGCTCTGGTTGGCCAGAAGCGGCTTAGTCATGCTGGCCATGTGACCCGGAAGCTGTACGCCGGCTCCCTCGGCCAATAAAGCGAGATGAGTGCCGCAACCCCAGAGTCGGCCACGACTGGACCTACCGGTCAGGGGTCCCTTTACCTTTACCTTTAAGGAATCTCAAAGCAGCTAACAATCTCCTTTCCCTTCCTCTCCCACGACAAACACTGTGAGGTGAGTGAGGCAGAGAGACTTCAGAGAAGTGTGACTGGCCCAAGGTCACCCAGCAGCTGCATGTGGAGGAGCGGAGACGCGAACCCGGTTCACCAGATCACGAGTCCACCACTCTTAACCACTACACCACACGGGTGTATGACAATAAAAGAGACCCTGGCTCCACATTAGGAATAATTTTCTGATGGTAAAAGCCACTTGGACAGTGGGACAGACTCCCTCTGAAGGTGGTGGATGCTTCTTCATGAGAGGTTTATAAAACAGATGGATGGCCACCTGTCAGGGATTCTTTACCTGTGATATCTGCCTTGGAGTTGGAGTAGAGTGTCCTATGAGTCCTGGTTCTGTCTTTTATATCAGCCTTCCCTCGCCTGGTGCCTTCCAGATGTTTTGGACTACAGTACACATCAGCCTCAACCAGCCCAGCTGCATGACGCTGGCAAGAATAGGAGCTGGCTCATGGAAGCTGGGGCTGATGGGAGCTGTGATGCAAAACTTCTGGTGGGGAACCAGGCTGAGGAAGGCACCCCTACACGCTCTCACATACTCCAGACTTCTCCATTCAACCCCACAAGCCCCATTTGGTGCACACAGGTGCATATATCCTCACCACCAGTTTTACACACCTGAGTGTGCTCACCACGTGAAGCAGGCAGGCTCTAGGGCGGCACGTTCATACTGTACTTCTGAGGTTTCTTCCAGACAGCTGGCTGCTGCCAGTGTAATAAATTATTGCTCTCCTGTTGCAAGCTGTAAGTGGAATTTCAATTGACTTTCCACACCTTCGGGGATTTTGCACTTCCACACCAGTAGATAGGAGAGGAAGATGCAACTGGGTTAGTAGGGTGGGGGTGGGGAGCTCTAAGTGATCCTCACATAAATAAGTAAATCAAAACCTCCATTATTTATTTAGCGCTAAGCATTCTAGTGTGGTTGCCTATCGCTACCCATGAAATGTCAAAACACAATGCAGATTAAAAAGTGTTTAATTAGCACAAAACCAAATCAAACCAGAAAATCATGTCTAAAACGGTGCTGATGGAAATAGTTGTTCGTTTAATATTTAAATCAGTGCTATAGTTTTATAGTGCTATATCAGTGGTACTATAGGCAGAAAAGAATTTTAGCACTAATGAAAAGATCGATTTAAAGCAATTAACGGGCTTTGAAATGGTGTCCAGGAAGGTGTTTTGTCCATGAAGACAACATAGAGTTCCTTTCACTCTTTTAAAGGGGGTCTTAAAAATGTATTGGTGGCTTTTAGCTCATGCTGTAAACAGAAAAGCTTCTCTCAACACACTACTCCAAGACTAAAATAATGATTTTTGGGAAACGCAGCGCTCAATATAAATGGAGTTTGGATCAACATAATTTACAGCAAACTTGCTCCTTCATATATCTTGGAGTCCTTTTTAGTGAATCATTGTCTTTGAAGTGGCAAACCCAAAGCACAGAAAGCTATAGGGACACCGATATTTTATTTTATGGAGCGTGGACAGTTGTTTCTTCCAGCATTGAATCTTTTTGGTAAGCAAAGTGATCCCACAAATGCTGTATGGAGCTGAAATTTGGGGTGACGATGTGAACTCTATTAAAGGGTTAGAAACAGTTCAGAATCAATTTCTTAGGAGACAATTCTCCTTAGCCAGCGGAACAACAGCTGCACTTCTATGTACGGAAACCAGATGGACAATGATCAGAGCAAGACTGCATCCCATTCAACTATCTGAAAAGATTTACTTCCTGACCCTGCGAGCTTTTCCAGCCCTGTGCTGTATGGGGAACAGCTCTGATGGAAATCAAACGTTCAGTGTATCCTGGATTACTATTGTGTCCATGAATTGAACAAGTTTTTGAATATGGACAAGAGTCCACTAAGGCTCTACTGGACAGAATCTGGACGGGACCTACAAGAGATTAAATCTTCCAAATGTTCTCTGTGGTTCCCACTCTTAAAACGGGGCATTTTAGAGCCAGTTATTTGTCTAAAATACTCTTACCTGGTCAATTAAGACCTGCCTTTATTGTGCTGTGTTACTAAGCAATGCCCTCAGCTGTGCTGGAAGGGCGTTATAAGATTTCATACGTAGATAGACTCTGTATTTGTGGACAACCACATATTTTGTTATTTGTTATATTGCACAGAAACTATATACACAGAACCTAGGAGATCTTTTCTAAATCCCGTTTGTTCAAGAAGGCAATCTCTAACCCCTAGTAAACTGGGGAAAATGTCAGACACATGCTGGAAAAGTAAAGGAAAAAAAGGGGTACATTCTATCACATGGGTAGGCAAACTAAGGCCTGGGGGCCGGATCCAGCCCAATTGCCTTCTAAATCCGGCCTGCAGGCAGTCCTGGAATCAGCATCTTTTTACATGAGTAGAATGTGTGCTTTTATTTAAAGTACTTCTCTGGGTTATTTGTGAGGCATAGGAATTCGTTCATTATTTTTTCAAAATATAGTCCGGCCCCCCACAAGCAGAGGTGTAGTACCCGGTGGTACCCGGTGTGGAATTTTTTTTGTCACCCATTCCCCCCACATCGACAGCTCGGGGTAGGCTTGGGAGTCACGGGTGGGCGCCAAATGTCCGCATCCTTCCTATGCCTCTGTGCCTCCATCCCTGCGACTCCCAAGTACCCCAAGCCATTGGGGGAAGGGGGGAAACTATTCTGCTTTGCTGGGGTGCTGGCAATTTTTAATTTTTTTTGTATCTATGACATATGGGGATTGTTCAATTCCGTTGCATACATTTTAGCATGTTTTCATTTATTGCTTGCAACTGCCTCAGTTTTCATTTTGTAATTATGCAAATCTTTTGATGTTGTAAACCACCTGGAGCAAGGTTTTAACTATGGGAAGGTGATGAAGATGCCCCTCCTATGTCAATCTGGTTTTCTGGATTTTTGCTTTAAAGTACAGAGCAACGCAGTGATGCGCATTAATGCTTGAATTGTCCCTGTGCAACAAAGGAGCGATGTAAGAGCAATCGCTGCACCAGTTCCACCCAGCTGACATTTAATATGGATATTCAGTTGTATTTATGGCATGCAAGCATCCCACATGCTCAGATTGCACCATGGAGTGGCTGTGCACACTCCCCCCGCCCCGAGCTTCCCACATACACAATCATGTTGGCTGGAAACTTACTTTATTTAAAAAAGGAAAGGAAAATCAAGATTTGTTTATTTATACCAGTGCTTAATAAGCATGCTGCAAGCTCACATGGGCTCCAACTTTTCACTGCACATGCATTATGTTATTGCACACTGCTAAGAAATTAGAAAATGGGGGGGGGGGAGAAGACCCTGTATGCACTTGGTACATATTACCGTACAATTTGTGGTGGAATTGCAAGCTGGTGCAAGATTTTTAGAATTTAATTTTGACAGAAATGATAAATATTACTAAAACTCTTGTTTGCTGTCCAAAATGAATGTTACTGGATATTTTTGACGATACCAGTGTAGATATGTTGTCAAAAGAATTGGTCTTTTGCATGATCTTGGCAGCTCAAATAGCAATTGCAACTCAGTGGCAAACAGCCTAAGATCTTACACTTACCACTCCCTCTGGAATATGGCTATGACGGAGAAAATTATTCATAATCCCCACTTGATCACTGCAATGAAAAGCCTGGTTGAGCGTTCGCAAATCTCACACCACAGAGAGAACTTCTGTATCACCTCAAGGTTTATGATCTAACCAGTTCAGCTTCACGTCATTAAAGGCAGACGAGCCTTTAATGCGAGTGTCAAGAAGCAACCAAGAGGTTTGGCTCTATAAACCAACGCAGCCACTACTTTGCATTTGCATGTAGAGCTGCCATTAAGGATCATGTAGCCCGGCTGGTCTTTTCACCTGCAAGAAGCCATCTATAGGCAGTGCGGCATAGTGGTTAGAGTGTTGGACTAGGACCTGGGAGACCAGGATTCGAATTGCCACTTGGACACGAAGCCCTCGGGCCACTCACTCACTCTCAGCCTAGCCTACCTTACAGGGTGGTTGTGAGGATAAAATGAGGACGATGAGATTTATGTATGCCACCTTCAGGTCCTTTAGCAGAAATGGGACGTGCGTGTAATTCATCATCATCATCTATAGAACCCCCCTCTTTCTCCAGGAGCAAACGAGCCATTCCCCAGCTGGGATGCAACATCTGGAAATGGACTTCCACAGGAGACCAGTCTGAAGATGCTGAAGATGCAGACGTCCCAATGCTGTCTGTGCTCACCCCGGCAATCTAACCCCTCACTTCTGACCCCGGCAATCTAACCCCTCACTTCTGACCCCTCATCCCTGTCATCTCTCTCTTGGACACCAACCGGCCCTGTTCCACCCGGGGACACCATCTCCACATGCTCCTGAACCCCTACTGCATAGCAGCCCATCACCCACCCACCCACCAAGAGACAGATGTGCACCCTCCCCAGTCCCCATCCACTTACAGCGAAATGACATCCCGCGGCAGGCTCTTGGGGATGGCCTTGGAGTCGACGCAGAAGGCTGTGTCTCTGGTGCAGGAGCAGCTGGGCGGGCAGGGGGGAGGCCTGGGGGCTTTCCGGCAGGTGGCGGGCAGCCAGAGGCAGGCCAGGCCCAGGAGGAAGAGGAGGAGAAGCTGCCCCAGCCTCTGCAGCTCTGCCATGGCCTTTTCCTGGGGGAGAACCAGCCTTCCAAGGCTGGGGAAGGTGTCCCCAGGGAGAAGCGGGCGTTTGCAGCAGCAGCAGCAGAGGAAAATGATACAGGAACAAACCGAACTCTCCGCTCGCCTCCTCTACAGCTTCTGGTTCCTCTTCTCTGTGTCTGCAGGCTGCTGCAAGCTGCTGGGAGCTATCTCATCCCTGCAGGAAGCTGCGCTCCTCCGCCAGGCGTGATGGAGAGACGCGCGCAGCACGAAAGCACCAAGTTCTGGAGTGATCACTGATGGGGAGGGTGGATGAATGAGCGCATCGCTGACTGGATGCAGCCTGAGCCTGGGGGTTGTCGCGGCGCCCGCGGGGGGCGGGTCGTGGAACAAAAGGTCGGCTGCACGTGGGAATAGAGCGCAGCAGCAACAGCAGCAGCAGCAGCTGGAAGGAGCTGTCCATCTTCCGCAGCCGGGGAAGCCTCCCCAATCCAGGAGAGAGAGGGAGAAAGAGGCTGAAGAAAGGTGGCCAGCGTCTCGGCACGCCTGACCGTGCAAGCTGTTAAGCCGGCACTTGGTTGGGGTGCTTTTCGGGGTGAAGCAGAGTGGGGTTGGAGCTGCGGACCTGGGTTGCTGACAGAGACAGGATCTTTGTTTTTATTGATTGCATTTCATAGAATCAATGCTTTTTTTCCTGAAAAAAAAACAGTTTAGGGGTACTCTCCTTTTCCTACTCATACTGAAATACTGCGCCTCAATGAGGCCAAACTTTGATTCACAAAATGTTTAGGGGTATGTGCACCTTTGCGGCCCCCCCCCCCAGAAAAAAGCACTGCATAGAATCATAAAACTGTAGAGTTGGAAGGGACCCCAAAGGTTTTCTAGTCCAACCCCATGCAATGCAGTGTGATAAGAATTTTAACACTAAATGTTCATGCATGTACATAGATCAGCACAGGAAGACCGACCTGAAACCATTTTTGATTCCCAAACTGACCAAATGTTTTCTCTGCAAAGTCAAAGGGAAATGGAAAAGCCTCCCCATTGTCTTTTCCTTCACAAATCCTAATTTAAGGGTATGTTTGTCTGTGTTTGAATAGGGTGAGCCTATGACCTGGCTCAGCAACTAAGTATTTTGTTGTTGTTTAGTCGTTTAGTCATGTCCGACTCTTCGTGACCCCATGGACTAGAGCATGCCAGGTACTCCTGTCTTTCACTGCCTTCCGCAGTTTGGTCAGACTCATGCTGGTAGCTTTGAGAAAATTGTACCACCATCTCGTCCTCTGTTGTCCCTTCTCCTTGTGCCCTCCATCTTTCCCAGCATCAGGGTCTTTTCCAGGGAGTCTTCTCTTCTCCTGAGGTGGCCAAAGTATTGGAGCCTCAGCTTCAGGATCTGTCCTTCCAGTGAGCACACAGGGCTGATTTCCTTCAGAATGGAGAGGTTTGATTTTCTTGCAGTCCATGGGACTCTCAAGAGTCTCCTTCAACACCATAATTCAAAAGCATCAATTCTTCGGCGATCAGCCTTCTTTATGGTCCAGCTCTCACTTCCATACATCACTACTGGGAAAACCATAGCTTTAACTATATGGACCTTTGTTGGCAAGGTGATGTCTCTGCTTTTTAAGATGCTGTCTAGGTTTGTCATTGCTTTTCTCCCAAGAAGCAGGCATCTTTTAATTCCGTGGCTGCTGTCACCATCTGCAGTGATCATGGAGCCCAAGAAAGTAAAATCTCTCACTGCCTCCATTTCTTCCCCTTCTATTTGCCAGGAGGTGATGGGACCAGTGGCCATGATCTTCGTTTTTTTGATGTTGAGCTTCAGACCATATTTTACACTCTCCTCTTTCACCCCCATTAAAAGGTTCTTTAATTCCTCCTCACTTTCTGCCATCAAGGTTGTGTCATCTGCATCTCTGAGGTTGTCCTCTGCTTAAATACCACCATGGAAGAGAATCCACATCCTCTAAAGCAGCCTTTCTGAACCTGTGGGTCCCCAGATGTTGTTGAACTACAACTCCCATCACCCCTAGCTAGCAAGGCCAGAGCTCAGGGATGATAGGAGTTGTAGTCCAACAACATCTGGGGAGAGTCTAAAGGGAGTCCATTCCACTGCTGAACAGCTCTTACTGTCAAAGTTCTTCCTGATGTTTATATTTATATCCCCCCTTTTTTTCTCCCAGAACTCAAGATGGTGTGTATGGTCCTCCCTTCTTCCTCCTTTAATCCCCACAACAACCATGTGAAGTGGGTTAGGGTGAGAGGCAGTGCCTGACCCCCAAAGTCACACAATGATCTTCATGGTCAGCTGGGGAGATTTGATCTCTGGGTTCCCAGATCCTAGTCCAATGCTCTAACCACCATGCCACACCGCCTACAGTTGAGCAGTGGGATTTTGGGTCCCACTGCAAAGAGGGGAGCCTGAGCTACATCTCCATGAATTGTGATTTAGTGCAACCCTGTAAATTGTTGATTCTGGATTAGAACTCAAAACAGAAGGCAGTTGCTGAGCCAAATGAGATATTTGGTCTTTCTGGATAGCTCAAAGAGAGCACATTCACTGAGCAAGAACTACGTATTCACATAACTTGTTTTCTCACTCTTTCACACTCGATGCCCTCTTTACTTCAGTACGCAAAATTCTCGCTACAGAAATCAGCAGGTGTGTTATCGTTTCACAATGGGTCACGGGTAGGTTTTTCTCTAAATACAAATTTACTCGCGAGTCAGTAGAACTTACTTCCAAGCTGACATGCATACGATTTCACTTCTAGTAAAACTGCATCTAAGAATTAGAGATAAACAATTTGTCTACATAGTTCAGCTGAATGCCAGAATGCACTTGCTACTGGACATGTATATATATGAAAAGGCTCCTATTTCATATTTGCATTTCCAACAGTCTGGGTTGTACTTACTGCTGCAAGTGAACTCAAAACATCCAGGGCTGAGAGACAGGGAAACCTCTGGCCCTCTGTATGTTGCTGGACCCCTCAGTCCTCATCTCTGACCATCGGTTATGCAGGCTGGAGCTTATGAGAGTCTGAGTATCATGTAGTGTGTGTATAATTTCGATTGCAAACATACAAAAAATAACATACTAACCTATTATTATTATTATTATTATTATCATCATCATCATCATCATCATCATCATCATCATCATCATTCCACCCTATACCTGGGGGTCTCAGGGTGGTTCATAGATGTTGGATATTAATGTTTAGCATATTTACAACGCGATCTAAGTTGCAGGTGCCACGTAACACCTGTAATAATGCAATCCTTTAGTGTGGCCATTACCAGGCAGTTACCTTCACTGCAATCTTTTCAGCACCTGCTAAAAACATTTTTGTTTAGACAAGCCTGCCTGGGTATTTAGAAGGTTGATGCGAGTTTAAATCTGTTTTTAGTCGGCATGTAGTGCCTTAAAAGAAAACATTATGAAAATGGTATACAGGTGGTACATGACCCCAGTCAAACTTGCAAAGATATATCATCTGTCTGACAATAAATGTTGGAAATGTAAGGAGGCTGAAGGAACTTTTTTTCACCTCTGGTGGACGTGCCCGAGGGTGAAGGCTTTTTGGGAAATGATTTATAACGAGTTGAAAAGGGTGTTTAAGTACACCTTTCAGAAGAAACCAGAGGCCTTTCTCCTGGGCATTGTGGGCCAGAGAGTGTCAAAAAAAGATAGAACTTTCTTTTTATATGCAACTACAGCAGCAAGAATCCTTATAGCCAAACATTGGAAGGCACAGGAGCTACCCACGCTGGAAGAATGGCATTCGCAGCTGATGGACTACATGGAATTAGCCGAAATGACCGGCAGAATCCGAGATCTGGGAGAAGAGACAGTGGAAGAGGACTGGAAAAAATTTAAGGACTATTTACAAAAACATTATAAGTTATATGAATGTTGAGAATTTGCTAAGCTTATTGGGAAAAACATGCTTCAGCATTGAGATTGGTAAAGGAGGGAAACTAAGTTATGAACTTAAAAAGTATAAATCATTGACTATATATTTAAATGAAAACACAAAAACACACAAAATAAGATTTCAAATTGCTGTTTAATTTTATTGAAAAGAAAGCAGGGGATGGAAGACTTGGGGAAGTCCAGTTGATTATGAACATTAATTTGGAAAGGTGAATTTTCTTTTATAATCTTTTCTTCTTTCTGTAAAACCGCTTTTGTTGTGTTATTGAAGATGTATCTTACCTTGGAAAAAAGCAATAAAAAAATTATTTAAAAAAAAAATAAATAAATCTGTTTTTAGTCTATTGCTATTTTAACTGTTCAAAAGTCTTAAATTATTGCTGCCAATTCTTCTTATGGATGATTTTTTAATCTTTTTTTCTTCTAATCGATGATGTTTTATCTTTTCTGTAGACTGCTTTGAGGGTGTACAAATTTTACGACATAAAAAGATATGCAAATTTGTTGCCTGTTCTGTCCTCTTTTTTGGTGATGGCATTTTTATTACAGTCATATGGGACCCCTGACCATTAGGTCCAGTCGTGGCTGACTCTGGGGTTGTGGCGCTCATCTCACTTTATTGGCCGAGGGAGCCAGCATACAGCTTCCGGGTCATGTGGCCAGCATGATTAAGCCACTTCTGGCAAACCAGAGCAGCGCACGGAAATGCCGTCGACCTTCCTGCCAGAGCGGTACCTATTTATCTACTTGCACTTTGACATGCTTTCAAACTGCTAGGTTGGCAGGAGCAGGGACCGAGCAACGGGAGCTCACCCTGTTGCGGGGATTCGAACCGCCAACCTTCTGATTGTCAAGTCCTAGGCTCTGTTGTTTAACCCACAGCACCACTCGCGTCCCTATTACAGTCATACCTCAGGTTAAAGACGCTTCGGGTTAAATCTTTCCAGGTTGCATTCCGCAGCGACCCGGAAGTACTGGAAAGGGTTACTTCCGGGTTTCTCCACTCATGCATGCGCAGATGCTCAAAATGACGTCACGCGCATGCGCAGAAGTGGTAAATCGCAACCCGCGCACGCTCAGACGCAGGTTGCGTTCTGCTCAGTTGCGAACGGGCTCTGGAACTGATCCCGTTAGCAACCAGAGGTACCACCGTATTACCATTGAATGACAAATAAATAATAATAAATAAATAAATAAATAAAGCCTTGGCAGGCATCAACACCACAAGGGATATTTTTCCGCTCTGCATCTCTCTGAACTGTCCCCCTCCCTCGCCATCTGCAACCCTGACTGCTGGCTCATCTCTTTCATCCCCCCCCCTCCATCCTGCCTGTCATTAAAGTTGCTGTCAGCTCATTGATGGCACACGAGCTGCCTGTGTGCAGCTGGAGGTTCACAAACATCTCCCGTTCCAGGCACAGCTCTGTCCCAGACAACAAAGGGCAAAGTGTGAGTGCAGAAGATGGCCTGATGTTTGCGAGGCCTTCTGAGCAGCTGGGAGCAGGGTCGAGACATCCACGGGTCTCCCCCCCACTCGGGGGGGGGGGCAAGGCCCACATAGAAGAAAAGTGACCGCTTGGAGCATCCTCTTTGGCAGAGAGGCTCAGCACGCGTCAGGCCTCAAGTTGGATGGGGCAGGGAGCTCACCAGTCTGTCCGGACCAGACAATAGTTTCACAGTCATCCCCACTGCATGTACAGGCCCTTTGGCCAGAGAGACCTGCAAGTAGCAAAAACATTGGTGTGGTATATATGTAACAGAGGAGGGGGGCTTTGATGAGTATGTGGGAAGGGGAAGGCCTACTATGATCTTCCTACCCAGCAGATGAGAGGAGAGATGCTCATCCTGTAAACAGGAGTAATAATAATAATAATAATAATAATAATAATAATAATTTATTATTTATACCCCACCCATCTGGCTGGATTTTCCCAGCCACTTTGGGCAGCTTCCAACAAAGTATTAAAATACAGTAGTCTGTTAAACATTAAAAGTTTCCCTAAACAGGGCTGCCTTCAGATGTCTTCTAAAAGTCTGGTAGTTGTTTTTCTCTTTGACATCTGGTGGGAGGGCGTTCCACAGGGCGGGTGCCACTACCGAGAAGGCCCTCTGCCTGGTTCTCTGTAACTTTGCTTCTCGCAGTGAGGGAACTGCCAGAAGGCCCTCGGCGCTGGACCTCAGTGTCTGGGCAGAACGATGGGGGTGGAGACGCTCCTTCAGGTATACTGGACCGAGGCCATTTAGGGCTTTAAAGGTCAGCACCAACACTTTGAATTGTGCTCAGAAACGTACTGGGAACCAGGTAGAAGGCCTTCTTGGTGGTGGCGCCCTCCCTGTAGAACACCCGCCCATCAGATGTCAAGGAAATAAACAACTATCTGACTTTTGGAAGACATCTGAAGGTAGCCCTGTATAGAGAAGTTTTTAATGTTTGATGTTTGATTGTTTTTTAAATATTTTGTTGGGAGCTGCCCAGAGTGGTTGGGGAAACCCAGCCAGATGGGCCAGGTATATTATTATTATTATTATTATTATTATTATTATTATTATTATTACATCCTGGTTAGTATCTGAAGAAGTGTGCATGCACACGAAAGCTCATACCAAGAACTAACTTAGTTGGTCTTTAAGGTGCTACTGGAAGAAATTTTTTTTTTATTTTGACTATGGCAGACCAACACGGCTACCTATCTACTAATGTCTCCATGAATTTGCTTAATGCTCTTCTAAAGCAATATTGGTTGGTGGACATCACTGCCTCCTGTGGAGCAGGTTCCACAGTTGAATTACTGTACATGCTGCATGGGTGACTTTCCTACATTTGTCCTGAATAGAGTTGGGTCCCTTCCAACTCTATGATTTCGTGAAGACTGAAAAGTCGCAAATGCTGCAATCTTTTTTCCTAGGGTAGTTGCAGAGGACACCACCGGGAGCACCACAACAATGACTTAGAACAGAAGGTGAGGGCAGGGGATGGATGGACAAATTATGTCCTAGCACAGGGCACCACTGAAATTTGAAAGCCCCAAGTCCTCCACTGGGAGTCGCTGCCCCCACTCAATATTTTGGTTGCCCTTTTCTGAACCTTTCCCAGCTCAACAATACCCTCTTTGAGGTGTGGTGGCCAGAACGGTACACAATATTCCCAAATTCAGTTGCACCATCAAAGAATGAAGAAAGTGGCCGCCTTCTTGCTTTGAAAGTCCCGAGAACCTTCTGACCCAACTATTGGAGAGGCAAAGAGGGTCCTTAAGGAGCCACACTTTGACGCTCCTGGCGTCAGAACAAGCTGACTTTCTGAAGGACAAGAGGCTGCTAAGAGGCCTCTGTGCCTGTGGACAAATCTCCAGAGAGGGTCTCTTGACTGACAAGTGACGCCAAGGGCCACTTAGCTGTACTTTATTTCTTTTGAAAGAACTTGGTGAGAACAGGTAGAGGACACACAGCAAATCACCTTCGGCGCTTTGGTGCCAGGAACCCTATATAAACGGAGCCCTCCTCTCTCGTGCCTGGAAACAACCAGGATCAGTGGGGACAGCTGAAAGCTAGCCAGAAGACTTGAGATGGAGAATAACAGCAAAAGTAGCAAGGATGTCCTGATGATAGAGGCACCCCCGGTGAGTCGTTCTCCACTTGGGACTGAGTTCCTGCTCCTGCAGGTATGGTGTGGAGTCCAGCCTGGGCAGGGAGGGCTGAGCTGGAGAGAGAGGGATGTCCAGGGATGGCCCATAGCATTTGGAACTGGGGCAAGGGGGTCCTCTGGGATGTTCTCCTCCCTGCTCTCCACTCCAAGGGACTTGTGCTGGAGAACTTCCCACTGGACTCTGCCCTATAGATTCTGCTCTGCCGGGGGTTGGACTGAAAGGCCCTTGGTGTCCTTTCCAACTCGACAGTTATATGATTCAATGGGCCTGTCTCCCACTCTGCTGCCATTTATGGTGCCCAAAATCTGTCCTGCGAGACGGCAGACCTAACACTAAAACCACCCACACATTGGATTATGAATGGATGGGTGGATGGATGAATAGGAGTTGTGGGGTTGCATCAAATGGCTTTGTCCTTCTGTGCTTCCCTCTAACTATACAGTGTATACATTTTGGTGCCTATTTCCTCAGTGCCTCAGCACTTACTAAGGTGGTAAACCCGTGTCTGCGTGCCCCACTTTCATGTTAGATCATTTTTATTAATTTTCCAATAAAAGTCATCCAATTAACATATCAAATCATAATCCAATAAAATTAAAAAAAACTATGGGAAGCTGTAAAATTAATAATTAAAATTTGGAAGATAATTTGACCTTTTTTTATTGCGTGCCCCACTTTAAGCTGCATGGTGCAGGGTGTCCCATGAAGGAACCTTTATACAGGAATTCCTGCACATGGAAAGCTAGCCTGCAAGGGTCAAAGTCTATCCTTTTCTCTAACAGGCTGGGCTTTTTATGCACAGGGATTTTTGCTGTATGGAGGAATACTCCATCATAGGAGCCCTACCTGTAATCTGAAGTGGTGCAGTCCAGAGGCGGTGCAGAGTTAAACTATGGAACTCACTCCCACAGGAAGCAGTGATGGCCACCAACTTGGATGGCTTTGGAAGAGGATGAGACAAGAAGGAACATTTTATCATATGTGGTGGGAATGTAAGAAAGTAAAGAACTTCTGGGAAATGATATATAATGAGTTGAAAAAGATGTTGAAATTTACATTTTTTTAAAAACCAGAAGCATTTTTACTTGGTATTATAGGTCAGGACATTAATAGGCATGATGTTAAATTGCTTCTATATGCAACAACAGTGGCAAGAGTGTTGTTAGCCCAGAAATGGAAGCAAGAAGAAATTCCGACGAAAGAAGAATGGCAGATAAAATTAATGGACTATGCAGAATTGGAGAAAATGACAGAAAGGATTCGAAACCTGCGGGAACAGAGATTTGCAGAAGATCGGAAGAAGTATACGAACTATTTGCAATTGTAATCAACAAATTATGCTAGTAGGACTACAAGAAGTTCTGTAAAGAGAAAAATATGAAACGTTACAAAGTAGAAAAAGAAAAGAGATATCAGTTATGAGATTTAAATGTAATAGGGAAAGTAAGAAATGTATATTAAGAGATTAGACTGGAAATTTTTCAGACAGGATTGATGGAAGTAAAAAAAAAATTGTATAAGATGTAAAAGTATGTTTAATTACTGTTGAAAATGATAGGTTAAAACACACACACACACACACACACACACACACACACACACACACACACATATATAGAAGAGGATGAGACAAATTCATGGAAGAGGAAAAGGCTACTTGCCCTGATGGCTAGGCTCTGCCTCCACAGTCAGAGGCAGCAATCTTCTGAATACCAGTTGCTGGAAACCATAGGAGGAGAGAGTGCCGGTCTTCTACAAGAATCCTGCTTGCTGCTTTCCCACGCGCATCTGGTTGGCCACTGTGAGAAGAGTTTGCTGGACTAGATGGGCCATTGGCCTGATCCAGTTGGCTCTTTTTATGTGCTTACGTTTACTCCTTCCATGAGACCTTGTATGTGCCTCTGTCCAATCATTCTGTCTGGGTCAAAATGGTCCACAACGTTCTCATGAGCATCTTTTTCTGGTTCTGCAGGGTTACACGGCCTCCCCCCGGCTCCCCGGACTACCTTGCAAGAAGCTCCTGATCGTGGTGGTGGTGGTGGTGGTGATCGTTTTGGTTGTCCTGGCTTTTGGGCTGATGGGGCTGCGTATCACGGAGAAGCACACAGAGACAGTAAGTACAGCATGATGAATCACAGAATTGTAGAGTTGGATGGGACCTCGCGGGTCATCTAGTCCCAACCCCCTGCAATGCAGGAATCACAGCTAAAGCATCCGTGACAATGGCCACCCAACTTCTGCTGAAAAACCTCAAGTGAATGAGGTCTGTGAGTCACCTCAAGAAGTGCCACAGCTAGTACGGTGGTACCTCAGGATGCGAACGGGTTCTGTTCCGGAACCCCATTCACATCCTGAATAGAAGGTAAGACACGACGGTCGTGTTTTGCTGCTTCTGCGCATGCGCGTGACATCATTTTGAGAGTCTGTGCATGCGTGAGCAGCGAAACCCGGAAGTAACATGCTCTGTTACTTCCGGGTTGCACCGGAGCGCAACCTGAAAGTGCTCAACCTGAAGCACATTCAACCCAAGGTATGACTGTAATTCCTCAAATGCCTGTTGGGGCTAAAGGTGGGTCCTTCACCTGCGAAGACTGAAGACAACTGGCCTAAACACCTGTGAACTGAACAAGGGGGAAGACTCTGCTAAACAGCGGGTTAACCTTTAGCGCTCCAGATCTTGCTGGACTCCCACTTCCACCACCCTTGGCTACTTGTTCCCAGACCTGCTGGGTGAGGAGTCCCACCATACCCGGAGGGTCAAAGGTTCCCACTCCTCTGTCTTCTTCCCAAAATGATGGTAGTTGTTTGTTTTCATAGTACTGGCGACTCTCAAGGCCTGTACACACTTCCACCAGTGTGGTGTAGTGGTTAAGAGCAGTAGACCTGTAATCTGGTGAACCGGGTTCGCGTCTCCGCTCCTCCACATGCAGCTGCTGGGTGACCTTGGGCTAGTCACACTTCTCTGAAGTCTCTCAGCCCCACTCACCTCACAGAGTGTTTGTTGTGGGGGAGGAAGGGAAAGGAGAATGTTAGCCGCTTTGAGACTCCTTCGGGTTGTGATAAAGTGGGATATCAAATCCAAACTCTTCTTCTCTTCTTCCACTTGCCTGGAAAGCTTGGGTCTGAGTGGTTTTCCACTTGACCCACACTTTCTAGGCAGTCCTCCCCTTGCTCCACTCCTTTCCCAGGGAAAACCCACACTTTAGCTCTAAACTGGAGCAAACATCAATCCAGGAAAAGCCTGAATTCCTGTTTGCTCCAACTGAGTGCTAAGAAGCAGTTCTAGGGACAGCGCATAAAGTCAAAACCAGGTGGGATTGCCCATGTCTTTTTTCCTGGACTCGCATCCCCTTTCCACCATTTATATTTATATTTATATTTATATTTATATTTATATTTATATTTATATTTATATTTATATTTATATTTATATTTATATTTATATTATTTATATTTATATTTGCAAAGCATGTAAAGCTGAATGCACCCAAGTTAAATGCTCCAGTTCATACATCTCGTTCCCTTTGCTCTTCATCACTCAACATGGTCTCCTTTTCAACGTCTAGGTCCTACAAATGACCATCCAAGGCCTGGATGGGGAGGGCTCCCCACAGCATCTTTCCATGAGCAGGAAGGAGAGACTGGCCACCTTCCATGTCAGCAGGGTCAACTCTTCGGCCACCGTGGTGTATGACTACAGCAACGTAAGATTTGCTGAAAGTGGTTCCTAGTTCCCAAAGGAGTCGTGCAGCTTTGCCCAAGGCCTGCTGGTCCACCTAGCAGGTCCCTTTTAGAAATAATAACATCTATCCTGACAAGGGAGCAAGTCAGTGGCGAGTCCTGGTGGGGCTGGCTGGATCTGTTGGTTTCCTTAAGCACAAAGGACAACAAATATTGTGTCACCTTAAAAGCTAACTAGATGGGACGCGGGTGGCGCCGTGAGTTAAACCTAGGACTTGCCAATCAGAAGGTCGGTGGTTCGAATTCCCACGACGGGGTGAGCTCCTGTTGCTCGGTCCCTGCTCCTGCCAATGTAGCAGTTCGAAAGCACATCAAGTGCAAGTAGATAAATAGGTACCACTCCGGCAGGAAGGTAAACGGCATTTCCGTACGCTGCTCTGGTTCGCCAGAAGCGGCTTAGTCATGCTGGCCATATGACCCAGAAGCTGTACACCGGCTTCCTCAGCCAATAAAGCGAGATGAGCACCGCAACCCCGGAGTCGGTCACGACTGGACCTAATGGTCAGGGCTCCCTTTACCCCTTTAACTTTTAAAAGCTAGCTCGAGACTATGAAAGTTTATGTCCCAAACTTCCCCCTGCTTATCTGCGGGGATTTTCATCCTTGAAAAGTCCAAATCAGAAAGAAAAACCGTGCGTTTAAAGTGGGAAAGGACTGGTACCGGGACAACATTGGAATGGGCTACACATTTTCTTCTGGTTTGGACGTGGGGCTTATCCCCGCTTCCTCTTGTGTCGCTGCTTCCCCCGTGGAAAGCCACTCTTCAGTGCAAATGGCAATTTAGGTTTTCTCTGGATACAGTGGTGCCTCGCAAGACGAAATGAATCCGTTCCGCGAGTGTCTTCGTCTAGCGGTTTTTTCGTCTTGTGAAGCAACCCTATTAGCGGCTTAGCGGATTAGCGCTATTAGCGGTTTAGCGGCTATTAAAGGCTTAGCGGCTTAGCTGCTAAAAGGCTATTAGCGGCTTAGCGGCTTAGAAAAAGGGGGGAAAGGGGAAAAAACCCAGCAGGAACTCGCAAGACATTGTCGTCTTGCGAAGCAAGCCCATAGGGAAATTCGTCCTGCGAAGCAACTCAAAAACGGAAAACCCTTTTGTCTAGCGGGTTTTCCGTCTTGCGAGGCATTCGTCTTGCGGGGTACCACTGTAGCCATTTCTTCTGATCGATCACAGGTTTTCCTTTGGAAAGGAGAGGGCAAGGGGCAAGCCTCTGTGATGCATGCGTAGAAGGTGCAAATCACGCAGAAAACTGCTCAGACTCATGCTGTCTAGGCATGGCACAAGGGGAAGTGTAGCTGAGCCCAGTACAGTGGTACCTCGGGTTACATACGCTTCAGGTTACATACACTTCAGGTTACACACTCCGCTAACCCAGAAATAGTGCTTCAGGTTAAGAACTTTGCTTCAGGATAAGAACAGAAATCGGGCTCCGGTGGCGCAGCGGCAGCAGGAGGCCCCATTAGCTAAAGTGGTGCTTCAAGTTAAGAACAGTTTCAGGTTAAGAACGGACCTCCGGAACGAATTAAGTACTTAACCACTGTAGTGGAAAGGTGGATTAGGAGCAGAAGAGAATTGAGAGCAGGGCAGGGCAGGTTAATCCCAAGAGAAAAGCCCTCCCTCTCCCTTCAAAAAGTCTGAAGCATCGTATCAAAGCCACACATGCTTCTTATTGACATGATAGATGCTTATAAAATTTTGCCTGGCATGGAAAAAGCGGACGGGGAAAAGTTTCCCCTCCCTCTCTCCTAACACTAGAACTCCTGGGCATCGACTGAAGCTCAGCCTTGGAAGCGTCAGGACAGAAAAAAGAAAGCACTGCTTCACGCAGCACATAGTTAAACTGCGGAACTCACTGCCACAAGAGGCAATGAGGGCCACCAACTTAGATGGGCTTTTAAAAGAGGATTAGACAAATACATGGAGGAGAGGTGGCTACTAGTCTTGGTGACTATGCACTGCATCCTTCTGAATAGCGGCTGCCTGGAGGTGCGAGTGTTCTTGTGCTCAGATCCTGCCTCTGGGTTTCCCATTAGGGACATCTGGTCGGCCGCCATGAGAACAGAGTGCTGGACTAGATGGGTCATTGGCCTGATCCAGCAGCCTCTTCTGATGTTTTTATATGTTCTTATTTATTTGGTAAGGGGACGCGGGTGGCACTGTGGGTTAAACTACAGAGCCTAGGGCTTGTCGATCAGAAGGTCGGAGGTTCGAATCCCCGCGACGGGGTGAGCTCTCGTTGCTCAGTCCCTGCTCCTGCCAACCTAGCAGTTCGAAAGCATGTCAAAGTGCAAGTAGATAAATAGGTACCGCTCCAGCGGGAAGGTAAACGACGTTTCCGTGTGCTGCTCTGGTTCGCCAGAAGCGGCTTAGTCATGCTGGCCACATGACCCGGAAGCTGTCTGCAGACAAACGCCGGCTCCCTTGGCCAATAAAGCGAGATGAGCGCCACAACCCCAGAGTCAGTCACAACTGGACCTAATGGTCAGGGGTCCCTTTACCTTTACCTATTTATTTGGTGGGTGGAGGAAGAATAAAAGGTGTTGTCAAAAGGGCTCATTCTGCTCTGAAAACCAAAACCCTTGGCATTTGAGTCAACCATAGTCTTAGCTTACCTGGTGTGTGTGAACAGAAGATGCAACAGAGGAAGGCACAGGGAGAGAAGCTTGGAGGGGGGCATGGGGTCTGGGATATGAGGTAGAGCCCTGAGAAGGTGGGGTTGCCCTTGCACATATACCTTGTTGAGATCCAAAATATGTACAGTATAAAGGTAAAGGGACCCCTGACCATTAGGTCCAGTTGTGGCTGACTCTGGGGTTGCGGCGCTCATCTCGCTGTATAGGCCGAGGGAGCCGGCGTACAGCTTCCGGGTCATGTGGCCAGCATGGCTGAGCCGCTTCTGGCGAACCAGAGCAGCGCATGGAAACGCCGTTTACCTTCCCGCCAGAGCGGTACCTATTTATCTACTTGCACTTTGACGTGCTTTCAAACTCCTAGGTTGGCAGGAGCAGGGACCGAGCAACGGGAGCTCACCCTGTCACAGGGATTCGAACTGCCGACCTTCTGATCGGCAAGTCCTAGGCTCTGTGGTTTAACCCACAGCGCCACCCGCATCCCTATGTACAGTATACCCACAATAAAATACCTCCTGCAATACAGGAACCACAGCTAAATTGACAGCCTTTGCCTTTGAACAGCTCCTGATTGGCTACAGATCTTGGCCGGGACAGTCCTGCTACATCACCAGAATGAAGAAGGAAAACATCCAGAGCCTGGATGCTGCTGTCAAGGTGTTCCAGAACATCCAGGTTAGAATAATTGCCCTAACTCTACATTCAGAGTTTCCAAGGCATGGAAAAAGCAAATCATGTGGGAAGATTGCTTCTGGACTGTACCACTTCACACAGTGCAGCTGGCTGAATGTCCCACCATCCTCCAAAACAACCACAAACCCAGTGCTGGGACACATAACACCCCAGTCTGCAGTAATCCAAGGACATTGTGATTTGCTGTTTGGGCTGTTTGGGATAGCAGTTGTCTTTTGAGAGTGGCTAGACGGGGATCCCTGTCCTTAAGGCTGGCTGCCACTGGTTTGCAGGCAGGACATGAAGGCAGAAATATAACAGACCAGAGCTTTCTCATGTCCCATTTCTCCATTTGGGAAAACTGCTCTTTAGTGCTCAATCAGAGCAAATGGCAATTCCGTTTTTCCATAGGTTGCCATTTGTTCTGATCTATCGCAGGTTTTCCCTCAGAAAGGAGTGGGGCAAGGGGAAAACCACTTGGACCCGTGCTTTCTAGGCACACAGGACAAGCGGATGTGTGAACAAGTCCCAAGAGCTGAAGGGAATCCATCCACACCCACCTGTTGATTGTCGGAACATCTTTAAAGCCGCTTAGAAAACTATGCAGAACCTTTCCCAGACAGATTTGGAGGGACTGTGTGAAGCGGTCAGGCTGTGTCAAAGTTTGCAGGGCAATTTTATATTTCAGAGAAACATACAGTTATAGAATTGGATGGGGTTCCCCAGGGTCGTACCATTAACAAAGAGATCTGTTTTTGCAGCCCAGACCTCCAGCGTCATTCCTCAAAGAGAATGAGGAGGGGACAGAAGGGCTCCCGGCGCCGTTGGCTGACCGTTCTATCCTGGGTACCACCATCAACATCCTCTGTAGCAGCGTCCCCATCTACTGGGCTTAGAGGAGGAGAGATGGGTGAGAGAAGTGAAGACCAAAGACCCAACAGAACGTGCACACCAGCAACGAAAGCCAGACTTCCTGCAACAGGGATGCTATGCAAGAGATCCCTGAAATGGCCCTGTGGGAACCCTCAGCCTTTATGTAGAGATCATAGAATCGCAGAATTGGAAGGGACCCAAAGTCTCATGTAGTTCAACTCCCTGAAATGCAGGAATCACAACAGATAGATAGATAGATAGATAGATAGATAGATAGATAGATAGATAGAACTGCAAACAACACCCCTTTGCTAATCTCTTGGCCTCAGGGGATAAAGTCCATTCTTGGTCAATTGCCACGACTTCATCAGAATAGAAAGCCACATGCAGCAAATACATGGATTGAAGCATGGCTAGACTAAGCCGTTTCATGGGAAGGGGAGCCATTCATCAAAGGCAGAGCCCATGCAGAAAGTCCCATGTTCGAGCCCTGTTATCTCCAAGGTGAAAGGCTCATGCCTGAAATCTTGGAGTTGAGGAATCAGATGGTGGAGAACATGCTGAGCTAGCTGGACCCATCTGGGCTCAGGCTACAGATAGAAGCTGGAGTGCATGTTGTCCTGTCTGCACACACTTCTGGCATGGTATTTCATAATTATTTTATTTCACAAAATTTGTACTCAACTTGATCGTAAAAAAAAGCAACAACCTCAAAGCAGTTTACAAAAAAAGATAAAACCAAAAAATTACCAATTAGACACATTACCAACAATAATTTAAGACCTACAAAAGTAGGGTTGCCATACATCCGGACTTTCGCAGACGTACATGGAATACCACAGTCAGAAGCAGTGTCCGGGTAGAAATTGGGCAAAAAAAAAAAAAGTCTGCGAAAATCCGGACGTATGGCAACCATATCAGCAGTGTCATTTTTGCCTATTTTCCTTAAAAATTGCTGGAAAACGTCTTTTTGGGCAAGAACTTTGGGCAAAAAACCCCAAACCAAAACAAACCATCTCAACAACATTGCCGGGGGGGGGGGGGAACTCAACAACTTTTGTGTCCAGCTTTTCACTTTTTGAAATATGGCAACCCCACGAAAAGTTAAAATAACAACAGGCTAAAAAGCAGATTAAAACTCATATCAACCTTCTAAATATCTGAGCTAGGCTGGCCTAAAACTTAAATATTTTTAGCAGGTGCTGAAAAGAGAACAGTGAATGTGTGCGCCTGGTATCAATAGGCAGGGAGTTCCAAAGTGCGTACTAAAAGTCAGAATTCATACAAATGTGGCACCTGTAGCAGTGCCAGCTCTGCCAATCAAAGTGGTCCAGCAGTCAAGGCAATCTTGCAGGTGATAACTCTCTCCATGCCAGCTTAGTATGTGCAGGATGCTAGTCCAACATGTACACAGAGAGAGATTGCTTTCAGATGGGGATGAGACGGGACATCCAGACATTTAATCCACTAGCTGCAATTTGAGGGAAGGCACTTAGCCCAGCCATGTTATCATCATGTATCCTGGCCCTAAGCAGATGGGAATTCAAGACAAGGCAAGGAAACAGATTTTATGTACTAAACTTTTTTTTTTTTGAAAAATCTATTGTTATAAGAATAATTCTGCTTGAACATCTCTAGCTGCTGATATCAACCATGCACATCTTTTTATTGTATGCTTTGTACTGGTCGTCTGCTGGTTATGTTCCCTTTTTCTTAACGCTGCTTGTCAAATCTATAATCATCAATAAAGTGCAGGAAGGCAAAATTTGAGCTGTTGGGGTGTGTGTGTCTTAATAATGCCAGAAAAGGTCTGGCCTTGAGTTTGCTGGAAGATCCAGTACATATAAAAATAAGTATTTCTTTATACAGCATATAGTTGAACTATGGCAGGGGGAAGTGATAGCCATTAATTTGACTGGACAAATTCATGGAGGAAAGGGCTATTGGTGGCTACTAGTGTTGTAGACAAAAAATCTGCCCCTTTCCCCTTATGGGGTATCCAAGAGCCCATACAGAGTCCTTATGTAGGTTCCCTATTGGTAGGAGAAAATAACAGAGGCCAACCAGAGAATATTGAGAAGCAAAGCAGCTAGTAAGCCTCTTCTTTATTGATCTGTTGCAACAGGGTGCTCCCCTCACCACACGCAGGAGGGAGGAGGAACCCAGAACAATGGCGTGCAAGGCCTTATATAGACATTTTAAATTCCCTGCTCTGGAGCTCAAGACCACCCCTCCATACATCATACCTACATCACAGAAAAGGTGGTCTACAACAGAAATCTGGATGACTTGTTTATCTTGTCTGACAGGTTACCTGTTTAATGGTCACTTGATTGGATTGCCTGGGGGAGCCTGGCCAGTCTTTTGTAATGATAAATATTTAATTCCTGGGCCAGGTCACAGGCTCACACCCTATTCATATCTTAAATGTGCCCTTAAGACAGGATTTGCGAAGGAAAAAGGCAATGGGGATGTTTCCCACTTTGACATTGCAGAGAAATAATTGAGGTCAATTTGTTAAGAACCTTTTTTCTGTGGGGTTTTCAGACATGTGGTTTATACTTTTATGTACGTGTTTGCTTGGTACATTTATGAACATTTATTACATATCTAAGACCTTAAAATTCTTATCACACTATGACAGGGGGCAGTGACAGCCACCAATTTGACTGGACAAATTCATGGAGTAAAGGACTATTGGTGGCTACTAGCCACCCAAGTTTGTGGCTATCGCTGCTTCCTGTGGAAGAATCGCTTGCTAACATGGACAGACTGTGGCCCACAGTCAATAGATTGGCTTCTCCTCTCCACGATTTAGGAAACTGCTCAGATAAGAGGGAACAGTCAAGACAGCTATTTCCAGGTTCCACCTACAATTCTGGCCTAAAACAGAACAGCTGCCGTTTGGAAGATCGCGTGAACACATACTAAATGGTTTAGCAGTGCATCTCTGCTGCTGTCATAACAGCAGAGCTCTGCCAATACACAGGGGAGGTTCACTTAGCGCTGCGGACAAAGGAGAAAGGTAGGGCAAAGGCATTATTGATGACACGGAATGCTTATCCTTGCTTCAGCTCACCCACAGTTAACCTCATACAAAGTGCTGATGGAATAGAGGAATATCCCACTGTTATAGGAATTCTAAGGTCTTATATATATGTCAGGGAACTGCCATCGGCTCAGGGGCGAGAGGGGAAAAGCCGGATGGATTACAGAGAGCCCCCAAAGATCGTGGGAAGCAGCTCCTCCTCAGCGGAGGAGAGTAGCCATGCCTCCAGTGGAGAGGAGCTTCAGGGCTCGGGGGAGGCGAGGCGGTGCCAGGACACCTTGCCTGAGCAAAGTGGGGAGGAGAGAGGTCCTCCGTTACCCACGCCTTCATTGCGCAGTAGGCTTCTGCGCAGAGAGGGGAAGCGCAGACTGGGCGTCAAGAAACTACTCTGCTGGGGAAGGTTTAAGGACCGCCCACTCTCAGATTCTGCCAGTGAATGAGCAAGACACGGAATAGTGGCGCTCTGCATGGTGAAGGGTTTTTGGCACCAATAACGAGGCTTTACAGCCGACCAGGGAGGCATTTGCCTGATTGCTCTCGAGTAACCCCCTGATATCCTTACAATATATATAAATAAATGTTCATAAATGTACAAGGCAGCACACATGCATAAGTATAGTGTCTGAAACAGTACAGGAGAGCAATCCTGAAGCCATTTTGTCTCTCCCAAACTGACCTCAAATATTTCTCTCCAAAGAGGAAGGAAATGGGGAAAGCTTTCCAATTGTCTTTGGACTGTAGGGGCTTACACCTCTCTTTAAATACAGTCTGGCAAGTATCTGTTAAGCTGAGGACACTATCAATATGCGTAAGAGCATGGGTAGGCAACCTAAGGCCACATGTGGGCCACATGTGGCTCAATCGCCTTCTCAATCCGGCCCGCGGACAGTCCGGGAATCAGCGTGTTTTTACATGAGTAGAGTGTGTCCTTTTATTTAAAGTGCATCTCTGGATTATTTGTGGGGCATAGGAATTCGTTCATTTTCTTTTTCAAAATATAGTCCGGCCACCCCACCCCCACCCATCTTCCCTGTAACCTGAAGCGTATGTAACCTGAGGTACCACTGTATCCTAAAGACCCCACAGTGAGCATCATTCCAAAGGACCAGCACACTCTGTATAGCCCAAAGCCTCTCACTGCTCAGAGTTTGGGCTGCATGAAACAATATGACTCCTTTTGTCAGTGCTACCGACACGACTGCAGGAAGCTGAAACAGGGTGTCTGAAGAAGGAACATTTCAGAACAAGCTTGTGCAGGAGTCCTCTGTACAGACAAAGAGACAGAGTGACTGAATAATACATTTCCACAGCAGTTTGGGGACAGGCGGCTGAGCACAAGGCTCCCTTTTAAAGTAGTGGCTCATAGAAGGCACTGTCTGCTATGAATAAGTGAAAGCTCCTGTGTCTGAGGGAGATTGATGGGGCAGGGGTGGGGTTCATCCAAACATGTTGGGGGAAAGCCTTAGGAGTGCATCGTCACTCACACTGGGCTATAGATATCGGTCATTATATAGACATGGAAGCATGGGAGCGATTGTGGAATACAGATATAAAATTTACAGCAGTCACAAAATTAAAAGACGCCTGCTTTTTGGGAGAAAAGCAATGACAAACCTAGACAGCATCCTAAAAAGCAGAGATATCACCTTGCCAACAAAGGTCCGTATAGTTAAAGCCATGGTTTTCCCAGTAGTGATGTATGGAAGTGAGAGCTGGACCATAAAGAAGGCTGATTGCCAAAGAATTGATGCTTTTGAATTCTGGTGCTGGAGGAGACTCTTGAGAGTCCCATGGACTGCAAGAAGATCAAACCTCTCCATTCCGAAGGAAATCAGCCCTGAGTGCTCACTAGAAGGACAGATCCTGAAGCTGAGGCTCCAATACTTTGGCCACCTCATGGGAAGAGAAGACTCCCTGGAAAAGACCCTGATGTTGGGAAAGATGGAGGGCACAAGGAGAAGGGGACGACAGAGGATGAGATGGTTGGACAGTGTTCTTGAAGCTACAAACATGAGTTTGACCAAACTGCGGGAGGCAGTGGAAGACAGGAGTGCCTGGTGTGCTCTGGTCCATGGGGTCACAAAGAGTCGGACACGACTAAACAACTAAACAACAACATGGTTTAAGAGAAAATTATATGAAAATGATATATCATTGGTATCTAACACCGAGTAAATTGGCAAAAATTTATAAATCTAAATCAAACATGGGTTGGAAATGTAAAGAGAGAGAAGGTTCTTTTTATCATATGAGGTGGCCTTGTAGTAAGGTTAAAGCTTACTGGGAAATGATATATAATGAATTGAAAAGGATGTTCAAAATAACCTTTGAGGGGGAAAAAACACCCAGAAGCATTTCTTTTGAAAATTATAGGGACAGAACTACCTAAATTGTATAGGAATTTATTTCTGTATGCTACTACAGCAGCAAGAATGCTACTCGCCCCAAAATGGAAAGAAGCAGAAGTCCCAGCAAAGGAAGAATGGATACAAAAACTTATGGAATATGCAGAAATGGCAAAACTCACCAGAAGAATAAGAAATCAAGATAACAAACTTTTCATAAAAGAATGGAAATGGTTTATTGAATATTTACAGATAAATTGTAAACAGATAAAAACACTGGCAGGGCTATTGTAATAACCTGCAGTTTCATAAGAGTTTACATTAAAAGTACCATATTTTTCGCCCTATAGCACGCACTTTTTCCCCTCCAAAAATGAAGGGGAAATGTGTGTGCGTCCTATGGGGCGAATGCAGGCTTTTGCTGAAGCCTGGAGAGCGAGAGGGGTCGGTGCGCACCGACCCCTCTCGCTCTCCAGGCTTCAGGAGAGCCCCACCGCCAGCCCCGCAAACTCGGGAGATAGCGGGAGAGGCGCAGCGCGCCTTTCCCGCTGTCCAACCTGGTTAGAAGGCTGGCGGGGGGAGAAGCCTGCTCCTCCCCTTCGCCAGCCCCGCAAACTGGGGGACAGTGGGAGGCACAGCGCGCCTTTCCCGCTGTCCCCCGACTTGGTTAGAAGGCTGGCGGGGGGAGAAGCCTGCTCCTCCCCGTCGCCAGCCCCGCAAACTCGGGAGACAGCGGGAGGCGCAGCACGCCTGTCCATTAAACTTTAATTAGTTTAATGTTAAGTAAACGTCCAGTGTGCTTCCAACACCATAAATCTTATCTCAGCAGAGAATTTCGTGCAGCGGTCGAAGAAGGCAGGAGAGTCAGTACCTTTCAATGAAGAATCCTGGAGCAAGCACTTTGGAACTCAGAAAAAAACTTTATTTACAAAAGAAAAACCCTGGCGATAAAGCACACATGCTTTTATCTCCGGCATAAAGAAAACTTTACTCTAAACTTAACTCATATTAGCAAACACGGGGGGGAGAGAGAAAAACACACGGGTGAACTGACTATTTATACAAACTAACTCACATTCCTGGGTGCTTAATGACTTCCAGCTGCTCAGTGATTAGAGCTACTTGTTACCTCTTAACCCTTTAGTACCAACACCCCCTCTCGCTCGTAACACTGAGCTGTACCAACCTTAATTCAAATTTAAACCTGAACAGAAATATTCATGAGATTGCGGACTCAAAGCTTTTGTAAAACCGTCTGTGAGATTTTCTTTGCTTGGACAATACTTTAGTTCAATTAAACCTTGTTTTACACTTTGGCATACATTTTGATAACGGATATCCAAGTGTTTTGTGTGTGCCTTGAATTGACCTGATTTAGCTAGTTTAATACAAGGTTGATTGTCTTCCCACACTCTGATAGGTAGGGAACATTCTCCAGTTGCTTATAAAATTCCAGTTCTCTACATACCGTATTTTTTGCACCACAACACTCACTTTTTTCCTCCTAAAAAGTAAGGGGAAATGTCTGTGCGTGTTATGGAGGGAATGCCTACGGGTGGCATGCCTACGGATTTCCCTCCTCTAAAAACTACATGCGTGTTATGGTCGGGTGCGTGTTATAGAGAGAAAAATACAGTACATCTGATAATCCATTGAACTCAGATTCAGTTGAACTTAAAGCTATAAGTGATTGCTTTCTCGATCTCCAACCAATTAGTGCATTTCCAAATTTTATCGCCATTCCTGACTCTGATTTTCTATCTGGTCCAGCATCTGCCCAACTGCTGTTGGCCCAACATTCAAGTTGTGTGCTGCCCTCTGCTGATAGTTTTAAGCAAAACCTTTTGGTAGTTTGGAGATACCTTAAAACTCTTTTTACTCCTTGCCAAGCATGCATTGATGGTTTTTCAGCTTGTCTACACAGCATGTTGACAGCATATGTTATATCGGGCCGAGTCCACTGTGCAATGTGGAGTAGACTGCCTATCGCTGACTGGTAAACCCTGGGATTACTGAACTCTGCCTGTTGCTCGGCTTGAGCATCCTTTGTGTAACTTAACTCCATTGGGGTTTTAACACCAGCACAGTTGTCCATTTTAAACCTTTCCAGCAACTGCTGGATCTTAGCTTCTTGGCTGAGCCAATAGTTCCCATTTTCATCTTGCTGAATTTTAACTCCTAGATAAACAGATACAGTGCCTAGTGATTTTATCTGAAACTTTTCTCCAAGCTTTGTGGCAAATTGTTGTGCAAGTTTATCGTCCTTTCCACTGTATAATAAATCGTCAACAAATATCAAAACTGCTTCTTGTTCACATCCCAAGCCTTTTAGATAAAGACACGCATCTGCTGCGCTCTTTCTGAACCCCATGCTCTCTAGAGCATCGTTTAAGCAGGAATTCCAATTACGGGCGGACTGTTTCAAACCATAAATGGATTTGTGTAGGCGCCAGACCTGGTTTGGCTTGTCTCCTTCAAAACCTGGTGGTGGTGTCATATAGACTTCCTCCTGTAAGTCTGCATTTAAATAAGCCACATTGACATCAAAATGAAACAGCTTATTTCCCTTCTTAGCTGAAGAGGCTAAAAGCATTCTTAATGACTCTGATCTTGAAGTAGGGGCATAGATTTGAGAATAGTGAACTCCTTTGCGCTGCGAAAACCCTTTTGCAACTAGTCGGGCTTTATATTGCAACTCCTCCGTAGTTGTGGGCTTTAAACGATATACCCATCGACAACCTACAGCTTGTTGCCCTTTCGGAAGCTCTGTACTTGTAAACACACCGAGAGACTTCATTGAAGCCATCTCTTTTTCCATTGCTTCCTGCCACTTTACGGCTTCTGAGCTTGGAAGCTGTTGTACCTCTATATAGCTATCTGGCTCACACTGTGCCATATTTACGTATACACTTGTCACCTTAAACCGCTCTGGTGGTTTGCCCTTTGTGGCACGTTTTGATCTGCGCAATTGTTCTTCTTGTGCCCCCTCTGACAGTTGGCTGTCAGAATCTGTCTCAGACTTTATATCTGGATGCGCCCCTAGGGATAAAGACCTCCGTTTAGATACCTCCCTTGGGCTTGGTTTTGCAGGCGACCTGCTTTGCTTTTGCTGTCTGCTAGGCCTACTGACTGGAGATGTTGGAACACTCCTAGATTCTGGCTTTTCTACCTTAGGAGAAGAACCTTGTGCCTGGTCAGAATCTGCATCTGAACCATGTGCACCATCCCCTTCTGGCTCACCACCCTCTGGACTTTCATTCTCAGCATAAATGCCTAAATCATCTCTCAAAATGTCAGGGTTAGCATGTAAGTGAGTCCATCCGGATTGCTCACAAAATTCAGCGCTCCTACTGATGACCACTCTTGTAGTATCCCCATCTGGGTTCACGAACCTCCAAGATTTGGCGTGTGGTTCGTACCCACAAAAAATGAGTTTCCTAGCCCTTGGACCTCCCTTTTTCCTTAACGCTTTTGGGATAAGTACATAGGCTTGAGATCCAAACACCCGAAAGTAATTAACTTTGGGCTTCTTCCCGTATAAAGCAAAATATGGCGTAGTATCAATTACCAAATTATATACTCGGTTCAGAATATGAGTAGCCGTCTGCCAGGCTTCCGCCCAGTAACTTTGAGGGAGTTTAGAATCAAACAACATAGAGTTTGCCAACTCTTGCAGAACCCTGTTTTTACGTTCGGCCACGCCTCCTTCTTGGGGGGAATAAGGTGTAGACAGACGATGCTTAATTCCCTTTTTCTTAAAGAAATTCTGCAACACAGACCCGGTAAATTCTAACCCTCTGTCTGTCTGAAAAGCAAGTACTCTAGTACCGAATTCAAGTTCTACTGCATGAACCCAATTTTTAACTGTTTCTGCAGTATCTGCTTTTGTTTTGAGAGGAAAAAACCATGTGACTTTTGTTTTGTCATCCGAGAGACACAGTGCATACCTCGAACCTCCCATGCTAGCAACAGGCATTGGGCCACATAGGTCCATATGCACAAGTTGGAATACTTTGTCAGATTTCCTAGCTGAACTGGGATAGCTGCATCTATGAACCTTCGCCCTTTTGCATGCAGTACAATCCAAATACTTAGTACATTTGTTCATTTTGCACCCTTCTGATAATTCAGGTTGCCTTTTAACATACTGAAAGTTAATATGTTCCAAACGGCGGTGCCATAAATGAACACAAGAATTATGGGTAGGCGAGTTCACACAACCAGCACGAACCTGTTCAACTTCATCTGGACTTGTCTCAAAATAATATAACCCATTTCTGCATTCCACCTGCAAAAGAGATACGTTATTCTTTGAAATAGTGCAAACCCCATTTTCAAACAGTTTTAAACCCATCTCTATCAAGTTCTGACACAGACAAAATACACCCCTTCATTCCCTTTAGCACATAGGCATCAATTTCTGTATGCAAACAATTCAAGAACACTGTGCCTACGGTCTCTAAGGAACATTTAGTTGAATCTGCCATTGTCACAACTTTAAGGGTTTGCAAATGCCTGCAATTCTGCAAACGGACACTAGATGGCGCCACTAGGTGGTGAGATGCACCACTGTTGATCAATCAGCGTAGATTGCTGCCTTGGCCACGCCCTTGCATCAACACCATTGCTGAAGCCATGTGCTGTGTGCTGTGGGAGTAGCCACGACCTCCTCCTCTTCTTCGACGTCCCCTGGAACTCCTTGTCTGGTAACTAGGGGTAACGGCCTTGGTGCTGTCTTGACCAGGTTCACGTGTGCAGTTCCTGATTAAATGGGAAGAGGAACCACAGCGAAAACAGTGTCTAGCTGCAAAAGCATTTACTGTGTTCTCAAACTCAGCATCCCCACTCTTAGGCACAGCACAACTCCCCTTTGAAGACAAACCACTTTCTCTTTGCCTTTTATCCTGTTCATCTGCAAGCCGAGAAGAAATGTATTCAAGGGTTAATTCAGCTGAAGGCATAGCTTCCAAAGTTAAAGCTAGAGTCTCATAGCTTTTATCAAGAGAAGACAACAATATGTATGACTGCTGCTCCATAGAGAAAGGAATGCCCAGCTGTCTTAGTTGATTAAAGGCAGACACCATTTTGGCAATATGTTCTTTCACACACGCTCCCGGTTGGAGACGTAAATCAAACAAACATCTTGTAGCATGGATCTTGGCCCCCGCAGTGTTTCTGTAATTTAGCCGCTGCAGAACCGTCCAGACCTCATGCGTGTTCTTTAACTCAGAAACATAAGGCATTTGCTCTGGTCCCACTGCCAAAACGAATAGACCTTGGGCTTTCCTGTCGCGTTTCTGTGAAGCTGCTGCTGCTGCTTTGTCTTCTGCAGACGCATCTGCAGCTGCCTGTAAAGGCGGTGCTTCAGTACAACTCCACAACTCTTTTGCTTGCAACCAAACCCTTACTCTAGCCTTCCAATCTAGCCAATTTTTCCCATTGAGTCGCGTAAACGGGACAGCAAAACTTTCCTGGGACTCTGCCATCCTCCCTGGGGCTTAGGAACGATACTCACACACCTGTAGACCGTCTCCCAGCTGCTGAGGTGGCTCCTTGAGGAATAAGACATCTTCCAGCGAGTACAAACTGCGCAGTGCCTGTTTAAAACTTTTTCTAGGCACGTTGCAGGACTCGAGCTGCTTTGAAGGCTTTCGTTGTCGGCAACCGCTTCTGTCTTCGCTCCAGTCCTTTCATAAATCACTCTGAACTGCCCTCCTTATCTCCTTCTTGATGTACAAACAACCATAACCTGTCCATTAAACTTTAATTAGTTTAATGTTAAGTAAACGTCCAGTGCGCTTCCAACACCATAAATCTTATCTCAGCAGAGAATTTCATGCAGCGGTCGAAGAAGGCAGGAGAGTCAGTACATTTCAATGAAGAATCCTGGAGCAAGCACTTTGGAACTCAGAAAAAAACTTTATTTACAAAAGAAAAAACCCTGGTGATAAAGCACACATGCTTTTATCTCCGGCATAAAGAAAACTTTACTCTAAACTTAACTCATATTAGCAAACATGGGGGGAGAGAGAAAACACACGGGTGAACTGACTATTTATACAAACTAACTCACATTCCTGGATGCTTAATGACTTCCAGCTGCTCAGTGATTAGAGCGACTTGTTATCTCTTAACCCTTTAGTACCAACAGAAAATAACAGAGGCCAACCAGAGAATACTGAGAAGCAAAGCAGCTAGTAAGCTTGATCTTTATTGATCTGTTGCAACAGGGTGCTCTCCTCACACGCAGGAAAGGAGGAGGACCCAGAAAAATGGTGTGCAAGGCCTTATAGAGAGCCAGTGTGGTGTAGTGGTTAAGAGCGGTAGTCACGCAATCTGGGGAACCGGGTTCGCATCTCCGCTCCTCCACATGCAGCTGCTGGGTGACCTTGGGCCAGTCACACTTCTTTGAAGTCTCTCAGCCCCACTCACCTCACAGAGTGTTTGTTGTGGGGAAGAAGGGAAAGGAGAATGTTAGCCGCTTTGAGATTCCTGAAGGGGAGTAAAAGGCGGGATATCAAATCCAAACTCTTCTTCTTCTTCTTCTTTTATAAAGACTTTTGAAATTGGCACCCTGTAGATCAAGACCACCCCAGAAACATCATACATACATCACGGAAGGGGTGTAACCTAAGACCACCCCTCAGATACCTCATACCTACATCACAGAAAAGGCGGTCTAAACATAAATTTAAATGTTGTTTATCTCTTGTCGCTGTTTATCGCCTATCTGGCAGATTACTTGATTGGATTGCCTGGGGAGCCTGGCCATTCTTTTGTAGTGATAAATACTTACCTCCTTCACGGCCTGGGCAGGCCATCGGCCTTTTATATACCTGCTGGGACTGACAAGTCATATGACCCTCACCTGAATCTCATTTAACTCTTGGGGGGGGGGGAATTAGCATTGGACGTCTTGTGCATGGAAGTTGCCAAATCTATTAACCAACTCAGGTTACTGTTAATAGCACCAGTTTACTTATAACTTGATATTGCTGGATAGTTCTGGTGAACTGCAAAAGCATTTTTAGTTTGCTTTCTGTTGCCACCCTGGAATTTTTCTTTATTAGTGCTGCTTTGTTTTGTACGATTCCTTGCAAATGAAGGAAAACAACTTTTCTCCTTGTATTTGTTGATAATATGTTTTTGGTTACTGAGAACAAACAAGAGTGTACAGAAACAAGATTGGGTGCAGGCCTGGCCAGGACATAGGCGTGACACACCTGTGACAAAGGTGACCTGTGTGCTTGCTTGCTTGATTAACAGCTGTTGGGAATGTCAATGTCCCTGCTCTCCCTTCTTATGGTCTTTGTACTGGACCTGGAGACTCCAATAGAGAACATTCCATGTCAAGAAGGAGGGCAAGTGGGCACCCTATCAAATGACAAGGCAGGAGCTACACGGAGCAGGGCCTTTTCACTGGTGGTGCCCATTGTATGGCTTGCTCTTTCCAGACCTGCTCTCTTTTGGCCTGTATTTTGGAGCTTTATAATCTAGGAAGACTTTGGAATAACAAAATAAAAAAATTCCTTCCAGTAGCACCTTAAAGACCAACTAAGTTAGTTCTTGGTATGAGCTTTCGTGTGCATGCACACTTCTTCAGATACACTGAAACAGAAGTTGCCAGATCCTTCTATATAGTGATAAGGTGGGGAGGGGTATTACTCAGAAGGGTGGTGGGAATGGGTGATTGGCAGATAGCTGAGATGAGCCTGTTGACAACTCTTAACGACTGCAATAGGTCTTACAGGAAAAGGCAAGGGATGAGAAGGTGAAAAATGGCTTAGTCATGTATAATGAGATAAGAATCCAATGTCTTTGTTCAGACCAGGTCTCTCCATGGTTTTAAGTTTGGTAATGAGTTGCAATTCAGCAGCTTCTCTTTCCAGTCTATTTCTGAAATTCCTTTGTAGTAAAACAGCTACTTTGAGATCTTGTATAGAATGTCCTGGGAGATTGAAGTGTTCTCCTACTGGTTTCAATACCATCATTTCAGGTATTGGCACTATTACAGTGGGTGTCTCCGGTTATATGGACTCTATTCTGAAACCATATGCCATCAGTGCTCCCAGCTATGTACGTGACACCACAGATTTTCTGAGGAAAATACAATCTTTAAATAATCTTCCCAACAATACTATACTAGCTACTATGGATGTGGAATCTCTGTATACCAACATCCCACACAACGATGGTTTACAAGCTATAAGGAACACCATTTCAGACAAAATCACAGCGGATCTTGCCACCAAACTCTGCCAATTTGTCCTTACCCACAATAACTTCAAATTCGGTGATGACCTGTTCCTTCAGATCAGCGGCACAGCAATGGGCACCCGCATGGCCCCACAGTATGCCAACATCTTCATGGCAGATTTAGAACAATGTTTCCTAAACTCCTACCCACTCAAACCTCTCTTGTACCTGCGATACATTGACGATATTTTTATCATCTGGACACATGGTCAACAGACCCTGGACACCTTTCACCAGAAATTTAATGATTTTCACCCCACAATCAACCTAACAAAGAATCAATCTATGCAAGAAATACATTTTTTGGACACTACTATAAAAATACAGGATGGGCACATAGACACCACCTTATACCGTAAACCAACTGACCGACAAACATATCTACATGCCTCTAGCTACCATCCCAAACATACCAAACAGTCCATTGTATATAGCCAGGCACTACGTTACAGCCGCATCTGTTCCAATTCTACAGACAGAGACTCTCACCTAAGAGATCTACAGCAAACCTTTTTAGAACTAAAATACCCAGCAGATGAAGTTAGACAACAGATCAACAGAGCCAGACTGATACCCAGAGAGAACTTGCTGCAAGACAGACCCAAAAAAGAAAATAACAGAACACCTCTAGTCATCACATACAGCTCCCAAGTTAAAACACTACAACGCATCATCAGAGATCTACAACCTCTCCTGGACAATGACAGTTCTCTTTCTCAAGCTCTGGGAGGAAGACCTTTCATTGCCTACAGACAGCCACCCAATCTTAAACAACTCCTAACCCACAATAATACTGCAACCAGACTTAACACGGACACTGGCACCAGAGCCTGCAATAAACCCAGATGCCAACTTTGCTGCCACATACACCCGGACAACATCATTACTGGCCCCAGCAACATCACACATACCATCTCGGGACTATTTAATTGCTCATCGTCTAACATTGTGTATGCCATCAAATGCCAACAGTGTCCTTCAGCTCTCTATATTGGACAAACAGGCCAAACCTTACGCCAAAGAATAAACGGACATAAATCTGACATCAAGAATCACCAGTAGGAGAACACTTCAATCTCCCAGGACATTCTATACAAGATCTCAAAGGAATTTCAGAAATAGACTGGAAAGAGAAGCTGCTGAATTGCAACTCATTACCAAACTTAAAACCATGGAGAGACCTGGTCTGAACAAAGACATTGGATTCTTATCTCATTATACATGACTAAGCCATTTTTCACCTTCTCACCCCTTGCCTTTTCCTGTAAGACCTATTGCAGTCGTTAAGAGTCGTCAACAGGCTCATCTCAGCTATCTGCCAATCACCCATTCCCACCACCCTTCTGAGTAATACCCCTCCCCACCTTATCACTATATAGAAGGATCTGGCAACTTCTGTTTCAGTGTATCTGAAGAAGTGTGCATGCACACGAAAGCTCATACCAAGAACTAACTTAGTTGGTCTTTAAGGTGCTACTGGAAGGAATTTTTTTATTTTGACTGTGGCAGACCAACACGGCTACCTATCTGTATTTGGAATAACAGGTTGACAAGTCATCAGTCACTGACGTATGAGCAGATTTTATTTGTTGTTATTCTGGGTTTCTGGCGCACCAGGGTTTACACCAGCGTAATAGAGTTGGCCAGGATGAAAGAAGGGATACAATTTCTGAGCTTTTTCCATTGTCTGCACAGCAGGGGGTGTTCAATCAACAGTGCAAAGGCTGAGCTAAAGCGTTTCCTGCTGGTTATCTGCTTTCAGCAATAGGGGGCGCTGTTTGGTAGTACCCAGTTGGTTAGTTGTCAGATTCTAGAGCTCCCTATTGGTGGCTCTTAGGTAATTCCAAAAATACAGTCCATTAATAAAACAGTGTTCATTCAGAAAGCGGTAACTTAAATCTCCATTGCTACATATTGGGTGTGTATTTCAGCGGTTGAATGTACAGCTTTATGGCCATGCTGTAGTGTAGTGCTTATGCAACTGTGAATAAAAGGTGGCTGGGCTCATCGTCCCGGGGTTTGGGGGGTGGGGGGAGGTGACAAAACTGATTTTGAGTCTGTACTCTGAATAGTGACACCAGGGACCTAGAAGGTGCAGGGCTTGTCAGTCCAACCCCTGCACAGACTCATCAGGGCTGACCTTAAGGGAATTGGAACAATTGGGCCAAATTGGGCTCCTAAAGGGACCCCCACACCAGGGCAAACTAGATGGATTTTATTTATATCTATGAGATTTTGCAGACTTTGGCTGTGAACTGGGGCCCTACAAAAAAAACTAAAGTTGGGCCCCACTTCTTCAAATTGGGCCCCCACTGGCTAGCCCTTAGTCTCATAGTTGCTGGGTCTGAGTTTCCCTGCGCTTGCATGAAGTCTTGGGTTTCCAATTTTGAGAGAGGGGAGACTGCGGCACTGGGGAGATGGCAGGCTGGCCAGGCCCCCTAGACTTAGAGGCCCTAGGATTCAGCCTACTTAGCCTATACATAAATCTGGCACTGGCTATATCCTATACAGGAGCAGGGCCATCTTCACCATTGGCACTAGGGGTGCACGGCACCAGGGCGCCGGGCTCTCAGAGACACCAGGCCAGGTCTGGGGCCAAGCATTGGAGTCCGGGGAAGAGCTGCCGACAGTCAAGCGGAGCAGAGCCCGTCGGAGTGCCAACGGCTCTTCCCCAGACTCCAACACTCACCCCTGAACTCGCGGAGCCACAGCAGCAGAAGAGCCCATGGCTCTCCAACAGGCTCGGCTCAGCTCGGCTGTTGGCTCTTGCCCCAGCTGCATGGCAGCTACCGTATTTTTCGCTCTATAACACGCACCTGACCATAACACGCACATCGATTTTAGAGAAGGAAAACAGGGGGGGGGGGATTCTGAATGAAACAGTGGATGTATCATTTTTGTGCTTCATGCTGTGGCCACAGACATGTGATCTGATGGTGAATTTGGGCTGACCCAATGCAAAGATCCTGAGGATCCCTGTGGATCCATGCTTTGTAACCACGTTTTTGCACCATTGCAGCCCCAGACAACAGTGGGTGCGTGATTTGGGGGGGGCAGGCTGTAGCCATGGACATGCTATGTGCTCTGATGGTGAATTTAGGGTGACCCAGTACAAAAATCCTGAGGATCCATGTGGATCCATGCTTTTTAACCACATTTTAAGTGGGGGGGGAAAGGAAAAACACAGAAGGGACAAGGAGCACGAGAGGGGTGTGCGGAGAAGCAGCTGGCTAACAATGCAGGAGTGGGGTATAATGGGAGGGAGGAAAGGAAGGCAAAAGTTTTCCCCGCCACCCACCCACCCAAGCCAGTCAGCTCTCTCTCTCTCTCTCTCTCTCTCTCTCTCTCTCTCTCTCCCACCTGCATGTTTTCAGCAGCACAGGAGCACAGAGAGGAAGGAACGACACTCTGCTTTCCCCTCTGCTTGCCTGGAGGGGAGGGGCTTTCCCTGCTCTTTGTTCTGTTTGAGCAAACACAGCAACGAAACAGAGAGGGTGGGCAGTAAGACCCTGAGGCAGAATGCAGGAAAGCAGCAGCTTCCTCTTTTCAGGTTTCCCTTGAGAGCCAGTGTGGTGTAGTGGTTAAGAGCGGTGGACTCGTAATCTGGGGAACCGGGTTCGCGTCTCTGCTCTTCTACATGCAGCTGCTGGGTGACCTTGGGCCAGTCACACTTCTCTGAAGTCTCTCAGCCCCACTCACCTCACAGAGTGTTTGTTGTGGGGGAGGAAGGGAAAGGAGAATGTTAGCCGCTTTGAGACTCCTGAAGGGGAGTGAAAGGCGGGATATCAAATCCAAACTCTTCTTCTTCTTCTTCTTCCCTTCCCCGTGACTGCGCGATTTGATTTTTGCCTGATTTTTCGGCTCCAGGGACCACACATTCGCTCAATAACACGCACAGACATTTCCCCTTCCTTTTTAGGAGAAAAAATCTGCGTGCTATAGAGAGAAAAATACGGTAACTGTTTTGGCACTGCACCCAGAGTGCCGTGTAACATTGTGGTGGGATCTGCCGCGCGCCAACAGCACTGAAGGCAGCAACAAAACCCAATGAATAGGAGCATACGGATCCTGTCTGGAGATGTTGCCTCTGATGCCACTTGCATTCCCCATCGTTCTGCACTGGCACTCCATGCTGGACGGTGCTGGGAGTGTGCGCTGACAGCCAAGGAACCCGCAGCTTGGCACACGCAACAGGATGCGTTGCACAGTGCCCACAATGTTACACGGCACTCCGGGTGCATCACGTGCAGCCGAAACAGTTAATAGGGGGCAGCAGGTGGACAGCATGGCGACTGTGCATGCTGCCCAACTTTTGTCCCCCCCAGCATGGAACCCGCACCCCCCTTCGTACACCCCTGTGCCTGGGGTGCTGGCACCCCTTTTGGTTGGCGCTGGGAGTCCCTGTGTCCCGCAACCGTTCTAAAAGTTCTAAAGGTAAACAACTATTTCTTTTAAAAAGCCAACAATTTTGGGGTCCCCCACCCCTAAAAAAAGATCAACAACAAACCTCTTCTGATCAGCAAGTCCTAGGCTCTGTGGTTTAACCCACGTCCCTAAAGTTAAGATACTGACAGGAATATTATCTGAGAAACCATAAACTTGTTAATGTTTGTAAAATAAACTTGGTTTTTTGGTTCACTTTTAACAGCTGACTGGACTCAATGTTTTACCAGAGAGTAACTGGTTGGTGGCAGCAGGGAAGCGAGGACGGTGGTGGCACAGGGATCAATAGACCGTTAAACGTCCGGGGACCCTGTGTGATCGCCACACCTCTGAACACCAGTTGCTGGAAATCATAGGGAAGGGAAGGGCTCCTGTGCTCACATCCTGCTTGCAGGTTTCTCAGAGGCACCAGGGACTAGATGGGCCCTTGGCCTCATCCAGCAGGCCCTTCTTATGTTAAGGCCTTAAAAAAAACACAATATAACTGTCAGGGAACTGCCATCAGAGCGAAAGGTGAAGGAGAGGCTCCCCGATTCTGCAGGAGAAGGTACCAGCACTAGGGGGAGACGCAGCTTGGTAGAGGAGGAAGGAAATCGGCGTAACACCAGGGAAGCGGAGGGAGAGCTCCGGGATTCTTCCCTGGACGTCAGTGAGGAAAGCACTGGTCCTCCACTACCCACACCCTCCCTGCGCAGAAGACTCCCGCGCAATGAAAGGCGGGGACGACTGGGAGTCAAACAGCTTTTATGCTGGAAAAGGTTTAAGAAACGCCCACAGACAGATTCTGCTAGTGACTGAGGCAGCCACGCTGAGACGGGCTGTGCAGTCAGGACGGTTTAACCAAGGCAATTAAGCCCCTTAACAGGGACAATTTACGCACGAGTAACTCAAACCCATTACAATAACAATGCAGCCTATTTCTGGATCACACTCGCAGTGGGGAGCACGCATTTGGTGGTGATGTAACAGTGCTTCAGTTGTCAGCTGCCCTTTCTGGAGGGTACCCTCCTTGCTGCACCTCGCAAGCATCACCCTCTTGGCAGGAACATCAGGGAAATTTAGTGGGCAGGCCACGACAGGATTGGGGAGCACTTAACCCAATGGAGAGGGTAGGCTCAAGGAGGGAACAGGGGTGGCTATAAGGGCCCTCACTTTCCTCAAGGATCTCCTTGAGGGCTCCTTGAAGCCTTCCCAGAAACCCAGGCCAGGACGTTGTGTTAACAAATACACCTAAGAACATGGGCATATCCAATTATTAAGTTGGTTGGGTTCAGAAAAGCAAACACTTTTCCTCTTTTCTTTTTTGTATAAATTGTTATTAAGTTTTTCTATTTCACGTTTTAGAATATTCATTCCAACAACCTTAAAATATCAGTGACTTCCCTCCTTCTCTTTCCACGGTTCAGTTTGCTTGCCATAAATCCCTGCACATTTTACATAAACTAAACCATTCAGTATTCCATTATTAAAGGTAAAGGTACCCCTGCCCGTACGGGCCAGTCTTGACAGACTCTAGGGTTGTGCGCTCATCTCACTCTATAGGCCGGGAGCCAGCGCTGTCCGCAGACACTTCCGGGTCACGTGGCCAGCGTGACGAAGCTGCTGTGGCGAGCCAGCACCAGCGCAGCACATGGAAACGCCGTTTACCTTCCCGCTGGTAAGCGGTCCCTATTTATCTACTTGCACCCAGAGGTGCTTTCGAACTGCTAGGTTGGCAGGTGCTGGGACCGAGCAACAGGAGCGCACCCCGCCACGGGGATTCGAACCGCCGACCATGCGATCGGTAAGTCCTAGGCGCTGAGGTTTTACCCACAGCGCCACCTGCGTCCCAGTATTCCATTATTACATCCATCAAAACTTATTTACACTGTTGAATTTATCTTAATGCTGCCAATGTTTTTAAGTGTACACAATTCCCCCCCCCCCCCGGTATATTCAATAAACATTTTCCAATCTTCTTTAAACATATGTTCTTCTTGTTCTGTCTGTTCTTCTATAAATTAAGTCTGCAAGCTATCCATATTCCATCATCAGTTTAAGTTGCCATTCCTCACTCATTTTCCATTTTACACTTTACCTCTTTCCAAGTCCCTGAGAAAGGACTTGTGGAAGGGCTGTCTTCAAGCCCCTGGAATCTGCGCCTTTGGAATTGCTTAGAGGGGCTGGTTGAGGGGCACAAGGAAACGATGCCTTATGAGGAACGGCTAAGGGAGCTGGGCATGTTTAGCCTGGAGAAGAGGAGGTTAAGGGGTGATATGATAGCCATGTTCAAATATATAAAAGGATGTCACATAGAGGAGGGAGAAAGGTTGTTTTCTGCTGCTCCAGAGAAGCGGACACGGAGCAATGGATCCAAACTACAAGAAAGAGGATTCCACCTAAACATTAGGAAGAACTTCCTGACAGTAAGAGCTGTTCGACAGTGGCATTTGCTGCCAAGGAGTGTGGTGGAGTCTCCTGCTTTGGAGGTCTTTAAGCAGAGGCTTGACAACCATATGTCAGGAGTGCTCTGATGGTGTTTCCTGCTTGGCAGGGGGTTGGACTCGATGGCCCTTGTGGTCTCTTCCAACTCTATGATTCTATGATTCTAGGTCAAGGCTGGCAGTGAGAGCAGAAAGAGCAGTGAAGTCAAGAACATAAGAAGAGGCTGCTGGATCAGCAACCTGTTCTCACAGTGGCAAGGCAGATGTCCTAACGGGAAACCCACAAGCAGGATTTGATCACCAGAACCCTTTCCCCTCCTGGGGCTTCCAGCAACTGGTATTCAGAAGCATTTACTGAGGCAGAGCATAGCCGTCATGCTTAGTAGCTGCTGTTTTGTCCCCCCCCCAAAAAAAATTATTCATTTTATAACACAAATAAACAACACAAAGCGAAAAACAAACAATACAAACAGATTCTTGTCTTATCCTTATTTTTCTAAACATTGTTAGGTGGCTTCCCCAAGTCCCCCCTCCCATCTGATTTTCATTTTACCTCATCCTTAGAAGTTTACATATTTCATAATTTCTAACCATTTTTTTATCACACTTACTTTAACCATAAAAATACTTCACATTTTATCACTTACAAATAATACTATTTTAAAATACACTATCTTCTACTTCTAACCCTACAGCCTAAATCCACTTCCAAAGCTATTCTAATATTTAAATATTAACATATATTTTTTTCAAATATTCCTTAAAATCATAGAATCATAGAATCATAGAGTTGGAAGAGACCACAAGGGCCATCGAGTCCAACCCCCTGCCAAGCAGGAAACACCATCAGAGCACTCCTGACATATGGTTGTCAAGGCTCTGCTTAAAGACCTCCAAAGTAGGAGACTCCACCACACTCCTTGGCAGCAAATTCCACTCTCGAACAGCTCTTACTGTCAGGAAGTTCTTCCTAATGTTTAGGTGGAATCTTCTTTCTTGTAGTTTGGATCCATTGCTCCGTGTCCGCTTCTCTGAAGCAGCAGAAAACAACCTTTCTCCCTCCTCTATGTGACATCCTTTTATATATTTGAACATGGCTATCATATCACCCCTTAACCTCCTCTTCTCCAGGCTAAACATGCCCAGCTCCCTTAGCCGTTCCTCATAAGGCATCGTTTCCAGGCCTTTGACCATTTTGGTTTCCCTCCTCTGGACACGTAGCTTAGTAGCTGTTGGTAGCCGCTGCCCAGAGCCATCTTTCCTATTGGGCTTAGTGGTGTGTTGCGCCCCAGCGAGTGGGGGTACTGTGCGGCTTTGCTGACGGCCTCCCCTTTCCCTGCACGCCCGCCAGCTGTGCCCCATTAACCATATGGCTGGCGAGCGTGCAGCTTCCTCCCAAGCCACCGCGGGAGAAGAGCAACTCTGGGAAATATGGGGCGGGCACCAGAGGGATCTTTGCACCACGGCCCTGGATATGCTTCAGACGGCCCTGCCGCTGCCTCTGTGAATTTGTCCAATTTTTAAAAATCATTTTAATGTTGACTTTTAAATTGTTGTAACCTGCCCTGGGACCTTAGGGTGAAGGGTGGGAAATAAATTAAGATAACATCATCAACAACAGTAACTTCAGGGTTGCACCGCTCTGCTCCCTGGAACAAATAGAGAACCTGATCTCTGCTAAACAATACGGAACCCTCCCTGGGAATAATGAAGAAAGGTCAAAAGAATCATGCTGGACAAGAGGCATCCATGTGGAGACTTCAAATTGCTGGATTTCCAACTCCCATTTCCCCTCCTCATTGACTGTGCTGACGGAGGAGGATGGGAGTTGGAGTCCAACCGAGAGCAAGTGGAGTAATCCATGTGGCCTACTCCTGAGACTGGAGACTCCCTAGCCCAAAGGCTCATGGGAGGAGGCTGGCTTATTCATGTATTCATTTACTTATATTGCATTTCTATCCCATCTTTTTCTCCAAGAGCTCAAGGTGACGTCCATAGCTCTCCCCGTCATTTAATCCCCACTGTGAGGTAGGCTAGGCTGAGAGGCAGTGACTGGCCTTCAAGGCCACCCAGTGAGTTTCATGGCCAAGGGGAGATTTGAACCCTGGTCTTTCTCCCAAGTCCACGTCCGGCACTCTAACCGCCACACCACCACGGTTTCCCAAATGATTTCGAAATGATTACTTTGAACATTTCAAGCTCTTCAAGAAAGAGCTGGTCAAGGAGGTGAAAAGAGGGCACCTTAACCATGAGGAGATATTTTCGTCATGAGGACAGGGTGGCCCCATCATAAGGACCTCACTTAAGTCCTCAGGAGACCAATGTTTGCAGTTCTCTAAACCACAAGAGCTCTGTTCCTGGGGACAAGGGTCCTTTGAGGTGGCTTAATGGCAAGGACCTCCCTGGCCACTTCCGTGGAACTTGGCTTTGAAGTATGAAGGGCTGGTGGTGGAGAACTAGGTTCTCACACCCGAAAAGCCAAGGGAAGGCCTGGCTCTCAGCCAGGTCAGCAGCCTGGAGGACTCACAGCCCACCTGGGTCACTGCCCCTCTAGGCTGCCACATATCTATCTATATATATATCTGACATGCTCCCTTCAGAGAGCAGGCTGGGAGCAGGGATTGCAGACACAGCCAGGCTATGGAGATCAAGGAGACGATGGAAATTGTCACGCAAGAAGCTCTGCTCCGAGCACCAGCAGTGGTGAGTCCCTCCCTGCATTGAGATCAGAGTCTTTTCTTTCTTTCTTTCTTTCTTTCTTTCTTTCTTTCTTTCTTTCTTTCTTTCTTTCTTTCTGAAAATAAATATTCTGATTTTTAGCACTCTGTAGGCTGTTGCATACGCGTGGTATCATGTTCATTATTATCTGCATTCTTCAAAACAACCACTTTATTTCTTAAGCTGCAAATGTAACAAGGCGGCGATAGAAACAATAAGAAGATTCCACCAATCCTAATTTAAATGTATACGTTTATCTAGGCAGCTCCAAAAAGGTATCTAATCAAGACCGAGGACTAAATACCTTATTGGAGATGCTACCTATTTATATTTTTATTGGGTTTTGCGAGGTAAATGAAACCACGCATCACATTTTAAAAACAACAACAAAAACTAACATACAGTGGGAAAGTCAGTACTGAGATGTCTATGTATGAATCAATCAATCAATCAATCAATCAATCAATCATAGAAGTGTAGAATTCAAAGGGGACTCAAAGGGGTTCTCCAGTCCAACCCCCTGCAATGCAGGAACCTCAGCTAAAGTGTCCATGACAGGTGGCCATCCAACCTTTGCTTAAAAACCTGCAACGAAGGAGAGTCCATAACCTCCTATGGAAGTTGACTCCACAATGTTATACAGGTAAGTATAATCATATCTGGATGTTTAAAGCGTTGTATTCCTCCAGAAGTCCACATGTCTTTTTTCAGTCTTGGTTAGGGTTACCAGACGTCCTCGTTTCCAGGGGACAGTCCCTGGATTTGCGAATAAGTCCCCAGACAAATTCCATCCCCGTAATGGCCCCGGATTTCATCTAATGGCCCCGGGAAACGCAGCAGCGGCAGTCTCAGCAGCCCAGAGCAGTTGGCTCTGGCTGGCTTCAGGAGCTGCTCGGAAGTCCCCATGTGATGGTGGCGCAGGGGCTCTAAGATGCACTTTCCAGGCTGCCTCCACCTTCCCTGACTCCAGCAACTAAGCTGTGAAGGGAGGCTTCGTGCTGCCTATCGGAGCAGCCTCCCAACTCCTACTTGCGTGCAAGCAGGAGGGGGCAGGCATCTCTCAGTTAGGCAACGGGAAGCCTCCCTTCCCAGTTGAGGGATCCCCACCCCCTCCTGCTTGCACGCAAGTAGGAATGGGATTGGGGATGCTCCGATGGCCTCACCACCACTGCTCTCGGCCCTCCTTCTCCACCTTCCATGCCTCACCCACTGCGCACCGCTTCCCCACCTCCACCACTGAAGAACCAACAACTCAGGGGCTGCCCAGGCTCATGGAGGAAGGAGATAGAAGCCTCGGAGGAAGGGGAAACGTGACGGTTGAGGTCAAGGCGGCGGCTGCCCTTCTGCCACCACCATCGCTGCAGCATCAATGTCCCTAACATGTAGTATGTATGTATGTATTTAAAGTGTCCCCGGATCATTGAAAAAAATCTGGTAAGCTTAGTCTAGGTAAGGAATTCTGCAGGTTCTTTTCCTTTCATGACTCAGAGATCTTCACTGAAGGTTTTTAAGCAGAGGCTGGATGCCCACCTGTCAGGGATTCTTTAGCTGGGATTTCCTGCATTGTGAGGGGTCAGACTAGATGACTCTCGGGGGTCCTTTCCAACTCTAGTTCTGTGACCTACACTGCAGTTACTACAGACTTCAGGGTACCTTTTTAAATAAGCAGTAGTGCAGCTTGAGCAACCGAGAAAACAAAGACAACTTCAGGTCAGTCTTAGCATCCTGTGTGTTATAAGTGTTAGTTGCACCCACTTACAAGAGAATAATCCCCACTGAACTCACTGGGACTAGCTTCTCTGTCTGCATGTACAGGTTTGTGCTGCTAGGGACTCAGGAAATCTTGGCTGAGGATTGTGCGAAACTGTGTTGCAAGATCTCGCATCTCTTTCACCCATTTCTACCAGGGAGCCTCCAGACATCCTTTTCATTTCACAGTCATGATGATTTGTGTTCATGATGCTCCCTGGGTGGTCACACACAATCCCGCTTTCAATACTGTGACATGCCACTCCAATCTCTGAGCGGTGAGACAAGCCAGGGTTTCCAGGCGCTTACCCAGGTTTAGCTTCCTTGGAATTAAGGTCAGGCAAAGACTGTGGTGCCTTTAGAATATATGGTTTCATTTACACCTGAACAGAAGACATTCACACCCAAACAGATCTTGCATCTCCTTTAGCCTCAGCCTTGGATCCAGTACAGAACACGCAGGGCTCTGTGATGCCAGTTCCCAGCCTGCTCCCAGATCATATCTCTCTCTCTCTCTCTCTCTCTCTCTCTCTCTCTCTCTCTCTCTCTCTCTCTCTCCTATGGTCATATTGTCTCACAATAAACCAGTTTCACGAGATTTTGAATAAATGTGCAACTAATCATTGCTGTTTTGAATTTTATTGTGTTATTTTCTTCCTTAGTGGTTAACATAAACGGTTATATTCAATCAGTCAATCAATCTTTATGAGCATACAGAGAAGACTGGAATATATGAATCGAAACATAAAATTGGCATCTGTTCACAGGAGGAAATGCTTTTAAGTTTAAGATAAAACTATACAGGCCTAGTAAGGTTAAAAAGTACCACTCAGGTCTTATGACGACGTAGTTTCATGGCATGGGTAGGCAAACTAAGGGCCAGGGGCCAGATCCGGCCCAATCACCTTCTCAATCCAGCCTGCAGACGGTCCGGGAATCAGTGTGTTTTTACATGAGTAGAATGTGTCCTTTTATTTAAAATGCATCTCTGGCTTATTTGTGGGGCATAGAAATTATTTCATTTCCGCCCCCAAAAATATAGTCCGGCCCCCCACAAGGTCTGAGGGACCATGGACCGGCCCCCTGCTGAAAAAGTTTGCTGACCCCTGGTCTAGACTGACCCACACTCCAACCCAAGCTGGCATTTATTTGGGATTTGTGAAGCACCTGAAAACAAGTCTCTGCATGTATCACACCCACTTTCCTCTCCCCCTGCAAGGACTACCATGCCCTGGACCCGGAGTTTGTGGGCTGCCCCTGCTGCGGCTGCTGCGACTGCTGCGGCTGCGACTGCTGCGGCTCCTGCCCCACCTGCTGCGGCTGCTGCCCCAACTGCTGCCCCAGCTGCTGCCCCCCCAGCTGCGCCTGCTGCTGCCGCTGGTGCTGCTGCCTGCCCAGGCTCCTGCTGCACCTGCCCAAGATGCCCAGCTGCCCCGTGCACATCAAGAGGCTCCTGATCATCGTGGTGATCGTCGTCCTCATCGTGGTGATCATCGTGGGGGCTCTCCTGATGGGCCTCTACGTCACCCAGGCGCACACGGAGGCGGTGAGCAGAGCGAGGATGCCATGGGATGTTTAGGGCAGGTGTTGCGGGACATCAACCAGCACGGCCAACGTTCAGGGGTGGTGAAGGTTTACAGGAGTTAAACTCTACAATTCTTTGGTTCTAGGCCAGGCATAGGCAAACTCAGCCCTCCAGATGTTTTGGGACTACAACTCCCATCATCCCTAACTAGCAGGACCCAGTGGTCAGGGATGATGGGAATTGTAGTCCTCCCAAAACATCTGGAGGGCCGAGTTTGCCTATGCCTGTTCTAGGCTGTAGTGCCAACAAGATCAGGATTAGGAAAGGTGTGAAATGAGCGGAGCCTAGGACAAAATGTTGCAGTGTGATGTGTTCCTGTTCGAGGCTCCAGCCCGCCATGACCTTTTCCAGGATATTCCATTACATATTCTCCCCTGGTTTTCTGCCTGCCTGTCCTCCAACCAGCAGTGAAAATTCAGTGTCCGCTAAGCATGCTTAGTTCCTACCCACCAGGGAGGGGATCATACCTCCGCAAACTGGGGTTCTCCAAGTTTGATGATACTTCCAGACTTTTGGCACGGATCATAATCTTTTAGCTACAGAAGTCTAGGCCCTTGGTCAGTGAGTTTGCTAAGGATTGGGGCCCGCAGGAAGGCAGGGGTTGCTACTTCGGGGAGTAGTTGTTGCTGCAGGATGCTGGAAAGAAGGGGAAACAAGGCACCTCTTGTTAACACACTCCATCACTTGCAGGTTTTGCAGATGACCATCGAGGGCCTGGAAGGAGGAGACTCGCAGCTCAACCTCTCTGTCAATATGGAAGAAGCAGCCACTTTCTATGTCAAGGACCGGACTAACGACCCAGCCACAGTCATTTATGACTTCAGCAAGGTGAGGGGCAACTGGCAAGTGAGTTGTGCCACATCTACACCGCACCAGGGCATAGCCGACTTCGGCCACATCAGGCTGTTTATACTTTGCTTCTGAATGCTCAAAAGCCGAGCCACCATTCCCCACCCCACAACATTTGCCGCCTGAGGCCATCACCTCACTTTGCCCAATGATAGGGCCAACCCAGGCTGGGTGGGAGCCAGATTTGCAAATTCATGTAAGAGAATTTTAAGGATTTACCTGGCAACTTTTAGCTTTAACACAGAGGGATTTTACAGTCTGAGCTGACCTAGAAAATGAAGTCACCTTCCTTTCAGACATTGCCTTTTTCTTTCTTTCGTTTTGGTGGCAGGACTCATTGGTACAGAGTACTGGCACACACACACACTTCCTTTTAGCTGTCCATGGTAGTGATTTTGACCTAACATCCACAGTATTTTTATCAAAGTGTGAGTACAACACACACCTCCATTTTTACAAAAAAGAAAAGAAAAGAGCACACCCATTTCCATGCCATCTGTAGCCAAACCTGAAAACTGGTATAAAAACCTAAGACAGGCATCCCCAACCTTCGGCCCTCCAGATGTTTTGGACTACAATTCCCATCATCCCTGACCACTGGTCCTGTTAGCTAGGGATCATGGGAATCATAGAATCATAGAGTTGGAAGAGACCACAAGGGCCATCGAGTCCAACCCCCTGCCAAGCAGGAAACACCATCAGAGCACTCCTGACATATGGTTGTCAAGCCTCTGCTTAAAGACCTCCAAAGTAGGATACTCCACCACACTCCTTGGCAGCAAATTCCACTGTCAAACAGCTCTTACTGTCAGGAAGTTCTTCCTAATGTTTAGGTGGAATCTTCTTTCTTGTAGTTTGGATCCATTGCTCCGTGTCCGCTTCTCTGGAGCAGCAGAAAACAACCTTTCTCCCTCCTCTATGTGACATCCTTTTATATATTTGAACATGGCTATCATATCACCCCTTAACCTCCTCTTCTCCAGGCTAAACATGCCCAGCTCCCATAGCCGTTCCTCATAAGGCATCGTTTCCAGGCCTTTGACAATTTTGGTTGCCCTCCTCTGGACACGTTCCAGTTTGTCAGTGTCCTTCTTGAATTGTGGTGCCCAGAACTGGACACAGTACTCCAGGTGAGGTCTGACCAGAGTTGTAGACCAAAATATCTGGCAGGCCACAGGCTGGGGATGCCTGACCTAAGAAGAGGCTGCTGGATCAGGCCAATGGCCCATCTATTCCAGCATCCTCTCCCCCCCCCATACCGCTTTATATTTTTAATAAAAATCTCAAAGCGGTTTACAGCATATTAGATCAGGGGTCAGCAAACGTACTGCACCTCGGGCCGGTGTCTCCAGCGCCGATCGCACAGGGCAGGGGAGCGCGTGCTCATACGCTACTTCCGGCGCACCTCCGGGTCGGAGGAGCACCAGAAATAGCTTGTGCGCATGTGCACGGACCTCCTCCGACCTGGATGTGCACCAGAAATAACGCATGCGCACAAGCTATTTCCAGTGCTCCTCCGACCCAGAAGTGGGCAGCCGCGCAGTGCTGGTTAGAGCGGGTGGTGGCAGTGGGCGGCAGGGGTCGCTGTGGGCCGGATAAATGAGTCCCTCGGGCCTTATCCGGCCCCAGGCCTTAGTTTGGGGACCCCTGTATTAGATCAGTCAATCAATAAAACAATAGCTGGGTGATGTTCCTCCGGCCTCATGAGGAGCCTCTTCAATAGGGCTGGGTGAGTTTGGGCCACAGTGTGTCACAGTGTGTCACAGTGGCAAGGCAGATGTCCTAACGGGAAACCCACAAGCAGGATTCGATCACAAGAGCGCTTTCCCTTCCTGTGGTTTCTGGCAACTGGTATTCAGAAGCCTTGTTGCCTCTGACTGTGGAGGCAAAGCAGAGCCAGCATGGCTAGGAGCCATCGATAGCCCTCTCCTCCTCCATGAATTTGTCTAACCCTCTTTTAGAGACATCCAAGTTGGTGCCCATAACTGCCTCCTGTGGGAGGGAGTTCCATAGTTTAACTTTGCGCTAAGAAGGACTTTCTTTTACCTGTCCTGAAACTTCCATCATCCAGTTTCATTGGACGCCTGCAAATTCTAGTGCTATGAGAGAGGGAGAAAAGCTTTTCTCGTCCACTTCCCCACTGCTTTGGCATCTGACTGTGTACATACTGCAGAATATCAAAGGTATTACACTGGGTAATGACATATAACTGAAAGCACCTGCTCTGTCTGCTCCCAGTTGCTGATTGGCTACAAACCTTGGCCCGGACACGCCTGCTATGTCACCAAGATGGACAAGGAGAACATCCAAGGCCTGGACATGATCCTCAAGGAATTCCAGGTGAGGGCAGGAACCTTCTGAAGGCGGAAGTGGTTTGAAGAAGAGCAGCGTCTGCTCCGTTTGGGCAAGGGGGGCCCTGCCCCCCAAAACTCAGCCATCCCTTACTCGCTTCCCCCTAACTGACAACCAGGCCAGGGGGGTAGACCTGTCTGTCCATTTCCTTTGCTTCAGTGTAGCCCTTTGTAGAACTCAACAGGGAAGAGGAGGTGTGTGTGGACAGAAGTGGGAGGAGTCTGCTTTGCCAGTCGTGGGCTCTAGCGCCACCTGCTGCTGGCCTCCCTGCCTTCCGCCCCATTAGCTCCAAGGAGCACCAGCCACCGCTGGGTTAGGAGCTCTTGGACCTCCTCATCCAAAAGCCTTTGTGGGTTGAGGGTGGCAAATGCACGGTAGGCAGATGATGAGCAGACAGCGCTCACTTCTTCTTCCACGGGACTCTTCTTACGAAGGACGGCAAAGCAGTTGCAGTAGTTCATGTACTGATGACTTCAAGACTGGACTACTGCAGTGCGCTCTATGTGGCGCTTCCTGTGGCGATCACACAGGGTCCCCGGACGTTTCACCGTCTATTGATCCCTGTGCCACCACTTTATTTCTCGCTGCCACCAACCAGACTCTACCTGGTACAATACTGAGTCCAGTCAGGGTTAAGTTGGAACACAAACTTCTGTTTATTTATTGCAGTTTAACAAGCGTGTGGTTTCATAAACAGTATCGGTCAATTACATTCATGGGGTGCCTATCCAGACCTATAACTTCCGCTACCTGCTCTCCCTCACTAAACCACCTCTCAGATATTTACTTGTCTTCCTAGCTCCTAAATGTTCCTGACGCAGCTTATTTCGCTACACTAACTCAGCCTCTCCACAGACTCTATCCCAATTCACTCCCACTCCAACCAACCACCCAACTCCCAACGAACTCCCCCCTTTTATAGTCCCTCTGACTCCACCCCCCGGGTTCTGATTGTGTAACCTGTTTAACTATTTCACCTCCAGCACTCTCATATGTTAACGTCATACTAATAAGAATTATTTTTCGGGGGGGGGGGGAGTTTAAATACTAAAACAGATTAGCATTACCTCAACTTTCTAAGCATCTGGGTGGGCTTGTCGAAACAGGATTTTTTTTAGCAAGCACCAAAAAGAGTACATTTATTCATGAAATACAAAATAACCTCTCCTGTCTTCTAGACTGCTCTGAGGGAGAAGGAGGCATTCCTGACAACTCTGGTTGATCGCTCCATCCTGGGCACCACGTTTAACATCCTCTGCAGTCACGTTCCAGTCTTTCAGACTTAGTGAGGTGAGTGATGAAGAAAGGTGTGGATTAGAGATGCTCAGAAATTGAGGAGGAGTTATAACTTCATGCCCTAACAGCTTCCACCTAGACACACTAGTGCTGTGCTGCAAATTTCTCTGACCGTTTCCCGTTTTTTAACCATTTTTCTGTTAACAAGTGAAATATACTTGGAGTCGAGAGTGGATTTCATGCTCTTTATTCAGCTCATAGTGGTGAGGAGGAATGGAAGTTCCCCCAGAATGTCTGCTTTATATACATTATTTACACAATGGGCCCCATGTGATTGGCTAATTCCGGGATTCTCCTGTAGGCCAATCAGGTTGCGAATTCACTTCCACCTGGAGCTGAATTGGGTGGCTGCTGTGGACCAATCAGTCTGCTGCATTCTGGATCCTATTGTTCTAGGACCAATCAGACTGCTGCATTCTGGATCCTATTGTTCTAGGACCAATCAGACTGCTGCATTCTGGATCCTATTGTTCTAGGACCAATCAGACTGCTGCATTTTGGATCCTATTGTTCTAGGACCAATCAGACTGCTGCATTCTGAATCCTATTGTTCTAGGACCAATCAGACTGCTGCATTTTGGATCCTATTGTTCTAGGACCAATCAGACTGCTGCATTCTGGATCCTATTCAACTCAGTACATAACAACAAGAAAGGAAACTGATCCAAGGGGAGAGAAAATGTCAGTGAAAATCTTGAGTGAGGGGTGCAGGGTTTGGGGTCAAGCTTCCCTCGTTTCTGTGTCAGCCCAGAAACTGTGAGTGTCCCTTCCGTTGTCCTACAAATGATCCCACCCATGGCCTGTGCTTTGTCCACCTCCTTGGCTGCCCTCTTGTGGGCCTCTGTTTTGGATCTGGAAATTTAGGCACCAGGGGAGGCTGCAGCCGGGTAGAGGAAGGAAAACTCTCAAATGCCCTGAGACCTGCGGGTATAGGATATAGTACACAAATTTAAACTAATGATGATAATAATAATAATAATAACCCAACCTTGGCAACCTAAGAATCATAGAATTGTACTCTGTGCTGCTTTCAGCATATGCAAAAACATAATAAGACATTAAACATAAAAAACATCCCTATACAAGTGGTACCTTGGTATTCAAATGGCTTGGCTCCCAAACACCGCAAACCCAGGAGTCAGTGTTCTGGTTTGTGAACACTTTTCAGAAGCCAACACAGCTTCCGCTTGAGTGCAGGACGTTCCTGCAGCCAATTGGAAGCTGAGCCTTGGTTTTCGAACGCTTTCGGGAGTCGATCGGACTCCTGGAACGGATTCAGTTCAAGAACCAAGGTACTGTACAGGGCTGCCTTCAGACATCTTCTAAGGTTGTATAGTTACTTATCTCCTTGACATCTGATGTAACCTCACTTCTCACAGTGAGGGAACCACCAGAAGGCCCTCGGCGCTGGACCTCAGCGTCTGGGCAGAACGATGGGGATGGAGACTCTCCTTCAGGTATACAGGGCTGAGGCTATTTAGGGCTATAAAGGTCAGCAACAACACTTTGAATTGTACCTGGAAACATATGTAGAAAATGGAAGCCTCTTTCTCAGGGGTTGAAAACTCCCTAGAAATTAGAGGACAGATTTTGGCACAGCACAGCAAACATACACACACACCCCTCCATATGCTCACAAGTCTATGGGCCCACCAGTGGCGTAGCGTGGGTTGTCAGCACCCGGGGCAAGGCAAGTCATTTGCGCCCCCTAACCCTAACCCCCAGATGTTGCGCCCGGTGCGGCCGGGCCCCCCTGCACCCCCCACGCTACGCCACTGGGGCCCACAAGCTAAGCTGATGGATATGTGGTGGATATGTAGGAAAATACAGAGTATCCATGCAGAACTGCTAAAAATGCTAAAGATCTTTTTCAATAAAAAAAACAGAGGCCTACCTCCTGGGAATAACAGATTTGGATATTCCGCAAAAGAGGAAGGGTATCTTTTTATATGCGACGGCGGCAGCAAGGGTTCTGATCGCGAAAAAATGGAAGAGTAATGAAATCCCCTCTATACAAGATTGGATCCAAAAGCTAACAGAATATGCCGAATTAGATGGTCTATCAGAAAAAATAAAGAATAAATCAAAACAGGAATTTGTTTCAAAATGGGAGGTTTTCAAAGAATATCTGAAAAATAAATATAGTAGTTTAAATTCTGTTGCAGCATTCGAGGAACTTCAGTAATAGTTGCAAGGTAGATACAAAATTAGATATATTAAGAAGAAGTTTAATTAGGATAAAAGTGTTTATTGGCAACAAGTATTATGAAATCAAAATATGTAATAGACAGGAGGTCGGGTCTTTAGTGTTAAGACCAATATATGTTATATTGTTTGCTAAGAAAATTATGTGTTTATAGTTATTCCTGTATGTAATTTGGTATTTGTGATTTTTTTTCTTTTTTCTTGTTGTATCAATAAAAAATCTTTTTTTAAAAAAAAAGCTGAGCACATGTACATGTATCAGTTGGGACTTGCCTGTTGCTGGAAACCATAAGAGGGCAGAGGGCTCTTGTGTTCGAATCCTGCTTGCGGGCTTCCCATAATGGGCATCAGGTTTGCGGCTGTGAAAACAGGAGGGTGGACCAGATGGGCCATTGGCCTGACTCAGCAAGACTGTTTTACTTTCTTATGCCTTGCAGGTGCATGCTGGAAGCGCTTCAACTCTCCGGAGAATTGCAAGAATGCTGCTGCTTCCCCTGGGCTCCCCTTGCTCAGAGCTCAACCTCAAGTGGCTTTCTGAGTTTTTGCTTCAGGAGGGATCACACAGCTAATTCTGTAAGAGATTTGACCTATGGTGGTTTTGGACATTATTGAGGGGCACAAAGGCAGGAAAGTGGCTTCCTGGGTTTCTGCTGGGGGTGGGGGAAGAAATCTGTTTCACTCTGCATTTGAATAGGAACCGGCTCAGTTCACACAGAATCCAAAACAGCCTTTGAAATCTGCACTTCTCTGAAGTTTGCAAGGAAATTCTCCAGCCAAGTTGTGCGCACAGAAATATATATCTGTGGCTTAGGAGAAAAGGCGCGTTAAAAATGCCTTGTTGTTGTTGAGTCGTTTAGTCGTGTCCGACTCTTCGTGACCCCGTGGACCAGAGCACACCAGGCACTCCTGTCTTCCACTGCCTCCCGCAGTTTGGTCAAACTCATGCTGGTAGCTTCGAGAACACTCTCCAACCATCTCGTCCTCTGTTGTCTCCTTCTCCTTGTGCCCTCCATCTTTCCCAACATCAGGGTCTTTTCCAGGGAGTCTTTTCTTCTCATGAGGTGACCAAAATATTCAGCTTCAGGATCTGTCCTTCCAGTGAGCACTCAGGGCTGATTTCCTTCAGAATGGATAGGTTTGATCTTCTTGCAGTCCATGGGACTCTCAAGAGTCTCCTCCAGCACCATAATTCAAAAGCATCAATTCTTTGTCAATCAGCCTTCTTTATGGTCCAGCTCTCACTTCCATACATCACTACTGGGAAAAGCATAGCTTTAACTATACGGACTTTTGTTGGCAAGGTGATGTCTCTGTTTGTTTGTTTTTTGCTTTTTTTGGCGCAAATAACATACAAGAATGCATTACATTAGGAGAAATTGCTTGCAATGATGTGTGTATTGAGCAAAATTGCATTAAAATTGTGTGTATATGGGGAAATGCCCATTAAAACAGTGGTGAGATTTCGTGAGGCCCCTTAAAAAAAATAATTTAAAAACTGATGTAGAAATGGGGAGAACTGAACTTCACATTAAATATGGGAAGCCAATACTGACAGATTCATCCGTCCTGAGTTTATGCCTATCATTAACACCTCAAGGTGGGAGCACAAAGGCAGTCCTGAGCGTGGGGGGGGGGGTGAGCCCCCTAGATTAAAGGCTCATTGGTGCAGTTATGAATTTCAGTGGCCACACCAACATGCCGAGGTGCCTGCTTTCTCCCTTTCAGGGCCCAGGGCTCCCCTCCCTCTTCTTGCTCTTATCTGCACAGCTGAAAGCCCAACTTGCTCTTGCCAATGCTGCCTGGCATAATTAGCATCCAGACCCACTGCCTCACATAGGGGAGGGATGTCTCTGCATGTGGGGTAGGAGAGAGAGAGAGAGAGAATGAGAATTCAGAAAGAAGCTGGAGATTTCCCCCAAGTTCCTCATCTTCCCAGGTTATTCTCACGTCTGGTTTGACACAAGCAAAAATGGGAAAGCACTTAAATAAATGATAGCTGCCCAATTTACACTAACCCAATGTGACAGCTGTAGAGTTTCAGGAAGTGGTGAATAATAGATTGTTACGGGTTATTGCCTCCTTGCAGGCAGCTGATCTGAGAAGAGGCAAGATCCAGGAGAGAGAGTTAGCTGTCGCTTGGAAGAGGAGGGCAATTGACGGCGCCGTCCTCCTTCTCCAGTCTTGGTTGTCCCAAGACTTCAATCCTGGGGAGGTTCGGCCGAGCGCATTTTCCTTTGAACTAGCCTCACTCAAATCCTGCTGCCCTCAAGGAGCTTTGGGACCCCCAGCACCACATGGCACCACATGATCCCTGGGGCTGGTGGGACTTGTGGTCCAAAAGATTTGGAGGGCACCAGGTTGGGGAAGGCAGCTCCAGAGGAAAATGAAAGCTGTGGCTAGAAGCAACCTCTTCTAGCCAATGTGGTGAGAGCCAGTGTGGTGTAGTGGTTAAGAGCGGTAGTCTCGTAATCTGGTGAACCAGGTTCGCGTCTCCGCTCCTCCACATGCAGCTGCTGGGTGACCTTGGGCCAGTCACACTTCTCTGAAGTCTCTCAGCCCCACTCACCTCACAGAATGTTTGTTGTGGGGGAGGAAGGGAAAGGAGAATGTTGGCCGCTTTGAGACTCCTTCGGGTAGTGATAAAGCGGGATATCAAATCCAAACTCTTCTTCTTCTCTAAGAATACCCCAACGCTGGGCCTTCAAATGAGGCCCCTAGGATGCTGTTTTCAGCAGAGCTTACCTTAAAGAGCTCAGTGGGTAGCTCACATAGGAAAACACCCCTAAGTCATCTTTCAAGTCTTCTGGTTTGTAGTTTCCACACAGACCCATCGACCAAAGAGAGCTGGAATGGTGCAGTGATTTCAGTGTCCGACTGGAATCACCTGGGAGACCCGGGTTCGAATCCCCACGCAACCATGCGGCTCACTTTGGGGGCCAGTCACTGCCTCTCAGCCTAACCTACCTCACAGGGTTGTTGTGGGGACTAAATGAGCAAGGGGAGAGGCGAGGTGCATACACCACCTTGAGGGCCTTGGACCTAAAAGGTGAGATATCAATGTTATACATAATAGAAAACCAGGACTTCCCGGAATATCCCATGGCACATTGCGAACTGTACCTTCAGTTCTTGTGGGACATGAGCTGGGCACCCCCTTCTTGCTCAGTGCTCAAATTATTAGATCAAATCTATGCTGCCAGGTGCCATAAGAAAGCTGCAGAGATAGCGTAGGATAGTACACACCCCGGAAATGATCTCTTTCAGCTTCTGCCCTCTGGAAGAAGGTATAGAGTTATAAAGACCAGGACTAGCCACCTGAGAAACAGTTTCTACACAAATGCAATTCTGGTTCTAAACGCAGCATAAGGAGTCTCTATAGTATATTGTATTTTAAAATGGGGTTTCAGAGTTTTTAGGGGTTTTGGGATGTTTTATGTAGATTTCCAATTTCATTGATCTGTATGGGACAATGACAATACAGATATCGTATACCGTATTTTTTGTTCTATAAGACCCACTTTTTCCCTCCTAAAAAGTAAGGGGAAATGTGTGTGCGTCTTATGGAGCGAATGCAGGCTGCGCAGCTATCCCAGAAGCCAGAACAGCCAGAGGGATCGCTGCTTTTGCTGCGCAGCAATCCCTCTTGTTGTTCTGGCTTCTGAGATTCAGAATATATTTTTTTTCTTGTTTTCCTTGTCCAAAAACTAGGTGCGTCTTATGGTCTGGTGCGTCTTATAGAGGAAAAAATGTGGTATATCGTAAAGGGTTGGTGGGTCCTCAGTTAACCCCACAGGCTCCAACCTCCCATTCCTGCTTCTCCCACCAGAGACCTACCTAAGATGTAGGGTGGAAGACCTCTACGGCCTCTCATACAAGGCTGTGCTCCCCTTGTGGGACAGGATGAACCTAAACCGCCTTCAGTGACCTTTGCTTGGCCTCATTAGTTGACTGTCGGTTAGCCCTGGCCAGGAAATGGAAAGAGCATACAGTAAATTCCTTTTCTGTCCAAATTTGCTTGGGAACTTGCTTTGCTCCACCTGCAGAGGGCGCCCTTGTGCATGCAATTCGCTTGCAAAAAAAAACCCCTCCGGTCACAGATTATCCTCGCCGCTTTCATAACGTTGCTATTTACATGGAAAGTTTGTGACTTTGCTACTTTGTTTGGATTGAGAGTTACTTTCAATAAAAGCATTTGCACCTGCTGTCCTGAACGAAGTTGCTTTATTACAATGTGAAGTGGGCAGAGATTAGGGTTGCATTGTCCCAACACACCACACTATAAATAAAAATTATAAACACACTATAAATAAAAATTAGGTTGTTTCTGCGACTGATCTTGTTGAGGCTGGCAAGGGAAGCAAACAGAAAAGGGACATATTTATTTGGAGTAAAAGTAGCCGTTTGAATATTAAATCCAACCATTTATTTCCTTAAAAACAGCAAAATAAAGTGAATTACAGGGGTGCAGATATTTGCAAATATGTAATAATTCTTCTATTAAAATTATGCCGCCACAGAAAACCCAGAAGAGAAATATCCCACCGGGCCCCCAGTCAAACCATATTTGCACACCTCAGCGGGTTGCAACATAAGCTGCACCTCTGTATAAAAGCGCCACCCAGCACCTGAAAGAAGAAGCCATCAGTATCATCAGCAATGGAGCATCTGCCTTGGTGCAGACAAGGGGGGCTGCAGTCAGTTATCACCCCCCGCATTCCTTGTGAGCAGCATTAATGCCAAGGAGCAGTTTTCCAAAGCCCTGAAAAACGGCAGGACTTCTATTCATGCCTGAGCCCAGCACAGACTCTCTTTTCAAAACTTTGCAGGGGGTCGGACTGGATGATCCTTCCAGCTCCACAGTTCTGTGATTATATGAAATTAAACACCTCCCTTGATAGCATACAGGGAACATGGGCCGTTATTTTATGTTTAGACCAGGCATGGCCAAACTTGGCCCTCCAGATGTTTTGGGACTACAACTCCCATCACCCCTAGCTAACAGGACCAGTGGTCAGGGATGGTGGGAATTCTAGTCCCAAAAACATCTGCAGGGCCAAGTCCGGCCATGCCTGGTTTAGAACATTTGAAAGGAGCAGGGAGGAACCTCTGGCCCGGGGTGACACCACTGTCCCTGGTCCTTAACCTCCTTGGGCGATTTGGCCTGTGCCCTGGAACTCTGGCCAGGCCTTTTGATCGCCTGCAGAGAGAGATGGGCTTTGGAAAGTCCTCTAATTGGACTAATTAACCAATCCTGGTTTAAAGAAGGGACAGGGAGGAGGGGGAGGCAAGTGGGGCCTTGAAGTGGCCATCAGTACTCAACTGAGTGGTCCTCCAGGCCACCAGAGGGAGGTGTTCTGCAGAGCTTTGCTGCCCATCCCTCTCTTCCCCTAGAAGCCAGGGAGACCAGCAGCAGAGCTCGGTGGTCCTTTGTGGGGTTCTCCTCGAGGTGCCCGCTTCACCCAGCCTCATGGGAGTGTGGGGTTGACGTGTTGCAGTTGCGCAAGGAAAGGGAGTGTGAGAGGCTTCTCTTGGGCACTCTCCCCTTTGATGCAAGGGATCATCCACCCCTGTTTTAAAGCTACTATCTTCAGCAGGGGTGGCCCCTCCAATTATGCCGCCTGAGGCCAAAGAGAAAGGTCTGCTCTGCTGCCGAAGTCTCCCTGCCCTGCCAACGCTATGGGCTGTGTGGCAGTGCCAGCAAAGCACGGACAGCAACACCGGGTTCCGGTTAGAACTTGTAAGGTTTTGGATCGCGTTGTGTTGCAGGAATTTATGTATAGGTTGGGGGGGTTGCCCCTCCAGCAGATATCATGCACATGGAGCCCCCTACCAAAATCAGCACAATTGCTTTTGTGACTTTTGTGATTTGTCCCCACAAAACACTTCATCACAGTTTCTTCCTATCTATTCAAAGGGCCTTTGCTGCACAATACCAAATGTAAGAATTCACTGATAAATGTATCTATGCACTGGCTCACTGGGAAAATTTCAGAAATGCATATAGACACGTGAGCTCAGCTACTCAGCAGCCCCTCTGCCTAATTCCTGGCATCCTGATACCTGAGTGCCAGACAGGTAGCCATTCCAGAAATAACAAACCCAGATGAAGACAAAAGGGTGTGGTTAACTTGACTGGAAAACAGGGAGATGTAAATATCTTTTTTGTTACACTTGATGGGTGTTTGGTGGAGGGCAAGGAGAACCATGGGGCAGGATCCAGGATGCTCAGATTACGGCCACCAGACCTCCCCTTTCAGGATGTAACCATGATGTATTAGTGATGTAGTTTGGGGGTGTGTAACATGGGGATTATCAGTTAATAAAAGTTGGGGGGCTCTTTTGTTCGGGGCTTCCATCTTGTTCCACCTTGTGGCAGGTGGGAGTCCTATCGCAACAGTCTTCAATAAAGACCAAGCCTACTGGCTGCTGTTTTGCTTTGGTATTCCTGGCTGGTGTCCTTTGTTTTTTGTCAAAGGGAGCCCTCAGATTTCTCTGTTAACAGTTGGAAGCCACCACCCCTTCTCCACTGGCAGTGGGGCACCAGCATGGGCACTGGCTGTTGGGGTGTCGCTGCCTCAGCCCACCTCATGAGAGCCAGTGTGGTGTAGTGGTTAGGAGCAGTGGACTCGTAATCTGGTGAACCGGGTTCGCGTCTCCGCTCCTCCACATGCAGCTGCTGGGTGACCTTGGGCCAGTCACACTTCTCTGAAGTCTCTCAGCCCCACTCACCTCACAGAGTGTTTGTTGTGGGGGAGGAAGGGAAAAGGAGATTGTTAGCCACTTTGAGACTCCGTAGGGTAGTGATAAAGCGGGATATCAACTCCAAACTCTTCATGGGCAGGCTGGCCCTGACCTTTGCCACCGCTGAACCTCACATCAGCCTCTTTCTCACTACAAGCTATCACAAACACCATCCTTCACACCACAGCACACAATGCCCTCCCGGGCCTGCTCCTCTCTGGGGACGATAGGGCTCTGCCTCAGCCCTGGAGCAGGAGGCAGGTGACCCCCCACACCACGGGGGAGAAGGCCAGGAGGGTCCCTGCCCGGGGGTCCTTGGCCGCTTGACTGTAGAGCTCGCTTTCCATCATGGGGTCCGACCAGTTGGGGTTCTGGAATCCGGGCTGCGACATCTGCTTTCCAGCCGAGGAAGAGCCTTGCCCTCCTCGGGAGAAGCGAGACCTCCCAAGGGAGCTCAGGCCGTATCCCACGGCTGCCCCCACTGCTGCGGCCCCTGCCACCTTCGCGCCGCGACTGCCGCTGGAACTTTGCCCGCTGCTGCTGCTCTTTGGCAGGGAGTGGAACCCGCCGCGTGATGACCCTCCGCTTTTGCTGCCCCCGCTGCCACCGCCTCCTCCTCTTCCTCCTCCCCTGCGGCAAACGGCAGGCTCGCTGACGAGAGCGACCAGGAGCACCAGGACCCAGTACCAGGCAGCCCAGCTCTTCCTCATGGTGTTATACCTGAAACAGAAAGAGAAGGTGGAAGATTCTAGGATTGTAGAGTCGGAAGCGACTTCCAAGGTTCATCCAGTTGTAATAAACGAAAATCTGCCCTTATTCCCTTATGGGGGACACAAGAGCCCTTATAGAGTCCTTTGCAGGTTCTCCATCGGTTGGAGGAAATAACAGAGGCCATATTGAGAATAACAGAGAATATTGAGAAGCAAAGCAGCTCGTAAGCCTGATCTTTATTGAACTGTTGCAACAGGGTGCTCCCCTCATACGCAGTAGAAGGAGGACCCAGAACAAAGGTGTGTCCGCCCTTATATAGACATTTAAAATTGCCCGCCCTGGAGTCCACGACCACCCCTAGAAACATCATATATACATCGCAGAAGGGGTGTAGCTCAAGACCACCCCCCAGATAGATCATACCTACATCACAGAAAGGGGTGGTGGTCTGCAACAGAAATCTGAGTGTGTTGTTTACCAGAAATCTGAGCGTGTTGTTTATCTCCTGTCTGGCAGGTTACCTGTTAATGCTTACTTGATTGGATACCCTGAGGAGCCTGGCCAGTCTTTTGTAATGATAAATACTTAGTTCCTGAGCCAGGTCACAGGCTCACCCTATTCATACACAGACATACCCTTAAGACTGGATTTGTGAAGGAAAAGACAACAGGGAGGCTTTTCCATTTTCCTTTGACTTTTCAGAGTAAACATTTGGTCAGTTTGGGAGCCAAAATGGCTTCATGGCTGTTCTCCTGGATGTTGGGCCTGAAGTCCAGCCCTTGCTACACCGCAGTAATCCATGGGCAGACCAGAGCTGAGGATCCATTCCCCACATTTGTGCATTGCAGCTGCACTGCACTGGTCAGTTGGCAACCCTAGCAGGCCGGTGGCTGTGTTGGCTGGGGCTGGTGGGGGATGTGGACCAAAGCATCAGGGGTGGGAAGGCAGACCTGGACTGAGGCTTTAGCTGAAAGCATTAAGTTAGCTAGAACAGGCATAGGCAAACTCCGGCCCTCCAGATGTTTGGGACTACAATTCCCATCATCCCTGACCACTGGTCCTGTTAGCTAGGGATGATGGGAATTGTAGTCCCAAACATCTGGAGGGCCGGAGTTTGCCTATGCCTGAGCTAGAAGGAGCCAAGAGAAGGCCTTGGTTGGCTCTGTAGCTGTAGCAGAGCACAGTAAGCTAAAGCAACAATCCTGGCCTTTTCGTTGCAGCTTGAGTGACTCCCCACAGAAGAGTCCTGGATTCTAACCCTGCCTGCTCCTGAGAGAGTTGCAGCCATTCTGGGATGCCTCAGCTTAGAGGTGGCATCCTGGCAAAGGCTGGCACGGAATGCGTCTCAGGCCCAAAAGGCGTTTGCTTTACTTGTTTCCAGGCAGAAGGCTGGTTTATGTGGCTGCCCGAACCACGTAACACTGGCCTTGAAAGACCTACATTGGCTCCCAGTACTTTTCCGAGCACAATTCAAAGTGTTGGTGTTGATCTTTAAAGCCCTAAACAGCCTCAGTCCAGTACACCTGAAGGAGCGTCTCCACCCCCATCGTTCTGCCTGGACACTGACGTCCAGCGCTGAGGGCCTTCTGGCGGTTCACTCACTGTGAGAAGCCAAGTTACAGGGAACCAGGCAGAGGGCCTTCTCGGTAGTGGCACCCGCCCTGTGGAATGCCCTCCCACCAGATGTCAAAGAAATAAACAACTAACTGACATTTAGAAGACATCTGAAGGCAGTCCTGTTCAGGGAAGTTTTTAATGTGTGACATTTTAATTTATTTTTAATCTTTGTTAGAAGCCGCCCAGAGTGGCTGGGGAGACCCAGCCAGATGGGTGGGGTACAAATAAATTATTATTATTATTATTATTATTATTATTATTATTATTATTATTATTAACATCAGAACAACTGAAGAGGCTGCTGGATCAGGCCAAAGGAGCCCCATCTAGTCTAGCATCCTGTTTTCACAGTGGCCAATGAGCAGGATCCCAGAACCAGAGCCCTCTCTCCCCTTCTGTGGTTTCCAGCAACTGGTGTTCAGGGGGCATTGCTGCCTCCAACTGTAGAGGCACACAGTGGCGTAGCGTGGGGGTGCAGGGGGGGCGGGCTGCACCGGGCGCAACATCTGGGGGTTAGGGTTAGGGGGCGCAAATCCACGGGTTAGGGGGCGCAAATTACTTGCCTTGCCCCGGGTGCTGACAACCCACGCTACGCCACTGGAGGCACAAAAGAGCCATCCTGGCTAGGAGCCAATGAATGCTTAATAATCCTCCATGGATTTGCCCAATCCTCTTTTAAAGCCATCCAGCACTGCCTCCTTTGGGAGGAAGCTCCATAGTTCAACTCCTCACTGCGTGAGAAACACTTCCTTTTAACTGGCCAGCCCTCAGCTTCATCGGATGCCCACAAGGCTGTTTTACGAGAGAGGGAGGAAAACTTTTCTCTAAATGCTTTCTCCAAGCCATGCATGATTTAGTAAATGTCTATCATGTTGCCTCGCCACTTTCCCCGCAAAAGCCTCCTCTTTCACGGAAAACCCAGATTGCCGTCTGTTCTGTAAAGGTAAAGGTAAAGGTAAAGGGACCCCTGACCATTAGGTCCTGTTGTGGCCGACTCTGGGGTTGCGGCGCTCATCTCACTTTACTGGCCGAGGGAGCCGGCGTACAGCTTCCAGGTCATGTGGCCAGCATGACTAAGCGACTTCTGGTGAACCAGAGCAGCGCACGGAAACGCCGTTTACCTTCCTGCCAGAGTGGTACCTATTTATCTACTTGCACTTTGACGTGCTTTCGAACTGCTAGGTTGGCAGGAGCAGGGACCGAGCAATGGGAGCTCACCCCGTCGCAGGGATTCGAACCACCGACCTTCTGATCAGCAAGTCCTAGGCTCTGTGGTTTAACCCACAGCGCCACCCTGATTCAGCATCAAAAGCAGGTTTTCTTGGGCCATGCAGTAGGCAGGGCAAAGAAAATGGGAAAAGTGCTCAGACATGAAGCAGGAAAGCGCAGGCCTGTGCCTAGAAAGCGCAGGGCAAAAGTTATGAGTGGATGAGCCCTTACTGGCCGTTCCTTTAAACTGAAAAGTCCCTGCGCTCAACACAATAGTCCAGGCCTAAGGTCAGGGCAGAACATTCTGGGAACAGCAACACAACAAAGAGGGTGAAATTGCTGAGCCATTGGCCCTCCAGGGCTTGCCACTCACATGACTCACTTGCACAAAAGCCTGAGTCCCAGGAAAGAACACAATACTCCAGTCCAAACACACACACACACCCTTCAGCTGCTGTCACCCACAGGCCAACTGCCAGAGGCTTCTGGCTCAGCAGTTCTCTGCTGTTGCCCCCAACCCCCTCCCCCCCCAAAAAAACCCTTTTGCAAGAACTCCAAAAGGGAAGACGTTGGAGTGACTCGCCTGAGGGGCCGCTGGAGGGCAATAAAGTCAAGTCGCCTTTATTGGCCTCGCATAAGAACATTCAGAATACATTCAGAATAGATAGGCCAGTGTGATCTCGTCGCCACCCCAACGGCACAGTCACCCGCCAAAGGGCAGAAGAGGCGAGCAAGCAGCCTCATCTCTGTGGGTTTCCAGCAAGGGCAAGATCCTGTAGCATACTTTGGCGACAAAAAATCAAATAGAGGAACTTAGCTACTGTCTTGGTGAGCTCCTGGTCTCTCCCCTGTAATAAGAAGCGCATAACCTCCGTCTCTGGTTTCCCTGTTGGAATACATAGATGGTCTAGAAATTGTTGGTGGAGATCATTATGTTGTTTAGTCGTTTAGTCGTGTTCGACTCTTTGTGACCCCCAGGACCAGAGAACGCCAGCCACTCCTGTCTTCCACTGCCTCCCGCAGTTTGGTCAGACTCATGCTGGTAGCTTCACAAACACTGTCCAACCATCTCGTCCTCTGTCGTCCCCTTCTCCTTGTGCCCTCCATCTTTCCCAACATCAGGGTCTTTTCCAGGGAGTCTTCTCTTCTCATGAGGTGGCCAAAGTCTTGGAGCCTCAGCTTTAGGATCTGTCCTTCCAGTGAGCACTCAGGGCTGATTTCCTTCAGAATGGAGAGGTTTGATCTTCTTGCAGTCCATGGGACTCTCAAGAGTCTCCTCCAGCACCAGAATTCAAAAACATCAATTCTTTGGCGATCAGCCTTCTTTATGGTGCAGCTCTCACTTCCATACATCACTCCTGGGAAAAGCATAGCTTTAACTATACGGACCTTTGTTGGCAAGGTGATGTCTCTGCTTCTTAAGATGCTGTCTAGGTTTGTCATTGCTTTTCTCCCAAGAAGCAGGCATCTTTTAATTTCGTGGCTGCTGTCACCATCTGCAGTGATCATGGAGCCCAAGAAAGTAAAATCTCTCACTGCCTCCATTTCTTCCCCTTCTATTTGCCAGGAGGTGAGGAGATCATCATACGTTTTACATTTAAGGGCCATGTGAGCTAGAGTTTCCACCAGGTGGGCATCGCATGGGCAGATCCTATCCCCTTCTGCCAAACCCGCAAACCTACCCCAAAGGAGGTTAGAAGGATTAGAACTGAACCTAGCCAGCGGAAAGGCCCTTCTTTCTTGCGGGTTAAACAAAAATTGTAAATAATTAAGATTAAATGCCCGCACCCAAGAGAGTAGAAAATAAAGAGGGGAACACGTTTTTCCCACAGTTGAGATTAGTTCCTGGTGATATATGTCCCACAGCCTAGTTTTTAACATGGTCTTGGTGAATGGGAAAGCCACAGCGCCCAGGAGATCCTCTGAAAGCCCGAGTTGCCGTATCTTTCTGCAAAACAGTTGTAGCCCTGGGGAACTATGGAACTCCCTCTTGCAGGAAGCAGTGGTGGCCACCAGCCCAAGGTAAAGGTAAAGGGACCCCTGACCATTAGGTCCAGTTGTGGCCGACTCTGGGGTTGCGGCGCTCATCTCGCTTTATTGGCTGAGGGAGCCAGCGTACAGCTTCCAGGTCATGTGGCCAGCATGACTAAGCCGCTTCCGGCGAACCAGAGCAGTGCACAGAAATGCCGTTTACCTTCCCGCCGGAGCGGTACCTATTTATCTACTTGCACTTTGACGTGCTTTCACTAGGTTGGCAGGAGTAGGGACTGAGCAACGGGAGCTCACCCCGTCGCGGGGATTCGAACCGCCAACCTTCTGATCGGCAAGTCCTACCACCACCCTACTTGGCTTCAACTGAGGATTAGACAAATTCATGGATGACTGTGCTCTGCCTCTACAGCTGGAGGCAGCATACCAATTGCTGGAAGCCACAGGCAGGGAGAGTTGCCCTTGTGCTCGAGTTTTGCTTGCAGGTTTGCCAGAGGCATCGAACTAGATGGCCTGATCCGCAGCACAAAAAAAGTGGTAGGTTGGAATAAGCACAAACTCTCAGGAAGCAAATTGTTTGGATTGCAGCTGAAGTGTTAAAACCGCCCAAAGGAAGGCAGAAAACTCACAATCTAAACCAGCAGGTAAGAAAGTCCATTGCACTTACTTTCTCCTAGGAGCAACCACCAGCGGCGGATGAGGACCCTCAGGGGGAAAGGCTCTCTGCCTGTGAAAGGCTGCTGACAGCGTGAATCCTCTGTGAGCTGGAAACAGAGTTGTTGTCAGAGCACATCAGGGCTCCCCAGAATGGAACAAAAGCTTGATGCCTCATCACCACCTGACTGGTCAATGGAGCAAGCTAGGCTCTTTAGACAGTCACCCTGCACAACTCGTGACCCACACACACACACAAAGTTCAGGATCCTGGCCAAACAACACATCCAGGAGGCTTATCAAGGCCCTGCAGAGCTGCCACAGGTCAGTGCAACCTGCAAACTGGGGCATCTTGAGTTGTACAGGGCCGGTTCACACCCAGTGGATCTCCTCAGGAGAAGAGGGTTGTGACGGAAAAGTTTGTTTTTGCTGGGCAGGTTGGGTCACCAGGTGTTTTCCTTTTTCCCCTGCCAGCAAACGGTTAATGAACGGCAGCTTCTGATTGGCCGGGGTTCCAGGAGGGGGAGTTGAAAAGGAGAGGATTCTGAGCAGGCTTCCTCAACCTCGGCCCTCCAGATGTTTTGAGACTACAATTCCCATCATCCCTGACCACTGGTCCTGCTAGCTAGGGATCATGGGAGTTGTAGGCCAAAAACATCTGGAGGGCCGAGGTTGAGGAAGCCTGATTTTGAGAGACAGTTTTTTAGGTTGGGAGAATAGGTTGGGAGATAGGGAGTGAGAGGGGAGAGAGTTGGTTCTGGGTAGAAACATCCACTCTGAGGAATATATCAAAACTAGAAAAAGGAGTCTCTGAGCTTAGTGTGAAGGACAGGGTGTGGTGTCCTGCAGTGGCGTAGCGTGGGTTGTCAGCACCCGGGGCAAGGCAAGTAATTTGTGCCCCCTAACCCGTCGAGTCTCTTCCACTAGATTAGCGCCCCCCCCAGATGTTGCGCCCGGTGCGGCCGGCCCCCCCTGCACCCCCCATGCTACGCCACTGGTGTCCTGTAAGAGTAATAGGCCAGGAATTAACTGGGAGGCTGAGGTGGAGACAGAAGTAGAAGCTGGAAAGAGACAGTCTCATTCCGGTCAGGAAGGGAGAGATTCTACAAAAAGAGAAGACCCCCCAAACCAGTTAAGAGGGGTGTGGTGATCCCTTGGGTCTGTTACTTGGAATACCTCCAGAGTAGAGTTGTCTAAGGGGTGTGTAACTGACAGGACGTTCCACCTTGTTTAAGAACCAAAATATTAGGCAGCAACAGCTGTGCAACAACTGAGAAGGAACTGAAGTGAAATAACATTATAATCTGAAGTATCTTGTGTTTTACCCACTTTGTGTCATACACTTCCTTTGTTTAATAAAATCTTTATTGTTTATTTAATTAAATCCTGCCCAGGACTCCAAATTATTAAGTTTTCCCTCACACAAGTCCCCCACAAGATAATCTGGGGCAGTTTGTAGGAATCCGTGGAATTGGTGTTCTGCGAGGGCTCTCTGTCACCTGCTACTGTGAGATGTGCACAAAGGATGGTGAGTGAACATCTTTATTCAGAACCAACTCAAGCTGGCATCAGGCATGACAGAAGCTCACCCCTTCAAGGCCAGGTCTCCACTTTTGCCTGCTACCATTTACCAGGTGAATGGGACACGGGTGGCGCTGTGGGTTAAACCACAGAGCCTAGGACTTGCTGATCTGAAGGTCTGCGGTTCAAATCCCCACGACGGTGTGAGCTCCCGTTGCTCAGTCCCTGCTCCTGCCAAACTAGCAGTTCGAAAGCAAGTCAAAGTGCAAGTAGATAAATAGGTACCACTCCGGCGGGAAGGTAAACGGTGTTTCCGTGCGCTGCTCTGGTTCACCAGAAGTGGCTTAATCATGCTGGCCACATGACCTGGAAGCTGTATGCCGGCTTCCTTGGCCAGTAAAGCGAGATGAGCTCCGCAACCCCAGAGTCGGCCACGACTGGACCTAATGGTCAGGGGTCCCTTTACCTTTATTCACCAGGTACGTAGATCTAGGTAGCTACTTGGTTATCCCAAATGCCCCAGAGTAAAGGGTTGTGAGCCCATGGGAAAGCCCCAGCTTCGCACACAAAGTATTGGGCAAAGACTCCTGGCAATGTCCTAACTTGAGACAAGGTAGCTTCCTGTTTCTTAACTGGAACTGGTAACAGCTGTATATCAGTGTCCTTACTTGAAATTGCAGTTGGCAGCTTCTCAGGTCATAGCCAGACGACCCATTTATTGAGCAGGCATCTTGATTTGTTCATAGGGAGGCTACAGGGTATTACTCCACACTTTCCTGTGCATTTTTCCTTATCGGAAAAAGTCAGATCATTTGGGGAAGTGGATTTGTTGTTACACAAGAACTCCAAATCAGCATTAATTGGGCAACCCGAATCTCATAGAATCATATGAGTTGCAGGGGACCGTTCTTCTTCTTCTTCTTCTTTGGCGATCCCTCGTAGCCGAGTAAGATTGTCTTCCACAAACACGGTTTTAACAGTGAGTCCGTAAGTGACTGTGGAGGCCAATTCTGGATCCACACGTCCTTCCACAGTGGGGACATTGGTTTCCAGGCGGGAGTTGATCACGGTGTGGATTTGCCAAGCGTGCCTTCCTCTTAGCATGTTTCTCCAGTGTGGTGTAGTGGTTAAGAGCGGTAGTCTTGTAATCTGGGGAACCGGGTTCGCGTCTCCGCTCCTCCACATGCAGCTGCTGGGTGACCTTGGGCCAGTCACACTTCTCTGAAGTCTCTCAGCCCCACACACCTCACAGAGTGTTTGTTGTGGGGGAGGAAGGGAAAGGAGAATGTTAGCCGCTTTGAGACTCCTTAAAGGGAGTAAAAGGCGGGATATCAAATCCAAACTCTTCTTCTTCTTCTTCCTCGCGTCCTGAGTTCGAGTGTCTTCAAAGCCCACGACACCACTGGTAAAGGCTGTTCTCCAACTGGAGCGCTCACAGGCCAGTGTTTCCCAGTTGTCAGTGTTTATACTACATTTTGCGTGTGTGATTTGCCAATGTGAGGTTGAATCCGTTCCCCTACTAGTGACAGTCTAGAAGTGCACTGATCCCACCAATATTATTTGCAAGCATCTTAAAACTTAAAAGCACTAGTGTGACCTCAGCTGAGCATTTGTTGCATAAGCCTGGGCAAAGAGGCATATCTTAAACAAGGAAAAGTTTATTGAGAAGAACAATGTAGAATTTCAGGGAGTCGGTCCCTATCCCGCCTACTAAATTAATTGAACTTTGTCCTCACATAACCCCAAACCTTCCAGAGCTGCGGGGATCTCAGATCCAAACTGTGCCCTCATTTCATTCTCCCCAATTTCTTCCCACAACAATTGAATAAAACCAGAGGACCACTGTTGCATTTCTATTGACAAAGTGCTTTAATTAAAACAAAATAATCTAGTTGCATGTGCTTCATACTATATAAAGTGGTATTCACAAGGTGGTTTTATGAAATCCATGGTCCAAACCTCTCCCCCCACAGCACAAGCCTTTGAGAGATCCATGGATTTTTTAAATCCAGCTAAACATAAATTCTGAAGATACTGCTGCTGCTGATGGAAGACTTGGGATACCAAGTATTATTGCATGTGAATGACAGATCAAGATATTGCTAGCTCAGCTCAGCAAAAACAGCTGCTTTCTCACTAGGGGTTGTGGGGGAAATTCCACGCACATGCACCCATACACTCACGCATCCCTGGATGCTTATTAACTTTGTGCCCTGCAAGCTCAAAGCCTCAGGACACTTCCCTTTTCGCCTGATGGAAGCCTCCCAACAGAAGCTTTTCCAGAAAAGGACCCCTGCAGAGCAGATTCTCCAGCAATGTAGCACACAGCACTGATAGAACAAATGGGTACCAATTCTGTTCAGAATGGAAACTGCAATTTATTCTTACCAAGCAACAAATATATTGTCTGAAGCAGGTGAAACCCCGTGAATTAAGAGTGGAGAACTTGCAGCAGCCCTCCAGCAGCTGTTGGACTCCTGGTCCCATCAGCTCCAGCCAGCATGGCCAACAGCCAGGGATGATGGGAGTCGGAGTCGAGCCTGCATCGGAGGGCCACAGCTTAAGTCAGCCGCGATGTAAACACAGATCTAAGGGGGGAAAGCTTTAAGAACAGTTTAAAGCCAACTTGCACGTTCCGAAGTGTAGAGTGGTAAAGCGTTTCTGGACAGGACCAATTCAGTTTCAAGGGGGTGTGTGGCCATTGCAAATCTTAGTCATCCTCCTCCACCTGGTAAACTCACAACACATGTAGCATGCCAGAAGGCCACCTACTCATTTGCCCAGTGTGCTATTGGTCCATGTGCGTGCCTCATTCCAAGAAGCAACTCCCCTCCAGCCTGAAATGGTACATTCCAGGAAAAGCACCGCCACTGGGTTCTACTTCGGATCTGAACTAGGCCCTAGGAGCAATTTTTTGGCACAACGTTTTTGGTGTGTGGTAGCGGGGAGAGGGACTTTTCTTCCTAGCCAATGATTTCATTTGCAAAAGCCACACTAGGAGACATTTGGGGCTGGGTAAGAGGTGACACGACAGCTATCGTCGAATATTTGGGGGGATTATCACATAGATGATGGAGCAAAATTTATTTCCTCCAGAGAGCAGGACTCAAGTCAATGGGTTCAACCTACAATAATTTCAACTATGCATTAGGAAGACTTTCCTGACGAGGCAAGGCTGCCTTGGATGCTGGCAGTGGGCAGCCCTCATCGACTAAATGGCTCCCGAGGTTAACCTTCCAACGCTATGAAGATTCTCTGAACAGTTTTCTGTGCTCTGGGATAGAAGCCGCAACGAGGACTTTCATCCCCCAAGGCCTGCTGGCCCCTAGGAAGGCAAGGGCTGGAAGCATCAAAAGACATCTCCTGCCCACCTCCAAAATAAGAGCCAGCCATATGGGCTCCTTGGAGCAGAGGGAGGATGGACGTAAGCAGCGCCTTGCGACAAAACCCTCCCCTCTTCAGGAGGCTGGGTATGGATGCAAAGAGCAGTGGTTTTCAACCAGTGTGCCTTGCTGCCCTGGGGCGCCTTGAATGATGGTCAGGGGTGCCATGGGCAACACTGCCCTCTGTCCCTCTTTCCTTCCCTCCCTCCTTTGATGCCCTCTCGCCTCCCAAAGGCTTGCAAAACTGTTTGCTGCAGCAGCCCTGGCTACAAGCTTTCCAGGAGAATGCTGCCTCTGGGGCTGGCCAGGGGGTGCTTCCCCGGCCCCTGTGGGGCAGTGGGAGGAGGCACCTCTCTTTGGGGCGGGGGGGGGGGGCAACTCAAGAGACCATAGGAAGCAGCAGCAGCCGCCTGGAGGACTCCCAAGGAGAGGGGAGGAGGCTGAGGGAACACTCCACAAGTGGGGGTGCTTGAAAAAGGGTGAGGGGCTGCCAGCTCTGCAGGCAAGGGGGTGACACAACTGGGCTCCTGAGCCCCACAGGGGTGCCACAGAAAGAATGCAGTCGCAGGGCTGTCTTAAGCGGCACCGGGATCGAAGATCTGCCCAACGCCCCTGCCCCCAGTTACCCAGTCCCAGGTGCGCAGGAGGGCGGGGTTGGCTGGCTGCCTCAGTGTCTCGCTGGGTCGGTCACCTCCCAACTCACGGCGCAGAGCCGCCTGCAGCAGAAGAGCCTGCCACAGTGCTCCAACCAACAAGCTGGCTCTTTCCCGTACTCAACTCTCGGGCCCTAGTCTCTCGGGCTGGCGCCCGGGTGCCCCACACCCCTAACGCCTATGGGTAAGACGGCTCTGTGCAGTTGGTCAAGGGAGCTGTGGATGCAAAAGGTTTGAAATCCTCTGGAATAGATCACTGGACACAGTAGAGAAATCTGCTCAATAAGACCCCAGAAAAGAACCAGACATAGGCCTGATTAGTACACAGAATCTCAGAATTGTAGAGCTGTAAGGGACTCAAAGGGGTCCTCTAGTTCAACTCCCTGCAAAGCAGGAACCATAGCTCAAGAGTCCCTGACCGATGGCCATCCAAGCTCTGCTTAAAAGCCTCTACCATCTGCTGAGGGGGTTTGTCCCACTGTCGAACAGCTCCTACTGTCAGGAAGTTGTAAAGAACACATGTAAAACAAACAGCAGTTCATCCACTTTTTAGCCAAAAACGTAGCATTTATATCTGCACTCTAAGGTGTCAAAGCGCACCACATACATAACCTCTGCAATCCTTACAACAGCTCTGAAAAATAGACCTGTATTATCTCCCCTCCATTCTACAAAAGGGGCATCGAGGCAGAGAAAGGGGTTTGTGTATGAGCACCTAATGAATTCACAGTAGAGGTAAGACTTGAACTCGGGCCCTCTCAGTTCACAGCTTTCAGAGACTACGTTACGCTGTCCTTCCTGTCAAGAGTACATTTCTATTATTGCTAAATCTCACACAGGTAACTCCAGTTGCAATCGGAGGTGTGTCGCCCATCAGCCAACCCTATGCCAAAACAAGGGCACTTTGCTGGGCAGTCCTTGTTTACATTATGAAGTTTAATACGCCAGGATATTCATAGATTTGGGACCTAGAGGGTCATTTAGTCCAACCCCCTGTGGTGCAATTCCTTCAGGATCGCCCTTAAAGCACAAGATGGTTGGCAACTCTACGCTGGCCCATTGCTCAGGTACAGCTTCCATAAGCCTGCGAAGGTGTGTCTACTTCGGGCACGAGGTCCTGGCTCAGACATGCACTTTTTACCACTGGTTAGTTGCAAATTCTTGCGTGGGCGTGACCCTCTGCAGATTTCGCATGACCTCACGCGCGACACAAGCCAGTTCACACTTTCAGTCGCCCACCGTCAAGAGATGCACACCCCTGTTTGTGAGAGACCGAACCCTTAGCCAGAGCAATGCAAGTCAGCTTTTGCAATCCTGAGATGCTCTTGCTTAGATCCCAAGAGTTCTTAAAATAACCCTCCCAAAAAACAGACTTGCCCTTTTTAAAAAGGCGACCCACCCTCTAGTTTCCGCCAGAGACTGAAACCATGAACAAGAATGGAATGAAATGTACATTTGGACTAAAGAGTGTACAGCAGTCGTTCCCAAAGTGGTTGGTTCCACCCCCCAGTGGGGTTACTAGTGGGGGGGGTGAGATGCTAAGAGGCAAGGAGGTGTCTAGAGGTGTAAATGGCTGATAATAATTATTTTATTATTTTCACCCCATTGAAGAGCTAGTATCACTGGATCAAGTTCATCACTTCTGATGACTCAATTAAACTAAATACTTTTAACTGGGTTATGGGTAAATGTGCAATTTTTACCGTCTTGAGTTATCTTCTTTAGCAGGTGGCGCAAACTGCTATTCTGGACAATTCTTTTTACAGGGTAGGGGGTCATTGGGCTTGAGTTTATGGAACCAAGGGAGAGGTGGCCCCCAAAAAAGTGGGGGAACCACTGGTGTACAGGGCTGGACACAGACCTAGACCTACTTAAGAGCCGACCCAATGAAGTACTGTACCATCGATTTCAGAGGGACTCTCCAAGTACAGTTAAACGTGGATCCAGCCCACAGGCTACAATCGTCGTTGCAAATCTGTTTGTGCTCTTCAGAGCTTGTTTCCAAGCGCATCATAAGTAGGCTGCTTTCATGTGCTGGTTCATTTTAGAATCCTTCCCCCCCCCCCCAAAAAAAAATTATTATTATTATTATTTATATAAATTATTGCTGTTATTTTCCTGTGCATGTAATATTTGGCATATAGATAATAATAAAAGAATAGAAAAGGCTGGAGCTTAAAAAAATATCCACAATCCGTCTAGTGCAATTTAGAAGTGAAAAGTTGTTAAAGGGTTAGCTAGCAAGAAAGAGGGGAGACATACAAAGTGGGTTTACCCAGGAGGAAGTTCCACAAAATTTTGGTGGGGCTTCCTCAGGGAGTGTTAAATATGCTCAGGATTTCAGCCCCAACAAGCAACAACACACTAGAAAAGAATCATTTTTGGGGGGTGGTATGCAGGGGCTAAGTAGGAAAACTTCTGAATTATTATTTCTTTTCTCAAAAAAGCTCCACTGATGCCACTAAGGGCAGGACTACATATTACACATAAATACATGTTAATACCTGCTGGCCACTTATGTTAGTGCAAAGCAGCTCAAGGAGAGAGGAGATCATTTTGGAATGCATTAGTATGGGGGGGGAGGGGAAACAGGATGGTTAACCCTTTCCTGACCCACTTCAACTAAGACCTGCCTTCAGCGGGGTTCCAGGAGAAACTAAGACCGTGCCTGGAACCCAACAAGAGGAAAACCCACTCAGGGATGAAAACTAGAGGCAGAATGCAGTTGGCAGGGAGAGGGTTAAACACCCTTCCCCCTTCTTTGCTTCAAACTGCTCCCCCACAGGTGATTTTTGCCATGCGCCTTATGCAGAGGGATTATTTCCCAGCCATTTTAAACCCACATCAAAGGGAGGTGGGAAACTTTAAAGCCCAAGAGCTTCTCCTGCAAAACCTCCTGGGCATTTGGCCTCCATATCTGTAGAACTGGGAGAGGTTCTTGAAAATGGCGCGTCTACAGTTGCAAGGGGTGGAGGGGAAGGAGAACAAATGCATTTAGGATTTAAGTAGGAGGGGCCAAAATCTGCAGCAAGGCCCCAGACGACCCGCTCTTGGGTCTATTTATGTTTGGATGGGAGAGTAAGCCGGGCATTTTTAAAGCTGATGGAACTTTGCACCATTGCTATATATAGCAAGGCCAACACAGGGTTAACAGCCAACCTTAAAGAAAATTGGTTTATCAAAGGGAATTTTCACTGTTGGCCTCCATAGCTGGGCCATCAGCCCATTCAAACAGCGGAGCCAAAGAGTCTCCGAAAAGTGGTGCTGCCTGGGTCTACAGTGGCCCCTTGTCTTCAGGGCATCTTAGGGGCCCGAGCCCAGTTGCCCCCACCTTGGCACCGTACAGAGAAGGTATCTGTGCACTGACTTCCTCAGCCACAGGTAAACCCAAGGCAGTTTTGGGCACTCCTTACCTGGGCCAAGATGAAAACCTGTCTGCCTCTCCCCATCTCAAAGGCTCAGTGGAACCAGGAGGAAGGGGGACTCCTGGAAGGGGCTTTAGCCAGGCCAAGCTGCCACGGGCGACTTTGCTGCCTGAGCAGCAGGGAGAAAGGAGCAGCCAAGGCTGCAATCCAACAGGGTGTGCGCAGAGGAGGCCGCGCCTGAATCCTGTGGGTCTGTGAGAGCCCGGCTTAAAAACATGAGGGAGAGCAAGAGGGAGAGGCCACAGAAATGGGTGGCTGGGTGGATGAGAAAGGGCAGGTAGGACTAAGACCAGGCCTCCCAGCGGGGGGAGAGAAAATCTGAATATTTTACTTAGAGCTCAGAAATGACCAAAAGAGGGGGGAAAGGGAGGAGACTTCCTCCTCTGGCCCTGACTGGCCACCGCAAAGCCAGAATTTGCTTGGAAGGTTAAAGCGGCGTTTTGGTGGCATGCAAAGAGGATGCCCCCAACAGAAACAGAACCTCAAAATCGCCCGGCTGGAGAGGCAAGAAGGTCCACTGGGTCCAGGCTGGCCAAGAGGCAAAGGCTTTGGTGTCTGCCTTGTTGGTCCCCAGCAAGCAGTGTTCAAAAGGTCTCCCGCCGCTAAAGAGAGAGTCTCCGCTGAGTTCACCTCCAGGAAAGCTTGGAGGAAAGGAAAGACAGTTGGTCAAGGTGGGCTCTGTGTTCAAGTTCTGCTCCAGAAAGGAAGAGCCGCCTTTGCTCGTCGCAGCACAAGCAAACAAATCTTCTCCAAGACGTGGCTCTTCTGGGGCCCCAGCAGAGGCAGCAAAATCCGCCCAAGGGCAAAGGCTTCACATTGTGGCCGGGCCTTCGGAGATCTCTTCTAATCGTTGCTCAATCATTACACGCAGGACAGAATACCTGAAAAATAAGCAGTGTCTTACAGCTTAAAAGGAAAAGGGTGTGCACTCCAGACCTTTGTGGTGAGGAGAGAGCAGCCTTCTCCACTGGGGCGTCAGTGTGGTGTAGCGGTTAGAGTGCTGGACTAGGACCTGGGAGACCAGGGTTCGAATCCCCCCGTGGTCACTGCCTCTCAGCCTAACCTACCTTGCAGGGAAGTTGTGAGGATAATATGAAGGAGGAGGGAGAAGTGCAGCCTTGAGCTCTTGGAGGAAATGTGGAATATAAATGTAATAATAAAAATAATAAAGAAAACTCTTTAGCGGTGGGCTGCAACAGCACAGCTGGGTGGAGATTCTGGGGCTGATAGGAGTTGTAGTCCAACTTGGTTGGAGGGCACCAGGTTGGCCAAGGCTGCTCTGCATCTTAAGCATCATTTCAAGCAATTCCCACGGTAACATCCCCAGACTGGGCCCTTAAAAATATATTCAGAAAGAACTGTGCTTTGAGGACTGGAATCCAGGGAAGGAAGAGCTTACTTGTGTTTTAGTTTCTTGACTTCACGATCTTCTTCCTCTTTGAGTTTCTGAATGAAGCTTTTCAGGACGGGCATTTCAAACTTGATATATTGAGCAACCTGCCCAGGAAGGGGGAGGGAGGCAAAAAGAAAACAGAAAGGTGATGGAATACGCCACCCCTGTGAGGCAGACACAGAGAAGAGCTTGAGAAACACACATCTCCTGCCTTGAGGTTGGGACTGGCCCTGCTCAGCTACCCACGACTGTGTATGCACAGACCTGAGCACCCTCTTCTGGCGCAAAGGGGAACAAGAGTGCTTTGGGTGAAGCTCAGAAACTTTCTACTTTAATTGTGTGCATTTCCTAAGGACAAACGGCAGTCAACGGTTCTCCTGTTTAACACCAGGGCAGGAGGAGAATCTGTTACGATATGGATGCAATGCGGCAGCGAGCTGCAGCTAGCTGGAAAGCAAAACATGATGGGAATGTTGGGACTGTTCCATGGGAACAGAGGGACAGTCTATTCACAGTGCTGAGCACCGGATTTAGCTCAGAGTGTAATTTGACCTGTACAGGAAGTACAGGAAGTACAGGAGGTGGAGTTTGTCTCTCTGCTGATGGTGTTTGAAGAGAGCAGACGTGTTTCTCTGTAATGCTGCTAAGACAGAAATAAAGGCATGTAAATACATTTCGGTCTATCTCTTTCCCCTGCCTGGGGGGGGGGGAGAGTGGTGTGTTCTTCTCACGTTTGAGGAGGATCGCCGATCGTGACCTAGCCTGGATCCTGCCGGAGAATGCAGACAGGGAGGTCAACCGGGATTCAAGCCGGGTGCCTGGAGAGTGGCCAGTTTCTCCTGATAAGGCTTGATTTCCTAACAGAATCAGGATCAGGACTGAGCTCTGTGAGGAGGGGAAGTTAACGATTTTCTTCGTTCCTATTAAAAGAATCACTTTCTATCTGCTTGCAACACACTTCCACACTTCTTGTCAGATTGAATCCTGACAAGACAGAAGTACTGTTTTGGGGGGACAGGAGGCAGGCAGGTATGGAGAACACCCTGGTCCTGAATGGGGTAACTGTGCCCCTGAAGGACCAGGTGTGCAGCCTGGGAGTCATTTTGGACTCCCAGCTGTCCATGGAGGCGCAGGTTAATTCTGTGTCCAGGGCGGCTGTCTACCAGCTCCATCTGGTATGCAGGCTAAGACCCTACCTGTCCGCGGACTGTCTCGCCAGAGTGGTGCATGCTCTGGTTATCTCCCGCTTGGACTACGGCAATGCGCTCTACGTGGGGCTACCTTTGAAGGTGACCGGAAACTGAAACTAATCCAGAATACGGCAGATAGACTGGTGACTGGAAGCAGCCGCCAAGACCACATAACACCGGTCTTGAAAGACCTACATTGGCTCCCAGTATGTTTCCGAGCACAATTCAAAGTGCTGGTACTGACCTTTAAAGCTCTAAATGGCCTCAGTCCAGTATACCTGAAGGAGCGTCTCTACCCCCATCGTTCTGCCCAGACACTGAGGTCCAGCACCAAGGGCCTTCTGACAGTTCCCTCGCTGCGAGAAGCCAAGTTACAGGGAACCAGGCAGAGGGCCTTCTCGGTAGTGGCGTCTGCCCTGTGGAACGCCCTCCCACCAGATGTCAAAGAGAAAAACAACTACCAGACTTTTAGAAGACATCTGAAGCTTCCCTGTTTAGGGAAGCTTTTAATGTTTTAATGTTTGTATTTTAATATTTTATTGGAAGCAACCCAAAGTGGCTGGGGAAACCTAGCAGATGGGTGGGGTATAAATATGTTGTTGTTGTTGTTCCAAATATCCCACCAGGACCAAATGACACTTTGGGAGAAACTGAGGATGGGAGAGATTTTGCTGAGACCCCAATAGAGGACGGGCAGAGGAAGCATTAAATCCCCTCTCCCCAGACCCTGCAGTCTCAACCCCGACTCCCTCCCCTATTCCCAGCTGTTATTCAAAACAGACAAGTTAAATGCAATGATGCATTTAATATATGGCCCACGTTTCGGCCCCCGTGCCACCCGGTCAACAGAGAAGGGCTGATCTGCTTGCAACGGCTTCAACATGACCACTGGATGGAAGCAGAGAGGTGCGTCCACACTCACCCAGGTGCTGCACCCAGGGCCATAGCTAGGGGGTGGTGAGGTGTCACCTCTTCCTCGCCTTTCCCCCAGCCTCAAACGCTGCCCCACAGGGAAGCTGCTCCACCAACCCCTTGATCATTTCACCTGCCCGTCTCCGAACTGAAATAGGATTCCACCGCAAAGCAGCAACTCACATCGTAAGTGACTTCTTCCACCTGGTCCTTTTCCATCAAGAACACCTTGGAAACTTGTTCACAGGGTCCCTGCAGAATCCGAGCGATCAGCGGGTAATCTGTCACTTTTAACTTCTGCTTTTCTGCATGAAACAGCGAGTGTGGATAAGCAGGGACCCCTAAATCCACCCTGTTGCCCCAGACACAGAGGAGGGGGGAACAGCAACCAAGCAAGAACTTTCTGAGAAGCATCCAAGAAGGGGGTGGGGGCCGTTTTGCCACCCAAGGGCCACATTGACCCATAGTCCATCCCTCTTGGGGCCTTATGTCAAGAGAGGTTGTGGCCAAAGTGTACAAATTGGTGGGCAAGTATTGCAGCTCTCAAGGCTATCTGTGAAAAGGTTTTCCCACCAGCTACTTCACACCGTTTTAAATTATTTTTATCATCCATCTTCAGGAGCGTTGCTGGCCGTTCCCCGAGTTGGTGAGGCTCGTTTAGCAACAACGAGAAACTGAGCCTTTAGTGTCATTGGCCCAGTCCTGTGGAACGCCCTGCCACTGGAGATTCAGCAGGCACCTTCTGTGCCAACTTTAAATGCCTGCTGAAAAAATGTCTATTCCGCCAAGCCTATGCAGGCAAGTAAGAATACATCATTCCACAATGGTTAATTGATGCCTGCTTTTAACCTTAAAAATATTTTTAATGGCCTTATTGTATGCTTTTAGATTGTTGTAGTAAACCGCTTTGGTATTTTTTGATATAGCGGTATACAAATAAATAAAATATTTTTAAAAATTCATTTTAAAACATGTTTTAAATGCACATATGGCGGGGGGCTTTGAGGCAGGTGAAGTTAACAGCTGGGGTGGGCTTAACTCATTTCCCTTCCCGCCCCCCATGCTCTGTGGCATCACAATTAGGCTGGTGACCCATGGCTTAAATCCATAACTGCTTAGCTGCACCACAGCCCTATTGAAACCAGCACACAATACACTATGGACTATATAGAGAGATACAAAATATGGATTATGAAATAACATGCAGTTGAAAATGTTGACAGTAAGATCCATGGAGGGGAAGTCTGGAGATTGAGAAAAATCTCTAAATATGGATATGTAATTGGTACTGTTATAACTTTATGCTTGTAAAATCAAATAAAAATTATTATTTTTTAAAAAGAAACCAGCACACAATAACAGCCTGCTCACCTCCACTGGTGTGAACAATGTACAAGGCGAATTCCTCTGCCGAGTTCTCAATCTGAACACAGAGAAAAGAAAACACAGAAAAGATAAAACTCTCTCTCTCTCTCTCTCTCTCTCTCTCTCTCTCTCACACACACACACACACACACACACACACAGAACAAGGTTTTCAGGTTGACCAAGATCTGGAAACCAAGGGTCTGGAAACCAAGCCTTATCAGGCATGGTTGATGGGGGTGGGCCAGGGTCGTCTTACCCATAGGTGCTAGGGGTGCAGGGCACCCAGTCGCCGGGCTCTCAGGAGTGCCAGGCCAAGAGTCCAAGGCCCGAGAATTGAGTCTGGCGAAGAGCCCACCCGTTGGTCGGAGCGCCGCAGTGGGCTCTTCTGCTGCTGGCAGCTATGCGCCTCGAGTTTGGGGGCGACCAAGCCAGCCAGCTCCACCTTTCTGCACGCCTGGGACTGGGCAACCTGGGGGGAGGGCACGCCGGACGGATCTTTGCACCCTGGCGCTGCATATGCTTAAGACAGCCCTAAGCTGGGCATGTTTAGCCTGGTAAATGGAAGACTGAAGAGATATCATGGCCATATTCAAATACATAGCAGAGACAGCTTGTTTTCTGCTGCTCCGAAAGCGAGGACCCAAACCAATGGATTCAAACAACAAGAAAGGAGATTCCAATTAAACATCAGGAAGAATTTTCTGACGGTATGAGATGTTCAACAGTGGAATGGACTATCTCAGAAGATGGTGGAGTCTCCTTCATGGGAGATTGGATGGCCACCTGCCAGCAATTCTTTAGCTGTGATTCCTGCATTGCAGCGGGTTGGGAGTCCCTTCCACCTCTAAAATTCTATGATTCTATAAGGGAGGCAAGATGATGCCCAGGCTGATGTTGCTGGACTCCAGCTCCTGTCAGCCCTAGAGTTGGAGTCCAGCAACCTCTACTGGTCTAACCACTTCTTCCTGTTTCAGGCTTGGTGGGCCTGAGCGTGCCTGCTAAGTCAACGTGCAGCAGCCAGACTCTATGGCCTGAGGCTGCCCTTTGGGGCTGTTCATGTTATTTTATTCCACCCAGTGAAGCATATCAGCCTCCAGACCCAGTCCAGAGTATGAAAATGCAAAGACAACACACTGGCTACTAGCTGTTAGTGAATATGCAGTGGTACCTCGGGTTACAGATGCTTCAGGTCACAGACTCCGCTAACCCAGAAATATTACCTTGGGTTAAGAACTTTGCTTCAGGATGAGAAGAGAAATTGCACGGCGGCAGCGGGAGGCCCCATTAGCTAAAGTGATACCTCAGGTTAAGAACAGTTTCAGGTTAAGAACGGACCTCCGGAACGAATTAAGTTCTTAACCCGAGGTACCACTGTACGATGTCATTCAAAATATACAAATAAGCCACTTCAAAATGACATCTATATCATACAACACATCTCACAAAATATACAAGTAACTACAAGTTGTTATATGTATTATATCCGGAATAGTTCAACTGTTTCGGAATAAAGTCTTCATCAGCTGGAAATGGGACATAAGACATTGCAGGCAATGAATGACAACAAAACTGAGCCACCTGCATGTAAGTTATACAATAGAACAAAATATATAAAGAGGTAAAGGTAAAGGTAAAGGTAAAGGGACCTCTGACCGTTAGGTCCTGTTGTGGACGACTCTGGGGTTGCGGCGCTCATCTCGCTTTATTGGCTGAGGGAGCTGGCATTTGTCTGCAAACAGCTTCTGGGTCATGTGGCCAGCATGACTAAGCCGCTTCTGGCGAACCAGAGCAGCACACGGAAACGCCATTTACCTTCCCGCCGGAGCGGTACCTATTGATCTACTTGCACTTTGACGTGCTTTCGAACTGCTAGGTTGGCAGGAGCAGGGACCAAGCAATGGGAGCTCACCCCGTCACGGGGATTCGAACCGCCAACCTTCTGATTGGCAAGTCCTAGGCTGTGGTTTAACCCACAGCGCCACCCGCATCCCTATATAAAGAGGTACATACCAAATAATTATCAGTGAAATATTAATAGAAATGGGGATCATGCTAGTGGATCAGTGCCCACTGGATAGTGTAGCTGCTGATGCTTACAACACAAATACATTTGTGTTTGACTCTGATACATATAACTTGTGGTTACTTGTATATTTTGTGAGATGTGTTGCATGATATATACATCGTTTTGAAGTGGCTTATTCATATATTTTGAATGACATCATAACCCATTATATATTGACTAACAGTTATTAGCCGGCGTGTTGTGTTTCCATTTTTGTAGATTGTTACATTTTGCAACCCAGGGGTTTGTGTTTGTCCAGTCCAAGAATAGGCAGCTGTGACAGCGGGCAGCTCATTGGTGCCATCATGAGAAGTAGACACAGATATACAACCTACAGATGCCTTTACCAACTTGGGGGTTCTCCATGGTACGACTCCCATCAGCCCCAGGCAGCACGGCCATTTTGGACTACAACTCCCATCAGCACTGCCGTATGAAGCTGAGTCGGATGGGAATTGTGGTCCGAAATAGATGGGAGGTCTCCGAGGCTGGGCAAGGCTAGGGACAGCCACCCTCCTCCGCAAGCCCCACAGAAATGGACCAGAGTTGGACAGGGGCCCAGGAGGAGAGGACACCACTGGGAGACTTTCCCAGCTCAGATTTGGGCCAGTACAAAACGTTGCAGCAAAACTTGCCTTGAACTTGTTCAGCAGAAGCTTGAGCACTTGAGGCGTCGTCATGGTGCTGTTGATGCGGACATTCGTGATGGAGCCGTAGGCGGGTGTGAAAACCGATGTCTGCGGAGAGGAGCAGAAAGCCATCAGAAGGCTGGAGGACAGGGTGATCTAGACAAGAGGAATCCCTGGAGGCCCACAGAAGCACAGAGGGATGTGTGAGCCATGTATTGGGGGAGAAGGGGGAGCTAACGCCATGCCAGATTAGAAACTATGGAAGATCTTATTGAGCTCCTTGTTTTGATTAATTTCTTGCAGTCATTTGCTTTATTAAAAGGCTACTGTGCTTGCTATTATAGGGATTGACAGTGTTTCTTGGTTTTTAATGCTGCCGTGATTCTTGTGAACCGCTCAGAGCTCAACATTTGTTGCTGGAAAAGCAGAATGCAAAGATTAAAACAAAATCGAATCGAGAAAGAGGAGTTGGGGGACATGGTGGAAGGAAAAGAACAATTGCCAGCAAGACGACTGACTACAGGCATCAAAGAACCTCAAAAATTATAATCAATTATTCTAAATTCATACTTCAAACATTATGATATATAAATCCTAGTTAAAATATTATAAAATTGATTATGAAAAGTATTTTTTCTTTTCATTCTTCTTGTTTCTTTCTTCTATCTTTTGTCTTTCTTCTTTTCTAGTCTGCATTCTGGAAAATTGTGTAGATAAATGTTTTAATGTATGGTTATGTATTGTTTCTATTTCTTCTTTTCTTTTCATTTTTTTTGTAGTAGTAGTAGTAATAATAATAATAATAATAATAATAATAATAATAATAATAATAATAATTTATTATTTATACCCCGCCCATCTGGCTGGGCCTCCCCAGCCACTATGGGCGGCATCCATAGAAACCAGAAATACAGTAAAATATCACACGTTAAAAACTTCCCTGAACAGGGCTGCCTTAAGATGTAACATTTAATAAAATTAAAAAAAAAAAAATTAAAAAAAGAACTTCAAAAATTAACTGGGAAATGGTCAGACATTCCGGAGCAAATATTATGGAGCTTTTGAATTCTCACATTGCCAGCATTCTGTAGTTTTATACACATTGTAGTTTTCCGTGTATATTTAAGAAAATGGGGGGAGATTGCCCAGAGTTGTTGAGATTGGGGGGGGGGGGTTTGCCCAGAGTAGATGAGCTTTCTGAGGGCTAAAATTCACTCATCCGCCAGACCAATGGTGACTATCGTGCACGTTGCCAAACCAACCTATTGTCTGCCCATTCGCCAACAGCAGCCACCCTAATCACACGCCCATTTACTGCAGTAGAAGCCTAGGGGCAGCAGCCCTTACCATGGCCACCAGTCATGCCCAATCACCCCTGACAAGCTCCTGCTTCCACCAGCAACCAATCCCGCGTCCCAACAACGCACTGACCATGTATAAGACGAGCACCAATTCTGGACATTGTTTCAGAAGAAAAAAAAACCTCGACTTATATACGGAAAAGTATGGTACATGGGCACCAAACTCTGCTAAGTGAAAGCCAGAATGTGGTGTAGGGCTTAGAGCGTCAGACTAAGAGCTGGGAGAGATCAGAATTCGAATCCCCGCTTGGTACGAAGCTCACTGTGTGACTTGGGCCAGTCATTGCCTCTCAGCCTAACCTACCTCATAAGGTTGTTGTGGGGATTACTGTATTTTTTGCTCCATAAGACGCACTTTTTTCTTCCTAAAAAGTAAGGGGAAATGTCTGTACGTCTTATGGAGTGAATGTGTGATTTCTGGAGCCAAATAGCCCAGGGGCGAAAAGCAGACCGTGCTTTTTTTTCTTTTCTTTTTTAAAGAGGGAAGGGGGTGTTGAAATGAAGCAGCTGATCGGTGAGCAATCGGGAGGGAGATAAGGGATGCTAGCGATAAAGTAGGCTGCCTGGGAGGGGGGAGGTAAAAGCCCATGGATCCTCAGGATTTTTGCGTTGGGTCACCCCAAATTCACCATCATATCACATAGCATATCCATGGCTACAGCCTGCACCAAAAAAATCATGCACCCACTGTTGCGTGGAGCACAAAAATCTGCTTACAAAGCACGGATCCACATGGATTCTCAGGATTTTTGCATTGGGCTACCCCAAACTCACTGTCAAATCACATGTCTGTGGTCACAGCATGAACCACAAAAATCATACATCCACTGTTTTGTTCAGAATATTTTTTTTCCTTGTTTTTCTCCTCTAAAAACTAGGTGCCTCTTATGGTCAGGTGTGTCTTATGGAGTGAGGAATATGGCAAGGGAGGGGAGAACCACATATTCTCCCTTGAACTCCTTGGAACAAAATGCCACAAATACATGATAACACAAATAATAAATAGATGCTAGTTTCCATATAAAACAAAACAAAACAAAAAATGCCTGCCTTAACAATTCTCTGGGAGGCACCGAGAGCTACATTCTTGACCTGAATCCATCCCTAAATCAAGATGCTCCTGCGCTTTAGGGAGACCCTCCTTGGGAGACTCACTTTGTGGTTGTAGAAATGCCCATTGATGGAGAAGCGGTGTCTTCTGATCCTCCTCTGCTCACTCGGGGTGCGGAGAGTTCCCCTGCGGCGCATGCCCACATCGCTCCGCGTCCGCATCAGCTGAGGCGCTTCTTCTTGCTGGGCTTTGAGATCGTTGTCATCTAAAACGGAGGAGAAAGGTGTGTCAAAAGAAGCTGACCCCCCCCCCCAAAGAAATTCCAAACACCTGTATCTGAAGTGATGGACATGAGGCAGGAGTTGATAATGCAGGTGAGCTGCGCACAGGTGAGCTGCAAGCAAGCTGCCGGCCAGCCCTGTGGAGCCTCCTTTTATTGACACAAATATGCAAACCAGTCAGAAAAATTTTGGGCTGTGACCTTTACACATCTTCCGGTCCCGAGATCGAGGGGTGGTACAAAGCTATTTTGGCACCTGTTTCCACCACGTCATTTTCCCCTTGCACTGTGTATGATGAAGGAGACAAAAGGTCTCAGAGACAAAGGTTACAGACAGGGCACCGCAGACTACTGAGACCACAAAAGGTCAGACAGAGGGCAAGATGTTCAGACAGCTGTGGCTTGTCTGTGAGGGGTGGTGTGTGCCCCGCACCCCAAGGTCATGCGCGCAGGCAGGCTAAGGCTGCCTGCGGGTGGGGAGTGTCCTCCCTCCGGACCCAGCGATTATCCCTACATGTACCTTTCAAAGTTTTCAAAAAAAAAGAGGCCAGACTCCATCGTCTGACACAGCCAGCAACACACATACAGGCTTACGGGGTCTGAACTGCAGAGAAGGGACCAGGAGGCAGCAATACTCTTGAATACCAGGTGCTCAAAGCTGCAAGAGGGGAGAGGGCTCTTATGGGGAACCGGCAAGCAGGATTTGAGCGTGACGGACATCTGGTTGGCCACTGAAGAACAAGATGATGGATTAGGTGGGGCACTGGCCTGATCCAGCAGGCTCTTCTTATGTTCTTACATGATCTTCTCCTGGGAATTCCTCCTTCCCTCTCTGGCATGAGAAGGACTCTGCAGGATCAGACCCAAGCCACATGTGCCCAACCAGGTGCTTCTGGGAAGCCCACAAACAAGATGTTCAGAATCAGGGGACAAATAACTCAGGTCCCCTTGCCTTTTTCCAATAAGAGAAGCACATTAGCATGGGGCGTGCTACCAGCTCACAATTTTGACGGACTCTTCGTACTGCGGGTTACTCAGTTTGCAACAAGCAGAACTTGCATGATGCGCACAAAGCAGCCTGGTGTTCTACTCACGTGTAAATGCAATGTGAAAGCGTGCAAAGCTCCATCCTCCTTGCTGCCTTTCACAAGCTGGAGGGCAAACAACTGAAGCACAAAACCTCCTTTATGTGTGGAGCATCTCTTCACAACAGAGAATTGGGGAATATGAAGAAGTGTTTGTCCTCCAGCTCACAAAGGGTGAAACTCAGTGGGCTTGTCCCTCTCCATGTGTTCCTTTTACACATGAGTAAGACTCCCAAAGAAAGGGACGCGGGTGACGCTGTGGGTTAAACCACAGAGCCTAGAGAAGGTCGGCGGTTCGAATCCCTGCAACGGGGTGAGCTCCCGTTGCTCGGTCCCTGCTCCTGCCAACCTAGCAGTCTGAAAGCACGTCAAAGTGCAAGTAGATAAATAGGTACCGCTTCAGCGGGAAGGTAAACAGCGTTTCCATGCGCTGCTCTGGTTGGCCTGAAGCGGCTTTGTCATGCTGGCCACATGACCTGGAAGCTGTACGCTGGCTCCCTCGGCCAATAAAGCGAGATGAGCGCCACAACCTCAGAGTTGGCCACGACTGGACCTAATGGTCAGGTACTCCTTTATCTTTAGGACTCCCAAAGAGGATATGGGAAGCTGGTGCTTTCGGTGAAGGCAGACGCTGGAGACATGGAATGCTACTGTTAAGTTTTAAATGAAGGTGTCTGTGAGGGGTTAGGGTTATGGAAGTTGAGCAGCAAGCAGAGAAAACAAAGGAAGGGTGAATACTGAAAATTGTTTCCTGGAATTGCTCTGAGATCCAGCTGCAATTCTGCCAGCACAGCCAATGTTCCTAGTTGCTACAGAAGCCAACATGTTCCCCTTCATTAGAGGTTTTCAAAGAATTGTAGAGTTGGAAGGGAGCCCCAGGGATCATCAAGCCCAACCCTCTGCAATGCCTGTTGTGAGTTGGAGTGGTGCCACTATCCGGAGATAAAATCCATAGCCAGTGTTTTTATTGTGAGAAGAAGTCAACAATGTGCTATTCACAGACTTCTTTCCTAATCAGGGTGTCTTCGGCTACATTTGTAACGCGCTCCAACCTTCTAGGCCAAGGTCATTTGGATGCCAACTCCCTAACAATTGTGATCTAAAGTGCATTGCAATTTGGCCTCCTGTCCTGAAAACTCTAGACAGCATCTTAAAAAGCAGAGACATCACGTTGCCAACAAAGGTCCGTATAGTTAAAGCTATGGTTTTCCCAGTAGCTGGACCATAAAGAAGGCTGATCGCCGAAGAATGGATGCTTTTGAATTCTGGTGCTGGAGGAGACTCTTCAGAGGCCCATGGACTGCAAGAAGATCAAACCTCTCCATTCTTAAGGAAATCAGCCCTGAGTGCTCACTGGAAGGACAGATCCTGAAGCTGAGGCTCCAATACTTTGGCCACCTCATGAGAAGAGAAAGACTCCCTGGAAAAGACCCTGATGTTGGGAAAGATGGAGGGCACAAGGAGAAGGGGACGGCAGAGGACGAGATGGTTGGACAGTGTTCTCTAAGCTACCAGCATGAGTTTGACCAAACTGCGGGAGGCAGTGGAAGACAGGAGTGCCTGGTGTGCTCTGGTCCATGGGGTCACGAAGAGTCGGACACAACTAAACAACTAAACAACAACCTGCAAACTCTGAACATTAAGAACGTAAGAAGAGCCTGGCTGCTGGATCAGGCCAGTGGAGCCCCCTGTGTTCTAGTATTCTGTTCTCACAGTGGCCCACCAGATGACGACCCACAGAGAGGATCCAAGCACAAGGGACACGTACCGGAAGTGCGCCAGAAGTAGTGTATATGTACGTGTACGAGTGTTCCTCCAGGTGAGCACATGCTATTTCCGGCGCTCTTCCGACCTGGAAGTCGGTCCCCATGGTGAGGAAAAAAATGGCGCCAAGAAAAAAAATGGAATCCCCACGCCAATCCATGGAACAGCCGTGGGCTGGTTCCAGGAGGCTCATGGGCTTAGGTTGCCAACCTCTGGTCTAACTGGCTGCATTTACCCTTTCGCCTGCTAGAAAAAGGGTGAGAGCTCTAGTTCAAGAGCTTCCTCTGAGCAGCTGCTCCTTGAGATGAGAATGTGATGTGGCAGGGAAAGCAGACCCTTAAGCGTTCCTCTAAGATTCCTGGCGTGGACCCAGAACATAATGAAATCCCTCTTAATCCATTTTTAATGGGCTCCTTAAACTCACATTTCAACTCACCACGTGTCAACCCACCCAAGCCTGCTCCTGTTTCAGATCTGCAACAAGCTGGGTGGCATTAAACAAAAAAACAAAAAAATAGAAAGACATCTTAAACATGTGACATATGAAGAGCCTGCTGGATCAGGCCAAAGGGGGTCCATCTACCGTAAGGGGAAAGTAAGGGGAAATGTGAGTGCATCTTATGGAGCAAATGGTGCTACGCAGAGAGGGAGAGCTGTGCAGCGCTCCTTCAGCAACGCGCCTGTCCTGCGAAGCCAGAGGAGGAACAGAAGGGGCTCCTTCTGTTCCTCCACCCGCTTCGCTGAAGGGGTGCTGCGCAGCTCTCGCTCTCTGTGCGGCGCCCCTTCAGCGGAGCACCTCTCCTGGCTTCTGCCTTAGCCGCACGCAGCCATCCCAGAAGCCAGATCCCTCTTGCTGTTCTAGCTTCTGGGATTCAGAATTTTTTTTTATTCTTGTTTTCCTCCTCCCAAAACTAGGTGTGCCTTATGGTCTGGTGTATCTTATAGAGCAAAAAATACGGCAACTTCCTGCTACAGCCTTAGCTGTGTTCTCTGGGAGGGCTGAGCAACACTCCTTTCATCCGGGCGTCCCTTATAAGCTGTTGCACAGAGGTTTAAACTTCCTCAAACCTGAGAATCGGAAGGACACACTTATAATAATAATGGCCTGCTGATAAAATTAAGCTTGGACTGGTGCTGGTTTTCATCTCCCGATTATGGACTGCTAGGCTGCACATCAGTTAATTGTGATGGTCTTACTCTGAATGGGTTTCTGAAAACTTGGCGGGGTGTGTGCGGATTTTGCAGCAGAGAAAACTGATAATCCTGCCTTGCTCTTGGCTATGGGGAAGGCAAAAAGAGGCAGGCAGTGAACACAATCGCCCACAAGCATCTTCTCCTGCATCATGGAGCCCAAGGGGCGCACTCGTACTCTGGAGTGCTGAAGGCCAGTGGCAAAGCTGCATGCTCCAGCACTGAGGGCGGAGAGCAGGTGGGGGCGTGGTTGGCGCATGTCCCAGGGAGTGTGGCGTGCATCCTGGGGGCGTGGCATGCCGCCCACGGGGGCGTGGCGTGTCCTGGTGCGTGGAATGCCACCCGCAGGGCGTAGTGCCTGGCGCAGTGGGGGGGGTGCGTGGCCCATATCCGGGGGGCCCATGATGGTACCCCCTCCCCGATGGTGCTGAAGGCAACTGCTTGTGGAGGGCAGCTGGCCAGATAGACAAGGAGGTTACCCTGGCAGCTTCCAACTGGCCCAGGGCTTCCAAACTGACACAGCAAAATATATTCAACCACTGACTGTTGTGCACGGAAGAAGAAGGAGGAGAGTTTGGATTTGATATCCCGCTTTATCACTACCCGAAGGAGTCTCAAAGCGGCTAACATTCTCCTTTCCCTTCCTCCCCCACAACAAACACTCTGTGAGGTGAGTGGGGCTGAGAGACTTCAGAGAAGTGTGACTGGCCCAAGGTCACCCAGCAGCTGCATGTGGAGGAGCGGGGAAGCGAACCCGGTTCACCAGATTATGAGTCCACCGCTCTTAACCACTACACCACACTGTCTCTCAGGGGGGACCTCAGCTAGGGTGGTTTTGTTTTTTGCTTTGCACAAAAGTTTCTGAACAGCGATTTCCATCAGCTATTTTACTTTAAACCCACTAGTCTTCCAAGCAGTGAGTGGGATTAAAATCCTTACTGCAGAAATGTCTAACAGTGGCCCTATGGCTACAGCAACATGGGGCACTGCCCTTCCCACATTTCCTTCCCGAAGACCCGGACTACTGAAGCGTCCTGTGTGACTCAAAAGCTTGCACTTGGCGTTTCAAACACCTGCGACTCCAAATAAATTGGTTGCTTTGCGCTTCTCGTCCCGGGGGAACCAGTGCAGATGCTGAGACTTTGATCTATCTAAGCAGAGGTTGCCTGGATTGCTTTGGTTTTTTAAGGGAAGGGAAAAGAAGAGGGGAGAGGCGAGGCGAGAACGAGACAGCTCAGATTGCACAAAGCCCGTAAATGCCAAAACCCATGTGGTGGTTTTCTGTTTTGTTAAACAGGAAGGCCGATCTCGGATCAGAGAGCGATGGGTGGTGGGGAGAGCTGCAGAGAGCGCTTCTCCTGTAAATGTTTATTTCTCCATGGCAACTCTGCGTAACAATGACTCCTGTTATTCCCCCTTTCTAAAGAGAGGAGGGCTGTGTTGCCAAGGAAAAGGGGAACAAAGATCATTCTTCCACACCACTCAGTGTGTGTGTGTGTGTGTGTGTGTTTCACGCTGGTCTCATGAACTCGGAGGCCCCTGGCTGCCCATCCTCCAACCAGACGCCTCTGGCAAAGTCCACAAGCAGGATTTGAGTGCAGCCACTCTCTCTGCCTCTGGCCAGGGAGGAAGGTAAAAAGTAAAGAGTAAAGGACCCCTGGATGGTCAGGTCCAGTCAAAGGCGGCAACGGGGTGCGGCACTCATCTCGCTTTCAGGCCGAGGGAGCCGGCGTTTGTCCACAGGCAGCTTTCCGGGTCATGTGACCAGCAGGACTAAACCGCTTCTGGTGCAACGGGACATCGCGATGGAAGCAAGAGTACACGGAAACACCGTTTACCTTCCCGCCACAGTGGTATCTATTTATCTACTTGCACCGATGTGCTTTCGAACTGCTAGGTTGGCAGGAGCTGGGACAGAGCAACAGGAGCTCACTCCGTCATGGGGAATCGAACCACTGACCTTCCGATCAGCAAACCCAAGAGGCTCAGTGGTTTAGACCACAGCGCCACCCACGTCCCTCACTTGCCGATCAGCCTTGACCTCCACTAATCTGCCACACACACACACACACACACACCTTTTAGAGCTACCCAGGCCAGAGGTTGTGACTGCATCTGGAAGTGGCAAGTTTAACTCTGAACTGTATGGAGAAGTCATTCCTTTTAAGAACATAAAGAGAGTTTGGTGGATCAGCACCATCCACATCACAGGAGAACTCTGAAACAAATACTTAGACCCGAGATACAGATTGCTCTGTTCCTTTTAGACACATAATTATGGCACTCCTAGCACGGGGTAAGCTCCCAGAAAAACACCTTTCAGAAACTGATTTAGTACACTTCACAGTGAGTTATTGTCATAGATAAGGATTATACTCCATTATTGCATTATTTTCAGAAGATGGAGACCCCCGACTCCTTAGCACCAGTAAGGACCCCCAGCATCCTTCACTTCCCCTATCTTACCAATTCCCCCATCAATTCCGTCCCCATCCATCGAGGGCTCGGCTTCCGTGACCTGAATGTCTGGTAAGGTTGACGGCTTTATGACTGACCTAAGTAGGGAAGAGACAAAATAAGAGAATTCGGGATTTAGAAAATACCTTGAAAGATTTCCCCAAGCATTCTAAAAACACAGATTGATGCAAGCAATTATTGTTCGTCTGCTCGTGTGAATAGTAAACACAGCACAAAATCATAGTGGCAAGTTATGTGAGCGTGATGGTTTCGTTGTTGTTGCAAGATGCATTCTTTAGCTGCGATTCCTGCACTGCAGGGAGGGTTGGACTAGATGGCATCAGGGGTCCCTTTCAACTCAACAATTCTAGGATTCACCACAGAAGTAGCCAGCATGATCTTCTGTGTGCCCTCTGCACCCCACTTCAGACTCTAATAGACACATGGACACCAAAGAGGGCACACTTTGAAAACATGATGTCAGAATTGCCTCAAGTCGGATGTTAGCAGGAAGCAGGGATAAAATTATGTGTGAGGCTTAAATATTTTTGAATGCTTTGCTTAGTAAAACAGCTCCCTGCATGCAGCAAAACAAGAAGAGGGAATTTCAAAATCTTTTGACCAAGGTGCGCTTATTTTTTGCAGGCAGGGAAAATTCAAAACTGCAACCGTCCCTGGAATCTGAAGCTCCAGCCTCCAGAATCCTACCACCACCTTCTGTGTAATGTGTAGAATGGATCTGTGCCATGTTAGCAACAGACTCTGGTTACAGCAGAAATTACTGAGCATTTCCCAAAGCTTTAAAAACAAAACAGCAACCAAGAGGCTCTGTTGCCATCCTGACTATAATTTCTACTTACAAAAACTCTTTATTTATCTGCAACTTGTGATCATGTAGATTACAGTGTTCCACAAGCAGAAATAATCAAGGTCACGGTGCCCCTTGTATAGTCTGGGCTGCATATTTTGCAGTTCCCAAGTTGGTTTGTTCATGGGGATCCTAGATGCAGACAGACCAGCCTTGTACTTGGCCGTATCTTATTTTCTACCCAAGGAGAAGGGGCAGAGAGCAGTGTGAGCCCAGCAGGGGCAGGAATTGAAATCTCTCCCCTAAAACCCAAGTCTACTTCTCCAGTGTTCAGGAAAATCAATGATATTTCTTCCCATTAAAAAAAAAGGTTTATGATTTTCTCAGTTTGTTTCTGGCCCCAATCCACTCCCACCCTTGTTTCTACACATCAAGGTGCCGCTTTCCTTACCGATATTACACGAGTTCAAACCCTCCCTTAAGTCCCTGATCACAGGAAAAGTTAAAACAAAACGGTGATAGAACTATAGAGTGGGCAGGGACCCATCTAATCCCACTCCCTGAAGGGCAGGTACCACAACTAAAACATTCCTGGCACAGGGCCACCCATCTCTGCATAAAAGCCTCTAATGACGGAGAGTCCAGTGCCAAACACCTCTTACCATCAGAAAGATCTTCCTAATGTTATTCAGAATCTCCTTCTTTGTCATTTGAATCCACTGGTTCGGGGCTTTCCCCCTGGAGCGGCAGAAAACACGCTTGCTCCCTCTTCCATGGGACAGCCCTTCAGATGTTTGAAGAGGGTCATCATATCTCCTCTCATTCTCCTCTTCTCCAGACTAAACATACTCAGCTCCTTCAACCGTTCCTCATAAGGCCTGGTTTCCAGACCCTTCATCATCTTGCTCACCCTCCTCTGCACACGTTCTAGCTTGTCAACCTCCTTCTTATATTGTTGTGTCCAGAACTGGACAAAGGACTCTGACCAAGGCAGAAGAGAGCAGGACTATGACTTCCCTCGATGTGGAAACTCGCCTTCTGTTGATGCAGCCTCAAATGACATCAGCTTTCTTTAGCTGCTGCGTCACACTTGACTCATGATAAGCTTGTGGTCTGGTAAGACCCCTAGATATTTTTCTCACACACACTCACACAAACCTGCCCTGGATTGTGTACTGACCCGTGTGCTCCCAGGTTGCAGCCAGAATGCCAGGAGGAGGACGAAGGCGGGGGGCGGATGCGCTGGTTGTCGTCTTGCATCTGCAAGCGGATGGGCCTGCGCAGCCCCCAGGAGATGTTCAGCAAACCCTCCACGATGAACTCCCCTTCTTCCTAGAGGGCACATGAGAGAAGGGACTGAGGGATGGTCCAGAAGCTGGCCTGCTCCAAGGATGCTGCAGAAAACTTCCCCAAGCCCCAAGGATGCTGGTTCTACCTCCAGAGCTGGACCACAGTTCTAATGGAAATGTTAACAAAATATACCCAAACCCTGCGCTATCTGAAAATGAAGAACACCTTTTCAAAAGTTTGTCATCCATTCACTGAATAGATTAACGTAAAGGAACATGGCTGGCAGCCACCCTCTTCTCATAGGTTCCTATGGATAAACATTATTGGATAATATACTCTTCAAGGTTGGGACGCGGGTGGCGCTGTGGGTTAAACCACAGAGCCAAGGACTTGCCGATCAGAAGGTCGGCGGTTCGAATCCCCTCAACGGGATGAGCACCCGTTGCTCGGTCCCTGCTATGCCAACCTAGCAGTTCGAAAGCATGTCAAAGTGCAAGTAGATAAATAGGTACCACTCTGGCGGGAAGGTAAACAGCGTTTCCGTGCTCTGGTTCGCCAGAAGCGGCTTAGTCATGCTGGCCACATGACCTGGAAGCTGTACACTGGCTCCCTCGGCCAATAAAGCGAGATGAGCGCAGCAACCCCAGAGTCGGCCACGACTGGACCTAATGGTCAGGGGTCCCTTTACCTTTACTCTTGAAGGACAATTGTCTGGAATTATAACACTGCTTTTGGAATAGTACCATTCCCTCCTTTCTCCTCCTATCCTTTCTTTATTCCCCCCCCTCTCTTTTCCCTTTCTCTTGGCTTTTCTCTTTTCTCTTGGTTTGCTCTTTTCTCTTTCTCTTGACTGTTGCTGCCATTGCTTTTTGTGTATTATAAAGTGAAAGTAAAAGCAATCACAAAAGAAAGGATGCTGGTTTCAACTATATTTATTTTGGTTCATAAGATTTACATACCAATTGATTGCTTTTCCCGCCAGTGGACCTGGTGCAAAAAGAGCTTTTGAGCTCTCCGCCTTGCTTGCATTTAACTTGCACACTTTAAGCCAGCTGGCCTTCAACCGCATGTGGTTGAAACTGTGCGAGTTAAACGTGCATAAGATGCAATCATACTGTATTCCTCTGGAAGGATCATTTTAGTTTTTAAAAGCAGGTTTCCAGCCCTCCTTAATGCATCATTAAAAGTGCATGGGCAGAACATGCTGAATTCTCAAGAGTTGGGAAAAGGGGGAGGCCAAAGGAAAAACCCAGAGTCTGGGGGTGTCAGAGTTTCGGGGCCTTGCACAGTCCAAAAATAGTAAAACTGGAATTAAAACTGAAGAGTAAACTCTGCACTGCAATAATTCAAAAAGCATGCACCTATGAGCCTTTCTGCATGCATTACACCATTTGCAGGACCCAGCTCCTTTAGGCGAGAAGTTCTGGTGACTTGGGTGCAGAGTTTCATTTTTGGAATCATGCCCAGGCACACACCCCTGGTCACAACATTCTCCCCTAACTTGTTTCTGCGTAGAAAGGTCTTCTCACCTCTCGATGCCGGAGCTGCAAGTTCTGGCCTTCGTAGTAGAGGTTGTAGGTCTTCAAGTGCAACAGCAGTTCATTTCTGGAAGATGTGGAACAAGAGCTGTTAGAAGAGCAAATGGAAGAGTTGTCCAGCTCTCTTTGCCACATGTGGTGGCTTTGTCCAAAAGTTGCTGCTTTTTGCAGTAAAATATTTAAGGAAATTGGAGCTGACCCCTGACCCCAAACTTGCTCCACTTTCAGGGCTCTCCTGAGAAGCCTCCAAGGAAAGCCAAGGTTCCACAGAACATGCTTCTCCAGCCACACATTTCATTGTCCCATCAGAAAACGGCACGCACTTTCTGAGAGTCCTTTCAGAGTCCTTTCTGTTGGGGATAATTCAGAATGAAATCCCCAGGTGTCAGAAAAGGTTACCGTATTTTTCGCCCCATAAGACGCACTTTTTCCCCTCCAAAAATGAAGGGGAAATCGGGGTGCGTCTTATGGGGCGAATGCCTGCAAGCCTCGCGCGCCCGGCAGGAGGTCCCACCGGGTGCGCGAGGCTTGGGGCGGCAGCAGACTGCTTGCGCGCACCTAGAAGCTTGGGGCGCGCTGAGCTCAGCACGCTCCAAGCTCCTGGTGTAGTGCAGCGATCCGCTAGCCCTGGGAGAGCCCCGCGGCTCTCCCAAGGCTAGCGGACTGCTTGCCGGCACGCAGAAGCTTGGGGCGCGCTGACCTCAGCTTGCCCCAAGCTTCTGGATTAGCGCAGGGGTCCGCTAGCCCTGGGAGAGGCGCCCGGCTCTCCCACGCTAGCGGAGACCTTGCCGGCACGCAGAAGCTTGGGGCGCGCTGAGCTCCGCACGCCCCAAGCTCCTGGTGTAGCGCAGCGCACCTGGGGGGGAAATAAAATTTTTTTCCTTTATTCCCCCCCCCCCCAAAATCTAGGTGCGTCTTATGGGCCGGTGCGTCTTATGGGGCGAAAAATACGGTATTTATGTATGCAACAACTGCGCCCCATGTTTTGTTAGCCCTCAAATGGAAAATGAGTGAGGCCCCAACCAAAGAAGAATGGCAACTTAAGTTGACAGAATACGCACAACTTGCAGACTTATAGAATAAGAGAACAAGAAGAACATATGTTTAAAGAAGATTGGAAAACGTTTATTGAACATATGGAATATAATTGTATACAGCTGAAAATGCTGGCAGCATTAAGATAAATTCAACAGTGTAAATAAGTTTCGATGGATGCAATAATCATGGAATACTGATTGGTATAGTTTTAGTTAAATATGCAGGGATTTAAGATATGTAAAATGAACCACAGAAAGAGAAGAAGGGAAGTCATTGATCTATCAAGGATGCAAAATAAGTATTTGAAATTGTAAAACAGAAAATTTAATGAGAGAGAGAGATTGATTGCATGCACTCAAAGTCCCTCTTCCTGTAGGGAGTTCTCTAGGCTAGAAATGAATGGCTGGTTGTATCTGCCCTCACTTCACCTCTGCCCACAGCTTCACGACACACAGGCAACTCACAGCTTATGCAGCAATTTGGTTCTGGCTGTCAGTGTGTAAACACAAAATCACGTGAAGCCAGGAGCCCCTGGAACTGCCCCCAACCCACAGGGAAAGGACTCTTTATCTTGCTCTGGGAAGGTCACAGGAGGGCCAGAGCCAGTGTGGTGTAGTGGTTAAGAGCGGTGGACTCGTAATCTGGTGAACCGGGTTCACGTCTCCGCTCTTCCACATGCAGCTGCGGGGTGACCTTGGGCCAGTCACACTTCTCTGAAGTCTCTCAGCCCCACTCACCTCACAGAGTGTTTGTTGTGGGGGAGGAAGGGAAAGGAGAATGTGAGCCGCTTTGAGACTCCTGAAAGGGAGTGAAAGGCGGGATATCAAATCCAAACTCTTCTTCTTCAGGGAGCCCACTAGGTGAGGCAACGCCTTCCTTACCGGCCTCCAGAACTGTCCCAGAACCCTTTCCCAGGGGCTGGCGAAGAAGGCAGCCCTTTGCATACTGGGCTTTGGAAAGGCGGTGCGAGGGCTCTCAGAGCATCCTTGAGTCCTCATGCCTCCTTCCCAAAGCCCAAAAAAGTGAGGGAGACTCCCTGGGTGTGCGGAGAACATAAATAAATGGAGAGCAAGGATTGGTGGGTTTCCCCTACTCTCCCATTTATTCACCCCGCCACTCCAATTGTGTAAATATGATAGGCGTAAGGTGCAAGTTGCCGGTACTCAGGGTCTCTCCTCCCTTCCTTGCACGTGCTTGCAGTTATACACAGACACCAACACACCAGACCCCAGGGATTGGTGCCAGCTGCAAAGAACAAAGGTCTGCCCGGGACACGCAGCCAACCTCTGACTTACTTCGAAATGTACTTGTCGTGCCCACAAGGGACCGGGTAGTTCTCGCTTATGTAGTCCATCCTTGGAAAGTGTCTTTCATCAGGAACAGAGGCCTGTGGCGAAAGGGGAGGCGGGAAACCGCTTTAAAGCACACAACAATTTACTTTCTGAGATAAATGAAAAGAACATGCTAATCGTTCGTTCAATTCAGTGGCGATTTTGCAGACCTCTAATGGGTTTCAGATCCATGGATTGTAGTGGGGAGGGAGGGGAGTCCAAAAGGTGCAGAAATGTGATACCCCTGCTTGTTTTCCTGGAAGACCATTCTGAGAAACAGGAGGTGGAATGGACTGGCCAGCACCTCAGGCCTTACTGCAATTACTATGTTTATTTCTATCCCATCTTCTGCCCGGACAGACACTTGAGGTGGGTTACACAAATCAAAACAATGCAAAGCATATATATATATATATATATATATATATATAACAATTAAAACATTCAGGAGCCATTATGGCTAGAAGCCACCAATAGCCCTCTCCTCCATGAATTACCTTTTCTTTGGCATAATGTATTCTGCCTACTACTACTACTACTAATAATAATAATAATAATAATAAATTATTATACCCCGCCCACCTGGATGAGCCTCCTCAGCCACTCCAATCAAGTATTAAAAACAATACAACATTAAATATTAAAAACTTCCCTAAACAGGGATGCCTTCAGATGTCTTTTAAAGAGAAGATAGCTGCTTATTTCCTTCACATCTGAAGGGAGGGCGTTCTACAGGGCGGGCGCCACTACGGAGAAGACCCTCTGCCTTGTTCCCTGTAACTTCACTTCTCGCAATGAGGGAACCGCCAGAAGGCCCTTGGAGCTGGACCTCAGTGTCTGGGCTGAACGATGGGGTTGGAGACGCTCCTTCAGGTATACAGGACCGAGGCTGTTTAGGGCTTTAAAGGTCAGCACCAACACTTTGAATCGTGCTCGGAAACGTACTGGGAGCCAATGCAGATCTCTCAGGACCGGTGTTAGGTGGTCTCGGCGGCCACTCCCAGTCACCAGTCTGGCTGCCGCATTCTGGATTAATGGCAGTTTCCGGGTCACCTTCAAAGGTAGCCCCACGTAGAGCGCATTGCAGTAGTCCAAGCTATGCTATGCTATGCAATTTGGACTGAACCTGTACATTGCTAAGTGACACAAAGTAGAGCACTGAAGCCCTCCAGCTGACCACACATTAGCTGCCCAGCTTCTGAAATTTTCACAGGCATCACACATATCTTTGAAGTCATAAGGACTAGATACTTAACAGGGAAAGACAAAGCTCTCCAGTGCTGAATCTGACTCCTGTGCCGAATGCCACTCTGAACCCCATCTTCTTTTCCCTTTCTCTCTGGGATTTCATCTTACGCCACCTCTGGGCATAATCTCTTGTTTTGGCTGCTGTAGCTTAACAGGTGTCCACAAATCTTTCTTTGTATCTGCTTGAAGACACAAATCAGGAAGCCCAGAAGTCTTAACACGGCTGCATCCGCTGCTGCATCCGCCAAGCATTGTTCTTGGGTTGTGGGGAGCAAAACAGAAGCACTAAGAATATCACCACCTCCCAGCAGAGCGGCTGACGAAATTCTGAATTTCCTGCCTCCCCTGAGCTGCTTTCCTAACCAGCCTGACAGCTGTCTGTTTCACGGCCTCTCCTTCTGGGGCTGTTCAGCAATGAAGCTCAAGACTTGCACAAAGCAAAGGATAAAATGATATCTCCACCCCCACCCTATTTCCAAACTACAGTGCCGTTGTCTCTTCAAGACTGGCATCGTTGCAACATGCTCTGTGTGGGGCTGACCTTGAAGACGACTTGGAAACTTTGGTCAGTCCAAAACACAGGAGCTGGCTGGCTGGGGTTCCACTTAGATCTCATATAACCCATTTTGAAACAGCTGCGCTGTTTCTGGACCCAATTAAGGTGCTCACATTAGTGTTTAACGGTGCTATTTTTCTAGAAAAAGAGGTGCCGGAACTCACCATGAACGCCTCCCTTGTTCTCCTGGAATGGCAATGGCGTCTGTCTGAGAGGTGCCGGAACTGAGTTCCAGCTGGGAAAAAGCCCTGCTGTTTAAAGCCCTAAATGTCTCAGGCTCCAAAGACCTGAGAGGCTGCCTCCAAGATCAGAACAGGGGGACCCCTGGGTAGTTCCTCCACCCTAGAAGGCTTGGCATGGTGGTGGCCCAGGCAAGAGGGCCTTCTCTGTGGTGGCCCCTTAGCTGTGAAACAACCTCCCTGCAAAGGTGCATCTGGCAACTGCATTGTACGGCTTTCGGAGGATGGTTGTAAGTTGTTTTTAGTTGTTATTAATATTGTGCTTTAATGCTGTAAAGGTAAAGGTACCCCTGACTGTTATGTCCAGTCAGAGACGACTCTGGGGTTGTGTGCTCATCTCGCTCTGTAGGCTGAGGGAGCTGGCGTTTGTCCGCAGACAGCTTCCGGGTCATGTGGCCAGCATGACTAAGCTGGCGAACCAGAGCAGCGCACGGAAACACCGTTTACCTTCCTGCCAGAGTGGTACCTATTTATCTACTTGCACTTTGACGTGCTTTCCAACTGCTAGGTTGGCAGGAGCAGGGACCAGGCAATGGGAGCTCACCCCGTTGCAGGGATTTGAACCGCCGACCTTCTGATTGGCAAGCCCTAGGCTCAGTGGTTTAGACCACAGCGCCACCCGCATTGTTACCCATGCTCAAACCTTAGGGTGAAGGGCAGGTAATAAACAAACAAACCATTTGCCCTCCCCAGCACCTGAGGGCCACAAGCGAGCCAAGGGGGCACTTAGGCAGGCCACCTCTCCCACAGTGCTCCACCTGAGGCTTGCTGCCTTAAACAAATGCAGCCGGGGAGGGGCACAGCCAGCGCACACCCCGTGAGCAGCGCATGCAAGACACCCCCTGGAAGCACACAGCCAGGGCCGGCTACCTCTCTGCCTGCTTTCTCAGGCAAGGGTCTTTGCCAAAGGCACTGCCCGGGTCATGCTGAGTGATGGGGACTCAGCAGGCAAGATGGAGAGACGTCCTAACCAGGCCAAGAACAGCAAAACCATCTCCAGCAATGCACTGGCTCAGGTGCATGGGAATGGGGTGGGGGCAGGGGGAGGATTCCCCCCCCCCCCCAGGAGCAAGTTCCAGAGTTTTAACTATGTGTTGTGCGAATAAGTCCTTTCTTTCATCTCTCCTGAATCTCCCAATGTTCAGCTTCATTGTATGTCCAAAAGTATAGTGTTACGAGGGAGGGAGTAAAAGCTTATCTCCATCCACTTTCTGCATGCCAGGCATCATCTTAAAAACTCCTGTCGTGTCTTACTCGCCTTTTCTCTAAACTAGAAAGTCACAAATGCTGCATCTTAGATCTCCCACATCCTGCCTGGTTTGGCCCTGAGCTTAGATACAGATGGGGTTTCCTGTGTGCATTTGGGGGGGAGGGCAGAGGGCAGAGGACAACAGCTCGGCTGGACTGAAAAGCAGAGAGTTTGCTAGGAATCCCACCAGATGCTCTGCAGGATTTGTTCTTCTCCATCCTTGACACCTGGGACCAGAGTGGGGCTTCCGCCGACCACTGTCAAGTCATTCACCAAGTCAGGAAACCCCTGGGCAAGAGATGTTGGACACAATATAATGCTGGAAGACTGGGAAAGGTTGTGGAAGAAAGGGGTTAAGTTTACTGCATGTACGGTATTAAAAGAAAACATTAGGAAAATGATGTATAGATGGTGCTTAACCCTGGTAAAATTAGCAAAGATTTACTACACGAATGATAATTTATGTTGGAAGTGCAAAGAAAAGAAGGCACCTTTTATCACATGTGGTGGACATGTCCCAGGGTTAAGGACTTCCGGGGAAAGATTTATAATGAGTTGAAAACAATGTTGAAAAATACATTTGTTAAGAAACCAGAAGCCTTTTTACTTGGAATAATAGGACTGGAATTGCCCCCAAAAGATGTTACGATTATTTTTGTATGCCACTACAGCGGCAAGACTGCTATTAGCTAAAAATTGGAAATCTCAAGGAATACCAACTGTAGAAGAATAGCAGATGAAGATGATGGACTTTTTGGAGCTGGCTGACCTGACTGGAAGAATCCGCGATCAGAAAGAAGAGGAACACCAAGAAGATTAGAAGAAATTTAAAGACTATCTAGCTAAATATTGTAATATAAGATAATTAGAAGTCACTTGAAAGTATCAATTAGGTTTAGGATTAGAATAAGAAGGAGTTGTAAAGAACTATGGATTTAGACTAATAAGAAGAGAGAAGGAGATAGTAAATTGAAGGATTTAATTTTATTAGAAAGAGGATTTTGGAAAACTTACAAGGTGATACAATGACATTCAGTTAGGGGGGATTTGAGGAAGTCAGATAACAATGAAAGATAAAATGGGTTCTAGAAGTAATAAGTAATAAGTAATAATATAATCTTTATATTTTTATTTTCTTTTAGTATAGTACTGTCTTTTCATTTGTGTGTATTATATGTTATATTTGTCATAAATGTGGAAAAACAATAAAAAAATTGGGGGGGGGGAGGAAACCCCAGCCCTCCATTCTGCACCCTGGAGAACAACGAGAGGTTCAGAGCTGGCAAAAGCAGCATTGAGGTCCTTGAGAAAGAACCCCCCCAACCCTTAAAAGTACAGCTCACACGTCCTGCTCAAAAGGACCCCTCAAAGATAAGGCTCCAAGGCTTCTGTGATTCGCAGACACAATTTCCATCAGAAGCAGCTGAGTTCCTGCCTCTTTCCAGATGTTCTGGTGTGGGAGCTTAATTCTATTTGGCAACCCAAGCTCTGAGCATCCACTGCACCGGTTAGGAGGAAGGAGCAGAGCCAGCTGTGCAAGGAAGCATTGCTCCCTCCAGAGAGGAGATTTTGGAAGCAGCTGCACTAAAGAGAAGCAAGCAGGGGCAGAAGAAGGCGCTAGTTCAGACCACGGGCCCATTTCCAGTAGGAAAAGAGGAGCAGAGTGGTCCCAAATGGGTGTAGCTAAAGGAGGAGGAGGGCTGGAGCTACAAGGCAAACAGAACTTTCTTTTTAACTGGTATGTGTGTGGACACAAGAAGAGCCTGCAGGATCAGGCCAGTGGGGGCCTATCTAGTATAGCAGGGCCATCTCCCCCCCCCCCTGCAGTTTCCAGCAACTGGTATTCAGAAACATCGCTATCTCCAACTGCAGAGGCAGAGAGCAGCTGTCATGGCTAGTAGCCATCGACAGCCCTCTCTTCCATGAATTTGTCCATCTTCTTTCAAAGCCACCCAAGCTGAAGGCCACGACTGCTTCCTGTGGGAGGGAGTTCCACGGTTTAACTACGCCCCGCGTGAAGTACGACTTCTTTTTATCTGTGCATGTCGGTTTCCCGCTATTGTAATTTCTTAATTTCTAGTCAACTAGTTTACGTTTTTATCACTGCTTTCATTCTTGTGAGCTGCTCTGACCTTTTAAGGAGCATCGACGAAATCAAAATACCTGCAGGAGATGTTTTAAATTTTGAATTCTTTGCACGGCCTGCCCACCTTGAAATGACTCAGCCGTGAAGAGGGTGTCACCCAGCACTGGAAGCCCAGTGCCCACTGTTTACTCACCAGGGCTGATTCTGCATTCGCTTTGTGTGCGCATGCATTTTAAAAAATTTTGGAGGGCCACAGTTCCTCCCCCCCCCCCCCAGTTATGGGGATAAAATGCAGCTGGGGAGACAACATATGCTTGCCTCCTGCCTAAGCTGCTTTGAGGAAGCTTTAAAAAGCCACACAATTAATGTTGGGGTCTTTGTGTGCAGTGCAAACACTGGTGTGTTGTGAGGATGCAAAGCTTTGCAATAATCCAACCTAGAGTGACATTGGCCTTTGGACCAGCTGTTACGCCTGCCGTCCATTCCTCCTGCAGCAGGACCACTGGGCCTCCCCTCTCTCCCCGCCTCCTCAGCCACCCTCCTCCATCTCAGTCTGCTCTTGCAGGCAGCCCTTCCCATCTGGCCTTGCTGAAAGTCACTCCATTTGTCAGCCTCTCTCCTGTTAATGGAGACACAGAACCATCCATCTGCCTCATGGCAGCGTAGCTCCCAGCTGCCCAGGGATGAGCGATGGAGGAAGGAATAGAGGAAAGAGAAGGGGAGGAAACAGGCCAACCACACCAGGTGTGGAACAACGTGCAGAAGCACCAAAATAAACTCCACAGCACACCGCGCTACCCTGCTTAAAAGAGGTTATTCTGCACACACCATCACCTTGTTCGGGCATGTGGTACCCATTTAAAGGTAAAAGTAAAGGGACCCCTTTACCCTGATGCTTTTGAATTATGGTGCTGGAGGAGACTCTTGAGAGTCCCATGGACTGCAAGAAGATCAAACCTATCCATTCTGAAGGAAATCAGCCCTGAGTGCTCACTGGAAGGACAGATCCTGAAGCTAAGGCTCCAATACTTTGGCCATTTCATGAGAAGAGAAGACTCCCTGGAAAAGACCCTGATGTTGGGAAAGATGGAGGGCACAAGGAGAAGGGGACGACAGAGGCGAGATGGTTGGACAGTGTTCTCGAAGCTACAAACATGAGTTTGACCAAACTGTGGGAGGCAGTGGAAGACAGGAGGGCCTGGCGTGCTCTGGTCCATGGGGTCATGAAGAGTCGGACACGACTAAATGACTAAACAACAACAACAAAGGGACCCCTGACAGTTAAGTCCAATCGCAAACGACTCTGGGGTTGCGGCGCTCATCTTGCTTTACTGGCGTTTGTCCGCTCCGCAGAGTTTTTCCGGGTCATGTGGCCAGCATGACTAAGCCACTTCTGGCGCAACGGAACACCAACACCAGAGAAGTGCATGGAAATGCCATTTACCTTCCCGCCGGAGCGGTACCTATTAATCTACTTGCACTTTTTGGCATGCTTCCAAAATGCTAGGTTGGCAGGAGAAGGGACCGAGCAACGGGAGCTCACCCTATCACAGGGCTTCGAACCGCCGACCTTTTGATCGGCAAGCCCAAGGCTCAGTGGTTTAGACCACAGCGCCACCCACCTCCCTTCTGGTACCCATTGACTTCTTGCATTTTTTCAAGGTGGTGTACATGGTTTCCCTACTTGTCATGTAATCCCAACAACCCTGTGAGGTACATTAGGCTGAGAGAAGACAGTGACTGGTTCAAGGTCACCCAGTGAACTTCATGGCCGAGCGGGGAATCAAAGCCTTGTCTCCAGGTCCCTGGCTTCCATGGCCAGTCAGGGCTACCCATAGACTCTGAATGCACAAAGAGGTCCTCAACAGTGGAAACCTCTGCTTTCAGTGCTGGCCGTGGCTCAGTCTGAAGCAGGTGTGTTTGCTTCCAACATGGGGACAGGAACCCTGAGAGATGGAGGTTCCTTCTCTTGGACATGGAAAAAGAGACCACTCTGCCAGACTAACACTGGGTGCTTGGTGTGGGGCTGTCGAAGGGAGGGGGCTGACCCCACACTTTCCTGCAAGCTTTTTCACACGATGGGAACCAGACAGCTGAACAGGGCTTTGGACAGTCCCATGGCTGAACTGCGGAAACCAGATCCACCAGCATTTCATAAATGAATCCAGGGTCACCTCCCTCTTCCCACCCCAAGGCTCAGAACCTTCCTCCCACCCTGACCCACTGCCAAAGGCACAACTCAGTTGTGTAATGATGAGCGCCAACTGGAACTTTTCCAGTGTTTTGTTACTGCAGATCATGGCATCAGTACAGCTGGCATAAACTTGATATAAAATAAACCCCTCAATGGACTTTCCTGACCCTGATAAGAGTCCTTATCGTCCTGGAAAAGCTTCCTGATCTCTCAAGACTTTATGTAAATATCAGCACAGTAATCTGTTGTTAGCAAAATTTAATTCACATCTCCTCTAAAAAGAATAGGCTCCACATAGAAGACTGGAAACAAACAAAGATAAACCAGTTTGTCATTTCTCACTAGGATTATATTCTTTCAACTACAAACTAAGTCAGGTAAGCAGAATAACTAGCAGACAGGAACTTGTAAGAAATGAATAATGAAACAGAGGAATCAAGGTGTTCTTACCGAATTACTCCTCTAAAAGACCCCTTCCCTTCTCCATAACCTAACATTGGCCCCAGTACTTTCAGTTTCAATGGTTTGTCAGCTCTTACAGCTCCAATATGGACCCCTTTTCACTCTGTGCTCTCAAGGACCAGCCTGAGAACTTTGCTCCAGGTATCTGCACCCCTCTCCTCTTCTTGCTGTACTTTTAGCGTGAGTCTGTGTCAAACGCCACACATTCTCTCTTTAGGCTTTTGACAAGGAACCTCCTTGTCCTCTTTAGATCAAGCTGTGTTTGTAGTGTGCGAGTTGCTGCCTGCTTCTACTGTAACTTTGCTCTCTGAAGCAGCATGTACACACACCGCCAGTTTCATGACAAATAATAAGCCAACCTTTTGGACAAGGGAGTGAGTGCTGGATATGCAGACACACACTTGTGTAACAGTCGATGCTGCTCAACTCCTTTAGAAGCCAAGAGGTCATTTGATCCTTAGGTTAAAGATATACTACCAACATCTATTCATCCTGCAAAAGGTTACAAGCTGCCCAAGAGGCTGAAGTGTGGGCACAACAACAGAGTGAGCATTGATTGGCATCTTGAGTGCTCAGCCGCATGCACGACCCTGGGCTCCACCAACCAGGCACCTTTGGGACATTTAGAGCGGCAACTCCGATCAGATTCAGACAACACAACTGTAAGATGCTGGGGCTGATGGGAGCATGTTGATGCTGACTTAAGACAGATGGCAGTTGTAGACTGTGTAATACACTATACCAGGCATAGGCAAACTCGGCCCTCCAGCATAGCTGTCAACTTACAGATTTGAAAATAAGGGACCAGCAGCCTCAAAAATAAGGGATCAGCAGCCAAAATAAGGGGTTTTCCAAGCACAGGTATGTTCAGCTTCTGAGCCCCTCCGAGCCAAAGGCAGAAAGCCCAGCCAGCAGCCAAACAAAGCCTCAAGCGGTGGTTCCCACAGCGCAGCAACCCGGCAAAGGGGATGCAGCAAGGAAAACCACCGTCACCTCTCCGCTGGGAAGCGCTAAGCAAAGGCGAGTCCCCAGGCAACACAGCCGATTTGATCAGCACAAGGCATGCAAGCTCCACCCTCCAGTCATTCTTAGACTCCTTATTGGGTGAGCAACACAGCCAAGCAACACAGTTGAAGCCTCCCTCCTCCCTGGCCAGCAGGGAGGGAGGGAGAGGAGCTGCTTCCTTTGAAACCCGGGAAATTTAAGGGACATCATCAATAAGGGACAGCAGCGGGACACAGCGCTGGGATAAGGGACTTTCCCGCCAAATAAGGGACAGTTGACAGCTATGGCCTCCAGATGTTTTGAGACTACAGTTCCCATCATCCCTGACCACTGGTCCTGTTAGCTAGGGATGATGGGAGTTGTAGTCCCAAAACATCTGGAGGGTGAGTTTGCCTATGCCTGCACTATACCTTTAAAGCACAATTGGAGCAAATCCTTTCCCTCAAACAATTCCGGGCACTGCAGCTGCAAAGTTACAGTTCCCAGCAATCCTTAACAAACTCCAGTGCCCAGAATTCTTTGATGGGGGAAATGTGCTTTGAATGTGCTTCAAAGGTACAGCACGTCTGCAACCCCAGCTTGAAACATCTGGTGGGCACCTGGCTGAAGGAAGCTGCAAGCCAGAGAAGTGTAGCAGAGATGCATTTGCGGCCAACTCGGAACTCCAGCCGGGAGACGTCTGAAAACCGACACACAGCACCAAATCTAGCAGCATTTTTACAAGGTTTTGTTTTGTTGCTAAGAGCAAAAACAAAAACCAAACCAGGACAGTGATCTAGCAGAGATCAGAAAACAGGGACAGCTGGAGGGGTTGCATGACTCCTGGCCTTAGGGAGAGAATTTCTGATCCTTGTGATTCCCAGAGAGTTACCTTTGCCTACAGAAAGAAATGCAGACATACGAAGGCATGCCATGCGGTGGCACCTTTGAGGACTGGGCTGCCTCCCCCAGGGAGCCTGCAGGCCCATCCTCTGAAGTGACAGCTCCCATTTCAAAAAAGGAGACCCCAGCCTGCTTTCTCACAAGAGAAACAGGCTTCTTTTGGCATCAGTTTCCCAACTTATAGAATCAAGAGAACCTAAATGGCAGGATCTGATCAGCCACAATACATTTTGCTTCCATTTCACATACATAAACACTCTTGGGGGCCAAACTGGCACCCCCCCCACGAAAGCCATAATCCAAACTAAAAATAACTTTAAAACTATTTTCTTGATCCCAGCAAGGCCATCTGCTCTGCAAAGCAGCAGCTGCTACCCAGGTGAAGCAGCAGCGAAATTGCCCCCTAATCCAAAGTCTGGCTGCCAGACCGTTCAGGGGAGCAGTGGTGCTCAGCTCCCCTGGGCAGCATCAGGGCAAAGGATCAAGAGGGAAGTGAAATGGCACTAAGCATCTGTTTGCTGAGACTAACTTTCAATCATTTAATTCTGTACTTTCAACAGATTTACCATCTTGGTTTACACACACACACACACACACACACACACACACACACACACTCCCTTCCTGTATAAGATTTCTTATTTCTTACATTCAAAGCACACCTTTCTTTCCACCAAGAAGTCCAAGGTGGAAAGTTCTCCCCCTCCCCATTTTATTCTCCAACAACCCTGGCCCAAGATTACCCAGCAAGCTTCCTGGCTGAGTAGGAATTTGAACCCTGGTCTCACAGGTCCTAATCTGACACTCTAACACAGGGGTCAGCAAACATTTTCAGCAGGGGGCCAGTCCACTGTCCCTCAGACCTTGTGGGGGGCTGGACTATATGGGGGGGGATGAATGAATTCCTATGCCCTAACAAATAACCCAGAGATGCATTTTAAATAAAAGCACACATTCTACTCATGTAAAAATACCCTGATTCCTGGACCGTTTGCGGGCCGGATTTAGAAGGTGATTGGGCCGGATCCGGCCCCCGGGCCTTAGTTTGCCTACCCATGCTCTAACACTACATGTCAGAAGATCCCTACATGGTGCCCAATCAATCCTGAGTAGAAGTATGTAAAGGTAAAGGTAAAGGGAGCCCTGACCATTAGGTCCAGTTGCGGACGACTCTGGGGTTGCGGCGCTCATCTCGCTTTACTGGCCGAGGGAGCTGGCGTACAGCTTCCAGGTCATGTGGCCAGCAGGACTAAGCCGCTTCTGGCGAACCAGAGCAGTGCACGGAAACACTGTTTACCTTCCCACCGGAGTGGTACCTATTTATCTACTTGCACTTTGACGTGCTTTCGAACTGCTAGGTTGGCAGGAGCTGGGACCGAGGAATGGGAGCTCACCCCGTTGCGGGGATTCGAACTGCTGACCTTCTGATCGGCAAGCCCTAGGCTCTGTGGTTTAAACCACAGTGCCACCCACGTCCCAGAATAGAAGTGTGAATTGCACCCTATTCTGCATCTTGCATATGCTTCACACAAGGATCTGGTTCACACATGCATGCCTCTGTTTCTTGACACCTGGTGGTAGCAGCTGAATGTGACAGAAGTTCTATTTGTGCTGCTACATCCGATCACAGAAAGGAAGCAGGTTCCTGGTTGATCTGGACTGGTATCCATCATCTTTGCTGGCCTGAGAACTGCAGCTTCTTTCAGATAAGCGAAGCCTCGAGGTGAGCCCAACCCCCACATGCCTCCCCCAACGTTTTGCTGCTTCTGACTGGGAGGTCTGTGGCAATCTGCAGCAAGGGCTTAAATCCAGCCCAGATGCAACTCAGCAAGCCAGTCTCTCTAACACACTCTTAATGAAGCAACAGATGGGTGACACCTGGCTGGAGAGCAGTACATGTGAAAAGGATCTAGGAGTCTTGGTTGACCACAAACTTGACATGAGCCAACAGTGTGACGCGGCAGCTAAAAAAGCCAATGCAATTCTGGGCTGCATCAATAGGAGTATAGCATCTAGATCAAGGGAAGTAATAGTGCCACTGTATTCTGCTCTGGTCAGACCTCACCTGGAGTACTGTGTCCAGTTCTGGGCACCACAATTCAAGAAGGACACGGACAAACTGGAACGTGTCCAGAGGAGGGCAACCAAAATGGTCAAAGGCCTGGAAACGATGCCTTATGAGGAACGGCTAAGGGAGCTGGGCATGTTTAGCCTGGAGAAGAGGAGGTTAAGGGGTGATATGATAGCCATGTTCAAATATATAAAAGGATGTCACATAGAGGAGGGAGAAAGGTTGTTTTCTGCTGCTCCAGAGAAGCGGACACGGAGCAATGGATCCAAACTACAAGAAAGAAGATTCCACCTAAACATTAGGAAGAACTTCCTGACAGTAAGAGCTGTTTGACAGTGGAATTTGCTGCCAAGGAGTGTGGTGGAGTCTCCTACTTTGGAGGTCTTTAAGCAGAGGCTTGACAACCATATGTCAGGAGTGCTCTGATGGTGTTTCCTGCTTGGCAGGGGGTTGGACTCGATGGCCCTTGTGGTCTCTTCCAACTCTATGATTCTATGATTCTATGTCAGCGCTGGAAGACCCCAGCAGCGGATCTTGCATAAAATTCAAGGCTTCCTTCTGAAAGAGCAAGCAAGAACATAAGAACAGTCCTCCTGCTGGATCTGGCCAATGGTCCATCTAGTCCAGCATCCCGTTCTCACAGTGGCCAACCAGATGTCCATGGGAAACCAGCAAGCAGGATGTGACCACAAGAGCCCTCTCTCCACCTGTGGCTTCCAGCAACCGCCTCCATCTCAGCTGGAGACAACTTTCTGCAGCTTAGGCAAATTATGCAGATCAGTCATGCACACATTTCCCCCTATTTTGCACGGTGACTTTTATTTAATTGCTTGAATTAAATCCAGAGGATCCCAGGGCAGCACACAATAATAAAAATACGATGTAATTTCACGAAACCCCAATACTATTCTTCGAACGGGGATAGGAAACTTCAGATTCAACATTTTATGGAAAGCCACATTGCCAAGTGCCAATCAAGTCTTGCTTTGCTCAACAGGGGAAGTTCCTACTGTTGCAGCAGCCTTAGGCACTCGGGCATGCCGCGGACTTGGCTTAAAATTAATGGGAACTGAATATACTTTGGCTTGGCCAGATTTCCCCATGGCTCTCAAAAGTTGTTTTTAGCCAAATTTAAGCACACAACAACATACTGCCACCCTTCGAGGAAGGATACAGTTTCTGCCCTGGTGGCTTAATTCCCCCTGGGGCTCTTTGCTTAAAGTCAGAAGTGCTGCAGCCTCACAGTTCTGGAAATCGCCCCCTTTGGCTCTGCCTCTGGACTTTCCTCCGCAAGCAATGCCTTCCCTCTTGCCAGCTGCGGTTCCCTGCACCCTTCTGCCAAGAATCCCAAATCCTTGGCTTAGAAACCCACCCTGCACTCTCCCACTGATCTTTCTTCCTTCTGTTTCAATTAACCCATCCATTAGGTCTCTATGGCTGCAGGCACCAAGGTCCACTTGGACCCCTCTCTCCTGTTTCCTCTCTTCTAACAGTTCCCTTGCTCGCTGTAGTTCTATAGCTCTCCACAGCCTTAAAAAGTGAATCCAGACTTTTGGCTGCATCAGGGCCGGCCGGCCAGCCCATAAGGCAGACTGAAGTGGCTGCCTCAGGCTGCAGAACCCCACATGGGGTGGCACCCCCATTGCCACTGCTGGGGTCATACGACTGCGGCTTCCGGTGGGAGCTCACAAACTCTCACTGGAAGCCACTGCACCATCCAGGTGCACCTATACAAATAAATTCCACCTGTCCAAGTGGAATTCATAGCCAACAAAACTAATTATTAGTCTGCCTGCTCAAATATGATAAAAAAATTCCTTCCAGTAGCACCTTAAAGACCAACTAAGTTTCTGCCATAGTCAAAATAAAAAAATTCCTTCCAGTAGCACCTTAAATAACTTAGTTGGTCTTTAAGGTGCTACTGGAAGGAATTTTTTTATTTTGACTATGGCAGACCAACACGGCTACCTATCTACTGCTCAAATATGCATATATTGCAATTTCTGGGCACTTTAATAGCATGGAAGGCAAAGGCAAACCTTTTCTAATTTGTAAATAAATAGTTTCCTTGCCTGGTTGCCTGGGTCTAGTTTTCACTTGTGCTAGGCAAATGGGCAAATCTACTACTCGGAACCCTCTGGCACACTAATAAGGAAATTAATCAGCTTGGGCATTTGGTTTTTGTATCTCCCCTTCCAAAAGTTAGGAAACGAGCCCAGCTTGGAACAAAAAATGCTTCTCTCTGCTTAATGCAGCATGTTCACTTAAGCCTCATTAAGGTTTTCCAGACACTGTTTAACTCTTCTGAAATCTTTTTTCCTAGATTTTCAGCATTCAGCAATAATTTATTTTGTAGCACAATTTAGTTTAGCATCAATTCCTTGCTTATTTCATTACATTTCTATCCCACCTGCCATGGAATTCAAGAGCAGCAAAGCCATGAAAGGGTACAAAGCAGGTCCCCAGGTGTGGATCAGAGTACATTGAACCCAAGTGTGTTTCCAGGGTTCATGAGTCCTCCTCTAGGGGTGGGGGGCTTGTTAAACAAAGCGGGGCTCTCCGGTCTGTTTAGGTTTGGCCTACTGGAGCTGCTAGGGGACGCGGGGGGCACTGTGGGTTAAACCACAGAGAATAGGACTTGCCAATCGGAAGGTCGGCGGTTCGAATCCCTGTAACGGGGTGAGCTCCCGTTGCTCGGTCCCTGCTCCTGCCCACCTAGCAGTTCGAAAGCACGTCAAAGTGCAAGTAGATAAATAGGTACTGCTCCGGCGGGAAGGTAAACGGCGTTTCCGTGCGCTGCTCTGGTTCGCCAGAAGCGGCTTAGTCGTGCTGGCCACATGACCCGGAAGCTGTACACCGGCTCCCTCGGCCAATAAAGCGAGATGAGCGCCGCAACCCCCGAGTCAGTCATGACTGGACCTAATGGTCAGGAGTCCCTTTACCTTTACTGGGGACTGAACCTGGGAACTCTTACATGCAAAGTTTGTGCTCTGCCACTGAATGGCATCTTCTCTGACCCAACTGCTTAGTGACAAGATGGAAATCGAGAAGGCCTGAGTCTTAATGGCAGAGCTATCAAGATTGTTAGGGTCCTTTTAGAACACAAAAAAGCTGAAGCTAGGAATGCATATGTTTAGTACTCCTAAAACAACCTGAACACTAGAAAAAGTCAGAGAATTAAATGTTGTTCATGCTGCCCACCAAACTGAACACAGAAGAACTGCTGGAGCAGAAAGTGCCACCTGCAGAGTCAGTTAAGAACCGAGAACAAACCACATATGAACTATCAGGGAAGAATGTAGTGCTCCACCCCTCTTTCACACAGTCTTGGTATGGGAGGAAGAAATGAAGAAGGGGCAGCCAGCAACTGATTCTTCTGCACTTGGAAGCCATTGATTCCAGAGCTGGATATTATTATTTTGAATATTACCCATCCTTCAGGGACAGAGCAGATTAAGAAATATGCAGATGTGGTGCTCAGAAGAGATCTTGCTGAACATTAAATGTTATACTGGAGGTTATTTGCTAGAGCTGGGCAAAATGGAAGGAAGACTTTGAGAGAGTCTCAAAGGCAGGTAGAAGAGAAGCAAAGCAAAAGTTTGTAGATGGAAATGAAGTCCATCACAAGAGAAGAATCTTTTGGCACTAACAAAAAAACTGGTAGACGTTTATTGAGACTAGGCCTACTTCATCAGATGTAATGGGATTTAAGTGCAGGGGGGGGAGAGCCTCAACACACCTAAATTAACAATCCGGTGCATTTAGGAGGCATGTCTGGGGTACAACCTAAAAGAGTAAAATGCAAGCTCTCTTTCCACCCAGCTAAAGTCCAACACCCCCCCCCCAAAGCTAATGGTTAACAGGAATAGACAGACTCACCCCTATGCGTAGTGCAGCACTTTGCAAAACTCACAAGCCCCACTTTCTTCCTCTTTCAGCCGCCCCTCCCCTCCCCCACCCACTTCCTCATCCTCTGTGGAGCTGAGAATCTGAGTCCCAGTGGCAGATAACAAATTACCCGGGGAGGGGGGGGGCAGAGATGGTACAGCCAGCCACAAAGGCAGCGACAGTCCATCACGGGGAGGGATGAATGGAGAGACACAAAGCGATGGGGAGGGAGGGAGGAGTCACCCACTTAGAGTAAGGGAATCCCCTCCCCAAATTCCCAGTCCCTGGGGTGGCCTTCCTTAATTAATTAATATCCTCTTCTTTCACCCCACTCAAGAGAGAACCCAGGAGTCCTGGCCTGTCCCACCCCGCGCCAGAAACAGCAGCACAAACTGTTTCCTCTTAACAACTAACAACACTCTCCTCCCAGAGAGTGTCAGAAAGTCGTCCTGGGCCCGATCCTGCCTGCCTGCATAAGCACCCAGCGCAATGAATGGGAGCCACAAAGGGGCCCGCTCCTCCCCTTAATTCCCATTCATTCATTCCTCCATCTGAACAGCTGCTTGCGCAGGAGACCCTCCTCTTCTCCGCGCCCCGCTCCGGGAAGGATGGGCTCCAGATCTCTAGGTCGCTTCTTCGTCTACCCCAGACGGGTTTACTCGGAAGCAAGGCGGTTGGGGATGAGCGGATAGATCAGGGATAAGCAGTGGGGAGCGGGGTTCCTGGGGGTTCTGCGGGGATCCACCCCCCCCGCCAGTCCCGCCCAACTCCAAGAAGGGCGCAAGGAGAGCAGCCGCCTTCGCCCAGTTGGGCGCCCACGAATCTAAAGGGGCTTCTTCCGGGGTGGGGGTTCCTTCCAAACTCGGCCGATTCTCCCCAGGCAGCATCCCCCCCCCCGCCCGCCCCCATGCACCTCGTGGGTCTGTTCTGTCCGGCCGTCGGAAGATGCGGAGAGTCTTTCGGACCCCCGGGGGGGGGGGTGCGCGTGCGTCTTTGTTGCGCCCCCTCCCTCCACCAGGCGAGGTCCGGCTGCAACTTACCGGGAGCGCCCCTCCCCGGCCCCGATCCCGCGGCTGGGCGTCCTCGCAGGCAGCAGACGACGGCGGCCGCCGCCCGGATCCCCTCCTCGCAGCTGCCGGGGAGGAGTCCCCGCCCCCGCCGGCCGGGCGGCCTCTCTCTCGGGCGCCCCCTCCCCGCCGCCGCCCAGCCAATCGCCGGCTCACTGGAGGCTCCTCCCGCTGCTGGGGGGCTGGGGGGGGTGAGCCCGGCCAGACAATGCTATCGAGCGGAGCCTTGCCCGCCCCTCGCTGGGCTGGAGGGGTGCTAAGGGTCCCGGCCTCTGGGGGTCCCTGCAGGGTTGGCAGGGTTTTGCTAGCCTCGGACCTCCCAAAACCTGCTGCCCCCTTTGGAGCAAGAGAAGCCAGGGCAGCCAAATGGACCGTCACGTTGGTTAGGGACCCCCAGGGGTCTTCTAGTCCACCCCTCCCTGCATTGCAGCTCCAGAATCCCCGAGCAAGGACTTATCTCGCCAGAGTGGTGCATGCTCTAGTTATCTCTCACTTGGACTACTGCAATGCGCTCTACATGGGGCTACCTTTGAAGGTGAGCAGGAAACTGCAATTAATCCAGAATGCGGCAGCTAGACTGGGGACTGGGATTGGCCTCGGAGACCACATAACACCAGTCTTGAAAGACCTACATTGGCTCCCAGTACGTTTCCAAGCACAATTCAAAGTGTTGGTGCTGACCTTTAAAGCCCTAAACAGCCTCAGTGGAGTATACCTGAAGGAGCGTCTCCACCCCCTTCGTTCTACCCAGACACTGAGGTCCAGCGCCGAGGGCATTCTGGCGGTTCCCTCACTGCGAGAAGCCAAGTTACAGGGAACCAGGCAGAGGGCCTTCTTGATAGTGGCACCCACCCTGTTGAACGCCCTCCCACTAGATGTCAAAGAGAAAAACAACTACCAAACTTTTAGAAGACATCTGAAGGCAGCCCTGTTTAGGGAAGATTTTAATGTTTAATAGGTTATTGTATTCTAGTGTTTTGTTGGAAGCCACCCAGAATGGCTGGGGAAACCCAGCCAGATGGGCGGGGTATAAATAATAAATTATTATCATCATCATCATCATCTGCTTTGAAAACCCACAACGAAGGAGAGTCCGCCACATGGGGGGGGGGGTTGGATGATCCTTGGGGTCCCTTCCAGACTCTCCGATTCTGTGATTCCGAGAAAGTCCATCCCAATGTTCAACAGAAAATTTTGCCTCATGTTGAGTCACAATTTCCTTTCTTGCCATTGGAATCCAATGGCCATTTGTCATTTGAGAAGACTGAGAGGGCCCGAACCAATGGATTCCAGTGAGAAGAAAGGAGATTTCCACTAAAGATTAGGAAAACCTTTCCGACACTAAGAGGCATTCAACAGTGGAGGAGACTCCTTTCACTGGAGGTTTCTAAACAGACCTTGGATGGTCACCTGTCAGGGATTCTTTAGCTGTGGTTCCTGAATTGCAGGGGGTTGGAGGACCCTGAGTCACAACTCTACAATTCTGATTCCCTCCTTTGTTACCTGCCCTCCTGTGCCCAGGTGACTGTGGAGGAGCGCAGTTGCTCCGTGGATGAACCACGGATTCACAACTTCAATTAAAAGAGGAGTGGGTTAACAAAACATCTGCCAGATCTATGAACCTGGGGGAATTCATGCATCTTAATCTGATGTTGAACACAGACTGTGTAGGGGGGGGGGCTCTAATTGTGCTGGTGGGGAAAGAGGAGTCCCACACCTGGGGAGCCACAAGGAAAATGCTGCTTTTCATCATCACAGCAGGAGCTACAGATGTTGGCACAGCCTCTCCCACTAATGGACTTAAACATGCAAAACATCCTCTCCTATTGTTCTTTAGTGAACCCTTTTAAAATCACGGCTAGTCTTCCACAGAATGAACTTCAGGAAACCCAAGTTAGAAAAACAAGGTTTCCCAAGGTTATCCACCAATAAAAGAGGTGCATTGACATTAATTCTGCACACCTTTGAAGCTCCCGCATGGTGCCTCTGAGCTGAAATAATTTGCAGCATTCACAATCGTTCATGTATGTGCTGATTGCCCTCCGTATCAAGTATCTAATTGCAAGGAAGTAAAACCCTCTGTTTTATTTTCCTCCACAAAGGGCTGTTTTCTTATTGCCATTAGTTTGGCCTTCTTTTCTACGGTGTCACATTAAACATTCATTAGAACTCAATTTGTGCAAGTCGCATCCAGTATTGTTGCCCATAATATTAACAAAAGAGCCAACTATTTCCTCTGGGAATAGCTAACTTATTGTGGCTCTTGAAAACGGATCCTAAGCATTCACCCACACCCGCTAATTACTGCATAAGTTGGGGCCTTGATGGCAAAGAAGTGAAACGACTAACAGGAATGGAGGAGAAACTGTTAAGTCAGTTGTATTTATAAATCGTGAACTATTTCTAGAGAGCCAGCTCGCTCAGGAGACAGCCCTGAGAGGGAACCTAGTAATATTTCACACACGGCATGTGCCTGGACTAACAACAGGTTAGTTTTTTTGTGGGGAGCGGTGAGCTACCTCCCACTTGGAATGAGAAAGCCAAATGGAAGAGAGCATTATCAGACAGGCTTCGTTTCAGAAAAAGCTACTGGAGGCCTGTTTCAGCATCCTGCAAACACATCACTCTTGAAATACCAGTTTTTACTCCATCTTTATTGTCCTTTGAAATAGAACCAGGGCTGACCCAACTCATTAGGCATTGCAGGAAACTACTTGGGATAGAGACGTGGGGGCTGTGCCCCCCTAGATATTTTCAGAGTGCACCTTTCATCATCCCTGGTATGACAGGTGGAGGGGGAAAGGGGGGACAGGCTGCGGCTATGGGAACCAGGCAACAATTCATCCATCCCTTAATTTGACTAGATCAGCAACCCCAGGATTATTATTTGGGGGGGGGGTAAAGCAAGAGGTAGAAGGTTCCCTGGAAAACCCTTAATCCAGGGGTCATCTAGTCCAACTTCCTGCAGTGCAGGAACCACAGCTAAAGAATATCTGGCAGTCACCACCTCATCAGGGCAGGGACTTGCCCTCTTGAACCCTGTAAAACATCATACACACACACTGGTGGTGCTATATAAAGAACAGCATTTGCCATTGTATATATTCAAAAATAGTGGTACAAGACCAAGGTGAGCTACTGTTTTACTCTGCAAGGCATTCAATATAGGATGAAGAAGCTGGTTCAATTTCTGGATTAATTTTTTTCTGGAGGCTTGCAGGGACAACAACCTCTGACTTTGTGTTTAATTATTTTGCTACACATTTTGTTCCGCACTTAATAACCTTAAGGCTAGTGGCATCTTCATTCTGTAGGGGCCCCTGGTTGAAGTCCTAAGTGCATGGACTGCAAGAATCAATTGCATTAATCAAATTGATATGCACCATGCTGGGGGGAAACTGAAGTTAAAAAGCTCCAGGTTATTACTCAGAAGGGGACCGAAGGGTTACAGAGAGGCAAAACCAGTTTCCGGCTTTTCCTGATGTAGCTGTCCAAGGTACTGCAGTCTACAGTACCTGTAAGGAGGAGAACCTGTTGAGTTTGCTAGTGTAGCGCAGAGACAGAAAGAGCTCTCTGTCTCTGGGCTCTAGCATCAACTACATCTTATTAAACAAGCATTTGGAGTGAGCTGGCCATCTGTTCATCTTAATGTTGGTTCTTCTGTCTCAGAAGAATGACCACGACAGTCCAGTTGCAAAGTTGCATCTAAGTCAACTTTTATTTATACTGAACAGCTTTTAAAAATACAGAATAAAATAGTATTTATCTACTATTATTCACAACATCTGGTCCAAATATTACATATTTCTTAAATATTTCAACGTTTAATAAAGCAATGTTAGAAAAAAATATCCCAACAAAACACAACAAAATTCATAAAAATCTCAATAAAAGAATTACACATCTCAGAGGAAAAACCCAACTTGGTTTGTAACATGAGATTGTGCAGTCAAAAGTCATTCACAAAAAAAAAAACTCATGGGAAAAAGAATATTATTATTTATCCCCACTGTCTAAAAAACAGTCAAAAGAGTTTGTTACATCAAAAGTTGTTATTATGAACAGACCAAAGAGGAGAAAAAGAAGATGCAGTAGAGTTTGGATTGACAGCAAGATGGTTCACTTGGAAAGATGTCAGGCAATACACAAGGGAATTCTCTGCTATCCAATATGTACTGATGACTAATCACAGCCACAAGCAAATTATAACCAGACAGGAATGTTTTTGATGCCACTCAAGGTGAATTCTCAATACTTAAAGCAGCCCAGCACTATAACGGTTATAGAGACTAATGGGCAGAAGCTAAATACTGGTGAGCACGTGGCCGCCTCACAGCACAGATGGGAAAGGATCTACCACTACAAAATGGGAAGCCCCAGCAGTCTGCTCTCCTCCACCCAGGCAGGTTAAGAAACTGTTTTGAGTGAGAAACTCTATATATGCACCATGCAAAAGAAAACCATACAAAATACAAATGGTGAGTGTATCTTGCTCCCAACGCCGCCTTCTTCTGGTGGTGAAAGGTTGGTTATTTTTTGGTTCAAGAAGGCCACTGGAGAAGAGGGGGGGGGGAAGAGGCCATTTTGTGCTGGTCTGTCATGCATATTGAGATATGAGTCACTTTGGAATGCAGGCACACGTCCGATGGCACAGGGCTGCTTCTCCACTTTATGGTGTAAAGGGAAAGGAGGCTGCTTCTGGGCCCTGAGCAAAGGGGGAAGTGGGATGGGAGTCACCTCTGAGGCTCTGCCCCTTGCATCTAACAAAAGGGAAGGGAACAGGGGTCGAGAACCAGATGGCCCGTTTTGAATTTGGGCCTATCGAAACCCCAAGAGTGTACAAGCAGCCTTATCATACGCCTTCCCACAAACACCTTCACTAGGCTGGGTTATTCTTCTTTCTGGGAGGCAAAAGCAGCCAAATAGAGAGGAAGGGCCGTCAGCAGCTGCATCCTTGGAGCACCTTGATATATGTGGAAAACATACTTCAGCCAGTGAAGTAGGCTCAGGCTAGCCAATGGCTTTAAACCATCAGCTCCTGAAACATTAGGCTCTCCCCAATTCCTCCCATCGACTCCTACAGGAATTGTTTTAGGAACCCTACCTGCAGAGTTCATGGCTGGGATTGGGCTGAAAGCAAGGAGGCACCAAGGTGAAAAACAGAGAGGGCGAGTGGCTCTAAGGATGCTCCTTGTCCTTAACCATAACATGGGAAGAAGCCTGAAGTTATGCATGCCATCAGAATTTGGCACTTCATAGATGATAGAAGGCTAGAGCCTAACTGTGCCATCAGTGAGAGGTTGACATGTTTTGGTCTGATTGCTTAATCTCTGCGTCTGATTAGCATCTCTTTCTAATTCTCAACCAGAGCTGGCCAGAGACATTTTGGTGTTTGAGGCAGAAAATCCAAAAGGCGTTCTCAACCTCCTGACTCCAAACATATACAAAGTAATTAACGCAGCAAAGTTCTCCTTCACAAGCCTCATGGAAACGAACAGCAGCAGGGGAAAAGCACAGTTAACCCCCGTTCGCTTCAAGGAAGTAGGAGAACGTCCCTGTGGATTGTTCCCCCGGGGGCCAGGGTGTGGATGCCTCCCACAGTGTCACTCGCTGAACAGGAGTCAGAATCAAAAGCTACTCTGTCAGATGGCCAAGCATCTCGTCTCATGGTTGGACTGCTCTGGGCTCAACATGTTCCATTGCTAGTACACAAACAATGCTGTTACCGGTACCAATGTTTTCGAGAGAGAGGTGATCAATAACTCCTCTCTGTTTTTACTTAAAGGACATAAGCATGGGTAAATAAAGTATAAACAATCGCTAGCAATTCGTCAATGAAGAAATTCTATCACATGACATTGTCATGACAATCATATCACTCCCGCCCAGGAAACCTGTGACAATTATTATCCTGGGTGGAAATGTTACTCGTTGGGTGTGGTTTTTTTAAGTCTATGGAAATAGAATACTGCAATATTCATGTACAAAGTTGCCATATTGAAAGTTAGTATTAAAGGATGTTAAGACAAATCGACTGTGTAAATTTAAAAACGCCTTCCCTGATGCATCTTATTCTGATTAATACTTTTTTTTTCAATCACAGATAAAATTAACCATTAAATATAAATTCAAGAGGCATAATTTTATAAGACACATTCATAAATCGTAGCCAGAGTACTTAATTAAAAAAAAATTAACATAGGTTTTTATTTTAAATACAAAAGCTCAGAAATTGTTTTGCTTTCAATATACGTTTCTAGATCTTTGACATGACAGTGATGGTTTAGTCATGAATATTTATTTCTTTTAACCGAAATTTGTCAGTGATTTCCCCCAACCTCTCTCATAAGGTGATCTGTCTGGGCAGCACTGTTTAATAGCAGAAAGACAGGAGGCTACAATAAGCACACAATTCAAAGCATCACTACCTTGTTCTGACTTCCTTCCAGCTAAGATACATGTAAGGAGCTAACCGTTCTTTGCTCTCACACAATACTGGGATCTACTCCAAACATAGCATATATACGGTTGGAGCCCAATGTCTGGTAGCTGAAGTTCATACACCACTTTGAAAAGTTAACAAGAGGTACATCAAACACCTCCCCTTGATTGAAATTCACAGGCCTTGGAGGTTATCCAGAAAAAATGAGTTTTCTGAATTCTCTCTTAGGACTACAGCCCTAAGCCATTTTGATCCCCGAGTTGGACAAGGCGCAGGTTATGGTTCTTCCCACTAATTAACACAGGGTGCCATCTGCCATTCATGTGTCCAACATCACTGAAATTAATGGGAGCTGTGAAAGAACACTGCTGTGCACTTTTGCTTTAATGGTGCTTGACTCCCATCTCCTGCTCTTAATGATACCCAAGACCTGCTATCTCACTACACTTTCCTATTTTGGACTCTCAAAATTCTCTCCAGAGTTAAAAGCATGCTTTCTTCCCAGGACAACAAAGTATTCTTGCCACAACTGCAAAAGCACCTGACCTTCTGGATGCTCTGCACCCAGGCTGCCAAAAATCTTTTCTAAAAGCAGCAGCAACTGCAATGCCCTCTTGTGGTTGCTTCTGCAAGAGAAAACCCGCCACGGCCTTCGCTTTAACCACTTTGCCTTTCAAAGTGAACCTGCCTCGTCTCTCTCAGAATATATATATATATATATATATATATATATATATATATATATATAGGCGCGCAGAGTAAAGCGGACTGCACCTGTAAACACTGCAAGACTCTGGAAACATTTCAATCCATAGATCTATATCCCAGGAGGGCAGTAGAAATCCATTTTAAAAACTCGCGTCATTTGCACCTCAGAAGTGAGACAAGAAGGATGGATCACTTTAACACCTCTTTTCCTTCTGTGTGATATATGGACTAGCTCTTAGCTGCATGTGTCAAGCGGCTACTGAAGAAGTTGGGTGCTTACCTTGCCGCAGTTGTTAGCAGAATATGAAAGCTACTCAAGACAGCTGTAGCCACACAGCTGGTAGCAGGGCAGATGTAACAGCCCATCTTTCTTATTTACTGCGCTGGGCCCAATCTATTGGAGATCTACTCCTTTACTGAAGCAAGAGGGGAAGCTGTGGAAGAGTGTTATTACAGGAGTGCATCACATTCAGTGACATCTTCAGTTCTGCTATAAACCAACAACTGGCACCTTAGAAAACAAAAATGACCCAAACAAGGATATACTAAATTCTGACAATGTTATGAATACACAACATTTGCCTCTCTAATGCAGCCTTCGACAACCTGGTGTCCTCTAGATTTTGGACTGCAATTCCCGTATGGCCAGGCTGGCTGGGGCGGAAGGGGATTGTAGCACGAAATAACTGGAGGGCGCCAAGTTGGCGAAGGTTCCTCTAATGTGTGCGGAAAATCTTGGCTTTGGCATTTTGCATTATTATAAGCCACCTATAGGGGGGCGGTTCCTTTCCACCCACCTTTTCTTTGGTTGCTCATCAAATAAAGGTGGAAAGCAAACATGCTGCCCCTGTGCTTTTACTCAGAAGTAAGTCCCACTGCGCCCAATGGAGCTTAATCCTAGGTGAGTATGCACAGAATTGTGGCCTTAGTTTCTGAAGCTCGTGCAACAGCCCCGATTTAACCTTTTTAAAAAATTTAAAAGCAGCTACTTTTGGGGCTGGTTTTCACGATACCTGGTTTGAATCCAAGACAGCAAACTGCTGCAAGGTCTCTGAGGAAAGATCAGAGAGGGGATATAACCCTGATGTGAAAAGCTATACAATGAAAATGTCACTGAAATGGTGGAAAACACCCACCATCTGCTGATTGCCTTCCCTTCCCAACCATTCAATACTGATACATCAACGCTCCTTACACCTTTCCCAAACCCTAATAGCCTCAGTAATCAACAAGAGTGGCTTTATGCCTCTCATGCTCAAGAAACTGACAACAAATGTACAGTACCTGCTTTGGGAACCAAAAAAGAAATAGAGATACAAAACAGGGGCACCTTAGATCACACCGACTTTGAGAGTACAGGCTTTGAGAGAAGACTTACCCTAATGCCTCTCTAACAAATCTTTCCACAGCTTCAAAAATGCCTTTTGGGCCACATCGGGGGGGTAGGGGGAACGACAATAAGAAAGGAACAAAATGCTGATGTCTAAAAACTAATCTGCAACAGTAAGAACATTACACAGGAATATTTTTTTTACAATTATAAATGCATGATGAGCATTAACAGCTATGTAATGTCAGAGCCAAGACTAGTAGAAGAAAAAAATCAAGAGTCTGAATGGTACCCACAGTGGGCCCCCGATACCCGTTAAACCACCCTGTGGACAGTGATGCACACACGGTCTCTCTTCTTTTAAAAGCAGGTCCCATGTTAAGCTCAGAAAGGGAGGAAAACACAAAGGCAACATTAACTGAAGGATGTTTCTGGGACAGGCAGAACTGCATGAAGCAGGTCAGTACAAATCCAGAGACAACCAGATAGTTCCGTTCTCCATTGAGAAGTAGTGAATTTGGCTGCTTAATAAATATCACTTTTAAAAGACTGGCCTGCAGGGATGCAAGACAGTGAGCTGCTTAGGCAATCTGTCAGGTTCAGGGATGTGCAATTTGACGGCAGCCAGAGGCAAAGCCCCAGTCAACCCTGTCCACAAAAGGTGCTCAGCTAGGACTCGTTAAGCACCCCAGAGCCATGTCATTTTCTTAGGAACAGAAGCTTGTGCAAAGGCACCGCTTGTCGGTACATCCAATACACAATGCTGGGAAGCTTTGAAAGCACTGTCGAGTATGGAACACTTTGGTATAATTTGCCAGAATAATGCCAACAAATGACTGGGGGCTTATGAGAGTTAAATAAAAAAATGGAATGTATCAGCTATAAAATGGGAAAGACACAGCCTGCTTAAGCGCCGTGTTTACAATATTTACCAATTTTGTATCTGGTTTAAACGTTGAACAGTAGTTGCCCCGCCAAAATCAGCAAAAGCAATTCTAACAGTACTTCTTAAAAACAAAACAAAAAGCACAACGTAATTATAGAGAGACGTTATAGATAGCTATCACTGTCCACAATAGGAAAGCTATTTTTTATAATCTGTTTCGGCTCTGGTTCCAGAATTCAAAATGCAGAAATACAAAAAACGTAAAACAAAACAAGGTCAGCAAAGAACTGCAGAGGTGTCTGTCACTGCAGCTGGTCGACAGGGGCTGCTGCAGCAGGGGCTATACAGTGGCCTCCGAGTCCTCCTCCTCTGTGCTCTGGCAGCCACTGTTTTGCCTGAAGCCTTTCCATGTGTAGCCCATGAAGGTGGGGCTGATGGGTAAAAAGCGGAAGCATTTGTACTTCCTCACAAACTCCATGCCAAAAGGCAAGTCATAAGTTTCCATGCCATCGATGGATTTGCTGCCTTTGCACACTCCTTTCTTCCATTTCTGGATTCCTCTTTCTTCGGGGCTTCCTGGGTATCAAAAGGATAGGGAGAGAGCTGCATCAAGAGCTGAACATTGGAGACATAAGCCCCTCTCTAATAACACTGGGATTCGTGGACACCCAATGAAACTGCATGCTGCAAGATTCAGGACAGAGCAAAGAAAGTCCTCCTTCATGCAACACAGAGTTAAACTATGGAACTTGTTCCCGCAGGTAAAGGTAAAGGACCCCTGGACGGTTAAGTCCAGTCAAAGGCGACTATGGGGTTGCGGCGCTCATCTTGCTTTCAGGCCGAGGGAGCCGGCGTTTGTCCACAGACAACTTTCTGCGCTGTGAGTAACCGCTTCTGGCACAACGGGACACCATGATGAAAGCCAGAGCGCATGGAAATGTCGTTTACCTTCCCATCACAGTGGTAACTATTTATCTACTTGCACTGGTGTGCTTTCGAACTGCTAGGTTGGCAAAAGCTGGGACAGAGCAACGGGAGCTCACTACCGTTGTGTGGATTCGAACCCCCGACCTTCCAATCAGCAAGCCCAAGAGGCTCAGGGGTTTAGACCACAGAGCCACCTGCGTCTCTCCTGCAGGAATAAAAAAATTCCTTCCAGTAGCACCTTAAAGACCAACTAAGTTAGTTCTTGGTATGAGCTTTCGTGTGCATGCACACTTCTTCAGATACACTGCTAGAGGTTGATGGACTTCCATTTCATGCGGCTCAATGTGGTGCCTTCCATAGTTCCAGTTACAGATAGGTAGCCGTGTTGGTCTGCCATAGTCAAAATAAAAAAATTCCTTCCAGTAGCACCTTAAAGACCAACTAAGTTAGTTCTTGGTATGAGCTTTCATGTGTATCTGAAGAAGTGTGCATGCACAAGAAAGCTCATACCAAGAACTAACTTAGTTGGTCTTTAAGGTGCTACTGGAAGGAATTTTTTTATTTTGACTATGGCAGACCAACACGGCTACCTATCTGTCTCCTGCAGGAGACAGAGATGGCCACCAACCTAGATGGCTTTAAAAGATTAGACAAATTGATGGAGGAGAGGGTTATCGGTGACTGCTAGCCATGATGGCTGTGCTCTGCCTCTCCAGTTGGAGGAACCAATGCTCCCCTGTTGCTAGAAACCAAAGGAGAGAAGGGTGCTTTTGTGCTCAGATCCTTGCTTGTGGGCTCCCCATGCAGTGGTGCCCAACCTTTTTTCAAAGAGGGCCAGATTTGATGAAGTGAAGGACTGTGAGGGCCGACCTAAGGGCCGACCAAAGTTGTTGAACTTTTCTTAGGATTGAAGTTGTTGAGGGTTTTTTAGGATTTTATGCCAGGAAATAAACTGCCACAGGGGCCGGATTAAACCAATTAGGCCCCCGAAATGGACTTTGGACATGCCTGCATTAGGGCATCTGGTTGGCCACTGTGAGAACAGGATGCTGGCCTAGAGGGGCCATTGGCCCGTTCCAGCAGGCTCTTCTTATGTGCTTCTAAGCCCCTTTCACAGGAAAGCTCGCCCCACCCCATCGGCCTGAGCACTGAGTGGGATACCTGGAAAGTGATACTTGTGCAGTTGTGCACAGGGGCTCCAGCTGCCTCAGGGCAGTAGAAGGGGACCTACAAACCCATGAGCCACACAGAAATGAATGAGGATTCCCTAAGAGCACACAATTTGCACTGTTGGATTGTGTTCTGTGTCAACCTGTGGTTGTGCTGCTTATTTTCAGCCTCAAGCATCACAGTGTCTTTAGCTGGAAGGCAGGGGAGGGAAACAGTGGGGAAAGGCAGCCTGTTGCACTACTCACCTGGAATGGTGTTGTCTAAAATAAATGCTACACAACCCCCAACGAACATGGCTGTAGTGAGAAGAACATTTAACACTTGATCGATGCTGGCTATTCCTACAAGAACAGAAAGGGGAGGGAGAGACTTAGAGCAAAATCTGAAGAGCCGCCATATTCATACACACAATTTCAGGAGCTGTGTCCACACAGCACAAACACCTGGTGATGTGGATTGCTTAGCAATGCTCATATATTTATATTTATCATCATCATCATCATCATCATCATCATACCGGGGACTCAAGGAAACTTGCAAAAATTAAAATGACTCAGATAAAATACAAAAAGCTAAAAACATATAAAAGACAACCATTTAAAAGTAATTAAGCAATAATAGAACTAAAACAATATATATTGCTATTCCACCCACCCTATCCCTCACATGGACACAATGGACAGCACTACTCAAAAGTCAGTTGGGAGGCAATTTCCCCTCCTACTAGGAAAGGGCTATAGTTCAATGGTAGAGCACAGGCCTTGGATGCAGACAGTTCTAGGTCCAGAATCAGGTAGCAAGTAGCAGTAGGGTCTCTGCCTGACATCTTGGAAAACTGCTGCCAGTTAAGAGTAGGCAGTACTGGGCTGGATGGACCAATGGCCTGACTCAGTGTAAGCTGGGTTCATGGAACCATGGAACTGCAAGGGACCTCAAAAAGAAATTTAGTCCCACCTACTGCAGTAAATTTACTACTACAGCCTCTGCTTGATCACCACCTCTTACACTGTCAAAGAAGCACGCGTCATCATTAGTTCTTCCAAGTCTAAATCATCTTTGATTTGAACCTGTTGTTTCAATCCTTTGGAACAAGAGAAAAAGAATCTGCTCCTTTTCCTATATGTTAGTCTCTTCTCCTGGCTAAACATACCTAACAGACTCCCAGCTCTTAACTTGTTCGCCCTTGCCATCAGTGGTGGTCCCCAGTTTATGGAACACCCTCCCTAGTGAGGTGCTTCTGCTCCCACTATTAACTTTCAGGAAGACTTTGAAAACATTCCTGTTTACCCAGGCATTTTATGGCTGAGGGATATTGTTCCTGGCATCCCTGACATCACTGGATGGAATAATGTTTAACCGTAACCGCTTTCAGGTGTTATTAATTGTCACCGTTTTTATAATGTTTAAACTGCTCTAGAATGCCCCCCCCCCAATTGTGGATCTGGGCTCCTTCAGAAGGAAGGGTAGGATATAAATTTAACAAATAATAATAAGCAGAAAAAAGCATTGTGCATCTATCAACAGTATGTTCCCCAATTAATCTGCGGAAAGATCTATCTTGTAAAAGGGTCTAAATTCCAGATGGGTCCTCGCTCCCAGAAGTGGGCTTCTACAAACAGGCAGTAGTGCTGGTCAACCCATTTTTTATTCAGTTAACAGGGACTTACAACCAGTTGGCTAATTAAGTAATTACAGGTTTTTTTGTTTCTTTTTAAACTAAAATAAATGTGTCTTTATCAAGATCCTGGGCATTTCACTTGAGTGCAAAGTAATTTACAGTAGATACCATAAATCTCTCTTACCAGATTCAAAAAGCTTGAAAAAGCTTCTCAGAATTGTGGAGGATCCATGTTTAAGAGATATTTTTATTAACCATGGGGAAAGGGACCAAAGTCTCTTTCAGGGCTGCCCTATGAAGCCTTCAAGAACACTGAGTACGGCTGGCGAACCAAATCTTAGTCTGCAATTAAAGCTTTAAGTAATTATACCAGCTGACTGATTAACAATTGCAGCCACAGCTGACAGTACAGGTTGAAATGTTTACAAAATCCATTTCCACATGGGTTGTGTAAATGCATTTTTGTTCAGAACAAGATGTTTCAGCATAAGCTTATTTTAATACATGTAGTAGAATAAGAAACAGGAAATTTTTGTACCTGTGACAAGTGGATTTTGTCGGAGGTAACTTGGAAGGACCAGTCCAAAGAAGATAGAAAATCCAAGCACAAAAAGGTTCCGAGAAGAGTTTAAATCTATGAACTGCAGGTTAGACAGTCCGACTGCAGTAATCATCCCTGAACAAGAACAAACAAGACAGGATTCTAGCCTCTACAGTATGCAATGTGAAATACTACAGAGACCACCAGTATTTCCCTTCCATTAAAAAGCAAAAACAACCTCCATTTTTGCAGAAGGTAAGAGATGTATGTTCACTTAAGGATGCATAAATGTACATTGATAGTTTGAAGACTTATGTTGGGCTGGGGTATTTTTTAGGGGGGATTGTTGGAGTTGTTGCTGTTACATTATTTTATCTTTATGGTTTATGTTGAAATTGTTGGATTTGGTTGTGCATTTGTGATGTTTTGCTTATTGTTTATGACTACTTTTCTTATGTTTGTAGTTGTGTAAAGATGGTCTTAACTTTGGAAAGGTGGCATACAAAAAAAAAGGGGGGGGATTGATTTATTATGTTTCATGCCTGGCCTTGGGAGTCTGCGGTGATGTGTACCAAGCCGATACATAAATAACATTGCGTTTTAAGAATATAAGAAGAGCCTGCTGGATCAGGCCAATGGCCTTTATAGTCCAGCAATCTGTTCTCACAGTGGCCAACCAGCTGCCTGTGGGAAACCCGCAAACAGGACCTTAGTACAAGAGCAGTCCTCTCCCTTCCTACTATTTCCAGCAAATCTGCTCCACTTCCCAGTGGGGAGGAGTTGTGGTGGACCACGTGGCCACCCACTCCCCACCGGGGGCGGGGGACTCTGTCTGTCCCCTGTTGCCTGGGGGATCCTGGCCACGTCAGAGCCCGCCAGCCAACCCGCTGGCCGGGGGGGGGGGACATGGCCGGGGCCGTTTAAATTGGAGGAGCGAGCCAGAGGACTTCCTCTTTGGCTCGCTTCCTCAATCACCCGCCCCCCTCCCTATTTTGCACATTAGGCAATGGCCTTGCTATGGACTTCGGTTGGTCGCTTTGGTTGTCCGAGGGGCCTGGTAGGAATTTTTCCACCTGGCAAATGGGCACTGGCCACTTGGTTTTCACCTACCTCGTAGCAATCGTCACAACTTTGTTAGGGTTGCAGTTAGGCATTGTTTGACCTTGTGTGGGGGAGGGGAGGTGTGGCCATCACCTGCCCCTCCATGCTTAAGGGTATTCCGTTAAAGGAATCGGGTGGGGGGAGGGGGGTTGATCTAGTCCAGAGGTCTGCAACCCGCGGCTCCGGAGCCGCATGTGGCTCTTTTACACCTTTGCCGCGGCTCCGGGGCGGATACTAGCGAGGGGAGGAGGCGCATTGTGCGCCCCGACACTCCCCACTGTGGCGGGCGCTGTACTGGCTGTGACGTCGCATGGGGGCGGTGCATGCATTAGTCACGCACCGTCCCGACGTCACCTTCCTGCCCGCTGTCAGATCGCGGCTCCGGAGATATATTTGTTTTAAATGTCGCAGTGGTTTTGCGGCTCCCAGTTTTTTCCCCCTTCGGAAACGGGTCCAAGTGGCTCTTTTTGTCTTAAAGGCTGCAGACCCCTGATCTAGTCTGAAGCCCAGCTGGGGGCTAAGGCCTTGACACGACCCCGACGGGAACACCAGGGGGAGCTTGAGTTGGTTCGCATCGACAGGGCTCCCCCTACTGGTGACTTACCCTTACTGGGACTTCCTGCACAATGGGCAGTAGTCAGATATAGTCAGGTCCAATCAATGCCTAAGCCAGCACCGCTCACATTCTTTAATTTCAATAAAGTTGTGGCCAAAATTTGCCCAATAACGTAAACCTAATATCCGTGTCCTTATGTGAGTTATTTCCAACGAGGGGCTGGCTGCGGGGTCTCGACACGCAACTGGTATTCAGAAGCACTGCTGGCTCCAATTGTGGAAGGAGACCACAGCCACCAGTTCTTTCTGTAAAACTGCACAGCATTACTCAGCAGCCTAACAAACAATGGGGGAGATGTGTGCCAGTCTACTAAGGTTTTGACCCTTTCAGCTCATGCAAACAGGTGGGTTGTACCCTGAAGCAGCATCACCAGACATCAAAGTGATCATCTGGAAGGCACTTCTCCCAAGCAAGTCCATGAGGAAAGACAGGAGACTCGGCTGACAGCTGGAGAAGTGGCAGCTGACATGGCTGCGCACAGAGCTCATTGCTAACAGGCAAAAATATAAGGAGGGAAATTCAAATACCAAAGAGAGTGCAGAAGAGAGCCCCAAGCACTGGGTCAGGGAGGGATGCAAAGAGGGCGCTGAACTTGCCAACCATTCCAAGCAACAACATGAATGCTGCCCCGTACTGAATCACTCGCCGACTTCCAACCTACGGATCACACAACAAAAAGGGAGATAAATTACAATATTTCTGGCAGTTGCTCTTAGAATCATAGAGTTGGAAGGGACCCAAGAATCATCTAGTCCAATCCCCTGTGATGCAGGAATCTCAGCTAAGGCATCCATGACAGATGGCTTAAAAACTTCCAAGGAAGGAGCGTCCACAACCGCCCGAGGGAGACTGTTCCACTGCCTTGTTCATGATGACAACTTGTGATTTCATCACAAAGTTGTAAAACTGACATGGGAAACTTTTAGCCCTCCAGATGCGGGTGAACTACAACACTCATCAGTCAGTGGCTGTGCTTGCTAGGGCTGACGGCTGCTGTAGTTCAGCAGCTCTGGAAAAAATATAGAATCTTTAGCTGATTTAAATGCACTATTCCATTTCCTCACTTGATGGCTCACTTGTTCGTGATGGCTCTCTGCTGAAGGACAAGAAGGATCCTCCTCAATGGGGGGGGGGGTGTTTGGTGAGATCTGTGTATCAATATGCAGGTGGGCCTTTTTTAATTACTGGAGCACTGCACTGCCAGCCACAGAACAATCTCTCAGAGTCAATTCGGGGACCGCAGTGAAGGGGAAGGACTAGGGGTAGCTGCAACAACAGCTGCAGAGGAAACAGATTAGGGACTCAGTGGCACAGAGAATTAAAAGCCTCTGTTATTAGATGGATATCCCAACTAAACCTCACCATCTCCTGCTAGTTTGGTGAAAACTGCCTGACCTCGGCTTTTTCCTTGCTCCACAACCCCAGCAAGTTTAAAACTTTTTATTTTCATTTTTCAAACACTCTACAGGCCGATTCCCTATGGCCACAGTTATCATGTGATCACTTGACAGGATGATACTGCAGGCCAGTATGTTATCATGTGTTCCCAGTATTTATCAATGGAAGCAAACTGATAAAGCCACTTGATACATTCCACATCAGCTGAATGTGAGACCTGGCAATACAGATTCGTGCTTTGGGGCATTTTAGTTCAAAAAGACTATTTTTGTAGAGTTACATAACACAGAGACATTTCCATTGCTTGGGGCTACACTCTTTGAAGAGCTCAACTGAACAAAAGCAATGCTTTGCACGAAACAAAGCTTCTCCGGAGAAGCACAAATCAATTCCTTGCGAAGTTTTTGCGCTGACAGTTTAACACACAAGCAGCAGAGTCCATGTGACAATCAACATTCACTTGACTTGAGTCACACTCTGTGTGTGGGGGGCAAAGGTCTCTTCCACCACACTTTCCCATCGCTTTATTTAGTGCTATCTATACAATGAAAAAGATTACGAACAAAGGCAAGCTGCACTGGCAGAACATACCTCTTTGAAAACATTTCCCATGCTATTTTCCTTAAACAGCCTTTATTTCTACTACAATCCCATAAACAGACATTTTGCCCTAAGGGGATGTATAAAGTGGCAGCACCTACACTTTGGAATTCCCTGCCTACTGATATCAAGCGGGTGCCTTCACTGTATTCTTTTCTTATGCCTGCTAAAAATGCTATTGTTTAGACAAGCTCAGAAAGTTGATGTGAATTCTCATCAGTTTTAGTATTTTAATATTTTTGTATGTTTTAACTGTAAACCACTTTCAGTGTATGCATTTTATGAAGTAAACACGTAATACATAAAGTGCCTTTGTAACATTTGCTTGTACCATGTTCAGAAATTATTTAATCCATGACTGGAAATGATGAGATCAAGGTAAAACAGATGTGACAGGTCCCTAGAGAACTGCAGACAGCCAATATTAGGCTATGGAAATGGGGCCAACCCACTACTGCACTTCCATGTACAGTGGTACCTCTAGTTATGAACTCAATTCGTTCCGGAGGTCCATTCTTAACCTGAAACTGTTCTTAACTAGAGGTGTGCTTTCGCTAATGGGGCCTCTTGCTGCCGCTGTGACTGCCGCTGTGACATGATTTCTGTTCTCATCATCCTGCGGCAAAGTTATCAACTCGAGGTAACTCTTCCAAGTTAGCAGAGTTTGTAAGGTACAGAGGTACAGGTACAGAGTATGTAACTTGAGGTACCACTGTATTTTTGTAAGAAACCTCACCCTCCCTGCCTAAAAAAATTTGCATCCAGTAGATGGCGATGTTCATATTCAGATTTCACAAGCAAATCACTGATGATAAAAAAAAATAGATTTAAGGGCCAAGCTACACATGACTCTAGAAATCTTGTGTCTTTAAGCACCTGTCCCCATCATGTATAAAACATGCTGGATGGAAGTACAACTTGCAGCACAAGATGTGGGGTGGAGGGAGGAGATGCTGAAACCACCACCTCCATTCCCCGCAAAGCATTCCTCAAGGATATTAAACTGTATGCATATACACAGATTATTTATTTCATTTATAAAAGTATTTATGTACTACCTACTATGGTGAGTTTCAAGGCAATGGCTAACAAGACTATTAAAACAATGACATCTTCATACAAATCAAACTAAAGTGCAGTTGATACACATAATTTAATAATATTACTGGAACTAAACATCAGAAACTATTTAGATTACATTAGATTTATTGAATTTATGTATCGCTTCGCACACAAAAGGAGTGTGATTTTTAAATATACTAAAATATAATATACAATAAGAATACAATATTAACAAGTGTCACAATATCATTGGTGTTGGCACTTGTTCGATCCCAAAGGGGTTTCACATGTGACTTTTATAGCGTTTTAACTCACCACACCCCAGCATTCCACTTTAATAATAATAATAATAATAATAATAATAATAATAATAATAATAATTTTTATTTATACCCCGCCCTCCCCAGCCAAGGCCGGGCTCAGAGCGGCTTACAAGCAATAATAAAAACAAGTTGAATGATTACAACTTAAAAACAAAATTAAAATACATTAAAATATTGAAACATTAAAATATTAAAATGTAGCCTCATCGCAGGAGGAGAAGGAAAGGAAAAAAGAAAGAGAGGGAGGGAATCAAACTGGCTCCAAGCCAAAGGCCAGGTGGAACAACCCTGTCTTACAGGCCCTGCGGAAAGAAATCAGATCCTGCAGGGCCCTGGTCTCATGAGGCAGAGCGTTCCACCAGGCCGGAGCCAGAGTTGAAAAGGCCCTGGCTTTTAAGTGGGAACAACCATCCCATTTCATATTTGCAAATGATAATGGAGAGTTGAGTCCAGCTTTTTCGTGCAGTGACACGTGAAACATCTCATGTTCACTGATCTTTAAGTACTCTGACTGCAAGAGGGTGCATTTTTAAAATAATAACACCACCACAGCAATCAGACTGTGTTTTCTATGTAGAACTTTAACTGAACTCTGCTCTTGAGCAAGTCCCTCTCTCTTCACTAGGCATGTGCAGGGGAAGCTCCCACCGTGATAAATCTCAAGCTTATTTGAACAGATATGTACCTTTGTAATCCCCAAAACTCCGATGTTGGGGCTAGAGGAAGTGGATCCATTCCCAGTGCCAAACACTCCATCTAATACACAGGAAAGGCCTTCTATGAAAATGCCCCTGCAATTAGAAGAAAAATGTTGAGATTACTCTATATAGCATGTTAGAAAAGTATGAAAACCAGTCAAGGCCAGGCAAACACTCAAGCAGGACTGGCAGCCACTGTAGGTAAGGGCTGGGTATTTTACAGTTAAAGACGTCATCAACTGGTCAAATATTCTTATGCATTTGTAACACAGAATACAGTGGAACCTCAGAAGCCAAACACCTTTGAACTCAAACATTTCGGATCCCAAATGATTGAAACCCGGAAGTGATTGTTCTGGTTTTCGAACGATTTTCGGAAGCCGAACGTCCGTCGTGGCTTCCAATTAGCTGCAGGATGTTCCTGCAGCCAATCAAAAGATGCACTTTGGAAGCTGAACGCTTTGGAAGTCGAATGGACTTCCGGAATGGATTCTGTTCCACTTCCAAGGTACGACTGTACTACAAATAAAACAAAGTGATTCCCCCCCCCCCCCGACCTCATACAAGCAAAAGGAAAAAGCCACACCATCTCCTGGCCTGCAGTAGAAAGATCCAAGAAAACTCAAGCCCATTAGAGACATCCTCTTCCTGACCTTCTCATCTCTGCCTCTTCTGCAGTTCTTGCCAATTCTCACTTTCTGGATTCCTTGTGTCCTTTCCAGCTGCCTAACATGTTTTAAGGAAACTCACACTAACTTTTGTCTTTACATATGAAACTTCTGCTATTGTCTTTCACTAAGCCGCCCTGAGCCCGGTCTTGGCTGGGGAGGGCAGAGTATAAATAAAATATTATTATTATTATTATTATTATTATTATTATTACTACTACTACTACTACTACTACTACTACTGCTTGGGGTCACAAATTGATATCTAGCTTCTCAGTATGATTCTTTTTCATTCTAGCATCTACTGAATGGTCTGTTTTTAATGTATGCATTATTATATTATATATTATTGTTCTGTACGAATTTGTCACTGCACTGATGTTGTATTTCTTACATATTGTTGCATATTATTTTGTTATGGAATTGTTATCAGGATTGTTGATCTTTGCTATGCATTGTGCTCCCACTGCTATTGTACAGTGCTTTGAGCATATTTTTTTATGGAAAGGCATCATATCAATAAACATGTTGATTCTACATTTTAAAAGTATTTAGACACCCTGAACTTTACAGTCATGATGGGGAGAGAGAAAGAGGTAGGTCAACTGGCCGGTCAGCTGACCACCTTGCCAATTCAAATATTTTGAAGCCAAGTCAAACTGGATGTTTGGCAGGGCAATGCAGGACACAAGGAATCCAGAACATGATTGAGAAGGATGCAGTGGAGTGATTTTCTCTCTGTGGCTGCTCAGTGCAAACACGACCACAGAACCATTTCTTGATTATCGAACACTTTCTGACTTGCAGATGAACGTGTAATTGTCCCTAGTGAAAACAGGTTAGAAGTAAGTCAATGTGATATGAAATCTGCCTGTGGGATTTGACCAATTAAGGTAGTTTGATCATCGACATCACTAATTGATGCTGCAATATCGAGTTATGAGTATCCACATGCAAACTCATCCTCATATATGCTACAGTTCTGAATTTTTGGGTCCCAAAAGTTGAAAGAAGTTAGGACTTTGAATCCAGGGAAATGGGGCACAGCAAAGGGTGAGAAGGAAGCAAAGTCTTTTCCAGGAGGCTTACCTGTTTATTGCATGGATTGGTGGTGGAGGAGCACAAGATAACCTCGCACAGGCATAATAATCGCCAATTGATTCAATGATGCTAGCAACCACGGCACTGAGCATTCCTATCACACCTGCAGCTGATATTGTAGGTAATCCCCATTGAACTGTGAAGACAAAAAAACCCATAATCGTTCTTACTGTATTTAAAGCAAAGTGACTTTTAAGGTGTAAAATGTTCTCTTAGCTCATAGGATGGCTAATTTCTGGGTTTTAGGGGTGGGCAATAGCATTTCTTTTCAAAACAGTGGTCATGCCACACAAACTGACACTTCATATGTTGTTAGCCAGTATAATGAATTGGTACCATCAGGAGGGCTTCCCACACGCATTTACATAGAATCAGAATTGTAGATTTAGGTGGAACCCCATGGGTCATGTGGTCCAACGCCCTGAAATGCGGGAGTCTCAACACACAGTCCGCCACCCAATTTGAAACCATACCGTACCCTGCTTAGCTTTTGCAATACTGAGCCTAGGGTTTGCTGATCAGAATGTAGGCGGTTCGAATCCCCGTGACGGGGTGAGCTCCCATTGTTCAGTCATAAGCTCCTGCCAACCTAGCGGTTCAAAAGCACCTCAAAGTGCAAGTAGATAAATAGGTAACCCTCCAGCAGGAAGGTAAACGACATTTCTGTGCACTGTTCTGGTTTTGCCAGAGGTGGCTTAGTCATGCTGGCCACATGACCCAGAAAAACTGTCTAGAGACAAACGTCGGCTGCCTCGGCTAGTAAAGCGACATGAGTGCCGCAACCTCAGAGTCATTCGCGACTGGACTTAACTGTCAGGGGTACCTTTACCTTTACCTTAGCAGTTTTATTAGCATCACATACAGATAGGTTTACCTGCACATCACATTTTTAAAATCCAAAAATTAGATTAAAAATAATGTGGAATATTTATCTAATGCAACCTGTCTATTTTCCTCATGAGTGGAAGCATGGACAACCTTTACCAGAGGTTATTGGACCAGATTGCCTTGAGAACTGCATCTGCCGGTTGCCCACTCTCATCTTAGATTATACAGATTCCACCCCCCCCCCCACTAAAGCGGAATCTGCCTTCAGAACTGACCTACCAAACATGGTGTGGCCAAAGAGAAAGGGGGTTATTTTGCTGACATAGCACTAAGGGAACCATCAGCTTAATTCAAACCACAGTTAAACCAAGAGGCATGAAACTGCCTTAGACCACCAGCCCAGATATGTCAGTATCGTCTCTAGTCTCACTGGCAGCAGATCTCCAAGACAGAGATCTTTCACAGCCTTGCTCCCTTTTCACTGGAGATCTTGGGCAGCTGAACCCCAGACCTGGCAGCAACTTGGGAGCCGAATCACAAACTCTCATTTCTGCAAGCACATGCCAGTGACCAGGTAACTTCTTCTGTACTCATGCAAGGTGCAGGAAAAAAAATAAACTAATGTCAGTCTGGAGTAATTGTATCAAAGTGCAAAGCTCTGTGGGAAACTCTCCCTTAAGTGCTTGCTAAATACACTTACATGGATAAGGAACCTTGAACCATGGAGCTACCAAAAGCACTCCTTGCCTGGCATCAGTGCGTGCATAGAATCCGTATTTTGTACTATCAGGTGGAAACACATCTGTCACAGTGAAGATGAAGCACAGCAACCAGGATACCAAAATGGCTAGAATGATCTGCAGTGGGAACAGAAAGGGGCTTAAAGCACACCAGCAAGGAAACAGTAATTGCCCACAGAGGAGCTCCTTACCAACTCTGCATAATAATATTCAAACCGGTGGTGGTGGGGAGTTGTTGCATCAAGGATTTTGTGAACATATTCCTTTACAATTTTTAAAAGACCCTTCTAGTTCAAAATGAATCCTTTCATACAATTTCCCCAAACTGGGAATATCTCCAAATAAGCACTTAAAGGAGCGCCATTAATCCTTCTAAGACAAAACTAAGCATTTATTACAAAAATAAAATGAGTGGATCCCAGAGGGCTAGCTGAAGAATAAATAAATTGATTTGGGGTGGGGTGGGGGTGCTGTAGCACACTCTGTAGAGTTGAATGGTTTCTTTAAATGTAAAGGTTCATCATTGTTCCACTCGATGTGTATGTCTTTAAGGGGCCAGAGCAAGGGCCAGAGGGCTAGCTGAAGAATAAATAAATTGATTTGGGGTGGGGTGGGGGTGCTGTAGCACACTCTGTAGAGTTGAATGGTTTCTTTAAATGTAAAGGTTCATCATTGTTCCACTCGATGTGTATGTCTTTAAGGGGCCAGAGCAAGGGCCAGAGGGCTAGCTGAAGAATAAATAAATTGATTTGGGGTGGGGTGGGGGTGCTGTAGCACACTCTGTAGAGTTGAATGGTTTCTTTAAATGTAAAGGTTCATCATTGTTCCACTCGATGTGTATGTCTTTAAGGGGCCAGAGCAAGGGCCAGAGCAAGATAACGAGACCCAGCTTTACAGCTGTGAAACATAGCAGGTGCTGCTGAGTTGTATTTGATTAAGGTGTGTCAGCATCTGGGTGTAGTATATAAGGAGCAGCACCTAGCTCTCCCATTACCCTGGGGGATGGGTTGGTGGTTGGGTCTGGTTTGTTAATATATTTAGTGTAAATGGAGTTTTGTTTTTCTTATTAAAACCTTCTTTAAGTTATTTTTGAGTCCCTTTTTAATGCATGGTCTCCCCAGCAAGCTCTCTGCAGCGCTACCATACTGCAAATAGCCAACATGTAGAGCTCTTTAGGAACTGGATTTAGCATTATCTGAAACTGCGGCCAAACTCACAGGCAGGGTATCAAGGTGATGGCCACCCCCTGTTCATTCTCAGCATCTGATTATCAGAGATACACGGCTGATGGACACGGAGGCTCCGTTCAGCTAAACTGCCATCAACAGACCCGATAGCTAAATCTGCTTAATTCTTTTAAAAACCATTTAAGTGGGTAACTTGAAGTGAATGCCAATAATTTTCACTGACTGAGCCTGAATTTCCATGCCTTGGAGAGTTAATGGTTTCGCTGCCACTCTTTCCACATCCTTCATTGCAGTCCTGAATCCCCTTCACGTGAGGCTCAGGTGGCTTAGGTGGTCTGGAGTGCCTTCCATCAGCTTTGGTTAGAGGCCCACCTGCACCCCTATCTGGACAAGGATAGCCTAGTGTCTGTTGCCTAGGCTCTGGTAACTGAAAGGTTAGATGACTGGAACACATTATACATGGGGCTGCCTCTGAAGATGCTTCAGAAACTTCAGCTGGTGCAGAATTCAGTGTCCAGGTTGCTCACTGGGGCAAGATGGTTTCAGAACAGAAAGTCAATCTGGCCTAACTCCCCTGGCAGCCAATTAGTTCCCAGGCCCAATGCAAAGTGCTGATGTTGACCTATGAACAGCTCAGGACCGCAGTACCAAGGACCACTTCTCTTCATATGAACTAAACCAGGCCCTGTGATCATCAGCTGAGGCCCTTCTTTGTGTGCAAAGTCTAGAGGGTGGCTACATGAGAATGGGCCTTTTTTGCGGTGGCATTTGTGGAATGCTCTCCCCAGGAAGGCTCATCTGGTGCCTTCATTACAAATCTGCAGGCACTAGGCAAAAACATTACTCTTCTCCCGGGTCTTTTGCTGATTAAAGAATTTATGGTCTTTTAAACAGCTACTTGAAGATGCTGGGAGTGGTCATGAGATTTGGGGCAAGGTGCCATCAACATGCCAATGAAATTCAGCTCTTTTTCTCCATAAGACCTGAATCAGGAGAGGCCCTGTGGGCCCTGAACCAGTTCCTGGCTGCAGTGATGGGATAGATGAGAGAAACTAAACTGAGCTTGAAACCCAGCAAGCCGGGACACTGTGGGTGCTTGTTTCCCATTTCTGAGAAATCAGCCGGTTGCCTGCCCTGGGTGGGGTTGCACTTGCCCTAAAGAAGCAGGTATGTGGTCTGGGGATGCTTCTGGATCCAGCTTTGTCGCTGGAAGCAGAGGTAACATCAGTTGCTTGAATTCCCTTTTACTAGCTCCAACTCGCATGAGAAGCTGCAGCAATCCCTGGACCTGGTTAGCTGAATCACAACAGCTGCGACGTTGGTGACACTGAAGGTTGGATTACTGCAATGCGCTCTAGATGGGGTTTTTCTTGAGCTTTGTCCAGAAACTGCAGTTAGCAACCACACTGCTGCATTTAATGCTTACAGGAGTAGGATTCTGTCAGCATCTAACGCCCGTGCTCAGAGTTCTACACTGGCTGCCAACTGGTTACTAGCCCAAGTTCAAGATGTTACTATTAGAATATAAAGCCATTATCATATTGGGACCAGTTTACTTGAAGGATCACTTTGCCACATATGTACCCACTCAGCCACTTTTACAAGGGCCACATAATGTTCTCATCTTTTAGTGTCACTTCCTTTTTATTCCTGCTCTGTTTATGCAAGTTTACTGAGACATATAAAGTTGGCGTGTACTTTAAACTGTAAATTTAGTTTACAATGAATATTTTTATCTGTTGGTTTTCTTCTTTTTGCTTTTTAAAAACTAGATTTTACTGTTGACTTTTATTCACATTTGAAATGCAAACTTTATATTCTTTGTAAACTGCTTGGAGATTTTATGCACAGTTAAGCAGTATACGAATTTTGTAAAATAAATAAAATTACACTGAAATAAACACCAGTAGACAGAACAATAAAACACAGTGAAAGCTGAAGAGAGAACTTACAGGAAACATCTTAAAAAGCTGTAACCGGTATGCAGTCCATCCTTTTTTTGATTTATAGATGGGTAATGGGAACTTGACATTTCGGGCATACTGAGAAAACAATAGCACTAGGAAAATAGTCCTAGAGAAGGGAGAGGAAGGAGAAAAGTTAATGAATCAATTAACTCTTCACTGAGGTAATAGTTAGCCAACAGAAGCAACTGCAGTTTCTAGCATTTGCTGCTGTGCTTATAATAACAGAGACGGAAGGGATGCAAGGATCCTCTAGTCCAATCCCCTGCAATGAAGGAACTGCAACTAATAATAAATAATAATAATAATAATAATAAATTTTTATTTGTATCAAGCCCTCCCTGGCCGAGACCGGGCTCAGAGCAGCTAACATCATAAAAACAACACAATAAGCATAAAAACAGACATCAATAAATTAAAATACATCTTAAAATTAATTCAAGCAAGTTAAAATCTGGGCAGGTGGCAATTATCAGGGTGGAATTGAGAGTGGTTAATAATTGCCAGGGCCAACTGTTTCCACTGATCATACAAGGACCTGTGAGCGGTTCCTTTGTATTAAACAAGCTCCTTCGGGCTTGTTTAATACAAAGGAAAGTAAGTCAAACTGCATCCTGCCCAAAGGCCTGGCAGAATAGCTCCGTCTTGCAAATGTCAAATCCCACAGGGCCCTGGTCTCTTGTGGGAGAGCGTTCTAGTAGGCCGGGGCCACGGCCGAAAAGGCCCTGGCTCTAGTCAAGGCCAGTCTAACTTCCCTGCGGCCCGGGATCTTCAAGGTGTTGTTAGCAGACCGTAAGGTCCTCCATGGGGCATACCAGAAGAGGCGGTCCCGTAGGTACGAGGGTCCTAGGCCGTATAGGGCTTTAACGGTTAAAACCAGCCCCTTAAACCTGACCCTGTACTCCACTGGGAGCCAGTGCAGCTGGTATAGCACTGGGTGAATGTGATCCCGCAGCGAGGACCCTGTAAGGAGTCTTGCCACTGCATTCTGCACCCGCTGGAGTTTCTGGGTCAGTTTCAAGGGCAGCCCCACGTAGAGAACTAAAGAATCCCTGACAAGTGGCCACCCAACCATTGCTTAAAATCCTCCAAGGAGTCCACCACCTTCTGAGAGAGTCTGTTCCACTGTCGGACAGCTCTTACTGTCATAAATTTCTTCCTCATGCTTAGTCAGAATCTCCTTCTTTGCCACTTGAATTCAATGGCTTGCGTCCTACTTTCTGGAGCAGGAGAAAACTAGCTTGGTCCACCTTCCTTGGGATACATCTTTAGATTTTTGAAGATGACTATCATATCACCTCTCAGTTTTATTGTAGTATATTTAAAACTACCGTAAAACTGCATAATTAAAGTACAGTAACTACTGCAGAAATAGAATTGTATCATGGCAAAAGTTTTTATTTTTAGTCAGAGAAAGCAAGGAATTAGCCTTTTAAAATGAAAAAGTTACTTAATGTTGCCATTTTTTTCTTTTTCTTTCTTTCTTTCTTTCTTTCTTTCTTTCTTTAATGAGCTTTATAAGCATAAGCTTAATTTAATTTGTTCCGCTCACAAGCTTTAAGAACTGAAATCCCACAGTGAATTTGCCTTTCCGCCTGCAAAACTTATGCCCCCTAGAACAGATGAAGTTTTGTCTGGGAGAGAAGCAAACTTACTACGGTGGGAGGCCGGCTTAGGCTTTAGCATGTTTTGAAGTCTTGCCGAAATCCACATTTTAGGAAGTGAAGCAAAACCAAAACCAACAACAACAACAACCCTGCCCAGTGCTAAGAAAGAAATCTAATCTTCGGTCTCAACGTTACGGGTCTGCAAAGTGTCAGTAGGGTAGCTGGGAGATGAATGTTTTTTCTTTTAAGGTTAGGCAGCCATGTTCTCTTTTTAAGCTCAGGATCAAGATCTTCACTGTGTGGGGACCTGGAATTTCCCCTTATTTGTATATTAGGTATTTATATATTGCTTAATAGGGGGACAGGAGGGGCTAGACTGATATCTCATCTTCTGTGCTTGTTTCTATAACGTGTTTTAAGCTGCATTAACACTGCCTGTAAGCTGCCTTGAGCTCAAGAAAGGCTCAAGAAATCAATTAAATAAATGCATTGCTCAGGGGCCATGCTTCCTCACTTGGCTGCCACAGGATGTGTAACAATGGCCAAAGTAAGCAAACTTAAGGGCTAAATTGTTAGCCTCTGAAATAAGCAGGCTTCCAATTACATAACCAAATCCTCAGATATCAACAAAATGTGTGTGCCATTATACATGTTCAGACTTCCCATGCTGGAAGAAGGCTGTCTTTATGTTAAGTGCCAAACACAGCTTCGAGAAATGCTAATCCACTGAGAACACAGCTACAAATTCCTGAACAAACTTCCCTGAAATTCGAGGAGGGCAGGTCACATCCCAGTATATAAAAGAGTGAGGCCGAAATCACCTTTAGCTCAAAAGGAAACAGACAAAGACCTTTGTTCTTCTCCTTCAGGCACAAAGATCTGAACTCTGCAGTGGCATCATTTGATACCATGACCTTCTGCTAAGCATGAATGAGTAAAAAAAAGAAAGCTTTCTTGTGCTGATTTTTTTTAAAACGTGAAAGCCTTAATGGTAGTTTTAAAATATGACTTCTTTATGGAACAGCATTTGATCTAGTGCTGTCAAATTATTTATACAAAGTTGCTGGGGTGTTGTTGTTTTTTGGGGGAGCGCTTGTGTGAAGAGGGTTCACCAACATCCTAAGACCAGCTTCTACTTGTGCATACACTTTTTTACACCTGTTCACAACTAACTATTCCCTCAATCTGCTGCTGATTCTGTGAATTAAAAAACCCACACAACTTGAAATGACTTCTTTGTTACGTGGTCCTAGCCAAGGACGCGGGTGGTGCTGTGGTCTAAACTACAGAGCCTAGGGCTTGCCAATCAGAAGGTCGGCGGTTCGAATCCCCGCTACGGGGTGAGCTCCTGTCATTTGGTCCCTGCTCCTGCTCACCTAGCAGTTCAAAAGCACATCAAAGTTAAAGTAGATAAATAGGCACCGCTCCGGCGGGAAGGTAAACGGCGTTTCCGTGCGCTGCTCTGGTTCGCCAGAAGCGGCTTAATCATGCTGGCCACATGAGCCGGAAGCTGTACGCCGGCTCCCTCAGCCAGTAAAGCGAGATGAGTGCCGCAACCCCAGAGTGGTCCGCGACTGGACCTAACGGTCAGGGGTCCCTTTACCTTTACCTAGCCATCAGAATCATGCAAGTAAATGTACTGAAATTGCAGGTCTGTTTTGCCACTGATGATTATGGCAAACAATACCCTCATACTGGCCTCACGCTGAGAGGCAGGGGCTGGGATCCCTGTTGCCAGAGCAACCAGGCTGCACCCCCTCATGCATCATTCCAATCCACACCTGCTATTAAGTGGGTCAGAGTCAGACTGCAGAGACAGGGTGAATTCAGGGCTGCCTTGCTTCCTATAACAACGTTGATTTAAGAGGTCCGTCTATGCCCCAAGAGTCAATAATCCATTTAACTTGAACCTGGCCCTTGAGCCAAGGCTTTAAAGGTAGGGCTGCTTTGGGTTGCTGATAATCTTCCCTGCAGTCCCTAGAGATGTCCCAATTTGATGGCTAAAAACAAACACTGAAATTCCAACAGTTTTGTATGTTTTTAAACTTGATTGTAAGTTGCCTAGAGACTGCCTTGTGATCAGGTGATAACACACATACACAAAAACATTATCAACAATTCTGCTAATATTTGAGTGATCAACTTGGAATGAAGACAGTTTTCCTAATAGTCACATTTATTCTGATTTCTTGGAATTTAGTGGCCGCGTTTTAGACATGGCCACCGAACCTAGAACTTACAGGAGGGGTAGAATATGCATGTCGATTGCAAGAGGACTTAAGAACGACGTTCTGCCTCTGAACATATGAATATGCCACAGTTCTGTCAGCAAAGTGCTAACACCAGGCCTTATAATCATTTTTTCTGTAATAGTAGTGGGATGCTGCTGAATTGGAAATGTACTGGGATCCAATGTAGATCCGGTCTTAAAGGATCTATATTGGCTCCCAGTACGTTTCCGAGCACAATTCAAAGTGCTGGTGCTGACCTTTAAAGCCCTAAAAGGCTTTGGCCCTGTATACCTGAAGGAGTGTCTCCACCCCCATCATTCACTGAGATCCAGCTCCGAGGGCTTTCTGGCAGTTACCTCATTGAGAGAAGTGAGGTTACAGAAAACGAGGCAGAGGGCCTTCTCAGTACAGTGGTGCCTTGCAAGACGAAATTAATTCATTCCGCGAGTTTTTTCGTCTAGCGAATTTTTCGTCTTGCGAAGCACAGTGTCGGAAAAGTTTTGGAAAAGCTTCAAAAATCACCAAAAACCTCAAAAAAGGCTACCACACCGCGTTCTATGAGTTGCTCCTCGAAGTCAAGTCGCAACTGTATTAACGGTGTTAAGAAAAAGGAAACAAACTTGCAAAAAAGGCAAGACGTTTTCGTCTTGCGAAGCAAGCCCATAGGGAAATTCGTCTTGCGAAGCAGCTCAAAAACCGCAAAACCCTTTCGTCTAGCGAGTTTTTCGTCTTGCGAGGCATCTGTCTTTGCGGGGCACCACTGTACTTATGCCCACCCTGGCCAAGCTTCATGGCCGAGTGGGGATTCAAAGCCTGGTGTCCCAGTTCCCAGTCTGACACTACTACATTGTTAGCTGCTTTAGGCATCTGGAAAGCCAGCACACCATTGCTTAAGAAATACTTTAGAATATAACTTAGAAGGATTCTCATTTCATAGATTCATCTTCATTTTAAGATAATGGCCCTTAGTACCGCCTAGGAGAGGCAATGATCAGTAGTGACAGACATTGGCTGTTTTATACTGACTGACTGCACTTCATCAACTGTTGAGGGACAAAGGATACTCACAGCATGGCTATGCCCCAGTGTTTGCCTGCTCTTTCTCCAGCAGCCTGGAAGCCAGAAAGCCCAATGAGAGCCACAGTTGGTGTAATCGTCAGAGGTCCAATGTATCTCAGGAGCGCTCCTGGCAGGCCCAGGAACCCAATCACCACTTCTATCAAAGATGACATAATAATAGCGCCTTGGATCTGAACACAGAGAAAAATAATAGTAATTTAGATTTTTAAAGAAATTCTATGCTTCTGAGGGTTTTTGTTTCTTTTAATGGGTGGATGAACTGCAAGTCAAATAATTCAGTGACTAGGCAGAACTGGGCAATGGCATGTGTTATTCAGCTAGGTGCTTAAGCAGACGTTTTCTGGGCTAAAGAATATCTGAAGGTCAGAGGTATGTTCTGTGGTACCAACAGAAGTCGGTTCAATAGCAAAGCTCCCAACTTCATCCACTTCCTCTTACCGCTTAAGCACACTGCTTGCTTTCAATGCACAACGGGGGTCATTAGACCAGCCTGGCCGTTGTGTCCATAGCACATCACACTGTCATACAGGAAGACCTGGGTTCCAAGCTAACCTTTAAAGCTCTCAGATCGAACCGGCAAGGGCTGGTGGCGCCACGGAGGTGATGCTCTTAGCTCCTAGGGGCAGAGTGTATGATGCATTTGGTCACACGTGCTCTTTAGAAGCTGGCATAGAGCAGCGCTGTGGTCTCAGGAGACTGCCAGCCCCCCCTTGGCTGCAGGCCTCTTGGCAGGATGGAACTACGGTTTGAAGATGGGGAAGAGAGAGGGGATGTTTTTAAATTGAGGAATAACTGGCAGCCCAAAGCAATGGGATGGGAGAAAAGTTCCATGACACACATGTGAACTGGGAGTCTATTCTATTTTTTCCCCCTGTAGTGAGACAACTCTCCTGGGTTCTTATGGATATTTGCATCAAAAGAATGATCATTAGAGGAGAAGGAGAAACCGAATAGCAAAACTACACATGGCTTTGGGGGAACTGGGCACTCCTTACAATTGTACCTGGCTTTCCAAAACAGAAACACAATAAATGTGGAATATCCTCATTGCAGAGCAGAGACAATCCAGTAATTTGTTAGAAGCTAATTGGTTATTTTGGCTATGACTGGTAAGATGAGCATATCACAAGATGCAGAATGCCAAACTCCCCTGACGCGGGAGCATGTCTCCATCAAGACCATAGTGCACCTCAAGCTGTTTTGGGGAGGGTGAGGGGGCTTCGCAGGCACAATTAACATACAGAAAAGATTAAAACCTGCATGTAACGAATGTGTAGAAAAAGTTACATGCAAAGAGAAGAACGAAAAAGGGAAACAACTTCAACAGTTCAAGGCAGCAGGGCATCTGGATGAAAAGAACCTACTGAAGTGAGGACATGGCACTGATTACATGGTGCAAGTTACCTCTCGTATCCTAGGGTACCAGATATGTTCCGTATGCAGCAGTTCTGTTGTTCCATTGGTAATCATTACAGCTTAGGAAGGCAAAAAGAAATATTTCGCATTACGGCAAAATAAAGCACAACAATTCCATGCACCCCAGCATTAAATTCTGTATGAAACAAGAAGGTGCCCAAGTCCAGAATTACAACACAAAGAGGATAGTCTGCTTCAGGCATCCCCAACCTGTCCAACCTTTCTATGAAAATCTCCAAGAAAGACGACTGCAGAACTTTAGCAACTTGCTCTCTTGATACTGAACCATGATACCCCCGAATACCAGGTGTTGGGTAGTAAGACCAAGGCACAGTCGTCACCTCCAGAATCTGCTTGTCAGTGATCAATTGGCATCTGACTGGCCATGGCTAGAAAGGCTGGCACAGGCAACATTCATATGAGTTGCTCCTGAGGTTAGTACAGTGCTGAACCTCCTATTTCCTTCTACAGCTTTAATCCAACTGTTTGGCCATTCTAGTGAATGAACAGAATCTACCACCACCAATCTGCCCCACCCCCCAGTACTTCTTATGGACATTATTTTATATATTTTGCTTTTTAAAAACCACCCCATCGTTGTTTATTTGTTCCCTCACATAATTTGTAAATCATTCATTCTGTATTTAGGCTGTGTTCTAGATGAATTCATTCCTCAAGGGCTAATCTCTAACGCCAGTTTCAAGACTGTTGAAACTAGGAATGGACAAGTAACCAGAGTTGGCACAAAAGGAGGCAAAGGTCCACTTAAGAGCTGCAGAGGGGTGATTCGGAGTGCAGATAAAGTGACTTTTGCATATTATTTCTCCAGATCTGTCGCCTGTTAATTGGGATGGCTAGACCGCAATAGCAGCTCCCGTCTGACGCCTCATGAAGGTTAGAAGTGGTCAAGGATGAAAGAACAAAGATTCTTTTCATAAACAAAATGTTCTATATTTATGATTCCTAATTTCCATACAGTAGCTCTTCCCTGAGGCATGCAGAATGTAGCCATCCTGATCTATTAGAGCTGCAGTCAGGCTATTTGACCTAAAATCCTGCAATTAGGACACAAGAATATATGCTCAGCGGGGCCTGAGCTTCTACACAAAAACAGATTCTGTAACCAGAAAACCAAAGCAGCACAATTATTGTGCAAACAAAATTGAAAGCATATTATTTTGTACACTTGTTTTGAGATTATTATTTTAGAATTTGGAAGCGTTTGCCTTTTTATTGCCATCCATTTGGAAAAGAGGATTTGCAGGACTACGAAGGAACTACGACTTCAGCTGAGCAGCGTATGGACATGTGTCTCCTGAAGCTGCAAATCAGTAGCCAGGCAAGGCGAGTCAATCAGGGAAACAGAGGCAACACTCCCCACCCCAAAATATCATATTCACATTGAATATTTGTGAATTACCAAACTTGGTGAATATGCCAACCTCTCTTGCAGCTGCAGATACAGTTGAAAGTGTGCTTCTTGTTCCACTACATTTACTCAACACAAAAATCACTCTTGTAGAATAAGGACCCTGAATCTTGGTGAATGTATGTATTACACACTGTATTTTTGAGATTTTTAACTACTGGTGGTAACAATGCCCCTCCCTCTGCCTCCTCCGCATGTCACAGGACCTCCTACCATACTGCCAAACTACTTCCTGCAATGTCAAGTAGAGCGAGTGCAAATCTCAGTTCAACCATGGACTTCTAGAGCTGACCTTAGACCTCTCAGCCTTAATTGCTCACTGCAACATGGGAACAATAATGGCTTTTCATGAATGCTTGTTGTTTGGAAGATGAGGTAAGAACTCTTTGCAAGCTTTGGAACTAATGATAGGCCACCATCTCAAAAAAGATTCCACATAATCTTCTTAGCTATCTGCTTAGGCTTTCCTGGGAACCCAGCATATATTTTAATTCCCAAAGGTGCTTCAAAGCAAAGTTGCCCTGAGTCATCTGGGCTTGGTCAGTCTGTAGCAGAGTGCTTTCCTATTCTGCTTCCTTGCTGGGCCGTGCCACATTCAGCAAGGAAAAACAAAAACCTATGTAATCACTGGACCAGTTTCCAGTTTGGGACTTGTAGGGTCTCTCTAACCATTCCAAAAATGGTTTCTGCTTTCAAATGCTCAGGAAAAGAACCTGTAGCCCCTTCAGAAAAGGCAAGCAATCAGCTAAGAATGTGGACACTGTTGCTACTCTCTTTCTTCATAGGACAGTTGTTTCTCATCAAGTGCAATATTAGCGTTGGCTGCACTGTAGTCTTAAGTAACAGATCTGGCCCTGGCCTCTAGTCATGTAAACATGCCAATTATTTCCAAAAGTACTTTTGTGCTATTTTATACTTGTTTGCCCTGTTAAGACCTGTCAGAAAGAATATACGTAGGAGAATGAACACACACACAAACACACATACACACACACACAGCCCACCATCACAAAAAATTATCATGTTCTAGTTTCCTTAGACTTGCCAATGTAGTCAAGACACTGTGGCTCCAAATAATGCCATAAATATGTTGTACAGTGGTGCCCCGCAAGACGAATGCCTCACAAGACGGAAAACCCGCTAGACGAAAGGGTTTTCCGTTTTTGAGCTGCTTCGCAAGACAATTTTCCCTATGGGCTTGCTTTGCAAGACGAAAACGTCTTGCAAGTGTTCCAATTCCCCCCCCTTTTTTTAAGCCGCTAAGCCGCTAATAGCCTTTTAGCCGCTAATCCGCTAAGCCTTTAATAGCCGCTAAGCCTTTAATAGCCGCTAAACTGCTAATAGCGCTAATCCACTAAGCCGCTAATAGGGTTGCTTCACAAGACGAAAAAACCGCTAGACGAAGAGACTCGCGGAACGGATTAATTTCGTCTTGCGAGGCACCACTGTATAAGCAAGGCAGGAATAATAATAAAAAATGGGTTTTCAGAGTAGAAATCAGGCTCATTCTTTAGTGTTTGCTGTGAATAAACAATGGTTTACCATAACCGTGGAGCCAAAACATTGGAAGGACAAACTGAAACACACTACCTCCTCCTCTGGCATGGCCATGTGGAGTTTGGGTTCTACTACTCTTTTTAAGACAAACCACAGCTTGTTTGTGACATCTAGACCAGAACAAACTGCAGTTATGCTCAACTATAGTTAGTAGAAAAAGCCAAGTTCAAACTGTACTTTTTGAGGCTGCCTTCTTTTCACAAACACACGCGGGGGGGGGGGAGAGGATGGTGAGGGGATGAGGGTCACTGCACAGGAACCAGAGGAGGAGGACCCATCACCACAGCCAGAGGGCCCCCCCCGTCTCCACGAACACGTCAGAGGCATAGAGAGCAGTGCCATGTATCTAGTAATAATAATAATTATTGTTTATACCCTGCCCTCCCCAGCCAGAGCTGGGCTCAGGGTGGCTAACACCAGTAAAATTACAGTAAAAACATAATGGGGGGGCAATTTAAAATACAGGTTAAAATGCAATTTAAATTGCAGCCTCATTTTAAAAGTAGCCCATAGATCAAAACCACAAGGGGAGGGAAATATAAGAGTCAGACTGAGTCCAAATCAAAGCCCAGACGGAACAGCTCTGTCTTGGCCCTGCAGAAAGATGTCAAGGCCTGCGGGGCCCTAGTTTCTTGTGACAGAGCATTCCACTAAGTTGGGGCCACTAATGAAAAGGCCCTGGCCCTAGTTGAGACCAATCTACCCACCTTGCGACTTGGGAACTCCAAAATGTTGTCATTTGTGGACCTTAAGGTCCTCCACGGGGCATACTAGGAGAGGCGGTCCTGTAGGTATATGGGTCTCTAGGAGGCTGAGGCAGGCTAGACCCTCCAGCCCAGCTCACTAGAGCTGACCTAGGAGGGGGTGTGTCAGTGGATTAGGCTCAGGACAGGTGAGGGTCACCTGCCTTATCAAGCCCAGGTGCTGTGATCAAGATTCAAGGGATAAAAAAGAAGCAGAGCTGAGGTGCTGTGTCTGCTCAACTTCTCATGTTGAATGACCACAGCTTGGTTGTCCTAAGAGCTTCACAGGACTGAACCGCTTGGATCGGCGGCAGAGGCAGAGGCAGAGACCTGGCCTGACTGTTGGACTATGGACTTGGCTTTCAGTATTGAACATGGACAGTGTTTCCTGACCCGTTGGGACTACTAACATTTGCCCTTGGGACTGTATACACCAGCAGGACTGGTGGCTAGGGGTTCAGGACACATGAAGAGAGAAGAGCAGAGACAGATACGTCAACGTATTTTCAGATTGCTTGGGAAGACCCACAGGAGGAGATTTAGGCAGCTGTGTAAAACAGGTCATACATACACCATTATACTTAAGTATATAAAAGAATACAGGCAACTCCCCAATTGTGTGTGTTTGGCATGCATTATGACCATGCACATGTGTGCCATTTTCGGCACTGGAAAGGGGTCAGGGTGGGGGCAGAACTCCCCCATGCAAATGGGGAGGGAGTTGCATGTTCATAAGAGGAGCCCTGCTGGATCATTCCATGCCAATTCCCATAGTAGCCAATTGAATTCAACATTAGTAACATAAGAAGAGCCTGGCGAATCAAGCCAATGCCCCATATCTAGTCCAACATCCTGTTCTTACAGTGGCCAACCAGATGCCCATGGGAAACCAGCAAGCAGGATTTGGGCACAAGAGGATTCCAGCACAAGCGCAATCTCCCCTCTGGTGGTTTCCCGCAACTGGTAAAAGAAGCCCATATGCAGAGATGAAGGCAACATTCCTCTCCCACTATTGCATCTAGGCACTGAAGTCCCTGAAGATGCAGGATCCATACAGCCATCACTACTAGCAGCCCACACTTTTTTTTTAGTTGTTTAACGAGTGTACTTGTTGTTGTTGTTTAGTCGTGTCCGACTCTTCGTGACCCCATGGACCAGAGCACGCCAGGCACTCCTGTCTTCCACTACCTCCTGCAGTTTGCTCAAACTCATGTTTGTAGCTTCGAGAACACTGTCCCACCATCTCGTCCTCTGTCATCCCCTTCTCCTCGTGCCCTCCATCTTTCCCAACATCAGGGTCTTTTCCAGGGAATCTTCTCTTCTCATGAGGTGGCCAAAGTATTGGAGCCTCAGCTTCACGATCAGTCCTTCCAGTGAGCACTCAGGGCTAATTTCCTTAAGAATGGAGAGGTTTGATCTTCTTGCAGTCTATGGGACTCTCAAGAGTCTCCTCCAGCACCATAATTCAAAAGCATCAATTCTTCGGCGATCAGCCTTCTTCATGGTCCAGCTCTCACTTCCATACATCACTACTGGGAAAACCATAGCTTTGACTATACGGGCCTTTGTTGGCAAGGTGATGTGTACTAGTGTGAGACAAATTCTGGTACCTCTCTTGAGTGGCTGGGGAAACCCAGGCCAGATGGGAGGTGTGTGTGTGTGTGTGTGTGTGTGTGTGTGTGTGTGTGTAACAACAACAACAACAACAACTTGAACAGCAAAAACCTTACCAAAAGCTTTGGCTGAAACATGTTAGACAGTCTTCACATAGTAAGTAACCAGCTTGAAACTGACCTCTTCTCACTCACCTGCTAGAGTCAAGCCCAAACTGGCATGCTAGAGTAACCTGGAAAGCTTATGTGAAGCCCAGTTTGGCGTGCAAATCCCTGGGGAGAGGCTATGGAATTTGCTGCATTTGTCTGGGTATTTTCAAAATTCAATACGGTTTCTACTCTTTAGAGAATGTGATCTCCTAGATTAAATCTGCATTGAGACAACTTTCCTCTGTTGCATCTCCCACTCTGAACTACCTGAAAGATTAAGATGGAAATTGCTTTTTCTTACCTGTGTTGTTGCATCTCCATTTGTCCAAAGAGAGAATAGCTCTGGCAGGAGCCAAGAATGCAAAAGCGCTGGCTTGGAACAAAGGTAACCTGAAAGAAAGAAAAAGAGAAAAAGGAGATACCTCAAACTTTTTGTGCAGTGTCATAACTTCCATGCAGATTTTTTTCTAAGGAAAAGAAGCATCAGAAGAAGTCTTAAATACCAATAAGATAAATGAGGGTGAGGAAGGAGTCCACATCCCAGCTTATCTGTGGACTATTTGGGAGGCTTTTGACAAGCCACAGCCAGTGTTATATTATCCCATCAGCAAAATGGCAATATTAGAGTGAGCTCTCTCATGAAAGAGACAAGTAAGTAATATTTTTTAATACAATCCACTCCTGCGAGGTTTTTTTCTAGAAAGTGGCATGAACAGTTTAATAAATAATTTCTCCATACTGTAGTCATGTATTGATTATGCAGTAGAATTCAAAGTCCTAAATGCTCAGGCTGTGCATAGTTCAGAGGTCAGAGGAAACCGCACCAGATGGTCCAGCAGGGCTCCTTTACATGAGCTCCAAGATCCAGATAAAAGGCAGTCTCAACAACTGTTTCAAAATTGCTCAGTGTGCTGCTGAACACATTAAGGTTGCAGGTTCGATCCCCGTAAGGGACAGCTGCATATTCCTGCATTGCAGGGGGGTTGGACTAAACGATCCTCAGTATCCCTTCCAACTCTATGATTCTATTCATTTTTAATGTCCCTACCCACCCAAGTCCTTATAGTGTGAGGCAGGTTAGAAATCTCTTCCCCATGCCCTAAGAAGAAATAGGTTCTAGACCTAGGAGCCAACTCCTAGGGGCCACAGGGGCTTTGGCCCCCGCAAAGTTGATGGGCATTCCCATTCAAATGCTGTGTGTGCACTGCGTTATGTGATCAATTATGCGAGGTGGGTCTTACCTTATCTGGGCCCCCACAATATTTTATTCAAGTTGGCATGGAACCCCTGGTTCAAGAGCAGAATAGTGGGGGGTTGGGGTTGGGGGGGAGCTACAAGGGGGGGAAAAGGAATAGCCAAAAGATTCCCATCCCGCTCTGCTGATAGAAGCCTTACCATCATCTGAGTGACACTGTTGATACAACCCAATGTATTTCTGACCACACAGAGGTGCTGTGACAACATATTAAACTTTGTGAAGTGTAATATCTGTATTATACAAGATATTTTGGCAGAATATCATTATTTATAAAGTGCACATAAACAACTCAAATTTGCACAGGCAATAAGCCGTGGCCTTTGCTTTTTAACAGCAACCCACACAACTATCCATATCAATCAAGTAAGGTGAATGCTGGAAGAAACACAAAGGAATATTCGCCTGATTTATAACATGAGCAAAAACTGAACACTCTTCTTTGTAACAGCAGAGAGGTACGCTGGGCGAATGACTCAATATCACGGGGATTTTGTTGGCTCTTGTGCTCTGCCCCTGGTAAAGTTGTTGCTCTTCTCCCTCACGTACACATTACCCTTTCAAAAGCCCTCTAATTAAGTGTAGGCAATTAAATACATTCTTCAAAAGTTAGATCACTGAGTGTTTAGAATTTAGTTCCAGAAAGGGTTTCTTTCTTCTCTGTGGGGTAAAAATAAGAATCAGTCCATGTTTAAACATACCTAAATCAAATTGCATTTAAGCCATGAGTTCACTTTTTATAGTGATTAAGGACTGATCTTTTTAGCATCTTACAGAATCTGTGACTTCTTATTCTGAGCAAATTTATTTAGGACATGTGAGACATATCAGACTTAACAAGTGCATTTCTTGCTTCTCAAATAGTTCAGCCACAATAACCCCTTTGTCAAAAGTCTGTCAGTTAACATGCAGCAAATACTTTCAAGTATAACCGGGGTGGGGTCGAAGGAATTAGTGCTACTTTGCTACAGGTTTTGTTACAATCAAACAGTATATACGTTTTGTTAATTAACAAACATGAAACATTCTAAAAATGAGGTACACGGAGAATCCAAAAGGTTTAAGAGAAAATCTGGAGATACTGTGACAGACTATTTTAAAGGCTGGAGCGTGCAAACAATCTTGTATCTATTCACTTATGCTCTACTAATGCACATTTAGAGTTCATCCAGGTGGCAAGAGCAATAATGAAGATGTTTGTCTTTTAGATGAACCTATGCTGGTGTAAATAACTTGGATTCTTAAAATCAGAAGTAAATAGCCAGAAACCATTAAAGTATTTTTGTACCAGTGGAATTTGAGCTTGCAAAATACAGAAAAGTTTGACGTAAAGAGAAAGGGGAAGATTAAAGGACTGAAGTCTGGTACAGAAGTACCATTCTCAAATTTCCCGTTCACGCTTAGGAAACCAGCTGTGTGGAGTAGATTCTTACACTCCCTCCATCTCACTTCCCCAGTCTGCTTTCATCACGATGCAGTGTGCTAGTACTACCCATGCTTAGCACTGATTTTTGCAGGGAGAAAACCAGAAGTGAGAGCTCTGTCTTCTAGTGCTTATTTTAAGGAAGATTTTTGCATATGGTTGCTATAGCCTTTGGGCTTCCTCTGCTCAGGGAAGAACTGCTTTTAAGGTTTGTAAGAATTACAGAGCAGGGCAGTTCACAGAGAGGAACAAGATTTCCTTTCTGGGAACTATAGCATCATGTCTTGGAAGAAACAGCAAGAACATTCTGAGCAAGTCAGGAAAAAACAAAGGACAAAAAATGTCCCTTAGATTGGTACAATTGATATATTTCTGTGGATCACTTGATATGAAACTAGATCATATCTACTTTAATTCAAGAAACTTGAAATTGTATTGCCCAGGGCTTGAGGTTTTTCTTTGGGAAGATTCTCTTCAATCATCTTCGTTTATTTAAACAGGCTTAACTGAACTCTCCTACTGAGCTGCTGCTATCTTACCATCCAATATTCTATTTCATATGTAAATTATGCCAAATACCTTGTTTTTTTAGGGAAAGACTCCAAGACTTGATATTACTTGGAAGAACAGGTGCCATGGAAGGAAATAACAAGAGCCTAATACAATGAATTGTTAATATTATTTTAAATTTTTGTTATATATTTAGGATAAATATATAGAAAGAAGTACTGGAGCAGAATTCCCTGCTACCACAAAGGATATTTTTGAGGGATGTGGGAGTTAAATATATATTTTTGGAAATCACAGAGAGCAAAACTACCCACAAAACAGTGCGTGCTCTCCACAACCATACTTGTATCAACTAGTTTATCCCCTCAATGCTTACAGTGAGCTGGAATCACCCCCAGTTAGCAAGGCAGAGAAGTGAATTTTAGACTGAGAAGAGGTCAGTTGCTGTTGCTTTTGGTCCCCATTTTGGATTGCTAATGTGCCACAAATGCGCGCAGTTGGATGAGGGCCCTTTGCCCTGGCTCAGAGGCAAAGCGCATGTTTGCAAGCAGAAGGCTCCATGCTCTATCGTTGGTAGCATCTCTTGGGAAATGACCGGAAGGATGGGAAGGGCTTCTGGTGGAGTTTTTTCAGAGAAAACCAGTGGACCAACCATCTCACTTGGCACAAGGCAGGTTCACATGATTCAGATATTTGAAATATCAGTCATGCTTTTTTTTAAAAAAAGTTTCAATAGCTAATTATTGTTTTAATAAATTAACATGTATACTCAGGCGGGCTACTTATTTCTGACCTACTTTTTTATTTAAGCTGCACTAATTCTTGAATCGAGGGACGTGGGTGGCGCTGTGGGTTAAACCACAAAGCCTAGGACTTGCCAATCAGAAGGTCAGCGGTTCGAATCCCCGCAACAGGCTGAGCTCCCGTTGCTCGGTCCCAGCTCCTGCCAACCTAGCAGTTCGAAAGCACATCAAAGTGCAAGTAGATAAATAGGTACCACTCTGGCGGGAAGGTAAACGGCGTTTCCGTGTGCTGCTCTGGTTCACCAGAAGCGGCTTAGTCATGCTGGCCACATGACCTGGAAGCTGTACGCCGGCTCCCTCGGCCAATAAAGCGAGGTGAGTGTCGCAACCCCAGAGTCGGCCACGACTGGACCTAACGGTCAGGGGTACCTTTACCTTTACCTTTAATTCTTGAATCACTGGCCAAAGTTGAACTAGTTGCTTGGGATAGGGAGAGGTGTACCTCTAAACAGTTAACAGGCAGTCAAATATCATTCTCTTAACTTACCTGCACCCAAACGTTGTTTGCAGCAAAGTTGTGATTCCAACACAGAAGAATATGGTCCCAATCAGCTGGCTAGTAGCCCACTGGTCAAATCCAACACACATGGCATCTGCTAGCAAGAAGGGCACTGCTATAGTGCCACTGAAACACGTCAGGTAATGCTGCAAATACAGAGGGTTATTTTATTTACAAACATGATATACGATTGCCTTCAGTTTGTTTACACCATTACCATTAGCTAAAGAGCATATTTTTCAAGCGCAATATATTTCCAAATTGCTTCCGAACAGCCATCAATTAACACCTGCTTATGGATAAGCAATTTCTAGAAGCAGGACGCAACTGTGAAGATAGATGCCGTCTGGCAAGACCAAAGCAGAAGTGGTGCTGCATCGCAGCACAAAGCAAAGTAGAAGCGAGAAGACCACAAACAATGCAATAGGTTGTTAAATGCCATCTGGAGAGCACAGCACCACCACTCCCTAAGGAATTAGGTCTCGATGCAGAACTTCACTTGGGATAGATTCCTGCCAAGGGTTAGGAAATGCCAGTGTAAAATAAAATCAGCAGTTATATATTATACTACCAAGAAACCTTACTGAAAACTATTTTCTGCAGTGTGCATATGGTAAATAAACAATGGGGAGGGGGCCATAGCTCAGTTGTAAAGTGCCTGCTCCGTATGCAGAAGGATCAGCCACTGGAATCTCAGGTAGCTGCATTGACAGGAACTGTCCAAGACCCTGGAGAGCTGCTGACAGTCTATGAAGACTAAGAGACAGATTCTGTGTAATGACTTGGAGCAGAACCACTGCACAGAAACTATGGAAGTCTCAGACTCTCCCAGTGTCCCTATTTTCCAGGGATGTCCCTGATTTAGAGATGCCATCCCGGTTTCTGATTTGATCCCAGAATACCCCCCTTTTCCTTAGGATGTCCCTATTTTCATTGGAGAAATGTTGGAGGGCATGGAGTTATCCAACCCCCAAGCCGTCTGAAGGCAATCCTGTTCTTTAAATGTTGAATGATTTATTATGTTTTTGTATATGTTGGAAGCTGCCCAGAGTGCTGGGGTAACCCAATAAGATGTGTGGGGTATAAATAGTAAAATTATCATTATGGAATGGGACGTTCCCTCCCTATTTTCATCAGAATAATGTTGGAGGGTATGAAGTCATTCTTTAAAAAATTAAGGATATAGAAGCATACAATTGAATGGGTCAGGCAGAATCTTGGAGGTTATCCAGTTCAGTTCCCTGCCAAGTGCAGGATCTGGAACATAATTTGAAGATTTATATGTAAGATTGTAATGGGGATAATCAATGAATTGTTATCTCCATCCTTCATTTCTGCCTGATTGCGAGATTCTGGGAAACTTGGCTCTAAGGATAGCGGTGCTGTATAAGTTATAAATTGACAAACTCCCAAAGTCTTACTACATAATAAATGGCAAATGTTCCTATATATTCAAAGGGCATGGTCCTTCACTGCAAAAATGAAGCACTCAAAAGCACAGTTTAATAAAAATTTTACAAACATACTGGAAAGCATATTTTCTTTAGAAATGCCTTGATACCAAGAGCAGAACTCCTGGGCATGGGGGAAATTGAGTTTGTGGGCCAGCAGGCTTATCAGTTAGAAAGGACCTAGTGATCCTACTGATCAGTACAGGATCTACAATTCAGAAGTCAGTGACAGACAGCCATCCAGACTTTGCCTAAATGCCTCTAGTGCAGGAGAGTCCACCAGCTGCCAAAGCAGTCTGCATTACTGCCAAACAGTTCCTAAGGTTTAGTCGGAATCTGCTTGGAAGTCCTGCCCTGGAGCAACAGATAACACAGCTGTTCCACCTTACATGACAGTCCTTCAGATACTGTCATGTCCACAACTTAATCTTTTCTTCTTCAGGCTACTACACCTACCCTGGTCTTTCAACCATTCCTCATAAGACCGGAAACAGAACTGCAGGCAAAGGATCCGTGGGTCTTTTCTCTTAAACTACACACACAGGGATCCCGTCAGCAGGACCAGATCGATGACAGTATAGTCCCTGCAGCACACAAACGAAATGGCACTTCTTTCCCAGGCCTACAGGAGCAATGGGAAGTTCTGCTGGACAAGACCCAATGACTTGAATGGAAACTTTGCAAAAGCATTACTATGACCTTCCAAAGCTTCCATTTGTTTCAATAGGGCTTGTTCTGTTCTTTGGTCAGGTCTGTATCTCTCCTACTTGATGCTCTTAAATACATATTAAGACCTGCTCCCTGAGGTAGCCACCTCATTTTGACTCCTAGTGGAGCCACCTCTGCTTCTAAAATACCTCATTTTGGCTACAAGGCTGTGCAGACTACAGTACCACAATTCCCAGGATCACCCGTTGGTAGAACAGCAGTACACGATTATGGGTTGTATTTAGAATTCCCAAATTAATGCACCAAGTGCACCTAGCTATGGGGCAAATCAATGTGGACTTCTGGGGTAAAGAACTGCCTATATAAGCACTAGGCCAAACATTTCCAGAGGCTCCAGAAATATTTTTGCCCTCTCCAGTGTACCAATATGCTACTGTTGCATTGAAGTACAGTGAAAGAAGAACTGGCTTCTCACCTTCCCAGCTTCAGCAATTAAAATTCAGAGAACTAGGACCAAAGAGAAAACTGACTGTAAGCCAACATCAGTTCTTGAAATCTTTCATTCCTGTGTTGCTTGCCTGCATTAGTTAAAGCTTTTTTTCCTGCTGAATAATACTTAAAATATTAAATATAGCACAGTAGGAATAACGAGAGCACCACATTTTTCTCACAATATGTACCTGTAATCCCAAGAATATGCAGAGGTACCAGGGAGGAACATCTTCAATTGTGTATATCATGTCCGTTCTTTGGGCGTCCAAGCTTCCGCTGCTATCTAGTGTCTCCGCCAGTGAACTCTGTTAAAAACAGATCAAGCAGTGGAAACAAATAATTAGCAATTAAGTATTATAGAAGAATGCACCAGTTCAATATGCAACATGGTTACGAGAGCACATTTGACAAGATCTGTGCCCTGTTTCAAAGCAGCGTCAATACACACACTTAAAAAGCAAGATCTTTTAGCTTTCAAGTAATCTGTTGCACTCAGTATGCAAGAGATATGTACACACACACCCTTTCATATAAGCAACCTCTTCCCTTTGCCTACAAGAAGGGCATTATACCCTTCTTGTAATATAACCATGGCACATTACGCCAAAAAGGTTATGATGGCCAATTGGATTACACAAACAAATAGAGCATGAGGAACACCAAATCACATATCATCAGGAAAGGGGCGTTTAAGAATAAATATAGTAATAATGGCAAACCTTGCATAAGAGACCAAGATTTCACAATTCATGGTACAAATACTACTTACTACAATGGATATATTCCTTTCAGTACACATAGCTGAATTTTCAGTGAGTTAGACTCAAATCAGGGTTGCATTAGAATTTAGGCAAGACACAACAGGATGAAAAGTTTGACCACACTTACTAGAGCAGGAGACAAAACAATGGTTCCCTTTATAGGCCCAATGTGAAAAAAATCCAGAATAAAAATAAAGTTTCTAGACTCCACAGCATTTGAAAGCATCATGGTAAAAACTGCTCAAGGATCAAACATTAAGACACTGAGAAGAAGCCAAATATGCTGGTCTTTCTGTAATTGTAAGTATCAAGGCCATACATTGTCCAATATTTTTCAAGCGTTCCCTGAAGTCTTTCATATTTCATAGCAATAATTTGGAAAGCCAAGAGCGCTGAGTTGGCTCCCTTGTAATTCTGGCAACTACAATGTTTCTATGAATAGTAAGCAAAAATGTGAAAAATCAGCAACACTGATGATATCGTCAGGTTTACTCATGACACGTTTCTGATTCACCCCCTCATTGCTAGCTGCTCTTCTTAGTCCAATGCAGGGTAAATAATTGCAGTAGACAGCCACAACCTGTGCTGTAGAATCTTGGTCTTTTGCTGGTGGATCACTAATGTGAGCCACATGGGCAATGGCCCACAACCACAGAGAGCAGACAGAGGAGGACAGAGGAAGGAACTGATTTAGGTATTTATTTATTCGATTTATATCCTGCCCTCCCCCCAATTCAGCAAATAGACAAATACTGTGAAGCTAAACTATATGCAGTGAAACTAAACACACAAACTAAAACATAGGCATCAGATTAGGAATAAAGGCATGGGTAGGCAAACTAAGGCCCGGGGGCCGGATCCAGCCCAATCGCCTCCTCAATCCGGCCCACAGACAGTCCGGGAATCAGCGTGTTTTTACATGAGTAGAATGTGTCCTTTTATTTAAAATGAATCTCTGGGTTATTTATGAGGCCTGCCTGGTGTTTTTTCATGAGTAGAATGTATGCTTTTATTTAAAATGCATCTCCGGGTTATTTGTGGGGCATAGGAATTTGTTCCTCCCCCCCCCCTTTTCAAAATATAGTCCGGCCCCCACAAGGTCTGAGGGACAGTGGACCGGCCGCCTGCTGAAAAAGTTTGCTGACCCCTGCATAAAAGGGTCTAAAAGGTCTGAAGTGGTTGTTCAGCTTACATCAGTGGTTCCCAAAGAGGGTAGTAGCATCCCTTGGGGGCCAGTGTGATCACTCAGGGGCTACTAAGAGGCAGAAGGGTGCCAGAAGTGCAAACGACTATCAGACTGGCCACACTGGATCAAGTTCATCAGTTTTGTTGAATTAATTACAGTAAATACAGTAAACAGTTTAAATTGGATTCTGAATAAATGAACAACTGGTTGTTACTGTTTTGAATTTCACTGTGTTTTTCTCTTCCTTATTGGGTTGTGCAAACCGCCCTTCTAAATAATGCTTTTTATAGGGTGTCAGGCACTGGAGATGAATTTATGGAACCAAGGGGGCGGTGGCCCCAAAAATGTTTGGGAACCACTGGCCTAGCTCTATCCACAGAAGTCATTTTAAATATTTGTTGAGAGATACTTTTTATTGGCCACAGCCAGGAGGATGTTTTCAATTTACCAATCTCAGTGGAAAGAAGGGCTTGTATAACTACCATGCTGACTTGAATCCATATTTGGCTGATTATTTATATTTGGTTGTTGAACAGGAGACCCAAAACTAATCCTTTTTTTCTAAAAAAAAATGTTTAGGGGTACTCTCATTTTCCTACTCATATTGAAAAACTGCCCCTCAATAAGGCCAAACTTGGGTTCACAAAATGCGTCCCCCCAGAAAAAAGCACTGCCCAAAACCAAACCTATTTACTCGTCAATGTTGTGTTTAGTATGAGAGAGAATAATTGAAACTACAGCAGATGAATGTTTATTTCTACTCCAGTGCCGATTTAGTAACAATACACATACTTCTGTAGAAAGCAATGGAGAATTCCTTTGTTTTGTTTTGACGGGAACTTTAAGTTCTCCCTGTGGTTGTGATTTCAACCATGACAACTCAACCCTGAGCACAGCATGGCTGACATCAGTTGAACTGAATGAGATGCTAATGAAGGAAAACGGCTTGTTATGCAGGATAGTTGCACCTAGTTGTCCTAATGCCAGATTTCTCAAAGTAGCCATGTGGCAGGGAGCAGGCAATCTTGTCAGATCTGAGGAACACTCCTCACAGAGCTCCTGCCTACAGGGAGGTTCTCCCATTCTCCCTCTCCTGGGACAAAGTCACTGACAGTGAGACTGGTGGTGAGAGAGGAGGGTGCAGAAGGCTATGTTCTTAATGTCTTTCAACTACCTTCTCACAGGACTCCTTTTGTGTGTAGAGAAGAAGAGAGGTGTGGTTGAAGGCAAACATCCATGAGTGGGACGTCACAGAACTGATGGAAGCTGTTCCAACTTGCCAAAGATCAAACAAACAAAGCAGAATTTGGGGTTGTGTGATGACAGAAGAGCCTCATTCAAAAAGGGATGTATGTTTATTGTATTTGGAAATGGCTCTACAGTTCAACTTAGGAGAATGCAGAATGTATTTCAAGGCTACACCCTTCCAAGGGAGCAGTAGGAAGAAGACAGAGAGTAGCTCGGCTCATCCCAACACATGGCTCAAAAATGCCAACAACGTTTCCCCAAAAATAACTGATCAAGAGCTAGACTCTCATAACTCATGCAGTGTAGCCTAAGGGGTAAAAGCAACCTAAATAAACACTTTCAAGAGAATCTCTAGCTCAGTCTCCAGCAAACATGTCTTCAGTGCTGAATAATCAGGAAAACTAAAGGAAGAGGGGATCAAGACCATACACACCCCATAACTTAAAAGCTTCCTCAGGAAGGATTTGAGAAGCAAGAATTCCAGGAGGCCTAGAGCACGATTTACCAATTCAGTGTAAAGGAGCACAGAACCTTTGCAGTCTGTCTTACAGCCCAGCCAGGATGCACATTTCGGTTGAAACATGGCAGGGGGAAGAACTCAAGCCCCCTCCCCAAAAGAAAATCATTTTGGGAGTTCTGATTCTCATTCTGAGGACAATATCTTAGGTCCTAAGAAAAGGTAAGAAAATTAGCAAAAGTACATTTCCTACCACCCCCTCCAAGCTTCCTCCAGTGCTTCCCTAGAAGGTCTAGCACTCCCCATGAACAACATGGGATGAAGGAAGGCTACTAGGGGAGGGGAAGAAATCAAACAAAATCAGACGTGGATCCTAAAGTAACACAGGGAAGGTTTTCTATCCCCATCTCTCTCTTGCAGTCTCCACACCTCATCCATGTAATTCAGGCTGGTCCTCCAACATGCTCCCCACCTGCCTGAGGCTTTTCAGGGAGGAGGGCAAGATGTCAAACTTCCCTTCTGTGAACTTGCTTAAGATTTTAGGATCCTAGCCTATGGCTGTATGAGGAGCTCGCTGAAGATGGGAGCACAAAAGTGGCTTGGTTTGCACATAATTGTTCAAACTCTGCCCAGTGGCTTAACTGTTTGGTCTAAAGCCAGGGTTTGTTGTTGGCTAAGGAACCTTGGTGTGCTTTCGTATAAGGTTTTGTGTTACATGTAAACCCATCGTCCTTCCTTCACCATGGTTTCTTTGCACACCTCAGATGGTAAACAAGATACAAAGAGAAGATGAAAAAACAAAACAAACTTTTGGAAAGCAAGCCATGGTTGTTTGATCATCTGTGGGACAACTCATAGGTGCTTTGTGCTTTGTTATAATAATAATAATAATAATAATAATAATAATAATAATAATTTATTATTTGTACCCCGCCCATCTGGCTGGGTTTCCCCAGCCACTCTGGGCGGCTTCCATAGAAACCAAAAAACACTAAAATATCATACATTAAAAACTTCCCTGAACAGGGCTGCCTTAAGATGTCTTCTGAATGTCAGGTAGTTGTTTATCGTTTTGACATTTGATGGGAGGGCGTTCCACAGGGCGGGCGCCACTACCGAAAAGGCCCTCTGCCTGGTTCCCTGTAGCTTTGCTTCTCGCAATGAGGGAACCGCCAGAAGGCCCTCAGCGCTGGACCTTAGCGTCTGGGCAGAACGATGGGGGTGGAGACGCTCCTTCAGGTATACTGGGCCGAGGCCGTTTAGGGCTTTAAAGGTCAACACCAGCACTTTGAATTGTGCTCGGAAACGTACTGGGAGCCAATGTAAAACAAACTCTGTGCGTAACAGGCTAATGACATGCGTTTTCTAAGCCATTTTCAAGAACATTTTCCACTTGTCTAAAACCAATGGAGATCCAAGTTAGCATGCTTGACGAACCTTTTTTTGTTACGTAAACAAAGTTTAAACTTTAAAGTCAATGAAACTTAGAGTGATGTGTTAATTTTATCTGTTGTAGAAATATCTGAATTAGAAGAGCATTAATTTAGCAAGCAGTTGTACAGAAGCAAAATGGCGTTAGTTATGCTACATAAAAACAGCATGAAGACGGGTTTCTACAGCTTTTCTGTGACCCCCACATTTGCTGAGACCCCCCCCCCCCACTCCCAGTAGCCAAAAGTAACTGAACTAAATTGTTGGAAACTGTTTTACTGGAAAACATGTAAATATTTTAAGGCATGACAGTTTAATAGTGTCAGTTTAGATATTAAGCGATTTTTAAAAACAAAGTATCAGATTCTAATGAGGCGTGCGTGTAAATATCAGTTCCGTAGAGACGCATGAAGGGGAAAAAAGAGTTACAGCTTTGATTTTTCAGTCTGACTAGCACTGTACCCATTGCTGTTGCCCAATTTTACTTGTAATACATAAGCCTGCTAATTAATTTTATGAAAACAATGCCTTTCTAAAACTGGATATTTCCTGCATGAAAAATGCAGCAGTTTCCTACTCTTCCTCACATCACAGGGAACAAGCAGGCTTGTGTGGGAAGAGCTGATGAGTGACAGGATGTGGGAGACCTTTGTTCAAAATAAGAATGATAACATAAATCTATCACAAAGGCAGCAGACCCAGCATTAAGGTGGCAGCTGCAGTATCAGCAGATGTGCTGCTTCTGTCCTACGAGTCAGAGTGAAGACCAAGCAAATATATTACTTAACCGATATCAGATATTCAAAATATGTGTCTTGGAATCCGGAGTCCAGTAACCCAGTTGTATAACTTTATCCTATTAGTTACACATGCTGCAGTTGCCTAATCCCCTTATGATTGCCACCACCTACAATCCTGGAAGTCTAGGTGGTCCAACTTTGGCACCGCTCCGCTTGCACCTCCCTGGCTGCCAACATTAATCTCTGAAACAAAGGTGGCATTAAAAACAGAAACGCTCAGTCATTTTGCCTTCTTGAATAAGCTCAGTGTTTATAGCTGGACCCTGGAAAAAGGAGGTTTGTGCAACAAGGCAACTGCAGCTATAGTAAAACTGATTATCAAAACATCTACTTCAGCCCACACAAATGAGGGAAATGATGTACAATCCTAAAATCCACTGGTAAATTATGAAGGCCCAAAACATGAAAATGTTCAAGTACAGTCTTGCCAACAGATGCTTTCACTCCAAGAATTACCAAAGTTCCCTTAATCAAAGAAACCTGTCTTTAACATTTCATCTAAATTATGGAAGGATAGAGAATAAGGGAAATTAAATTAGTTAGAAGGTAATCAGTGATAATGTCTCTACCCCATTTTTTCCATCCTATTTACTGTATCTTTTCTCTAACTCAAACTTCAAATTTCAAAGCATTTATAAACTCATTAAAAAGCAAAGGGGGTGGGAACGTGATGCTGAAACTCCCCCATCTAATACTATCTTTATATAGAATAAAGAAAGCTGATTCTCAGCTTATTTTTTCCTTTTAAATGTAATTGTGCAGATCATGTAAGATCAGAAAGGGCAACTTGTAGTTCCAAAAGATTCTTTATGAATCCAGCAGGCCTTGAGGGAAACCAGATAATCTTACCTCTCATTTTAAATATTGCAACAAGGAATTGCACAGAGGGAAGTGTGTGATGGCAAAAAATCAATTTATTAAGATTCGGGGGGGGGGGAGTTCTGTGAAATGAAACTTGCTTCCTTGTTTTTTATATTTCCCTGTCTTGCTGAAATATTTTCCAGTCTGCAAAAACCTGAATACGGCAAACTAAATTTCTTTGGTAGACTACACAAGCTGCTTAATTTATTTTGTAAGCAGAATTTATGGGTTTTACTGTTATCTAAAGACATTGCCTTGAAGTCTTAACAAAAGACATGGATAATGTCAGGAAACCACAAGGAAGACAAAGGAGGGAACAAGCAAAATTAGTAGAAATGTCAAACTGAGGAGAACAAGAGAAGAGTGAAGAGCTTCCACAGGATTGTCAAGGTCTCTTCATAACTGCTTGTCAGGATACTGATTACTGAATCCAGGGTGTGTCCCTTGAGAAACCATACCTTCCACTGATAGATATTGCTAGTGGAATGGGAAAAGCACTGTCTTTAAATGTTTGGCCCACTGTGCCATACAACCAACCATCACATGGTAATAATAAGAATTATGCAATAAACAGGATTTCATGAATCAGATTTATTGTTCATCATGATTGACCTAGAATACACAACAATGCTGCTCCACACTTTATCTTTCATTCTGAGTTAGTGGTAACAGTGAACTTTTTCCCAGCTGTGCTGCCTGCCACAAGCCAGAGAAGATACAAGAAAGTTATGAACAAACAGATAAATTTCTGTAACCTTAAAACACCATTACAGTCTCCACCTTGATTCTCCAGGCAATTCTCCATCATCTCCACACACTACCAGCCCTCAAGCTCTCCTCCTGGCTCCTTCCCATGGCTTCTCTCCAAAAATACTCCAAGTGATCACCAGGAGATCACCTCAGTGCGTGTGCAGCATCCCGAGCTGAGCAAATGAGTTACTTTGGCTGCACCAGAGCCAATCTTAGAATCTACTCCAGAAAGATACCTTTTCAGCAATTCCATTTTCAGTTGTATAGATTGCCATAAGCTCCGTATCTTCCGTATCTTGATCGCCACTTGATGTAGCTCCACCATTCATTACAACCTATGAAAAAGAAAAAATGAATTAATATATAAAAATAGTTACTATAGATTTTCAAATAAATGTATCCTCTAGGGCAAGCGCAGGAATTAGTATTCTCAACGAAGAGCGCAACATTTTCAACGTACTGTATTCATCGAGAGCCAACTCCCATCAGCTTGAGCCAGCTGATGTGCAAGCAAAAAAAGTGCAGGTAAAAGCACTGAAACCACTTGCTGCAGCAGCATGTAGCTCTCTTCATGCCACATAGTCACATGAGCCTCCTAGGAAGGGAGGCTGGCTGGAAGAGACAGAGAGAGCTGGCTGCTGGTGCTGCAGCAAGTGTGCCCAGCAATTTTACTTGTGCAATGTTTATTTTTCTTTGAAGGCCTTTGGCCATTTCATAAAGGAAAAGAAGATAAGCACTGTCCCATCCCCACTGGCCCAAAACCAGACAAAATATTATCTGAACTTCATTTTCACCTCACCGATTTTTAGGGCATGTTTGGGTTTACTCCCCTCCCTGAACCGGGGATGGGGGAGCTATTGAAAGACTTGGCACAGTGCTAGACAGAACAGGAATACTGCAGCACAAGCACAGGACCCGTCAACAGTATTTTATCAATTTAAAGAGATATACACATTATGCCGCAACAGGAAACAAAATGTACACATTAGAAAGACATCAGCCCCTGTGACTTAATACAAACAGCATTGGTATGGAGACAGTGACTGTAACAGCAGACTAGAAACCCTCTGGTCCAGTCTTACACAGGGCAGAACAAAGGTGGAACAACCCCTCAATACACTATTCAAATACTGGAAATGACAATTAGACTAACAAATAACCATGGTCAGCAAGTTCATGTTTCCATGTTGCAATGAACCAATGTCAAGCTATTCTCAATTGATGAATTGCATTACTTGAAAGTGGTTTGGCAATCTGTGGCTAAATTGTCATAATCATCATCAGCATTTGCATGCAATAGTTCAAAGCCTATCTAGTCAACTGTACTCAAAGAGGTAAGAGTCTGATTGCTTGAGCAATCTAGTCAGTGTACACAACATTTGTACCTGCATTCTGAACAAAGTCATTCATACAGAGCCCTAAAATTAATTTCTAAACCATGGAACTATTTTTTCTTAGTCGCCTCTCCATACTAAAAAATACATTCTGAGCTCCTTCTTTCCGAAAATTCAGATTAGCAAGATGTCTTTTACAACAAAGATGACTTTTACAACCAACTTCTACTCCAGAAATAAAGATCAGTAAAGCTTTCTGTGAAAGGCATATCACAAGTCACCACTGACCCATGCTATTTTCAAAGTTGTAATATTGTAAAATGCATTTTCCACACAATGGGGGTTTTTAACTGGACCTCATGGGGCACACTTTGGAGAATCAGTGCCTAGAAATACCTGGCTGAGAACGATGATTGAAGCAGAAGCAGATATTATGGCCGAGCTTGTGATTACATCGTGCCACCACAGGGAAGCAATGCAACTTTTTGGATTATGCAACTTACTGGTAGTGTGAAGAAAGCAGGATGCTTGGATTCATCCTCATATTTGCTCTCTGTTGGACTTCCAGTTTCAACTGACTTAGACGTGGTGTTCTTGCCAATTCCCATTGTTTCCCACAATGCTCTAAAATTCACGCAGTCACTAAGTTATTAGTACGGGGATAGGGTTTTCAATTAAAAACTAGGGCACCTCAGGGAGTCAGAAGAGCATCACAGGAGTTCACAACGGAGCATGAGGTCCTGTAAGTAACATGTGGTTCTATGGCACCTAGAAATAAAGAAATGAAACACCAGTAAAAAATTTGCAATACAATTCCACAAGACATTTGCTGCAGTGTATAAACCTCACCGAGAATCCAGGTTTTATGGCAAGTTAATTACATTGAGAATTTCAACCAATGTCCAAGGATGCCCTAAGGAAGACAGTCAGCCACAGTCTTTCCCCCCTTCACAACATAGCCGAAAAATCCCTCAGGCCTATTTGATTCTGGTGACAGGAATCTTGAAATAGATATTGAGCCCTTTTCAAGGCTGAACTCCCCCAGTTCTTAAAACTCAAAATGAAGGTTTACCACTCACTCTTCATCCCCTGCCTACTGAAACTAACCCTGAGTTTCGAACTTCTTATATTCGTTCCCTTTTAGCCATACTCCCACCTTCTTCCTCTCCTTCTACTTCACCCTTCGTCAACCTGGTACCCTCCAGATGCTTAGGGCTCAACTGACACGAGCCCCAGCCAGCACAGTCATAGGATGTCAGGGCTGATGGCAGCTGTACTCCAAAACAGCTGGAGGGTACCAGATTGGGGGACACTGCTCTATTGCCTCCCCACTGAGGAATTTCAGATGATAAACTGCAAAGGTCCCTGTCCTACCATCTGACACCATAGTCTGAAGCACCACACCAACTGAGTGATGGTGCTGTTTACATAAATAAACAAAGGCAAAACAACAACAAAAAACCTTGCCTACGCACTTGGTTGTAGATAAACCTTTCAAAAAAGCACACACAAACACATTATGACAATTTAAAGCTGGTCACAATTTAAAAAATGGATCTAATCAAAAGTACAGGTGTGAACGCAGATCAAATTTCAGTCTGAAACTGGGGTTAATAAAATTAAAGCTGTGTAAAGACTGCCTTTGATAAATTAACAAGGATGATTTAATTCACACACAAAATAACTGTGCAAACTCAGATTTAAACAATCGAAATGTCCAAAGATGTTCCAAAAACAAACCAGTGCTCCATCAATCTGCAGTTAGTATTCTTGGGTATGTACTTTAAGTTCACATACTCATTTTTAGGCTACTCCAAAACCCTTTTCTACAAAGGGACATGACTTGCAAAATGTCCAGAGATGTTTGCCTCTGTTGATAACTCACTTTACACAGTCTCTTACAACTTGTTTTTTTGCATGAGTGATTTAACCAACTCCCTTTACTATCAGACTTCTGTGCAATAATGCTTCCACTTTAGAACCACTGAAGTTAAAACACTTAATATGTGTTCTAACTTAATATGAGGCTAACATTCATCTAAAATACTTAGAGCATGGACTGTGTGTTAAAAGTCATATAGCAATCCAGGAGATATAGAACAAATGAGTGGCTTTTTGGAAATTGGGATGCTACCATTCTATGAGTCAATGATAAGGCAGGTGGCACATGGAACAGATTTGGGGAAATCATCTTCCTTTAGCATAAGGCTGCTTGGAAGTATATATTGCTGTGAAAGTAAAGGAAGCAAGAGAGAAATGGAAGACTGGGAAGACCAGGCTTTCAGTATGTTAGTTGCATGGGGAGCAAATGAATTGTTAAGAGAGTCCACTTTTAAAGGACCTGGGGACAATAACAGTGGCTCTCTCCTTTAGCTCACTTCTATATAAGTTGAGACACAAAGGGCACTTCAGTTCCTTCCTCTCCAGAGAAGCAAAACAGAGGCAGACTGGTGGCGGCTGCATGCACATTGGGTGGGCAAGTTAAAGAGCATTTTGCCTTTGCATGAACAGTTGAGGGACAGAGGAAGTGGGAAAGCCCAGGGATAGATCAGGGGTCCTCAAAGTGGGCGGTACCGCCCCCTGGGGGGCAGTGAGATTACACAGTGGGGTGCTATGAGGCAAGGGGGTGCTAGAGGTGTAATAATAATAATAATAATAATAATAATAATAATAATAATTTATTACGGCCATAGGCCCATACAGATAAAAACAAGACATAAATAACAGCTTGTGCACGTGGGAAAAAACAGCCGCTAAAACACTACTATAACAATAAAATACTATAAGATGGAATGGCATACTACGCCTTAATTAGCTTGTGGTGCTCCTTGGCAACGCTTTTGGGTAAGGACAGCGACCAGGAACCTAGCCACTTTCAGGGTCGTATGGGTATCCTTATCCTGCAAGATTTGGGCAAGGTGGAATTTTGGTGGGGTACCCTCTAGTTTCTGAATGATTGATCCCAACAAATTTGCCCGTGGCACCTTGAATAAGGGGCAAGTGAACATAGTGTAAATGACTATCAGACCTTGAAAAGCTGGTATCACTGGATCAATCAATTTTGCTGAATTAAAGTAAATAGTTTTAATTGGATTTTGAATTAAATATGCAACTAATCATTGCCATTTTGAATTTTATTGTGTTATTTTCTTCCTTAGTGGTTAACATAAACTGTTATGTTCAATCAATCAATCAACCTTTATGAGCATACAGAGAAGACTGGAATATATGAATCGAAACATAAAATTGGCATCTGTTCAAAGGAGGAAATGCTTTAAGTTTAAGATAAAACTATACAGGCCTAGTAAGGTTAAAAAGTACCACTTGGGTCTTATGACGACGTAGTTTCATGGCATGGGTAGGCAAACTAAGAGCCAGGGGCCAGATCCGGCCCCAATCGCCTTCTGAATCCGGCCTGCGGATGGTCTGGGAATCAGCATGTTTTTACATGAGTAGAATGTGTCCTTTTATTTAAAATGCATTTCTGGGTTATTTGTGGGGCCTGCTTGGTGTTTTTACATGGATAAAATGTGTGCTTTAGTTTAAAATGCATCTCTGGGTTATTTGTGGGGCATAGGAATTCATTCAAATTTTTTTCTTCAAAATATAGTCCGCCCTGCCCCCCTCCCACAAGGTCTGAGGGACAGTGGACCGGCCCCCTGCTGAAAAAGTTTGCTGACCCCTGTTTCATGGCGTTGCTCAGATATTCTGCTACTTCCTCCATATGATCATGCCGGCAGCTATTCAATAAAAAGGAAACCCTGTAGGAGTCAGAACAATTTAACCTCTCCTTCAGCAGGGGGCTCAGACATTTGTGGCGGATTACTGCATAAAAGGGACAGTAGAACAAGACATGTGCAATGGTCTTGACCCATCCTACACTGCAAGGACAATACGTCTCTGAATATGGAATTTAGTGTTATGCCGGCTGTTATACTAAATAATGTTTTTATAGGGTAGGGGGCACTGGGGAAACGGGGGGAGGGGGGAGGCCCTAAAATGCTTGGGAACCACTAGGCTACAGGCAGTGTTGGGGGCCACATGAGATGACTGGATTGAACTCCTGGGATACCAATTATTCCTTCCTCAGTCTAAATTCCTCCTCAAACAAAAAGGGTATAATCAACCATATTATCGTGTGTTACAACAACTTCGCTCTCAGGTTTTTGCCGTTCCTTTAAGTCCCATGACTCATTTCCCTCCAAAGAATGGCAGGTGGCCAACAAGCACGTTCTGCTCCAGCTCTGAAATTCTATCAGTGGACACCTGCAGTTTAAAAGCAGCTAACAAAAGTGGTGCTCGACTCCCAAGAAAAAGCATATGATAAATCATGAAGCCAGAAACAGCAATAATACAAAACGCTTTCATAAAAAAGGCAATCAAGAGTATTACACTGATCTTCCTTCGTGTTAGCTTAAAAAATTAGCCTGTAGCATTTTTAGCCACATTCCTGAGGCAAAAGGCAATGAATGGCCTTTGAGAAATCACCATGAGAAACAAATCCCTCTATAATCTCACAAAAATTTCCTAACAAAATAAGGACTGCTTCCTTTCTTCTCTCAAAAGCTTGCCTAGAAAGAATGATTACAGGCACATTTTAAAACTAGAAATAGGCAAGGAGGGCAAGGGAGAGGGTGGTGGAAAAATGATCCTAGAAGGTACAGAATGGCCTGCAAACCAAGTCAATGCAGCCCGCCAGAAACTCAGTAAACCCACCCACCCTGTCTCGGTAGCCTACCAAGGCTGTCTGTCAAATACCTGTCAGGCACATTCTGCTGCAGAAAGACCGGGATTCAGGTTGGTGGGCTGTGAAGGCCTGCAGGAAGGGAACATCGCGCTTGCTAGAATCTAATTCAACCCATGCATTCAAGATAGCTGCCTCCAGCTTCTGCTTTCCATTTTCACAACAGCGGAAGACCCAGCTAGTTATGTAAACTACAAATGCTTCATAATTATATTTCTGCTTTCTGACCTGACCTGAAGAAAAAAACATGCTTGCACAGCACTCTGCAACAAATTTTTGGGAGACAACAAACCTTTCTTTTAAGGTGGGGAAATAAGGTGGAAATAAGTGAAAATCAGATTGGCTAAGAGACTGGCATCAATATCAAAAAGATTGGCCAGCAGGCCAGGAACATTTTGGAAAAAAATTCACAGACTGTCTTGATTAGCAAAACAATAATGCTTTTAAGCATTTTGAACAAGTGAAGCAGATAATTACTGTATTTGGGCAGAGTTTTGATTAGCCAGAATAGTTAGCTGGCAGACCAATGCTTGGCAGTGCCTCAGTTTTGCACAAAAGACAATTCCCAATTCATTACAGGACAGCAGCTTCTGAGTCTCTATTTGGCACCTGTCACACCAGTGACACCAAATAAGCCTTCGTTCTCTTCCAGTGGAAAAAAGGGTTGCAGAAAGATGGATGCAAGAAATTTGGATGTACCATTGATAAGATACAAGCTTGCTGGCCTTTCCACAGTAGTCGTATCAACTGGGAAATTCCACTTGGACAGGCTGAAGTCATAATCCTTATCCATGAAGCTGAGATAAAGAAAGCATTTCTAGCAATACAACTTACCAATGAAACTGGGTGAATAGCTGGTTCACACATTTCCCTCCTAACAAGGGAGTGCAAAGATTCAAACGCAATAGAGGAAGAATGGAACTAACACAGGGGTGGATGTGGAGGTCAGGATTGGGGGGAAGGCTGTGAATCCCTCTAATTAATTTATAAAGCTTGTCCGTGGCTTATCCGTAAAAAAAAAGAAGTTACGTACATACAAGAAACGATAGATAGCACATCTAATAGCACTTTGATGTGCTGAGAGTGATTTACCAGCTGGCATTGGGCACAGAAGAAGTGTTACATGCCTCCACTTCCTCCTCACCACACTCTCATTCTCATTCTCATTCTCACTCTCTGCTCTTCCCCTTTGGGCTTTGACAAGAAGCACCTGGGAATCACTAAATACTTGCAAGCACCATGAAACCTCAAGCAGCAAGGCTGTGCAGAAGTCAGATGACGAGAAGCTCAAGTCTCTCACAGAGGGCAATGTGGGATACTGTGGAGGTGCTGTGGGATGATGGAAACTTACTATATTCAATAACCATCAACAGTAGACCAACAGAAAGATTCAGGACATTCCTGGTCAAGACCAAGTCATTCAGGGGTGGGGGATTGTTGTTTTTTAAACTCACCATCCCCATCTATTTTCATTATATGCACAGCACACTGCATCTATACCACAATTCATGTACAGTGGTATCTTGGTTCTCAACCTTAATCCGTTCTAGGAGTCTATTCGACTCCCACAACCGCTTGAAAAGCAAGGCGCAGCTTCTGATTGGCTGCAGGAGCTTCCTGCACTCAAGCGGAAGCCACATCAGACGTTCGGCTTCCAAAAAACATTCGCAAACTGGAACACTGACTTCCAGGTTTGAAGCATTCGGGAGCCAATTTGTTCGACAACTAAGCTGTTCCTGAACCAAGGTACCATTGTGTATCTATATGTATATGCAGTGTTACCTCGGTTTATGAACTGAATCCGTTCTGGAAGTCCGTTCTTACACCGAAAACCGTTCTTAAACCGAGGCGTGCTTTCCCTAATGAGGCCTCCCACCGCCGATGCCCTTCCACCATTCGGATTCCATTCTTAGACCGAAGTAAAGTTCACAAACTGGGACACTACTTCCAGTTTTGCAGAGTTCATAAACCGAATAGTTCGTAAACAGGGCTGTTCTTAAACTGTTGTACCATTGTACACACACGTACACACACACACACACACACACACACACACACAAAAGTGCAGAGAGTGTTTAGTTCATCTTTCCTGAACTGATGCCTTCCGTATGTTTTGGATTATAATAGCCACCATCCCTGACCACTGGCCATACTGGCTACAACCAGTGTTGGAAACTCAGATATATAAGCTAATTGCCAAATGCCACCTTAAACTTAGGTTATGGTCACCACAATGGAATGTCTAGGCGCCCCCCCCCCCAATTGATGATGATGGTGATTTTCATTTCTATACTACTTTATATTTTAAAGAAAAAACTCAAAGTGGTTTACAACACGTTAAAACATCAAATACAACAACCCAGAATAAAACAAATTCAAGCTTCAAGGAAATCAAGGGGTCAGCATGGAACTCTTGAGTAGGAATTTCTACCGACTTTGTGCACCAACCCAAAAAAGCCTTTCTGTGTGTTCCTATCAGCCATGCCCCAGATGGGGGCAGGACACATACATGTAAAAGGGCCTCTTCTGATTACTTTAAAGTCCACGTATGATCAGAAGATGGTCAGCCCAAAATGTTATGCTTGTAGGTTTGTGCTGTTAGGTAGAAGTGGCACTCAGGGTCAAATACCTTGCACTGGGGAATGTACTGTATTTTTCGCCCTATAGGACGCACTTTTCCCCCTCCACAAATGAAGGGGAAATCTGGGTGCGTCCTATGGGGCGAATGCAGGCTTTTGCTGAAGCTTGGAGAGTGAGAGGGGTCGGTGCGCACCGACCCCTCTCGCTCTCCAGGCTTCAGGAACACATCCGCAGCCTAGGCAGCCCTACGGGAGGTCCGGCAGGGATGCCTAGGCTGCGGATAGCAGCCTGCTGCCCAGCGCGAGGGGCGCCCTGAAGCAGAGCCCCCTCCCCCGCGCCAGGCAGACATCTGCAGCGTGGGGAGCCTTGCAGGAGTTCCCCGCAAGGCTCCCCACGCTGCGGATAGCAGCCTGCTGCCCAGCGCGAGGGGTGCCCTGAAGCAGAGCGCCCCCCGCACCAGGCAGACATCCACAGCGTGGGGAGCCTTGCAGGAGTTCCCCGCAAGGCTCCCCACACTGCGGATAGCAGCCTGCCGCCCCGCAGGGGGGTGCGCCCTGATGCAGTGCGCCCCTCGCGCGGGGCAGACATCGGCCAGCCCCACAAGCTTGGGGAACAGCAGGGAGGCGCAGCGCCGCCATCCCGCTGTTCCTCGACCTGGTTCTGTTTCCCCGACCTGCTTTTGGGGGGGAAATAAAGGGATTTCCCCCCCCCTTTATTTCCCCCCCAAAAAACTAGGTGCGTCCTATGGGACGGAGCGTCCTATGGGACGAAAAATACAGTATCTGCTTTGTCTCCATCGAATCCCAATGTTCACTTTGACTGTGGTGGTGACTGTTGCTAGTGCAGCACCATGCTGTACACAGAGCAAGCTCTCTCTCTCTCTCTCTCTCTCTCTCTCTCTCTCTCTCACACACACACACACACACACACACACAGCGCTGGCATTCACAATACCAACAGTTTAAGCATATCCAGCCATGCTTTCTGAAAATAGCTGTGCTTGAGCAATGCCCTGCCTTCAGTTTGTGACAGAAAAAATGTCCATTCAGAATGAAAATGCATATTTTAAATTTAAATCCCTGCTCTAATTGTTACATCATGTCCTGAAAAGTGAAAGGAATTGTTCTTGCTTGATGTTCATACATACTGCCACTGTTTTGTCTGGATCACAGAAAATAACGAAGCGGCTGTGGGGGTTTTAAGCAGCTGTTTTCTCCTGAACAAAGCACTTCAATTAGCCTCTCAAGCCAAGCAATAAAGTTACAAAATACATAATGATTTATGTGACTGGTTATTTCTCAAGAAAACTAATATGTAGACATTCCTTTCTATAGGTAGAGAGGACTGTGGCATAGAAAGACTATTTTTACAAAGTTTTATCTATTTCTCTTTGCACCCACCAAATCTCCAAAACTGAAGGCTTTATTCTAAACTACATTTTCCTCATCAGAAACAGACACTCCACTTTA